>NC_134018.1:51818334-54218334 GCF_040712315.1 Castanea sativa
TTGCTTGTCTTGTGGCAGATTTCTGACTGTGACCTTGATACCCCCCCTCAAGATGGACTAATGGTTGATAAATATTGATTAGTTCCATCTTGGATAAGAGTTCAGAAAACTGCTTAAAGTTCAAGGCCTTTGTAAGCAAATCAGCTAATTGACATTGAGTCTTCACATGAATCAACTTAATTACCTTAGCTTGCACCTTATCTCTCACCACACGGTAGTCTATGTCAATATGCTTGGTTCTCTCATGAAAAACTGGGTTAGAACCTATGTGGAGAGCTGATTGACTATCACAAAATAGCAAGGCTTCTCTGCCATGATCACCTTGATTGTCTCTCAACAAATAGAGGATCCAAACAATCTCACAAGTGGCCACTGCCATGGCCCTATATTCTGCTTCAGCAGAAGACCTAGAGACAGTAGATTGTTTCTTAGACTTCCAAGAAACCAAAAAATCTCCAATAAAAATACAGTACCCTGTGACAGACCTTCTTGTATCTGGACATGATTCCCAATCTGAATCAGTGAACACTTTGACATGTAATTCTGACCTTGCAGAGAAAAAAACACCCTTTCCAGGTTCATTTTTCAAGTATTGCAGAACCTTAAGAGCTGGGAAAAATTTGCTGAATAGTGGCTTTTTAGAAAAAAATTTGGTACATAGCATGCATTTGAAACTATTTTGTGTTGGACTGTTTTTGGAACTCGAGTCTGGCAAACTCGAGTTTGCCAAACTCGAGTTCCAAGCACTATGCAGCAATATTGAATGGAACTCGAGTTTTCCAAACTCGAGTTCCAAAAATAGTCTAACTTACAAAATAGTTTCAATGGTATGCTGCTTTCCTAAAATTTTTCTAAAATCATGCTATTTGGCAAATTTTGCCTTAAGTGCTGCTTCAAGGTGCAGTTTCCTTGGCTTAGCCATGAACTGACTCAGCTTGTGAACTGCAAAAGTGATGTCAAGGCTAGTAATTGTCAAGTACAACAATCTCCCAACCAACCTTCTGTATTTGCTTGGATCATTGAGCAAAGCCCCTTCATACTTACTAAGATATAAGTTTTGTTCCATAGGCACCTTTGCAGGCTTACAACCAAGCAAACCAACATCTTCCAAAACTTCTAGAGTATACTTTCTTTGACAAAGACTTATATACTTTTCTATTTTGGCCACTTCTAATCCATGAAAATACTTTAATTCACCCAAATCCTTCAGCTTAAATTTCTGATCCAGCAGTACTTTAAATTGATCAACTTGATCTTTATCATTGCTTGCTATTAGAACATCATCCACATAGACCAACAAAGCAATGAATGATGCACCTTGTGGTCTGGTGAACAATGAATAATTTGCCTTGGACTGATTGAACCCCAATTGAACCAATGCGGTAGAGAATTTTGAAAACCACTGTCTAGAAGCCTGCTTGAGGCCATAGAGAGACTTATTGAGTTTACAAACTAGCTCCCCCTTGCTGTGAAAGCTTGGAGGAAGAGCCATATAGACCTTTTCATGTAAATATCCATGAAGAAAGGCATTGTTCACAAACCAGCCTTTCACAGCAGCCACTACAAGTAAAGTCTTCACAGACACCATCTTGGCAGTAGGGGAAAAGGTTTCAATGTAGTCCAAGCCTTCTTTTTGAGTAAAACCCTTTGAAACTAACCTGGCCTTGTATCTTTCAATAGAGCCATCAGATTTATACTTGATTCTGTACACCCACTTGCACTCTATAGGCTTTTTGTTGGGTGGAAGAGTAGTCAAGGTCCAAGTTTTGTTAGCCTCTAATGCTGCAATCTCAGCATCCATGGCTTCTTGCCATTAGGGTCACTGACTGCTTGGGAATAGTGTCTAGGTTTTGTGATGGTGGAAATAGAACAACAAAAGGTTTTGTAGGCAGGTGACAAATTATCATAAGAAAGGAATGATGATAAAGGATGTGAAGTACTTGTATGAATCAAATCAGAAATGGGAGCAGATGCAACTTGACTACAATGATATGCCTGATGGTAAGATGGAGGTTTAGATGGTCTAGTAGACCTTCTAAGGACATTTGGATTTTGATTTTGGATAGGATTATTAAGGGCATTATGTGGATTCTGTTGCTGGACAGGATCATCAGGAGCATCAGGAAATTCTTGAATTTCTTCATCAAGATCATGATGAAGCTCAATAATAGAGTCATCAGATACAAGAAGATGAAGATGAAACTAGTGAGGAAAGAGTAGAATCAAGGTAAACAGAAGGACTAGCAGGAATATTAGGTAAGCGAATTAAGGAAGGACCAGAAGAAAAAGAATTAGGGGTTAGAGAAAGGAAAAACTGTCTCATGAAATATAACATCCCTAGAAATAAAAATGGAGTGTGTCTGAAGATCAAACAGCTTATAACCTTTGATGTTGAAAGGATAGCCTAAAAAAAAAGATTTACTAGCGTGAGGAGTAAATTTGTGCTTCTTAGGACTTGCAATGGTAGCAAAGCAGAGACATCCAAAGATTCTAGGCGAAAATACACTTTTGGTCCCTACATTTTGGGTCAATTCCTATTTTGGTCCCAAAATTGATTTTGTTACTAAAGTCATCTCTAAAAAAAGAAAATCATTTTTAAAATGGTCCTTGCCGTCAGTCAACCAACGGAAAAATCCTACGTGGCTAACGGAATGCCCAGCTTGCTGACCTGGCGCTGACGTGGGCATTAAAATATTATTAAAAAAGATTATTTGGCATTTTTTAAATGCCACATCAGCATTTTAATTTTTTTAAAATTCATGTCAGAAAATTTAAACTAAATTAAAAAATAAATTAAAAAACAAACCTTTAATTTCTTAATTTTAATTCAAACTGAAAATACAAATTTGATTTAAACTGAAATTGTTCTCTCACTCTCTTAATTTTAATTTGATTTAAACAAACCTTAAATCTTAATCTCTCTACCCATTGTTCTCTCACTCTCTATCTCTTTTATTTCTCTTTGATCTGCTCCATACCCAGACACCCATGGCCAAAGACACCAAGCTCCAAACCCAGAAACCCATGGCCAAAGACCCCAAGATCTGCCTCTCACAATTTCTTTTTAATTTCTCTTAGATTTCAATAATTTCTTTTCATTAGCCCATTTTGAACCCGTGATCTGGGTTTAGAGAGAGAGAGAACCAATGATCTGGGTTTAGAGTAGGGAGATGAGGAGATAATGAGATGGAGGCCGGCGGTGGTTTGGAGCAGATCCAAAGGAAGGAGGCCGGCGGTGGTTTAGAGCAAATCAAGGGGAAGAAGGCCAGCGGTGGTCTGGAGCAGATCAGGCCCGATCCCAGCCATTGCTCCAGATCCAGTCCATGTGCGAGTCCGAACAAGAATGTCACAGAGAAGCATCAACTGGCGAAATCAATCGCTGCCAACTCCGATTCCGGCAACCGAAAATCAGCGACCGCAATGCAAGAATTGGATGCGATTGACCGCCATTTCCATAGTCTCCGAGATCTAAAGCTTGGCCCTAATTTTTCACACAGAAAGATTATGAAGATTTTTTTTTGCTTGCTCAGTTAGAGAGAGAGAGAGAGAGAGGCGGAGCTTTTGATAGGCGGGTTGTTTGGGTGATTTGGGTTGTGGATCTTGGACGATGATGCCATCGGCTCCACTGCAACACTATGATGATTTGGGTTGTGTTTCTATTTTGTTGTTCTTGGGATTGAACATTCTGGGTTTGTTGTTCTTGTGTGTTCATGATCAAGATGAATTTGGAATAGGAATTTGATAATTTGAATGTGAAATTTATGAGTTTATGGGTTTGCTGGAGATTGGTTGGTTTGTTGGATTTATTTCTTGTTTTCCTAGCATTGATGGAGATTGGATTTGGTTGCTGGAGATGGGATTTGGTTGCTGGGTTTGTTTCTTGGATTTGGGAAGAACCTGAAGAACAAATTGTTATGTTCTTATGAAATGATAATGAAAAGTAAAAAAATTAAATTAAATTAAATTAAATTAGATTTAAGGCTTTTTTTAAAAAAATTAATTTATTTTTGTTTAAATTTTCTGACGTGGATTTAAAAAAAAATTAAAATGCTGACGTGGCATTTAAAAATGCCAAATAATCTTTTTTAATAATATTTTAATGGCCACGTCAGCGCCAGGTCAGCAAGCTGGGCATTCCGTTAGCCACGTAGGATTTTTCCGTTGGTTGACTGACGGCAAGGACCATTTTAAAAACGATTTTCTTTTTTTAAGAATGACTTTAGTAACAAAATCAATTTTGGGACCAAAATGGGAATTGACCCAAAATATAGGGACCAAAAATGTATTTTCGCCAAGATTCTAAGATGAGAATAAGATGGAATTTTCTTGAAAAGAAGTTCATATGGACATTTATTATGGAGTAAAGGGGATGGCAGTCTGTTGATTAAGTAAACAGCAGTCAAAACACAATCACCCCAAAAGGGAAGTGGGAGATGTGACTAAATTTGTAATGCTATAGCAGTAGCAAGGATGTGCTGATGTTTCCTCTCCACAACTGAGTTTTGTTGTGAAGTGTAAACACAGCTTTGCTGATGAATTATGCCATTGGAATTATAGAAGTCAAACATGTTAAATTTCAAAGCATTATCAAACCTAATATATTTGATTTTTTGTATTGAACTGAGTTTGAACCATAGTATGGAAAGAGATGATTAATGGCCTAACCTCAAATTTAGTTTTTAAAAGGAAAATCCAAATAGCCCTTGTAGCATCATCCACTATGGTAAGAAAGTACCTATGACCATCAGAAGTAGGGATAGAAAATAGACCCCAAAAATCCATATGAACAAGATCAAAAGAAGAATCACATTTATTATTTTCAAAAGGAAAAGGAAGCCTCATCTATTTTGCTAGAGAACAAATAGTACAATCCTTAGTACAACAATTTTTGAGAAAAGGAAAAATGCCCTAGAGAGTGAAGTTTTACATCAGAGGGGTGTCCTAATCTAGAATGCCAAAGAGAACACAAGACATTAGGTGGACGTGTTGAAGAGAAAGTAGTAAAGGAACCAAATTTATTCTTGGCAAGAAACTCATCAAGGGACTTTGTAGGTTGAGACAGACTTGATCCTTGTAGCAAGTACAAACCATCATGCATTTGGCCCATTCCAATCATGGTCCAACATGTAAGGTCCTGTATAAAACACTAGGCAGACAAAAAAAAAAAGACAAAAGGTCTATGATTGAGTCATAGCACTGACAAATAGTAGATTGAAAGTGAAAGAGGGCACACAAAGAACATTTGTGAGGGTTATATGAGATGAAAGTTTTATTGTGCCAATATATGTGACCACAATAGCTTCCCCATTAGGCAATTCAACCATAGTATGTGAAATTAAAGTAAAAGAAGTTAACGAATGTATAGAACAGACTATATGGTCAGTGACATCAGTGTCTATTACCCAAGTTTCAATACCATAAGCTCTTCTGTTTACAACTTTGGTAGAAAACATAGAATGCTTAAGGTTCAAGACATTACCTGCAACTGCATTGGACTGTAAAGCAACAATGTTGGCAATATGAGAATCTTGGCCTGTTGTAATCTACTGAATTGGAGTTGAGGAAGAACCAATCAAAGCCAAGAGTTGTTGGTATTGATCAGGTGTAAAGGCTGGTGTATGTGCTAAAGCAGCAAGAGAATTGAAATCTTGACTAGATGCAGCCATTTGACCTTGGAACTGATCATAAGTGGATGAAACTTGATGTGCCATAGAGTTCTTGTTGCTCTTGAACTTAAAACCTGGTGGGAATCCATCTAATTTGTAGCACCTATCCACTGTTTGACCCAACTTACCACAATGAGTACATAAAGGCCTTTCCTTTCCCTTGGAATCTGACATTTTGTAGCCAAAGCAGTGGATTCAATTTAAAGAGAATTCCCAACACTCCTTTGCATTTCTTTTTGAATGAACAAGGAATAGGCCTTATTGATTGAAGGAAGAGGATCCATCAATAGAATCTGTATCTTGACTTGAGAGAATGATTCATTCAATCCCATGAGGAATTTCATTATGGATTCCTTAGCTTGAAGATTTGCTAGCCTCTAGTTAATATTGCAACCACATTTTCCACAAGTGCAAAGGGGTAAGGGGCTAAAATTATGTAACTAATCCCATAATACCTTCAACTAAGTAATGTAATTAGTGATTGATTGCTCACCTTAATGAAGCTCAGCAATCTGTTTCTGCAAATTGAAGACCTTAGGTCCATTCCCTTGACAAAAGGTTTCCTTTAGATCAATCCAAATCTCCAAAGTTGTGTCTCTATATATAATGCTTGCTTGAATCTTTGGTGAAACCAAGTTGATGATCCAAGTCCCAACCATATTGTCAACTCGAATCCATGCTTGAATAGCTAATGGTAGATCCACTAATGGTGAAGAAATAGTTAAAGAACCATCTATAAAACCAAGTTTGTCCTTGGCAATGAGAGATTTTCTCACAGAACAAGCCCAAGCAGGGTAGTTCTATCCTCCAATTAGTGGTTGAGAAGTGAGAACATCACCTGGATTTTCTCCATGGTGCAAGAACAAAGGATCATTTGGATTGTATGAGTCTTATGAGGAAGAAGGAGGTTCAGAGGAAGAAGCACTTGTTGTGGCAACCATTGATGGGCTTCAAATAACTTGAATGAAGCAGAGAAGGACAAGATGAAGAACTAGGAAGAAACCCTAGAAATTTTTAGGCTCTGATACCATATCAGAAACTGAATTTGGTAAAAATGATTTCTCATTCTTATTAATTATTGAGAATAGAGTTTATATACAATCTAATCTAGCTCCAAAACAAAGAAATTAACTTAACCAACTTGAAAACAAAAATAACAGATTTTGACATGTGTGCACACTAAACTCTATTTACAACTATACTAAAACTACATGTCGTTTTGTCAAATACAAACTATAGCACTGTCGTTTTTCTTTTCTATTTCTTTGTCCTTCATTTTGCACATTCTACAACTAGGAGCTTCTGCAATATCCACTTGCTTATCTTGAATCACTGCTTGACTTGCTTGTCTTGTGGCAGATTTCAGACTGTGACCTTGATAAAATGTATAAATATGTATAAGTTGTTTGATAAGGAACAAAAGAACTGGAACATTTGTATTTTAGATAATCTGTGAAGATTAAGAACTGATTAATTTGCCTCAATCTAGGTATAGTCTTTGGTTGGATCCCAGTCATTGCGCTAAATAGAAGCTGCCCAATTTTGTTACCCCATCTCATACTGATTTTTCTACTTTTCTAAAAAAAACTATCAGAGTGTTTTTTCAGCTTACCATGACCACTATATATGGTTGCTTTGAGCTCTACATAAAACTTCTCATGACCTTATATAAAAAAAAGTTAATTAAAGATAAAAAGTATTTATATTAAATCACTGTATTTTTTAAGTTTCTATTCTAGAATTAGACGGTTATATTGTATCAAATTTTGGTTCATTGTAACTCTTATGATGGATAAATGAAAATATAAGAAAATATAGGATTTGAAATGAAGTATTGCTAAATGATAGGGGTGGATCCTATTGATGAAAAGATGAAAAATGATTGGTTTAGAAGATTTGGTCGTGTCTAGAGGAGAGCAATTAATGTACCAATGAAACATAGATTGTCTATAACAATAACAATAACCAGATTTGTGTTGATTTATAAATTAGGATAAAATTATAGAATGAGGCTTGAGGCATAGATGCCTTAGATTAGGAGCAATCACCAATTGGATTACCAACTTAAAGATAAATTTCAATTATTATTGATGATGCCGAAAATCGTCAGTAAGCTGCACAGTCCTCACGTGCCCGAAACAACACCTGCACAACACCAAAAAGAAAACCTTAAGAGAGTACAGGTGTGGTATCGGCCTAATACCCTCCGAAATTTAAGTCAGAGAGATTGTCACAACTCTAGAATGCCAGAGCTGTGATAAATTATGCGTACATGTTCTCTGTAGGTTATGACATTTTTATAGTGGTGAGGAACCAACTTTGGTTCCTTGGAGGAGAGGAATAGTTCTTTATAGAGAATATCTTCATAAATGCGCGTGATTTAAGGGACCCTTTTCATGTAAGGGTTCTATTGACTAGGGTTAAGCGTGGGCCACAAGTTATTACTATTTGAAATGTGCTTGGAAACCACATAAGCCATGTCATTGCCACGTGTATTTGGTTCCGTCGACCTCAGTGTCCGTCCAGGGGGCTATCCGTCCTCTTCAGGCGACCCGTTCTCCTTGGATCTGTTAGGATTAGTGCCCTTAAATCCTATTGTATAATACTATGTATGATATTATGTATGACATTATGTATGACATGATGTATGACTTAATATTGCGATTGATAAAGTTGTTTTGTTATAATCTAAAATAATGGTAACATGAATATTGGACATTATCATATAGTTCATGCGATGCATAGTATGTGATTTATGTGAAGAGTCACAAAAGATATAAATCACAAGCTCTTTGTAAACTCAAAATTGTAGTTCATAGTTGGTGATGAAATTGGGCATTTCATCTGCGAAGACTATAACATATCAACTAAGATGATTTGTCTTGATCATGGAAGCGAAGACTTCTAGTTAGTATGTTGATATATTTTAAGAGTTAAGATATATTGAACTGAACCGCTGTGAGATTTATTATTCTTCTAACGACTGTCAAATGAATAATAAATCTCACGACTTCTAATTACATAAACTCTTAATCTTAAGAGGATAATGGACATGATCATGAAATGTAGGTTGCTTTGATATATCAGGAATGAGATCTAAAGTAACGGTCAAAACTTCAGTATGTTAGGCAACCGCATTTAGTGTTGATGGAACATATATTCTCAAGATGGAATTCATAGTCTCTTAAGCGAGATATAAAATATTCCTTTGAGATAAGTTTAATGGGTTCAGTTATTCAGAGAGTTAGGCATAACCACTTTGGTAAGAAGTTACTAAAGTATATATTTAGGAAATTGGATTTCATAAATATATGATGAACAACTTTAAAGAATTAAACCGAGTACTCAAGGATAAGATGTAATAATTTACAAAGTGGCAGTCTACTTTCATGACTTTGTATTACTACGAATATTTTATGAAGAAGTTTCATGTATAATAAAGTCTTGGGATATAATTTATTAATAAGGCCTAGAGTACAATTATATTTATATAGTGGTATTAAATATAATTAATGGTAACTTTGGACTTGTCAATAGTTGACTGAAAAGCTCAAGGTCCATTGGAGCTAGTGTCTTATTGGTCCCACTCCAAGTCACATACTAAAGCTCAATTAGAAATGCCCAAAAGGCTAGCCCAATTAGATAATCAGTTATAAGGAGAGAAACAAATAGAATTTTAAGCTATGAAAAAGCGAGACATCATTGTGAAATGGTGTGTATGTGAGAGTAAGATACTCTATCATTCTCCCTTGGAAAACTGATTGAGAGACCACACTTCTTAGGCGTAAAGTGGAATTGGAGTGAAGATTAAAAGTATTCCCGAGTACTTCTGATTCTGGTTTTGATTTTCACTACACCAAGGTACGCTCTCTTGTCCTTGAATTTTGAAATTTACATAGTACATGTTATCAATTGCAAATGAAATAGATCCATTAATTTTTCACTGCGTATATCTCGTACACTGGAGGTGACCTGTCCTAATAGATTACTCGTCCACCGTTCAGGGGTTCTGTCGTCGCATGTCTTTATTCGTCGTCCTATTGGTGATTCCTATTGCGAGTTCTTGCAAATTTTGACTGTCTACTTTACTTTTACCCTCTTCAGTTGCCCTTTCACTCCATGGATCCGTCGCTTACTTTTCACGAATCCATGGAGTGACGGTTTGCCTCTATCCTTGAGAAGTGTGTGTTAATTGACAGGCTAGCCTAGGGTCATTAATGCGGTAGGGACACGTGGCAAGCTTTTAATGGTTGTTTGCTTGAACTGAAGCGTCCCTTCGTCTTCTACACCGTTCCCTCTATATATATGCTACTAGTCCCTTTCATTTTCACATTTTGGAAAAAAACTTGCTGATCAGAGCGCTTCCGTCCACTCTTTGTGAACCGTCGTCTCGTCAAGTTGGTATCACTGTTCTATTCAGTCATCCTGTCGCTTTCAATACGTCTTCAAGCTATAAGTATTGGTTCTCTTATCTCAAGTTTCCTTTTCTGTTATATTCGCTTGTCCGTCGCCAATGTATACCTAGAGTCTTAGGTTTTTAACCCATCACTTGTAGGTGTCAGATGTCTAATGAGGTGTCAAGTGGTCAATCATTTGTCCACGATGGAGTGGGCTACGATGAGGTGTTTCCGTCAAGTCAAGCAGACCCCGGCACCTCTAGTGAGGAAAGAGAACCGTCAACCAACTCTCTTTCCAATATGGAGGATGAGGTGCAGGGTGAGGACGAGTCAAAGTATGATTCGAACGATGACCTAGATAATGTAGACCCCCCCATCCAATCCGTTATAGGTCCTGATGGGTTCAGGGAATTCATCATACTTCCCTTATGGATGGTAAACGATTTCGTTTCTACCATCAAGCCATCACACTTCAACACACTTAGGGAGAATATCAGTTACCTGACAACATCTCCATTCGTCTGCCCTTTAAGTCTGAAAAGTGCTACTATAAGGGTCTTGAAGACGTCGGGGTGTATGAGCAGATGTTGAAAGCTGGGCTTCGCTTCCCATTGAGTACTCTTCACCGTCGTCTTCTCCAATACCTAGGGTAGGCCATCTCCCAGATCTCTCCGAATGCCTGGAAGGTCCTTATGGGTGTAGAAGTTTTGTATGGGGTAATGTCCAATGGGGCGCAACAGTTGATTGTGGAAGAATTCTTCCATTGTTACCGTCCTTCTAAAATTTCCCAATCCAGGGGGATGTACAGTTTCCTTCCATGGAGTCCAATGCTTAGATTAGTGTGCCAGAGCCCGAACTCTAACAGGAACTGGAAAGGTCGATACTTTTTCCTCCGTGGGGATAATTGGATGGGTCATCCAAATGATCATGAGTACATGCTTGTGGACACGACATGGAATATAATGCCCCCGTCCGGTAGGTGTCTGTCCTTATTAGGTTTAATACATTTTTTATTGTTCAATTGCCTTAACCATCTTCTTTGCAACTCGTGACCGTCCACAGGTTACTACCGAGCAATTTGGTTTCTTAGAAAAAATCTTCAGGACCACCAAGCTGTTGGAGAGGACATGGGTTAAGCTGGTTACCTTGGATACTCTCCATTGGTACTGTGACGGTCCAGAACCAGCTATTGCTGCCTGTCGATACGATGCACGAATTCGCTAACGTAAGTCCTTTGCCCATTGTGTGTTTGTATTATTACTTACCAATGTTCTTACCTGTCCACTTTTTGTAGAGATGGAAAAAGCCAGGAGAAGAGCATTCATCAAGCAGCAGGCTGCTGCTAAGAAGAAGCTAGAGGGGAGTCTTCCCCCCAAGACGAGCTCGACTCACCTGTCCAGAAAAAGGCAACCGTTTGAGAAAATTGACCGCCAAGGCAAAAAGCAGAAGGTGGTGACAGGATTAGCTGCCGGTCAAGCTTCCGGCGGGTTTAAGTTGCCTTCCAAGCTTGGCTTGGGAAAGGGTAAGGGTCTGATGGTTAATCGAGACCCCGTCAAGGAGAAACCTCCCGTCCTTCTTCGAGAGGATTCCCAGTACGCCCTTAAGCAGATCATTTCCATCATCAAAGACGAGGACTATGAGGACCTGGGCAACCACGCCACTGAAGCAATGGGAGAGATGAGATTGTTCAATCTTACACAGGTTTGTATCCGTCCTTATATGTTTCGTCGTATATTTCTATCTTTGTTCTTACTCTTTTTGTGGTTGGTGTAGGGGGTCCTGATGATGAAGGGCTGATGGAACGCTGTCTCTCCCATGAAAAGACATTGGAGAGAGTCCGTTCAAAGGCAAACGCAATAAAGGAGGAGCTGATGGAGCTGAAATCCTGGAGGGTCCGTCATGAGGAGAAGCTGAAGTTGTTGGAGCAACTTCGTGGTGATTTGGAGAAACAAGTGGAGTTGTTGGACAAGACCTTGGAGGATAAAGAAGATAGTCTTTGTCAGGCAAAGGTTGATGCTGTACGAGAGTATCGAGACTCTGACGCCCTCCTGAGCGAGCTGGGCACATCCTTCACCGATGGTTTTGATGATTGCCTCCGTCAAGTCAAGGCTTCCTTCCTGGACCTAAACCTTTCTCATATCACTATTGACCCTGATGGCCAAACTCCTGCTCCCCCCGTTGATACTGAAGTGATGGACGAGCTCTTTGGCGAAGACCCTAGTAATGGCGAGGCTCAAAAGGCTGATATGAAGAGTTCCGTCGATGGTGATGCCTGTCAACCTTCAGCACAGGAGCCTGATGATAAGGAGGAAACCCCTGTAGCCTCGGAGTAGTAGTACATTCTTTTTATTTTTGTTTAAGTTTGGAAATGTACGGGAGAACAGTATGTTTGATATTTTTCAGCTGTTGCCTTTTGTAGGCTTTATGTAAATGTTTACTGTGTTTTGATTATACGTTCTTTCTAATGACCTCCCATCCATTTTTCATATGTATTATTTTTTTATAATGTGAACGAGTTTTGTCCTTCTGATAATGACCCGTCCGTTTTATGGACTAAATAAATTTCATCCTTTATGGGATGATCCATCCAGTTAATGGACTTTGCAAATTTCATGACTCGTCTAGTTTATGGACTTTGTAATGAATTGCATCCTTCATAGGATTATCCGTCCAGTTTGTGGACTTTGCAAATGAGTTTCATCCTTCACAGGATGATCCGTCCAGTTTGTGGACTTTGTAAATTGCATCCTTCATAAAATGATCCGTCCATATTGTGGACTTTGTAAATGAATTTCATCCTTCACAGGATAATCCGTCCAGTTTGTGGACTTTGTAAATTTCATCCTTCATAGGATGATTCGTCCAGTTTGTGGACTTTGTAAATTTCATCCTTCATGGGATGATCCTCCCATATTGTGGACTTTGTAAATGAATTTCATCCTTCATAGGATGATCCGTCCAATTTGTGGACTTTGTAAATTTTATCCTTCATAGAATGATCCATCCATATTGTGGACTTTGTAAATGGACTCCAGCGGAAAACATTCAATATATTCTGAATAAACTCCTCTTATTATGATGAATAAGCAAGTAGAATATTGTTTATAAAAAACAAGAAAATTGCCCTTTGCGCTCTAATAGTACCGTAGAGAATAATAAAAACTAAACCTATCAGTTGAAAAAATAAACTGGAAATGAGGAGTTAAGGCGGTTGCGCCTCTATCTACTGGTAGTATCTCTTCAGGTGTTCCGCATTCCAAGGATGCTGTAGCTTCTTTCCATCCAATGTCTCGAGATAGTATGTGCCCTTCTTATGCCATGACACAATCCTATATGGTCCCTCCGAGTTGGGTCCTAACTTCCCATGAGAGGGGTCCTTGGTAGCGCCCATTAGCTTCCTCAAAATGAGATCTCCTTCTTTGAAGTCCCTGTGTTTTATCCGGTAGTTATAGTGCCTGGCCATGAGGTTCTGGTATCACGCCAACCTTTGTTCTACCGTCGCTCTGATTTCATCCACTAAATCGAGTTGTAGGCGCATCGCCTCGTCATTCTTCTTCTTATCGTGGTTTGCTACCCTGTAACTGGTGAGAACTACCTCAGTTGGAACGACCGTCTCACTGCCATATGCAAGTCGAAACGGTGTTTCTCCTATAGGTGTCCTTGTCGTCGTCCTGTATACCCATAATACACTGAGTAACTCTTCTGACCAGATACCCTTTGCCCCCTCGAGCCGAGTCTTGATGATTTTTAGCAAGGATCGGTTTGTGACCTCAACCTGTCTGTTGGCCTGTAGGTGGGCAGGCGATGAATAATGATTCTTGATCCCAAGCTACGAGCAAAAGTCCCTAAATGCATCGTTATCGAATTGTTTTTCGTTGTCTGAGACCAGGACCCTAGGTATTCCAAATCTGCAAACGATGTTTCTCCCTACGAAACCGCATACATTCTTTTCCGTGATGTTGGCCAAGGCTTCAGCTTCTACCCATTTAGTGAAGTAGTCTATGTCGACAAGTAGGAATTTCAGTTGCCTGACTGCTGTAGGAAACAGGCCTATGATGTCAAGCTCCCATTGAGCAAAGGGCCAAGGGGCCGTCATTGGAGTGAGTTCTTCCATTGTTTGCCTTATGAGGTTGCCAAATCTCTGACATTTATCACATTTTCTAACGTTGGGCATCCTTCTACATAGTGGGCCAGTAGTATCCGGCCCTAATCAGCTTATGTACTAAGGATTGCGACCCCGAGTGGTTCCCACTTCTTCGGGGACAAGGCACCTCAAGTAAGGGCGGGAGAAACCCCTTTGGCATAAATCATCTTTAATCAATATGAATCATGCAGCGTATACCCTCAATTTCCTTGCAGCTCCTTTATCATCGGGCAACAAACCATCCTTCAGGTAGGAGATAATTGGCATTGTCCAGTTTCCCTCAACTCTTATCTCCTACACGCTGACTACATCTATCATGGGTGAGTTTTGAACAAAGAGGAATACCTGGCACAGGGAGGGCATGTTATCTGCCGACACGGCCTTTGCTAGATGGTCTGCTCGTTTGTTCTCCTCCCTTGGGATTTGAATGAATTTTGCTGTGATGTTGCGTATCCGATTCTTCACCTATTCAAGGTACTTCTTCATCCGTTCTCTTCTGCATCTGTAACCACCAGTAATCTGACTAGTGACCACTTGGGAGTCGCAACGTACTATCGCATCCATGGCCCCCGCTACTTGCGCGAGATCTAATCCTGCTATCAAAGCTTCGTACTTGGCCTCATTGTTCGTTATGGGGAAATCAAGTCTAATCATGCACTTGACCTCGTCTCCTTCTAGGCTGAGAAGTACTATACCGGCGCCTCCCACATGTTTAGTCGCCAACCCATCCGTGTTTATCACCCATCGGGAGTTCCCCTCTACCCCCTGCTCATCTGGGCTGGCGAATTTGGCAATGAAGTCGGCAATAACCTGTCCTTTTGTGGCCATACGTGGTCGATACTCTATATCAAACTCACTTAGCTCGATTTTCCATAGCGCTACTCGTCCAGCTGCCTTCAGACTGCTCATTGCTCTCCGCAACTGCTTTTTTGTCAAGACAACTATAGTATGGGCCTGTAAGTATGGTTTGAGTTTATGCACTGCAGTTACTAACGCGAAGGTGAGCTTTTCCATAGGCGGGTACCTCTCTTCTGCCCCTCGTAACGCTTAGCTCATGAAGTATACGGGTTTCTGGGTCCTGTCCTCTTCCCTGACTAAAGCTGCATTGATAGCGATTGAGGAGACGGCCAAGTAGAGGAAGAGCTCTTCTCCTGGTCTGGGTGGGCTTTGCAAAGGTGGAGAAGAAAGGTATGCCTTTAGATCTTCAAACGCCCATTGACACTCAGTTGTCCATTCAAAAGCCTTTTTTAATGTGCGGAAAAAGGGGAGGCACCTATTCGTTGCTCTTGAAACGAATCTGTTTAACACTGCTATCTTATCGTTCAGACTCTGTACCTCCTTGATGGTTTTTGGTGGCATCAACTACAGGATAGCCCGAACCTTGTCCGGGTTGACTTCGATACCCCTCTGAGTCACCATGAATCCCAGGAACTTTCCAGTCGTCACCCTGAACGTACACTTGTTCGGATTTAGCTTCATGTTATAGTGCCTGAGCATCTCGAATGTCTCCTTTAGGTCATCGAGGTGGTCTTCCTCCTGTATGCTTTTTATCAGCATGTCATCTACGTACATCTCAACGTTCCTCCCAATCTGGTGCGCAAACATCCTGTTCATAAGCCTTTGATACATCGTGCCTGCGTTCTTGAGGCCAAACGGCATCACCTTATAACAGAAGAGTCCCTGGCTCGTGACGAAAGAAGTCTTCTCCTGATCAGCCTCGTCCAGCTTTATCTGGTTGTACCTAGAAAATGCGTCCATGAAGCTCAATAACTAGTGTCTTGCTGTTGAATCCACCAAGATATCAATCCTTGGGAGTGGGTAGCTGTCCTTAGGGAATGCCTTATTCAAATCTGTGAAGTCCACGTACATCCTCCACTTTCCGTTGGCTTTCTTGACTATTACCACGTTGGCCAGCCAGTCGGGGTAGTACACTTCCCGGATGAATCTTGCCTCCTGCAACTTGCGAACTTCCTCTGCTATGGCCCAGTCTCGTTCTTGGGCAAACACCCGCTTCTTCTGTCGGACGGGAGGGAAAGAGGGCGACACATTCAGCTTGTGAACAACGACTGAAGGGTCAATTCCGGGCATGTCTTCATGGCTCTAAGCAAAGACGTCTTGGTTTTCTTTTAGAAATGATATCAAGGCCTGTCGGACTGGTAGGCTAGCAAGAGTGCCTATTTTGGTCATCCACTCTGGTTTAGAATCATCAAGGGGGACCTCCTCTATCCCCTCTACTGTCTTCGTTATCGTTTGTCGTTCCTCTTTACACATTGCCGTTAAGTGATCGTCCATCTCTAGCATGGTGATATAGCATTCGCGCGCCGCTACGTGATCACCCTGTACCTCTCCTACTCCGTACTCTGTTGGGAACTTGATCATCAGGTGGTAAGTAGAGGTTACGGCCTTCCACGAATTGAGAGTAAGGCGGCCTAAGATGGCATTGTACACAGATGAGCAGTCTACTACCAGGAACGTAACATCCCGGGTGATCTGCTGGGGGTAATTGTCAACCGTGATGGACAAGGTGACCGTGCCTAGTGGGTATACCCTTGTACCTCCAAACCCAACGAGTGGTGCGTCAGTTGAGATCAGCCATTCTCTCCCAATCCTCATTTGCTGGAACGCTGGGTAGTAAAGTATATCAGTGGAGCTATCGCTATCTACCAAGACCCTGTGAATGTTGTAGTCGCCAATCCATATACTTACGACAAACGCGTCATCATGTGGGTGATGGAGGCGTCGAGCGTCTTCTTCCAAGAACCTGATCATCGGGTTGTCCATGCGTGCCATCCTTGGGACCAATCATGTCAACTGGACGTTCTGAACTAATCGGAGGTAGGTCTTACGTGCCCTTTTGGTTGAACAGGGAGCTGTTGTGCCCCTACAATCATTCTTATGTCCCCGACGGGTGGCTTGGGGCGCTTGTTCTCCCTCCGGGGGCCTTGCTTTTGCGGTTGGTCCGTCTTCTCTTTGCTTACAAACCTCTGCAATTTCCCCTGCCTGATCAAGGCTTCTATCTGCTACTTCAAATCGTAACACTCGGAAGTATCGCGGCCATGATCGCGATGGAAGCAGCAATATTTGTCCTTGGACCTCTTGTTGGGATCACCTTTCAGCTTGCTAGGAAACGTCAACGATCCTTTGTCCTTTATCTGCATTAGTACCTGGTCGATCAGAACGTTCAGGGAGTGAAATTTGCAAATCTCGTAAAGGGGGTCTTGGAGCGTCTATCTTCTCGCCCGTCACCTGTCCTCATGACCTTCCGTCCTCTCTCCTATCTTGCATCTTCCTGCCTTTCTCTCTTTCTAGGCTTTTCTTCTCACGCAAGTAGCGCGTCTTCCGCGTTCATGTATTTGGCAGCCCTGTAAAGCACATTCGACATAGTCTTTGGATCGTTCTTGTATAGAGAAAAGAAAAACTTACCCTTCCGTAGTCCGTTAGTGAATGTTGCCATGAGTATCTTGTCATCGGCTTCATCAATCGAGAGGGCTTCCTTGTTGAAACGGGTGATATAAGACCTTAGCGTCTCGTCCTCTCGCTGCTTAATGTTCATCAGGCATGCGGTTGACTTCTTATACCTGTGTCCTCCAATAAAGTGTGAGGCAAACTAGACGCTCAACTCCTTGAAAGTACTAATGGAGTTTGGCATCAGCCTGCTAAACCATGCCCTCGCAGGACCCCTCAATGTGGTGGGAAAGGCCCTGCATATGATTTCGTCTGCTATGCCCTGTAAATGCATAAAGGTCTTGAACATCTCCAGGTGGTCTAACGGGTCCTTCGATCTGTCGTAGGCCTCTATCTGCGGCATATAAAACTTCAATGGTAGAGGGAATGAAGTGACAGGTGCGGTGAAGGGCGAATCCGTCCGGTGCACCAGATTGTCGAGATCATTTAACACCTGCCCTTTAAGGGCATTCATCATCAAGTCCATCTGCTCTCTATCTGCGACCAGGTTTGATGGGTCAACGCCCTTGGCCGTTGGCCTCTCATAACATTACTGCCTTCCGGCCCTTCCCAATTTTGTCTAATGTCGTTGCGCTGAAGGCTGTTTCCTTCTTGCTCCCCTTCTTGGTCCTAAGACTCGGCATCTCTTTGGCGCAGTTGCTCCTCCAAGTCTTGGTTTTGCTTGGTAAGGCGTTCGACCGCCACTGCCAATGTTTGAATTTGTTTCTCAAGAACCGTGGTACATGGTTCGTCTCCTTGGGCGTTGGTGTTGGTTGCCATCGAACGAGTAAGCACCATTCAACCTTTTTGTCCGGGAAACAGCAACACGACTTACCTACCCTTTCCCACAGATGACGCCAACTAATGATGCCGAAAATCGTCAATAAGCTACACAGTCCTCACGTGCCCGAAACAAAACCTGCACAACACCAAAAAGAAAACCTTAAGAGAGTACCAATGTGGTATCAGCCTAATACCCTCTGAAAGTTAAGTCAGAGAGATTGTCACAACTCTAGAGTGCCAGAGCTGGGATAAATTATGCGTACCTGTTCTCTATAGGTTATGGTCTTTTTATAGTGATGAGGAACTGACCTTGGTTCCTTGGAGGAGATGAATATTTCCTTATAGAGAAGATCTTCATAAATGCACGTGATTTAAGGGAGCCTTTCCATGTAAAGGTTCTATTGACTAGGGTTAAGCGTGGGTCACAAGTTATTACTATTTGAAATGTGCTTGGAAACCACGTAAGCCATGTCATTGCCACGTGTATTTGGTTCCGTCGACCTCAGTGTTTGTCCGGGGGGCTACCCGTCCTTTTCAGGCGACCCGTTCTCCTTGGATCATCCCGTACACTGGAGGTGACCCGTCCTAATAGATTATCCGTCCACCGTTCAGGGGTTTTGTCGTCACATGTCTTTATCTGTCGTCCTATTAATGCTTCCTATCGCAAGTTCTTGCAAGTTCTGACTGTCTACTTTACTTTTACCCTCTTCAGTTATTTTTTTCCTTTATTGAGGCATTGGGTTCATCGAGTAAATTCCTCTTATACAATTTGTTCTCCTTTATTGGTATAATTGTAATAATTGTAATTTACATATTCCATTTGAGACTCAATGCCAACCACTAGAGGAGATGGAACAATTGTTGTGTATATATATAATTGTAATAATTGTAATTTACATATGTCCATTTGAGACTCAATGCCAACCACTAGAGGAGATGGAACCATTGTTGTGTGTGTGTATATATATATATATATATATGTGTGTGTGTATGTATGTATGTATTACCCTCCAATGAATTAAAAAAAGTGTTGTGGCACAACTAAGTAATATATGACATTATTTATACATAAATTTATAATGGTTCTTAGTAGCAACAAAAAAAAAAAAAGAGTTAGTCATATGACATATTAAGATAGGATGTCTCTTTCAATAAAGTAGTCATAAGTACCAATCAATTTGTATAACACAAGATACAGAATGAAAAATCCATAATAAAATATCATCAAGCTTACAAGCATCCCTCTAATTGGACATCAGAATCCTCTATTATAAACAATGTATACAAATACAATTATCACACATTTAGCTCCGTGGTTGATAGTGGGGGCAAGGGATTCATCGTCGTCCGGTGTTTCGTTCGCAATGGATTAACGGCAAATGTATCTCTTGTAGTTATTAACAAAATAAGACATTGCACTAGCCATTGCACATGCATGTATTGATAAATTATTAGTAATATAAGTTTTATTAAAAATAAAAATCGAACTTGAAAATAGTCCCAATACAAAGAAAAAAAGATACCATATATATGAAATTGATAAAATTGATAGCCAAGAAAGACTTGTTGAAACAAGTGAAATTCGTTTTTTTTTTTTTTTTCCATAAGATCAAAAACAATTCTCTAAAATCTTTTTTTTTTTTTTACATGTGTGATATTCCAATCCACTATTTTTGCAAATAACTTTCTAGACAAGAGATTTATTAGTATAATTAAGATACACACAAAGAAAGACATGCTACTACAACAATAACAACAGATAAAGCTTAGTCCCAAAATTTTGGGGTTGTTTATGGATCCTCAACATATTAGTTAAGGTAGGCCATTGTATTCTTTGCCTCCATTCTACTCTATCTCAAAATTTAGTCACTCTTCTATGAAACAAAGAGATACTACCAAAAATAAATAGATAATAACAATAAGAACAAAAAGAATTTTTTTTTTTTACATGTGTGATATTCCAATCCACTATTTTTGCAAATAACTTTCTAGACAAGAGATTTATTAGTATAATTAAGATACACACAAAGAAAGACATACTACTACAACAATTACAACAGATAAAGTTTAGTCCCAAAATTTTGGAGTTGGCTATGGTTCCTCAACATATTAGTTAAGGTAGGCCATTGTATTCTTTGCCTCCATTCTACTCTATCTCAAAATTTAGTCACTCTTCTATGAAACAAAGAGATACTACCAAAAATAAATAGATAATAATAATAATAAGAACAAAAAGAAGAAATACAATAACAATAACATAACAATAGCAATAACAATACCAAGAACACTACAAAAAACTGGTTTATAGCGGCTGAAATCATCACTACCGCATACATAGGCAGAGGGAGGGGGGGTCATGGCCTCCCTGGATTTTCCAAAAATGCCCCCTCCCTCTCTATTTAATGTTAAAAATTTTAATATATTAATTAAATTTTAAGTGATGGCCCGCTTTTATTTTATAAAAAAAGTATAAATGCTCTTTAATTTATTGTTGTCTCCTTTATTTTACTTTTAATAAGGACTTTTTTGTCATATATAAGTTATTAACTTTAGGAGCATTTAAAGTATTAGTTTATAAATAAAAATATATAAGTAAATCTTTTTTTTTTTTTTTGAGAAGAAATATAAGTAAATCTCTTTAGCAAAATATTTTTGTTGTTTTCCAAAAATAAAGTCATACATATTTATATAGAGAGTCAAAGCAACTGAAATACAATGATACATTTGGCTTGGCCCCCTTTGAGAAATTTTCTAGCTCTGGCATTGACCGCATAGTTGGGTCTAAGCCAACTATTTTGAAAACTGCTGCTAAAGGCCTACCCTAAAGCCTTTCCTGCATATAATGCAAGAAAGTTTTATATAAATGTGATAAATATATACGAACTATAATTAATAAAATAATTTTTCTATTATCAATAAAAAAACAAAACAATCTTTATTAGGAAATCAAAAGATACCAAGAGCCTTGTAGTTTAGCTACTTCATTTGATTGTATTACTAAACTCTCACCATTATTCATGTGTAAGCTTTCTTTTGATAATCTCATGTGTGTAAGCTTTTTAAGAGCATGTTGTGGAATAATTTGGTGCTCTAACTTTTATCAAAAATAGAAATTTTACCTCCTTTAGCAGAAGAATGCAACATATCAGTATGAAATTCTGATATGTTGGTCATTTCTTTATGTTTTAGGTGCCTCTCTGTTAAATAGCCATGTGCTTTTGTTTGGTTGATTTCACAATATTCATAGCCAATGGCAGAAGATTACATGTCCCTTCTATATAACATCTAGTTTAGGTGTCATAGAACAACTCTTTTCGTTAATATGCCTCTTTTCTACTTCAGGTGTCATTGCTATGTTTCTTTTTATCTGAGTGAAGAGTTGATGAGTAGGAGCATTGTTGTTACGAATACCGACTAACATTTCATTTACTTTCAGATATTAATCAGAAAAGGATTGTGGAGGAAGGGGGTTTAGATGCTTTGCTTATGCTGTTCCGATCATCGGAAAATACAACTATTCTTAGAGTGGCTTCTGGAGCTATTGCCAATTTGGCAATGAATGGTAACTTTGCAGCCTTTTCTGGTTTTCTTAGCATTATAAACTTTGCTTATGAATATGTTGATAAAATAGCCTGCTTGTGAATGACACTAGTTAATCTAATGTTTGGGCATTGAGAATTAAGTGTTACTGTATTTTTAATTGTGAATTTGCAAAATATGTTTGTTTTTGTTACTCTGCAATAAATTTATTTTTGGAGACATCTTTTTAAGAAATCTAGGAGCATCCAGAATTTCTTGGTGTACATGCTGTAATTATCAACCAATAATCTGATTGTTGGAGAAAGTCCAGAATATTACATATAACTAGTCGCAAACTCACGCGATGCGTGAGAATAATAATTATATTTTAGTTATAGTATAATATATAATTCGTTCTCTAAATTGCGTGGAAAATAATTTGTTCTCCCAAAAACTTGAACAATTTCTAAAATTATTTTTCATTTATTTATCTCAAAAAATATATCATCATTTTATTATTTGGATTTATTTGATTGATATTATTCATTTTTTAAGCGGTCCATATTTTGATAAATTATGATATCGTGCATTATATTTACTTAATTTGTTTTTCTTGTACAACTAACCTATTTGAGTTTCAAATATATTATTCAAAATTTTCTTTCTCTTAAAAAGAGATTATTATATTTAAAAATTTTCTTATCTTAGGAATAGCTTTGAACTATTGATTTGAGTTTTGTTTACTAATAGATATATGAGATTTGAACTGCATATTTCTTAGACATTCCTAAGATACTATACGATATTATAAATTTAATATTTAAACTAATACGTAGGAAAAAAGTAGACTTTATGTCTAAAATTGAACACTTCACCTATCGAAATGAAAGAAAATAATTTGTATAACAACATAAAAAGAATATGATCTTCTTTTTTTTTTTACTACATACACTTTTATTTATTAAGATTTAATAGTATTTAACTGGATCTTCATATCACATTTTTGTTGGTACGCTCTTGTTGAGCCTTCTCATCCGTCACATCATTGACTACATCATTATTCTTTTTATTATTTATTTTTTACTTTTAATTTTGTGACAATATTAAATATATAAATATATTGGTTTTACAAATTCATTTTAGGCAATTTAACTTTACATATTCATTCTTAAATTTTAATGTTATAACTAAATAATAAATCAATGAAAAATAAAAATAAAAATATTGTCTATACATATTCATCTTGGGCGGTTTAATTTTAATAGTTGGTAGACACATTCAAATGCATACCCAACATTGTATTTTGATATAAATTCAAAATCTCACTTCCAAAATAACTAAGTATTATGTCCAAAAAAAAAAGCTAAAATAGGGAGAGAAAAGACTTGTGACGGAAAATTATAAAAATCAAACATACTACCAAATTGTATTAACCCAAAATAGTATTATATAAAAAATACAATGATTCATCAACCTAAAGTAAAGTTACAAAAAAGAATAAATAATATATATATATATATATATATATATATAGAGAGAGAGAGAGAGAGAGAGAGAGAGAGAGAGAGAGAAATCACATTTTTTCGGGAGAGAAATAGAAAATAAAATGAGAAAAAGAAGCATCAAAATAAAAAATATAGTCATAAGTTAAATACCAAATTATCCAAGCCATAATATATTATAGAATAACATTATATTCTTGTAAACTATATTTATATGTAATAGAATAACATTTAACAATCATAGAAAAGAAAAAAAGATGGTAACTTAAAAACACACAAATAAAATTGTAACCCAAAGTAAAATTCTAAAGAACACATAAATACATCAATCTAAAGTAGAGATACAAAAAACAATTCACACAAAAATAAAACATGAGAGAGAGAGAGAGAGAGAGAATAATAAACTCTTTCATTTGAGAAAATATATATAGAATATGAGAGAGAATGTCATATTTATAGTAATAGAATGGGGATAAGAAAAGTCAAAATAAGTTATAGGAAGAGATAGATGAAGAGTGATATTAAGGTTGAGAGTAGTGGAGAGATGAAAAGGTAAAAGAGAAGTTATGGTTAGAAGTAGTAGAGAGAAATGGGATATAGGTAGATGAGGTGGTTGCTGATGTGGCTCAACAGAAGTATAGCAACAATAAATGCTACGCTTCAACTTTTAGATATATATAGATATAAATTTCTTATCCTAAAAATATCCCAATTGTTGGTATTAGTAATTTTTTTTTTTTTTTAGCAAGACTTAGGTACAGTACTTAAGTACTTTTCCTTAGGTTCTCCTCCTAAGATTCTGTCATGTGGATATTTTCTTATGAAATGAAAGTGTATTTTTTAGTTAAGTAGTCACATGGCTAAATCTTAAAAGTGTAATCTAAGGACACCACCTAAGGTACTGTACTTAATTTTTGTCTTTTTTTTTAATGTGGATTACTGTCCTAAGAGTTTCAAGGACTCCTTAATGCTTCCAAAAGTTTTATATATATAATCATTAGTCTTTTTCATATTTATTTTTTACCTTTAATTTTTTTACAATATTAAATATAAAAATATTGGCTTTACAAATTAATTTTAGGTAGTTTTAACTGTACATATTTATCTACTTTAATGTTGATGTTATAACTAAATAATATAACAATGGAAAATCAAAACAAAAATGTTGTCTATATATATTCCTCTTGGAGGGCTTTAACTTTAAATATTATTTTTCCCATTCTGTGCATATTTTTCCCATACTAAAAAAGGTTATCTCTCTCTCTCTCTACCTTAGATTGATGACTATTTATATTTTTTAGAACTCTACTTTCAGTTGTTTATAACTCTAAAAAAAAAAATTGTCAATAAAAAGGTATTCAGAAGTCTTGCTTAATCATTAATGGTAGAAAAGATACAACCTAATAACTACCCATAGGAGAATCTCCTACTAAAGGTTTGTACCCCCATTATCCTATTATTGACTAATTCATATGTGTTCCTTGATGCAAGTATTTTTTTTTATCATCTTTTTTACAACACCAAATACTTTTTACGAATGATGTTTGTTGTTGATCTTATTTTGGGAAAAATCCTATTATAATATGTCATATTTTGTGTTGTTGTCAGGTTTTAATTTATTTGGAAAATAACAAGATAGTTTGGACAAGTTGATAGAACAGTTAGTTCAGTTGAAGACAATGATCTTTGTACAGTTTACTTTCACTGTTTGTAAATATTTTTTCTAACAAATTAGTAGCGAATTGTTATGTCTTTTTTAGATATATATGATATATTCTTAGATACTTGAGTAAATGTTTTAAGTATTTACGAATATTTTATATTGTTCTTCATCTTCTTTATCTTATTAGTGTATTCTTTGAGATTTTTAAGAAAACGAATTCAATTTTTTGTTTAAAATTATTTATTTATTTATCTGTTCATTTTTCATATGTTGGATTAGATGTAACATTATTTATGACAACATTAACACAATACTTCTTCTTTTACCAAAAAAAAATCTCTATTTTTTCCCCTTTGGAATTGTACTCTTGGTTTTATTAAAGGAAAAAGAGTTAAAATATTTTATTTTTCCTTTTTTTTAATTATTTGAATTGTAGTTTTGTTGAGTATTATTATTTTTTTAAAAAAAAAATACGTTTATGTGTGTTATTTATTGTATGGTGAAAAAATTGGATTTGAAAAAGTTTGTTTAAAACTAAAAGAATAGTTTCTAAATTATATATACTTTTTAATGATATAAAAACTATTATAAAAATATTTTTTCACTAACTTACCTTTTGAATTTTTGAGAAAAAATTTATTGTTTTGATATTGGTACAACAAAAATTATATATATTACATTTGTGATTGTTCCTTTAATAAATGAAAATATGATTATAAATTACATTGCTATTTATTAAATTAGTCCAAATTGAAAAGAAAAAAAAAATTAATGAGACCATCCTAAAAACATTATCACGCTCAAGGATCCACGACTAGTTATATCTAAAAAGCTAAATGGTAGTATTTATTGTTACTGCGCTCCTATTAAGCCACATCAACAACCACATTATCCACTTATTTCTAACATTTTCTCTCTCATTTTTAATTATTTTTCTCCTTATTAATTTATCTCCTTACAATTACTCTTCCTCCAACATTTCCCCCACTTTACCTTTTTAATTCCCACTACTTTTTATCTTAACCTTACAATTCCTCCATCCCTTCATATTCCTTTTTATTTTGACTCTTCTTCTCCCTTTTTTTTACTATAAACATTTGCTTTTCTCTCTTCTTTTCTATTTATATTTTGCCCACACAAACAAGTGAATACTCTCTCTCTCTCTCTCTCTCTCTCTCTCTCTCTGTGAATTTTTAATTTTTTGTTGCACATCTAATTTAGGTTTATGAATGTTTTTGTTGAACTCCACTTTGGGTTGATGCATTTGGTTATATTTTATTTTATTTGATTGTTAAATGTTATCTAATAATTTTTATATAATGATATAATATTATTCTATTACATAGCGTAACTTGGATAATTTGTTGTTTACAATTATACATTTTCTTTTGGATATTCTTCTACTCACCTTATTTTATATAATTTTGCTATTTCTCTCACATTCTCTCCTAGAATACGTGATTATTCTCTCTCTCTCTCTCTCTCTCTCTCTCTCTCTCTCTCTCTCTCTATATATATATATATATATTTTTTTTTTTTTTCTTTTTTTTGCAACTCTACTTTAGATATTTTTGGTCAATGCATTTTTGGTGGTATGTTTTGTGAGTTTCTCCCTCTTATAGTTTTGGTTTGAATTAATTCTTAGACGTGTTGGAAGTGAAAATTTGACAATTTTATTTACTTGAATTTAAGTAAAATATTATGTTTAATTTTAAAAAATGAGATAAAATATAAATAATTAAATGATATGGAGGATGTGGGTGAATTTATATGGTGAATAAATAAGATGAGAAGAAAAAGGAAAGTAATATATATATATATATATATATATATATATATATATATATATATATATATATATATATATATATATAATAAACACCAAATTATCCAAATCATAATGTGTAATAGAATAGAATGATATTATGTTCTTATATATTATTTTAAATTCTTTATAATAGAATAGGATAGCATTTAACAATAAAAGAGAACCAAAAAAAATTCTTATGTACTATTTTTAATTCTCTATAATGCAATAGGATAAAATTTAACAATCCAAGAGAACAATTGTAATATTTGAATGTGCCTATCAATTATTTGAATAGTATCAATTTTAAATTTGCGATGAGATTTGATTAACATGACAATCTCCTTAAGGAAATGAGAAATTTAAATAATTAATTTGAAATTTAAAAATATTTAGTTGTAGATATATAAAAGGAAAACATAACACAATATAACAAAAGTTTGAATAATATAGATCACTTGAAAAAAGAATAATAGTTCTTCTCAATAAAAAATAATAATGATATCAATTAAACACACCCAATTTTTTCCAAAAAAAAAAAAAACTCAAAATAATAAAATGATATATGTGTAAAGATGGTGAGATGGAAAATACTTTTTAAAATAGTTCAATTTTTAAAAAGAACAAATTATCTTCAATAAATTTTAGAAAATTAATTATACATTATACAGTATACCACATTACAAAGTAATTATATATTCCAATGCATAGAGTGGGTCTACGACTAGTTATGGTAAAAACCAAGTCATTCTCATGCCTAAATTGACGTTGAGATACATATAGGAAAAAAATATTGAGATTCCTTCATGTTCTTCCATGTAGATACAAACGTGTTTCTAGAATTTCAGTTTATGAAATCGTAGAGGTACTCAAAAGGCCTTTGAACCCAAAAACTTTGTACAGGATCCCCATTTGTCCTTGTTTCTTGAACTTAGAATGTAATGATGAATTTAGGTTACTTGGTGAGTTTAAGAAGGATTTCAAGATCAATTTAAAACATTACTGGCTCAAAAAGTCAGACTCAAAATTAATGTAGAGTTTCTTAACAATTTTTTTTTATAGGTAATCAAAGTTTTGTTGAATAAAAAGTACATTGTATTATTGACTGATGGAATCAGTTGCCTTTTTTTTTTTTGATGAACGGAAAAGGGGGGGGGCGGGGGCGACCATTGTGACTCACCCCCTTAGACATGACTATAGGAGCACCCCCGTTAGAGAATGTTAGATTGAGTCATAGCTACTATGGTTTAAGGTGACCACAGATCTCACCCTAGCACTTCGAGAGAGCTGGTAATCAGGGGCCTCAGCAAGGATACCCAAATTCCTCTCCAAGTACTCGCCCTGGCTCGAACTAGGGACCACAAATTTGATTCACAGATTCCAACCACCAGGCCACCCCTCTCGAGCCAGAATCAGTTGCCTTGACTTACACTCTGTTAATGTAACACTCTTGTATCTTATTAACGGGTTGCAATCGACTTTGTGGCAAGTAGCTTCTTGGTTCCTAGGATGATGCTGCACGAACAGCTCCGTCACAATTGGAGTATGCTGTTCTCACTTTAAATATAATGGGAAATGATTGCATCCTTATTGTTTTTCTGACTGTGATCTCACTGCAAACCTTGTAAGCCATTGCTTACTTACTGGACAGTTGTCTCCAAACAAATTTGGTTTTGAATCTCCTCAAATCCAGTTGTGAAGATACAAAATACCATCCATCTTAATATATAAACAAGTTATATGACTAATTAAAAAGGTCTTTTGACTATAGATACAAACCGACCATCCCCCGACTTCCGACATTTCAAAGCCAAATTTTATTTTATTTTTTCAAAGCATCATCAAACTCCGATCATCAACTATTTTATTTCTATTTTATTTCGTTAATCATCTGTCAAAGAACCAAATTAATTTTTCCATATTATGAATTTCATTTCTTTCTCAGTTTCCTGCAATTCCTGCCTGTAGCCCAATCCTTAGAAATTAGTGAGGACTTAGTCCAGGATTTTATTATGATAGGGCTCAAGCTAGAATTATGAGAGACAATGGAAATCCGGCACAACTGAGTTTTAGGATCAAATAAACGAGAAGCTATTTCCTTTTTAACGGCCAGCCATTTTTACATCTTTAAACCACATAATTATCCCACCATTTGAATGGAACATAAAAATTTATATAACTAAAATGCAAAACCGACCCTCTTAACTTTTTTCATATTTTATTTCAATACTCTAACGTTATTTTCATTCATTTCATTCCTCTAAGTTTCATATTTATTCAATTAAAGCATTTTCGTTAACTTTTGTTAAAATTTTTTGATAAAAAAAAATTTGGAAAATATTTTTCAATTATTAATTGAATTTTTTAATTAAAAAAATTTATAAAATTGAAAAATTAACCATAACATATAACAAAAGTTGATAGAAAAGCCTTAATTGAATAAACTTGAAAGTTAGAGGACTGAAATGAACAAAAACAAAAACAAAAAACTGAAATGAAATCTAAATAAACTTAGAAGGTCAGTTTTACATTTTACCCAATTTATATTTATATTTTGCTACTTGTTACCTGAATAATAGAACATGAATTTGGCCCCAAAAACCCTCAAAGAAAATTATAAACCAATACCACCACCAAAAAATAAACATGCAGCCGCGGTTTTGGAAATATCCATAATCAAGATCACAAGCAATAGACTAGCAGGTAAAAACCTACCGGATATAATAAAATAAGAATTACCTTCCAGGGAAAGAATGGAGTTTTTAGTCTTGAGAGAGTGAAGTTTTTGTGAAAATTTCTACTTGAATGATTTACAAATAATAGAGATCGGAAATATACATGGGATTTTCTTTTTGTTCTCAAGATTGCTAAACTGAAGCTTCATAAAGCCCAAAGGAAAACACAAGCGCCAAAATTGATACTACACAAGAATAAATTATAATAAGAAATGCAACAAAATCACCCTCACCAGAATAATGTCACAAACTAAACCACGGTATGGCTCGTGCTAAGTGGTGACTTCCTAGGAAGCTGCGTCTTCATCCAATCCAACATCCGCCTTCTCTTGAGAAAAATAATCAAATCTCTTGCATGACAGTGACACGCCACACCTAGAACAAAGAACTTTTACAACTGGATACATAACAATTAGATCAATGTCCAGAACTAGGAAAGCTAATGGGATAAAATCTCTGATATGCGATCTTGTGCATCTGCAGGAATCTCTCGTCCTGGAACCTGGACCTTTAGAAGATAAGCATACCTGTCAAAGACAACAAGATATGTTATTCACCGACTTCACACAGTACTCCAACTAAGAGAAAACAGTTAGACAGTCATATCAACTCACTCTGCAGCTGTAAACAGGCGTTCGTGCTCCATGATGAAGGCTAGCAATGCCTATAAACAAGAACAGAGACACTAATTACTGGTGCCTAGTGGCAACACAATAACTTATAGCAAGAAACTGTAAGGTAAGATAACTTGCCTCAAATGGCATGTTTAGAAGTTCATAGTAAGTACGGACATGATCCAGCCTCTGCTGTACAGCTTCACTGTTAATTGATGGGATAGCTGCCAGGGCCTGTAGTGCCATAAAAATGGAAAATAAATAAATGAAAAAGTGAAGAAGGTAGTATTGTATCATAAAATAAAAAGCAAAACCAGCAGTCTCATTTACACAAATTGGGTTTGGCTTGATGGTTTTAAGGGTTAGTAATATAATCACCCTAGTTCTAAAGTTAGTGTACCATCGGCGCTCTGCCTAATGTCAACTTACATCAAATGGAAAATGTTTACCTCCAAACCAGTTTGGAGAAAATCTCCAACCCACTGGTAATTGAGAAAATTACTCACGTGAACTATACTTTGTCATATGACCTATTTAATGAGTCATGACTTGTTAAAAAAATTCACATGGACGGTATTATGAAGCACTATGTAATGGGTTGGAGGAGATTCCTTCACAAAACTTTGTCCAATGGAAAATATATATTTTCTCCCAGATATAATTTCATTTCATTCAAATTGGTTTTCAAGAACAGAAGACAAATTACATGGAACAAAAGTTACCTGTTCTAGTGCAATTGAATTTCGGCATATCTGCTGGACCCCAAAAAGGTTGATGGATTTCATATCAGCCAATGCCTAATGAGACATTGCCTTTTCTCATTAGCAGTGAACAAGAAACTGAAATTTTTCTTGGGACTATAATTTGAAACAAACATTTTGAAGCCCAAAAACAAAATTCTAAAACCCAAAATAAGAGTGCAGGCGTACCTTCACAGATGCATTCGCAGCAATGCTACAAATTCCACCAAATATGTAATTGCGCTTTAGACTTGCAACAAAAGGTGCCATTTCCTCATCCCTGCGTGTTATCTATGAGCACAAAACAGGAAAAGACTTGTAAGATTTGCTTCCAAGAGGATATACTCACTAAAAAAATGTAAAGGGAAGAATGCATATTTCACCAATATTCATTATAGATTATATTTGCTTTTAATGCTATCTTTTCTCATGAAGAAAGAAGAAAATTATATAAACTCATACACAATTTAATCAAACCCCAATCAGATAGGATTAAGGCTTAGTTCTTTCTATGCAATTAAATCCACTAGGGAAGAGAATATATGGGACATTAGGGAAGAGAAAATATGGGACGTTAGATATATTGACCATGCTTTCTTTTCCAAGTTAAAACTTAAATTTAAAAAATAATAATAAAAAAAAGGGGGTCAAATGTTTTAGGGTTCTTGTCAACTTTTCTCCATAAAAAATAGTTAACAATGGCATTGCATATTATACCAAGTACGGTTCTGTGCCTGAAAAGCTAAAATCATATTTTTCCACAAGTAGCAATATTTATTCCTTTACTTTTGGGCAGAACTTCATGTCTCTACAATCAAAAGCAGCAAAAGCACTTGATCATTAGCAAAAGTATTGCCATGCTTGTGGCCCTCAGATGCCATTATTTTATGTACCTAAATCATCTATAATATTTCTCTTCCTGTTTTACTTGATCATTGAAATTTTGGTTCCTGATTTGTGCCCCCATAGTACATTCCCAATGTACTCGGGTTGGGTTTATTTTTGATAAAAATTTTACGTTACCTATCCAAAAAAAAAAATCCTCTGTAATATTCTTATAAAAAATATTTAAAAAGTCCTCTAATATTGATTTTGTTTGATGGAATACAGTTGTAAGTAAAAACACAGAAAAGATTTATGACCACGTTTTTCCAACAAAAGAATTATGATGCTTCCAGGGTTATATATATAAGCAGGAACCTCAGTCATAATGGCCGAAGGTTGAGCCAAGTGGCGCATTCCTTGAGAATGAATGGGAATATTCTCTTCATTTAGCCTTGGGCCTCATCAAAATCAAAAAAAATTATTTATGTCAATGTATTAATTAATCAATTGCCATGTGCTAATGGAGACTCATTGGTTTTCATGTATTAATTATCTGTAGATGGTACACTAGTTATTTATATAAAATGAATTTATATGCTTATTTCTATAAAATTAATATTATAATAATTACTATAAATAATAATTAATTAATTTGGTGTATGACATTCTTCCTCGTGTTTAGTTAATTTGGAAATAATTGAAACAAAAACCATGAGAATGAAAAAGAAAATTTAATAACACGTGCAATAAAAAAATATATAATAAAAAAAATTCGTATGCTCCACTTAGTTGAAATAATTAAAAATTAGTGAATTCACTGAAGTAATATGTTCATATTTTTAATTATATTAATTTTAAAAATTTACTTACTAAATCTTTTTTAATGACATGTACAATATATATACACACACTCATACATGGAACCAACATTGTAGTAATTTAAATTTGTGCTATGTAATTAAACTGAGTATCAATAGTGTAAATGCATTTGTTTTGATGTATTAATTATTAATAAGTGGTTTACTAATTATTTATGTAAACTGAATTTTTATGATTATTTTTATAATATTTATATAAAAATTAAAATATTCATTCTTGCTCAAATTGAGGTGCTTTGGCCATATTGAAACAAAGTAGAGAAAAATATAAAAGAAAATTTATTTGCTTGCAATCAAAATTATAAAAGATAGTTGTATGCATAAATTAGCGGAAAGATTCAAATATTTGTCAATTCACTCAAGCAATTGATTTATATTCTTGATTATCTTTTCTTTCCAATGACATAATATAGTTGCAGTTGATTCCCTATGTATTATATCATATAATTGTTTTTTGAGAAGATATTACATCATATTATAATTTTTATACATGAGACATAATATAATTTCTTAAAATGTTTCAAAATTCCTGTGTTGCGGGACATCAGCCTAGTTATTATAATGTACAACTATTGGAAAAAATTATCAGTTCAAGATTGTGTAGACATGAAATATAATGGGGGTGCTCTTCAAGATTGTAATCTTAAACAGTATTTTGTTCTGCCTCCTGAGGTTGAACCTCTGCTAGCCCATGATGTGGCTGACTTGCATTATTATCATTCTGTTGTTGGTCAAATCTTATCCATTTATTTACCAAAAAATAAATTCAGTTCAATAAAAAGTTGCAGACATATATTTACTTAAATGGACCCCTACTGGATTTTATCCTAGAATATAAAAATTTAGGTATTGGCATGTGCACATGGTATTTCTTTTGAAGGTCATTTTCCCCCTCCAAATAGATTAGGTCAAAAACTTTTAGATAAACATCTTTCCAGAAGGCCAACAGCACTATTACTGTACACATGCAAACAAGCTAGAGACAACAATACCAACCTGAGCAGTGAGTGAAATAATGAAGTCATCAGGCTCCTCAGCATCTTGGTCCTCCAAATATTCCCGATTTGTCATTTCCTGTTTAAATAACATTCTTAGTGAGCAGAGGATAATTTCAATCGTTCTGTCTCACTTATAACACCTTGATATTTTCCCTATTCCAATTGAGACAAAGTATATATAAATTACAAGATTTTTACTAACCTGCATATGGAAAATTGTCTCCAACTGCATCTCTACACGTAAAACCTTAAGACAATCAATTGCCAGTTTCCTGTACTCATCAGCAAATGATGCCAGATCCCTAGTAGGAGCACTGCTTGTTCGAGTATGACGGTGCTTTGGATTTTCCTCTGCTTGAGATGCTCTTAAGGTTGTTTGCCCAAGCCTGTATATAGCATGAAAATTGTTATTCATTCAAGCTATTGAAAAAAAAAAAAATCTCCTAGAAGTTTCAGAAAGCAATGTATGTTAAGTATATGCATAGTTACTTATCACCTATGTGTATATATGTACCTAATTACATAAAATTAAATCCACCAAGAATATCATTAGCAAAATGCAGACCTTTTTGTGACTAAGTGACCAGTATGATGGCATAAAATATGCCAGTGTGTAATTTGATAAAGACAGAACAGGGAACAGTCATAGTTCTCTCAGTGATGCTTATAACTGTAGTCCTTATTTTTGTCCTTCCCAATACATTCTCTCTTTCCCCATCTCAAAGAGAAAAATTACGACTATAAATATCATGGAGACATTTCTTAAAATAATAGGATGTATATCTTCTGCACACTTCACAGAACAGAGATAGTAAAGACATAAATCAAAGATGTGTGCGTGCACGCGCGCTTGTGTGTGTGTGTGTTTGACAATTCCAAACAGACTTTCAAGAGAAACATTGGTAAAAGTAATACTTTATTTTCCCAATTTTATTAAAACCAGTTGACTGCCAATCACCTCTCCCAAATGCTAGAGAAGTGGGAGCTTTGTAAAATGGGTACAACCCTTTATTAAAACCAGCTGACTGGAAGGTAATCATCTAATAAAACTTATAAATAAATAAAGTAATAATCTAATAAAAGCACAATGCCACATTGATTCTCATAATGTATGGCATGACATGAATTCCTATATCAGGACAAGATGCTTCTCTGCTCAAAATAAATATGTCACAGCAGTGCAGTAAAAGTGATCATGGGTAGAACATGTCTGAGGTGGAGATACAGGAACATATCACACAATTAATAAGCAAAATAGGACAGGAACATATCACATTTGAGGTGGTTGTACTAAGCAAAAGCTGAGGAAATGGAATCACCCCAAAGCTGTACAATGAATTAGCACTCATTTTGGATTGTATATACTCTAGATATCAAAGAGATGATAAGATGGGCAGGTAACTTAAAACCTGGATCGTTAGATTGCTAAGAAGAGGGTAGAGATACCTTCACTAAATTCGTGTATCAAATATAAAGAGCATTTCCGCTCATATACAAACTAATACCATGGGATGAAAGCAATACTAAAACTGTCCAACTTTAGAGGAAAGAAATTTAAATTACACACAAATAGATAAGGTAAATATTTTGGGGTATTGCAAGCACATAAAATTCAGGCAAATCTTAGAAAGGAAAATGCTGTGTAGTTTTTGAAACCCGGTATATCCATCCAAAGAAATATCATACACACAGCTCATTAGCATGAAGCTTTCATAACCCACGTGTGCCAAAAGCGGAACATTTGCATTCATAAAAGCATCTTATCATATCAGTTTTTGTTTTCTCAGGTAAGATTCAAAGTCTCAAACAACTGCATTAGCACAAATTGGAAATAATGTCTGTCCTATGTTTCATGATTGCTTTTGTAATCACTATGATTAGGATATTAAAAGATGAATCCAAACCATAATGGAAAAGACAAAAAGATTTGCCACTTGCAAAATTTAATCAACAGATAAGAAGTAAAAAGTAATTTGATGCTGCATGGAGATAAACACAAGGACACATTCTGGGTGTGGTAACCAACACCTTCAAGTTTCTGTTCACACTAGCATGACTTCCCTGTTTTCCCAAACATAATCATTTTTATCCCACCTCCCAACCAGATAAGAGAACTTGCCTTTCAATTGAGTCCGCCACATACTCCAATGAATCACTAAGGGATGCCAGCAAAATGAGTTTGTTATCATCACGAATTAGATTCTCCTGCACAAGAGAAAAGCAAAGAAAGAACATCAACACATAATCCTCAAATCTATGTTGTATGTTCATTAGCACTTCAACACAGTAAGGACTAATTTCAGCAAGATTTTACATACTAAAATATAGTAGTAGAAATCTAAGGGCCCTTTATTAAAGGAATATTAACAGCCCCAAAAACAAGAAAAAAAAAATTCAGCTAGAATAAAAAACGGAATTACAAATGGCTATAGAAGGACCTGCTTAATGGGCCGCAAAGCCAACAATAAATTGCTCAGTTCTAGTTCGACCTCAACACTTTCAGCGTCAGAGGCATTATCATCCATGTTTGACTGACCAAGTGGATTTGGTAAATAAGAACTTGCTGGATCAACTCGCATCAATTTCTCGATATCATTCCTCCCAATGAGCATATAACTCTGCTTCTCAAGCACTGCCTGAAACATTATGAGAAAAAAAAATTGTTTGGTAATAAAAGTTCTATGTAAATGTTGATAAAAGTACACGGGATTTACTTAGTATCCTCTTAGAAGTTAAAAAGTAAATGATTGGTAAAGTGACTCCAAGACAAGTATGCATGACCAACATATGCTGTGCACTAGTTTTGAGCTAACTTTTTCTTCTTCTTTTTTGATGAGTAACGTAAGAAATTTTATTAGGAAAAACCAACCAAGTACACCGGAAGTGTACTAGAGTGGCACAAATCAAGAGACCAGATTACAACAATCAATAAGATCAGAGAGAGAAAAACAAGTATAAAAAGGCAAAACAACACTCCAATCAAGGAGAGTACGGAAAAAGAAAGATTTAATGTCAAGAATAAACCGTTCACAATCCTCAAAGCATCTAGCATTCCACTCCCGCCATAAGCACCAAAACAAACAATGTGGCACAAACCTCCATAAATCTATATTTCGATGCCTACCAAACTTGCCCTGCCAAGAAGTCAGCAACACGCTAACTTTATATGGCATAACCCAATGAATACCAAACAAACAAAAAACCATGGACCACAACTCATAAGCTATACAACAAAAAATTGGTTGTGATTATTTTTGGCAGGAAGAACCTCTCACTTGAGAGAATTAAGTCAAGTATCAACCACTTGGCTACGCCAAGCATTGTTTGAGCTAACTTTTTTAACAGGTTTACTAATTTTAGATCAAGGTTTATTTCAACTTCTACCATAATATAGCATAAGGATTGAATTTGAGCATTGTCAAACCATTCAACTAACTATGAGCTGGAAAAGGCAAAATACAAAGATGCACCAGGAAACAGAAAATAACAAGGGGGTGGGGAAGATAACTGAAAATAATAATCACAATGGTGAGCTGAGTGAAATGCAGAGAAAATAGAGAAAAATGTAGGGATGGGGAAGATAGCTGAAAATAATAACTGCAATGATGTGCTAAGTGAAATGTAGAGAAAATAGAGAAAACCATGCCTCCATGTATGAAGTACGACATCTTTCATATGTGCGCTCAAGGAAAGTCTGCACATACTTTGCAAGGTCCCCAGCAAATTTAGGCATTGCATGAGCCCAACCAAGTACCTAGATTATGTAATAATTTTAAATTAGATAGTCAAATACCGTATATCCATACACTAAAATAATTAATAAAAGTGTTAAACATGTATTCAAAATAAATCCAGAAATTTTAGCAGCTACACTGCCCAAAATTAGTTAATCCCACCAATTTGTGCAGAGTATTAGGGAGGAAAGGTCCTTTCTCGTAAGATGAGAAACATAAGTTAACTTGCCTCCTTTGCTAAGAAATCTATAGCCAGAAGCCCCTGTAAGACTGGTCTACCCTTCTCAACCAATGGAGTATAAGTAGCACCAGTATGTGCCCTTGGACGAAATGCAGCAGGACCTATAAGATAATTACAGAAATAAGATTTTTTCTTTTTTTTTGGTGCAAGGGGAAAAACAAAAGAGAGAGATAACCACATGACTAATACATACATGGCTCGCAGTGACACAGGCATCATTCAACATTCTCTCAATGAGCCATCCAACTAGGATATACACAGTCCTAATCCTTCATGCAGCAAGTTTTATAACTAAGGAAAAATAGTATCTTCTCTGTTTGGTTAAAGTTTAATTCTTTCCGCAACTTCTGTAGCTTCAAATGTCAAAAATAAATAACATGCTGGGTCACACTATGGCCTTTTCCAATCATAGACTAGTATTACTAGATGCTGATGATGCAAAAAAAATTGACTTTTCTTCTGGTTTAATGACATCAGTTTCATAAAATATATCAGTTTTCAACATTCCTCAGAAGAGTATTTGGCAGGCAAGTGTGCTTTCTAAGGTGGTTAAATTTGGTTAGAAATTATATTCAGGGAGAATATTAACAGTGCAAAATTAGATGAGAAGTCTATAGATCACTTGAGTCGGATAATTTAGAGAGCAGTGGCAGGGAAAGGTCAGAGAGGGTAGCTTGGACAGTAGTGAAGTGTGTAGAGAATTATGAAGCACAATGGTACAGCTTTCCAGAGTGTTCAGATCACTCAACATAAACACGATGTGGGGCATATTCAATTAGTTTGTTTTTGACATTTGGTTCAAACTAGACTAGTTCCATTTTTTAAATAATTTTTAAAAATGTCATTTATTCCTTAAATGCTTCTGGGTTGCTGTTTTTGCATACTTATCAAAAATAATTGTTTTGGGGGGTAAAAGTGCCAGATATCTATGACTCTATCAGGCACTTGCACAGTAGTGCAGGTCAGACAAGTTAACAGATATTAGATGAGCCACAAGAATCAATCTGTTAACCTCTTAAAGCATTTTGAATTGATAAAGTTAGCGCCATGATATACAATGAGTTAAACAGTTTGATGTATAGTTTCTGGCTACTCAAGTTGACCCCTAAAAAATAAGAAGGCCTAATGCAAGTTATCAGCTCTCATCAAAATTGCTAAAAAAGGAACAAGTTTAAATAATTTAGAGAACTTGCTTGATATAGCCTGCTGAACACTTTTTCGGTAGTCTACAAACATAGTTGGCAAAAAGTGGTCCTTCACGAAGTTTTCCACAAAAGTAAGCAATCCATCATTCCTGCAGTTTTAGAGGAGAAAAATTCAAATGGACATCAGTATGGAATCAGGAAAACAAAGGGAGATTGCAATAATGAATTTACAACGTTTCTTTGGAATTTTTAATCCTTTGAATCATAACTAATACACAACAATGACAGAGATAGAAAATTTAGCACCAAAAAAAAAACATAAATTAAAGTAAATTGTCAAGACACGTTCTTCCACCTCCACATTCAATTCTAATGCATAGCAACATTTCAATTAAGCAAAAAATGAGAGAAGCATGTGGAAGATAGAAAGAATAAGAAGATAGGTTATAGGCTTCATAATTACTCTTAACTGTCCACTGTATATTTCATGCAAAGTTGTGATGCTATTATAAGCAGATCACTGAACTAGGAAAGTGAACAAGAGTTTTGAACGTACCCAAGCTGGGCATACTTTTTCGGCAGCATTGAAGCAACCTTATCTGTAAACTGCAGAGAACATCATATCAGAAAAGGCCAACTACAGAACCTGTTATGCAAAGATATTTCACATTGATAGCATAAATATGACATTCCAAAACCTGAAGCACAGGTCGGTATGTGGATGCTGCTAGATATATGCCTTGCTCAGGCAAGACAGCTGCAGATCCATAACCTTCTTGTGAAACATTTGGACCCCTCCTACTCCATCCTTGCCGAATGAGGTCAACTCCTGGTTAGGAATCAAGGAATAAAACTTTGTATTGTAATTTGGGCATCCCATCAAAATTGATACAATCAACTAAAACTAGAGACTAAATCCAATTTATATTATGAGAATCTAACCAGGAAATTTAAGTAATTAATAGTACAATCTTCGACTTACCCTGGTTAGGAATGGATACAGTAGCATCTGTGAAACGAAAAGCAAAAGTAAGACCATCATCCGAACGGTCCCTGTAACCCATCAGCACCAATATTACAGATTGCATAACAATAACGAGAGAATCAATCAGACATCTTTTTTTTTTTAAGCAACGATTAAATTAAATGTAATCATTTTAATTATGTCTAACAAGAGGAATTTAGATGTAGTAAACCACTATAATTCTATGTGTAATATAATACCCCAATATAAAAAAAAATTCCTTGCCATCTCCAGCAAAAAAAACACCAGGAATCAGCTTCAAAATAAATATTACCCAAGGAAAACAATAGAATCTGGTAGATATTTGAAAATGAAGGAATCAGGTTATTTTGATACGTTAATTAAAATGAAGAAGCCAAGAGCCTCGAAACTCAGTGGCATTACCTAGTCCCCCCTATGTAGAGAATCTGTATTCCAATCCCCCCTCCCCACTTGTTGTAAGCAGACTTTCCAATTATAAGTTTGGAAGTATGGACTTGCACATTATTGAGATCAGCCTTTCTTGCATTCTATTCCACGAAAAGGGCATGACATAAGGTTTTTATTTGATAGGTAGAGAAGGAAATATAAAAATGTAATCGCACAAAACGGCTCCGTGGACCAATGTTTTATAAGATCCACAGATTCCTATCAAGATGTTGCTCTTGGTCCAATCAAGGGGCATGCCCTAAGGTTATTAGTCTTTGTTGCATGGTAAGTCGAACATGCAGGCTTCATGAGTTTCAAGTCTCAAGTTGTTCCTTTTCTAGACTCTGTAGCAATTGAAGATGTTTTGCAGGAATACTGCACAGAGGTAAAGCTATAAATCCAAGGAGAAAAAAGCAAATGGGACAGGGTCCAATTTCTTTAGAGGATAAAGATGACAGCAATGAGTGGTTAACTAGGAGAATAGAAGAAGAAGAACCCAATGAATGTGCTGAAGAATATAGCCTTTCATGATGATTGCTTGACATTGTATAATGTTGCTAGAGTTGCTAGAGCTGAAGAAATATTCAAGATGAGATAAAGAGTGAGGTCACTGCGAGAGCAACAGATTCAAGTTCTAGTTAACAACATACTCCTAATGAGGGAAAGGCTAATCATTTAGATGGAGTAGATGAGTAAGATGATGAGGATTACAAATCTTGTGATTTCAACAATGATGGACTTGTGTTTAATGAAGATGATGATCATATACTTTTGGATTGCATCCCATTGCATACGTTAAGCATAGAAGTCACAACTTACCATTATAGTGCTTTTTGGTATTTGCCTTTTGGTATATATTTTGATTCAACCATGTACTTCATTTTGATCATGACTATCAAATATCATAATTGTATATATTTTGTAAAGCATAAGAAAATCATAATATAATGTTATGATTAGTTGATCACTTGATTGTCATATTGTCCATAAATAGTTGTTTTCAAATTATAAAATGTGTGCTTTACTTCAATCAAGAGTTCATTGGTTCGAAAGTCTCTAGTTCGACTCTTAGCTGAGGCATTTCGCGATTTACCTGATACCTACTTGGTGGGGGTGTGTAAACATCCAAGGTTTGCCCCTTAGGGGTGGTCCCACTAGCCCATACCTTGGAAGGGTTTCCTCGTCATCAAAAAAAAAAGGAGCGCACTTGAGCTTTGCACCTTTGTGCCTATGTATGTTAAGAAGAGGGATGGACACAAATCTGCCACCTATCATTATTTGAATACCACCTCAATAACATCACCAAAATGCAGCCTCCAACACCATGACCTGCTCCTCCACCTCCGACATGATGCTGCCGCAGCAGCAGTGTTACTCTCCTTCCACAGGTCTCATAATTGATGAAGACCAACACTTAGAGCAACTCATCCCAGCTAGCAGAGAACCATCACCTCCATCATCATGTCTGAAACGTAGGCATCACATCAATCACTAAGTCAACTCATTCAAATTTAACCGTCACCATCACCATTTACAGCTCCATCCTTGCCTCCAAAACCATGCAAATGCCATAACCGGGCCTAAGTCTCGGGTACCTTGAACTATATATCATGTCTTATTGAACCTGAAACTCTTCCCAGCCATCTCTTCAACCAATATAAGCATGAATACTAAATACATTTTGGTTTTTTCAGAAACTTTGTGACACATCTTCGATACGACAAAAACATTTTCCACAATTTAAATACAAATATTAGAATAATGGTTAGGTGATTGAATTTATCATCTCCTATCAACTTAAGCTTTTGGGACAAGTAGTAATTTATCAATAAAATTCTTAAACTTGGAACATATTTAATATTTCGTGGATGGCTCCTAGATCAATATCAATTGCACCTTGAACAAAGGGATTTGAGCTCTCTTGTTATACCCTTAGTTCTAAGTTATCACAATCAGCAAGAATATAAGGAAAAAAATTAATATGAAGGGGCAACCAGTGCCCACAAAGTAACTCCAAAGAAGGTTGAAAAAGTGATTTGAGGAATATCACATAGTACAGATTTGAATATGAAATTGAAGGCACTTGCCTCTTTTCCTTGGAAGGGGCCTTGCTTGCAAGTCTAGCTGTTTGTACGGCAGCATCTGCAGATGCAGCTTCAGGAGTTGCTCGCAGAATCTCACAAATGAATTGTTGGCATTCACTCTATGGTACATATTGAAGAAATAGGAATTAAAAGAAAAGGTTGGGAAAGGAGCAAACTTGTCCATTAATACTCTTTTTTTTTTAAGAAAGTGTTAAATTTACCATCAGGCATTAAGATTGCCAATAAATTAATGCAGATAGTTTACCTGAAAAACTGTCAAGGAAAAGCCAATGTTATATCCCCCAGTAACTTGAGATGCTTCAGAATCAGGGTTCCAATCTGTTGGCAATGACCTTGGTGTGTTCATTTCACTTTGATGAGTGGATTTTGATTCCAGAATCTCTCCAACAACAACATGATTCTCTGAAATGTAAAATAAAGAAATTTAGTTTTAACATTGAAAGAGAGTAAAACATAGAAAATAGGTACCGCACCAAATATGCGAACAATTGTGTCCAAAATTGAATCAAGCAGCTCCATTGCGGCAGACTGTGCTTTTCCTCTGGGACCCATCACAGACGATACAGGGCTCACCGCTGAAAGAGTCCCAACCAGAGACATCCCATTCTGACGCTTCTGTTTCTGCAACTGGAAGCTTTGAAACTGTCCTTTCAACAAATGAAGACCAGCAGTAACAGTTCGGTCACCCTGACCAATGCCAGACCTTGAACAATTAAGAAGTTCGGCATGAGCTTTTATCTTGGATGTGATAATGTCATGAATTGTTGGTCTCAATCTTTGGCTGTTATAAAACAAAATCAACAAAGTTTGTCATTATAAAGTACATATTGAACAAAAAACAAACAAATGATAATGAAATGCCATAAGTTGAAAAAGACAAAAACAAATATTCAACAGAACTCATTCTTGAATTTGATCACAGCCTAGATGGGGTTGGCTACTTGGAAAAGATACATATTAGAAACTGTATATACTACACAATCAATTCATGAAATGAGATGCAGTTCAACAGGACTAAGATAGTAAGCCAATTTAATCACTATACAAATTCAATTCACATCCACCACGAGAGTGTTTTGGCATCACTAGATCCAATTTCCAGACATGAAAAGAAGTAATAGGTTTGTCTACTTTTCAATGAGTCTGTGCAGAAAAGGCAACCTTATATTTATGAACCAGAGGATCTAAAAGTGTTGTCAAGCACATTGATCTAAAGACTACAATTTGCAACATCTTTTTCCACATTTTAGGCTTTTTAATTAGTGTCTTTACCCCTTCTATGGCTTTAAAACATCAATCGATATTAGGAAATATCTTTAAATTTCCACAACATAAAGGAGACTCAATTCCACACCAATCAACTAGATGGTTTGAATTCCTTGCCCACCCCTGATAACTCTTTCTGAAGCTACTCTAAACAATGTGTGACTAAAATCAGAATGTAATCGACATAAAGTTGGAAGGCTAGATAGGAAGTCTCCATTGATGTCATCCCACCACTCTTCTGCAAGGAATCCATTACTTGTTTTCTATGAATCCAGGACAATTAGGAATTTGAAATTTCTTACCATCATTAAATGAATCTGATCCTACATTCAACAGAAATTAATATGAAAAATCACAAAGACATGGGTATTGACATTATTAACATGGCAACCACTATATTCATAAGATTACTCAGATGGCAGTTGGGGGTGATATACAGATTCACATGTATTAAAGATTTATATGACAGAATAAAAAATTCCAAAATAACAATATAGTGTAAGTGCGGATAGAATATGAGATACAAATATCATGAACATGAAATATTTTGGTCAGGACCAGATCCAGTATTAATAGAAAAAAAAAAAAAAAAAAAAAAAAAAAAAAGGATGCTAAACACAAGCCAGGAAATCCAATATTCTAGAAGTGAGAAGTGAACTATAACAGAATTAATTAGGTCGATTAAGTTCAAAACATCTCTGGAAGTAAATAAATTTCTTCAAAACCATGCTTCAAGCAGAATGAAAAAGTATGTCAGCCAGACAACAAACCAAATTATTGCACCAGCAGCTGCAACTTTGCCAAGCATACAGAGGCACTCAACCATGGTTTGCAAATACTTCACATGAAGTGGAGCATCACTCTTTTTTATTGCTTCCTACATCCAATTATAACACCCAAAACTTCAGCCTAAAAGATGAGAATTCAAACACATAAGATAATATGAGATGCAATTCTGAGATAATACTTACAAGAAATTCATCTGGAGTGGAATTTGAAAGCCATATTGGCATTTGACGAGAAACCATTTTGAAATCCTTTGGAATGCCATCACCACCATTAACTCTTATTGATGCCATATGCCCATCTGAGGTAGCATCATCAGGTAGTTCCAGAGCACCCTCCTCATCACGGCCATCAAAAGATGAACTGAAAGCATATTCTGATTTATATTTAGAAGGGGGAAAGGGAGCAGTTCAAACAAAGGGGAAAAAAGGCAGTTCTAATAAAGGAAGTTGCACAAGGACTGTTAAAATAAAAATCTCCAATCTTACCCTCCATCAACAGAACCTGGCCTATATGATCCATCCACATGGATGCCAATCTGGCTGTCACCTTTCATTAACCTGGTTCTTCTAGATAGAGGTTGTGAATTATTCACAAATGCAACAGCCGTGGTTGTTGGCACTTCATCATCCCTTTCATGCACGCTTGAGGCAGCTGAGCTGCAAAATATAGTCAGCTTAAGGGCAATAAACTTCTTTAAAGCAATAGCTTTTAAGAAATAGCTTAAATTGTAATTCATAAAATCTGTGGTCATAGTGATAAATAATCACACTAAAAAACCTGCAATCTCCTTCCCAAGAACAAGCCCCCAACCCAACCACCAACAAGTGAAAAAGGACAAGAAAATATTAAATAACTAGAGCTTGGGTAAAATCTTCATACTAAAAAGTATGCCAGAAAGTAGCATGCCAACACAACAGGGAAAACTGTGTAGCTTATATCAGCATCTAATATACAGTGTACATAAGGACTTTCCTTTTTCTATTATTATCTCCACGCCACCCCCACCCCCACCCCCCAAAAAAACCCCTAACATCAGCATCAATTAGACTAGCTTCAGAAAACTGTAAAAGCTATAGCTAAGAAGGAAAGTAAATACCTGTATTCACCTTTATTGTATAGGTGTGCATGCAAATCCTCCAAAACTTTATAAAAAAGAACCCCACGCAACTTTGTCAGCTCTGACCGAACATCTTGAAGGGCACCAACCTAAAGGGCACATAAAAAAGAACAATTATAATGCAGTCATAAGACTTAAAAAGCCCAATCCTTATATTTTCTTCACTCAGTACTAGATTAGCTTCAGCATAATCAAAAAAGAAGTATTTGGAAGAAAGAAATTTCTAAAGAGCCCTTATATGATTCTCTAAATGATTGTCTATAATGACATCGGACTAAGGTAATGCTTTCCAGTAGATGTGTGCGCCAATGAGAGACAATGCAATCATGCAAGATAGTCTGGCCAGATCTAGTGAACATCAAAGCAGCTTACACACCCAAATAATAATAATCCTAAAGGTAGAGTGTGATATAACAGATTACTGTAGTACTAGATGATAAAAATAGTATTGTGCTTACTATAAGATATAAATAAATAAAATAAAGGGTATTGTGCTTTAATTCCATTAGTGAACTGATTACCTAAGGTTTTTATGAAAGTTGATAAATACAATGGATTATAAAGTTTTTACTCATCAAAAAACAAAAACAAAAACAAAACAATAGATTATAAAGTCTTAGGCCACCAATCATGAATAGAGGGATTTGGATATAACTTGACTAGAATATAAGTCCCACAAAACCAAAAAATAATAATAATAATCAGAAATAAAAAGAGAAATACAAAAATCTTCTCGTAACACTACAGACGTGGAATGATAGCAGAAGTTTAGTAAACCTACGGTTTGAAGTCCCTCTCGCTCAAGCATCAGTGTCGATTGAACATGCACCTGAACTGCAGCATAAAACTGCTTCTCCGCAATGAGCTTCTCAATACGAGATGGAACCTAAGCCAAATTTCAAATACGCAAGATAAAATTTTTCAGCTTCGCCAGAACCATGGCATGCAGATGATTCAAACATAATATGTGTAGTGCCGGTTTATGTGTGGCAAGGTCAGGGTACAAGTTCTTTTATCTTTTCTTTTTTCTATCCTTTCTTTTTTTAAGTAATGATCAGAACAAGTCATTAAGGACATATCATAGCATGCATAAATGTGTGCATACTAATGCACGCACTTATGCATCCATGCTCACATGTATATAACTTACTTTAAAAAAAATTTGCATGTTTGTATGGATATGATATGCAACTGCAACTCTAGTACACAAAGATCCAAGCATAGCAGCATAGATGTAGCATTAAAGGGCGGGGCAGGAATCAGGCAATTGAAATGTAACATTGACCAAAAGTATGCAATACTATTGGATCTGATATTATCTTAAAGTTGGAAATAGGTTGGACAAACCTTAGCTATGCCCTCAATTTGATCTAGCAGGGAAATTATGTGACGCAGCGTTACTGACCGATACCACAACTGATGCAATTGTTTATTGCGGGCGCTAAGACGGTTCTTTGCATCAGCCAAATCGACCTTTAAGACAGCTATACTTTCAGTGGATTCGCTGAATAACCGCAAGATCTGAATGAAAGTAAATAAATAAAAAAACAAACAATTAACAACTTAGAATGTAACTACAACTCTAACTTCATCGCCCGAGATTGCCAGGGGGGGTTTTAGAGGTGGGGAACCAATATATGAAAGGAGCTTGGCAAAACTGCAGGCAGCCAAGTTTACAAATAAATAAATAAAAATTGTAATGCTCCAGTATTATATTTGTTCGTAGCATATAGTCCATTATATGAACAGCAACTCCCCCCCCCCCCCTGCCAGACACCCCGCACACATAGGCACACACGCGTGCTAATGAAGAAGAAAATTCAGGAAAACAAGTGTAATTATAACAATCAAGGAGAAAATCTTCAGAAACCTGGGAATAATTTTGAATTGCTTTGTTAAAGCCACTGTGATAAGCATGCACTACTTCATCGACGACCTCCTCAATAATATCACTTTGCTCCTTCAAAAATTGAACTTCACCTTCACGATCTTTTGATGTCAAAATATGGACAACATGAGGTAACGAATCAAAGCGTGCTGCGGCCCAACTCTCATCTATTCTTGAAATCTCTTCCCTCAAATACTGCAGTTACCATAAGAGCAACACTTATACATATATGGTTGAAAAAAACAGTGACCAGCACATTGACCCACAGGTTAAAAGAGGATTACTATGCCAGTTGCAAACTTACTACAGCTGGTGAAACAGGACTACAACTACTACTATACACCAGAACATTGGACACACTGCTTAAGTTCAATAATCATTGAAATTATTTTCGATGAAACATTTCGCACTCTATAATAGTTTTCCCTAAAAATTTTACAGAATTAATTCTTTACTAAGTAAAACCAAAGTTCATTGAGCACTAGCTCAAGTAACACTTCCTCAAATAATGGGATGGAGAGTGAAGTCGTGGATTCAAAACCCATAGGGGTGCGTGTGTAACTTACTAATCAAAAAAGATAACCTAAAAAGTATTAATAACTTATGTTTCCAACAAAAGCATTAAACAACGTAAATTTAACTTACTGCTTTATCGGAAGACACAGGTAAACCATCAAAAATCCCCATATTGAGCCTTACACCTCACTAGATGCTGTAGAAAACGGAAGTTCAACTCAAATCATCCCAACATAAGAATGCTCGACTTTAAACCCTTTAAAACAACAACAACAACAACCATGTGTAAGTCCCAACACGTACATAGAATATTCATATCGGCAAGGAACGCGATCAGCATTGTACTAGTAAAAACTATAAATATTTTACTTCGAACCACATTGTAATACAAATATGACCATGAAAGAACAACATAATCATCAAATTTAATCCGCAATCTTCACTATTCATAGATAAAACACACATTTTCCGAGCCAAAAATGTTCATTAAAGCTACAATTGCTCGAAAAACAAAATCGAAACATGAAATTCCGTGTGTGCGCGCTTGAATGGGCGAAAATGTGTGCGTCTATAAGTGAAACTTTGCGTCAATTGAGCTTAACGCAACTGATTGAAAAAACAAAAAAAATTGGAGTTGAATTTGTCAACAAATATAGAAACAAAAAGCTACACAGTACAGAATCAAACAAACAAAAATATTCTGAGAAAAGTACCTTCAGATCCAGTACATAAAGCAACGAAGATAGACCAATTCCACGCAATCTCGACCGCAAACACTTGAAACAATTTGATAAATGGTTTTCAGAATATGAATAGCTTTGAAATCATCGACAATTAGTGGAAAATTTTCAGAGAAACTAAATGAGATTAATTTATTAGTTACTTAGATTTTTTTTTTTTTTCTTACATTGAGTTCGTGTATAAATGAAATGAGAGATTTGAGAATTGAATCATGATTCAGGAAAATCATAGAAATACTTGAAGCTTGAAAACGGGTCGGGTTTCGGAGTACCTGAATTGAGAGGTTGAGCTCGAGGGAATGGATCTCTGTGATTGTTGAATAATGATGAAGATGAAAATGAAGAAGAAGAAGAAAATTGAAATCTTAGCACTGAAGAAAATGAAAAAAAGGCCGTACCTAGACTTGTCGCTCTCGGTTAATGTGTTTTTTTTTTTTATTAATAATATAGGATATAATTATAATGGTACATTTCAAGGTGGATCATCCGAAATTCTTGAATTCAACGGGTCGGAGCATTCCAAAATTGAAATAAAAAGTACATAAAACAATTAAAATATTAGTAAAACTTTTTTTTTTTGAGGTACAAAATATTAGTAAAACTATAATGCTATTTTGCAAATTACTCGGAATAGGTTAACTATATTTTAGCATTTTAGAAAATATTTTTTAAAGTTTTTTATGAAATTTTATTTTAACTTTTTTGGATTTCGTATGAAAGTATTGTCAATTTTTTTTAAATAGTTTATTATCAATTGCATTAAAGACATCATAACAAGATTCTTACATTATATATCCTTTACACACACATATATATATATATATAAAACCCCATCAATTTTATTCTTAAAAAAAAAATACACATCAATTTTCAATATCAAAATTATATTGTTTATGGGTTTTTAGGGGATTAGCGTTTGGAATTGAGATTTGGATGAAAGAAATGAAAAAAAATATTAAAACTAGAAAAGAAAAATATGTCAAAATCAGATGATATGTTTTGTAATTTAGTCCAAAATATATCATTGCTGTAACCAAAAATTGAATATTCTTAGCGGGGGAGAAAAAAAGATTCAGGCTGTTTTTTTTTTAACAGTATTTGCTTTTTTCTTTTTTCTTTTTTCTTTTTGGCTAACCAACAATATTTGCTATTTATTATACATATATGATATATCTATCATAATACTGAAATAGGTATTAATGATTGATGTTTCCACTTTTCAATTACATCATAATGAAGACTTATCTTTCAGTCCCACGGATTATAATAATTCAAAAATCATGCACACTACATACGGTTTTTATATTATGTAAGCCTAGGTAATAGTAATAATAGTTGATAGTAATATTTAATTAGACTAAGATAAAGATTGTTCTCATGTACGTGTCTGTTTGAGAAATATTATTTTTACCAATTTATTTTATTATTCAACTTGTTTTTACTACTCTTTATGAGTTTTATTGCACTTTTTGGTATTATTAATAAATTCTACTGTGTTATTTCAATTAACTTTTACTTTTATCTACAATACTTTCAGTAAAATTTTTTAATTTCAACAAAATAAGTTATCTTAAACAACTAGTAAATTAATAAACATGTCCAAACTATTATTGTCCTCACCATTTTCATCATAGAATATACTGTAGCTCTTTTTTTTGAGCCGTATGGATGTGATTTACCACCAACTTGATGGGAAAAAGACAAGTTTAAATATGCATGAGCAGACATAAGGACCTTTTTAGTCCGTGACACCTATTCAGCGAAAAAGAAAAATAGTAATGTGACACCTATATTAAAAGTATACTTAGAGAAAGTTTTGAAGTAGACTTTGCTCTATGATCTATTTACAAATTTTTTTTTTTTTTTGTGCGAGAAGAATCTATTTATCTATTTGGCGTATAATATTCTGGCATTTGGTACGAGTCATCTTTTTTAATTTACTGTATTTTTTAAACCAGATTCATAGGAGTTTAGAACTTTAAATTATTGAAAATAGGTGGCCTTGAAGAGGAAAAAAAAAAGACTGTAAATAGGTAAAATGAATCATTTCTTTGATAATTTAATAGTTGCACCAAGAGATTGGTATTTTTTTTTTTTTAAGAACAAGGGATTGGCAATTTGAATCTTATATGTCTCCTTACAAATATCAAGAAACACCACTTATTAATTTACAAACTTTTTGACTGGGTAAAATGAATCTAAATGCTTGTAAATATCCAAATTTTTATAGGAGCCCTAGTTTATATAATTGTAAATTTTCTCCAAAATCATGGGTATCATAACTTTGCGTTTAAGGCTGCGTTTGTTTTGACTTCAAATGATTTCAGGAAATATTTTTACATCTTTTCGTGTGTTTGGTTGCGCATGAAAAATATAGTTTTCCGGAAAATCATTTACTTTGACCGTAAAAAGAGGCCTTTGACTCGGAAAATGAATGCAGGTTCTATTTTACCTTCAAATCATTTTCGGGCTCACAAACGCTCAAAGAGAGAGAGAGAGAGAAAGAAGAGAGATCGCACCCCAGTACTGTCCGCCGTCTAGTTCGCGTCGCCCAGATCGTCCCACCGAGATCGCATCACCATCGAGATCGCACCCCAGCACCGGCGCTGCCATCTAGATCATCACCACCCAAGACCGATCCACCCAAAACCGATCTTGTTCTCGACCCAAAGCTCATCGACGTCGTCGTTCTCGTTCTCGACCCAAAGCTCATTGGCGCCGTCGTTCTCGTTCTTGACCCAAAGCTCATCGGCGCCACCAATCTCGTCATCTCAATCTCATCGCCCATGACCGATCTCGTTGTCTCGATCTCGTCGCCCATGACCCATGACCGATCTCTCTCTTTCCCTCAATTTTCGATCAATCTCTCTTCCTCCCTCTCTCAGTTTGACCAAATTTTTTAGTTTAATGAATTGTTTTGAGCAGATTTTTGTTTCTTTAAAGGTATATATTGAAATTTTCTGTAATAAAATTTGTTTGGATATTGAGAAAATGTGAAAACTTTGTAGGAAAATAGCATTTTTAGAATGTTACCAAACACCGAAAATCAATTTTCAGACTATTTTCCATTGCACGACCAAACACCCGGATTTTATTTTCCTTACGAGAATTCATTTTCCCCTGCATTCATTTTACACTCGGAATTCAATTTACATTGAACCAAACGCAGCCTAATACGATAATGTTATCCTCACGTGAGGAAAGACTTTTGCCTTTAATACGAATCATACAATAGACAAATGCTAACTAAGAAAGTTTTTTATTTTTATTTTTTATAGATAACTAAGAAAGTATTCAACTTTCCTTTTTTAAGTTCTTTTGATGAGTTGGGAAATATTCAACTTAGTTTTGAATTAAACTTATTAATTTTACACACATTAATAAAACCATAAACTAGTTAAAAAAATAAAAATAAAACTATAACTAACTTGAGTTTAATAATAATTAAGGGGGAAAAACTCCCTAATTTTATACCTTTTTTTATAAGATAATTTTCTTCCTTTGTTATAGTTAAGTTTATAGGTATCGAAACCCTTATCAACCATGCATCTTCCTTAAATTACAAATCATATTAGGTCATAAGCATTGCCATGAAATAGAATGGAGGATATTATCCCAACCGGTTGGACCAAAGTTTCATCTTAAAGTTAATGAGATAACTCACCATATATTATTCTTCAATTGTTTACAAAAAAAATTTCTCATACGATAATAAGAGTGATGTTGCATGCAATTATTACGCAAGTAATAAATCTTAAATGCATAAAGGGCTTAACAAGTTCATAAATACAAGCTTATTACGCATAAAGGGTACGCGGTGGTCACTTCACAAGTATAAATGCTTGTAGGGTATTGAAAGCAAGAGTTGGGGTTCAAGTCTCCAGGAGGGAGCTTTACATGCATATATACTTAGATTATGCCAGAGTAGAAATTCTATCTTGTATAAAAAATAAAATAAAAACCATTTCTGCACCTTCTTAGAAATTTATGATCAAAACTCACACGATCAATCATTGAATAATCAACAATTGTGATATTCTCAAAAAATAAAAAATAAAATAATCAACAATTGTGGATGGGTTTTAGTTAACTTAATTTGGTAAAATATTTTGTTATTAAATAAGAGCCTTGAGATCAAATCATACATACTCCAAAAATAAAATAAAAATGATAGTTTAATAGTAAAAACATTTATCATGCAACAAATATCATAGATTCATATATGGGACTGTGGACCAATTCTTACATACACCGAAAAAAAAACATTAATATTACAGCCAGACGGTAAACAAAACAATTACCAGGCAATGTATACCATAGATTTAAATATTATTTTTGTGTGTGTATATATATCAACATAAAAATGTTGATGGTTTAGTAAAAATAAAATAAAATGTTGATGTTAATTACATCATTGTCATTGCCAATTGAATTATTGACGTCCAATTTACTATCTCTAAAGTGCCGACCCCACAACTCCATTTCTAGCCTCATGGTTTGAAAATCATTATCCTTGACTCCTTGGTATAAAATGGATTTTGGTTAAGAAAAGTCTCGAGGCAAGTAAGAAATCCATCAAAACTTACGCATATTTTTCTTTTGTTGTTGTATTGTGATGAACCCAAGTGAGCTAATAATAAATGGTAAAGGGAGTGTGAAATTTTATTATTATTTTTTCTTCGTCTGTGTTTGTAGCAAGGTTCCTTGATCAAATTGTGGTGTCACTTATTCAATTTTGGCCAATGCTTACATGACTTTTCAAAATGTTCAGATGAAATGAATGTAATGATGGAATTATGAACCCATTGTCAGGGGCAAAAAAGTCCTTCCTTCCGACAAATGAGATTTGTGTTAGGTTGGGGGCCTAAATCGAAACTCAACGAAAGACTCGAAGCACGGCCCAAAGGCTATCAGTGAAAATTCGAAGAATTCACTTTATTTTATACCTTGGGCTTAGGTTGAGATTGACAAGAATGACCCATAAACAATTCCTACAATAGACACGTTAGCATGATTAAAAAGCATACTGCAATAAATAGTCCAACAGTAAAATATCCCAGCGGTAAATTGTACCAACGGTAAAATAAGACAGAATAGAATAAACCTCCGGCCGTTAGCTATTTCACAGATTAAAGAAAGTATCTACATTTTCAAACTCATCATCCATTGGCTCTGGAGAAGAGTCTTCTAATACAATAATATGAGGGAAAAATTATATAGTAACAGTTACATCATAACTTTCAATAGTAAATGAGTAAATAAATATTATGGGCTCCATTATAACAAATAATGAAGAAAACTTAGTGTGAGATGAAGGGAGAGAGAGAGAGAGATTCCAGCTAGTGTAACAAGATCATTATGGTGCCAAGGTATGCTCATGGATATAGTATAAGTAGTGAGTAATAAGGGACATTTCAGGTAGTATGAGTAGTGAGAGAGAGTGTTTAGTGAAGCTGCTAGGGCTTTCTGCTGGGGATGGGTAAAAGCTTATAAGTAGAGATGTGAGGGGTATTTATGAGCTATAGGCTGAAGAGCTTAGTTTCTAAGTTTGAAACTAAGAACTCGGAGACTCAAAACCTCACTAAGAGCTTTTAGAGAATTAAGGAGAAGAGAGTAGAGAAGTTTTTTAGAGAGTTCTTCTCTATTTGTGTCTCTTAGTGTGTGTTGGAGTGTTGGTGGAGAGCTTCTATTTATAGTTGAGTTTTAAGGGGTGATTAGCAAATAATCTTTGCTAAATCAGCCTTAATCTTCAAAAAATCATTAGAGAATCGTTCCTAGGATTTAGAATGTTCTTGTTATTTTTGGGTAATAACAGTTTGGGTTCTAACTTGGTATTAAATACTAATTTGTCCTCAGCTAATGGGATTAAGGCATATGTTAAGCTAATGATCTTGGTTTATTACTATTAGGATCAAAACTCCCTAGGGCAGATTGTATCACCCCAAGCTAGGTGTCAATCTTGGACCCCTTTTCTGGGAACTCTACTAGGAATCCTTTTGGTGCCCTCCAAACCACATTTCCCTAAGTTTCCCCATTTGGGTTTATGTGCTTGGTCCATGAACCAGAAAATACACGTTTTTGGCAGGATAATGGGCTATTTTCAAGTTGTTGCAGGAGCTTTATGGCCTGGTTATGGCTGCTCTTAGCCCTTGACCAAATGGGTTGGAGAAGAAAGGGGAGATAGTTGGCTGAAGCTTCCCAGCTTTATATCATGTCATCTTAGTTTTGTGTCACATGAGAAATGATGGAAATCAGCTTGGCAAGGAAGGGTTTAACCCCTATTGGACACGTGTCCCCTTCTGATCTAATTGGACAAGCTGGAATTGATGGCAATGGGCTCCAGCTGTCAGGTTGTGCTGAAACTTGACTGGTCAGCTCATGTGAGCTTCAACTGCTGGGATTTGTATGTGAGCTGGGCTGGGTCAGCTAAGCCTTGTAATTGAGATTCTTTGGGCTTGGTTATCTCTACAAAATGAAGAGTTTTGCCATGGGTAATATACATGAGCTTTTATAAATTTTGTAAGAGAAGTATTTTTTTAGGGATGAGTGATTATATTTCCCATGAGTGAGGGACTTTAGCATATGTAAAATAGGTGCCAAAATAATTTTGGGCTTTATGAGTAATTGCCAAAATTGGACTTTGTAAAATAAGTGCCAAAATAATATTTGGGCTTCATGGATAGTTACCAAAATAATATTGGACTTTTAGAAATAATTACCAAAACAATATTGGGCTTTATGAGTAGTTGCCAAAATAATATTGGGCTTTTAGAAATAGTTGTCAAGATAATATTGGGCTTTTAGAAATAGGTGCCAAAATAGTATTTGGGATTTGTAAAATAGGAGTCAAAATAGTATTTTGGCTTTGTAAAATTTTGTAAGAATATTGCCGTGTAGTAATAGGTTTTAGAGGTGCCGTGTAGCAACGGGTTTTTGGAGGTGTCATGTAGTTACGGGCTTTACAAGAGAGTTTTGTTGGGATTTTGGGTTTTGCCCACAAGTTAAATGATCTTGGGCTTTTTTTGTGGAGGAAGTATAATTTTGTGGCCCAATTTTGGTAGTAATGTGATGATTATTCTTGTGAAAATCCAAGTTGGATAATATGTGAGATATAATGGGTAATATTTGTGAGAGGGCCCAAGGTAATTTATGAGGCTTATATAGGGAATATTTGTAGGAGCTCAAGTTGGGCAACAATATAGAGAGTATTTGGGTAATATGTGGAAAAAATTTATGTGGCCTCAAAATGGTTTATGGGCCCGTGTGGGTATTTTGTAGGGAGTGGGTTAATGAAATTAGGGCTCAGAATTTTGTACCTCAACACCCATAATTTAAAATTTGATGATATTGTTTGTTGAACTTAGGATTAAAATAAATAAAGTTGTATTTAAATAGTTATGATTTGACTTGATAAAAAACTTGTTCATGTTTTTTTATTTACTTTATTAACAAACCAAATTTGACATTTAGTTTTAGGCTTAATAATAAACAAGCCACCAAAAAAAAAAAAAAAAAAATTATAAATAGACTTGTGAAACAACATGGCTCAAAAAAAAAATTAAAGTCTAGACTCGTTTATAGGCTTGGTAAATAAGCTTGATATGAGCTTGAACAATTATAAGCTCATATCTTATTAAACCTTTTATTAATTAAGAGTTAAGAACACTTGTTTAAACTAAATAGGCTTGGGAATATGTTTAAAATGGGCTTAATAATGTACTTGTGTTGGATCTCAAATTTAATAGCTTAAGATTAAGTTTGAGCTTAACTTGACCAATGAATTTAGCCAGGCCAAATTGAGCTTAAACTTTTGGGATTTTGATGAACTGAAGTTCGAACATTGTTTATAAGTTTGGTTCAAGATTTAAACATTGTACTTTTTTTTTTCAAGTTGATTTCGAACATTCAATACTCGACAAAACTTGACTCATTTATTGCTCTAAACTTTGGTTCCTTTATGAATCACCTTTAGGGTTGTCCAAACCCAACAATGACATTACAAAACCGTTCAACTCGACGCCACTTGAATCGGAACCAACTTGACCTAGCAAAGAGGATGTCGATGGTGGGTCTTTGATATTAGCAACCGATGTGAGCGGGTCGAGTGGTAAGTTAAGAAGTTAAAATTCAACAAAAACTAAACAGAATGACTAAACAACATAAAGCTCGCTGAAAAATGCCATTCTCTCTCAACGACCGTCCTTTATTTCACTCTTAGATCCATTAAGATTTGGAGAGATCTTGTTTGTCATTGCCTCTCTTGGTTTCAACTAAAACTAACCAAATCCAACCTGTTGTTACTCATGATTAATGATGTGTCCTTTATTTGGCCACCCACTAGAATCAGGTTAAATTCAGGTAGAGCCCAAACCTGACCTGAACCGACTCATAGATATATTGGCAGCCTCCTAACTCATAAGAGCATTAGTTGTGGCAAAAATATGTCATTTTAACGTATCAAAAAACATATTTTATTATTTTACCATATCATTTTACAATACATTCTACATCACATATTTTATTTTTCAATTTTATACATTAAAATAATATATACAATATATTAAAATAATATATACTTAAAACTCACCCCAATACAAAACAATAAAATTTTTATAGATTGGACTACCGTACATCCTTGGTGCGATAGTCACTCCACAAGTATAAGTGCTTGTGGGGTAGGAGAAGCAAAGACCGAGGTTCAAGTCTTCAGGAAGGAGCTTCACACACATATACACTTAGATTATGCTAGTTTTAGACTGCATTTAGTAGCGGTTTAAATAAGAGTTTTCAATATTTAAATACCATAACACATATTTTTATAATACTTTTTAATCTACACTTATTTTTACAATACTTAAGTAGAAATATTTTTCGACGCTTTACTACAAATCTCTAACCAATTGGCCTGAATTTGAAACATGTGACGTGAGAGCTTTTTTGGTGTCTAGTGTGCCACCTTATGCTAGTGCTCCTAACTCCTCAACCTAAGAGTTCCGCCGCAGCGGTGAGGTCCAGGTAGTCCGTGACTCCATGTAGATGCTGACATGGTGATAATCATAGCCAATCAAAACGTTGACGTTGCCAAGTACTTAAGCCATTGCCTTTCAAATTATCTCTGGAACCAAACAATCCCTTTCTTTCTTCTGCATCACTACCTGTACCACTTAGCTCTCTCCTAAACCCCCAAAACATGAATCCATTTGACCAATCCCCAGACCAATTCTCTTCATTCCCTCCTCTCCAATTCATTCCTTTTCCACCTCCACCAAACCCTAACCCTAGCCCTAGCCCTAGCCCCAGTTATAATCATAATCCCAATCTTAATTCTAATCCGAGCCCTGATGAGCCAATCGAAACCCAATTCCAAATCCAAAACCCTAGCCCTACTTCGACGAATCACCTTCTATCGTTCACAGTCCCCAAGAAGCGAAGGCGAGGTCGGCCTCAGCGGAAAGCGGCGTCGTTTCATGTTCCTCCACTCCCCAACGTTATTCTCAACGGTAATAACGGTCTTGTACCTTCCTCTTCTTCATATTCTTCTGCTACTATTACTCCAATTTCGGTTCCTTCAATTAGATATAACGTAGAAAACCCTAATTCGTCAACACGAACTGTACCCAATATCTCCGATGAGATTATTGTGATAAATAAAGAATCCACAGCCGAGGCCTTGATTGCGCTCTCGTCTGGGTTTCCTGCCGATTCCCTCACCGAGGAGGAAATCGATGCCGGGGTTGTCCCTGTAGTTGGGGGGATAGAGCAGGTCAACTACATTCTTATTCGGAACCACATTATCGCGAAATGGCGCGAGAATGTGTCGAATTGGATCACTAAAGAGATGTTTATTGACGAGATACCTAAACATGGCCATACCCTTTTGGATTCTGCTTATAATTATTTGGTTTCACACGGGTATATTAATTTTGGGGTTGCACCGGCAATCAAGGAGAAGTGTCCAGCTGAACCTAGTAAGGCGAATGTGATTGTGATTGGTGCTGGGCTTGCGGGGCTGGCTGCAGCAAGGCAATTAATGAGATTTGGGTATAAGGTGACTGTTTTGGAAGGTAGGAAGCGAGCTGGTGGACGAGTTTATACGAAGAAAATGGAGGGGGGGAATAGGGTGTGTGCAGCAGCAGATTTAGGGGGTAGTGTTCTGACGGGTACTTTAGGGAATCCACTTGGTATTATGGCCCGACAATTGGGTTATCAGCTTCATAAAGTGAGGGATAAGTGCCCCCTTTATAGTTTGGATGGTAGTCCGGTTGACCATGATATGGATATGAAGGTGGAAACTGCTTTTAACCGTCTTTTGGACAAGGCAAGTAAGCTTAGGCAGTTAATGGGGGAGGTGTCAGTGGATGTCTCTCTTGGTGCAGCATTGGAAACATTCCGGCAGGTGTATGGGGATGCAGTGAATGCGGAGGAGATGAACTTGTTTAACTGGCATCTTGCAAATTTGGAATATGCGAATGCTGAATTGCTTTCAAAGCTTTCTCTTGCATTTTGGGACCAAGACGACCCGTATGATATGGGAGGGGACCATTGCTTCTTGCCTGGAGGGAATGGAAGGCTGATTCAGGCTTTGGCTGAGAATGTGCCGATTTCATATGAGAAAACTGTACACACCATTAGGTATGGTAGTGATGGTGTGCAGGTCATTGCAGGGAGTCAGGTCTTTGAGGCTGACATGGCACTGTGCACAGTTCCACTTGGGGTTCTAAAGAGTGGATCCATAAAGTTTATTCCAGAGTTGCCTCAGAGAAAGCTTGATGGCATAAAGAGGTTAGGATTTGGGTTATTGAATAAGGTTGCCATGCTGTTTCCTCATGTATTCTGGGGCACAGATCTTGATACCTTTGGGCATCTTTGTGATGAACCGAGCCGTCGAGGGGAGTTCTTTCTCTTTTACAGCTATGGAACAGTTGCTGGTGGTCCTCTCTTGATTGCTTTGGTAGCTGGAGAAGCTGCTCACAAGTTTGAGAGCATGCCCCCAACAGATGCAGTGACCCGTGTTCTCCAAATTCTCAAAGGTAATCTATTCATTTTTCGGTGTTTAAACTATCTTATTTGTCCCTAAACTTTAAAATTTTCATTTTTTGTCACTAAACTTAACAAAGTTCATTTTTCTTTTATAAACTATTGAAAATGTTACAGTTTCTGTCCTAATTTTTTTTAAAATTTTTTTTAGGAAGAGCTTTTTTTTTTTTTTTTTTTTTCATCCCTAAATTATTTCAAATAAGTTCATTTTTGTCCTATTTTCGCCTCTAAACAACTGGAAAAGGCTTTTTAAAAAATCATGGACAAAAAATGAAATTCATGCAAACTTTAGGGATGGAAACAGTAGTTTAGCCTAAAATTTATTCCTCAATTATCCTATTTTCTGAAATACCAAAATTACAATAAAAAAAGACACTTCTTTGTCATTTTTGAATTGTTTTTTTGTATCCTGATTCCTATATGCCAAATACCCAACTAGTCCAGAGTTAGTTATGAAATTGCTTAATCCCCCCCCCCCCCCCCCCCCCCCGGGGCGCCATTTGAACAGTTTCTCTGTGATGATATGTACTTTGCCATGGTCATTCATTAGGAACTGATGACAGCAACATTTTTTTTCCCTGTACTACAAAAAAGTATATTTCAATAATAATACTTTCTTTTGGGGAGCTTTTCCTATACTGCTCATGAATGTTCAATTGAAATATTGTTCAAAATTGAGCACAAATGCATGCAGGTATCTATGAACCCCAAGGAATCAATGTCCCGGAGCCTATCCAAACAGTTTGTACCAGATGGGGTGGTGATCCTTTCAGTCTAGGTTCTTATTCTAATGTTGCAGTTGGGGCATCAGGAGATGATTATGATATTTTAGCAGAAAGTGTGGGAGATGGAAGACTATTCTTTGCAGGGGAGGCCACCACTAGGCGATACCCTGCAACTATGCATGGGGCTTTTCTTAGCGGACTAAGAGAAGCTGCAAACATGGCTCACTATTCTAATGCTCGGGCCTTGAGAACAAAGGTTGACAGGAGCCCATCGAAGAATGCCCATTCTTGTGCTTCCCTTCTTGCAGATTTATTTAGGGAGCCTGATCTAGAATTTGGGAGCTTTTCTGTTATTTTTGCTCGAAAGAATGCTGATCCCAAGTCATCAGCAATTTTGAGGGTGACATTTAGTGAGCCTCGAAAAAAGAGTCATGAAGGTTCAAAACAAGATCAACAACATTCAAATAAGTTACTTTTTCAGCAGCTTCAGTCACATTTTAATCAGCAGCAACAGTTTCAGGTTTACACTTTATTATCTAGGCAACAGGCACTGGATCTAAGAGAGGTGAGAGGGGGTGATGAAATGAGATTGAATTACCTCTGTGAAAAGTTGGGAGTGAAGCTGGTGGGAAGAAAAGGTCTGGGGTCTACTGCTGATTCTGTTATTGCTTCCATTAAGGCTGAGAGGGGCAATCGCAAACCTGCTTCAACTGCGTTGGCTCTCAAATCAGGTGTGCAGTTAGATCTTAGCTTTTGTAATCTACACTGCTTTATTTAGCTGTTTTAGAACTTAAAGTATTTATTTCATGGTTTTGGAAAAAGGGACATTGAAGCTGAAAACAGGCATTTTGAAGCGAAAAGTGGTGAGGTATGAGCTGAAGATCTTGTAAACTTTTAATTTCTTGAATATCTCAAATATATTTATACTAATTGATGTGAAAGTAACATTTTATCCTTATTTGTGTTCCCAGAAAGGCTAAAATAGTGCGTAATAGCAATGGACTGGCAGCTGCTGCTAATTCAAATGTAGTAAATGGTAAAGTGTCAGAGGAAACTAAGATTTCAGAGGAAATAGGGACCACAGATCAATTACTTCTTGACACACTTGGTTCAGGTAAAAATTGGTGTCTTTTGGTACCTTTTCCTTTCTAAATATACTTTCATTGCTTTATGAATTGTAATTCATTGCAATACCAGTGGAATTAGAATTTTCCCCGTATGTTTTACACCATCATGAAAATAAAATCTTAATTTTTCTTTTTAAACCTTAAGAGTATTATCTACTTATAAAAAAAGACTATTTAGTTCTCTCCCTCTCTTTCTGTGTGTGTGTTTATGTAATCTACTATTTCATAACATGTATATCATCCACTGTGGTGGTGACTTCATTTTCATTACATTATAGAGGACACGCTGATCGAACTAAGTTTTCACTCTTTATTTTCCCTTTTTCTTAAGCATTTAGTTTCTCTGTCTCTATCTATCTCCTGTGATTACTGTGTGGTGGTCCCTGTCCTTTTGAAGGGGCCATTCAGCCAAAAACCATAAAATTAGAGTACGATAATTTTTGCTACCATAGTACATTGTGATTACGAGTGTATGTCATCCATTGTGCCAATGGCTTTATAATCTGTCCATTTCAGAGGAGACATTATTCCAAGCAAAAACCTTGGCAACAAAACAGAATGTGTTTTCTTAAATAATTGAATGTGCCTGTTCAGTAATTTTGTTTTTGGGTAAATAATGAAGATAATTAAGATGAAGTTTTTCCAATGGAAAATCTAGTATGCGTTTGGGTTAAAATGAAAAATGAAAATTATTTCACTATTTAGCTTATTTTTGCTACTATTCATGGGTCCCACTGCACTTATTGGCTCTATTTATGGGCCCACTGTACTATTTCAACTAACTTTTACCTTTATCTATAGTACTTTCAGCAATAATTTTTCAGTTTCAGCAAAATAAGCGGTATCCAAACACACCCTAATACGACTTTTCATATTTTGTTAGGGCAAAATCAAGGTGACCTGTTGAAGCAATGAGTCGACCTTGAGAGGTGAGATGTCATGAACTATGTTGATTCTTTATGAATGTTAGTCATTATATGTAGTGGTTCAAAATTTTCCTTTGTATTGGTGGAAAATTATTTGTTGCATCCCTAACCTGCTTTTCTTTCTTGATGTTATCTTTGGTGGGCCTAGGTAGTCAAATTTGCATCCATTTTAATCTAACTTGATGCAGCATTGTCTTCTGTTTGTGGATCTGACCAAAGTATGCCATTTCATACTGTTTTTATGAGGGTCAATGTAATCGTGTAATATGGCTCTTATTTCAGTTGAAGATATTTTATTAGTAAAGAAGTTGCATTATCAAATACTAGGGACCAGGATTTGAATGGTGGCTATGGCAGTTATTTTAGCAGGTTTTTCTGTGGTTGAAAATCAAGCAAGGGACATGTGCATTATGTGAAAGTAATCTTTTCAAGATCAATTTAATGGTGTGGACCGTGTGGTTGGGTGTTCCATGTCTTTTTTTTTTTTTGCTTACAACACGCCAATACATCACCTTAGCATGGAGGAGCATTATGTACTTGGTTATATGTAGATTTGAGCTTTATGTGATTTTATGATTGAGAACTAACCTTTTTTCGTGTGAATGTTTTGTCATTGATGGAAGGATTTGCTCCTCTTCACCTCTGAATCTATCAAAAGGGCCGCTTTGCAAGCTATCAGCAACGACCAAGTTTCTGTTCCCAGCCTTGTAATAGCTGTATTTACTCATGATCTTTGGCTGGATCACTACGAGTGCTATTGTCAGCTGTTTGAAGATGTCTATGCCACTTGCAGAAGGACAACTCTGCTGTTGGTTGGCTTCTCTGCTGGTAGGTGACAAATGCAATTTCAAAGTGAACATTGAGCTGGAGCTTGGATTTGCCCAGAGTCTACACATCATCAAGAAGCCTGAATTGATGGAGTGCTTGTTGATCAATACCACTGTTTGGCTAGGCCACTGGTGAACTCATGATAACGAGGCTGCCCCAGAACTCTCAACTGGTTAAGCTTGTTTGCTGCCAAACTGATTTGTGGGGTGGATAGAAGAGTCCTGCCGATCACTGAGCCTCTACTATGAGACTCAATGTTTTGTGAATAGCAAATTAAATCTTCAAAATTTTGTCAATATTCTTACCTTACAATTAACAAAAAAAGAAAAAAAAATCTATATAATTTCGAGATCGCATTTGAATATATAATATAGTGTTTTTCCAATTTCTTTTTCACGGTGAATAATGATTCAAGTCATTTGACTAAATTTGGTTAGCTTTGTCAATTGAGAGCCAGGGTAATGGTGTGGGTCTTCAATCCAACTGCTCCGGCCATCTACAATTCTTGGCATATTTTGGATGGATTTGTCTTTTGTAATATCCTGATTTACTTGATTTGAGGTCTTATTAAGCGAATTATTGTGCACCACAGATGCTTTTAATGCTTCACTTGCTTTCAATTTTGGCCGTGTCTCTCATCAATATAAGATCCACAGGAAATCTATAAGCCAAATGATATAAAAAGAGCTCAATATTGGAATGAGTGTGCACCGGAAACGTGGGTTGATGCAGATTATCTTTTAGGGATGTTAAAAGACGAACATTTCTGGTGTGATAAAAAGTATCTAGGGAGTAGATGGAATAATAAGTTAGAAGGTTGCAAAATCTTATTGACTGTCTGCTAAGAAGTTTCAAAATTTTGGACCCTAGGAATCAAACGGATGCCTAAGCCAAACATCTATCTTCTTCTTTTCTTTTTCTTTTTCTTTTTCTTTTTTGGGTTGGTGAAGCCAACCAAACATCTATTTACTTAAAATAAAAGAGCCATTGCGTCTGCCAAGCAGATTGTCCAAACTCAACATCTCCAAACAATTGTTAGTGCCGAATGCATGTACTAGCCATTATCTCATCATTCAGCATTACTTCACATAACAAATACAGTGCTGGAAACTTTTTTTTTGGTGGTAAAGCAGCACAAGTACTGGAAACTAGTTGGTAGGGGCAGAAGCATCAAGTACATGTTAAAATGCACAATTTTGTGTTCCTGACAAGAAGTTCCTGATTCTATTTTCCAAGCAGTGATTGCAGATTCCTGGTGTCGACAATAAGAATTGTCTTTCAATGGTACACTAGTGGAGATCACCATTCCATGGCAAGGTGTAATAGAACCGGCACAAAAATATGAGAACAAATTTTTATTCTTACCCCAAAAATGAATCTCACAGCACCACAAGTATCTTGTATATAATCATTATCCAGAGAAAATTACATAATAAACAACAGTATTTACAGGTAAAGCTTTTTCAGAAGCTGAGTATTGTCATGTAAAATCCCTTTCGTCATCACTTGCGTCTCTATGATTATGTGGGTTGTCAGTCCCCCCCAACCATTCCTCCAGTTTGGCTTCTTTATCAGCCTTGAAATCATCAAAGTTTTCTGAAACTAAAACTAAATTTTTACTCGGTAAGCTGACATCATTCTGTTCTTCTTCTTGCAGTGGATCATCTTCAATCTGACTTGACAAGGGTAGTTCATCAACTTCCACATCTGGCAAAGATGAGCTGGTGCTAGCTGATGTTACTGACACTGATGGAGTAGGGAACAAGAGTAGCTTCTCATCCTTGGTTTGTGTCGATTCTTTGGGATCAAGCTGTGGCCACTTGAAATTGCTGGCCTTTTGTTTTGCTGACTTAAGTACGGATGACAAATAATTACCCCTTCTTCTGTTCTCCTCTTGGTCAAAGACTGCACTACGACCCCAAGTGGCTGGTCCCCAAGAGCTAGCTCTTCCCATCTGAAAACCTGAAGTTGGGTTCTGGATTAACCCTCTTCTTGGTTGTTTTGTAGACATGGTCACTAGAGATTTCTTGATGTCTCTTATCATCTCATCAGCAATGGGGAATCCACATTCTTTCATTGACCTGACCATTGTAATAGAATCCTCTGAATCTTCAGTGTGCAAAGTTGTTTCTCGAGACTTCTCCACGACATTATTCTTGAGAGAAACAACATTGGGCACTGCATTTTGAGTATGATGCTGGACATAGAAAAGCCCTACTGAGGGTTCATTTGCCACATATTTAATCATGTCTGCTAAGCATTCAGTTATCTCCATGAAGCCATCAACAGTGGAGAACCCATGCATCCTTTCAAAGGCAAATGTCAGTTCATCACTGGCTTTGTCAAAAATTACAAAGCAAATGCATCTTAAGGAGAGAAAACAAGAGATTGAAATGAAAAGAACAATAAGAATTGATATTAATTAGCCCATGCAAAGCATAAAAATTATTTATTTTTGATAAATATGTGAAGTACAAAATTTACATGCAAAGAACTTGTAATCATATCCAATATGATGAAAGGTGACTGTTTCAGGGTGCTTACATGTTTCACCAAATGTAGGATACATATACTTGATCCAAACTTTAAATTATAAAGACAAGAAATGTGGCTTCGTTTAAACATTTGAGTTTTACTTTAAAGAAACAATTCTGCATCTGGAAGCATTAACTGGTGTTATTTACGGGCATTATCATGAATCTGAGTAGCATGACAATATGTCAGGCCCCCATTTTGGATAGGACTCATTACACTCCTGCCCTAGGTTTTAAGTAGCCTTATTTCATATAGAGCTCATTCACCATCTAATAGCCTAGAGATATGATCATTGTATACACATATATTACCACTTTCACATTGAAATTTCAGGAAGAGAGCAAGCTTATACACGATCACTAGAAGAGTGTAAGCTTATGCACGATCATTTCAACTATGTAGGCTGAAATATATTGCATATCTAACCTCATCAGACTAAGTGGTCACATGTCCCATCTTATGGATGCTAACTGCTAAGTAGCCATGCTAGCACTAACTACCAACAAAATAAGATGGTTTAACACTTTTTAGTTAGTTTTGGCACCATTGAGAATTCGATTCAAGTTTGGAAAATGTCTTTATTTCTTTTTGATAACTGATAAGTAGAAACGTCTTCATTTTCTTTGCATTTGGTTTATAAAAAGGTCCTGATTTGGAATCATTGAATGCTTCAAAGTTGATTGGAACTGTAAACATATAATGCATGCTTGTTAAAATTATGATAAATCTATGCTCAAGGGTCGCACATCAATTCAATTTAAGGAAAATTAATTTTTTTCCCCACTATTATGTGTGAAAATTTCCAAAAAATAAAAATCTCATAATATCAAAGACCTCCAAATAAGAATAAGACATGCAGCTAGGCTAGGAAGATCCTTTTTTCCCCTCTCATACACAATTTAGATCTTAGCATTGTAGGTCTAGTTTTGAATCCCACCAATGATCTAGCTAACATGGCATTTCCTCCTCTTGTAAGAACCAGGTGGAGGATGGGGTTGTGGGTTTAAGACTCACCTTGTTTAACTTACCAACAAAAAAAGAAGAAGAAAGGTCTAGTTCTGTGCAACCACACATTGAATTCAATTGGAGTCTTGGAGAACCTAAGGTACAACACCTAAGGAACTGTACCTTAATTCAATCCTTCCAAATTTTCCATTTCCTTTTCTTTTGAATTAATCGTTTAAATTTGTGTTTCCCACAACCATCAACACAAATTCAAGATCGAAAATTCTCAAATATCAATAGTGTCAACAATTTGATCCAATGTGGTCATCTACAATGCCAAACTTCTTACCCTTCCCACATCAAACAGCTTGAGTTCATCTCTTTCCTACAAATACTCCACTCATCTCAAAATATATATTGCCATAACATTCAAGGAAAATATACCAAGCTTATAAGTTAAAAAGTTCAACATAACAAAATCTTTTGCTTGAAGCATTTTCCATTGAAATAAAAAGACAAAACCGCCTGTAACTCTAACCATTAAGATTATGCATTTAAATCAATACCCACATGAAGATTTCACATAATACTAAAAACCCAGTTCTCAAAATTCCTTTTTTTTTTTTTTGATTCATCTAAAAGCCGAGACATTTTAGAGCAAAAAAAAAAAAAATTTTTTTTGAAGGGCAATGCGAAAGAGAGGGAAATATTGACTTACAGGAAACCCTAGAAGGCACTGCAGAAGAATCGTCAAGTATTTGATCGTCTATGACACTTTTTCTAGAGCTTTCCTGAAGGCCAATCAGGCTTGAAATTTGGAGAGGCTTCGTCGTTCTTTCTCGTATATATCCAAATTTCTGTGTCCCTGTGTCTTTCTGACAAGCAATTACATCAAGCTCAACTACCGTCATATAAAGACAATTTCAAGGTTCCTTTTCAAAAGGAGTATTAAAAATTAAATTAAATTAAATTACAATATACACTCTTAAAATTTGGAAATTTTTGATTTTGTCCCTTAAAATTTCAAGTTTGGATATATACCCTTAATGTTACGTATGGTTTGGTTTTAAGCCCTTCCATCCATGTGTTGTAAGTTGTAACAAGGTGTCCATCAAGCGTCATCTCAATTCAAAACGATGCAGTTTTATAGATCTAAAAATTTAATATGTAAATGACAAAAAATTACCCAAAAATTTAAAGATATAAATTACAAAATATTCAAAATAATATCTATCAACCCTTTAATAGGGTTCAAAACAACATACTTTTTAATGGAAAACATTGTTTTTGAGCTTAGTTAACACTTAATGGATTCTTCATCATGACGTATTGACAACAAAACTTAAATGCAAATGATACGTAATGTTAGGGGTATGAATTCAATTTCTAAAATTTTAGAAGAAAAAAAAAATCAAAATTACCTCAAACTTTAAGGACATGTTTTATAATACTAAATGGAGATTATGTTAGGAATATTAATATTTATTACTAATAATTAAAGATTTTGTAATGAAATAATCATTCATATTTTTAAGTTTGGTTATTATATATGGAAATTTTGTGAAAAATAATGCATATGAAAAGTTCATATTTCTTAAAAATATATTAAATTATTAATTTAAAAAGATGTTACATGTATTAAGAAATAACTATTACATCAATTTAAGAAAGGGGATTGGGATTGGGTACCTAGAGTATTGCACTTGGTGCAATTACCTCCTCCCTGCTCACAAATTTTTTTTACCACTTTTACTTTTTCTCACTTTATTTATTCAATGGTTAATACTGAAAAATATGTTTTTTTTTTTTTTTTTTTCCAATTCTCAATCCCATCCATTAAGAGCTATTGCATCACGTGTAATATCCTATTGCACTTGATTTCAATCTTATGAAATGAATAGTTGGCAAGAGCCTTGTAACTCAACTTGTTAGTATCTCCTGATATAATTCATAAAAGACATCTAGAGTTCAAATATCTCATTTTCTAATGTAATTATTGAATTATAAAAAAGAAAAAAGAAAAAGAAAAGAAAGGAAGAGTTATTCCTCAATTTAAGGAATAATTATTCATTATAATAATAATGCAACCAAATAATTTAATAGTTATTACACATGAATAACCATTTTATTGCAAGATTTATTAGAACATACCAAATGTGCTATAATTTATTCTCTAGTTCTTTAATTATTAGCTAATGTTTTTTATTTTTTTTTGAATAAGATAATGTTTAAGTTGATTCCTCAATTATTGCTATTAAAATTGCTTTCATTTTAATCTTTATTTAAATTATAATAAAAGGTGTGGTTATTGGCGCGCAAGTTAAAAGATTAACAAGAATAGTGTAATTTTTTTTTAAAATCAAGTTAATTTCAACTATTAATTGAGTTAAATTTTAAATGGAAAGAATAATTAATAAGTATAACAATAGTGAGATTGATATTATTTTCACATCAATTCAATTCACATAGGCGCCACAAAGTCATCAATTATAAGGAAATAAACATTTTATAAATTAAGAGAAAATTTGTTCATTTATTAATAAAAAAATAATAAGAAGGGCAGGTATTTTGAATATCCACTTGGGTCAGATCATAGTAGTTTCTTATAGTTCCTAGGCCATTACAGAAAGTAGGTGGTGACTCCCCCCTCTGTGTCTACAGGCCATCACAAGGAATACTTGTGGCAGTATAAGCATACTAGACTGTCTTAACTTGTTTTTGAAAATAAAATTGGTTAGACTTGTTTAGTGTGTGTTTTGATCTAGGAATGCTTTGCATCTAGAGTTTTTGATGTGTTTAAGTGCTTAACATGCTTCTTCGTTGCTTGGTTTGGTGTCTATTTTGGTTGTTGATAGGCCAAGAATATATTGACCCATTGTGATGAATTAATTGATTAATTAGCCAAGTTTATTAATTAATCAAATTAACATGCAATACACGTGGTAGCACAAACAAATCACCAACTAAAATAAAATGCAGCAGAAATTAAAGTTGACACGGTGATTTGTTTACGAATGGGGAAAACCTCCAAGGCAAAAACTCCACCGGGTGATTTTAAGGTCACCACTCTCGAGAATTCACTATTATCACAATAAGCAGTTACAAATAAAAGAATCCCAGTACCTTATACCAACTTACAGTTGAACCCTTACCCCAATACCCAATTGGACTTGTTTTGTGGTGACAATCTCTCATTTTTAATGCAAGGCTCCTAGTACGTGACTAACCAATAGATGTGCGGATCCCAGTACTTGACTTAGTCACCAACTTGAGAAGGATGTTAGTTGCAAAGTTCTTCAGTTCATCACACGATGAAGATTACAAAGCTCCTTAGTCACAAAACCCTACAGTGTATGAATACAACAGCTTCTTCAATAGAGAGATGAACTAGGGCATTTGTCTCCGGTTCACAATATGCTTGTGAAAAACTTTTGCATTTATGTGCATCAGCTGTGACAACCCTTAAAACAATCTTTATATATGTTTAGAGTTGTGAGAAAAGAAAGCCCAAATATCTATTCAGAGATTGGATGAAAATCAAAACTGGAAAATTGACTTTCTTAAATCTCGATAGATACCTTATCTATCAAACAACTGTTGAGCTTTGGGCTTAAACAACTTATTAAACCTCGATACGTACTAGCTGTCGAGATTTACAATCTAGCACTCATCACTTGATTGTTGGACAGACTTGCATGTCTTTAACACTAGATTTACTCAATTACAAGTAAAGTGCATTTTGTCAAAGGATTAGCCAATACATGATGACATATGTTCCTAACATGAATCACATATATCCTAACAATTGCACTCATCTCATGTGGTTTTTCCTCCTTGAAAAATCTTGATTCTATATGCTCGATAGCAGCTCGACAGATGCTTGATACCTCTCGACACAAGCCTCTTCTATCGAGGTTTTCTGGGTTTTTCTCGATACCTCTTGATAGATAGCCCAATCCATCGAGCTATTTTTTCGAACTCTCTGTCTGGCCGATAGAAGCTTGATACCTTCTCGATCCATCAAAGATTTTTGCCATCGATACTTCTCGATCTATCAAGATTTTGTTCTCTACAGATCCTCAATACCTCTCGATCTATCGAGATACTTGATTCTATATATACTTGAGGTTCTACTTGGTTCATTTCTCACTCAAACGTTTTGATCTCTCTCTCTCTTCTCTTAACCTAAACACCTCTTTTTCTCTAAAATTCTTCCTCTCATCAAGACTTCAGCCTCTTCCAAGCCTAAATCCTTTGGTATGTGTTCTTAATCTCCTCTTTTTTTCTCATTCTTCATGCATTTCATGCATTTTAGACCTAGATTTTTGATTTTGTTAAAAATTTGGGGCTTTTTATGGTTTTGCTAAAATTTTTGGGTTGGGTTTTGTGGTTTTGTTGTCACATGATCATGCATTGCATTCTCTAGCATTATAATCATGTTTTCATGCATTCTAGGTTGTGTGCTTGATTAATCAATGCATGTGCTGTAGTTTGGACTAGATTTTTGCCCATGATGCATTTTTGGTTTGCACGTAACATGTTCATGCATTACTCTTTTTATTTTTCTTCTTTCTTGAGCATCTCTTTTGCTGGATTCTCTTTTGTTTCTCTCTCCTTCCTTAGCTTCTGACTATGGCACCCAAAAAGTCTGTTCCTTCTAAGATGAGGGCATGGGCTGATTCACCGCAGCTGAATGAGGCTGATTTCGAACCAAGTGGTGAACAAGGCATGAATCCTACAACACATAAATTGCTAGCATACAGAGAATATACGTATTGAATAGTAGAGAACAACAAAGAACGAAGTAATAAGAAAGTGGAAATAAGATAAGATGTTAGGGATCCTTAAAACAATGTAAAGTGGTCCATCATTTTCTTAATTATGTAGTACATTATGCTCACTAGGACGTGTTATAAGATCCAAATAAGTTAAAAAACCACAAAGTTAGATGGCTCTTCAAGCCTTTAAGACTTGCAAAATTTGAATCCCTTTGAATCCAAGTATGTATTCTCTAGTGGCTGATATAAGGATCCCAAATGGTGTTTTTCCCTCCCTTTTCTCTCTTTTTGAACTCTCACAGAGTTTTTCTCAAGGATTTCTTACTCCAATTCATTGTTGCTACATGCCTTTCACTGTTGGCTGCCCCTCCTTTTATAGTGTCATCCTAGGGTTTCTAGTGTACCACATAATCCCTTTATTTGTTCCTCTAGGTACCAGAACCAATGTTGTGTCGGAAACATTGGTAGCTGGTTCCTTCCTTATTCTTCATTATTTTCATCTTTTGAGGCTTTCTCTTCAAAAGACCCCAACTGACTTTCCTGTACTGAGGGGTCCTAAAAGGCTGACCTTTGGTCTTTCTATTTCCAAGGCTTCTAGACTCCACTTTTCATACCCATCTTTTGGCTGCTTTCCCCTTTGTCATTTTCCCCAAGTGGGCTTCCTGCCAGGCTGAAAGATCCTCAGTCGCCTTTCTTCATGGTTCTTCTTCCTGAGTTCCCCGAGGTACCAGACCCTTGCTTATGAGCTGTTGGTTCCCTAAGCCTTTTGATCCCTTTTCTGCATCATTGGGTGGCTGATAAGGACATATTTGTTCTTGTTCTTTGTGTTTCTTGGTATACCCCTTGACCTGTCTTAATCCCATTTGGCTCTGCTGCATGTCCTGAGGATCCCAGGCTCTTAGGAATCCCCATGTATCCTAGCCCAGCTTTCTTCCTGGGCTCCCTAGTGATTTTTCTAACCTTTGAGGGCTGGGCATCTTTCTTCTCTTTGTTTCATAAGGTCTGAAGCTTGCCCATTCATGGATTTGGGTTCCTCCTTATGACCCTTGATGGGTATGGGTCTCTTCTCCCTTTTCTTTATTGAAGGTCCAAATATTTTATTTTCCTAGATTTCAATCCTTTGTGTTGCTTTGGGTCTTGGTGCAACATTGTGATTTTTTAGACCTCAACATTAATTAATTTGCTAAAGGGGTCAATACATTCTTGGCCTACCAAGTGGTATTAGAGCAGGCAAACTTTGATTAGGGTTAATCTTTGCTGTGTGATCCATTAACCCCTGTTTGTCATGGATAGATGACAATCTCTAATTATACCTCTTTTATTTGATGACACTAACTATGCATACTGGAGAGTACGCAAGAGAGCTTTCTTGCAGTCTTTAGATGAGAAGGTGTGGCAAGCTGTGGAGATTGGCTGGACTAAGACAAAGGAAGCGTCGGCTGATTGGGATGATGCCAAGATCAAAGTGACAAACTTCATTGATAAAGCATTGAATGCTTTATTCAGTGCGGTCACCAATGGGGAGTTCAAGAAAATATCCTCTACTGAAATTGCTAGGGAAGCATGGACCATCCTCTAGACAACCTATGAAGGGACTAAGGCTGTTAAGGATTTAAAACTTCAAAGGCTTACTATGAGCTTTAAGGAGATTAAGATGGAGGAGGATGAGTCATTTGCTGAGTTCTATGCCAAGCTGAAGGACATAGTTAACTCTGCCTTTAATCTTGGGAAAACTATTCCTAAACCCAAGGTTGTAAGAAAAGTGCTCAGATTTCTGCCTGAGAGATTCCATGCCAAGATCACTGCCATTGAAGAATCAAAGGACATTGACAAAATTCCTTTGACAGAGCTGGTTGGCAACTTGCAAACCTATGAGTTGGGTTTGACTAGGATCGAGAAACCAAGCAAAAGTAAAAGCATGGCACTGAAGGCCAAAAGCAATGAGACCGATGAGTTTTCTGATGATGAAGATTCCAAGATGAAATCCTACATCACTAGGCAGTTCAAGAAGTTTATGAAGAATGCCAATGCAAAAGGATTCGACAAAGACCGAAAGCAATCTAGTTTTTCACAATTCAAGAGCCAAGATAAAGGAAAGAAGGATGCATCCATACAGCCTATGCTAAGTTGTACAAGGTTTCCAAGAAGCATGAGAAATTTTATAGGCTGGCCACCAAGAAGTTGAGTGATATGAAGCTAGATTGAGAGGAGCTCTCTACAAAGGTTGATGAAGCAAATCAAACCATTGGAGCTTTGCGGTTCGAGAACAACTTCCTTACTGAAAAGACAAAGAAGCTTGAAGCAGAACTATTCCAGGTTAGAGCTCAATTGTAGAGGACTTCCAGTGTAAAGCTCGATGAAATGCTAAGCTCTTAGAAATCTGCTTTTGATAGAACTGGCTTGGGGGTATGGTTTCTCTTCTCCTAATATTGCCTCCTCTAGTACTACTGTGTTTGTCATACCTGCTAATAATGTTAATTATAAGAACAATGAATGTAAAACTGAAATAGCTAGTGAGAACGTAGACAAGGACAAATCTATTCTAGGAGCACGCCTTAAGCTTGAAAAGAAAGAGACTAGAAACCGTAGCACTAAGAAGGTTAATAACAAAAAGTCTCAACCAAAGAAGTCACATCTTTATCATCATTGTGGAGCTTCAGGGCATACTCATCCAAATTGCTACAAGTGGTAAGCCACTCAACAAAGCAATAGTATGCTCTCGTCCAAAAACCAGAATCAGTTTCCATCTTTTTTACTCCTCTTGGAGATCTTCTCAAGGCCCTCATATTCCTTTCGAATTTGAACGGTTTCAATTCTTCCCCCTCACTATCGGATCAAAGGTTCGTTCAAAGGAAAGGTTCTTCCAAGGTGTGGAAGGAAAAAGACTCAAAGTGATTTATTCACTTTCTCTCTCTCTCTCTCTCTCTCTCTCTCTCCCCTTACAGTTATGCATTACTTGTGTGTTTTGCTTTCTTGTTTTTGAGTCAGTCTAGTTTTTTGCTTTGCTTTGTTTAACATGTTTTTTTTTTTGTTTTTAGTTTTGCTTTATTTTGTTTTTTTTTTTAAATAAAAAAATTGAAAAATCAGAAAAATACAAAAACAGTGTGTGTTTTGTGTATATTGGTATTTGTGTACCTTGGATGGCCATTGAAACAAAGTATTCTAAACTTTGTATCTCTTGTAGCTTAGAGGAGCATCTTAATGCAAAACTAAGCATGTGAGCTTTGTGGCTCGTGTATGTGATGAGTACAATTAAGTAATCTCTTATACTTAACATATATATCACTCTTTTTGATGGGAAGGATTAAAAAATCCTAAGAGAAAGACATAAATAATCATCTTACCACTAAAGCCCACCAATTCTGTATGACATTTGTGTACTTTGGCATAGCAAAATTGTGATGTTTTTTGGCTTACATAATTGAGTATTTCTTCTCTCTCTCTATATATGCCCATGCATGATATGTTCAAAAAGAAAATATGCAAAGAAAAATAAAAGCAAAAAGAATCAAAATGCTTCTAAATATGGTTGCAAGCGTGTTTCTAAGAGATGTGAGAGTTATAGGATGTACCTCGAAGGTGATAGTCCCCATCAAGCAGTTATGATTGTGTGGGAGTGATATTGATTTTCTCATATCTCAAATCGTCATAATATGAGATACTTATGCACTCTTGTTATGTTTTCACACCTAACACGCAAATTCTTTGCTACTTTTGATACATGTGCAGGTACAATGTGATTTGTCCATCACAAGGAATACATGTGTTAATGTATACTCACTAAACTGTCTTGACTTGTTTTTGAAATATAAAATTGGTTAGACTTGTTTAGTGTGTGTGTGTTTTTGGATCTCTGAATGCTTTGCATATATGTTGAGAGATGTTTTGGGATCTTAATATGTTGATTGGATTGCTGGTTGAGTTGCTTGCTTGTTGCATTAATCTTTATGTGTTTTTCCTTTCTTTGAAAAACTCTTTTCTTCAAGCTTGACAGCTTCCTTGACAGATCTTGACAGATTCCTCTTCTATCGAGCTTTCTCATTTCAGTCTCGATAGAATCTTGACAGATCTTTGATCCATCGAGATTTCTGGGGTTCTCCTTTATGCAATCTTGACAGCTTCTCGATGCATTGAGCCAATTTTCCTTAGCTTTCTTTCTGGCTGATAGATACTTGATAGATTCTCAATCCATCGAGGTAGTTTTGCCATTGACAGTGTAAGATTTAATTTATTCAATCATTTTATTGGCTTTATTCCGTGCCAATTTGCTTATAATTCAGCATTTAGAAACCCTTGTATTTAGATGGGAATCAGGTAAGGGTAGTGTGTGAAGAAAAGCTCAAGAGTGCGCACTCAAGCAGGGACTCACGATTGGACCTCGCAACTGGCTCGCGACTGGTGAGTCGTCAAAAAGGCACACATGTGAAGCATACAGGGGGAGCTGAAGAGTCATGCCAGCTGTCACACTACAGGACAAAACCTCCAGCTGGCCAGGCAATTAGCTCGCGACTCGTTCCAGTCGCGAGCTCGAGTCGCCAGAATGCCCTGTTTGGCTAAAACTGACCTGCATTCTGAACACACACTAGTATAAATACCCCTTATACCCATGTATTGTAGAGAGTTTCTAGAGAGAATTTTGAGAGAAAAACCCTAGAGAAAAACAAGATTGACTCATCCACAATCTTCATCCTTTGATTCTCCAAATTCCTCTACTCTTACCCTCTCCATTGTTAAATCCTTGAGAGGTACATTAGCCAAATCCTTTTCTCACCGTACCCATATCTGTGAGAAGGTTATTTGGTGTTTAGGAAGCATTTAGGAAGGGACCAATTGATATTGGTTGATGCTATGGGCTATAGCGGAATCCGGTAAGCTAGAGAAGACAAATGTTCGGCGTAACCTCGTTGGAGCAAGAAGCTTAGAGGGCTTAGGTACATTGGGTAGATTAGGCTTGGAGGGTCTTTTGCTATTCGTGTATCCCAACTTCATTCTCTAGTGGATTATTGACCGCTTGGAGGGCGGCGAAGAGGTTTTACGTTGAGAACTTCGGTTTCCTCTTCGATAACACATTGTTGTGTTGTCTTTGTGTTTGCGTCTCTCTTCCCTTAATCTTTACCTTTTAATTACTGCTGTGGTTGTGATTAATTTCGGTTTAGATTGTTTTACCAATTTCGATTTAGCTTATTTTCATATTCCGCACATACATTGTTTGATAATAAGCTTGTGTTGGTAATTTGTAATTTGGGGGTCTAAACGTTCTAAGATGTTTTACAAACTTTTTGAACATTTAGACAGTATCTCGACAACACCTTGACAGATTCACTTTTGTCGAGATTTAGTGCTCAACAAATCTCGACAAATACTTCGATCCATCGAGTTGCATTTTCTTTAAATAGCTGAGGCGCGAATCATATTTCATTTTTCACTTCTCCTCTCGACATAAAACTTCTTTTCTCTCCCAAACACTCTCTCCCTCACTCAAATCCTTCAACCCTTCTTCATTTTGGCCTAGATCAAGTCTCCATTCCTTGGTAAGTGATCCATATATCTTCATTTTCATGCATTCATGCATTTGTGGTCTAGATTTTGGGGTTTCTGAAATTTTTTGGGGTGGGTGTTGTTGATTTGATGTTATATGCTCATGCATTGCATTGTCATTACATTTTAACTATGTTTCTTGCATTATAGATGTGTGTTTGATTAAAATGTGAAATTTGTGTTGGTAGGTTTGGATTGGGCTATGCCCATGATGTATTTCTTTTTGCACGTCACATGTTCATACATATTCCATGCATACGTATCATTTCTTTTCTTTTTGTGTACTTTATTGTGATTGTGTTTTGTCTTCTTTCTCTTTCTCTTTCTCTCTCTATCTCTCTCTCTCTCTCTCGGATAGACTGCGCTATGGCACCTAAATAGCGCAAATTCACTCTGGCTCAGAACCCTTTTCGTGGTTCTAGGTCATCATCTTCTTCCGATCCTCTTCCCCCTCTTCACATCTGGTTCTGTGATGAGAAGGCCCAAAAGGACTTCTCGGAGAACTTCCAGTGACGCGGTGTTCGTTTGGAATGCCAAGTCATTCTGTCGAATTTTTCCGACACTCCTCTCCCCGTCGTCATTCGGACTCGAGGTTGGGCTTCTCTACTAGAGAAACCCTTGAGGTGTCATACCATGTTTATTTAGGAGTTTTACTACAACATACATCGTGTCGATACCTCTGTACCTCATTTTACCATGATATTCCAAGGAATACGTATCGTAGTTACCCCGGAGCTTGTTTTCGAGGTACTACATGTCCCGTGGGTAGCGCATCCTGACTACCCTAGTTGTGAGCATCTTAGGACTATGTCTAGAGACAAGCTTTTGTCTCACCTTTGTGAGACACCTTCTATATGGGGTGGTAAGCTAAACACCCCATGCTCGGGCTTTGCCAAAGACTCGAGGATCCTTAACATGGTGATGACATTCACTCTCACTCCACTGTTTTACTATAACTCCATTACAGAGCCTCGTGCTCATTTTGTTCTGTCCCTCTTAGAGGTCCTTACCATAGACTTCCCTTCTCACTTCATCACATCGGTCCTTGATATTTTTCAGGATACGGCTACACGTGATTAGCTCATCTTTCCTTCTGCTATCACGCATATCCTTCGACACTTCTCCTTCGAGATTCCTGATTCTCCTTCTCTGTTCCCCATTATGGGTACCATCAACGTTGTTACTATTTGACAGAGTAAGGCTCAACTTCGACCGAAGTGGCCACGTGTGGTGACTCCTAATCCTGCCACTTATGCTGGTCCTTCTGCTTCTGCTTTTTCTTCATCGACTAGTGATGTGACCTTAGAGGCTATCATGATGCAGCTTCAACGCATGGATGCTCGCCTTGACACTTTCTCTGATGAGTTGTGTAAGGTGAACACTCGTGTCGGTCGTATCGCATGACGACAGGCTCGACTTGGTGGTTTCACTGCTTCTTCATCTCCTTCTTTAGAGGCGTCAGCAGATGAGGACAGTATTGATGGTGATGAGGATGCTAGCTTTTCTAGTGATGTCGAGATGACGCATTTTCAGTGACTTTCCCTTTGTCATTCGTAACAAAAAGGAGGAGTAGTTTTGGATGAGAGTAGTCTTGTACTTAAGGAGGAGAGTTAGTATAAGAAATTTTTGTTAGGGGGAGTGTCTATATATTTTTTGAGGGATGTAGTGAGGATTTTATGTACTTTTCTTTTCTTTATCTCTATCTTTACTTACATTAACCTCTTGTACACCGGTCTTGTGACCATTTATTTATGACATACATTGCATTTATTTTCATTTTTATATATGATGATGAATGTTGTTTTTCACCTATCTCTCCATGTGTTGTTTCTTTTCTCTCTTTATACTTATGTTTCTTTATGTATATTTATTTCTGTTTCACACTAAGATGCCTTGATGAGTTTTGTTTAAAGTGTTTCAAAAAGACAGGTTGTGGAAAATTTTTCAAGAGTTTGTGTTAGGGTTAGATTTTATTGTTTTCAACAAGTGGTTATGAGTTTAGTGATTTAACACTTCTCTCATAATTCATTTATATGTTGTGGTTTTGTCACAGATTGCTAAATGGGGCGATTATTGGGACATATGTGGAACTTGTTAAAGACATATGCTATGTAAATTGGCTAATCCTTTGATAAAACGCACTTTACTTGTAATTGGGTAGATCTAGAATGGTTTAAGACTTCAAGAAACATATTGTTTAAGTCAAGTGTTAAAGTCATGCAAGTCTGTTCATTAAAGCTCGATAGATGTCTCGACAGAAGCATATCTATCAAGGTTTAATGTTGAAGCTCGACAGAAGCTGTATTAGTCGAGAACTACGAAATCAGAATTTCCAAATCTGATTACATGCATATCCAAGTGTATTTGTGTAGGGTTTCTTTTCTCACAACTCTATACATATATAATGATTATTTTAAGGGCCGTTTCAGTATTGCAAAAGGTTTTATTGTATCCATACATGCATATTGTGACTGGAGACAAAAATTGCCCTAATTCATTATTCTCTCTGTAGAAGCTTCTATGTCTGTGTGCCAAGGGTTTTGTAATCAAGGAGCTTCTTGATCTTCATGTTGATGAACTGAAAAACTTTGTAGGCAACATCTTCTTAAAGTTGGTGTGTTAGTCACGTATTAGGATCCGTGCATCAATTGGTTAGTCACGTACCCGGAGCCGTGCATTGAAAGGAGAGATTGCCGCTACATTGCAAGTCTAATTGGGTATTGGGGTAAGGGTTCAATTGTAGGTTGGTATTAGGTACTAAGATTCCTTTTACTTGTAACTGCTTGTTTTGATAATAGTGGATTCTCGGAAGTGATGACCTTAACTTCACCCGGTGGGGTTTTGTCTCGATGGTTTTCCCCATTTGTAGACAAATCACGTGTGTCAAATTTATCTTCCACTGCATTTAACTTAGTTGATGATTTGTTTATGCTACCACGCTTATTGCATTCAATTGAATCTAATTAATTAACTTGAGTAATTAATTAATTTGCCGAAGGGGTTAATACATTCTTGGCCTATCAACATGTTTTGTTGGCTTTGTTTATATCTTTTGATCTTTAATGCTCACATGTTTCTGCCTTGGAATGTTTGGATGTATGATGATAGGGTTTGTGCTGAAACATGATTAGATGTATGATTAGGGTTTGTGATGTGATGAATGCCTTGATGCCATGACGTGTATGCTAGATGAATGCTAAGGTGTGCCATGATAGATGTATGGTCAGGGATTTTTGATGCCTTGTTGATCGTTAGATGTATGTTAGTGTGTGTGAGTTAGATATAGGTATTGAGTATGCCTTTAATAAGGTTAAAACATAAGACATAATGATGGGAAGCCAACCTTAGGGTTGGACGGTATTAGGTGCCTAACACCTTCCTAAAACCATACCTTAACTCCGAACCCATATCCCAGGTAGTAAGATCAAAAGGTCCTTCCTTGAGAGAACACTATATATATAGTTCCTAGGCCACTACAAAAACTAGGTGGTGACTCCCCCCTGTGTCTACAGGCCATCACAAGGAATACATGTGGTAGTATAAGCATACTAAACTGTCTTAACTTGTTTTTGAAAATAAAATTGGTTAAACTTGTTTAGTGTGTGTTTTGATCTAGGAATGCTTTGCATTTAGAGTTATTAATGTGTTTTAGTGCTTAACATGCCTCTTTGTTGCTTGGTTTGGTGTCTATTTTGGTTGCATTCATCTGATGTGGTTTTTCCACCTTGAAAAATCTTGATTCTATATGCTCGATAGCAGCTCAACAGAAGCTAGATACCTCTCGACACAAGCCTCTTCTATCGAGATTTTCTGGGTTTTTCTCGATACCTTTTGATAGATAGCCCCATCCAATGAGCTATTTTTCCGAACTCTCTGTCTGGCCGATAGAAGCTCGATACCTCCTTGATCCATCAAATATTTTTGCCATCGATACCATCTCGATACTTCTCGATCTATCAATATTTTGTTCTTGACAAATCCTCAATCCTCTCGATCTATTGAGATACTTGATTCTATATATACTTGAGGTTCTACCCGGTCCATTTCTCACTCAAACATTTCAATCTCTCTATCTTTTCACTTGATCCAAACACCTCTTTTTCTCTAAAATTCTTCCTCTCATCAAGACTTCAGCCTCTTCCAAGCCTAAATCCTTTGGTATGTGTTCTTAATCTCATCTTTTTTTTCTCATTCTTCATGCATTTTAGACCTAGATTTTTTATTTTGTTGAAAATTTGGGGTTTTTATGGTTTTGCTAAAATTTTTGGGTTGGTTTTTGTGGTTTTGTTCTCACATGTTCATGCATTGCATTCTCTAGCATTATAATCATGTTTTCATGCATTCTAGGTTGTGTGCTTAATTAATCAACATGAGTGCTGTAGTTTGGGCTAGATTTTTGCCCATGATGCATATTTGGTTTGCACGTAACATGTTCATGCATTACCATGCATTACTCTTTTTATTTTTCTTTTTCTTCTTTCTTGAGCATCTCTTTTGTTGTGATTCTCTTTTTGTTTCTCTCTCCTCCCTCAGCTTCTGACTATGGCACCCAAAAAGTCTGTTCCTTCTAAGAATCTGATCACTCATTGTGGTTCTTCTTCTTCTTCTTCTTCTTCTCTTCCCCCTCTTTCTACTAGGGATAGGTTCCGTGATTTAGAATCCCAAAAGGATTTTGATGAGAACTTTAGTGACAGGGCGATTCACTTGGAACGCCATGTCATTCTATTTGATTTTCTAGAAACTCCTCTACTTAGAGCATTTAGCTCTCAGGGTTGGGAATCTCTTTGGGAGAAACCCTCGAGGTGTCCTGGCATGTTTATACAGGAGTTCTACTCCAACATGCACGCTATTGATACCTCTATTCCTCAGTTTACTACGGTATTCACAGGAACACTTACGTAGTTAACTTGGAGCTTATGTCCAAGGTACTACATGTCCCTAAGGTAGCTCATCTGGCTAGTCATTCTTGTCTTTACTCTATCTCTCGAGATAAGTTGGCCACACGTTTTTTGTGAAACGGCCAAGGTGTGGCGTGGACTTCAAAACTTCACCACACATGACTTTGCTAAAGGTCCAAGGATCCTTAATATGGTGACGACCTTTGTTCTCACTCCACAGTCTCACTATAACACTATCACTAAGTCTCGTGCTCATTTTCTTCTCTCTCTCTTGGAGGGTCTCTCTATATACTTTCCTTCACACATGATATTATCTATGATAGATATCTATGAAGACACAGCTACACATAATAAACTAATTTTTCCTTCAGCTATCACATGCATCCTCAAATACTTGCACATTCCTATCCCTTCTGCCCCTCTCTTCTCATGCATGGGTGCTATCAATGAGGAGTCTATACGGAGGAGTGATGCACAACTGACTACTAAGCAGCCTCGAGTGGAGCCTACTCCAGCTCAGCAGGAGGAGGCTGTCTTTTGTGCTGCGAAGGATGCTGCATATGCCTCTTGACCCCCTTCTTTATTTGCTCCAGCTTGTTCTTTTGGAGTAGAGGCATCTCTTGCTGCCATCTTAGATCAGCTTTAGCAAATGCATGATAATTTTGGTAGTCGTCTTGACCATCTTTGATGAGATGTGTTAGATGAACACCAGGATTGGTCGCATTGCTCGCTAACAGTCTCGTCTTCTCGATTTTTCACCTTCCTCTCTTGAGCTTGTTGAGGAGTCTTCTAATAGTGGAGAGGATGAGAGTGATGATGCTTCTGGTTCTCCTAGTGATGATGAGATGACTGTTTCTCAGTGATTCACCCTTTGTCACTTGTAACAAAAAAGGGAAGTAGTTTTGGTTATGAGAGAGTAGTCATATTGTTAGTGGGAGAGCTAGTGTAGAGATAGACTAGTTAGGGGGAGAGTGCTTTGAGAGATGTAGTGAGGTTTTGTTGTATCTTTCTTACTTAATGTACCATGGTCTTGTGACCACTTTACATACATTGTATTTACTTGATATATATATGATGATGTATATACACATGTCTGTTCTTTTATATAACTAGTATACATTTCACACATGATACTTTGATGGATTTTGTTTAAGTGTTTTAGCTAAGGCAGGTTGCAAGTCTTTCATGCCATGATCTCTTTTCTTGCAAAGTTTTTCAAGAGCTCATTGTATTAGTAAGGCTTATGTAGTTATTTGTGTAATAGTTATGGAGATTGTTGTTTTATACTTCTCTCATAATTATGCTTGTGGTTTTGTCATGGATTGCCAAAGGGGGAGATTGTTAGGTTCATATTTTTTTTAATGTAATTGGCTAATCTTTTGATAAAACACATTTTACTTGTAATTGGGTAGATTTAAGTTGGATTTTATACATCAAGAAATATGTAGTTCAAACATATCAAGTGTTGGTATTAAAGATGTGAAGATTGATCCAAGAAATAAGTGAAGAAAAGCTGTTTTATTAAAACTCTACAGGTAGCTTGATAGATGGCTGCTATCAAGACTAAATGGGAACCTCGACACAAGCTCGATTTATCCAGAATTAAGATTTCAAAATTTTTAGATCTAAAATTCAGCTCATGCCTACGTATTTGTTTAGGGTTTCTTTTCTCACAACCCTAGACATATATAAGGCTTATTTTAAGAGTCGTCACATACGGATATAGAGATCAAGAGTTTATTTTTCTTTGTAAGAAGCTACTGTGTTTGTACGTCATAGGGTTTTGTACCCAAGTGCTTCTTGATCTTCATTGTTTAGGAAGTGAAGAAGTTTGTTGACAACAACAATCATTCAAGTTATTGGAGTTAGTCACAAATAGAATATTTGTGCATCAAAGGAAAGAAGACTACTACAAGATCAAGCCTAATTGGGTATTGGAGCGAAGGTTCAATTGTAGGTTGGTGTTTTGAGATAGGCCTGGGTAGTGGTAAGATTCCTCATACATGTTAAGTTTTATTAATTCTTTAGTTACGTTCTTCAGCGTTTTATATTGTAGGGTAGAAAAAATAGGGTTTGAGAGAATTTGTTTAAAACTAAAAGACTAATTTCCAAATTTGATATTCTTTTTAATAATTCACAAAATGTTATAAATAAATTTTATTAAAAAATGAATATTTTTCGTTCTTGCCTTTTGAATTTCTAAGAAAAATTGTATTGTTTTCATTTTGGTATGACAAAATTTAAATTTATGATTTATGATTGTTCCTATAATAAATAAAAATATGATTGTTCAAATTTATATTTATGATTTATGATTTTTCCTATGATAAATAAGAATATGATTATGAAATACATTACCCTTTATTAAATTAGCCCAAATTGTTAAAAATAAATTTGATAAGACCATCCTAAAAAAATTATCACTCGCAACGCGCTGGTTTGTGGCCAGTGTTTAATAATAATGGCAAGAGTGAATGGTCAATATATAATACAATTAGGCCTAAATTTATTCACTTGAGCTTTTAACTTAAGTGGTGTTTCTATATGTTATATTAAATACTCAATTGGAGTCTCCCTAATGTATTATCTCTTTAATACACCATTTGTGGATTCTAATTCGCTCAATACATAAAGTTTTTTGTTGTCAAATAAGATACCGAAATTTGATTCCAATCTCTACCAAAACCAATTGGTGTATCAACTTGATGATAAAGAGAAAAAAAATATTATGTATGGTATCAATTAAAAAAGAAACAGCAACAACAACAGTTGCTATTCACATAACAAGGACTTGGTGACCCTAGTAACATTTTCTTCTGTAAAACCAAACTTCTTACACGTATCTAGATAAGCTCCACTAGCTCCAAAATCCTCCACACCAATCACCCAACCTTGTCATCCCACATACTCCCACCAACCCAATCTTTTTTCTTTTGGATAGGATAGTTACATGGCTCTTGACCTTTCTTTGTTATCAAAATGTCAAAACTAGTATACAATGCAGAGTAGATTGGGCAAGGAGAACTTATCCAAATTCTATGTACTAACCAGTTGTTTCCAATTACAAGTTACAACTTGTTGGTGCAAACATAGGAAAATAGAAAAATATGAGAGAAACTGAAAAAAGAAATTGGATAATATTTATTTGCAAGAAATTACACAACAGTTGGATTGGGGTGTGACAATTGCTCTCTTTAAGAAGATTCAAATTCTCGGATAGCTAAGCTTTGTAAATGTTTAGACCTTCTCTAACTTGTCTCTCCCAAGATACAACAACCCAACAAATATATAGGATGACTAATCTCTTAACACATTACTTGTTACCCATTTAATTATCTTATTAGCACAAACACACCTGATAATGAGATCACTAGAATGAAAAATAAACAAAACCCATATTCATATATAATATCAAATCTTATTCATTACATTACATACCCCAGGAACACTCTTGATGACCACAAGAGTACCTCAAAAAAAATGGTTTGGGAAGTGGTACATATTCATTTATTAAAGCAAAGGACACAAGTTAATGAAGTAGCTAGGAAGTGAATACATTTACTGTAATTTACCTTTGGCTAAAGCATTTATTTTTTCAACGAGTGAACGAGGATCTTGGCCGTGGTCATGATTAATTTCTTTGCAAATCTTTGTGCAGGCATCCATACAAGCAACAGTACTTGCCCAAGGATTTTGTTCCTTGCACTGAGGCACGCATTCATTGACGTAATTTTCTATTAGTACATTAGGCTGGTTTGCAAAGGCCATCACAACCAGCATGGAGGAGACGATAAGGAACATGGCAATGGCTTTCTTGGTGTCCATGTCTTATATTGGTATCTTTTTCAAGAAGAAATTGTTATTGGAAAGGATGAAGAAAGTTATGTGTGCCCTTTGGATAATATATGAAGGGCATAAAGTACATTGCAACAGTTAAGCTACGGAGATATATATAACGTTGCTCCTCATGTATTGAGGAGGTTGAGACAATGCGTGATGATTAATTAAGACTCTCTAAATAAAGATCATTTGGAGTATGTGGTAAAAGAAAAAAAAAATTTTATTTGGTCATAAATGTGCTTCGGCTAGTTTTGGCACAATCATCCCCAAGACCTTAGCATACATCTATTATGGTGACTCACATCAAGCCTAGCATGCATCTATCATACATATCATATTATCTCATCCAAGGTAGCAAATAAACAAGATACCCAAGGGTAGAAACATAGACATGGCAGCATCAAAGAATTGTTGGAGAGCATCAAGAAATAAGAACACAAACATGTCCATCTAAAGTCACATATCATGTTCATCAAACCTAAACAAGATTATATTCAATCAAATTCATGTACATATGAATGCATGCATTACCTCATTGCATCATAGCACTTATGCAACAATGGATGGACATGTGAATGCATGTCCATGATATATCAAAGAGTAATTGAAAGAAAAACCCTAATCTAACATGTTGAGAATAAGTAAACACAAACAGATAAATAGAGACTCAAAAACATAAAAAGAGAACAAAACAGAGGCATATATTATAAATGGAGTAAAGAAATAGCAACAAAAAGATGCAAATTAAGGTTTCTAGGCTTGAGTATGAGTATGCATACATAAGGCCTACGACGTACGCGGCCCAGTTGTATGCAGGGACGGACCCAGGTGGGGGCCCAAGCCCCCCTAGGCCCATATATATATATATATATATATATATATTTTTTTTTTTTTCATCTTTGTAGCCGGGCACCCTTCCAAAACCCTAGGCCCCCCTCTTCTCAATAAGCCTAACTAGCTTCACCCAAATAGCAACTATACAACCCAAAAACAATAAAAAAATTCACAATGATAATTGTATTTTAGCAACAAAAAAAAAAAAAAACTATTTTACTACCAAAGAACCAAAAAATCACGTGTTATTGGAGAAGCTAAAACAAATTTTTTTGCAACTACAGTAAACTGGTATAAATACCAGTTGAGTGTAGCAAGTTGTTAAAAATAAAATACAATATTTTATTAAGATTATATCTCTTCCTTTAATTAAAAAACTCAAATTCTCTCGCTTCCTTTATTTTTTTATGACTTCTTTTATTATTTTAATGAGTTGTTTATATTATTTTAAATGAAGTGATAAAAAAAATAGAACATTTGATATTAGGTGCATTGAAAAGTGAGGTGGCAAAATAAAATACAACTATTGTCTTTTTAGTTCAATCTTTCAACCCCTCCAATTATTTTTTTCAAAAAAATTCATTTGATTCCCTTTAGATTTTAAAAAATTTCCCTTTATAACTTCTTAAATTCTACAGTTCCACTTTTTCAACCTTTCATCTACTTCCACCCTTCCTCTTCCATCTTAATTTTTATATAAATTTCTTCTTACTTCATTTCCACCTCTCGCCCCTATTCCTTCCAAGTTGTCCACAACAAAAAGGTCAATACTCTCTCTCTTTCTCCAATTTTGTTTCTCTTTTGGTAGATTTTTTTTTATTGTTTCAACCACATTTTTTTTTTTACTAATGGTTCTTTTTGTTATTGTCGATTTAATTGTTGTAAATTTGTATAAACTTTTATGCATATTTAGGTAGTTTGGTATTCCTATTAGGGTCATTTTTTTAATGTAATTGGCTAATTCTTTGACAAAACGCACTTTAGTTGTAATTGGATAGATCTAACTTGGGTTTAATACATCAAGAAATATGTTGTTCAAACATATCAAGTGTTGGTATTAAGTATATGAAGATTGATCCAGGAAATAAGTGAGAAAAGCTGCTTTATTAAAGCTCGATAGATAGCTGCTATCGAGACTAAATGAGAAGCTTGACATAAGTTCAACACAAGCTCTATCTATCGAAAATTACAATTTCAAAATTTTTAGATCTGAAATTTGGCCCATGTCGATGTATTTGTTCAGGGTTTCTTTTCTCACAACCCTAGACATATTATGGCTTATTTTAAGAGTCGGCACACATGGATATAGAGATCAAGAGTTTATTTTTCTCTATAGGAGGCTACTGTGTTTGTACACTATAGGGTTTTGTAACCAAGTGCTTCTTGATCTTCATCGTTTATGAAGTGAAGAACTTTGCAACCAACAACAATCATTCAAGTTACTAGAGTTAGTCAAGTACTGGGATCAGTGCAAAGAAGTTAGTCACAGATTGGAGATTTTTACATCAAAGGAAATAAGGCTACCACAAGATTAAATCCAATTGGATATTGGAGCAAAGGTTTAACTATAGATTGGTATTTTGGGATAAGCCAGGGTAATGGTGAGATTCCTCATACTTGTAACCATTTGATTATTGATTAGTGCGTTCTTGGGAGTGGTGACCTTATATTCATTCGGTGTGGTTTTTGCCTTATGAAAGGTTTTCCCCATTTGTTAACAAATCACCATGTCAATTTAATTTCTACTGCATTTAGTTTATTTGGTGATTTGTTGGTGCCTCTACGATTTGCATATAATTTGACCTAATTAATTAAATTGGGTAATTGAATTAATTAATCGGGGTTAAGCTATCTTAACCCAACAGGTTATATCAAAGTAGGCACACTGTAATTAGGTTTTAATCTTTGCTATGTGATCCATTGACCCCTGCTATTATGGATTGTGGACAATCTTTTATTATACCTCCTTTTTTTTATGGTACTAACTATGCATATTGGAAAGTCCGCATAAGAGTTTTTTTGCAGTCCTTAGATGAAAAGGTCTAGTTAGCTGTCGAGGTTGGATGGACCAAACCTACTGATCCACCTGCATCTTGGGATGATGACAAGATCAAAACTACGAATTTCAATAGTAGAGCATTGAATGCCTTATTTAGTGCTGTGACTAACGAGGGGTTTAAGAAGATCTCATCTACTGAGAGTGCCAATGAAGCATGGAAATTATTCAAAACACTTATGAAGGTACCAAAACTGTGAAAGACTCCAAGCTTTAAAGGCTTACCACGAGCTTTGCGGAATTAGGATAGTTGAAGAGGAAGTGTTCAATGAATTCTATGCTAAGTTCAAAGACATAGTGAATTTTGCTTTCAACTTAGGTGAAAAGATCCCAGAGCCTAAAATTGTGAGGAAAATCCTTAGATCTCTTCCAAAGAAATTTCATGCTAAGATCACTGCCATTGAAGAGTCAAAGGACATTGACACTATCCCTTTGACAGAGTTGATTGGGAATCTGCAAACTTAAGAATTAGGTTTAGTGAGGATTGGCAAAGGGAGCAAGAGCAAGAATATGGCTCTCAAAGCCAAGAATGATGAAGAAGATGAATTTTTTGAGGATGAGAACTTAAAGTTCAAATCTTACATTACCAAACAATTCAAGAAGTTCATTAAGAAAGCAAATGTCAAAGTAAATGACAAGGATCGCAAACAGTCTGGATTCTCTCAATCTAAAACTCAAGAGAAATTCAAAAGAGAATCCAAAGAAGGTGGAAAAAGTAGCAACATTCCAACCGGTCCAAAATGCTATGGGTGTCAAGGGTACAGACACATGAAGCCAAAATGTCCTACCTATCTCAAGTCAATTGGCAAGAGCAAAGTTCTAGCTATCACCTTGAGTGATACTAAACTAGAAGTATACTCAGAGGATAGAGATCAAGAAGGGATAGTCAGTGCCTTCACAACCACTGTTGATATACCTAAGGAGTTCAGAGAACTGGTTGATAAGGAAGAGGAATTGATGGAGTCTAAATTTGAACAAATGGATGATAAAGATGATATCCATACTACCTACTCAAAGCTTTACAAGAATTTTGAGAAGCATGAAAAGCTTTATAGCTAACCACAAGGAAGCTAAGTGAAGTGAAATTGGAACGAGAAGACCTCTCCACTAAAGTTGATGAAGCAAATCAAACCAACAAAGCACTGTGGTTTAAGAAAAACTTCCTAGCTGAGAATACTAAGAAACTAGATGCTGAGCTGTTTCAAGTGAGAGCTCAATTGGAAAGAACTTCAAGTACTAAGTTAGATGAAATGCTGAATTTCCAAAAGGCTGCATTCGATAAACCAGGTCTCGGGTATGATCACTTTCTCTCTCTTCTTGTAGCATGTCCTCTAGTGCTTTGAATAATGTTGTTTTTATTTCTTCTGCTTCTAATGTTAAACTTGAGAAAATGGAACCCAAAATTGAAAATGTAAGCGAGGTTAAACATGATAAGGGAAAATCTATTTTGGGAGCACCACCTAGGGTTGTTAAAGAAACTAAACAGAATAATCATCACTCCACTAATAAGAAGTCTCAATCTAAGAAACCTCACTTCTGTCATCATTGTGGAGCATTGGGAGACACTTGTCCAAATTACTTTAAGTGGCTTGCCACTCAACAAAGCAATAGTGTGTTATCTTTCAGAGGCCAAAATCAATTTCAACTCTTTGGCTCCTCTTGAGGAACTCTTAAAGGTTGTGTTGTTCTTGACAAACTTTAATGAGTTTAATCCTCCTTCATATTCTCCTCATTAGAGATCTCAAAACAGGAATGGTTCATCTCCCTCCAAGTCTCTTGTTTGGAAGGAAAAAGACTCCTTCAAGCGATTCCACCTTTGTTCTTGCATCTCTTGTGTGTTTGGTTGGTAGTTTTTGAGTCAGTCTAGTCTCTTTAAATATGTTTTTTTTTTAAATTTCAATAAAAGGGGGAAAATCTGAAAAACACAAAAACAGTGTGGGTATCTACAGACACAACATTTTGTACCCGGTTAATAAACTTTAGTTCCCGGTCCCAATGGTGAGCTTGACATGTCTATAAAAGGTAATTGAAGTTATTTTGATAGTTTGAAAGTAATCACAAATCAAAAGTACTCGAATTGCTTTGAAATTGACACTGAAAAATGACATTTGAATGAGGTTTATTTCATTGGAAAGTAGACATCCTGGGCTTCCATTTTAACATAAATATTGCCTAATTTGGACTTAAATTGAGTAAGTTATGACTACTTGAAGTTAGGTCAATTGAGTAGTCCGATTTTCTGGGTTTTAAAACTTCATTTTAAGGGTCCAAAATATCATTATTTGATGTGGGCTGGCCCATAGACCCTTGATCACGTCTAGAGATCATTAAGTAGCCCCCAAAACCCTAATTTTTACTTATAAATACTCAACTTATGCCTCCAATCAAAACCCTAGCTGGAGAGAGCCATATTTTAGCCTCCATCTTCTCTAAAACCCTAATTCTCTTTTCTAAAACACACACACACACACACACACACACACACACACACACACAGCACCTTTGCACGTTTTTTCCAAATTAAAAATCTCTCTTTAGTTAATTCTAAGGTAGAAACTATTTTCCCAATTTGAGTTCTCAAAACCCTTTTCAAAACTAATCTAGTTTTTGAGTTGCGATTACCTATAAACTACTGAAATCTTCTTTTACCTTGATATCTCATTGAATCATGTTGTGTAGGCACGGAGGAACCGGTTAAATATCAATCAAGTTTGTATTCCATAGCAAGGTGAGTCTCTTTTCATGGCTTTTCCTTGATTTGGTTCTTTTATAATTTGTGTTTTTGTTGTTCTTTGTTAATTTGTATATTATATGTTCTTAGAGATATGTGTTGTTTTGTTTAATTTTGTTGTGTTGTGTCTCATTATGTTTCGTTTGGAGTGTTGAATGATTTTATATTTTGTTGAATATGTTTTGCAGTGTTAAGTGTTACTTTCGTTTGTTGTTAGATCCAATAGATGATTAGGAATAGTTTTTGTTTTGTGTATCTTTGATATATTTGTTCTTAGTTTAGGTTATGTAGTTTTTATGTTTTAAAGCATGATAGGTTGTTAGATTTATTGTTTTGAAGTCTTAGTCTATTTTTTGTGTTGCTGTGTTTGTGGCTAGGGTTTTTGGGTTGAAAGCCATGTGTGCATAATCTTGGCTACATACGCAGACTTCATTACGTGTACAAAGGTTTGTTCTTACATGCGCAAGCCGCTGCCCAGAAACCCTAATTTTTATTTCTTTTATTTTGTTTCTGCTTTCACATGTTTGTTTGTTTAGCCTCTTTTCCATGCTTTTATGCTTTCAATACCTATGTTCCACATGTTTAATTGCTTGGTTTGCTATCACATGTTAGAGTTAGAGTTTGATTAGTATTTTCCTTGTTTTGATGACATGAACATGCATTCACATGCTCATGCATAAATGCCATAGGTGGTGAGTTGCTGCAAGGTAAGTAAAAGGTAAGTCATGCATTGGAAATGTTCATGTATTTGTGATATGATCTTATTTTGGTATTAAAGATGAATGTGAATGTTTGGATGAATCACATGTTACTTGGATCTTTCCTTATGCTCATGCTTCTACCTTGATTTGATTATACATGTTGCTACCTTGAATATGATGTGATGCCATGTTAGATGAGTGCTAAGGTTGTATATTTGTGGTTTGGTTTCTTATGCTTTATGGATGGATATGTATGCATTTTGGGATAATGATTCCATGTTGTATGCTTAGATGTATGCTAGTGTGTGTGTGTGAGTTAGAATACAAGTATTGAACATGGTTTTATCGAGGTTAAGACATAAGACATAATGATAGGAGGCCAACCTTAGGGTTGGGCGGTCTTGGGTGCCTAACACATTCCCAAGAACATACCTAAACTCTGAACTCAAACTCTGGTAATAAGATCAAGGGTCCTTCCTCGAAAGGACGTTATATTCATGGTTCCTAGACCATATAACTAGATGGCAACTCCCCGACCCCTTGTGTCCACAATATGCAAAGAACATGAAAAGCTAAAAGGATCAAAATGCTTTTAAATATGGTTGCAAGCGTGTTTCTAGGAAATGTGGGAGTTATATGATGTACCTTAAAGGTGATAGTCCCCATCAAACATTTATGATTGTATGTGAATGTATTTAATTCTCTTATATCATTAATCTTCATATAATGAGACATTTATGTTTTCTTGCAAAAGTTTCACACACAATACGCATATTCTTTGCTACTCTTGATACTATTGTATAGGTATAATGTGATTTGGCCATGTAGACACCGCATTTTTTACTCCTTACAACTCGGGCCCCTATTCCCTAATAATGCTGAATTCTAAGACTCAATGTTGGTTTAGGGCCCAATCAGATGTTAAATTGACTTGAGAAATGTTAAAATGAAAAATGTAACTTTTAATGAGCAAATAAATTTATTTTTGGAAAAATAAGGCCAAGAAAACCCTCGCTATGTGCACGCAAGAATCGGCCTGCGCATGCAGCTTTCTGCATGTGTACGTAGGTACCATCTTGCGCACGCATAATGAATTTTAAAAACTTAAACAAGGTAAGTTTTCTGCATTAATGTTGAGGTTTGGAATGAATCCCACATCGTCTAAGAGTTTTTCCAAATCCCTATTTTCACACTATAAGTTGCCTTATATGTTATATTTTCAAGAAACAGAAATCCCACGGGAAAACATTAAGATCCACTAGAAATAGTGAATCAAAGCGGGAGTTTTCACAAAACATCCTCAAGTCAATTTTCTTTTGATTAGGGCCTTTAATAGCTTTGATCTTTGAGTTTAAGATTACTAATCACTATTTTGTTAATTTTAAATAGATTTGACTGAGGAAAACGGTCGAAAATCAAGCTTGAAGGGCTTTCATTTGAGGTATTAGTTTCCAACTTTTCTTTTTTGCTCTTTAATCTTTCTGTTTGCTTTGTTTTCTTGTTGTAATATGCTTTAATATGTTTATCTAGCTTTGGTTTATGTAGTTGTATGTTTTAAAAGCAAGTTAGGATGTTAGATTTCTCATTTCTCATTTTTATTACATCTGTTGTGTTTTTAGGGTTTTCTCGGCAGAAACGCACGTGCGCGTAATCATGCCTGCGCACGCAGGCTTGATTATGTGCATGCAGGGTTGTTAATGCGTGCGCATGAACTTGCCCAGAAACCCTAATAGTTATTTATTTGTTTTTTCTTTTGCTTTCACGTGTTAGAATTAGGGTTTATCTTAACTCCGAACCCATATCTCTGGTAGTAAGATCAAAAGGTCCTTCCTTGAGAGGACCATATATATATATATATATATATATATATATAATTCCTAGGCCACTACAAAAACTAGGTGGTGACTCCCCCCCTATGTCTACGAGCCATCACAAGGAATACATGTGGTAGTATAAGCATATTAAACTGTCTTAACTTGTTTTTTAAAATAAAATTGGTTAGACTTGTTTAGTGTGTGTTTCGATCTAGGAATGCTTTGCATCAAGAGTTGTTGATGTGTTTGAGTGCTTAACATGCTTCTTTGTTGCTTGGTTTGGTGTCTATTTTGGTTGCATTCATCTCATGTGGTTTTTCCTCCTTGAAAAATCTTGATTCTATATGCTCGATAGCAGCTCGACAGAAGCTTGATACCTCTCGACACAAGCCTCTTCTATCAAGGTTTTCTAGGTTTTTTTCAATACCTCTTGATAGATCGCCCGATCCATCAAGCTATTTTTCCGAACTCTCTGTCTGGCCGATAAAAGCTCGATACCTCCTCGATCCATCAAAGATTTTTGCCATCAATACCTCCTCGATACTTCTTGATCTAGCGAGATTTTTTTCTCGACAGATCCTCAATACCTCTCGATCTATCGAGATACTTGATTCTATATATACTTGAGGTTCTACCCGATTCATTTCTCACTCAAACATTTCGATCTCTCTCTCTTTTCTCTTGACCCAAACACCCTTTTTTCTCTAAAATTCTTCCTCTCATCAAGACTTCAGCCTCTTCCAAGCCTAAATCCTTTGGTATGTGTTCTTAATCTCCTCTTTTTTTTCTCATTCTTCATGCATTTCATGCATTTTAGACCTAGATTTTTTATTTTGTTGGGGGGTTTTTATGGTTTTGCTAAAATTTTTGGGTTTTGTTTTGTGGTTTTGTTCTCACATGATCATGCATTGCATTTTCTAGCATTATAATCATGTTTTTATGCATTCTAGGTCGGGTGCTTGATTAATCAACATGAGTGCTGTAGTTTGGACTAGATTTTTGCCCATGATGCATTTTTGGTTTGCACATAACATGTTCATGCATTACTCTTTTTATTTTTCTTTTTCTTCTTTCTTGAGCATCTCTTTTGTTGTGATTCTCTTTTTTTCTCTCTCTCTCCTCCCTCAGCTTTTGACTATGGCACCCAAAAAGTCTGTTCCTTCTAAGAATCTGATCACTCATTGTGGTTCTTCTTCTTCTTCTTCTTCTTCTTCTTCTCTTCCCCCTCTTTCTACTAGGGATAGGTTTTGTGATTTAGAATCCCAAAAGGATTTTGATGAGAACTTTAGTGATAGGGCGAATCACTTGGAATGTCAGGTCATTCTGTTTGATTTTCTAAACACTCCTCTACTCAGAGCATTTAGCTCTCAGGGTTGGGAATCTCTTTCTAAGAAACCCTCGAGGTGTCCTAGCATGTTTATACAGGAGTTCTACTCCAACATACATGCTATCGATACCTCTATTCCTTAGTTTACTACGATATTCACAGGAACACTTACGTAGTTAACCCAGAGCTTATGTCCGAGGTACTACATGTCCCTAGGGAAGCTCATCTGGCTAGTCATCCTTGTCTTTGCTCTATCTCTCGAGATGAGTTGGCCACACATTTTTTATGAAACGGCCAAGGTGTGGGGTGGACTTCAAAACTTCACCACACATGACTTTGCTAAGGGTCCAAGGATCCTTAATATGGTGACGACCTTTATTCTCACTCCACGATCTCACTATAACACTATCATTGAGTCTCGTACTCATTTTCTTTTCTCTCTCTTGGAGGGTCTCTCTATGTACTTTCCTTCACACATGATATTATCTATGATAGATATCTATGAAGACACAACTACACATAATAAGCTAATTTTTCCTTCAGCTATCACACGCATCCTCACATACTTGCACATTCCTATTCCTTCTGCCCCTCTCTTCTCTTGCATGGGTGCTATCAGTAAGAAGTCTATATGGAGGAGTGATGCACAGCTGATTGCTAAGCAGCCTCGTGTGGAGCCTACTCCAATTTAGTAAGAGAAGGCTGACTTTTGTGTTGCGGAGGATGCTACATATGCCTCTTGACCCCCTTCTTTATCTATTCCATCTTATTCTTCTGGAGTAGGGGCATCTCTCGCTGCCATCTTGGATCAGCTTTAGCAGATGTGTGATAATTTTGGTCGTCGTCTTAACCATCTTTGATGAGATGTGTTAGATAAACACTAGGATTGGTCGCATCGCTCGCCGACAATCTCGTCTTCGTGATTTTTCTCCTTCTTCCTCTCCTGAGCCTGCTGAGGAGTCTTCTGATAGTGGAGATGATGAGAGTGATGATGCTTCTGGTTCTCCTAGTGATGATGAGATGAATGTTTCTCAATGATTCACCCTTTGTCACTTGTAACAAAAGAGGGAAGTAGTTTTGGTTATGAGAGAGTAGTCATATTGTTAGGGGGAGAGCTAGTGTAGAGATAGACTAGTTAGGGGGAGAGTGCTTTGAGAGATGTAGTGAGGTTTTGTTGTATCTTTCTTACTTAATGTACCATGGTCTTGTGACCACTTTACATACATTGTATTTACTTGATATATATATATATATATATGATGTATATACACATGTTTGTTCTTTTATATAACTTGTATACATTTCACACTTGATGCTTTGATGGATTTTGTTTAAGTGTTTTAGCTAAGGCAGGTTGCAAGTCTTTCATGCCATGATCTCTTTTCTTGCAAAGTTTTTTAAGAGCTCATTGTATTAGTAAGGCTTATGTAGTTATTTGTGTAATAGTTATGGAGATTGTTGTTTTATACTTCTCTCATAATTATGCTTGTGGTTTTGTCATGGATTGCCAAAGGGAGAGATTGTTAGGGTCATATTTTTTATGTAATTGGCTAATCCTTTGATAAAACGCACTTTACTTGTAATTGGGTAGATTTAAGTTGGATTTTATACATCAAGAAATATGTAGTTCAAACATATCAAGTGTTGATATTAAAGATGTGAAGATTGATCCAAGAAATAAGTGAAGAAAAGTTGTTTTATTAAAGCTCTACAGGTAGCTGGATAGATGACTGCTATCAAGACTAAATGGGAAGCTTGACACAAGCTCGATTTATCCAGAATTAAGATTTCAAAACTTTTAGATCTAAAATTCAGCTCATGCCTATGTATTTGTTTAGGGTTTCTTTTCTCATAACCCTAGACATATATAAGACTTATTTTAAGAGCTGTCACACACGAGATATGGAGATCAAGAGTTTATTTTTCTCTGTAAGAAGCTACTGTGTTTGTACTTCATAGGGTTTTGTAACCCAGTGCTTCTTGATCTTCATCGTTTAGGAAGTGAAGAACTTTGTTGACAACAACAATCATTCAAGTTATTGGAGTTAGTCACGTATTGGGATCTGTTCAAAAGAGTTATTGGGATCTGTGCAAAAGAGTTAGTCACAGATTGAATATTTGTGCATCAAATGAAAGAAGACTACTACAAGATCAAGCCTAATTGGGTATTGGAGCGAAGGTTCAACTGTAGTTGGTATTTTGATATAAGCCTGGGTAGTGGTAAGATTCTTCATACTTGTTAAGTTTTATTAATTCTTTAGTTACGTTCTTCAGTGTTTTATATTGTAGGGTAGAAAAAATAGGGTTTGAGAGAATTTGTTTAAAACTAAAAGAATAATTTCCAAATTTTATATTCTTTTTAATAATTCACAAAATTTTATAAATAAATTTTATTAAAAAATGAATATTTTCGTTCTTGCCTTTTGAATTTCTAAGAAAAATTGTATTGTTTTCATTTTGGTATGACAAAATTTATATTTATGATTTATGATTGTTCATATAATAAATAAAAATATGATTGTTCAATTTATATTTATGATTTATGATTGTTCAATTTATATTTATGATTTATGATTGTTCATATAATAAATAAAAATATGATTGTTCAAATTTATATTTATGATTTATGATTTTTCCTATATTACATTTATGATTGTTCCTATGATAAGTAAGAATATGATTATGAAATACATTACCCTTTATTAAATTAGCCCAAATTGTTAAAAATAAATTTGATGAGACCATCCTAAAAAAATTATCATTCGCAACGCACGGGTTTGCGGCTAGTGTTTAATAATAATAAAGAGTGAATAGTCAATATATAATACAGTTAGGCCTAAATTTATTCACTTGAGCTTTTAACTTAAGTGGTGTTCCTATATGTTATATTAAATACTCAATTGGAGTCTCCCTAATGTATTATCTCTTTAATACACCATTTGTGGATTCTAATTCGCTCAATACATAAAGTTTTTGTTGTCAAATAAGATACCGAAATTTGATTCCAATCTCTACCAAAACCAATTGGTGTATCAACTTGATGATAAAGAGAAAAAAAATATTAGGTATCGTATCAATTAAAAAAGAAACAACAACAACAACAGTTGCTATTCACATAACAAGAACTTGGTGACCCTAGTAACATTTTCTTCTGTAAAACCAAACTTCTTACACGTATCTAGATAAGCTCCACTAGCTCCAAAATCCTGCACACCAATCACCCAACCTTGTCATCCCACGTACTCCCACCAACGCAATCTTTTTTCTTTTGGATAGGATAGTTACATGGCTCTTGACCTTTCTTTGTTATCAAAATGTCAAAACTAGTATACAATGCAGAGTAGATTGGGCAAGGAGAACTTATCCAAATTCTATGTACTAACCAGTTGTTTCCAATTACAAGTTACAACTTGTTGGTGCAAACACAGGAAAAATGGAAAAATACGAGAGAAACTGAAAAAAGAAATTGGATAATATTTATTTGCAAGAAATTACACAATAGTTGAATTGGGGCGTGACAATTGCTCTCTTTAAGAAGATTCAAATTCTCGGATAGCTAAGCTTTGTAACTGGTGTAGACCTTCTCTAACTTGTCTCTCCCAAGATACAACAACCCAACAAATATAGTATGACTAATCTCTTAACGCATTACTTGTTGTTACCCATTTAATTATCTTATTAGCAAAAACACACCTAATAATAAGATCACTAGAATGAAAAATAAACAAAACGCATATGCATATATAATATCAAATCTTATTCATTACATTACATACCCCAGGATCACTCTTGATAACCACAAGAGTACCTCAAAAAAAAAATGGTTTGGGAAGTGGTACATATTCATTTATTAAAGCAAAGCAAACAAGTTAATGAAGTAGCTAGGAAGTGAATACATTTACTCTAATTTACCTTTGGCTAAAGCATTTATTTTTTGAACAAGTGAACGAGGATCTTGGCCGCGGTCATGATTAATTTCTTTGCAAATCTTTGTGCAGGCATCAATACATGCAACAGTACTTGCCCAAGGATTTTGTTCCTTGCACTGAGGCACGCATTCATTGACGCAATTTTCTATTAGTACATTAGGCTGGTTTGCAAATGCCATCACAACCAGCATGGAGGAGACGATAAGGAACATGGCAATGGCTTTCTTGGTGTCCATGTCTTATATTGGTATCTTTTTCAAGAAGAAATTGTTATTGGAAAGGATGAAGAAAGTTATGTGTGCCCTTTGGATAATATATGAAGGGCATAAAGTACATTGCAGCAGTTAAGCTACAGAGATATATATAACGTTGCTCCTCATGTGTTGAGGAGGTTGAGACAATGCGTGATGATTAATTAAGACTCTCTAAATAAAGATCATTTGGAGTATGTGGTAAAAGAAAAATAAATTGAATTGGTCATAAATGTGCTTCGGCTAGTTTTGGCACAATTTTCAGAAAATTGCATCTTATTTTCTTTTTTTAGAATAGGATTTTGAAAATGGCTAAGAGAATGTTTTCAAGATATAGAACATGTTTTTAATTATATAGTCATAAACACTCAAACCATTCAAGATATAGAAAATGTTTTGAATAACATAGTTATAAATAAATTGAAAACACTCAAAACATTCAAGATATAGAAGATGTTTTTATTGTCATAGTTAAAAATAAATTGAATACACTAAAAACATTCAAGATATTAAAAATGTTTTTAATGGCGTAGTTAAAAATAAATTGAGTACACCAAAAACATTCAAGTAATAGAAAATGTTTTTAATGGCATAGTAGTTATAAATAAATTGAAAACACTCAAAACTGTTAAGATATAAAAAATGTTTTTAATGGCATAGTTATAAATAAACTGAAAAGAATCAAAACATTCATGATATAGAAAATGTTTTTAATGAAATTATTATAAATAAATTGAAAACAATCACAACATTCTTTTTTTCTTTGTGGAAATTCAGGAGTTTATTAACTGAGAAAAAAACTAAGGCCCAGAGTAGGGCATAAGCCACTCAAAGTACATACTAGACAAATCATAAAACAACAACAAATTAATCTCTGTAAGAGGGGAACCATTGACAACAAAATCTTGTCCTAACTTAGCTCTAGATTTGGCAAGCCGATTAGCACATTAATTGGCTTTTCTGTAGCAATGTTTGATATGCACCATGGGGAATTTGCTCATCAACTCTTTGCAATCTGCAATAAGAGAGGAATGGGCAGAATTTGAGCAAGCTCGTCCTAATATCCAAATTTTATATTAAAAAATTATTATAAATATGATATGTAAAAGAAGAAGAAGTTAAATTCTATATACACACTTGTGTGTGGCAGAATGGGTAGGGCATGTCAAAGCATTTTGTCATCCCTAATTTTACCAAATGCTCAATTTCATTTTAAAAGTCATGTTTTCAAAACATACGTTTTCAATTAATTGACCTAAATAGACTTTACGAAATACAATTCATTAGTTAATCAAGACAATAATTTCATAAGATAAGGAAAGCCTTTTAGCAGTATTTCCTCTTCCACTTTGGGTTTTCAATAAGAGAAAGGAGAAAATTTATGATAGATTTGTAGCATAGTAATATATCATAAATAGAGAAGGCACATAGATGTCACGTCACCGAATAAGATGGATCGATCAAGTTAAGAGCCTAACCAAGAAATGACTTAAAGAGATTGCCTTTAGCTTATGATCAAGCACAAACGGCCCAAGCATAGTGTATGAAAATACATTATTCCCATCATATAAATCTATAACTACGTGTGGAAATCTTGATAATATGAATGTAGTTACTTACCCCTCTCATTATAGACCCATTACTTCATTAAATTAAGTATTATAATCATTAAGTCGATGCCACATTGATAACTCTCCTAACTATTTATTTTTAGTTATTTGACTAATTGATCTACCATTTTAATATATATAAAAGTTGAAACATAATATTTATTTCTGCTTTTAGATTTAATCTATAATAATTTTCCTGTGCATCGCATAGTTTGTAGCTAGTATATCTAAAAGTTGAAGCGTAGCATTTATTGCTGCTGAGTTCTTTTTGCGCCACCTCGTCGCCACATCATTGGCCACATAATTATTATTTTTCTTATTTATTTTTTATTCTTATTGTGATTTAAAAAAAAAAAATAGATTATTGATTTTACACATTTATCTTGGATGGTTTTAACATTATATATAATTTTGCCTTTACATATTCGTCTACTTTATTTTAGAAAACACTCAAGACATTCAAGATATATAAAATGTTTTTATTGTCATAGTTAAAAATAAATTGAATACACTAAAAACATTCAAGATATAGAAATTTTATTAATGGTATAGTTAAAAATAAATTGAATACACTACAAACATTCAAGATATATAAAATGTTTTTAATGGCATAGTTATAAATAAATTGAAAACACTCAAAACATTCAAGATATAGAAAATGTTTTTAATGACATGGTTATAAATAAATCAAAAGCACTCACAACATTTTTTTTTTTTTTTTTTGTGTGTGGAAATATAGGAGTTTATTGATTGAGAAAAAAACTAAGGAACAGCGTAATTGCGTAAGGCATAAGCCACTCAAAGTACATACTAGACAAATCCTAAAACAAACACAAATTTATCTCCGAAGGAGGAGAACCATTAACAACAAAATCTTGTGTTAATTTAGCTCTGGATTTGGCAAGCCAATTAGCACATTGATTGGCTTCTCTGTAGCAATGTTTGATCTGCACCTTGGGGAATTTGAACATCAACTCTTTGCAATCTGCAATAAGAGAGGAATGGGCAGGATTTGAACAAGCTTGTCCTAATATCCAAAATTTATGGAAAAAAATTATTATAAATATGATATGTAAGAAAAAGAAGTTAAATTATATATACACTCTTGTGTGTGGTAGAGTAGGTAGGGCATGTCAAGGCATTTTGTCATCCCTAATTTTACCAAATGCTCAATTTCATTTTATAAGTCATGTTTTCAAAGCATACATTTTCAATTGACCAAAATGGACTTTAAGACATACAATTCATTAGTTTAATAAAGACAATTATTTCATAAGATAAGTAAATGGTGGAAGGGTTGAGTTGTTATTGGTAAGGTAAAGCCTTTTAGCAATATTTTCTCTTCCACTTTGGGTTTTCGATAAGAGAAAGGAGAAAATTTATGATAGATTTGTAGAATAATAATATACCATAAATAGAGATTGCACATTGATGTCACGTCATTGAATAAGATGGATTGACCAAGTTAAGAGCCTAACCAAGAAATGACTTAAGGAGATCGCCTTTAGCTTATGATCGAGCACAAAAGGCCCAAGCATAATGTATGAAAATACATTATTCCCATCATATAAATCTATAACTACGTGTGGGCATCTTGATAATATGAATGTAGTTACTTACCCCTCTCAATATGGACTCATTACTTCATTAATTTAAGTATTACAATCATTAAGTTGGTGCCACATTGATAACCCTCCTAACTTTTTGTTTTTAGTTTTTTTTTTTTTTGAGAAGGTTATTTTTAGTTATTTCATTGATTGATCTACCGTTTTAATATATCTAAAAGTAGAAGTGTAGCATTTATTGTTGCTGAACTCCTGTTGCACCACCTCATCGTCACATCATTGGCCACAAAATTATTATTTTTCTTACATATTCATCTTGGATGGTTTTAACATTATATATAATTTTTCCTTTACATATTCACCTACTTTAATTTAGAATTTTTTTTTCCTATTTTTTTTCCAAAAAAATATAAATTGATTATTGACTTTACACATTCATCTTGGGTGGTTTTAACATTACATATAATTTTGCCTTTATATATTCATCTACTTTAATTTAGATGTTTATAACTAAATATCGAAATCAATGAAAAATAAAAAATCAAAAACAATATCTATACATATCTATACTATATATAATAATGGAAGTTTTGTAATAAATTTTATAAAGCTCTTTATGCACCACATCTTTAGCATCTTTATTATTATTATTATTATTATTATTATTATTGATGGGGTATGATTAAATAATAACTCCAGCATCGTCTATGGAGGTTGTCCAGGACAAGACCAGAAAAACAAATGATGTAAGGAACCTCGTCCATAAAAAAGCTCGTCCATGCAGGAGAGTGTTTGGACGAGATTCGCATGGTCAAGTGTTAGTGTTACTAAACTTCACCATCTCGTCCAAGGGAGCCATCACCCTCGTCCAAGGGAGCCATCACCCTCGTCCTGGATAAGGTTGTCCATAGGGGAACGACCTTCTTGGGAAGCGAGGTATGCTCGACAGGAGGACCCCTGGACAAGCTTTTGGCACTTGGAAAAAATTCCTAAATGTGCACCACGACTCCTTATTACACGCATAACTTCCATTGACCGTTATGTAAGAAAAACATAACTCCTAAGCAGTTGTAAAGTTATCCCCGAACCCTCACACCTTCTCAAATCCAGGGGAGGTTACGAGTTTGATAACTGTCTTTAGGACACTATATAAACGCTCATTCAGACCAAAGAAATGTACGTTTTTACATTTCCTAAAAAGTTGGAACTCCAAAATTATAGAGAGAAAACTAACTTTGCCATCGGAGGGTTCTTGGCCGGCAACCCCGGTCACCTTTGATTGCTTTTCTTCCTTTTTAAGGCCATCAAAACAGCCAGTAGTCCCTTCAAGTCCGAAGCATCTAGCCTACAAATTTTCTTCGCATCATCAATTAATAATAATAATAATATTATTATTATTATTATTACTTTGTTCAACTTTTCATCTTCTTCAATTATTGTCTTTTCAGTTCAATCTCTCATCCCCTCCAATAATTTTTTTTTTTTTAATTTTCATTTGATTCCCTTTAGATTTTAAAATTTATTTCCTTTATAACTTCTTAAATTCTACGGTTTCACTTTGTTCAACCTTTCATCTACTTCCACCCTTTCTCTTCCATCTTAATTTTCATATGAATTTCTTCTTACTACATTTACACCTCTTGCCCATATTCCTTCCAAGTTGTCCACAACAAAAAGGTCATTACTCTCTCTCTCTTTCTCCAATTTTGTTTCTCTTTTGGTAGATTATTTTTATTGTTTCAACCACTTTTCTTTTTTACTAATGGTTCTTTTTGTTATTTTTGATTTAATTGTCGCATCACATTTGTTTATCTTTTTGGTAAATTTGTTTCAACTTTTATGCATATTTAGGTAGTTTAGTATTCCAATTTCCGATTGTAAGTTCTTTTTCTTTATGGCATTGGTTTGATTTGATTTGGGTTAATAATTAGTTGTTTTGCATGTTAGAATTTGAATTTTTATAGTGATTAATTTAGAGGTTAAACTATGAGACTTTAATATATATTTTTTTAATTTTTTAATTCTTTGGGTTAGACAAAGTATTCTTAATAGTTGTAGGCCACTCACAACTAGGTGGGTCATGATTCCAACCGAGGGCCTAAGTGGACCTTTGTGGATTGGTGGCAAACTATTAACATACTCAATGCCCATAATAGGCAATGGCACAAATTGTGAGTTGGCGGGATGAACTTCGAAAGACTTTGGCCCAAATGTAGCATACTGATCTTCCCACTCATCACCAACTGGATGAAAGGGACAAAAGAACCAAGTGAGGTGTGTGCAAACAAGTATTGATCAAGCCTTTATTAAGAGTATGATATAAGACACATCAAACTTTGTATCCCCAGCGGAGTCACCATTGTGGGCATAGCGCTTTTTTGGAGGGGGGTATGCCTCAGCCGAGTGGACCGGGGTGGAGAAAAGGAATGGAGTCACCATTTATGGCCTAGGAACCATGTATATAGCGCCCTTACATGGAAGGACTGATCTTACTACCAGAGTATGGGTTCAAAGTTTTGGTACGGTTTGAAAATGTGTTAGGCACCTAAGATCACCCAACCCGTGGGTCGGCTTCCACTCATTGTGTCTTACATCTTAATCTCATTAAAGGGATATTCAACATTGCATTCTAAACTCACACACACGCTTTAGCATACATTTAAGCATATAAAATGGCATCAATCATCCCCAAAACCTTAGCATACATCTATCATGGCGACTCACATCAAGCCTAGCATGCATCTATCATACATATCATATTATCTCATCCAAGGTAACAAATAAACAAGATACCCAAGGGCAGAAACATAGACATGGCAGCATCAAAGAATTGTTGGAGAGCATCAAGAAACAAGATTACAAACATGTCCATATAAACTCACATATCATGTTCATGAAACCTAAACAAGATTATATTCAATCAAATTCATGTACATATGAGTGCATGCATTACCTCACTACATCACAGCACCTATACAACAATGGATGGACATGTGAATGCATGTTCATGATATATCAAAGAGTAATTGAAAGAAAAACCCTTATCTAACATATGGAGAATAAGTAAACACAAACAGAGAAACAGAGACTCAAAAACTTAAAAAGAGAACAAAACAGAGGCATATATTATAAATGAAGTAAAGAAATAGCAACAAAAAGATGCAAATTAAGGTTTCTAAGCTTGAGTACGAGTACACATACATAAGGCTTGCGTACGCGGCCCAGTTGTATGTAGGGACAGACCCAGGTGGGGGCCCAGGCCCCTTTAGGCCCAAATATATATATATATATATATATATATATATATATATATATATATATATATATATATATAGTTTTTATATATTTCATCTTTTTAGCTAGGTCCCTTCCAAAACCCTAGGCTCCCCTCTTCTTAATAAGCCTAACTAGCCTCACCCAAATAGCAACTATACAACCCAAAAACTTAACAAAAACAATAAAAACATTCACAATGGTAATTGTATTTTAGCCAAAAAAAAAACTATTTTACTACCAAAGAACCAAAAAATCATGTGTTATTGGAGAAGCTAAAACAAAAATTTTTGCAACTACAATAAACTGGTATAAATACCTATTGAGTGTAGCAAGTTGTTAAAAATAAAATAATATATTTTATTAAGATAATATCTCTTCCTTCAATTAAAAAACTCAAATTCTCTCGCTTCCTTTATTTTTTTATGACTTTTTAAATTATTTTAATGAGTTATTTATATTATTTTAAATGAAGTGATAAAAAAATAGAACATTTGATATTAGGTGTATTGAAAAGTGAGGTGGCAAAATAGATAAAGTAGCTTTAGAGGTGGGAAAAGCTAAAAAAATTTAACACCACCATTGTAAATGCTCTAATTTCAACCAAAAAAAAAAATCATAGCCAGCCTAATATTTTTTTTAAAAAACATTATTTTGTTTTTGTTTTTGTTTTTTCTCTTGTTGGTAAATGATTTCATCTTAATATATTTAGAAACAGCGATTTTGAGTATTTATAATTTTTTTAATACTATTTGGATGCCTATTTAGAGTTTTTTTTTCTTTATTCTCCGACCTCTGCTAGCTTAAAATCCTGAGTCTGTCCCTAGTTGTATGTGTACGCATGCTTTGAGTATGCGTACGGATGCTTTGAGTTTGCATACACATGTAGAACGCATGCGTACGCATACACGCCCAAACCCTAACCCAGAAACAACAAGAACAAAAACAAAGTAGAAACAAAAACTATTAAATCTAACAACCGAACATGCTTTAAAACTTAAAACAGAGAAAACCTAAACTTAAACAAACATGTTATATCACAAATAAACCTAGAAAAACAAAGAAAAAACAAGAATTAAAATAAGAAAAGAAAGGAAAAAGACTTAGAACACATACCTCAAACACAAAGCTCCTTAGCTTGATTTTGACCGTTCCCTTTAGTCAAATCTATTCATAATCAAATGCAAAATTGATTAGTAATCTTAAAACTTGAAGATCAAGGCTAGAAAAAGCCCTAATAAGAAAATATTGACTTGATGATGTTTTGTGAAAAACTCCCTCTTTGATTCACTATTTCTAGTGAATCTTAGATTTTTCCTTAGGATTTTCTGTGTGTTTTCAAAAGGTACCATGTATGATTTTTTATATTGAGAAAATGGGGGTTTGGAATGGCTCTCTGACAATGTGAGATTCTCTCTAAACCTCAGCTTTAATGTAGAAAAAAATTATCTTTCATAGTTTCTGGAACCCTAACATGTGTATGCATGCCCATGTACGCATGCGCATGCATCAAGCTTGCGTACGCATATGCATGCCCTAGGGTAAAAACCTTTCTCAAGTCAAATTAAGTATGATCGAGTCCTAAATCAACCTTGAGCTTTAGATTTTTACCGTCATTGGGGAACTCGGGCCCGATTTATAAGGGGTAGAAAATACGGTGTCTACACTTGAGGAATTTGCTTATCAACTCTCTACAATCTGCAATAAGAGAGGAATGACCAGAATTTGAGCAAGCTCGTCCTAATATCCAATCCACAATAACTTTTGCATTTAACTCTATCTCTAGTGATTGAATCCCAAGTGAAGAACATAGTCTAAGACTATCACGAAGAGCCCATGGTTCAGCCTCAAAACTAATAGCGATGCCTATTGCTTTGGCAAAACCGGATACCTAAATACCATTATGATCCTTGGTAATACCACTGCCACTAGCCAGCCCGAGGTTATCTAAAGCCGAACCATCAATATTCAACTTAATCCAATTTATATCAAGTTTATTCCATCTAACCTGTATTGGGAACCTGCCACTTGTATGCTTCACCTTCCCAATAGAGAAGGAAAACTCCAATGCCACGTTTTTGATTTCCTCCATTGCATACTTGAGTTACCTGGTTCGAATATTCTTCTATTGCAAAATAACCAAAGTTTCCAAATGCAAAAACCAAAGAAACGGATTGAAGTAATATAGTGATTGCCATAATTCGTATTATCACACAAGTTCTTCCTCAACCCAAAGCCCATGTCTGCACTAAAGAATCTGTTATCACACCTATTAGTATTAGCTTGACACCACAACCTCCTTACTGCATTACAATCCCTTAGAAGATGTAAATTAGTTTAATCAATTTTTGGAGCAAGGGACTATACTCTCCTTTTGATATGTTAATAAAATTATTAGGGATTGTTATGGGGTGGGGTAAGGTTGGAAAACCAGCACATGGTGAAAGTGAGGTAAGTTGGTGTTGGGAAATTTAGACTTTGATTGATAAAATTAACAAGTTTTAAACCCAAGTTGTTAATTAGATTTATTATGAATAAATCTTGTTAAAACAAACAAACATCAATATCATGCGCAGTGGAAAAGTAAATAAGACAAGATATGATGATTTAGGAAAACCAATGAAACAAACTAGTTTTACAGTAAAAAACCTGGGGGGAAACCTTCCCGAAAAGCAATTCACTATAGTATAGAAAAGTTTCAGATCTAGTACAAAAATTTTATTCCTAGACTCTATAATCCTCGTAGATGAACTTATAACAGAAACATTCTACCACTTCAGAATCTCAGAACCTTTCAATATAACAACGCCACCATTTTGCACAAATCTCAGTACGTGACTAACCAATGATGCACGGATCCCAGTACGTGACTAACTCCACCAACTTAAAGAAGATGTTGGTTACAAAGTTCTTCACTTCATTAACAATGAAGATCAAGAAGTACTTGGTTACAAAACCTTAAGGCGCAAAGACGCAGTAGCTTCTATAGAGAGAATAAAGCACTCAGTCACTTTTTCATATGTTCTCTATGTGTATGCCCATTGTGACGGCCTCTAAAATAAGCCTTATATATGTCTAGGGTTGTGAGAAAAGAAACCCTACACAAATATTTCTGCATGAGCCGAAAATCAAATTTGAAAATTCTGATTTCGTAGATCTCGATAGATAGGCTTTTGTCGAGCTTCGTTCATTTAATCTCAATAGATATGTTTCTATCGAGGTATCTATCTAGCTTTAATGAACATCTTTTCTCCACTTGTTTTTTGGTCCAATCTTCATGGCTTTAATACTTGGCTTCACAATATATTTCTTGAAGTACTAAACTCATCCTAGATCTACCTAATTACAAGTAAAGTGCTTTTTGTCAAAGGATTGGTCAATTACATAAAATATGTTCCTAACAATTGGAAATGAGGCAAGATAGAGGTAATTTACTTTTCTTAATAATATGACTCCATTATTGTTAAGATAGAGATGAAATTGAAAATGGAAGGGCAACTGTGAGAGTTTTGAAAGAGAATGAGAGACAAATATTTGGGGATTACAAATAGAAAAGTTTGACTATAAACTTAATTGTAACCAATGACTACAATTTCACCAAATATCTTTTTATCGGGTGTGAATATTGATAAATTCACCTTTGAATAATATTTTCTTCTTATACCCTCCATACGTACAAACTTTTAGAAGATCAAAGAATGATACCTATATTGTCAATCAAATTTTTAAATTTTAAATTTTTGTAGTTTAAATTATGTGCAAAAAAATAAGTTTACGAAGATTGAATAATAAAAAACATATGATTGATACAAAATTTGATACGCATGTTAAGATCATAAAAGAACATGCCATCTAAGATTTTCAAAATATAGGCATATTAAGTTGTAGCCATTATTTGTCCATAATAAAATATTTATTTTAAAAAAACTAAGATATGCATATAAATGATGAAATTTCAAGCTAATTTTGTCAAATAACATAATTTTAGAAAAATTGTAGGAAAAAATATAATGTCAAACTTATTTAGTTCTATAGTACTTTTTTGGAACTCAAGTCAAGTGAAATAAACTCGAGTTTCAAGTATTATGTTCAAGGGAAATGTTAACCAATGCTTTTAGAGCATTGGTTTATGAGCTTTTTTTAGAAACATTTTATTGGGAGAATGATAAAATAATAAATATTGTTGATAGCTTTTTATATTTCCCATGAAAGTGGTATCAAAACTTTTCTATTATGGTTATTAACAATTGTCTAAAAAGCATCCGTTAACATATCCATTTAATTAGATTTCCCTATGTTTAATCAGATTGCTACGTGAGCCTATAATGCTTGCTTGAAACTTGAGTTTCGCTTGAAACTTCCAAGAGAGTGTTACATAATTAAATAATTTTGACTGGAAGTATTTCTCTTAAATTTTTCCTAAATTGTGTTGTTCGTCTCGAAAGGAAAGAAAAAAAAAATTGAAATTTCATTATCTATATATAAAAAGCGTCAATGGGCAATGAATAGTGTCTTTGGTTTATTCAATGGGTGAGCTGTTCTTCTCCTTTTTTTTTTCTTTTTTTTTTGAAGTACCCCAATTTAGTTTGAGTTTAGTTTAGTTTTTATTTTTATTTTTTAAAGATCTTTATATGCTTACTTTGTAAATTTATGTTGTAGACATACAAAAAGTGGAAAATGTATATGTAAAAACAATCAATGCTTATAATTATAGTGTTTGGTTTATTCAACTCAACATCCTTATAGCTACAATGTTTGTTTTATTCAACTCATGCTGTACTGACCCTTTTTTTTTTTTTTTTTTTTGTTAACATCGTCGGATGAGTTTTTTTATTTATTTTTTTTATAGACATATGAACTGTTAGTTACCCAGTTTATATACAATAAGTTAGTAACAGAGCAAATTGTCACAATATTTTCATAATTATTGAGGTGCTAATTCTTTATAGGTCAAAATAAAATATTATACTAGAATCAACTGTAACTAAAAATAAAGTTATTATGGAAAAAGAAATGATACATTCACAACATATTTCACAACACTTTCATAACAAATTATAGGTGGTAAATTGCTATTGGTTTTAATTTAAAATTACCAATGAACTTACTTTTTTGCCCACCAATAATAACCCGTAACAACTTATTATTGTTTCATATACAGTTTTCTTGGGTTGAGTTTTTGTATTTTTTTTATTGTATTTTTATCTTTCGCACCAGTTTAAATAAAAAACACATAGTTTACACTAAAAAAAAATATATAGAAACTTAAGATAAAAACACTTTTCATCCTTTATGTTTAGGGTAGTTCAAAATTCCTCTTTGAACTATAAAATCAAGTAATTTTTCCTTTAATATTTTGGAAAGTGTAAATATGTCATATTATTATTCTCTAAATTAAATCTTAATGAAAGCTTATGATTCTTAAAATATTCCATTGTATAATGTCTAAAATACTCCCACCAAATTTTAACATCCCAAAAATTTTCTTAATGTGTTTTGAGTTTTAGATAATAGCAATGCTTAGAAAGTTGTCGGGGACTTTTTTCCGATAAGGGCCAAAAATATGATATTAGCCCAAATCTCCCCTTGGGTTCTTTAGAAGTGTTTATTATGGAGAATCAAGCCCAAAATTCCAAATGTATAATGAACAAAAAGCTAATGGTGCTTTGACAAGAGAGAATCAAAAAGCTAATAAGAAAGGTGTAGAAAAAGCATAAAAACATAACAGGTTTGAAAGTTCAACCCACAGTCACCGAGAAGAAGAAATTGAGAGAGGTTGTGAGGAAGAGAGGGAAGGTTCCCCTATACCCATATTTCCACCCCTAAGGTTCATAATTGTGAGAATGTTTCTTGACTCAATGGGTTTTTGCTCTCAATTTTCAGCTTTATGGGGAAAATGTGATTCAACAGGTCTGAAACTTCGACCCATGGTCACCGAGAAGAGGAAATTGAGAGAAGTTGTGAGAAAGAGAGGGAAGGTTCCCCTGTACCCCTATTTCCACCCCCTAAGTTTCAGAATTGTGAGATTATTAACTAGCTGAATGGGCTTTTGCTCTAAAGTTTCAGGTATGTGGGTAGAACGTGGTTCGTTTATTTATGAGCTGAAGAGAGAGTTTTATATAGAGTTTGGGGTGTTGCTCTTGACTGGTTTTTGGGTAGTGGAAGAGGCTTTTATCCCCTATGATACTTAATGAGGAATGAAGAAAAGGTTACTCCAGACCGTCCATGATCATCCACACCAGCAGCCGTCCAGAAGAAAGCACTAAGACGAGGCCAACGCCCATGGTCGTCCATGGACGAAAACGCACACCATCACTCGTCCTAGGAAAGCGCCCATCCCTGTCCTGAAAGGGTTCGTCCATAAGAGGACCCCTGGACGAGATCTTTACACTTGGAATTACTGAATACATTTCACCACTCCACAACCTACGCATAACTTCTAATGACCGTTGAATGAGAAAATACAACTCATAAACGGTTGTAGAAGTTATCCCTGAACCCTCGCACCTCCTCAAATCCAGGGGATGTTACAATCTCAATAACTGTCCCTAGAACACTATATAAACACCCTTTCAGACCAGAAAAAATGTACGTTTACATTTCCCAAAAAGTTGGAACTCCAAAAATATAGAGAGAAAACTAACTTTGCCATTGGAGGGTTCTTGGCCGGCGACCCCGGTCACCTTTGATCGTTTTTCTTTGTTTTTCAGGCCATCGAGAAAGCAAGTGGTCCTTTCAAGTCCGAAGCATCCAGCCTATTGATTTTCTTTGCATCATTAGTTGGCGCCGTTTGTAGGGAAAAACTACTTTATTTGCTATTCTTTTCGTTCGACTATCTGTTTTTGTTGTCAATGATTAGCCTTTCCCAGACAAAAGGTTAAATGGTTCGAACAAGATCAAGGGCTACCAGCCCAGGCCACCAGGAGAGTAGGGATGCTTCTAGTAATCCCCTTCGCAATCGCAGGTCAGTGCCTGTCATGCAACCGCCTTCTATTCAACATATACAATCCATGGCTGCTGCTATGGCAGAACTGACCCGTCAGAATCAGGAGTTGAATAGGGAGATTAACCTTAGGAAGCAGCGCCAAGATGGGCACACAGAGGGACGAGCCTAGAGTCAGGAAGGCGGAGGAGAAAATGTCAAGTCCGAAAATCAGACAAGGGGTACCGCTTCAAGAAGAGTGCCACACTTGGAAAGAGAGATGGACCAGATGAGAAAAGTCATGGATGAGATGAGGGAGAACATGAGGCGGGCAAACCCAGTGGATGATATGGTTCACCGAACGGACTCCCCTTTCACGGCTTCCATCAACAGTTATCCTCTACCTCCGAAATTCAAAATGCCTTCCTTGGATTAGTATGATGGAAATCGTGACCCGTGTGACCACATTGCTACTTTCAAGACGACCATGCACCTTCAAGGGGTCCCAAACGAGATTATGTGCAGAGCCTTCCCCACCATACTTAAAGGACTAGCACGAGTATGGTTTAGCTAAATACCCCCAAACTCAGTGGGATCGTTTGAAGAGTTGAGTAAGTTGTTTGTCAATAACTTCATTGGAGGGCAACGCCACAAGCGTTCCTCTTCCAGTTTGCTAACCATAGAGCAAGGGGAAAACGAGAGTTTGCGGTCCTTCATCATCCGATTTAATAGGGAAGCTTTGACAGTAGAAGAAATGGATGACAAGTTATTATTGGCCGCCTTCCATAATGGGGTCAATTCTGACTTGTTCATCTATAAGCTTTACGAGCAGGAACCACAGACTATGGCCAAACTCATCCATTCGGCCCAGAATTTCATGAATGCTGAGGACACTATTAGAGCCAAGAAGAGAAAGAGAGCAGAACGCTCGGAAGTAGGCCACCAGCGTTACTCAGATCAAGGACCTTGTCTAAAGAAGGCCCGGGTAGACGAGAGGAAAGACAAGGATGGTAAGAAGGCAAGTTCCTCAACGAGGAATCAGCAATACACGCCCCTAACTATGCCACTAGAGCAGGTTCTTATGCAGATCAAGGATGATCCGTCCTTGAAGTGGCCGAATAAGATGAAAGGAGATCCTAACAAGCGCAATATGAGCAAGTACTACCACTTTCATAGAGCCCACAAGCATGACACGGACGAGTGCTTTGATTTAAAGCAGCAGATAGAGAATCTCATTAGACAAGGAAAGCTAAGGAACTTCCTTGGACAAGACCAGAGAGATGAGAAACTGAAAGCTAAGGTGGAAGAGTCATCACAACCCCCACTAGGAGAGATAAGAGTAATTATAGGAGAAAATTCGACAACGCAGTCATCCAAGTCGAGGAAGACATACCTGAAGGTGGTGCAAAACATTCAGCTGTCTGGACGACCTCCTAAGACGAGGGAAGTAGACGAGCAGGCCGTTACGTTCACGGATGAGGAAGCAGGACGACTTCACCACCCACACGATGACGCGATAGTCATCACCCTACTTATTGCCGACTACATGACTAGGAGGGTGTTGATAGACAATGGCAGTTCTGTAGACATTCTGTATTACCCCGCCTTCCAGCAAATGAGGCTAGGATGAGATCAGCTTCGACCAATGAATTCACCATTGGTAGGATTCGGAGGAATGAAGGTGCAACTAGTGGGCACCATCATATTACCGGTGGTCGTTGGCACATATCCACAACAGATTACCAAGGAGGTAAATTTCCTTGTCGTTGACTGTGCATCGTCATATAATGCAATTATTAGAAGACCAACTTTGAATAGTTGGAAGACGGTAACCTCTACCTATCACTTGTCCATGAAATTCTCGACCTAGCACGGAGTGGGCCAAGTACAAGGAGATCAATTGGTCGCCAGAGAGTGCTACTTAGCCATGCTGGCGACAGACGAGCATATCCAGGCAATGAGTATAGACGGGAGAAGGATCGCAGCGGAACCCACTGAAGTGTTAGAGGACGTCCCTTTGGACGAGAACCCGCCTGAAAGGTTCACCAGAATTGGGGCGAGCATGGAAGAAGGGGCAAAGCATGCTTTGGTCTGATTTTTGAAGAAAAGCCTCGATGTCTTTGCATGGAATCATGAAGACATGCCTGGCATTGATCCAAGTGTTATTACTCATAGCCTTAACGTGTGTCCCTATTCAAAACCAGTGCGTCGGAAGAAAAGGGTTTTCGCTCCTGAGCGAGACAATGCCATCAAGGAAGAAGTACAAAAGTTGGCTGCCGCGGAGTTCATCCGAGAAGTTCATTATCCAAATTGGTTAGCGAACGTGATCATGGTGAAGAAAGCCAACAGCAAGTGGCGAATGTGCGTGGACTTCACCGACTTAAACAAAGCTTGCCCCAAGGATAGTTACTCATTGCCACGCATTGACCAGCTAGTGGACTCGACGGCAGGTCACAGAGTGCTTAGCTTCATGGACGCCTTCTCAGGTTACAACCAGATAAAGATGGATAAAGCGGATCAAGAAAAGACCTCATTCATTACAAGCCAAGGGCTGTATTGCTACAAAGTGATATCCTTCGGTTTGAAAAACGCTGGGGCGACTTACCAAAGGCTGGTTAACCACATGTTCCGTCCTCAAATCGGGCGAAATGTGGAGGTTTATGTAGACGACATGTTGGTGAAAAGCCAAGACGAGGACAATCATCTGGACGACATTTAAGAGACTTTTGATACACTGCGACGGTACAACATGAAATTAAATCCAAGCAAGTGTGCTTTCGGAATTTCGTCGGGAAAGTTTTTGGGGTTCATGGTTTCACATAGAGGAATTGAAGCAAATCCGGACAAAATCCAGGCGATACTGAATATGGAACCACCGAAAAATATTAAGGAAGTCCAGTCTCTTTCCAGACGAGTCGCCGCCTTTAACAGGTTTGTGTCGAAAGCTACTGACAAGTGTTTGCCATTCTTTAAAGTCCTCAGGAAGGCATTCGAATGGACAGATGAGTGTCAAAAGGCCTTCCAAAACTTGAAAACATATCTCATGACAGCATCATTGCTGAGTCCGTCTGTACCTGGAGAAGAACTGTATTTGTACTTGGCGGTGTCCCCACATGCAGTAAGTTCGACGTTGGTCAGAGAAGAGGGGAGAATCTAGAAACTGGTTTATTACACAGACTGTGCGATGAGAGGGGCAGAAGGACGATACCCGATGATGGAGAAGCTAGCCTTTGCCTTGATTACGGCTTCCAGGAAGCTGAGGCATTATTTCCAAGCTCATATTATCAACGTCCTAACAGATCACCCCATAAAGAAGGCAATGAATAAGTTGGAAGCTGCTGGACGATTAATACAGTGGGCTGTTGAACTTAGCGAGTTTGACATCAGATACCTTCCAAGGAATGCGATAAAGGCACAGGCATTAGCAGATTTCATCGCAGAGTTCACCCCTGACCAGGATGAGCTAGATAAAGACGAAGGAGTTGAAAGGTGGGTTATTAATGTAGATGGATCGTCCACACTATACGCAGGAGGGATTGGAGTCACACTAAAGTCCCCAGAGGGTGACAAGCTGGAGTACGCGGCCCGTCTACAGTATCAAACCACCAACAACGAGGCTGAGTACGAAGCACTACTCAAAGGATTGGAATTGGCTAAGTCCTTGGGGGCGGAGTCGATAATAGTTAGAGGAGATTCTCAACTAGTCATCAACCAAGTAAATAGAATGTGCGATACCAAGGAAGATCGGATGAAGAAATACCTCAGCAAAGTGAAACGACTTGCACGAAAATTTTCAGCAGTAAGTTTTGTTCAACTCCCTAGGGAGGAAAATATGGAAGTAGATGCCTTGGCAAAAGCAGCTTCGGCAGGAGGAGTTACGGACGAGTACGACAACGTCCAATATATGCCAAGCATAGACTTTCCGTACATACAGCAAATAGGAGGGGGAGAAAATTGGATGAGTCCAATAGTAATTTATCTTAAAGATGGAAGACTTCTAGAAGACAAAGATGAGGCTAGGAAATTGAGGGTCAGGGCAGCCAAGTGTGTCCTCATAAATGAAGTGCTGTACAAGCTAGGTTTTTCTCAACCTTATTTAAGGTGCTTGGCCCCTGACGAGTCAAACTATGTTTTGAGGAAAGTTCATTCAGGAGCGTGTGGAAATCATTCAGGAGCGAGATCACTAGTCCATAAGATCGTCCGTGCAGGCTACTATTGGCCTACAATGCAGGCAGATGCTAAGGCCTATGTCAAGGTCTGTGACCAGTGTCAACGCTTTAGCAATGTCTCTAGACAGTCGTCAAAGTACCAGACCCCAATGATGGCCCCATGGCCCTTTGCACAGTGGGGACTGGATATCCTAGGTCCCTTCCTCATGGGAACCAGACAAATGAAGTTTTTGGTCGTAGGGATTGATTACTTTACCAAGTAGGTAGAGGCCGAACCCCTTGCAACAATCACTCAACAAAATGTTAAAAATTTTGTATGGAAGAATATTCTATGTAGATTCGGAGTACTTAGAGTACTAGTATCGGATAACGGACGTCAGTTTGACAACGCACCCTTCAGGAAGTTTTGCAATCATTTTGGGATCAAAAATTAATATTCCTCACCCTCCCATCCACAGGCGAATGGACAAGCAGAAGTAGCGAACCGATCCCTGCTGAAAATCATCAAGACTCGGCTCGAGGGGGCAAAAGGGATATGGCCAGACGAGCTACCAGGTGTTCTTTGGGCCTACAGGACGACTGTACGAACTTTGACAGGAGAGACCCCCTTTAAGCTAGCCTACGAAAGTGAAGCTGTCATACCGGCAGAAGTTCATATGGCAAATCATTGAGTGATAAAGTATCAGGAGAGAGAGAATGGGGAACAACTTCGTCTTGACCTCGATCTTATTGACGAGGTAAGAATGGATGCGGAGCAGAGGACAACAAGGTAGTTGCCCATGGTGAAACCTAGACAATTCAGTGTTGGGGACCTTGTTCTCAAAAGAGTCTCCTTAGCAACTAGGAATCCGGCTCATGAAAAATTAGGACCCAATTGGGAAGGACCCTACAGGGTAATCAACTGCAAGAGACAGGGGTCATACTACCTGGAGGCCCTGGACGGACGAAAGTTAGAGCACCCCTGGAATGTGGAACACCTGAGGAAGTACTATCAGTGATGAACTTGGACGAAATAATCCAGAGGCGTGGTTGATACTATGGGCAACTACAGCTACAATTTGTGTTTACTTATACCTACTGTTGTGTGCTTATTACTACTATAGTGTGTACTAAGAATAAAAAGTACACTAGTTCTTAAACTTTTGCACCGTCTACAGACTAGTTCACCAAAGACAAGGTTATGTATTTTCTTAAGTGTTTCAATAAGGCATCAGCTTCTAAAGCGTGCCATATTTGTGGACAATGTTCATGTAATGATATGGTTTGAATTTCTGATATACTTAATCTAGTTTCCATAATAATACCCACAAGGGGGGTAAAAGCCTAAGACGAATGAAAATCTCTGGACATAGGCATACTCATCCAAGCTTTCCTTTAAATGAGTATAAAGCAAAAATAAAAAGCCAAGGCCCACTCGTCTAAGAAAGAAGGCAGGCGTTAAGGCATAACGTTCCAAAGACGAGTAGCTAGCCAAGACGCCTCAATGTCTTAGGACGAGTAAAACATTAAAAACATTATAAGCTTCTTGCGAGAAGACGAGTAATAATTGCCTAAAGGACAAGCAAAAGTAATGCAGTCATCATTATTGTCCTAAGTGGGTCGTCCATAAGGAAATCACATAGACGATCATTCAACACTTAGAACACTGTTTAAAAGACAATAGCATAAATGGTGAAAATAATGGATAAGCTCGTCCATACAATAGGTGACGGATAAAGAAAAAATATTCTTTAGTCTAAAAAGGGTAAACGACCACCGTCCAAAAACCCTTATAAAATAAGCCTTAAAAGGCAATTGTTAATAAGCTCGTCCAGAACACTCTAGACGAGGTAATTGTACTCGAATACATTTTTTTTTAAAAAAAGAAGGGGTCCAAAAACAACGGACCAAAGAGAAAAGCAAAACAACAATAGCACTAGTTTAAAAAATTGTCTTCAAGAGGGGGGTCATCAACGTTGGGGTCGTCCTGAGATGGTTTGGTGGTGGCATCGTCCTCAATGTTAACATCGTCTGAGCCTGTTTGGAGGAGAGAACTTGTAGCAGCACCAAGGTTGAGTTTAATGGTGCTAAAGTCAACTCCAGGAAAGTTGTCTATAGCATCCATCCTAAAATCTTCAAATCTTGCTGCATAGTTCGTGTCCAGCAGGTCAGTAAACTCCTTGGACGCTTTGAACTCCTCCACTGCCTCGTCTTTAGCTTTCTTGAGGAGAAGACTCAGCTCGTCATTCTTCTTTTGAAGAAGGTCAAGACGGTCGTCCTTCGTAGCAGCATCGGATTTCAACTCCCCCACCAAAGCACTCAACCCCTCAGCCTCGTCCTGCAGTCGTTTTTAATCTCTTCTATTCTTTTCTCTAGAAGGATCCTCGTCCTGTCCATCTCCGTGGCTTGCCTGGACGCATCTATGAACTTCGACATTGCCTACATGGAAGATAAGAAGGTTCAAGAGATAAAAATAACAGTGGATAACATGGCTAAACCAAGACGAGACAAAGATGCTCACCTTAAAAAGGTCGTGGACACCGGAGTGCTCAAACTCCTTCAAAGACATGTCGTAGCACGCAGCCACGTCCTCGCTTGTTACAGCCTCTTGGAATCATTCCCAAGCCAAATCCTCATTCTCCAATAAGTTTTTAGAAATCCTTTGAGGAGGCTGGGACGAAGCAGGAGCAGGGGACTTGGACGGAGCGACGCCAACAGGCGTAGACGAGTCGATATCGACGACTGTGATGGACGGTTGGGAGGAAGGAGGGTCAGGCCTGGCAGTTTCGGGCCTGGACGACCCATGCTTAGTCGTTTTTCCCCGACGACTGGGTAAGCTTCCCAAGTCCAAATTTTTGGACAAGCTCGTCCTCTTGTCTCCAGCAGCAGGATGAGGCTGAGGTTGAGCTTTAGGTCTGGCTGTCACATCAATCACCTCATTTCCCTTATTTTCTTTCATGGTTGCCATTCCTGAAAAACACGTGCACATATATAAAAAAAAAAAAAAAATTTAAGTAAAGCACTCACGTCTACGGACCGTTTGCTCGTGCGCGAGGGCTTCAACAGACGGATTAGGGCCAAGTCCCCACCTGTGCAAGCGTCGAAGATTCACCAACGAGTGAAAATTTCTCTCGGGGTGTAGACGAGCCCTGTGGACGCGGTCATGGTGGAACTTACTCAAAGAAGGACGTCTAATAGCTAAAAAAAAAAAAGAGTAAAATTAAGGTTAGACCACTATTTAAGGATAAAAGATAACAAAACAAATAAAAAAGAATGAAGGAAAAACACAACATACCTTCTTGACGAAGGTTCCATAATTCTCCAGTATAAGGGGCAAATACATCTCTACCAACCTCGATAGGTTGCCCCGCCCAGAAACCAGAGACAAAGAAAAATTATGTCTTCCAGTTTTTGTCAGACGAAGGCAAAGACTTAATCAACCTACAGTCATTGCCCCTAGCTGTAAACTGATAAAAGCCTAAAGATTGACTTATCTCGGAGGGTTTATAACAGTACAGAAACTCGTCCACGGTGATAGGACGGTTCCCATCAAATACCTCCCTCCATAAAACTTGCATAGAGACAATAAGTCTCCACGCGTTGGGGTTAAATTGACAAATTCCCAAGCCCAGCCTAGTGAGCAATTCCCTAGCGAAGGCGTTCAAAGGAAATCTAAGCCCCCCTAGTAGGTAAGCTTCGTAAATACCTATCCCAAAACGGGGTTGGCAACACCATTCCCCTCGGACGGCTAACCTAGGATTCAGGTCGTCTGGGATTTGGAACCAACTCCTAAGAGCGTCTAACCTCTTCTCGTCCGTCTTAGAAGGGATTCTCATATCACAACTATATACAGTTTCTTCTTCGTCCAAAGGGGAGGACGGTGGGACGCTCGTCGAGGTATCATCCCCAGAGGCTGCCCTTGTCCTAATATTTTCCTGTAAGGTTTCGACGGGAATCCCAGGAACACCAGAGGTATATTCCTCTGTTGTGTGGCCACTACTACTACTACTATCGTTACTAGAAGTGCTATAACTAGAAGAATCATAGTACTCGTCTATGGCCTTGTCTACACTGTCGCTAGACGAACAGGTAGCCATTGTAGATGTCCTAAAGCTTAAAAAGGAAAGCTTGAGAGTGAGAGTAAAGGGAATACCTAGCTCTAGAAGAAAGATACTAAGGACGCTAAGAATACTCCTAGACGAGGCGATGGATGAGAATATCAAAATAGAAAATCTGGAAAAGTGAGAGGGGCACGAGAGGGAAACCACTATTTATAGGTAGAAAAGTCTCAGTGTTCACAACGTCGAGACCAATGAGACAGCGACACGTGGCATCTGCCTCGAAGAGGTAAGTCGACGTGACCAACTGCCAATGAAAATGTGACACGTGGTACGCTGTTTGAAAAACAAATAAAATAAAAAATAACAATAATAAGTGTACTTGGAAAACTCGTCCTAAAGTCTGGTGATATACTGCATGACCCTGGACGAAGGGGCAACTGATGAGGAATGAAGAAAAGGTTACTCCAGATTGTCCATGATCATCCACACCAGCAGCCGTCCAGAAGAAAGCACTAAGACGAGGCCGACGCCCATGGTCGTCCATAGACGAAAACGCACACCATCACTCGTCCTAGGAAAGCGCCCATCCCCGTCCTGAAAGGGTTCATCCATAAGAGGACCCCTGGACGAGATCTTTACACTTGGAATTACTGAATACATTTCACCACTCCACAACCTACGCATAACTTCCAATGACCGTTGAATGAGAAAATACAACTCATAAACGATTGTAGAAGTTATCCCTGAACCCTCGCACCTCCTCAAATCCAGGGGAGGTTACAATCCCAATAACTGTCTCTAGGACACTATATAAACACCCTTTTAGACCAGAAAAAATGTACGTTTACATTTCCCAAAAAGTTGGAACTCCAAAAATATAGAGAGAAAACTAACTTTGCCATCGGAGGGTTCTTGGCAGGCAACCCCGGTCACCTTTGATCGCTTTTCTTTGTTTTTCAGGCCATTGAGAAAGCAAGTGGTCCTTTCAAGTCCGAAGCATCCAGCCTATTGATTTTCTTTGCATCACCAATACTATTTTGGTGTTTTGACTTGGGCTGTTTTTGTTTAGGAAAGAGTTTGGTATGCTTTTAGCATGATTTTGGAAATAAAGTGGGTTTTCTCTAATTGGTTGCCTTTGGTCAGAAATTTCAGACCATTGGAAAACTCACCTAAGTGAGGGTTAATAGATGGAGTTGGCCAATGGAAGCCAACTATGTTTAAAGGAAAAAAAAAGGGTTTGAGTAGAAACTTTGAGCCACAGTTACCCAGAGTATAAAAGCTGTTTTGGGGTGAAAATTTTGGATACAAGACCTTTTCCATGAGCCTGAGGTGCTACTAGTGTCCCTTGTCCACTTGGTAATACGCATGAGCTGGGCTTATGTAAAAGATCTGAAAGGAACCGACTCATACCCTCCAAACCAGACCTCCTCAATTTCCTCCAATAAGTCGCATGAGCTTGGGCCATGCTTAAAAGAATAAAATATAATATAATACATGAATTGAGTCCACAAGGAAGTCGGGTTTGGTTGAATCGGGCTTGTAGAAAATGTGTCGCAAAAATGGGTATCAACAAAAGTTGAAATGGTAATATAAGATGTTTTATTTATTACCTAGAGAATATTGATTTTATAGGTTTATCTAATAGAAAATTCAATGACACATGCCTTTGGTTTTTTTTTTTTTTTTTTTTTCTTTTATTGCCTAAAATGGGTGTTCATTTAAAACCTAAGCAAGCTAAACATTGGACTTAAACTCATGTAGAATGATAAAGAAGAAAATATACTCATGTCGAATGATAAAAAAGAAAGTATAAATGACAAAATTTTCATTGTGTATGGTTAAAGATATTTGATAAAGAGTTTCATTTATAGTATATAACATCATTCATTATAAAAATTTAAATATTGTGACAATGTTTTAGCAAAACTTAGTTCCTTATTGTTGAAAGATGATAGTGTTCATTATCATTCTTAGAAGCTTTTAGTGAGTAGATATTGCCTTTAAATAAGTACTAAAAAAACTTATAATAAAATAGATAATTATATGTTAAATAGCTGGATCAAAATTCTTATAATAATAAGATTAATTTTGTATGAAATATTTTTCAAGCATATAACTTAATACTTCTTCAAATATAAATTTTATCGCCGGATATTAAAAAAAAAAAAAATTAAATTAAAACAAATAGTGGCAAAGAGAAGAGTGGAGAGTCGAGAGAGCAAAGGCACCATGGTGCGGAAAAACCAAACCGATAGCAGCGACGATGAAGACGACACCTTCTATTACCGCTACCCTTCTTCCTCTTCTTCAAACCCAGCATCTACCACAACCTCAAAACCCCAACATAACCCCAACACCAACGATAACAGAGCCGCCAAAACCAAAACCAAAGGTGGGTCTAAAGGGCTAGCCCCATCAAAATCAACGCTCTACGTATCAAACCTAGACTACACCCTCACCAACTCCGACCTCCACACTCTCTTCTCCACCTTCGGCAAAATCGCGCGCGTCACCGTCCTCAAAGACCGCGTCACCCGCCAAAGCCGCGGCGTCGCTTTCGTCCAGTTCGTCTCCCAGGACCACGCTCTCTCCGCGGCGCGCCAAATGCACGGGAAGATCCTCAACGGACGAACCATCTCGGCTTCCATTGCCGCCGACAATGGCCGAGCTCCTGAGTTTATTCGGAAGCGCGTGTACAAGGATAAGTCTCGCTGTTATGAGTGTGGGGACGAGGGCCACCTTTCCTATGAGTGTCCCAAGAATCAGCTGGGTCCTAGGGAGCGACCTGTTCCGAAAAAGCCACGTGGCGGTGGCGGTGGCGGTGGCGGTGGCGGTGGCGGTGGTGGGTTTCGGATTGGAGATCGTGGTTATGATGATGATGAGGAGGAGGAGGAGGAGGAGGAGGTGGTGGGATTGGAGGATGATAATTGGGCGTCGGTGGTGGACGGTGGGGCTAACCAGCGGTTATTGACTGATGGGGTTGTTGAGGTTGAGGAGAAGAAGAGGAAGAAGAAAGTTAAGAAAGCTAGCTACTTCAGCGATGAGAGTGAAGAGGATGAGTGAAAAAAACCAAATTTTGTTGTGTTGGGTATGCTTTAAATGTAAGTTTAATTGAACCTCGCTGGTTTATTTGATGTGCTTTAGTTGTTTGTACTTTGTTTGAATGTTTCCATTGGAATTACCAAGAGATGCCAATTGAAAATACGCCGGTTTAGATGGTAGTGGATGTCAAGTTAGGGAGTTTTGTATCGTTTGTTAGTTTTGATTTTTATCATTGACATATTTGAATGTGCCTGAATTGTGAAGATTAGATAACTTTTGGTTAATTTTGCAGAGGGTGGTTCTTTGAATGATGGGATTATTGTATGTAGAGCTATATATGATTGCGTTGGGAAACCATAACATTAGATTGGGGGAAATAGTTGAAATTTTCTGTACTGTACTCTTAGTTGTCTGGAAATTGGATATAGTGGGGTTTATTCTTTGTAAACTTGGAGTTACAGGAAGTTTGTAGGTATCAATGATTAATGGTTTTGTTGAGCAGGCATGTTACAGGAAGTGTGTCTCCTATCTTATGGATTGCTGTTTTAAGTATTGCTTTGCCTGAGTTGACTAGTCATCATGAAATACCGTCAACTCTTTGTGTATTAGCAATATATCTACAAGTGATTCATTAAAACATAAGCTTTCCCCTGTTCCTTCTTTACTAGTCTTTGTAGAAAAAGAGGTTTGAGTGAAGTTTTTAGGGAGTTCTCTTTCTCTGGGTTATATGCATTCTTTTTAATGTGGTTTAGATGTGTTTGTTTGGTTAGGGATTTCATATGTAGCTTGCAAAGAGATGTTATGTTTGTTTTCAGAGGCCTGAATAACAAACCAAGCTACTTGAGCCTGGGTCTAATTTGCTTGCTCAAATGTTTTGTTATTTGGATAAGTTTGATGCTTGTTTTGGTTTATTCCTTGAAACTTATGAACCAACTTTGTGTATGATATAGATGGTGACCTGGATGTTACTGCTTGCTCAAATGGCTAGGTTTGGGGAAATATATGATTTAGAGTCTACAATAGGGGATACTGGGTTTAGGTTTGTTGATTGATTAGGATAAACTTAAGAATGACTGAACTTGAGTTGTTTTGAATTAACCACTTTTTCTAAACAAAAAAGAATATGGTAGTAGTAGTTAGTCCTCTTTATGAGTGGTCCTTTGTGTTGGGTCTCATAGATAGCAACTCTATTAATTCTTTCATAGATTCGATGCATATGTAGATAGTTTTCCATTTGTGATTCTTTAGGCTACTTCGTGACTATTTTCATGAGGTAGTCTTGTTTCAATAAAATTAATTTTACCTATCTAAAAATAATACGTTTGGATGGGGAGTACAGTAGAAGATAAGATTTTATGTATTGACAATAGGTTGTACGGCTAAATACTGAGGAAGTTATCAGATAAAACATTGGTAATAATTAGTACACTTATGCTGCTAATATCAGGATTATCAGATATTGGGGCTAACCAAACCAACTCACTCTTTTGCAGGAGACATAATGCTGCATGCTGCTCATCATATTCTCCCAGCAAGGTTGCTTAAGACTCTGCTCTGAATTCTCAACAGAGCACATTTGTGGTTGCTGTCTCATGGCCAGTGTAGTTGAATATTGATGCTCTGGCTTAAATTATTTTGGATCATCTCAATTTTTTGGTTTTCTTTCTATGATGATGTAGGTGGTCCTTGTTCAGTCTGAAGTGTGAGCAGTATGTAATTTAATAGATTCTGTCATACTGTGTAAAAGAAATAAAGAAGCACAAGTTCTAGTGATTAGGGTTATTGTTCTTTTCTTTTTTCCTTTCGTATCGAGGCCTGTAGGATAGTAAATTCATGTCCTAGAGCAGCGGTCACAGTGGACATAGAGATGTGTATTCAAATTACATTGTACGCAAAGGAATGCAGGACTTCTATCAACCTTTACAATAACCGCTTGTCTACTGACTAGCTTGTAGTCTTGTACCTTTTGGCTGGTACCTACATTCATAGTGCTGACCTAGAGAAAAAGTTAAAGAAATTGTTAATTAATTAACACAGTTCATATCTTGTTATTGGATGGCGGCTTTGATTGGGTAAGACATCCATGTTCCACAGGTTTTGTGACTACTGATGGAATAGAAATTAGAAAGACAGGAATGTGTTTGTGTTTGTGTGTGTGTATATATATATATATATATATGATGGGTGAGCAATTTTATGTAACATATTTGGATCATCAAGCCAAAAACAATGTAAAGACAAGGTATCCATTTCAGCTTCTAGAGTTGCTTGAATTTTACACGTGCATTGGTGTCAACATCATAAGAGGATTCGGATATCATTTGAAGTTTTAATGACGTACAAAGCTTCATATTTACTTGTATGCTCTTTTCCTGCGATAGAACATAAGATGTTTTTCTAACTGAAAACTAGATGACCTTTTGCCACATCACTATATAAAACAATCGATCTCATGAAGAAAAGTGATGCTCTAGCAGACATCTGATTTGGATATGCCTATGTCGAACTGGGTTGCTTTGCAGTCTGCATGAAAATAAAGTATAGCATCAGTAACGAGATGAGATGATAACATAGAAACTCACATAGATATCAGGGAAATCTTTACCAGCATTTCATGGTCCCCCATAATCTCTTCTATCAACTCCTGGAGCGGCTTATCAGCACTATTGGGAACAAGTGCTGCAAATACGGCTGGTTCTAGTCCTGTATAAAAGGACAGTTTCAAATATAATACATAGATGGAAGCTAGCACAAGATATATTTATCAGGAACTGTATAATTGATTAAAAGAAGAAACACTGGAAATATGGTTTATCGCCATTAACTGTAATGATACTTAATAGACACAAGGGGTCACCCATTGAGAAGACCAAAGAGTCCACTTCCCTGAGCCAAATCAGGGTTTAGGAGGAAGGGGCATGTATGTGTATGTGGCAAACATTTGTCTTCATATAAATATACTGCAAAATGAAGTTTTGCATTTGGGTTTGGGTTTGGGTTTGGGTTTGGAGCATCCCTGTACAAGAAAACCACATGAAGAAATTGCTATGACTCTATAAGTTCACCCATATGAATTAAATGCATATACATATTCATCAAAAAATTTTTTTAAAAAAATGCATGTACATATGGTGGAGATAGATCTCTGTTCCACATATACCCAGACCATAATGCTCGTACTTGGTAACAAGTTCCAGATTTCAACATCCTTTTGTATCGATGCATCTGACATTCTTTCCATTTTAATTTTATTTATTCCTTCATATTAAAGTATTGAGATTGTAGTTTCTGGAACTTCAAAATTTTCAGGAAGCCCCTCTGGTCGAGTCAAAATTCTCAATTATGACTTCACTACCATTCAAAGTGAAATGTGAAGTTTACTAGCTTCATCTGGGGTTAGGAAAATTCCAATACCAGTTTCTGGAAAGGCATCGATCAACACCATCATCTCCTCTCCACTTAGACCAGATAAGAAGCAGATCCGTGGCAGTGACTTGGCTACCTGCAGAAGAAAATACACTGGTTACATGCATACACATATGAATACCAGTTAGAATTTAACAAGTTTTATAATCTGAGATGGTCCTTCATTTTATTAGAACCTAAAGCACTGCCTTCTCTTTCTGGGAGGTATTGGCTTCCGATCAATAGGTGAAATGCTTTGACTGCATCATTATTTGGTTGGTTCACATAATGTTGAGAAGAGAAGTTTTTGGCATTTGATGCTACGAAAATATTAAAAACAAGTATTTAGTAGTTTACACTTTCCATCCCAGTAAATAACAAAATTCAACAAATTGAATAATGAGATATTTATTTAGATACTAAGATGACTTTCCCTTTGTAAGAGTTTTAAGAGAAAAGATGTACTCGTTTGATGGTATAACAACAAGATATATTGAATCAAATGCTATTAAAACATGATTGGATTACTCAGCTTCCACTGAAACATGTTGGTGGCAAGATATGATAGGCAGGACATGGTAAAAAATTGACCATAATAGAATTATCAACAAGAAAAAAGTGAGTAGCAAGTTGAAGAAATCAACCTTTACTGCTTCCAAATGGGGCTGCCTCGTATTCATTGCTTCCCAAAGGGGACGAGTAATCATGTCTTCAGTACAAAAAATAATCTACAATAGTGAGCATCAAGCTCATTATAGAGATTAGGAGCACATTTAGACAAAATCATGTAAGTCTTAAGCATGGGGTTATGGTACTCAATATCTTCCATAGTTGTATAAAGTGAAAATTTCAAAATAATTAAGTCAGAACAGGATATCAATGGAAAAAGTTTAGAAAAAAGAAACAAATGATTTTTACGATTTTCAGGTTTACCCCTATCTTGAAAAAGTTCTCCATCAAGCTCATATAAAGTGAACACAAAGATATGGTATAACTATATACCTCAAGGAATTCACCATCCAACTCTTTCAAAAGCTGTTGTATCTGCATGAGGAAAACAAAAAAAGAATTGTAGTGTGGGTTAGAACCAATTTCTTGGGCATTAATATTTTTTAAAAAAAAGTCCTACAAAGAGGCAAGTAGCCAAGCACAGTCTGCTTCCTTAAATGAAGATTCATCTCAAAGCTGCATGGAAGTCATTCCTAAGGCTTACAAATTCAAATTCAGGCACCATATCTTCACCTTGACAATTTTCCTATCCCCCCCTTAAAAAAAATCATACCGGTTCACCATTTGATATTATTACCTTAGAAATAGACCTCGAGTTATATGATCATAATGATACGTGCTAACATGACCACTAAAGAGTGACAGAACTCTCTTTAAAAAAAATTATTATTATATATATTTATTTAAATAATTGGTCAGAATACCATTATAAATACCATGAGAATAAACAAAAGATCCCAGATGCGGCACTTCTTACTATATATGGTGAGCATAAATGGTGTTCACAGATTTGGTTGAGACGGAAGAGAAAGCTTAAGTTGAATGTTGAACCTTATAACCTTCAAACAGAGGTGCAAAATACCCCTCCAGCCCCCCCCCCCCAACCCACACACACACGCAACAAATTTCAACATGTCATTTGAGTCAAAGCTTATTGGACACAATATGCATGAATTTTAATATGAAAAAATAGATATTTTGTAGCAAATAATGGTATTACATTGATTTACACTTATAATTGTACAAAAGCATTTCCTAGAGCCTATTCAAATATTCACCTAATGTATCGAATAGTGGCAGAGATGGCAAATGATGTAAGAAACAAAAGATTACCTTCATGGCCTCTTCCACTTCAAAACCCAATAACAATAAAGCCTGCAAGTTTGAATCATCAACTTCAGTAGGATTCAGAATATGATCCCATCTATTTAGTTATTTTAATAACCACTTTTAAAACAATGTTTATGATTTCCCAGGTAACAAGTTCTGGTTGTGTTTATAACTTATAAGTATACATGATCCAAAAATAAGAGTAACTACTTTCTTTGAGGTACTGTAAATTCTAAACTGAACAACTTAATATAGAAAAAGATCTAAAGTTAAAAATATCTTTCTGTTTCAGAAACTTGTATCTTAGAGCTGATACACAAAGCAAAACCACATAGCATATACGATTGTCTTAAAGTATTACTAATAAGAGCATGAGCAATTTTTGTCATCACATAGGAGAAAGTAAGAATTTTACAATTGAAATGTAACTAACCAGAACTTACAGGTGGACCATATCTGGGATCCTCAGCATTCAAAGGTACAAACTTTGAGTCTTCAATTAACTCACCAGGAACTCCTGTAAGATGAAGATAATAATCCAAAAAAAAAGGTAGCATTAAATTTCAAAGAATATAAATAATGATTATAAGAGGTGTTTAGCAGAACCAAATGAAGGCAAAATCTTACTTTGTCACAATAATACTTCAAAGATAATGATTTCCGTGATTGTTTATGTCTATTTGCGTATGTTTTCTATGGCATGAGAATGAGTGAGTGTATCTCAAAATGGTGTTTATGAGTAAGTCTCGATTTAGAAATAAAGATGCAAACTTTCCAACAACCCAATTCCTCTTCTTGTCTCTACTGACTTTTCAATTATTGCCTGCCCTCTGGGAAGAAGTGATAGCAGCATCAAGAAGCTAAAATTGTTCAAATAATTCAAATCCATTCTCTAATGCAAATGGCTCTCAAAGAAACAAACAAAATTGCATTCAAATACTTCCTTCTACCCCTTAGCCTTCCTACATTGTTTCACTTATACAACCATAGTCCCTGCTCCCAAATCCTCCAAACACTACATCATAAATTACCAATTGCCCCCAAAGCCTAAGCTGGTTGGAAATGATGAGTTTAATCATTTAGCTATTATTCTAACACTCCCTTTCACATGTAAGCTCAGACTCCCCCTTGATAAATGGAGTGGAGACAGTTCAATTTCAGGACCATCTGCTCCATACCATGATAAATTTCCAATTGTTCCAACAGCATAAAGCATTAAGAAAAGGTAAATTTGATCATTTAACCATTATTATAACACTATGTATTCAACTTTAAATGGTTCAACTTTGCAAACAATCAAGAAAATGCAAAATTTAACATTATTAAAAGGCTAAAAGCTTAACCACTAAAGTTTAACACATACCCATCTCCCAAAATACCCTCCTAAGAGAAAATAAAGACAAGAAATGAAGAAACTGAAAAGGATAAGCCCACCTTCAGAAGAAGATGCTTGTGGTTGTGGGAAATGCTTGAGCTTCAGCTGATGGGTGTTGTTTGAGGATAAATATGAAACAGTTGAAGTATGTGAAGGTGAAGCTACAAAATGGTTTATGGAGACTGAAGGGGCCCATAGCGTACGAGAGTACAGAGAATGGTTTGGTAAAAACCCAAGCACGGACGCCATGATGAGACTATGAGTCTGAGACTGTACTTTTTTCTTTATCCGGAGGCAGCTAAACGAACTCGTACATTGTTATATGTTTTTTTTTTTTACTTCTTATTGTTATTGATGAGCCTATTCTTGTTAACTTGCTATGTCAGGGAAACGACCCACCGTATTGATACATAGTGGGTGATAGATAAAGCATTGTCGTACTCGTATAACAATTAACAAATGAGTTAATGACATATAAAGATACTCGAGAAAGAACAAAAACAATCACTTAGCAAACTTAAGAAACCAATGGTGTATTTTGATCTATTTTTTGAATGTCCTCCGGATAATAGAAAACAAAAAAAAAAAAATTACTATTATAATGAAATATTGTAAAAGATAAATATAATTTAATAAGCAAAACACAAGGAAAATATTGAAGACTAACTCTAAGTTTGGTTTTAGCATCACACAAAACTCGGACGAAGTTGGGAGAGGTCTAACTTGATGAGACAAGTTATGAGAGTGAATCTCCCTCATTTACATAAATTTACAAAAATGCCATTGAAACTCATAACTCATAACTTGAAAACAATGAAAACTTGTTCTCAGTTTCCATAACTCAAACTCAATTTTTTGAATACTGAATTATGGAAATTGAGTTACAGAAACTAATCCAAACAAACTAAAATGGGGTGGGCTCATGAAATTTGAGAATTGAGTTATGAAAAGTGAGAATTGGGTGACGAAAACTTGCAAACTAAACATAGCAAAAATGTCTAATTTCGTGTATATAATTGAATGTTTCAAACTCATAAACCACTCCCGGTAATAAAATGTTTCTACTCGTGAAATTTTCATGGTATTGGTGGCTAAAGTTATTTATCGAGATCCGTTTCAGTTGTATATAGTACTCCATAATGCTAATGAGAAATTCTAGCATCTAGTTCAGGGACAATGTTTTAGATGACTAAGGAAACTTGGGGTTTGAGTACATAGAGAGAGAGAGAGACTGAATATTAACCTGACTGGTTAGTTGTGACTTGTGAGAAATGGCATACGTGCTAGAAGAATGTTTGCTAGTAAATTGATAGGCCCGCACTCGAAATGCTAAAGCCATTGCATTTAGCTCATTAGCATAAGCCCGAGCCTAATTTTACTCCGCGTGTAAGCCAAGTCCCCTACTTGTACTAGAAGTCTATTAGTCTAGGGTTTAATCTATTATATATATATATATATATATATATATATATACATGTTATGGTTCATTGTTCATTGTAACACTGAATTTGTACTATATTCTAATATATTATTGATGTAACTCTTTAAGTTTTCCTCCGTGGATATTGGCCATTACACTAAACCATGTAAGCTTTCGCATCCATACTAGCATATTCAACATGATGTATCAATACTAATATTTAATATGGTATCAGAGCCATCTTCCTATAGCCATGGTTTTTTGTTCTTATAGTGTATTAAAAGCAATTTTTGTCTTCCTTAGTGTTTCTTCACTACATTCATTTTCTTTGGCTTTCCACTGTTGCCATCAAAACTCTCCAATATAGTCATGCTACCGTTAGAAGTCGCATCAACACTGCAAGACTATTGTCTTTCTCAAACCACCATCACAGAGCCAAACTTCATTCAATGAATCTTCTCAACCTTATCAAATCTCAAAGTTTTATCAAGCTTCCATTTTGAGTTTGAGAGGGGGTGTTAAAGATATATTAGTCCATTAGCATAAGTCCTAGCATAAGCCCAAGCCTAATTCTACTTTGTGTGCAAGCCAAGTCCCCTACTTGTACTAGAAGCCTATTAGTCTAGGGTTTAATCTACTATATATACACACATGTTATGGTTCATTATAACATAGGATTTATACTACATTCTAATATATTCTTGATATAGGCAGTTAGACTAAACCATGTAACTTCCGTATCTATACTAACATATTTAAGAAGTAGTATTAATGCTAACATTTAACATTCTCTATACAAAAAAAAAAAAAAAAAGGAGAGAGAATGGACCGAGAGAAAGAGGGGAAGAATGAGAATATTAGGGAGATTAACAGCAGAGATTCAAGGATTGTTTCCCGCTCCGGCATTGGGAGAGAGAGAGAGAGTATTTAGATGGGTTTGTTCAAGGTTGGTGTTCATGGGCTTCAACCTAGTAATTTGTTCAAGTTCTATCAAAATTTGACAGGATTGAGATACTTTGTCTACTGCGCATCACAGAAGTACCATTCATGAGCAAATAACTATCGAACTCAAGGTGATATCAGATGGCTTAGCAGAAAGCCGTAATCGGTTATGAATACAGAAAAAACACAAAACAGACTTTTCTTTTGAGAAATTTGAAAAAACACAAAACAGACTTTCTGTTTGAGAACTTCGTCTACATCCACTCCCCTTGAATGACCCCATGATGAGGGTTGAAATGTCTTGTAGGTCAAATTACAACGCAGAACAATAGACAAACTAGAAACAGAAAGAATATACAGAAGCATATAAACTATACAAACATTAGGCATCATATTCTCAATGGTTATTGTTGTGAAATCTTCAAAAAACGTCAAGATACCACATTACAAGAGACTAGAGTTCTTTTTCATCCCAAAGTTGAGGTGTGCACGAATATTTACAAGCGTAGTAAGAACCCAAGGAAACCATATACTGATTTGCTCTGACATTGAGGTCAAACAGAGCTCTGTGTAAGATAACAAAATAAGATGAAAGAACAATGCAATCACATCTCAGCAATAAATATTCCAGTATCATCAGATGGCACTTCAGTAAGTTTTCCCTGAGTCCACCTTATCAGCATCTCTAATGCAGCTTTGGGCTGGTCCATAGGAACCATGTGACCCGCATCGTGGACCTGTTTATTGTTTACATATATCACGCAACTATGTCAGCACTGGCAACCAACAATTAGCCATTGGTAGGTGAGGTGTGCGCATGGTGTGTGTGTGTCTGAGAGAGAGAGAGAGAGAGAGAGAGAGAGAGAGACCTTAAGGAAACTGAGAGGTCCATGGCTTTTCAGTACTCCAGCTGTTGAACCATTGACTTCAAAATGAACTTCAGGGGATGCTACAAACTTTTGCTGACCAGACCATTCCATAGCATGAACCCATCTTGAGTTACCTACTCAAACAAAATTATAATCCAGGCTTGAATCACATCCCATACAATTGTTATTGGTAATTCTTTAACACATTAGATTCCTAACTTACAACATGCTGGTTTTCCACTAAGCATAAAAGCTTACCAAGCCAGTTGCATATGAGATCATATTCTCCAGCATACACAAGCAATTTGATTCCATCCTCAAGAAGCGTAGGAATACCCACTTCGAGATTCCTCATCCAGTCTACCAACATGGCCTGATACACTGTAGGGCTACACGACACAAAGTCTAAATCCCCAACTCCTAGTGCATTCCTAACAGATTCCTGGTTTAGGAACTTATCCATGTTTGAGAAATCATAACAGAGGGGCCCCTCACACTTCTTTCTAATGTCATAATACTGCAAAGTAAAAATATTATCGCTTGTCAAATTTGAGGTCTATCCAGGTGTCAGAATGCACATAGTTATGAATGTCAAGAGGTAATGGAAATATGCTTCTGTTTCAGTAAAAAAAAAAAAAAAAAAAGGAAATATACTTATGTCACAAATAGTCTATATTTTCAGGTCTCAAGTCTCATTTTCAATACCAAAAAAAAAAAAAAGGATATTCCCATCTTCTACAAATTCTTCTGTTTGAAAGAATCATTCTTTATATTTTTCATTAAAAGGAAATTGTCAAATTCTTTTTTGTGCAGAAAACATTTTAAAGTAAGGATTGAAAAATTAATTACTCATCCCCACCCCCCCCAAAAAAAAAAGAATTGACAAATTGCAGTACCATGATCAGACTTAAAGCACTAAATGAAGAATAGAATGAGTTATCTTACATTGATGTCGCCAGCAAGGGCAATGATGCTACTGAATATAGTATTACAAACAAAATATGAAGCCACACAAGAGATTGTACCATCAGTGCCTGAAAAAAAAATAAAAGTTTAACCACAGTGCAGAGAGAGAGCAAGAGACAGAAAAGCAGTACTAGCCAACCAACAAGAGGCTACAATGCACAAGCACAAATAAAAAGATCAACACGGTATCAAATTTACATTAGGGGATATGCCAATCTAACATGCAAACTTACCACAAAGCTTGATCGCGGTTTCACAGACTGGAATCACCTTGCTAATGCGATTGTAAGCAGTTTTTGAAATCAAGCCCATGTCCAGTGCATAATCAGTGTAAGCTTTATATTGGATTGCAGGGTCGGTAAGTCCATTACCAATGGCAAATCCCTGTTAACCATTTAATTTCAGGTCAACTGCTCAGGACAGTTAGAATGACCAAGTATAAACTCTAGATCATGTTATATCAGTCATCAGTGACAGACCTTTAGGTTTATATGAATTCCTTCGTTAGCTTTGTTTCCACGGTGAACTCGAGCAGCAAAGGCAGGGATGTAGTGCCCAGCATAAGATTCCCCAGTTATGTAGAAGTCATTCTCTGCAAATTCAGGATGCTCCACAAAGAAAGCCTGATATCATAGAAAGAGCTCATTGAGTCAAAATAATACTTGCGTACAGTTACAACACGGTTTTTTATCCTCTCTCATCTCAACAGTGTTTTTTAAAATAATAATCCCAATGATGTAAAGTCCAATTAATTCTCTCCTTACAACATTATAATACACAAACGAGTCAATCAAGAAAAACTTTTACTGAATAGACAGACACACCTGCAAGAAGTCATAAAGGTCATTACTAACACCATCTTCATTGTGACGGATGTCGCGTTTATCAGAAGTATAACTAAAGCCAGTCCCAGTTGGCTGATCAACATAGAGGAGGTTTGAAGCCTGCAAAATCAGCAAAAGAATTTGTAAATTCTCTTCTAGATAGAAGACTTGACATGTAGACAGTGGCTACATGTCAAAAAGGGAACACCCATCTAATTGTTATACAATATTAACACTTCCATGTTAGCTTAAACTAATACAACTTATAACCATAGAAATAGAATCACATCTCAAAGTACAAAGAAAATAGATACCTTGTCCCAACCGTACTCGTTCCACACAAGAGACATGTTGTTTGCAATAGTAAAAGGACCATTTTCATAAAACATAGCCAATTCACTACTACATCCCGGCCCTCCGGTCAACCAGATAACAACAGGGTCTTTCTTGTTGGTGCGCGATTCAAAGAAAAAGTAAAACAACCTGAAAAACATCAAACCAAATACTAAGAAACAGTAACCAAGTACCCAAAATAGACACTTACATACAAACAAACATGAACAAAATTTTGGTCCCAATAAATTACAAACAGCTGAAAAAAAATTAAAAAAAAAAAACCTTAATTCCCTCTAAAGTAACATTTCACTATTACCACATGTGAGACTTTGTTATCGAATCAAATTCATTTCCTAAACCGCCTACAAATAAATTTACCAAATTTAAATTGGTTTCTGCCTATAATTTGAAAACAAAGGAACACAAATTAGGAAATAATTAAAGAAACCCATTAGAGTAATAAACCACTGATTTATTTTAAATTGATGGTAATCATCAGATTAAGATAAAAACAAAAAACTTTACGGTTCTAAAACTCGCAAAAAAAATTACATGAAAAAACCAATCAGAGATTGTTAAGGAAAATCTAGGGTTTTAGAAGATTGACCTAGCGGCATGGGAATGCTCGATATCGTAGTAGCCAGCGTGGTGGCCCAAATCGTCGACGGTGACTCCAGAGCCGACGAGGTCGGGAAAAGCGAACCGTTTCTCGACGATCTTCTTGGGTTCGGCGGAGGAGAAACCTGGACGGTCGACGACGTTGATTTTGGTTTTGGGGAACAAATTGAGTTCTCTGATAAACTTCTCGGCTTGGACCGATGGCAAGTTCGACCGAGATATATGAATGTCCTCGTTGAAGTTGATCGAGGAAGAGAGAGAGAAGAGGGAAAGGAAAGTGAAGAGAAGAGAGAGAGAGATTGTTGAGGACTCCATTTCTGTGAGATTTTTTTTTTTTTTCCTCAGAAGTGAGAGAGAGAGAGAGAAATGGAAATGCTTATATATTTGTGAGAGTGAGAGAGAGAGAGAGAGAGAGAGTGTACAGGTCACCTGTAACAGGTGAGGTGGCGGTGACTAAAGTATCTAACGGTCTACTTCATTCGTGGGCTGTTAGTTGCGGGAGAGTCGGTCTGGGTCGGTTTATAACATACAAAACGCAGGTTACGGTTTCTTTTACTAGACTTTTGGGGTATTTGACTATTCTTTCGGTTTTAAATTTAAATTTTTTTAAAAGGTTAATTCATAATATTTTCATTACAAATTTTAATAGTTGTTAGTAATTATAATTTAAATTTATTATTTAAATTACTTTTTTTTTACTTCTAATAACAAAAAGTAATAACATTTCACTTACGAAAAATTATACAATTTTTTGTTTAAAGAGTTAAGTTTTTTTGGATATATATTACTGTTAGTTTTTTTAATATTTTCTCCCCTCTTTATTGTGTGTATTAAAAATACTTAATATTCTCAAAAGAAAAAATAGTGAGTTAAAAATGTTTAAAATCTGATTTGTGTATTCAAGAGTTAGACTCTTTTAAATATACACTATTGTCAAAATTTTTAAAAACCTTCTACTCTTTCCCAACCACGTCACTTATGCTTTATTCTATTTATAAACTCCTATGTATTTCAAATTTTTGAGTAAATTTAACAATTTTTTTTTTATCATAGGCATAAATATTTATTTGTATTTTTTTGGGTTTAAAGGTATTTTTGGGGGGGTTGGTAACGGTGGTGACGTGAAGGGTGTAGGAGAAGTTGCTTTGGGTTGCAGTTGCAGGAAGAAAAGGAAGGAGGGATGACGTGTGAAGTGGGCTACTGTTAAAAAGAGTGCACGTAATTAATAAGCTTTGGTTTAAGAGATTCCGTTTTGGGTCGTTGCTATCTAGGCTGAGAGAACTGTCTTTTTGCAGTGGAGTGGGCAAGAAGGTCGGTACAAGTGTGAGATATTAACTAGGGAAAGGATTTAAAAAAAAAAAAAAAAAAGCTTTTCATGACGTACCTTGCTTTGCTTTTTATTAAAGAAGTTAAAAAAATGGAATGTTATGTTTGTTTATTTATTACGTTAAAGATTTTGTTTTTCCTGCCAACTTTATCACATTTTAAGATGCTTCACACCGAAAATGGTTGTAGAAAGAAAAAAATAGTCAGAAAGTAAAATTTATTTTAAAAATATTAATTGATATCACTAATATAGTTGAAAAAGAAATTGTAGAATAATATAGTTGTCATATAAAATGAAATAGAAATGTTAAATTGTAATTTATTTTCCAAACTTGGTTTAATTTGCTTAGTTTTCCTTTACAATTTTTATTTTGAATCCGTTTATCGTTTTAAGATTTTTTGTTCACAATAACTTGATTACTCAAAACAAATTAAGAATATAAATCAATGTAAGAGTATTAAAAGTATAACATATGCTTAGAGAGATATTCATAAATTATTATTCGTTGCAGATTGTCAAGAAGTTATCTATTATTCATTATAAATTGTCATGAAGTTGTAAGTATATACGACTATAAAGGCACCAATTTGTATAAGTAGAAATTTGTAAATATTCATTGAGTAGTAAGGAAGCGTGTACTATTGATAGAGAATTGTAAGTATTCATGATTTGTCATGTTACATCCTCTCTTCCTATCTAAGAGGTGCAAGCCATTTGTATAAGGCAACGAAATTTATAAGACTTTTTCTCTATAAAACTTCCTTTCCCCTCTGCCTAAGCAACTCTTTTTTTGTTTTTGTTTTTTTGCTATGTACTTTGTAGGAATTTCCAACTACACGAAATTAGTGTGATTTACAAAGGCCACCACAACTAAACAACAAAAGGAGAAAAACAAATCCAAATTTCAGTCCATTAGTAGAAGCTATGTTTAGTAGCCTTAGCTTTGAAGCATCAAATAACTCTAATTTTTTGTTGTTGTTGTTGTTATTATTATTATATATGCGTGTGTTATTAAATTCCCCTCATGAAGTCTTTTTTTCCTCTCTCTCTCTCTCTCTCTCTCTCTCTCTCTCAGTTTTGGTTTGTGTTAATACTTGATTTTTTGAAAATAAAATTTTGAGTTCATATTAAAACACAATCTACATGGATATAATATTATTGTTGAACTTTCATTATTAGCGAAAAAAATATAATGGTTGAACTTTTTTTTTTTTGAGGACGTATAATGGTTGAACTTGAGTACTGACAATTCCTTATATTTGAAGGCCTCAATAGTCAAGATTCTACCAAATGGAAAACATTGTGTATTTAAGTATCATAAAAAAAGGCAAGCATTAAAGTTTCCAACCTAGACCACAAGGTGCGGATGGATTAAGAAAAAACAAAAGAATGCAATATTTTCTATAGACTATAGTGTTTAATTATAATTGCTTGTTATGTCAAGAAATGCCAACTACCAGTTCTTACATCAGAGACCCCAACACCACACATACACACCCGGGAAAAAAAAAATTCTTAATTCAGAGAAGGAAAGAAAATCAAGAAGCTGTTGAATAAAGAAAAAACAAATAATCAGATAAAAACATGAAGATTTCAGAAATTCATTTTTATTAAAAAAAGAAAAACTTTGTTAGTATTTTTTAAAATATCATACACAAGATAGCATATAATGGCATTTGCTAAAAAAGTATCATCTGTTCATAATATGGTAAGCTGAGTTTGAAGCCCTACAATCTCAAACAGAACAATGGGCTAGAACCCTAATGATACAAACTCCTTTTTCTCTAATACTTTAGTGGCTAAGCAAGGAAAACAATAGGAAAAAATTACGATCTCACTTTAGCAAGCCGTGCTCTTAACTCTTCCAGCTCTTCCTCATCGTCTGCTCCCTCAGCAATAGCTTCTTCCTGTGAAAATCCATAGGGGTCAGTTCCTTGGTTTCGTTTAAAAAAAAAATCACATAAAGTTATGAAGAGAGTAATTTTCCACATACTTCTTGTGAAGTACTAGCTCTCTGGGCAGGTAACTTTGTCCTTTCCTTCCTGACAGCTTCTGGAAGCTGTGCAGCCGTCTCACCAGCTATTTCAGTCAGGACCTTATCAACTTCTTCTTCAGTTTCTTCTTCTATATCTTCTGAATCCAATGCAGTGTCGACAGCATCATTCACAAATTCTTCAATCACTCCTGCCTGAATTAAAAAATAAGTGTCACTTCTACAGAATTCAAGAACATATGACAAAAGTATATACTTAAAAGAAGATCAAAACTGGTGCTCGACAGTGAATGTTCTGAAACCTTAGTATGTAAAAGGTCACTCACTGACACATTATATCACAGGGACCCAAATTAAAGGGTGTGTCAGACTGATCTTTTTGCATATCATTGAGAGAATTGAGCAATAATTTATTCATTCTCACATGATTATAAGTTAGATGGCCAAGAGCCTTGCAGCTTAGTGGTATTGCTTGGTCTTCTTTATGAGGAAGACCAAGGTTTTGAATCCCCCTCCCCACTTGTTGTAACAATTTAATTATAGAAAAGAATGATTCTATGCTAGATGACGTTTGAAAACAGTCAAACTTTGCAGGATACATAACAAACATTCTTCTAATAAAAATGATCTCTTCTCCGCCAAAATGTTTAATATGTAAAACAAGAGAAGTCTAATCACATAAGCTAACTTAAGGAGCATATAAGATTGTAACTCCTAACAACATTAGTTAAGCCAGATTAAGCACTTAGCACATTAAGTGCAGTCAAGAGATATTCTAACATGCCATTAACACCACTCCCAGTGGAGATTAAAATGGTTATACACTGAAATAGTGACCATCAGAAGAACAAAACACATTAGTTTTCTTCCCGCTAAACCTGTCAAAAAGTATCATTGTTACCAATAAAGAATTTGAATGATTACTTGTTCATAGGTGAAGAGATACCTTGGTCATTTCTTTGCTGAATTCTTGCATTGTGGATGCCATTTCCGGAGCTTTCATGAGGTTATTGACAAGTTTCATGACCTCTGCACTCTTGGACAAATGACCAACAGTACGAGAAATTGCTGCAAGTTTCATGGCACATTGAATTTTTTATTTCACTGAAATTATTTCAAAATATTCTTGCAAAAAAACTAAAAACAAGCAAATACACAATCAATGAGAACACAGTACAATTATAACTAAAAGAGATTGCTACAAGTGTGACAAAGCCCTTCACTGCTGACATCACGTCCATAGACCACAACATAAATTTACACACAAAAATGGTAAGGGATTCAGAATTCTATAACTGATTTTCCTTATATATTGAGTTTATACTAAAGAAAAAGTCATTAGTGAATATCTAAAGAAAAAGTCATTAGTGAAAATCTCCATTTACACACATAAGTCATTGCTTATCAGCAATAAAGTATTTCTCTGCAGCTAGAATAGTCATAAACTAAAATGGTGGACTTTGATACTTTCCTTCAATGTTCAATTTGCAGGCCAGTCGCAACACAACTATACATGTTAATTGATCTCATTATTCCTTTCTCCTTTCTCCCTTCTTTCTTTTTAATTTTTTTTCTGAAGAGAAACAAAGGAAGATTTTCATATTGGAGTAAAGTTCTTTCACTATTTTAGAGATGTCATATTACAAACATGATAGAAGTGAATTCTTTCTTAAACCATATATTGACTCAAACAAAATGGTTTCCTCTAAATTCTACCTACTACACCCTCTGGTTAAAGTTTGTTATTTGTCCTTGAATAAACTATCATAAAAGATGTCTAACAGCATGGCTTGCCATCAGTTGAGAATTTACGCTCCTGCACTGATCAGGTATGATATCACCAACACATGGGAACATAGTTTGCCCATTCTTTTCGAAAACCATTCTTACCAAAATTTAGCATTGATGTACTAAAATTCTTAGAATCAACATGTAAATTTTTACCTTATTCTGAAATATAAGCCCTCCAAAAAAGAAAAGAACAATATGGAGTAATTTTCTTCAGTTGTCAGTCACAAACAACGTTCATCAACTTGATGCTTAAAAACAAGGTAAAGTCTATTTTTCACATGACCATATACATGCTAGGGATGACAATAGGGTGGCGCAGGGTCAGATCAAAGGTCCCATGTCCCCTTTCAGGGCAGGAAAGACCTGTGTAGGGCAGGAGCAGGGCAGGTCAGATTCAGGCGGGTTTGGAGGTATTTTGTCATCCCTAATGAGTTGGCTTCAACATTAATGAGGTAGAGATGAAACATAAAGGAGATGGATAGTCATGAGGATGCTAAGAGAGAGAGAGAGAAAGCAAGAAATTTAAGGGATAATAATAGAATATGTACCAAAAAAATTATAATTATAAATAGATGTTCAAAAAAAGTATATATAGGAATGTAAAAAAGGATCAAATTATATAAAAATAATAATTTAAATATATAATTTAAAACATATATATACACATTTGGGGGGGGGGGGAGAAAGATGAGGCGGGTAGTGCAAATCCCGCCCCTTGCCTGTCACCTCTTTGGGGTTGAGAAAACCCGTGCAAGGTAAAGTGGGGCAGGGCAGGTTAAGCGGGGTGGAAATTTTTGCCATCTCTAAATTACATGCTTTGATTAGATTTAGAACTTGATAACAATAAGGGCTTCACAGTGAGGGGTTATTACAGGGTTCTACTTGGCAATGGTGACCAATCTTTCCTTTGGAAGAGCATATGGAAATCAAAGATTCCATCTAGAGTTGCTTTCTTTAGCTGGACTGCCACTTTCGGGAAAATCCTGACGATTAACAATTTATGGAGAAAGAAAATATGGCCTTTGGATTGGTGCTATATGTGTAAACTCAATGGGGAATCAGTTAATCACCTTTTACTGCATTGCCCTGTTGACATAGAATTATCGGCTATGGTTTTGGGTTTATCTGGAGTTTATTGGGTGATGCCGAAGACTGTTGTGGATTTATTAGATTCTTGACCAGGTCACTTTAGATGCCATTGGAATGGACTTTTGTGGATGTCTGCTCCACATTGTTTGATGTGGTGCATATGAAGGAAGAGGAACAGTAGGAGCTTTGAGGACACAAAAAGGACTATGCCTGACCTTAAGATTTTTTTTTAGAACCTCATTGGATTGGATGTCAGTCATTTTTTTGATAAGTAGAAAAGGGGATGTGAAATTGGATGCCAGTCATACATGGTCATTCTTTATGTTCTGTCATTGATTTATTAGATTCATGTAATTTGTGTGTGATTGTTTGGTCCCCTGCTGTATACTCCATGTATACAGGGTTGACTCTATTTTTATATCAATAAAGATTGCATTACTTACAAAAAAAAAGAAAAAAAGAAAAATGTTTAGATAAGTTAAGCAACATACCAACACTTTCTCCAAGGTGCATTGAGATTGAATTTAGTTGGGCTTTATTCTCGTAAAGGCGATTCACAGCCTTTCTTGACATCACAATTTCCTTTGCAAGTGCCTGGATTTAATTCACACAAGAATTTCAAAAGTAAAATAATGGAAAAGATGAAAGCTCAATAATAACATTGTAACAGTAGTAGACATTCAATGTAAGGTGAACATCCAAGCATTCCGTGTGGCTAAACCTAGACTGACTGAGATGCATATGCCCACATAAAAATTGAACTTAGACACACATGCAAGAGGGATATAATACTCCATCAGTCCTTTAATCTAGGAAGCACGGACAAGGACACGGGTATGACATGGTGACACAAGCAATTTCTGAAAAATTATAACATAAAGCTGGTACGACATGGATACAACACAGGTAAGACACCCTAAATGAAGTGCCCATGCTTCCTAGCCTTTAATTTACCCTTGCAATCAGGACAGTATTATTCCTGAAACCAAGAAAGAAAGAACACAGACAAAAAGACCCGCTGGACCACATAATTAACTGCATTTCCTTTCAATTACATAACCTGTTCACAACCCACAAATCCTTCAAGGAATCTATGACTTTAGGAACTTTTTAAACTTAGGAACAACCTAAGACAACACTGATAGAGTTTGAGAGCACATCAAACATACCAATCCTTGATTCTTCTAACAAATCTTAAGTCATCATAACAGTTCAATATTTCCAAAGTCCCATCTTCCTTTCAAAGATCTTAAATAAATATACATACCCAAAAAAAAAAAATTTGTTTTAACACAAAATGAATAATGGAACCATCAGGAAAGAAAGCAATAAAATTGACAAATTTACCTTTGCTGAGCCCATGTCATTTCTCTTGGCAGCCTCTCTAATTGCTTTATGCACACTCTTCTCCTCTCTCTGAACATCTAGAAAAACCAACCCACGAAAATTTTTTTAGACAAAAAATCCATCATCAAAACACAAAATCGGACAACCCCATCAATCTAAAAATCCAATCTTTGAAACCCATTAAACCAAAACAAACAAAAAAGTTGACGAATTCAAACAAAATTCAGTAATTTCAACCAAAAAAAAAAACCCCATAAATCAAAATTTACATTACTTAACAAAAAAAGAGAGAGAGAAAAAAGAGAACATGCCTCTGATCTGTCGCTCGATGTTGCGGCACTCTTGGCGAAGGCGTCGCTGCCAACCTCTCAATTGCTCTTGTGGGTTAGCTTTGGGCTTTAACATGCTCTTAAATTTGTCCATGTTTTGTTTTTGTTTTTGTTTTTTCTATGCCTTTCAAAGAAAAGTGAAGAGGATTCAGAACTCAGATGAACTAACTAAAAAAAAAGAGCTTCAGAAGATGATATTCTGCTTTGGATCAAATCTCAAAGCATCTACTCGTTCTCATTTTCCGCGTTTGTTTCCTAGGAAAAGTATCTGGTACTTTTGCGGGAAAAAGGAAAGGAAAAAAAAAAAGTCTAGCCGGGGTCCAGGGGTGGCTGCGTTAGAACGATGTCGTTTGTTGTTTAACTTTTTATTTTTTTGAGAGAGTTTCATCCTATGATGTTCACTATAACTTTTTATTATCAGACCAAGACACTAATCAATTTTTGGTGTAAGCGAAGATTGAACCTTAGATCTCTTATTCAACAATTAAAAACTTTAACAGTTGAGCTAGTTGAAACTCATTATTTGTTGCTTAACTTGGTTATAAAGCAACTACGCCGTTTTGCTACTTTTATGTTTGGTTCCATGAAAAAAAAAATTTGACTATAAAATATCCCTCAAAAAAAAATGTTTTCAAAGTATTTGGTTGTCTTTTAAAATATGATGAAAAACATTTTTTAAATAGATTTTATCATTTCTCAAGCACATATATAATAAAAAAGGAAAATTTTAGATAAAAGAAATTGTGATTAGGGACTGACGGTGGCGGTCACCAACGACAATGGTTGGTCATTGGAGACGGGAAACGATAGTAAGAGGGGGGGGGGGGTGTTGGGGAATTGAGGTTTAGTTGCTAAGTTTTGAGTAAGATGAAAATTGAAAGATAAAACTGTATTCTACTATAAATGCCTTTATTTTATGATCAACCGGAAAAACAATTTTTGGTTGATCAACATTTTCCGTTGCTGTAAACACTCATAAAAGGGGAAAATATTTTTCCAAAATCAATTTCCATCAAACCAAATACAATTTTTTATTTTTCCTTTTTGGTGCTTTTCTATGGTAGCCTCTGTAATTTATTTTAGTAGGAATAGAATCCAATTCAATCATAACATGGTGTTAATCTCCATCATTCTTTCATTAATATTAATATAAATTGAAGGTTAAAAAGCATTGGAAATAAAACAATTTTAATCCTAATGAATATCATATCACATAGATACCGTTTAAGATTTATTAATAAGTCTACTAACATAATAAATTTTATTGAAAATTTCAGACTTTCTCACATATACTTAATACTTACTACCTTAATTTACTAGTTCACTTGCGTCGATCACAACACAAAATAAGAGAGAATTTGTGATTTTTTTTTGTTGTTGTTGTAATTTTTGGTAACCTTAGACTTATTGAAGATTATAAGTTTTTGTAAAAGTTGGTTATTGGAAAACATATCCCCCTTTTGAGTCTAACCAATTTTAACCAATTTGTGAAAGAACCAATTTCAATAATTCTAACTGTGTTAAAAATTTGATTTTGAAGAAACTATTTTTTCACTCGGATATAAATTCAACTCGGTTTGGGGTTTAAAAGTTTAGCAATTTAGACTTCATATATTCAGCTAAGGAGATTTATATCATACCAAACTCAAGAAGATTGCCCCGATCATTATCGACACGAATACCGCTTTTTGATGGGACCTCGTCTCTAAAGGCTCGGAATTTTAGGATGACATATTAGGGTGAAAGTCTTTGAAGGTTTAAGGTTGCTAAGAAGATGATTACCAAAAAAAAAGGTTGCTAAGAAGATTGGGAACATTGTTTCACACCACAGGCAAGGGATAGGCAATCCAAACTGCCCATTTGAATGTGCTGGGCAAGGTTAAGGACGTAGGAGATTCAAAATGGCCCTACTTACTATAGACTATTTTGGGATTTGATAATTATATCACAAGATTTCAGATTTAATCCATTGAGCCCATTATCTGATGATATACGTACTCTTATTATCTTGTACAGTGTTGAATTTTATTATAATTTATACCATATTAACAGCCTATAGTGACCAGTGATGACTAAATTCAAAGATCTTTTTCTAATAAATACAATAGTATTTAAAATATTTAATGTTCACTCTATAAAATTTGATTTTTATTATAAGACACCAAGAAATTTCTTTTTTGGTGTAGACAAAATTCAAACTTAAGCCCCTTATTTGATAATAAATTTTTTTACTAATTGAGCTACCTAGAACTTAAAAAACCATGCTAGTTAGAAGTTGTGCAATTATCCAAAATTCAGGTTGAGATCATCAGGGTCTGACTAATATTCGTTGGTTAATCCAAAAGAATTGCTCAAAACCAACGCAAACTCAAGTTTCAGACAAATTTATTCAAACTTTTTGACTTCTGTCTCTAAAAATGAACAAAAATTACATTGTTTTACTAATTATAGAGTATACGTGGCATCCTAGAAAAAAATGGAAGGGTTTGAAAAAATCAATGAAGTAAAAACAAATTTTTTTACACTAATAGCAAAAAAGACTAGAGAGACAATAACATATTTCTAGGATTACAAATAACAGAATTTTGTTCAAACGATTACAAATAACAGAAGAATTGCAAAGCATGTTCCTATAGGTAGTATTTTCCTGATGATGCAAGTGACAAATACAACACAATTTCCTTCAATGGTTAAAGCTGAATGAGATACATCAATATCTGAGAGCTATAATTGAGAGCTATAATGTTCAATAAAATGTGAACTTCATAATTCTAGAGGAACTCCCCCCCACCACCCTCCCCCACTTTCTAAAAAATCCGACTATATGAGTTGTGTTAATTCGAAGTAAATGGAACAATTGGCTACAAGAAATAGACTGTGCAGTTGGCTGTAAGTGTTCAAGTGTATCCACCTTCCATCAGTCTCCATTCCATCACTCAAATACTATCAATTAGCTATCTAGTCATAAAGGCCTTCATCATACCAAATATCAACCAAGAAGTCTACCATCTCCTGCACAAGTGACCAATCAACCAGATTCACATAAGCACTTCCAAAATCATAGGCGCGCATAATTAAAGTGGCAGTTATAATACAATCTAGACATCCCTTGTCCTAAACTGTAACTACAAATTATTGGTTAGAAATATTTTTTGGGGGTAAAATGGGTAACTCAGAATCAATTTAAAGACATAAATGTGATCTCAGCAATCACCACCAAAAAGAATAAGTTATGCAATGATGTGAGCAGTTCTATCTTTTGCTCTCATTTTGATTTTCAAAGCTTCAAATCTAAGACTCTCTCTCTCTCTCTCTCTCTAACACAAACAAACATGTGCACGTCAGCACCTTGTGCTGCTGTTATAAATAAAGAAATATTCAATACAGGAACATTACATGCATGTATGAATTGTGTGTGTTGAGAAGCTTACAGGTAGAGGAATTCGCTCAGGAAAAGGCTCATTAGTCAAGAGCAGATCTTCATATGCCATAGACCAACTGAAACAAGAAATTTTCCAGATATCTTTCAATCATGTAACTACAGAAAAATGACATTGGAAAAAGACCGTGATGGCCAAAAATATTGAAACAGTCACACAAAAAAAAGATGCAAATATAAGGGATCAAACCCTTGGCTCGGTGGTTCACAGCCATGTGCTCTAATCCTTTGAGCTACAAGCCCTGCCTATATCTCAGGAGTACCCTAAGAGATGTGAAAGCACATCTCACTTTATAAGAACATTATTTTCAGAGGTGTGATGTGAAAAAGAGTTTCATAATTGGGTTTTTGAACAAGAGGACTTTTTCATTTTTTATATATATTTGTAGGTATGTAAGCAATCTTTTTTTCCTTATCTAAGCTGCAACAGGATCCTCATTTGGTGACACTAGGTCTGATAATGAAGATGAATAAAAAAAAACTCACCAATAAGAAAAAAAAAAAAGAAAAAAAAAATAGAGAAGCTGAATCATCCTTTTGTTTTTGCTAGTGCCATATATTTTTCTCACAGTTGGTTTCTAGCCCAAGAAAAGGAGGGTTGTGGTCGGTTGACGGCTAGCGTACAATTTAGTCAATCTATTATGAATCACCATTTTGTTTATACTCACTACCTATGCTTCAAAGAAGTAAGACCAAAAAAGTAATTTTGAGTTTGCAAGTCCACAGATTTTAGTTCAGGCTTCAGAATAACACATCCCTCAATCTCAATGACTATTTGCTTATGATTCTCAAAAAATAAAAATAAAAGACTATTTGCTTAAATAGTAAAATGTCTTTAAGCATATAGATAGTATAACATCTTTAACATTGACTACTGTCACTGATCCCATTGTATCAAAAGAAGCATTGGGAAAAGTATATACCTTATAATTGGGTCCTTTGCCTTTCTTTTTGGTTGTCGAGATGGATCCCCCATCCACTTTCTTCTACTCTCTTGCCAGGAAATTGCAGCTACATCACACATTCAGCCTGATTACTCTTCAGAGAACAATATTTGAATAATAAATTTCAGTAGTTATAAAAATATTTAAAAAATGCAGAATAGAAAAGAAAAGGCAACAGTAAAGTGCACTCTTGGTCTTCATAATAATGTTGCTATTTCATGCTTATTCTTCAAATGTAGCAATGTTACACTTCAATGTTTAACTTCATTTCAATTTCACTCTTTCATTCAAATATGTTTTGGTCAAGTTAACAAAGTTAAGTCATAAGAAAGTCATGTGACGGAAATTGCCATTTAAGGAAGTCATAACAAAGTTATGCCTATTGGCCCACATCAATAGAATTTTGTTTATAAGCAATCAAAATTTATTAGGAAAAAGAAAAAAAGAAGGCAAAACCCTAGTATATGGGAGGTATACAAGAAAGAAAAGACAAACTAGGATATAATTTTGCATTGATAGAGCAAAAATTAGCAGTGCGAGCTTCCTAATAATAGCACAATGTCAAAAGAGATGACTAATTGTCTCCCCATTTGGTTTGCACATGTAACACCAATCAACAATGATTATCTTGTTGATGAGGTGCCAGAAAGCAACTCCTCTCTAGCAATTAACCTGCATGTCTTGCTGGAAACTGCACCCTCTCCCACATTGGTTTTGATCATTGAAGGATTTGGATCTCCAAGTCTGATAATGTACAATCTCACTAGTGACTTTTTGTGAGAATATGGCAGGCTTGGTTCTCATGGAAGACTAGCTATTGAGTTTTGGTAAGGGAAAAGTGACAAAAATGGGAAGCTCTACAGCACAAACCTGACAAGGTTTAGGCATGAGCTTGGGGTAGTGGTGGGCCACAGGAGAAGTAGGATTGGATGGTGTGGGGTCAGGGGTTGGAAGGGTTGAAGGAAGAGGAGTGAGAGGATGGAAGGGAGAAACCTCTTTCTTTGTTAATTAGAAATTATACAATTTAATTGAACTTAAAAAATAAAAAATAAAAATTAATTTTTTAATTAACTAAACCATGTAGACTATTTGTCTCCACCGAATGCACGTCAGCAATTTTAGTCACATAGCTAACATATGACTTAACTCCAATACCTTTTTTTAAATGGATTTGGACCGGAGGACTAACTTGAAACAAAGCTAGAAATTGGAGGAAAACATCACTGCAATTGACAGAATAGGATTATGATACTACATATATATGATACTACCTTGTTTTGTGTTTTAACTTTTAACTAGCATCTTCAGCACAAGATCACCCAAATCAAAAGACTTACCATGATTGACAAATACGGAAGTGCCCATATCTTTTTCTTTGGACTGATTTTCTTTATCAGTACATGTAGAATGCTCTGAAGGTTGCGTCCTATTGCGACGGAAACTTCCAGTATTTTGCTCCATTGTCTCCGAACTGAATGAACATTCCCTTCTGCAATGACACAATGGAAGTTGACAACAGTTCCTTTTAAGAAGCCCTCTTAAGGTTCTATCAACAGATATGGCCATGTGGAATACAGGGAGGTGACAAAACAGCTAATGCTCAACATAAAGTAGCTCTTCAGTGCTATGGACATGTCAAGGAAGGAAAGAAAGAAAACAACATGGAGAATCTTAACATGAAAACTATACATGTTAGTAAATTATGAAATGTGGGAAAACTTGGTAGATTCTCCCAAAATGAGAAATTCATAAATCAAGCAAAACATAAATTTTACATATGTTTGATTCTAATTTTTCATATTAATTTCTAAATGTTTTCACAGAATGTGCAATTTAATTGCAAACATCCCAAGAATTTCAACACCCCGGCACCCTAGAAAAGACAAAGATGACATGAGCTCCATCTTATGAACCACATTTTCCTTATTAGTAAATTCATAGTTGTTATTAATTCCCCAACAGTAGCAAACTTGTAATTAAGCTTAATGACAAATTAACACCCCCCCCCCCCCCACACCCCCCCCAAAAGCACCAACCCCACTACTTATCCAAAACAACAAAAAACCAAAAAAGAAAGAAAATGCCAATGCCAATGGCAATAGCTATTACGCCTTCATTGGCCAAAGGAAATGCTTGGTACTATTCTTTGAAAGATAATCATTCACGAAGTTCATTTCTACCTCCATCACTGACTCCTTCTTCATTTACTTTCCCAGAAATTGGTTTTTCCTTTCGGTAAGAACTTCCATCCAAACAGATATCACTGATCAGTTCACTGAACCGTATAATCTGATTTTCATCAAATTCCAAATAGATAAAAATGACTCCCAAGGCCACCCAATACCCCAAATTTTGGATCAAGTGTCAAATGTCCTGAGAGATAGAAAGTTTCTTGAGATAAAAATCAGACTTAGAAGGTACTAAAGCTACTTCTCAATACAACAAGTGTATCATCCATCGTCACACTGCTAGTCTCATTATTATACTCTCTACAACCATGTAAAACTTTTTCATTTTTTTTTTTTTTTAAAAATCTCAGACACCTATGCATCTCCACAATACAATCTAGACCATCGCTCATTGTCCAATTAGCCTCTACTACTTGCTAAAGATAGAAAAATAGTAACTTCCCAACAAGCAACTGCAAGCATTAATTTTCATACTTTCTATCTTCTATAAACTCTGGCACATTCAAATGCAAGAACCCATTTCCTTGTTTGACACAAGCACAATTTATGGTAAAGCTAAAGCTTTCATTACTCTCCCCATCTATAACTAATAAAAAAGCTTGACAATCATTGCTTGTTCAACACAGATCCAAATGTTAGATAAACAGAGCGGATTCCCTTTTCCACATAACCCATACCATGTGAAAACCAAAATAAAAAATAAATACAAATTAACCCACCAAAAAAAAAAAAAAAAACTGTCATATCCATTCATCTCTGAGCTAAGATTCTAGACAAATTCCTTATCGAAAATGTCAAGCATTGTTTACAAAACCAAATTGAAGAATTATTTGATTCAAGAATTCATCTTTTAGTTTCCAAGATGCAAATCAGAAATCTTTATTCCTTTACCAAATTGATTCAGGAATCTTGAATCTCATATTTCTCAATTTCAACTTAACATTTAACTTCTAAGTTATAAATTACCTGAAAAAACAAAACTTCTGCAAGAAAAACGAGGAAGAAGGAAACATCACCAAGATTACACACAACATATTTAACTTTTAATAATAAAAATAAAAATAAAAATCTAAAAACAACAAGTACGAGCCTAAACCCATGATTCTATTTCAGGGTTTTTTGCAATGCATTTAACCATAATAGTTAAAAATCACACAAACCCATATCATATTTATACACAAACCTTATACTAGTGAAGCAACAACTTAAGAATTAAAATAATAATAATAATATAACCAAAAAAAAAAAATTAAGCCATACCTTGTCGTGCACATTTTACAGAATCATTTTCTTTTGCAGAGAAATTGATACAGAGAGAGAAGAGAGAAGAGATTTTAGAGAAATGGGTTTAGGTGATAATAGGAGACAGAATTAGAATTAAAATATAAAATTTGTGAATTTCTTTGTATGTTTCGTGTTTGTTTTATGTTTTCCACAGGTTTCTGAATTCTATGTGCCTTTCTGACGTGGATGTGTCTGGAATTGGATAAGTAGGCCATATATAGGTTTTTATATCTATTGGAATGGCAGGAATACCCTCAACCTACATGGAGAAAAAAATTAAAAAAAGTAAAATTTAGTGTAACTTCAGAGGACAATTTGGTCATTTCGTGTTACAAAAGGGAAGAACCTTGCTTGCATTTGGGATTTTAATATTTTACTTTTTAAGGAAAAAAAAATCAGTTTTTATGTATTTTATTATTGCACGGCCAACATCTATGCCGCATGCCTATCCAAAAAAAAAAAAATCTATGCTGCATGTGTTTTTTTTGAGACCAAGCTCTTTATTTTGTTAAATAACTTTTCTAAGATCAAGCTAATACTAATAAACAATCTTATTTTTTAAGGCAAATAATAAACAATCAAAAAGCTATAATAACCTTATCAAAAAAAAAGAAAAGAAGGTATAATAAAGTTCTTCTGTAAAAAAAAAAAAAGGTTATAATAAAGGTGTAGTCTTTTACTCTTTTTCTCAAAAAAGAAGAAGAAGCTTTTCGTGAAAAAAAAAGAAGAAGCTATAATATATTTTGCGGGGAACTTTTTCTTTGAGGGATAATTGCTGCGGGAATGGAACCAAACCTTCAATCCTTAATTTCTAAACTTGTTGGACCAAACTCTTTCACTTAGTTTAGCTTGTCTAAGCCTATAAGCTTAAATTTCTCTTGTAAAATTATGACTAAGTTATTGATTTCGATAGTGAGATCCCTTTTAAAACATTTTATTGCCTTATTTAAGATGCGTTTGTTCTTGGAAGGTGCATATAGTAGAATTCCATAATAATTCAAGAAGTTGTTCATAACTTTGAGATCAGAAGGAAAGGGAGAGAGATGTTGGGGATCGAGGTGGATATGCAGTGTGCCTATGATAGGAATGAATGAATTTTTTTTGTTAGTTGTACTATCCATTCCAAGTTATATATGTGAAAAATTTGCCAAATTTCATATCACAAAAGTGTGTAATGTTGAATAGAATTCAGTCATCTAGAGGTTTAATTAAGACAAGAAGATCCCTTATCTGCAAAAAATCTTGCATTTAGGTTAGTAGTTGTGGTTGCATTGCAATCAAGGAAAGGTTCTCCAGGGTAGTTGTTGAAGGGTTGTTGATGGCACGAGCTTTCCTCTAGTGTTGTGACTATGTCTAACTTATCTATCTAACTAGTTTGACATTATTTGGGTGAATAGAGATAGGAATGTGGGGCTCATTTGCTAGCTAGGTGGGCTTCTCATTGTAATGTGATTGGCTGTGTGATTTCAGAGCAGCGGAGGCCATCCATGAGGAATGTTGTGTTTAAGCCCTTGTTTTTTTTGAGAGTGCATAGGTACATAAACTGATAAACCCCCATTGTTGTTTTCCTTGTTTTATTTATTAAAAAAATCATGCTAATAAATAAATAATAAGTTTAGAGACGTGTAACTTTTCATATATGAAAAAGATTGTGGAAAATTTTGTATCCCTATTACCATCAATAAAAATTTCAAACATAGTTTGCTACTTGTTTTGAAAATAAATATTTTTTAATAATTAATGTAGAAAACAATGTGAAAATGACATGAATTATCAAATCATATATTTCATCTACTATACTATATAATAAAAAAATGAGGTCTTAGAAATTATAGTTGTGCCAAGTGACTATCTTCCCTCTCATTAAATATTAAAATAGTTTATCTTAGATTACAGTTTATTACAAACATATCAAGTGATTTATTAGTTGTTACAATAGTTTATTACTTAAAATTTCAAGAAAGCTTGAATTCTACTCCAATTAAAATTTTAATATCAAAAGTTTCAAATGATTTAGAATTAAATTTAATATTTATTTATTTTTATTAATTATGTACCATTATTTAGTGGTAAAATGAATGTGATTTTGTCATATGGTTCATTAAATAAAGATAATTAAATTTACTTTAGGTGAGACTCTATTAAAATTTTAAGTGGCTCATTGATTATTAAATTAGTTTCCATAATATAGTAAATATTATTTTTGTTTCCATATAATGAATATATATTTTTTAATCTCACGGGCATGCTACTTGTGCACTCTAAAAACATATTGCATAAAAGTTATTCTTAAAGAAAGTTTGTTTTTCCGAGATTTTGATTTTGATTTTTTTTTTGTTTTGTTTTGTTTTCAGTTTATGAAAATACAAAATAATTTTAAAAAATTGTTTTTAATATACAACCAAACATAACCTTAGCTAACACGGCAAGTAACATAAGTATAACGAACTTGGGCCAATAAGATTTTGGTCTTAAGTTCAAGTATCATCCACTGGTGAGCGTGTTAGTGCATATCTTTTTCTCAATTGCTTTAGGTGCGTGAGAATCGCTTCATCCCATACTTATTTTTGTTTTCTACAAAAAAAAAAAAAAAAAAGAAACTGATATCTTTTTTTTTATTAGACATGATCATGACATTTCTTATTATATGTTATATTTCAGTTGTACTATCTCCTTCGTAAGATTATGCATTAAGCATAATTTTCAACTCTGAAGATCGGGGTGTTGTCAAGTTTAGTCCGTACGAGATACAAAGCTAATTATAATCTAAACGAAAACACAAACCGACCTTAGCTCAGTTGGTAGAGCGGAGGACTGTAGTAGGTTTATCCTAATAGATATCCTTAGGTCGCTGGTTCGAATCCGGCAGGTCGGACTTTTTAATTTTTTAAATTTTTTTTAAAAATAACCATCATAAAATAACTCAATGCTCCTTCCACTGAACACAGAATATTACAAAAGTTAAAATAGAGATGGGCTCAGGCCCGTTGTTTTGTTTTGTGGAATAAAGTCAGTATTATTTTAAAAATATAACAAAAAGATGTTTAGATATATGGCATTTTTAAAATTTTTTTATTATATGGAAGGAGCAGTGGACATTGTTGACGTGATTGCTCTAAATAATTTTTTCGTAGGTCAGGTATTTTTCTTTTATTTTTGTCTTTTAGGTTGGATGTTTAATGAAGACATTATAATATACGAGTTGTAACTTTTTCATTTCCCTGTAGAAAGGCCATTGCACAAATTTATGCCGTGTGGCTTTGGAATCAGAAATATGCTTTTGCTAAGTAATCATAGTATATGGATCTATAAATCTACTGGTAGATAAGGCAACCAAACTATGGAAGTGAAGTTTGGGCTTTCAACAGAAACGGAGTAATTAAGATGGTATATTTTAGAATAAGAAGTTTCACTACAGAAGTAAAGTTTGGGCTTTCAACTGTAAAAGAGCAATTAAGATATTATAGTTTAGAATAAGAAGAAACTTGGAGATAGTGCGTGTAAAGACATGATTCAAACTAGGGTGACAATTATCATTATCAGGGGAGTAAAGGAGACTTGGATGAGAAAAGGATCTAAGTCTCCTTCCTACCATTTAAATTGAATTTCAATTTCCTCCAAATTTTAACTAAATCTTATCCCCCACTTGGATGCTAGTGTGCATTTGGTTCCAAATTAAAAAGTCAGCTTATTTTACTATTCAGTTTATTTTTGTTACTATTTGTAGACTCCACTGCACTTTTTGGTACTATTCATGAGTCTCATGAGTCTCACTGTATTATTTCAGCTAACTTTTACATTTATCTATAGTACTTTTAGTAAAAAGTTTTTAGTTTCAGTAAAATAAACAGATCCTAAACAGACTTTTATTATGCATTTGGATGGGCTTATTTTTCATTAGTTTATTCAATTTATTGGGTAAAAATACAGTTGTACCTTGAAAAATGTGATACTTAAGACTTGTATATTCCTTTTTAGCATGAAAATAAGTTTAACAAAAACAAAAGGTAAATGGATTTCAGTGAAGAGAATGAAAAGTCAGGCCATCTCACTTGAAGCAGAAATATGGTTTAAAAAGATAATTTCCAATGGCCTAATGGCATGCCTTATCCTATGTGGGTTAACTTCTGGTGCTCGATTCAATCCTCCTATGTACACTTGAAAGGAAAAAAAAAGGGTAAAAAAGAAGTTGACACTGTCAATGGCTAAAGAAACATATTGAAACATTGAGATCTTTTTCTTTTCTTTTTATTTATTAACACTTGAAGGAACGCATGCACCATCTAAACAACTGGGCATGTCTACAACCTAACAAATTAAAACCTCACATCTTCTAGGCAAACATGCCCTCAGGCTATCATGGTACTACCTTTCCTTTTCTATAATGCTATTTACAATTTAACAGCCATCTCCTCCTACTTATACTCATCAAATACTCAAGTGGAGAGTACTCACCATTAAGTGTGTTGTGCTCAGAAGGTATACCGGAAAGCCAGGAAGCACTTCAATCCATCTGAAAATTTAAGATGATCAGTGTCATGAATGATTACAAAATAATACATCAATAGAGTTGTCTTTATCATTAAGATGATCAGAATGAGTACAAAATAATAGATCATTAAGATCATCTTTATCACAAAAATCATTAGTTCATCACTGAAGATGGGGTAGAGATGAGTTTTTCTTTCATCATGTTTTATTAACAGAAAGTTACTTTTATCCCCTCTCAGTATCTTTTCCAATGCTTCTGTTAAAAAAAAAAAAAAAAAACCCTCTTTGGCATCTTTACATGCCATATACTCTTCCATGGGAATCTTACATCATTGGATCCACGGAGAGTTTCACATCAAACTTTCCATTGTTCTCAATCTCCACTCCAAGCAATCATGAACACTACCTCTAGGAGTACAGGAATATAGAATGATAAAGATATACTCAACTGACTCCAGCTCTCAATTATTGAACTGGCCAACAAATCTAAAGTTCCAAGATGTGCTTCCTCCTCCAAGGATCTTGTCAGAATCTTATCAAATTTGTCAACTATGGAGTACAACTCAGAAACATCTCTTTTCATGCATGATCACCACTCCAAGAATCATGCCAGAATCTTATCCTATATCCACCTCCAACCACGAGTAGTGTAGGTCACAAATCTATCCCATCCTACTCTTACACTCTTCCACAAACCATACCTAAGAGTAATTATTAACATGTGGCACGCACACACAAAAACCACACCTAGGAGTAGTTTGAGCCTTCTGCATGGTCCAATGGCCCTAATGCATCCCCGTATTTCGTCCTGATCAACCTCTCTCTAGAGATGATTTTCCTTCTCTCCATAACAAAGTGGAATACGTTGGTAGACTGAATAATGTACTCTTCATCCTTTAGATAAATACATGGGGTATGGAGCATGGGAAACAATGAAAGACATGTATGATACAGCAGGTAACCTTAAGGAGTGGCGGCAAAGCTCTTGATTGATCAACGCAAGTGAACTGTGCCTAAATGCTTCATAAAACTGAACTGATCTGCGAGAGGAACTGATGGTTGAGTAGGCTTCCCCTTTCAATTCATGGAATGTCATCTAGGACACTATGGGAGTTTGTGTGCCTTGGTAGGAAAGAGATCGTTGAACTATAGCACAAGATAGACTTTCCTTGATGCAATGGGGTCAACCTGTTAACAAGGTAAGGTAAACCCAATGGGAAACATAAAACACGGGATATTGCTTTCGCTTTGGGTAGAAGACTATCCAAAAGGCCAAGGTAATGAAGCCACGGAAGATTGATTTGCTATTACTTGCAAATTTGCTTATTCAAGAATTATTTTATCGGGTACATGTGTGAAGTCCAATTGAAATGAAAGTCATATGGTTTTAAAAGTCAAGGTATGAATTTTTTATTTGGGTTTTTATTTTCTTAGTTATTGCTGGTTTTTTAGTCAGGGGCAAATCTGTAATATCTGTGATTCCTCCAAATTAAGGGTATTTTGGTACTTTAGTTGAGTCTATAATTTTCTAGGATATCCCAAGTATCTTAAAAGGAAAACAAACAAGGAGATGGAGTTGATTAATAAAATTATTGAGTATTTTGAGAATTGAGGCATGTCGGCTTTTGTATGTTCTTTTCTCCTTTTTTTTTTTTTTTTTTTTCTCATCTCCTTTTCTTCTTCTCTCTCTTGTGGTACTGTTCATATAGCCCCTGAACACCAGAAAATCCTCTGTTTTCCTTCTTCCATACAACCCCTAATCAAACCCTTCCTTTTACCCCATACTTTCTTCTATCAAATAACCATCAAACAACTCTTCAAACCAATTTAATTTCTAATACAAACTCCATAACTTTTTCTACAACAACTCTAAACTTTAGATCCACAAATTCACCTACCTCTAACCCACCACAAGCAAACGGACAAATTTCCAATTTGTTGTATGTCAAAAGGCTCACCCAGGTGAAAGAAAGGGGGAAGGGGCAACCTTTCTTCACTAGAGCAACCGCAGTAAGGTTACTTGAAGTGAAAGTTGGACCCACTAGGTTCTTCAATTTTTTTTAAAAAGAAATGAGAGACAAGAAAACATCTTTTTTTTATTTTTTATTTTATAAGTAATAAAGAAGTATATTCAAAAACACTACCTTATGCAAAAAAACATAAGGCAGAGAGAAAATTATAGAGAGATAAGAAACACAAGAGGGGAAATGAGAAGGAAAATAAACCAATTACAAAGGAGAGAGCTAAAGAACATGGGGAGAGAATCACTAAAGGTGAGTCCTCAGGCACTAAACCAGTCGAATAGAGAGCCACTGAAAGAAGCCAATAACTGGTCATCCAAACTTTCCATGTCCTCAAACGCCCTCCTATTTTGCTCCCTCCAAAGACACCACATTAATCTCTTTGATCCAAAACTCACGATCAGCCAAAAAAAAAAAGAAAAAAAAAAGAACAGTTGTAATACAAGACTTCACTGTTTTCCAAAACTCATTCCCCCTAATAAATATAGCAAGCAATCCTAGTTGACATGATCATATGACTTTTCAATATCAGGTTTGCAAATCACTTGCAAACGACAGCTCTTAATTTTGCTATCCAGACATTCATTAGCCACTAGAACAAGTCCAAAATCTGCCTCCCTCTCACAATGGTGTTTTGGGGTTCAAGGGTTAACAAATGAGATGAGGAGGAAGAGGAACAGTAAGCCAAGTTGGTCGTGCTTGAGAAAACACTCAACAAAGCCTTAATTCAAAAAAGTTGAGCAGAACCAATCAGATATTAATAGTTTACAATCTAAAAACAGAAAGACTGAGATATCTTGTTTCCATTTGTATAGAAAAACCAGATATAGAAGTTTTGCAGCAGAAATTAAAGACTTTCAGTGATAAACATACCTATTCACATGTACTTTGGAGAGAAAAGTTGCAACTTGTCTTTACTAATGCAACCAAGTAAACCTGAGCCCTGGGAATGTGCATACTTCACGTCAAGTATAGGAAGTTGATGTGGTTTAAGATTCTGGCTGTCAGATAGATTTGGCAATGCCCTCAACCTCAATCCGTGGGTCACTTCATCCCCATATGCAAAAATTGGGTAGCAATTTTCTATGTTTATAATTGTAGACTTTGTCATCTGAACATAACTTACATTGGTAGACGTAGATACCAATTTATTGTAAAAGTTACCAGCTACCCTTTTGACAAGAACTTGAGAACCCACAGTATTAAGAGCAGTGGATGACTGTGAAGATTGAGAACTAGTAGCTCCATTTGATGCTAGGATCTTAGGATGATATGAAGCAACAATGTCATCACTTGAGGGGCTATAAGCAAGTGACATGCAAATGCCTTGATCCTCCAAACCAGGAACTAGAAATGGCCTTCAATATATAATACGAGAAATGTTAGAATATGTCCTAAACTTTTCCCAAAATTCGGACTCTTACTAAAAAGATTTATTTATATATTTTGAAAACATAGGCTTTCAATGCTCCATAATTTAATAAGTTATATTTTGAAAACATAGGCTTTCAAGTGGACTTATATATGGTTCAAAAATACCCTCGTTAATGAAGGGTAACTTAATTTAGAAATAGGATCATAAATGTCAAATAACACATTTCATTTTAAATTCAAAAAGAGAATTCTTAAAATTTAGGATTTTTTCCTTCACATTTATAAAAGGAACTACAAAAATTACAGTTACTGCTTATTTCTAAAGTTTATCATTTTTATTTGTTTGAAAAAAAAAAATTCTAAATTATAATAGATGCAAATTATTAACTTTACTAAAAAAAATAAGAGTCTCTGAGCGCTAGTGTGTGTGTGTGTGTATATATATATATTAAAAGACATTAGTATTTTTTTTTATGACATGTAACCTCACCAAAACAGGGCCCTTTGGACCCACTATTGGGAAGTAAACAATGGATACACGACCCCACCCACCAAAAATAAGACAGTAGTACTTCAAATGAGTGTTTGCATATATATTTTTTTAAATATCAAGGGGAGCCACTAAGTAAAATGTACACATACTTTATAATTTTTATTAATAAAATAAAGGGGGAGGGAAATTTTTTGAAAAGCCAGAGGGAGCCATGCTTTGGCGAGGATGGGCAGCATTGGGCTTTAAAGGAGACTTGAAAGGCCCAAAAATATGTTAGTTATGGGCCTGGTTCCAAGCCCACAGCTAGAGGTTTTCCAGCATCCAAACAAGCCACTTTGGGTCCCACTTTGTGCTGGAATTAAACCCTATTTGTTACTAGACTCTGGTGCAGGGGGCAGAATCAATTTTATTTTCAGAATTTATTCTTTTTTCAGATCACATTTTTGAATTTTGATTTTGGTCATTAATGTCGTTGAAGATTTTATAGGATGTAATTGTGGCTTGATGTAATCCTTGGAGCCTAATTTATTATTTTTTTAATTTTTAATTTGGTCTTTTATGTTGTTGAGGATTTTATGGGATGTAATTGTGGCTGTATGTAATACTTGAAGCCTATTAAAAAAGACTCCAGGAATGGTTTGGGGCAGTGCAATTTGAACAAAAGTTTCTTATTAGAAGCTAGGTGGTCAAGCCTAGGGTTTGCCCCATTCTTTCTATTTTCTACCCATTCCTTTCTGCATCAGACTATGGCTTAAGAAAACCGATCTAAATGAAATGGATCACTGCTGGCAGCAGCTAATTGATATGATGAAGAAGTCCTAATGGATAAGGGACTTATCTAGATAAGGATAAAAAATATGATTGGCTGGGAAGAAGGTTAACTTTCAATACAATTCTACCATCCCAGACCTATAATTAAGAGAGCTGTATTTCAGAAAAGGGAGTAAATTCTGTGTGAAGAGATGGCAGAAACTCTGCTGGAGTTTTGTGAGAAAATTCTGCTATTACAAGAGGAAAGTTGTAAAAAGAGCATGAAGAGAGAGAAAAATATGATGGGAGAGTGAAAGAAGAGCTTGCAGGTTGACATGACAAAAGTTAGAGAAATTCAGAAACATTTAAGGTGTGTTTGGATATCTCTTATTTGCTGAAAATACTGTAGCAAAATAATTTTTAAATGTGTGAATAGTACTGTGGGACCCAAATTTACATTAAAATTTGTGTTTGGATGACTTTTGTGGGTCCATGAACAGTGCCATGGGACCCACATTTTTTAAGCAAAACGCACAAATGCACAAACGCAACGCTTAGTCGTTCTCTCTATCTATGCCTAGTGAACAAAAAATTGTTCTTTAATTTAACTATTTTGATCTTATTAATTCATACATCTCTTTCTCATATTCTCTTTCTTTAGAATTGGAGGTTGCCTTTAGATGCAATGAAAAATTTCTTCTTGATTGGAAGTCAAACCCTAAGTAAAATATATGTGTGTGTGTGTGTGTGTGTGTAATACCAACAACCAGTGAGATTTCAAGGCATTGCTAATTGTTAAGCTAATGACATCCTTAGGAGGTTTCACTTTGGAAATTTAAATATTTCTATCCCTTTCCTCCTAGAACATTCAAAATCCTTTCCTGCTCCTTCAAAATTCAATAATTGAGGAAACTGAATGCAGATGTAAAGGGATTGTTTTCTGGGCTTTAATGCTTGAAACCAACATGCTGCCCCTTAGGATATCAAGTACTCTGCATGTTTGTGAACAACTTCGAATATGAGAAAACTTCTTTTTTCCAGACAGACCAATTTTAGGTGAGGAAGTTGTCAATCTTTGACAAGAGAATTAATAAAAAGCACAAAAAAAGATCATGCAGACCATAAACTCCTAAAGATAGCTACAATTGGCCAGCAGGTGACTTAATCTATAATTAACGATTGTGGTAACCAGGAACCCAATACTATGTGTTTCTTTTTTGCTTTCATTTTCTTTGTTGCCAAGAGGATAAGTTGGTACATCAAGCATACAAAAGGGGAAGGATGTTAACATTCGTTTGACCTAGTGATGACAACGATGACATTCACTAACTACAATCCATAGTATCTACTGTTCAGCTTTTAAGTAAAGATTATGAAACCAGATATATGTCTGTACTCTGTACATGGATTGGAATTATTACTTTTTGTGATGGCATAAGAGTGCATCCACTAACTGCAGCAGCAATACTTCAGGATGAAGAAAGTGGTTTCAACCAATGAGCTATAGCTCAACTGGTACTTCCTTGCCCTAGAATAATGGGATGGAGGGTGGGATCTTGGGTTTAAAACTCACTGTGTGTGTGAGTAATTTACCCCAAAAAAAAAAAAAAGAAGTGTCACAAAAACTCCCTTCGGTATTGAGGTTTATAAATTGTTACATCTCTGTAAAATTTAGTCATAGGTTTGAATTCATTTTTATGTCAATGCACGCCATGCTTGAAAGTGCATGCATGTCAATAATTGGCTGAACTTGGATATCTAATAGACTACGTTCTTCATGGAAATCTGATCTACTGATGTAAATCATGCACATAAACATGGTTCAACGCAAATAACATATTTCATGTATCTTAATGCTCTCCCTAGTTTCTCCATACAGCTATATAGAGCTTTGCTACCTACAGTTTTACATGTTTTCTTCTCTTTGCCCCCATCTCTTGGGAGATGACACCAACCTAAGATGTGTGTTTAGACAAGGTTTCATATTTTCTGTTAAGTTTCAAGAGAAGGTGCCCACTAGTTTCATAATGTTGCCAACACCATCTTTCCTCCATGAATTGTATCTCACAATTATAAGGTCCTATTCTGTTATAGCATATTATCTGAAACTTGATGTGTTTGCCAGCTTATATTTGTGTTCCAAGAGAATAAAAAATTAACCTTGCATATACGAATACAATAACTATGTGACAATGATTCATTTCCAAACTACCTTCAGATCTCTTATAACAGAATGTAAACTTCTAAAATACAAAAAATTTAATGCACAAATTTTATTAGTAGCTTGAGATATATGCATTCATTGGCACACTATAGTTCAGATGACAATTAAAAGTCATCAATCGTTACACATGAGGTTGACTCTTCAACTGAAACACTAAGTAATATGGGATGAAGAAAAAAAAATCAATGGACTGAACTACTGAAGTTCATGTCTGGGCAAGGGATTCTAGATCATGTCACAAGGAATCAAGTTGAAAGTAATGGGTCAACAAGCAACATAAATCAGTAGCTTGAAATAAATGCATTTCTCAGCATGAGATAATTAAGATGATAAAACAAAAGTTATGCATAATTAAGCATACAGTTGTACTCTCTCAACCGAAATTAAAATGGATATAAGATGAAAAGAAAAATATCATTGGACTGAACTTAATGACTGGAAAAGGCAATAAATTTTATAAAATTCATCAACAAGGAGACAAATTTTATATATTAAGATTCAAATTCAAGATATTAAGTCACAACTAAAGCAATTAGCAGTGCAGCCTCCTGAATGAATTAGCAAAACAGGCACAGACCCAAGTAAATAATTCTGACATGTTTTTATAGACCAACCTATCTGTGGCACAACCAGTGTTCCACACACATGGGCCAATGGAAGAAGCAGTGAGCAGTTTGTGAGCACCCTGACCAAAAGCTGGGTTGTTTACAAGGGAGTATATAGTATGAATGGGCCGGGAGGTCAATCCAACCATGCACTGTAGAGGATTTCTGGTCCGACGCATATCAAATGTCAAAAGCATACCATTCTGAAAGATTAATCAGAGTGAATTTTATAATTTCATCCAAATCAAAGTACTTGAATCTTATAAAATTATAATAGCACAATACAATATAAACCATGAAAAGTAAAATATACGAATTGCCTACATCTATTTTTTTGGGTAAATTACATAAAAAGCCCAAAGATTTTATCCTAGTTTCAAATTGGACTGAGTTTTTAATATCATCAATTAAAATTACATAATTTCCTTACTGTTTCAATTTCCCCCATCCATAAGCATCCTTCAAATGCGAGCAACTGAGAAGTATAAAATCCAAATAAACAACCAGAAAGATTTCGTTTTATAAATTAAAATCCGTCACCACCTGCATGACCTGACCCTTGATTCTCAACTTGCCCGTGAGAGAGTTGCAACATGGATGAAACACAGAAGATTAGAGAATTTCTTTTGAGGTGCTACAACCTGAATAAGAGGAACCTCCCTTAGCGCCTACAGAGATTAGTATTACAATCAAAAGAGGAGAGAGCTTTTAGGTTTTCACAGTCCAAGAAATACTACACCATACACTGGTTTAGACTGTCATTCAATACTACAACCACTGAATTCAAAAGTGTCCCACCCTTCACCAACTTTCTCAGGCTTCTCTTGTGGTAAAGAAGTCTTTTATTTTTTTGCTCAATGTTAAGAGGTCCTTTGCTCTCCTTCAAAAATAGCTATGTTTCATAGTGGTAAAACACTCATTTTAGGCTTGGGGTATGGCACCAATGGTGGAGGCTAGAGCACTTGATGTTCTTTGGTTGGTATGCTTTCATACTATTGGGGCTAGAGATTGGGCTTTTTTTTGAAAGTTATTCCTTTTGATAGATGATAAAAATTTTGTATTAATATTTTTAAAAATCAAGTACAAAAGATCCTGGAAACAGTTAAGAATGGGTCCAACACTTGTTGTGAATTCAGGAAATTGGTCCTAAATTTGTGTTATATCTGGTGCTGTTTTAGGGAGAAAAATTAGGAAGTTAAGAGGGAGTGTTGGGTAGGAAGGGAAGAGGAAAGACAGAGGAGGTGGGGAGGGAGGAGAGAGTGGTGGTCACTGGTCAGCACTAGAGGGTTTTTTTTTTTTTCCACTTCAACTTCATAACAGAAATGGCATCACTTTACATGTTTATTTGGTGTTATGTACAAGTCACATGGGCTCATGGATGGGGAAATTGCAATGGAAGGAATATCATGTGGTCTTAATTCATGAAATTAAAATCTTCAAGTTCAATTTGAAACAAGGGCAAAACCTTTGAGTTTTTTTATTTATTTTATATATTTATATTTTTAATGTAATTTCCCTCATTTTTGTTTTAATATACAAAATAAGTACATATCAAGCAAAGAAAGGAAAAGATTACAGGTTGATCTGTTACAAAACAGAGATGAGATTCATAACAAATCCTCAGCAACAGGAGAAAAAGATGCAATATGATTTTAACTCTCTTGACAACAGTGAGCACCAAGGACTCTAAACTGTCATTACTCTTCAAATTATGCTAACTACATTATCAAGGATATATTTTTTTAAAAAGGTCATAGTTAAGTGTCAAACCTGTAAACCAGCATAAATATAACTTGGGTTGTTACTATCCCATGAGCATGACCATGCCGGGTCCTGGAAATGCAATGTTTATATAAAGAATTACGGACCAAGCAGAAATAGTGTAGCAGCATAGGAAGAAAAGGAAAGAAAATAATTGCATAATGCAGTGTTCGCCATTATTTACACCGTAAAATATAAATGAATTCTTTCAAGAAATACCACTTATTAAATCTGTTGCAAAATACGTCCAACAAAACTAGATTAATTATTTGTAAACCCAGAGAGAGAGTAGAGTACCATAAAAGAGATCCTGAAAAATATTTAAAGCATTCAAGGGGAAGCCATCAATTAGTTCCAAACCTTAAGAGTTAAGATAGCAACTAATTCTTCCCCAATATTTTTAGTTGTACATTTTTTTTTTTTTTTGCCTTTTTGTGTCTGTTATCCCTTAGTAATACTTTGTTGCTCAACCAGAACTTGCAAAACATAATAGCCTCTAGAAAAGAATCATTACTGTTAGATATAAAATTTGTTAATGCCAGTGAGAATAAAGTGTCAAATTGCTGTTTCTGTGTTAATTACTGTTTTAGCTATTCAGTTATTTTCATCTTTGGGACCCACATGTGAATCCAGTTTGGCGAAGGTCTATCTGATGTTGAAGGTTGCACTTGAAATGAATTTAAAGTTAATTAAGTTTCTTATTTGAGTCATAGATTTGAAAAATTGGAGGTATTTTTGTCCTCAGTGGTAGAACAGTAATTTTCTGCAGTTCCTGACAGAATTTTATCTTCAGTCTGACGGTTTATTTTCATAACTAAGCCTGACATTGACAACAAAAAAAATTGTCCTTAGTATAAACATTCAATAGACTATGACTTCCTTAGAAAAAAGAAGGCAGTACTATCAAACTTCCATCTTAGGACTACCTTAGCACAATCTATCTTTTGCATAAGCAATGTATATACAATCTAAATAAACCTGATCCCTTCATACGACATTAAAGGTTAAGTGGCATTCCACATTCCAGTCCCTGTTGCAAGGTCTGAATGTATCACATATATGCTATGGATACTAGACTCCGTATATGGTTAGAACAGTGGTTGAATGGATGTTTCATGGATACCATGTAACTGTACACTTTTAAACAAGGCAACCTTTGGCACAGCTTTTCATGAAATTTTAGAAAGAACTATAAGGTCTTAATTATTTTAAGGCAATAGCAATTCCAAACAAACTATATAGTAAAATAATTAAGACCATATAGTTGAATATCTAGTAAAATATATAAGAAAAATGATTTAAAAAAAAAAAAGGAACATGAGCACTCTGTTTTCATGCACTGGCATTTAGAGAAAGGAAAATGAAGTTGTACCGGCAAATCATAATTGATGACTAATTCATTGCTTCCATGGCTGAAACAACAAAACAAAACAAATTAGCTAGATTCCAAGAATATATGTATATAAAAGCACCAGGCTGATGAAAAGATTACCTAAGAATGGATAATTTCTTCCCAAGTGAAGCTAAAAGGGTGAGTCTACCACATGGGGAGACTCGTAGATCCTTAATGGCCCTTATTCTTTTAGGAAGCTGTATATCTTCATTTTCATGAGGACAGATCAAGTTAATCTGTGAAACAAGAGTTCACACAAATTAAACTAAAGAGTCAGACAAATAAACTCAGGTGCATACACGTTACAAAAACCAATTTTCTCCCTCAGTTTAAGTAAGAGATATACTTTGTTGAGCATATGTGTCCCACCCATCCCAGAAATCCTTCGAGCAAGAATTAGAATTTGGTAAGAAGCATCCATATCAAAAAGTGTTGCGCCTTCTACAGCCAACTCTTGCTGACAAAATTAAAGTTGCTTCATTAAAATCATAGAAAAGAAAAATGTCAACACACAAAGAGAGTAGTCCAAATAAAAATTCAAAATATTGACAAAGCATTTGGAATTGAAAACCACAAACAAGACTAAAAGAACCAAACCAAATAAACTTTAAGATGTGATAATGCAAAGGACAGGATCAAAACAATGTAAAGCATGCAGCAGGATTGTATGATATGTAATGGTACAAAAAAGCATCCTCTTTTAAGACCCAGGCAGTTAGAGCAAAGACAAATTTTTTTAGACATCCAAAAAGAGAAATATAGATTATTTTATGAGATGAAGTAAGAAATTGCATATCAGGGGCTATTATATATATTATAGGTTTAAATTACTAATTTGGTCTCTGAATTATTTGACAAATTCAATTTAATTCCTTCACTTTCAAAATTAAGGCAATGTCATTCTTGATGGATGACAAATTAGTACCAGAAAAAGGATGATATTGACTTGATTTTAAAAATTGAAGGACTAACTTGAAACAATTAATAGAAGAGTAACCAAATTCAATTTGCGCAGTAGAGTGAGGACCAAATAAGTAAATTTTTTCACATTTTATTCTGGGGATAATTCCCTCGAATCTCTTTATCCTTAGCTACTTGTGCGTTCAGCCAATAAGGAAGCTTGTATTTCTGAAGTGTTAAGTCCTCCTATTGGTGATAATGATAGAGTATGGAGCTTAAGATTTTATAGGGAATTTAATGATTGGGAGTTGGCGGCTTCCTATTCCCTACTTCACTTCATTCAATCTTGAATTCCTAGGGGTGGAGGTAATGACAGACTTTTTTGGTGTCTTAATGGAAGTGGAAAGTTTGATGTTCGGTCTTTATATCATAAGATTCAAAATGTAACTTTGGAAAGTAAAGGTTCCTAAAAGGGTGGCATTTTTTATGTAGATAGTGGCTCATGGTCAGATCCTTACTTTGGATAATCTTATGCTTCATAGCCGCACCTTAGTAAATCGTTGTTGTATGTGTTGCTGTAATGAGGAATTGGTGGATCACCTGTAGATTTCTTGTCTGGTTGCTCATTCTCTGTGGATGTATATGTTTCGGTTGTTTGGGATTGTTTAGGTCATGCTAGGTTCCGTTGCAGACTTATTTTTTTATTGGTATCATTTGCTTGGGAAACATAATTCTGATATTTGGAATCTAGTTCCGGGTTGTTTAATGTGGAATATTTGGACTAAATGGACTCAGCGTTCTTTTGAGGATATGGGAAAATCTTTGGAACAATTGTTAGATTTATGCAAACGGACCCTCTTTGATTGGTCTCGGTGTCGAGGACTCTCGGATTGTTCTACTATCACGGATTTTCTTTTGTCTCTTAGAATAGCTTAGTGTCTGTTTGCTTTTATCCCTCTTTTTCTACATGTTCACTATCGTGAACCTTGTGTTTTTTTTCATGCTTATCATTTTTCAATAAAACTTTTTCTTTCCTATCAAAAAAAAAAAAAAAAAAGTCCTTAAATCACTTTTTTCGCAACAAATTTCGGTTTTAAATGATTATGGCTCCATTTCATGAGCATTTGATGGAAAGTGTAATACAATGCTATACTTCAATTTAGTTGCACAAAAAATGTAAAAGTTTGTTATAAAAGTAGTGGATTTGTTTTTCTTGGATTGGTAATGGGCAGCAGCCAATTTTAATTAAAATTTGAGAAAGTAAGTTAACAAATAAGAAAGAGAAAAGCCACAAGCACACCTGTAGTACAAAGCTGCAGGGAAGAATCTCCTGTTTGCCAATGTTTGAGTCAATGTGGTGTCCTACATCATCATATGTCAGTAAATAAACCACTTAATTGATTGATATTACATATTATGGCTATGTTTGATTAGCAAAACAATGATCAAACATGGGCAAAAGATAAAAGAATTGGATGCAACATAGTGAAGGGTACCCTTGGGGGAAGATTATAGATTTCAAGTATGGCGCCACTTGAGGGAGTTGATTTTTAACGAGGGGGCCATATTTTTTATAAACAAATAGTTAGGGATGGAGGGATTTGGACCCTAGATGCCTCATTTGAAAACACTAAAATGTGCCAGTTGAGATACAAGGTTCTTGGCTTAGGGGGACATGTGGTGTGGGTTTGCAGAAGAATATTAAAAAATGGGACAACTTCTCACATTTTATCATACATGACATTGGTGACGGTTCTAAAATAGCTTGACCTGTGGGAAAGACTACTCTTTAAGAGAGATTTCCTAATTTTTTCCTATTTGGTAGGGACAAAGATGCTCATGTTGTAGATTATCTATAGTAAATTAGGGTTGCTTTTTATTGAAATTCTCTTTTCATTAGAGTGGTGAATGATTGGGAAATAGAATATATGACACAATTACTGGATGACATATATGAGAAAAGCAAGTAAAAGTTCATAAAACTAAATTCCAATTGGGCAAAGTATGAAAGAAAAAAGACCTAATCTCAAAAATAGACTGTTCCTTTCCCTTAAAGCTTTTAGCATTCCGTTCCCGCCAAAGACACCACATTGTGCAAAGTGGCATTGCCTTCCAAATATCTATATTTTGATGTCGACCAAAACTGCCATGCCAGGATGCTAACATATCAATGACCCGCTGACATAACCCATGTAATTCCAAACAAACAGTTCACCATGGTCCACAACTCAGGCTAAAGGACAGTGAAGATAGAGATGATACACCGAATCCCCATTTTGTTTACACATAACACACCAATCTAAAATAATAATGACTCTCTTCCATAGAATATTTGTGGGTGTCTCATTCTTTTTTCTAATGGGGACTTTTTAGAGTTCCTAGATACCATGAGCTTTCAATAACCTTATTGTATTTTTACTTTAATTTTATTCTTTTTTGCTTGGGCTTTTCATTTGTATATTAACCATGTACTAGGGTTGCATCCCTTTCACACCTTTTTAATTGAATTTTCTTGAAGAAGAAAGACAAGGGGTACCCACTAGGTTCCTATACTGCTTGGGACACTCGTCACAAAAGGCACTTAGTTTATTTTTTATTAATGAACCAAATAATCATATTATGTGAAATCTGGGAAATAATCAATTAAAAGAAGAAACCATATGATTAAAAGGGAAGAACCTTTTTGTTGAGGCCTATGTGCAACATGTTGTTAGAGAATTAAAACAACGTCTTACTTAAAAAATTTATGTTTTAACTGAGAACCTTTATTGTTCATAAGGCAAAGGGTACTCTTGTAATATATGCATCTTTTTTCCCCTTGTTTTAGGAAGGTAGATTATCATTGGACAAGAACATTCCAGTTTGAATGAGAAAGGATTGCCTGGATTGAGTGTAATAATGGTACACTAATAAAGGAGCCATCAGTTCAGTAAGGGGCTCACTTCTAGTACCTGTTACCTCAACCAGAGTCAAGCCCTCAATTAGGCACAAAGGCAAGTGTCAAATGTCATCTTGCCTCAAGGATCGTAAGGTACTAACTAACACCTCTCCTCACTTGAGTGTCTAGCAAAGATGCACTGGTACGGATACAGGTATGGGCAATGATACGGGTATTGGTACAGGGATACAACATTGTTTTAAAAACTTAGGGTATGATTACATTGGGGATACATGTATTAATTACTTACTAATTTTTATTTTTTATTTTTTATATATTGTTAAACATTTATTTTTTATATATGGTTAAGCAAATATCACTTTAAAAGCAATAATGGATAACAAAGTGAATTCATAACCATTAAATGATGTTAAGAATAAAATACAAGAACCAAAAGAGTAAATAAAAGATAACTAGATAAGTGTTCAACATTAAAACTAATATAAATAAAAAAAACTAATAAAAAAAAAACTAATATAAATAAAAATTCTTACAAGTTCAGGCTATCTCTCACTATTGGGGGTTGGGTTACAATGGTATCCAAGTCGTATCACGGGTGTATCCTAAATGTATTGACACTTAAAAAAAAAAGAAAAAGACTGGGTATGTATCTTAGAGTTATTTGGTGTTATACCAGTAAGATATGTATCAGATACAGGTAATTGAGCAAAAATGGAGTATCCGCGCATCCTAGGTGTCTAGGCAAGCCCTTGACTACATTGATGACCAATCAAACTGATGAAAAACAAATAAAAAAAAGCAATGTTCATTTCCTAAAGTTATTCATTAAAATTAATATTAAAAAATGAAAATAAGAAGATGAAGATTACTGTTATTCTCTCCCCAGGATTCCTTAGCAGAAAAGAATCCAAGAGGCTTACTCCCCATCCCTCCTAATGTTGCATTCTCCAAATCAGCTTGCTTCTACAAAACCAAAATCAGGCCTCAAGTTTTAAGAGAAAAGAGAGAAAACTATAAACACACGACAAAATAATTTTAAAACTATTAGTCATTGGGCCTCAAGTTTTTGTTTATAGTTCTTTTTGTTGGACAGAAAAATATTTAGTATTCTCAGTTCAAAAATAATTTTAAAACATTTAATAATGACCTGTGGAAATTGAAAGAAGGATCTAGTATTCCCTCCCCCCACCCCCCCCAAAAAAATCAACACCATAGAAAAGAGGAAATCAAAATGACAACCTAAAACATTGGCATGAAATGTCACGTTTCAAATACAAACATCAATAGATTATACCTTCTTGACTTGGTGCAATTCATTCAGTAGATTATCCTGTACATCGAGCAACTTATCTTGAACATCAAGCAAACCAGCTCTCTGCACCCAAGAGAGAGAGAGAGATAGAGATTAACACATCTCAGAAGCGGTTCAGCATGTAGTAAACAAAACTATCAACAAAGTTTCTAACAATACTGTCCTAAGTATTGATGACGTAGAAACCATCTTCTTCTTCTTCTCTTTGGATAAGTTTTAGCCCCAAGGGAAGAGGAAAGGTAAGATTTGAACTAGTGACCTCCGTTTTATGAGGTATGGTTCACAGCCAATTTTGCCACCCCTTAGGGTGACATAAACCATCAATTAAAACCCAATTCACATCCCCTCGTTAACCTCTAGATATGAGCAGCTAACTTCCAGACCAATTGTGCAAGTTTTAGAAAGACTGAAGTTACCATATAAACAGAACAACCAATATACTTCCTCACATTAATTACACACAAACAACAGGTGTCACTGTACATCAAGAATCCCCCCATGTTTCCCTTCCCCTTAAGCATAGAAATTTATCACAACTTACAATAACAAGGTATGAAATATAAGATTTGTCTAGGGTTAGTTGGAGTCAACATCTAGAGTTAGTTGGAGTCAACATCTAGAGTTAGTTGGAGTAAAAAAAAAAAAAAAAAAACCTAATATCCTTTTTACTAATAAGACCTAAAATAAAATCCAATTTACCAATAAAAGTACACTTGAGTTGAGTTCTTAAATCAAATAAGATTAAATAGAAATAAAATTTTCTCTGTGGTTTCTATATCAGTTTGACTTAGGTGATGCCCAATTCAGTAACTACTATGTTGGCTTCTTGGAAGGGAAAATTCAAAAATGGAGAAATTTGGATGACAGTTCCTTTTATAGTTCATGTGGTGTCTTTGTTTGAGGATAAGGAAATAATAGGAACCCAATTAGTAGCTTTGTTTAGTGGTTTTTTATTTGATTGGTCTGGAGCATGGGGATTCACTAATACCGATTACATTCCTGAATTTATAGAGTCATTGTCTCTCTGTACGTAAATTCATTCATTTGTATTCTTTAGTCTTCTCTATGTCATTTGTAAATGGTATAGTATTTTTGCTATAAAACATATCTTACTTCTGAATCCAAATTATATCTCATGTCGTGTCTTTAAAAAGAGCATAATAGATGTACTTTTAAGGGCAAGGTTACCTTTGTCTTTTCCGAGCTTAGTAACGCAAGCTAATCACCAAGTGGGGCATTAAATTTGTTGCATGTATGTTGGATTTAATAGGGTGGGATGTGGTTTACATGTTGTTTGTCAAGAACCTTGTAGCTCAATTGATTGAAATGGAGATATCCAAGGTTCAAATCCCCCTCTCCCAACTATCAAATTATCAAAAAAGGGCAAGGAGTTACCTGTGCCACATCAAAAGCTTGCTTTTCTTAAGATCTTATATGAATGGGCAAAAAATGCCACCAAATTTCTCCACACTTACCTTCAGGGGCTTCTTAGATGATTTCTATTTCAAATGTTAACCCTTTTTTCTTTCTTTGTTCCTTTTTTGTTTTTTCTTCTTCGCTTGTCCTTCGTACACATCCCATGTTCTAGGGTAGCACTTTATTTTGAGCTTTTAAATGAAATTTAATTGCATTATATATATATATATATATATATAGAGAGAGAGAGAGAGAGAGAGAGAGAGAGAGAGAGAGAGAGAGTACTTCATAGACTAAAGGAAGTTCCCTCTGGTCTTACCTTGAAACTCTGCCTCTTGAATTTCTATAATTTTTTGCAATAGAAGTATAATTTACATGTAAAACAGTCAGAAAATTTTGTGAAGTATTCCTAGCCACATTGACTACTGTCATAGCTAATTGCCATCATAACAGTAGGCACATCATAATCTCAGTAAGATTCAGGCATAAAAGATATATGAAGATAGACCAAGACAATAACTGATAGTCTGATATGGATAAAACAGCAAAGGAAAAGAGCAGCCAACATTAGGAAGTGATGTAACTAAGCAATTGAATACGTAACTTTCTTTTGGATTGGGGGGATTACCTCATTCTTAAGAGACCTGATTTCAGTTTGAAGAGACTCAATTTTCTGCATGGGTCAATAGATTCAATTAATAATAGTGCCCATGTGCCATGTCTATCTTTTAGAATGGCATTTCAATGTATGATACATGAGCATTACCTTCTGTAGACCTTCATCATGCACAACCACAGGTGACGCAAAAAGCTTTCTGACATCCTTTGAAATACATTTTGCATTGCATTGCGGACACTAGAAAGAAGAAACGCATAGGTAAGATGCAGAAAAGAATGTACTGAAGCCTCTTCAGTAGCGGTATAGCACATCAACTAATAAGAAAAAAAAATTACCTTTGCAGGATGTCCATGGCACTGCTGAATCCATGTAATGATGCAAGACATACCATATACATGTCCACAAGGAAGACAACTGCAATCCTTAACCATATTTTTTCAATGATTGATCAATATGAATGCACACAATATCATAAACTATAAATCCAAATAAGAACAGAACAACAATTTTCACACCCAAAATAATTCACAAACAAAAGGATGCCATGCCACCTCTTCCAACACCATACTCAAGCGCTTCACAAACATTACCAACAAACTATTAGGCCATAATCGTTTACATATGTTAGTCCACTCAACGCTATTCCACCATTAAAGACAACAAAAATTTGATACAGTTCCCTAGGTTTTGTACCTTAAGTTCCCTAATTAAATTCAAATTAGCCAATAAGTATAGTTGAATTTAGTTGTTATTAGGGAAGGACAACACCATTGCATTGGCCAATGCAGCCACATTGGGGACCTATGGTCCAACCAAATTCCATTACACACAAACAATAATTGAATTAAGAATATGCATACACAGATGGCTAAGAATACTGAAATACTCAAGGTAAAGAAAATTGAAATGCCAGACCTGGCTTGGTGATCGCCTTGGGAAGCCCAAGGTTCCATACAAATAGAGCAACAAAGCCCGTCCAAGTTACTCTCACCCAACTCTTTCTTCTTCTTCTTCTCCTTCTCTTCCTTTCCCTCCTCTCCATAGCCTTGCTCCTCGGACGCTTCTTCTCCCGTAATTTGACGATCGTGCCCTTCTCCGCCGTCTATTTGCATCGGCGTGGGCGCGGCGGCGGCGTCGGAAGGTTGAGGTGGCTGCGGAGGACGCGTGAATAAACGGATCATTGTGGGTGTGGACTACGAGTATCCGATCACTGAGACTGAGTGAGAGCCATCAGAGAGAGAGAGAGAGAGAGAGAGGGGAAAGGTCGAAAAGGTCGGGTTTGGTTTTCGCGGCTACTATATACGTACCGGTTTAACTCTGGCGCCAGTTCCGCCACGTCAGCATGGACGGGGTTGTTGGGCTTGGGTCAATCTGTGTGGCGTACTGGACTGGGCCTTCATACTTCATAGTGTAACTAGTATTGTTATTGATTCCGTTCCATTTCAGCTGGACCGGCCGGAATTTTTCGTTTTGGTATGCAAACCAGTACCAGAATACCCATCGTTTTATCTCGGGCCAGATTTCGGGGCATTCCGGCCGAGATGTGAATTCCGGCCGGTACATGATTTGGCCTATGGAAAAAAAAAAATTTATTTGATGGCTAATATTATGTTATAAATTTTGTTGGCTTATTAGTTATTAATTATTATGGGCTTATGTAATGATTAATGACTTGTTATAAATCTTCTTATTATTTGATGTTGTATTGAGGTTTAAGACATAAGAGTTAAGACTAAATGTTTTGTATTATTTGATATTTAGTTATTGTCTTCTAAATCTTCTTATTGTGTGATGTTAAATAGATGTTATATTAATGTTTAAGACTTAAGAGTTAAGACTAAATGATTTGTATTATTTGAAATTTAATTATTTATTTATTAGAATTGACAATTTTATATTTTACAAGAATATATATAATTTAATTTTTAGGAACCCGAAACACCTTAAAACGGTACGCCGAAATCGGCCGGTACCGAAATATTCCATTCCACTGGACAAACCGAAACGGGTCTGAAACGGTATTAATAACAATGGTAATTAGCATAGATTTTTCTTTTTTCTTTTTTTTTTTTATATAAAAAATACTAAATTATTTGAAGATAAAATGTAAAAATAGATTTTGGATCGAAATCAAACTCAAACATAGATCTAATGTGTTAAATTTAATTCAATTTTTTCATTTCTTTTCTTATGCTTTTTTCCCTAACATAGTTTGAGTATTTTCTTAAAATTTAGGAACTTTTAATTTTAAATTAAAAGATCGTGGAGTCAATTTGATTTTAGCACAAAGTTGAAGGTTTTTTTTTTGGCATTTTTTTTTATTAATGTTTTATTTGTCTTTATAATTTGGATCATGCTTTATTTTAATTCTTAAAATTTAAACTATAATAATATTGAACAGGTTATGAAATGACTAACTTAATATGTTTACCATTTTTTTAAGATTAAAATTTAACTTTTCAAATTTTAGGTAATAAAATGTAACCTAATTCAATTTTTTTGGATCAAACTTTTTTTTTTTCCTTTTGCTTTCTTAATTACATAATTTAAAATTTTCACTAGAATCACCTTATCCTCTCTAAGAGTTATGGGAAAAAAACAAATAAACAAACAAACAAATGCATTAAAATTCTTACTTTTTTTTTTGTTGCGAAAGGACTTCTTACATCTCTTAAATTGCCAAATTAAGTTGTTTAAAATAAAATTGTCATCAATACCATAATGACAAATTAGGATTGTTATCACTTAACCAATATAGTTGAAGAAGAACACCAGCAACAACAACAACATCGTCAAGAGCTAACACGTGCTGTCAAACACACGTGTGATTACTTACTCAAACGATGCGTTTCATCTCAGCAACAAAGCAATGACTAGGTGCTTTGGAAATTAGTTATGGCATGAATTAGTTTGTTATGGTTTAGATCCTCTTTGCGCGGGAATTTCTATTAAGATTGTTAGATCTTTCTAGAAATAATTTATGTATAATCATTCTGTATAAATATCTCAATGATGTATAATTCTATAGGTGAGCAATAATAATTCTTTTGGCTTTTTCTCTCAAATTCCCTCTCTCTCTCTCTCTCTCTCTCTCTCTTTCTCTCTCTCTCTGTGAATCTGTTCTAGAACATTCCATAGATTTCTTGTGATTAGCTTGCAAATCCAAGCTTTTCTTCATGGTATCAGAGCCACAGATGGCTTCTACTACAACATCATCTTCAACCTCTGCAATGGCGTCTTCAACCTCTACAATGGTGTTCATGGCATCTTCATCTCCTACTTCATCAATTAATTTGGCCAATCAACCTCTTCTACTTCTATCAAATATGGCCAACATGATGACCGTGAAACTGGATAGTACAAACTATATTGTATGTAAACATCAAATTACCATGGTGCTTGATACTTACTCTATGTTTGAGCTGCTTGATGAGACTCAACCAATTCTAGAGAAATTTCTCAAAGATCTTTCAGGAACTGTCACAACAATTGTGAATCCTGACTATTTGGTTTGGAAATCGAAGGAGAAAGCACTGGTTACATTCATTAGTTCAACCCTAACACCTTCAATCCTTGCTCTTACTGTGGGTTGCCACTCAGCAATGGAAGTTTGGAGGGATCTTGAAAATCGTTTTTCTTCAATCTCAAGATCACACATTATGAATCTCAAAGGTGAGCTTCACAATATCAGGAAAGGTACTAATTCTGTTGATCTATACTTGCAAAAAATTAATATTGTAAGGGATAAGCTGATGGCAGAAGGAGTAATTCTTGATGATGAGGAGTTACTTCACATAGCTCTCAAAGGTCTTCCAAAAGACTACAACGCATTCAAAACTGCCATACGTACATAAAGTACATAATTGAGTTTTGATGAACTCACTACTTTACTCAATGCAAAAGAAGAGTCTCTAAATGATACTGGAGATATCAAAGATGCCTTTGCAATGGTTGGAAACACCACTCCTAGACCTGGAGGTTACAATCAATATAATCAATTCAATGGTAAAGGAAGAGGAAGAAATGGAAATAGAGGTAGAGGCAATGGAGGTGATAGAGGATCCAATACTTCTCCTCACCAGTTTTCTCCTTCACAGTTTTCTCCATATTCATCAAATCAGAATCAACAAAATTAGTTTTCTCCATCACAGACTCAAGGCATCAAGACTGAGAGACCAATTTGTCAGAACTGTGGCAAGGTTGGTCATCTTGCCATTGATTGCTATCATAGGATGGATTATGCATTTCAAGAAAAACATCCTCCTACAAAATTAGCTGTTATGGCCATAGCTTCAAATGCAGCAATTACTCAAGAACAACCCTGGCTAGCTGATAGTGCAGCCACAAATCATGTCACATCCAGTCTAAATGCACTCTCTTTTCCTAAACCTTATACTGGACAAGATCACCTTGCAATTGATAATGGACAAAATCTTCCAATTACACATAGAGGTAATGTTCAATTTCCTACTCAAAATTCATCTTTGCATCTTAATAATGTCCTTAGAGTGCTATCTATTGCCTCAAATCTAGCTTCTGTTCACAAAATCTGTCATGATAACAATTGTTGGTGTTATTTTGATGAAAATTTTCTCTCTATTCAGGCTTTGGCCACTGGAAAGTACTTTACCAAGGCAAGAGTGAACAGGGTGTATACCCTATCTACCCTAGTAAAGCTAATAATCTATCTTTATAGTCTAGAGTTTGTAATCATGTTTCTTCTACTCCTTCAAATTGGGACATCTAGCATAACAGGCTTGGACATCCTCATGTTCAAGTCCTACAATCTCTTTTTCCACAATTTAACCTTTTTGCTAATAAGTGTAATCTCATATCTTGTACACATTGTCTTAGTGGTAAATTGCATAAGCTTTCTTTTCCTAATTCTCAATTTACTGCACTTTCACCATTTGAATTAGTGCATTCCAATGTATGGGGCCCTACTCCAGTGTCTTTTGTCAATAATATCAAGTATTATGTGTTGTTTATTGATCACTATACTCGTTTTACATGGATTTATTTTCTTAAGCACAAATCTAAGGTCTTTTCTATGTTTGTCAAATTCAAAGCCATGGTTGAAACACAATTTTCTACAAAAATTAAAATTTTGAGATCAGATGGTGGTGGAGAGTATGTTTCCAAAGAGTTTGAGTAATTTTTGTTTGCAAATGGTATTCTTCACCAACTATCTTGTCCCTATACTTCCCAACAAAATGGCGTAGTAGAGAGGAAACATAGGCATCTTATTGAAACTGCTATTACCTTATTGTTTAAAGCTTCCATTCCTTCCAATTTTTGGTCTTTTGCAGTCCAAATTGCTGTTTTTCTCATTAATTTGTTACCAACTACTGTTCTACAATTTCACTTTCCATGGTTTTTAATGTACCATTTTTAACCTGATTTGAGTCAGCTTAAGGTCTTTGATTGTGCCTGTTACCCTCTTCTTAGACCTTACACCTCTCACAAACTTGACCCTAGGACTAAATAGTGTATTTTTCTGGGTTATGCACCTACCTCAAAAGGTATCCTGTGTTTTGATCCAAGCAATAATACTATGTACACCTCTAGGCATATTTTATTCAATGAGTCAAAGTTTCCTTTTCCTACTCTTTCTTCTTCTTCATCTCAATCCCAGGACACTCCTTCTTCTCCTTCTCTTTGGTTTTCCAATTTACTATATTTTCACTCCCTTAATCAGCCTTCCCTCTTAGGTTCTAATCCACAATCTCCTCCTATCACTCCTAGTCCTTTTACTTTTGATCTTCCGTTGCAGCCTACATCATCTGATATTACTCAACACTCACCTTTATCTATTCCTTCTCCATCTGTTCCTCCTTCACACCCATCAAATACCCCCATTGATCTTTCTCCATTACCCATTGTCACTATGAACCAACATCCTATGCAAACTAGATCCAAAAGTGGGATTTCTAAGCCTAAACTCTGCTATAACGCCACTCTTGACTACTCTTTCACTGAACCTCCAAACTACAAAATTGCCACCTCTTATCCAAAGTGGTGCAAGGCTATGGATGTTGAGTTTGATGCATTGTAGAAACAGCAGACCTAGGTTCTTATTCCTCTTCCTGCTAATGTGAATCTTGTGGGATGCAAATGGGTCTACAAGTTGAAGCTTCATAGTGATGGTTTTATTACTCGTTAGAAGCAATGTGGTCGATACCGTATTGGTACCAGCCGATATGTACCGTACCGGTACATATACCAGTATCGAAATACCAGTTTAAATATCGGTTGTATAGGCCATGTACCAGCCATACCAGCCGGTTTCAAGCAATATCGGCCGATACCGGGCGTACCAATCGGTATATAAAAAAAGTTTTTTATTTTTATTTTTGGTTTTGTAATTTTTAAATTTTTGTAAGGACAAAATGGTAACTTATTTGAATTAATTTATTAGTATTATTTGTTTTCTTAGTATGCAATGAACAATTAAGTTTTCTATTTTTTATATTATGTTTTTTTTTCTTTTAATTGATGCTAAAGTTTAAAATCATGAATAATTTATTCTGAATTGAGGTAATATTTTATGGTAAACTTTTATATTTTTTAAAATACACACACACATATATATATATATATATTTATTTATTTATTTATAAATACAAAAAATAACGGTAAACTCGAAACGGTACACCGGTATTGACCGGTACCGAAATATATCGTTCCACTGGTCAATCCGGTATAGCTTCCGGTACGAGATTGACTCCCTTGGTTACAAGGCCAGATTTGTGGTCAAAGGTTTTCACCAACAACCAGGTATTGACTATACTGATACTTTTAGTCCAGTGATCAAACCTACAACTGTTAGGCTTGTTCTAGCCATTGCTATGAGTCTTAACTGGTCTATGAGACAATTGGATGTATCTAATGCATTTCTACATGGTCACCTCAAGGAGGAAGTTGATATGGAGCAACCTCCTGGCTATATTGATCCCTCTAGGCCTCATCATGTTTGCAAGTTACTTAAATCTCTCTATGGCTTGAAGTAAGCCCCTCGAGCCTAGTTTGAGAGATTTACATCTTAGCTACTTCATCTTCAGTTTGTGGCTTCTTTGGCAGACACTTCTTTGTTTGTCTTTTACTCTGGCTCTATCATTCTATATCTGTTTCTTTATGTTGATGACATCATTATCACTGGCAATGCTTCTGCTTAGATTTCTCATCTTGTTTCTGCTCTCAGCTTATCATTCGATCTTAAGGATCTTGGTCCCCTCAATTATTTTCTTGGCATACAGATTACTCATACAAAGTTTGGTCTTACCTTATCTTAAACCAAGTATGCCTCTGACATTCTTCATCGCTTCAACATGCACAATTCCAAGCCCATTAAAACTCGATGCTGTCCTACTACAAGGCTCACTCCGTTTACTGGTTCTCTTCTCTCTGGTCCAACAACTTACAGAAGCATGGTTGGTGCCTTATAATACCTTACCTTTACCAGACCAGACTTGGCCTTCAGTGTGCATCAATTGTGTCAGTTTACGCAATTTCCTACTTCAGCACATTTGGAGGCTGCCAAAAGGGTTCCTCACTATGTTAGGGGCACCCTTTCTCATGGCATTTATTATTCTTGAGGTCCACTTACTTTCTCTGCCTTCACTGATGCTAATTGGGCAGGGGATCCTTTTGATAGGAACTCCACTACTAGTCTTATGGTGTTTCTTGGTTCTAATCCTATCTCTTGGTCCTCTAAGAAGCAATCTACAGTTTCACGATCCTTTACAGAGGCAGAGTATCGTGCTTTTGCTACTACTGCAGCAGAGCTTTCTTGGCTTTGCCAATTGTTCCGTGATCTTCATATTTTTCTTCATCATATTCCTGTTCTTTGGTGTGACAACGTATCTGCTATTGCTCTTACATCCAAACCTGTCTTCCATACTCGTACCAAACACATCGAGGTGGACTATCACTTTGTCAAGAAACGGGTCCTTCGTCGTGATTTGCCTATTCGTTTTATTTCCAGCAAGGACAACCTTGCTGATATCTTCACCAAGCCTTTAGCTGGTCCTCTTTTCCTCTTATTCAGAGACAAATTCATGTCTCGTTCCTTCCCCATTCATTTGAAGGGGGATGCTGAAGAAGAGCACCAGTGACAACAACATCAGCAAAACAACATCATCAAGAGCTAACACGTGCTGTCAAATGCACGTATGACTACTTACTCAAACGTTGCGTTTCATCTCAGCAGCAAGGCAATGACTAGGTGCTTTGGAAATTAGTTATGGCATGTGTAAAGGTTTGTTACGGCACGAATTAGTTTGTTATGGTTCAGATCCTCTTTGCGCGGGAATTTCTATTATGATTGTTAGATCTTTCTAGAAATAATTTATGTATAATCCTTTTGTATAAATATCTTAATGATGTATAATTCTATAGGTGAACAATAATAATTCTTTTGGCTTTTTCTCTCAAATTCTCTCTCTCACACACACACACACACACACACTCTCTCTCTCTCTCTCTCTTTGTGAATATGTTCTAGAACATTCCATAGATTTCTTGCGATTAGCTTGCAAATCCAAGCTTTTCTTCAAATAGTATGGTTTTTCTTGTTTGAAATTTTTTAAAGAAAATAAGGGGACCAACCCAAGTTCAAACGTAAGCTCTCACCTATAAAAAAGGGTATTCTAATTGAAAAGGGTTCAATATTTTACCTTTGGTAGTTTTCTTAGATAACTTGTTTATATTGGTCATTGCACCACAAGAGACAAACTTTAGGTTGTGGGTGACGAACACATTTTCATTCAATAACTTAGTCTAGGTGATGTAGATCATATATTTTCCTAGTAATCAATTCCTTTCTATTTTCGCATTTAGAATGTAATTTGGGAACAAAGTTGTGTAATTACTTTCTTTATAATGTATCTAGTAGACTAGTACCAAAGTATTGTAATCTATTCCAGTTTGACATTTTGTGTAAGGTTTTTTCTTAATTTTTTGTCGTGTAATTAAATCAAAAGGAACTCCATTGTAAACTAGAAACTAGAAAGGAGAATTTGAAACATTCCTATAAGAGTTCGAATTTGTTAAGAATGGGATATAAACCTATGTTTTATACCATCTAACAAGATATTGTCACATCAGCTTTTTACTTAAAATTCAATACATTTGACTACACCAAATAACATCTCAACAAACTCTCAATTTGGTGAAATTTATATATGGGTATTAAATTTGATTGGGTGTAGTTGTGTTTATTCTTAAATATGTGATTAGATGATATGGTATATTGGGATTGACAGTGTAAAACATGAGTTTTATACTACGTCCTTATAGAATTTAATTTCTTCCCATAAAGTCGCAGTTCTCACACGTAGTTAACTCATTGGTCACATAGATCATTTTTTTTAATATATTTTATAAATGGAATAGATATCTTCCATTTGTTTTCTTTTTTTTAATTAAACAATATAGAGGTCCTCTGTGTCTCTTAAAACTCTTTATTTTTTGAGGGGTTGTCTCTCAAAGCTCTTAATTCTTCAAATGGAAAAAAAAAGACATCTCAGTCAACCACCTCAGATCTACCTTTGTCCTTACTTGTCATTTGCTTCAAATTAAATCATATAACTTTAAAATCACATTAATTCAAACCCCTAGATCAAACTCGATTAGTTTTGGGATTTAAATTGATATGATTTTTAAAGTTCATGGTTCAACTTTAAATTAGCAAAGCTATAAGGTGTAATTTATATTTTATAACAATCTTATTAAGACTCATAATTTAATTTGGAATGATTGGATTTAATTTGAAACTTCCTTAAGGCCCCATTTGGTTGGGGCAAATAATTATTGAAGGGATGGAAAATGGGGGGGGGGGGGGTAGTTTTTTTGAGTTTTTTGGTTGGAGAAGAAACTGGGAGAGATTTTGGCAGGACTCATGTATTCTCTCATTGGGCCCACAAAAATGTAATCCCTCTAGTTTGACTCAGGTAATTTTGTTGTTGTTACTTCAGCAGATTGTAATTACATTTATGTCCCTCTCACTATAACTTTAACTACTCCATCTTATCGTCTTCTTTCATTTTCAAACACATCTCTGTCTCTTTCCACTACAATTTCCTTGTCCAGTTTTTAATTTTTTAATTTTTTTACATTGGAAACAATTTCGATCGTTAGTGTTTCTATTAAAAAACAAAACTAATTGTTATATATATATAATATACAATATTAACATTAATATAATATAACGTGTAATGTGTTAAATTTTATAAATAAATTATAATTGATAATAAATAATAAATTTTTTTTTAATGATTAAAAAAATTACTTCTTATATATTATGAATAAAGACATAAGAGTAAATTTATATAAACTATCATCTCACTTTTCCTCCTCAACCAAATAAATGAATTTTTCATCTCTCAACTTTTCATCCTCCCAACCAAACATATATAGGAGGAAACGCTAAATCTTTTCCATTCCTACCATTTTCTATTTAGATGTCCCCAAATTTTCCATTCCCAACCAAACAAAGTGTAAAATATAGGGTTTAAAATGTAATGTATCCAAAATTTATGATCTTCTTATTTGGACTATGTTTTCTCAAATTTTGAATACTACAAATTGTCAAAAAAATTACGAAACTAGTTTCACGGTTTACTTTTTCTCTTATTCCCCTTGGGTTAGGTTCTCTTAAGCACTCACATTAGTGTTTGTATAATAGAAAAAAATGTCACAATTTAGTCAATTAAGTCCAAAATTCTCCTACATCAGGTCATGCAAAATTGTGTAAAAATACATGATTACTACAATAATTGTATAAATTTACATTGACATTATTCATTTTACATTTAGTTTCTTATTCTTTATTTACATAACTTGAAGATGAAGGAAGAAAGTTGATGAAAGTTATTGTGTGCAAAGAAAGAGAAAGAATTTAAAAAATAAAAAAAATTGACATTTTTAATGAAACATAGTATAAAATATATAATATAATATATGGTATTTTGAAAAGTGGGCCAATAAAAAAATAAGTTCTTATAAAATAGAACAAAAAAAAGGAGAAAATTTACGCAAGATGACGTGAATGCTCTTTTTGCTCAATAATATTTACTCAAACAATTGAATCGCACAAGGTCATAATCAATCATTTCAAGTGAGACAATTAAGATGGTATAATTGTAGTACCAATATTTTGACTACTCCTAGAGGGGCTCCACATGGTCCCCAATAATCACAATCCCAATTTATTGGTTACGTACCAATGAATTGGAATAGTCTATTGTGAAGGACGATTACACATAGAAAAATTTCATAAAACATTTTATAATTAGTTAATAAAAGTGATCAACTATAAATTTATATCATTCTAAAAAAGAAAACTATAAATTTATATAAAAAAGATGTTTAACTGATCACAACTTATTCTTTTTACACAACTTTTTATATGCAGCCTTGCTTGTGTCGATGCGTGTGTTGTATGATGGATCTAGATCTCCATTCTCATCAGAAGCGATGAGGAAGAATTAAAATGCTAGCCCATATCATGATGTTGAAGTTTATGTTGATGTGCATGTTTGAGAAGGTGGTGTGCATGTTTGAGAAGGTGGTAGGCTTGCTTGGGTGCAATCATGGAGGATCATCAAAGCTCAGGTATAATCAGTCAACATCAACTCTCCTAAATTGAAACTTTGCTTTGAGAAGAGATGTGTCCAATTTATGTTTAAGCAACTTAAAGATGGTAGATGAAGAAATCAATAGCCTAACCAGAATTGTGAAGAATGTTTTGAAATTTCCCATTAGGGCTGCTGATATAGCCAACCCAACTAGGCACTCTATTGTAATGCTTTTTATCTTTAAGGGGCCCCAAATTAAAGCATAAATTGATAGTCATAACTTAGAAGGAATTTGAATCATGCACGTCTCTCTTAAAACTTAAAACATGAGGTATCATTTGAATTATAAAGGCATTTAATTGTAGATTTCTTATTTTGAATAAAAATAAAAAGGAAAAACGATTGAAAGAATGACAGAAAGAAAAATAAAATAATAAAGAATAAATTGAATAATGCACACTATCAAATCTAGTTATGACATGTGAAGCACTAAATCAAATAGTACTATGATCTTGTGGAACAGTGAGTTATTCATTATTTCTTCGATAAGATCAGTAGCAAGACACAAACTTTGGCTTTGGCGAGACCATAATGGCCGGTCTGGTTCAATCAACTCTCTCGCTCTCTCTCTTTGAAAACCTAACTCTAGGTTTCTCTCTCCTTTACCATTGGCTTCGTGGATTAGCTTTGGCATTTTGAAGTCCATGTGAGTTTCATATGATTGTTTTGTTAGTATATTCTAACGAAAGAATCAAGCATAGTTTCACATAACCCTTTAAATATAGTTAAATAGTATTTTAATATTGATATTTAATTATGTTAAAACGATGCAATGCACAGTTAGATAAACACAATTTTAAGGGCTGATTTTTCAATTATATGCATAATGGGTTTGAGATGGAATTCTAAAATTTTTAGTGGAGTTTTGGTATGTAATGTGGAATATTTAAATGATTTAGGTTTGAAAATGCTTTTTCCATCTGTTGCAATTTTTTTTCATAACTAAAGATATTTAATTCATCTACTTCTCAAAAAAGAAAAAAGAAAAATGAAACATATTATTCATCATAGATTTAAAAAAAATAATTTTAACATAATACCATACCATATTTTTCAAAATAATGTATTATGTTACGATTCAATATTTATTTGTAGTAGCAAGTTCTAGCTAATTTAGCTAGTAAAATTTCTTATTTTCGAATAAGAAATTTGGAGTTTGAATATCTATCCAAAAAAAAATAATAGTATGGATGATCTTTAGAGCACTCACATCAGTGCTTCCAAAATACAAAAAGATAACGTCTTACACATTTTACCCTAAAAACACCTACATCAGTGGGTGCATAACTTTGAGATTTTGATAAGTGGGTTTTGATTCTTTTTTATTCCATGTTTGATCAATGGATTTTGGGATTTCATATGTATTTGGGTTGAACGAGGTTTCAGGTTTTGGGATTTCATATATGTATTTGGATTTTGGGTTTTTAATTGGAGGTTGATTGCTTGATGATGATGGTTGGGTGGGTTGATGATGGAGGCTGGTTGCTTGATGATGGTGGCTGGGTGGGGTTGATGGTGGGTGTGGATTGATTGTTGGTGGTGGCTGAGTGTTGATGATTTTGGGTTGTGTTGGTCATGCGAGAGGGTTAGAGAGGAGTGTCAAGGAAATAATAAAAAAATGTAAAAGAATGAATATTTTATTGAATAAATGTTTAAAATAGATAAATTGATGTGAGTATTTTGTAATAGTGGGTGTGTAAAATGAAAAAAAGTAATTTTTTTTGTGTGCAAAATAGACAAATTTTTTTTTTGTGTGCAAAATAGACAAAAATTTTACATCCACTGATGTAATTGCTCTAATAGTGAATGATAATTTTGGAATCTTAGTTGGAATAATAGATTGAAACTGTCTTTCCAATGTATATATTCAAGAGATATTAAATTCTATCCAAGACCAACCACACGAAAACAACTAGTGTGGACTGTGGACGATTATACTGGCGGTGACAACTCCAAAGAGCATGGCCAAGAATCCAAAGCTTGAGCGACATGCCGACATGCTTGGAGAGTCATCACACTTGATGAGGGAAAAGAAATGTGTACGTAACTGCTTGATTGTGTATTAATTAATACTGTCGCATAAATTAGGGCACTTCTACAAGTTGTGGTCACACATATCCATAAGAAAAAACTGGAATAACCAGTCTCTAGCTGTTATCACTAAGATTGAGAAGTTTCCCTGCTTGAAATAAAACTATAGGTTTGTGTAACATTTTTGTTGAAATAAAAGTAGCCGAATAGATACAATGAGAGTCAAACACCTTACTGTATAACTTATTGTTGTACCATTTTTATATTATATAATTAAAATGGATTAATATGACAACATAAATATAATGTTTGCACCAATACACTTATAAGTCTACACTACTCATAGGGTGAAAAAAAGCTCAAATAATATATATATATATATATATATATATATATATATTTTACACAAAAATATAGAATGGTAAAGGATTTTTTTTTTTCTTAATAGAAGATGAAATTGACTGAGTAAGTGTTTATAAAAATTGATTTAGAAAACCTATTGCTTTTTTTGTTGATGATAAATCCATAGTTAGGAGTGGAGAGATTTAAACCTTAAATTTATCTCCATTGAAAAAATACAATAAAATATTAATCAGTTAAACTACAAGATTCTTAACAGAAAATTCATTGCTAAAAATGGAAGGATTAAAAAATTAATAATGAATTTTTTTCTGTCTTACTCCTTTACTCTTTTTGCCAGGAATGAGCATGAATGCCTCTCTCTCTCTCTCTCTCTCTCTCTCTCTCTCTCTCTCTCTATATATATATATATATATATATATAAAATGAAGAATATATTTTATTTTATTTTATTTTTCTATCAAATCTGAAAACTTCATTAATCGAAATGTGGAAATGTCATATTTTTAAGTTTTAGCACATGAAACACGAAAGTATAGAAGTAAGAATTTATTTTTATTTTTATTTTAAAGAAAAAGAAGGAATGTAAGAGTATCATTGTCCGTTGCTGCAGATTATAGTTGACACAGTTTTTCTTATCCAGTGACAACTGACGAATTACTTTTTTTTCTCCTTTGTTTTTTGCTCTGACTATTCTCACAAATCAAATACACGTTGTACCTTTGTATTATTGTTAGTGGCACATAAAAGGCCCATCAATCTTTTTTTTTTTTTTTTTGTTGAGATACTCATCAATCTTGAAAACAACGGCTATTTGGCAGCAACTATATATATATATATATATATATATATATATATATATATATATATATATATATATATATATATATATTGATGATGAAAAAAAATCACCAATCAGTCACAAGGACCCCGAACGCTCGAAACAAATCCTGCACAACACAAAAGAGATGACCTAACAGAGAGTACCGGTGTAGTGCCGGCCAAATACCCTCCGAAGATCAAATTAGAATTTTACTCAACTTTAGAATGCCAGAGCTGGGATGAATTATGCGTACCTTGCTTTCTGAGGGTTCTTGGGTTTTTATAGTGGTGTAGAATCAACCTCCGTTTCTTGCGCACCAAGGCATTTCCTTATAGGGAAGATCATCCTTAATGGGCGTATATTACAGAATCTTTTCCTAGTTAGAATTCTTCTCATATTAGGATTCTTAAAGTTAATCGTGAGACGCTAGTCAATTCCATTTAGGAATCCTTGGAGTTTAATCAAAGCAGATGGCTGCCACGTGGCCCTTAGATATGTCTACTGTGTGTTCGTGCACCTTGGACCCGTCCACTCTCGGCCAATCGGTCCAATGCCGTCATGTTTGTTCAAGAGTATCTGTCATCAATCTTTTTACCCTCTTCAGCTGCCCCTTCACTCCTTAGGTCCATCACCTACTTTGCACGGATCCATGGAGTGACGGCTTGATTTTGACCTTGAGAAGTGTGCGTTGATTGACTGGCTAGCCTAGGGTTTTTAATGCTGTAGGGGCATGTGGCTAGCTTTAAGTGGTGGTTTGCTTGAACCGAAGCGTCCTCTCGTCTTCTGCGCTGTTCCTCTATATATATGTTGCTTGCTCCTTTCATTTTTGCCTTTTGGAAACATTTTTACTGATTAGGGCACTTCCGTCCACTCTTTTCTAACCGTTGCCTAGTTGATTTCGTATTACCATCCTTTTCGGCCTTCCGTCGCCCTTCTCATACCATCAAGCTATGAGTATTCTTTCCTTTTTCTCAAATTTTCTTCTTCCTTTATTGAGTGTGTCGATCCATTGTCAGTGTAGACCTAGAGTCTTAGGTTTTCTTTATTCGTCATTTGTAGGTGTGAGATGTCTAGTGAGGCATTAAGTGGCCAATCGTTTGTCCGCGATGGAGTGGGCTACGATGAGATGTTTCTGTCAGGTCAAGCAGACCCCGGCACCTCCAGCGAGGAGAGGGAACCGTCAGCCAACTCTCCTCCCAATACGGAGGATGAGGTGCAAGATGAGGATGGGTCAAGGTATGACTCAAATGATGACCTAGATGGCATAGACCCTCCTATCTAGTCCGTCATATGTCCTGATGGGTTCAGGGAATACATCATGCTCCCTTTGTGGACAGTGAATGACTTCGTTTCTACCATCAAGCTACCACACTTCAACACACTTAGGGAGAAGTATCAGATACCTAACAACATATCTATCCGTCTACCCTTCAAGTCAGAGAAGTGCTATTATAGGGGTCTTGAAGACGTTGGGGTGTACGAGCAGATGCTGAAAGTTGGGCTTCGCTTTCCGTTGAGTGCTCTTCACCGTCGTCTTCTCCAATATCTGGGATTGTCCGTCTCCTAGATTTTTTCGAATGCCTGGAGGGTTTTCTTAGGTGTAGAAGTCTTGTACGGGGTGATGTCAAACGGCGCGCGACGTTTGATAGTTGAAGAATTTTTCCATTGTTACCGTCTTTCTGAGATTGCCCAATCCAAGGGGATGCATAGTTTTCTCCCACGGAGTCCGGTACTTAGGTTAGTGTGCGAGACCCCGGACTCTAACAGGAACTAGAAGGGTCGTTACTTTTTTCTCCGTGGGGACAACTGGATGGGTCGTTCAGGTGATCATGGGTATATGCCCGTTGATACGACATGGGGTATAATGCCCCCGTCTGGTATGTGTTCGTCCTTGTTAGGTTTTATCCTCATATTTTTGATTGGTGGTTCTAACCATCTCTCTTTTAGCTCGGGACCGTCCACAAGTTACCACCGAGCAGTTCGATTTTCTAGAGGAAATTTTTAAGACCACTAGGCTGTCAGAGAGGACTTGAATAAAGCTTGTCACTTTGGATACCCTTCATTGGTACTGTGACGGTCCAGAACCCACCATCGCTGCCCGTTGATATGACACACAAATTCGCAAACGCAAGCCTTTAGCTTGTTGTGCTTGTATTATTAATTACCGTCGTTTTTACCCGTCCATTTTTGCAGAAATGGAAGATGCTAGGAGAAGGGTAGTCATCAAGTAGCAGGTTGCTACTAAGAAAAAGCAAGGTGGTGATCTTGCCCCCAAGACAGGCTCAAGTCTCCCGTCCACTAAGAGGCAACCGTTCGAGAAAATTGACCGTCACAGCAAGAAGCAGAAAGTGGTGACGAGGCTGGCTGCTGGTCAAGCTTCCGGCGTATTTAAGTTGCCCCCAAGCTTAGGTTAGGTAGGGGTAAGGGTCTGATGGTTAATCTAGACCCCGTCAAGGAGAAATCTCCCATCCTGCTTCAAGAGGATTCCTAATATGCCCTTCAACAAATTGCCTCCATTATCAAAGAAGAAGACTATGAGGATCTGGGTAATCATGCTACTGAAGCGATGGGGGAGACGACACTGTTCAACCTTACCCAGGTTTGTATCTGTCATCCGTAGTTCCATCAGCTTGTTTTTGGTGTACGGGGTCCTGATGGCAAAGGGATTGATGGACCGTTGTCTTTCCCACGAGAAGACGTTGGAACGTGTCTGTACGAAGGCAAGTGCAACGGAGGATGAGTTGGCGGAGTTGAAGGCCTAGAAGCTCTGTCATGAAGAGAAGCTGAAGCTGTTCGAGCAGGTTCGTGGTGAACTGAAGAAGCAGGTGGAGTCACTGAAAGAAGCCTTGGAGGAAAAAGATGATAGCCTCCGTCATGCAAAAGTTGACGCTATTAGAGAGTACCGGGACTCTGACGCCCTTCTAAGTGAGTTGGGTACCTCTTTTGCTGACGGCTTTGATGACTGCATCTGTCAAGTCAAGGCTTCTTTTCTTGACCTGAACATCTCTCACATCACCATAGATCCTGAGGGTCAGATTCCAACTCACCCTGTTGACACTGAACCGACGAGCTTTTTGGTGAAGACCAAAGCAAAGGCGAAGCCCAAAAGGTCGATGCGAAGGGATCCATTGAAGATGATGCCCGTCAACCTTCAACTCAAGAACCTGATGGCAAGGAGAAAACCATTGTAGTCTCAGAGTAGTACATACCCTTTTTTTTTTTTTGTTTAAGTTTCAAAAATGTATGGGAGAACAGCGTATTTAACTTTTTTCAACTGTTGTCTTTTGTAGACATTTAACATATGTATAATGCTGGCTCATTTGTTTCTCATATGAATTTGAATGAATTTTGCCCTTCTTATACTGATCTGTCTATTCAAATTCATTCTTCATATAATTATCCGTCCAATTTATGGACGACATATAAATTTCATCCTACTCTGTCCAAATTAATAGACTTGGTGAATGTATCTCGTCCTTTTAGGATGATCTGTCCAATTTTGTGGACTTAGTGAAGGAATCTCTTGCTTTTTAGGATAATCCGTCCAAATCATGGACTTGGTGAATAATCCACCCTTCTTAGAATGATCTGTTCAATTTATAGGTTTATAAATGAATCACCCTTAGGATGATCCATCCAGTATATGGACTTGTAAATTTTATCCTTCAGAGGATAATCCGTCTGATTAGTAAATTTCATCCTTTATAGGATCATCTATCCATTTTATGGACTTGATAAATTTCATCCTTCCTAGGATGATCCGTCCAATTTATGGACTCAGTAAACTTATCCTTCATGGGATGATCCTTCCATTTAATGGACTTGATGAATTTCATCCTTCCTAGAGCGATCTGTCCAATTTATGGACTCAGTAAATTCATCCTTCATGGGATGATCCGTCCGTTTTATGGACTTGATGAATTTCATCCTTCCTAGGATGATCCGTCCAATTTATGGACTCAGTAAGTAAATCCTTCATGGGATGATCCGTCTGTTTCATGGACTTAGTATATGAATCTCAGCGGAAAACATTCAATGTGTTTTAAATAAAATCTTATTATGATGGATAAGTAGAATATTATTCATAAAAAACAAGAAAATTGCCCTTTGGGCACTAAGAGTACTGTAGAAAAGAAAAACTAAAATTGTTGAAAAAATAAACTGGAAATGAGTGTGATGTCATCGTCTACTGGTAATACTTCTTCAGGTGCTTAGTGTTCCATAGGTGATTCAACTTTTTCCCTTCTAGTGTCTCCAGTAGTACGTTCCCTTCCTATGCTATGAGGTGATCCTGTACGGTCCTTCCCAGTTAGGTCCTAACTTTCCCTAGGATGCATCTTTTGTAGCGCTGTTTACTTTCCTTAAGACAAGATCTCCAACGTGGAAGTCCCTATGCCTGACTTTAGAGTTGTAATGCTTCACCATAAGGTTCTGGTACTGTGCTAATCTTTGCTCGGCTGTTGCTCTAACTTCGTCCTTCAGATCAAGCTGTAAGCGCATGGCTTCATCATTCTTGCTCTCATCATGGGTCCCAAGTTGGTAGCTTGTAAGCCCTACTTCTGCTGGGATGACTACCTCACTACCATATGCCAGTCGAAACGGTGTCTCCCTTGTTGGTGTCCTTACCGTTGTCTTGTATGCCCATAAAACACTCGGTAATTCATCCAGCCATATGCCCTTTGCCCCCTCGAGCCGAGTCTTGATGATTTTGAGTAAGGATCGGTTCGTGACTTTAACCTCTCTGTTGGCCTGTGGGTAGGCGGGTGACGAGTAGTGGTTCTTGATCCCTAGTTGGGAACAGAAATCTTAGAATGCGTCGTTGTCGAATTGCTTTTCGTTGTCTGAGATAAGCACCCTTGGTATACCATATTTGCAAATAATATTCCTCCATACGAAACTTCAGATATTCCTCTTCGTGATAGTGGCCAAAGCCTCTACTTCCACCCATTTAGTGAAGTAATCAATGTCAACTACTAGGAACTTCAACTGCCTTACCGCTGTTGGGAAAGGGCCCATGATATCTAACCTCCATTGCATGAATGGCCATAGGGCCGTCATAGGGGTGAGCTCTTCTGTTGGTTGCCTTATGAGATTGCCAAACTGCTGGCACTTGTCGCAGGCTCTGAAGTATGCGTCGACATCCTTTTGCATTGTTGGCCAGTAATATCCTGCCCAGAGTAGCTTATGCACCAAAGACCTTGATCCAGAGTGATTTCCATAGATTCCTTCATGGACCTCCCTTATAACGTAGTCTGCTTCTTTAGAGGCGAGGCACCTTAGGTAGGGTTAGGAGAAATCCCTCTTGTATAGGACGTCTTTAATCAAGATGAATCAGGCCGCTTTAACCTTCAACTTTCTCGCGGTCTCCTTGTCGTCTGGTAGCTCGCCGTTCTTTAGGTAGGCGGCTATCGGGGTCGTCCAACAACGTTCATTGCTTACCTCTTGCACGTCAGCATTGTCTATTAGTGATGAGAGTTGAACGAAGGATAATACCTGGTCGGGAACGATCATAGGTTCTGTTGAAGCTGCTTTTGCAAGTCGGTCGGCACATTGGTTCTCCTCCCTTGGGATTTGACCCAACCTGCGTGTCTATTGGAGGATCTGTCTATATGGATGCTCCACATGGGAACTTCCTCTGCCCACTAGTCTTCTATGGGAGTGAACTCGGCGATGAAGTCAGCTACTACCTGTCCCTTCACAGGAGTTCGTGGTCGGTACCTTATGTCAAACTCACTCAGCTCTACCGCCCATAATGCCATCCATCTTGCAGCTTCGGGGCTACCCATAGCTTTCCGTAGGGGCTTATCTTTTAGGACAGTTATGGTATGTGCTTGGAAGTATAGCTTGAGCTCTCTTGCTGCGGTCACTAATGCGAAAGCTAACTTTTCCATCTGAGGGTATCTTTCTTTAGCTCCTCTGAGCGCTCGGCTTATAAAATATATGGGCCTTTGCACCTTATCTTTTTCTCTAACAAGAGCCGTGCTAACGGCCGCTGGCGAGACGGCTAGGTATAGAAACAACTCTTCCCTTGGCTCGGACGGGTTGAGTAACGGCGGAGAAGAGAGATATGCCTTCAAATTTTTGAATGCCTACTGATATTCGTCTATCCATTCAAACAATCTCCTTAGTGTGCAGAAGAAAAGGGGGCATTTATCCGTCGCCCTTGATACAAACCTATTTAGGGCTGCTATTTTACCATTCAAGCTTTGTACTTCTTTTACCGTCTTTGGCGGGGCTAGTTCCATGATTACCTTTACTTTCTCCGGGTTTATCTCGATACCCCTTTGGGATACCATGAATCCCAAAAACTTTCTAGCTATTGCCCTGGACACGCATTTGTTCGAATTTAATTTCATGTTGTAAGACCGAAGAGTGTTGAAGGTCTCCTGGAGGTCGCTCAAATGGTTGGACTCCTAGATGCTTTTCACCAGCATGTCGTCTACGTAAACTTGTACATTTCTTCCAATCTGGTGTGCGAACATCCTGTTCATCAATCTCTGATACGTGGCTCCTGCATTCTTGAGTCCGAAGGGCATTACTTTGTAGCAGAATAGCCCTTGGCTTATAACAAACGAAGTCTTCTCTTGATCGGCTTCATCCAACTTGATTTGGTTGTAACCAGAGAATGCATCCATGAAGCTTAAGAGTTCATGTCTTGCGGTTGAGTCTACTAGTGTATCAATACATGGGAGCGGGTAACTGTCCTTAGGGCAGACCCTATTTAGATTCGTGAAATCTGCACACATTCTCCACTTTCCATTGGCCTTTTTGACCATCACTACATTTTCCAACCAATCTGAATAGTATACTTCACAAATGAAATTCGCTTCTTGTAACTTCCGTACTTCCTTGGCTATGACTTTGTCTCGCTTCGGGGCGAACACTTGCTTTTTCTGTCGGACGGGAGAGATTGAGGGTGATACATTCAACCTGTGGATTATGATTGACGAGTCGATTCCCGACATGTCCTTATGACTCCAAGCAAATACGTCTTGGTTTTTCCTTAGGAATGTTGCGAGTGCTTGCCGTACTGAATTGCTGGCCGAAGTACCTATTCTCATGGTCCGTTCGGGCCTAGAATCATTGAGGGGTACTTCTTCTAATTCTTCCACCGGTTCTACTAATGTCCGCTGTTCTTCTGTATTCATGGTTTGTAGGTGGTCGTCCATCTCCATCATAGCTATGTAGCATTCATGAGCGGCCACCTGATTTCTGCGTAGCTCTCCTACTCCATACTCTGTAGGGAACTTGATCATTAAATGATAGGTCGAGATCACGACCTTCCATGAATTGAGAGTGGGTCGTCCGAGGATGGTGTTGTAAGCAGATGAGCAATCGACCACGAGGAACGCCACGTCTTTAGTGATCTGCTGGGGTAATCACCCACTGTCACAGACAATGTGACAACACCAAGGGGGTAGACCCTTGTCCCTTCAAAGCCGACGAGTGGGGCGTTCGTCGGAACCAGTCGCTCTGTACCAATTCTTATCTGCTGGAATGCATGGTAATAGAGGATATCAGCCGAGCTTCGATTGTCAACCAAAACCCGTTGCATATTGTAATCTCCCGCTCGTATACTGACGACAAGCACATCATCATGCGGGTGGTGAAGACGTCATGCATCCTCCTCTGAAAACTCGACGATTGGGTTATCAATCCGCGTCATCTTCGGTACAGATACCGTCTGCTGGACACTCTGAACCATCCTTAGATATGTTTTACAGGGCTTTTAGGATGGCCCCACAGTCATTGTGCCCCCAACAATCATTCTTATGTCTCCTATTGGTGGTCTGGGGCGCTCGTTTTCCGTTTGGGAACCTGGTCTTGTGGTGGATCTGTCTTTTCTTTGTTGACGAACCTTTGTAGCTTCCCTTGTTTGATAAGAGCTTCAATCTGTTGCTTCAAGTCGTAGCAGTCAGCCATATCGTGGCCGTGATCACAATGGAAACGGAAATATTTGTCCCTTGACCTTTTGTTTGGGTCTCCTTTCAGCTTGTTGGGAAAAGTTAGGGCTCCTTCATCCTTAACTTGTATTAGCACTTGGTTGATTGGGGCAGTCAGCGGGGTGAAGCTTGTGAATTTTCCCATAGGTGGTTTGGAGCGTCTGTCCTCCCACCGTTCTCCAGTCCTGGCCATTTTCGTCCTTTGTCTAACTACATATCTTCCTGTCTTTCCCTTTTTTTGGGCTTCTCTTTTCGGGCCAGTAATGCGTCTTCCGCGTTCATGTATTTGGTCGCACAGTAACACACCTCTGACATGGTTTTTGGGTCATTCTTGTATAAAGAAAATAGCAACTTACCCTTCTGTAACCCATTGGTGAATGCTGCCACAAGTATTTTGTCGTCTGCTTCGTCGATTGAGAGAGCCTCCTTGTTAAAATGGGCTATATAAGATCTTAGGGTCTCGTCTTCCCGCTGCCTAATGTTCATTAAGCACGCGGTAGACTTCTTGTATCTGTGACCCTCGATGAAGTGTGAGGCAAATTGGGCGCTTAACTCCTTGAAAGTGCCAATGGAGTTGGGTGTCAGTCTGCTAAACCAGATCCTTGCAGGTCCCTTCAACGTAGTAGGGAAGGCCCTGCACATAATCTCGTCCGAAACTCCTTGAAGATGCATTAAGGTTTTGAAGGATTCCAAGTGATCTAAGGGGTCCTTAGATTCATCATAACTCTCTACCTGCGGCATGCGAAATTTCGGGGGAAGAGGGAACAAACTGACGGACGTTGTAAAAGGCGAATCGGTTCTCTGGACCAGGTCATCAAGATCGCTGGATACTCGTCCTCTGAGGGCGTTCATTATAAAGTCCATCTGCTCCTTCATCATCTGCATCTCAGTGACTATGTGAGGTGGGACGATTTCAGAGACAGATGGCCAGCTTGTGTCCTGCCGTTCCGGTCTACTTGGAGCGTTGCTACCTTCAGGCCCTTCCTAGTTTCTCTTCTCATTGCTTGTCCCTTCTTGGTCTTCCTCCTGTGTACCAAGGCCTGCATTCTTTTGCTGCAACTGCTCTTCCAAATCATGATTCTGCTTGGTTAGGCGTTCTACTGCCGCCGGGGGGGGGGGGTTTGAGCTTGTCTCTCCAAGGCTGTGGTGTGCGGTTCGTCGCCCTGATTGTTGTTGGTTGTTGCCATCGAACAAGTGAGTACCATGCAACTTTTGTCCAGGAAGCGGCACGTATGGCTTATTCCAATTCTTTTCCCACAGACGGCGCTAATTGATGAAGACAAAAAATCACCAATCAGTCACAAGGTCCCTGCACGCTCGAAACAAAACCTGTACGACACAAAAAGAGATGACCTAATAGAGAGCATCGGTGTAGTGCCGGCCAAATACCCTCTGAAGATCAAATTAGAATTTTACTCAACTCTAGAATGCCAGAGTTGGGATGAATTATGCGTACCTTGCTTTTTGAGGGTCCTTGGGTTTTTATAGTGGTGTAGAATCAACCTCCGTTTCTTGCGCACCAAGGCATTTCCTTATAGGGAAGATCATCCTTAATGGGCGTATATTACAGAATCTTTTCCTAGTTAGAATTCTTCTCATATTGGGATTCTTAAAGTTAATCGTGAGACGCAAGTCAATTCCATTTAGGAATCCTTGGAGTTTAATCAAAGCAGATGGATGCCACGTGGCCCTTAGATATGTCTACTGTGTGTCCGTGCACCTTGGACCTGTCCACTCTCGGCCAATCGGTCCAATGCAGTCATGTTTGTTCAAGAGTATCCGTCATCAATCTTTTTACCCTCTTCATATATATATTTGGTTTGATACAAGATAGAATTCTACTCTAACCTAATCTAAGTGCATATGTGTGTGAAACTCCCTCTTAGAGACTTGAACCTCGACCTTTGCCCCTAGACCCTACAAATAATTATACTTGTGAAGTGATCATCACACCAAAGGTGTGCAGTGGTGACAACAACTATTTCGGTTGTGCTTTCCCCTTCACAATGCAATAATTATAGAATTTAGTGGGTGTGAACTCTACATGCTTATATTCAAAGTATATACATGTATGATTTTTTTTTTCTATAAAAAAGTATATACATATATAAAAGATATTATCCAAACTGAGCTCTGCCACAAGATTAAAGTCAGCATTAATTAAGTAATGAATAATATTTGATTGTAACAGCTTTAAATGAATTTATATTTAAAAAGAATAATGCTAGAGACACAAACTATTTTAAATCAAATTTTACAAACTGCTTACGTGGTGAGTGATTATTGATAAATGGAAAAGTGATATTAATGGTGAGCCTTGATGAAAACCAATAAAGGGTCAGCCACATCAACATTTTGTAAAAGTGTTGTAAAATAATTTGTGTCTGTAGTATTACTCAAATAGAAATATTGAATATTTGAATTTGGTTTATGAAATATTTTTAGAAAATTTTTATATGGAAAGAAAAAATTTTTTTTTGATAATTTTTTATATTTCCCATAAAAGCCGTATCAATTTTTTTCTAAAATTTTCAATTAACGAATATTCTAAGAGCACCTGATTGATAACATAACTACATAAGTATATATATATATCCCTTAAAAATAAGAAGGAAAAAAGAGAATACTATGTGAGAAGGTTTACTTACAATAAATGGAAAAGAGAAATCTGAACAAAGTCCACAATTCTAGTTGATTAGAAAACTCCTTTTCCTCTATTTCTATCATGACTTATAGGCTTATAGCAAAGGGTTTGGCTTATCTCTAATACTTTTTTAACTGGAATCTTCTTCTATTTTAATGAGAAATTGCTACATCATCCACTAACTAAATAAAATGTGGAGATTGAAACTCAATATCATTTGCTATTGAAACTCAATATCATTTGATTGCATTACGCTCAATATCATTTACATTTGTTATTTTTATTTTATTTCAAACACAATCCAAGCTTGAGTTCACCAACAACCTTAATCATATGTTCGAGCTTGTATTGTTAAACATATAATTAATATCAATAACTAATTGAAATTATATTACTTTGAGTTTAGACAGAATAATTTTTGTTTATGAATTAATAAATAGATTCACCAACCTTGTATTGCTAAAAAGATATATAACTTTTACTAAGAAATGGAATTTTTACATTATTAATAATTTATAAATAATAATTTAATATCTTAGAAGCTTGTTTTCAAACTTACACGTACAATCAAATCAAATCTATATATGTATTTTTTTATGCATGTAAATATATAAACATAGAATATTATACATACTTAAAAATGAGTCTTATACTCCTGAGATTATACAAAAAAAATTATTATGTTTAATTTTGACTAATTTAACAATCGAACCTAAATCTGATTTCAAGCTCTCATTTGTTAAATAAATTAATATAAACAAAATTTTTCCTTAGTCGGGATATAGTTGTTCATAATTAAATTGATACATTTAAAACTCTATCTCTCACAAGCGCAGCACCTCATGTGTTGGTGCCCTTTGTTTGTGCTTATTAACTTTCTTCTTATGTTTATGCAATTACCAAATAATTATATTTTGTGTAGATTTCACTACTACTAATGCTAACATATAATTCTTTGAACACAATATGGTGTTGGTCCAACCTTATAACATTGAAACATTCAAAAGATTGATGCCAAAATATGTATGTATGAAAATTATAACGCTTTTCTACACTTATATAAATTTTTATTGCAACTTAATAACTTCATTACATTTGATTCAGAAAATGAATAAAATAGAAAAATCGCAATTGTGAGAATTGCTTAAACTTACATTCCTAGCAGAATGTCGTACAAGTACTCTTATAATTTTAGGGATAATTATTATTTTACATTCAATAATGTACATACTTTTCCACACATTTTACATATAAAGTGAAAAATTGTGGAAAATGAGAAAGGTAAAGTAATCACAACCTTAATTTCTATCAAGACTAGGACACTGACAGATTAATTTATTAATGGTTTATTGTCGTACATAAAGTCATGGTTTATTGTCGTACATAAAGTCATAAGTACTGGTGACCAATTCTATTTTACTTCCTTTGGCATCAAATAAAAACATATCTTCCCTTAAAAAAAAAAACATATCCAAATATTTTAAAGAGAGATTGAAATGCTAGGATTTAGGGAAGCAAATGCAAGAAATTCAGGATCATTCTCCAATATAGCCATTTCTTTCACATCCATGGTCACCCACGCCTCAATCCCAATACCCCATGGGGTTTCACTGAATATTATTAAATTTCTAAATGCAGGGCCAACTTTCCCCATGATACCAACCCAAAATGGCTTCCCCCAACCAAAATCAATATCGTTAAAAAACCTAAGCCAGCATGTAAACGCACAAACATCTGGTTTTGGTTCTGCAGAAAACATATCTTCCAATTGGTCAAAGTAATCGGAGAAAGCCAAAAAACCTTCATCTCCTTGCAAACTTTCCGCACTGCCACTATCAAACCCTGCGATGGATTCGTTTACAAGGTCCACCAATTCATGCAACTCTTTCTCTTCCATAGTCAAATCAGCTGCTGCGGGAGCCCACCAAAATATATTTCCAATAGAAGCATCGGACAAGTATGCCTTCATTCGTGTCCTCAAGTTCACTGCTTGGACCACTATGGTCATGGATGCCTTTATGAAACCTGCTGATTTGGCTTTAGAAGCTGCCACGCAATGTTTCCAAATGAAACATGTCAGTGCCTCAATGCGTGTTGGTTTAGGAACTAGTTCACTTTTCGCTTTGGCCCTTAGGGTGGTTATCGCTTCGTCATGGAACACAAACCTTCTTGTAACATACTCACCTTCTTTGAACCACAAGTTATCCATTGTAGCTATATACTTTTGTGGAAGTGAATCTCTCGGTGGAAACATGACTGATCCCTCAGAGAAATTTGGATTTACAACTTTTTCTGGAGACCCACTAAAGGTGGCTGCCCAAGAATGAAGAAAAGAACTCGCTGTTGCTGCATCCCCAATCTTATGTGAGCAGCTCAATCCGATTGCTATTCCACCACAATCAAAGAGGTTCAGTTGGATAGCCATTTGACCTATAGTAGTATCTGATTCCTTCCAGAAGGCACGGTACGGAACAAATAGGCTAAGTAAGTCTGTTTCTTGGTGCTTAAGGAACTCAGACATGGAACAATTAACACGAGCTTCCAGAAAGGGAACACCCGTGTCGAAATCATGGATAAAAAGATTGTCTTTTACGCTCCCAGAAAATGGATAAAAGATATTGAGGGTGTCTGAAAGGGAATTTTTAAGTTGCGTAATGATTTGGGACATGTTGAGATTGAGATCAGTGCTCATAGGGTAGAAGAAGACTGTGGGAACGTAAGTTGCGGGAGTGACCTGATCTAAGAGGGTGAGTTTGTAGGGTTTCAGATGGTGCAATGTTGGTAAAGATGGTTTGATGGTTTCTTTTGAAATGATAGTGACCTCAACCTTCATCATTTTGCCACACTAGTTACCTTGCCTCAGCAATCTCTCTCTTTCTCTCTTTTGGCTAAAGACCTTGCCTCAGTTGTCAGTGGTACTAGCTGTGTTACTCATAATGGTTTCCTTTTATAAACATCCTGGCATTGACAGAGAAACTATTCAGCAAGGGCTTGTTCAAGGAAATTTCTCAAGTGATGTTAGATGGTAGTTGACGCAATCAATAGCCCAAAAGAATGTTCAAGGAAATTTCTTAAGTGACGTTAGATGGGGAAGGATGTTTTGAATTTTTTCAGTTGGCTGCTGAATGGTGAATTAATTCCCAAAAGAATTTGCCATCTTCAAACGGTAAAAGACTACTACCAATAAATTGGTTTTTTTATTTTTATGGGTCATTCTACCGTACCCCCTCAAAAAAAGAGGGGGTACGGTACCCACCTAAATCTGAACTGTTAATTTAGTATTGTTTTAATCTTGACCGTATATGTAATTTTAATGGGTTTTGGTTACCGGTTAAACAGGTTTTACATATAAACAAAAAATCATAACATTCATCAAACTTTTCTCCTCTCACGTTTACTTCTCTCCCTCTGCTTGCTCAGCCTCATGTTTTCCTCTCTAAACAAAACCCTCAATCAGACAGCTAAAACCTTTCAAGAACCAGACGGCCGCAAGCCCATAACCTCAAATCGGCGCCGCTTCTTCTCATCCGATCCAAATTTTTGGCGCCACTTTTTAGCTTTGTCTCTTCCAATCCATCCTCAAATCGGCGGCACACTCATATCCAATCCAACTCAGCGGCGCTTCATCTCTTTCCGTATGACTCGGCGGCGCTTCTTCTCTTCCATTCTAAATCGTCAGCGCCACCCACAATCTTCAGGTTCTCTCTTTACATACGATTAACGCTGAGATGAGTTTATATTATTTCTCTAAACTTTGTGGGTATATGCTATTATTGTTTTGTTTGAGTTTCGGTTCTTATATATTTGACAAATTAATCTTTACACTAAAGGGCTTGACAGTCCACCATTGATTGCCTGGATCACTACTGCCATGTGAAACGAAATTGTAATAAGGTTGTTGATGCTTTGACAAAGAAATCTCGAGTTGAGCTGGAACTTCAGGTTTGGGTTGAAGACGTACCTGGGGACATTATCTTCGTTGCTCTGTTTGATGTTCATAGTTTTCTAAATATCCCCAAAATCTAAGGACCTGTAACAATCACAAGCCCCAACAATCATTCCAAAGCTTGGCAGCCCTGAGCCTCCATAAGTGACTAAACTTTTAAATAATCATAGTTAGAAGGAAGTTTCAGAATTTAGTTGTGTTTAATAGATAATAATCTTGATTTAGTTTTGTGAATTTGATCTTGTTTCATGGAGATTTTTTTTTTGGTTATTTTATTATTTCTTTGGGCTTGCATTAATACAAAATAAAAAAAAAATTCCCAATGGGTTATTTTTTTAGTTATTTATGCTAGGTTTCAAGGGATTCATGGATGTTGGGTTGGTATACCAAGGAACGGTAGATTTGTGGTTGAGTTAATGGTGAGGTGGGAGTGGAAGGTAGTTGGAGGGTCAAGGGTTTGAGATTGTTGGGAGTGAGTGATCCAATTTGAATTGGTGAGAGGAGTGTGGGGTGAACGTTGTGAAGTGTAGTCTGTTATTGAATTTGTGTTGTATTACTGTGGTAGACCCACTAGACAACTTAAACTAGGTGTCATACTTGGGCTTTGGAACATGTTTAATCTCCCAAAACTTTCACTACAAAAAAATCATTCTATCCCAGCGTTTTTAAAAAACGCCGTAATAGATAAGCCTGTACCAGCGCTTTTTAAAAGCACTGGTATAGGAAACCCTATTATGGCAGCTCAAAACTGGTGCTTTATAAATCGCTGCAATAGGAGACCTATAGTGGCGGTTTTTAAAAACGCTGGTATAGGATGCCCTATTGCAGCGTTTTATAACCGCCGCTACAGGTTAGGGTAATCTTTTTTTTTTAAAATTAATTTAATATTTGAAATTATCCTATCCCGGCGCTTGAAAAGTGCTGGAATAGGGTAACCCTATTCCAGCGCTTCAAAAAGTGCTGGGATAGGGTCACCCCATAAGGGAATGGAGAAAGGCCTATCCCAGCGCTTTTTTGAAGCGCTGGGATAGGGTCCCTCCACAAGGGAATGGAGAGAGGCCTATCCTAGCGCTTTTTGAAGCGCTGGAATAGGGTCAAAAAGCGCTGGAATAGGTCCTTCGTACCACTGAAAAAATTTCAGACTTCCCTCTTTTTTTTTTTTTAGCTTGGCACCACTTTGGCCTCTCATTTTTGGTCTCAGATATTTTCCTCTCACCCACCCCCCTCCTTTTCTTCCCCATTTTCATGTTGCTCTCTCTCTCTCTCTCTCTCTCTCTCTCTCTCTCTCTCTCTTGTTTTTCTTGTGTTGCAGCCTCTCCCTTCCTCTCACCCAAATCTTACTCCCTCTTCATCTCTCATGAACAGCCCCGTTAGATCATCCCTCTAGCCACCATATACTCCTTTATTTGTGCCTTTTCCCAACAAGAATTTAAGGTAAAAATCTAATCTTTTTGCTCAATTTCTTTTATGAAATCCTTTGGCTTTTGCTATTCAATGATTATTATGGTAAATACTTGATGGGTTTTGGTGAATAATGCTAGATTAGAGGGTTAAGATGATTTGGGTAGCAATGGTTTTATTAAATCCGAAAATTTCATATCATTTGAAGAGTTTTTGCTTTGATAAAAAGTTTTGGTTGATTAGTTTTCTAATGGGTATTTGAGGGTTGGTTTGCTAGATCAACTATATGGGTCTTGTTGTTGCATATGTTGATATGAGTTGATTTTTGGAAGTTTTTTCTATGCATTTTAAATGACTTTGGCAAATGTGGGTGTGAGTGAAGTGATAACTATGAATTTATTCAAGTGAATTGTGAGTATGTGCTTTTTGCATACCAAGTGTTTGATAAGTTGTTTATATGAGATTTTGGGTTTGATTCCTTGGTTTTAATTCCTTGGTTTTTGAGCTGATTCTTTGGTGGTACATACTAGACACATAAAGGCTTCTCTCTATTTAATTTTAAGCTTTTTGGATAACACTAAGTGGACCAAAAGAATTTTATAATAAGGGCTGACTTGTTGGAAGTTATCTAAAAGTGTGATTAGGATGCTGAGACTTTAGGGAATTTACTTCAAGCTTTTGTTGTGTGGTTTAGCTTGTAAGTTCATATGTGCTTTCTTTGATAAGTGTTTTACTTTGGCTAATTTTATCATGGTTTGGTAGTGGCATATGTTGTATCAAGTTGGTACGTGCACATTGTTTGCGGAAGGGAAATTAAAGGCTTTGGTTGTGTTGTAGTCCTATGAGTTTCTTGTATGCTTGTTTGGTTCCCTTTTGGGTAGGGGTACTTGTCAAATTACAAATAAAGTTCTCTTACCTTTTCTTTTGTCAAATTACAAATTATAACCTCTAACTTAAATGGACAACAAGTCATTGTTTTTATGTGGTCCAAATCAACTGGTGCCACCACCCAAAGCTATGCCTATCAATCCCTCTTTGCGCATCTTAATCATTGTTGCCCACAACCCCAACTATAATAATTAAATAGTTATATCAAACAATCACAGAAAACTTGGGAACATGTGTTAATTTTGATTTTGATTCTATTCTTGCTAATGGATTTATGAAACTATTTGGCCAAATGTGTTTAAGCAAGCCAAGAAACTGAGGATGCAGGTATGAGTGATGAGTTGGTACTTTTCGACCTTATTTATGATATTACTAAGTTCATTTGTATTATTGCTTTTGCTGTATTTCTTCTGCAAGTTTAGTGTGAAGTTTTAAATTGTGAAGGCTTAACTAAAACATCTCTAGGCATAGCATTAGTAACTTCAAAAGTTTCCTCCCTGCTACAATAGTAATATATATAATTCTTCATTACTTGTTCTATTACAAATCTTTAGAAGGTCGTGTTTTGTATATCATGGATGTTTGTAAGCAAGCTCATGTACCGGTCCTTAAAATCTCTTCAGCAAAATGCATAGGGAATTTCTCTTTTTTTTAACCTTGAACTACAATCTTGTTTTAGTCGTTAAGTTTTACCAATTACTTAGTTTTTATTTGTTGATTATTTTTCAGGAAGAATCGAAAAATTGAAGCCTATTATTGCATTCGATTGTGGTAAGGTCTTCTTATAAGAGTTCTTTCAATGATTTTTGGTTACATCTTGATGTAATTGAAATGTGAAAAGGCTAATGCATTCAGTACTAATAACTGAAAGGTTTTCTGATTTTGGTCATTTCATTTCATGGCCTATAATGTGGCCGTTTCTTTTATTAGTAGGTTTTTAGGTTATGGGTCAAATGTCCTTGTTGCACCATCCTTATTGAGTATCTAGACTTAGCTGCATTATATATATATATATATATATATATATATATATATATATATATATATATATATTCCCCCCTCTTTTTTACCAATATGGTACATAGCAGGGCAGTTCTGTCAAACTAAAGGCTTACATTCATCTATGCCAGTTCATGTCTAGTTTCTTAGCCAATCATTTCATCCTTCTCTTTCTTTATTCCTTTTAGCTGGACAATCTTTGCAACCATTGTTTATTTTAGTGTGCTAACTATTGATTGAAGTTGCCTATGGCCATCTTGTTGCACATTGATGGTGCATTTCTCTTCTCACAAATTAGTCATTTTGGATTACATTCTTTATTTACACGCTACTCATACCTACTTCTTTTGAATAAGTAATATGAAGTTTTATTAGAATGCATAGATACCTCATGCATACTAGATTACAAAAGGATTCTTGAATGAATTATAATCTAAGATTTAAGAAATCAGTAAAGTCTTAAGATGGAGGAGTGGATAAAAGCACTAGACCACTACTACAGGGTCCACAAGAAATAATTAATGTACTTATCAAAAAAGAAAAAGAAAGAAGGCTTAATGCTATTTTTGTTTGAGTTGTTGAGGTCTGGAATAAGAATGGTAAAATTGATATTTGTATGTATTTAATTTGATGCCCTTTTTCTATTTAATCATCATGTGTATATTTTTATTAGCCATTGAGTTTATTTTTATATGTTGTTGTCAGCTACTTTATTATGAAATAAATGTCTAAATGTTAGTTGCAATTAGTTCTTTATTATCTGACCTCAAAATTAAGTATTTAGCTGAAATGGAACCATTTTTTGCTAAATGACTTAATCCATGGTTTTTTTTTTATTTTTTATTTTTTTATAAAATGTATTAAATTTTTATTTTGTCAAATCAAATCTAGCTGAAATCAGAGAGTGGGATTGGTGCAATGTGGTAACATGTCATATGGATTGGTATAATCTATTTGCTCATTTCTTTACTTTTAATAGAAGAAGAATGATCATGCATCCTTGAGGCAAGTCATTTCGTGCATTTATCTTTTAATTTTTGACAAGTTAAATTTATTCTAGAGAAAAAAAGTAAAGCCACAAATCGTCAGGGGTCCACAAATCATTCTGTTACTCCTTTTTGAATCAAGCAAGCGCCTTTAACCATGAGATATGCATTAATCTTTCCACTCAGTTTGGTTGATAATTTTATTTTGCTTTGCCATTTTGTTTTATATTAAAATAAAAAACAACTCAATTCTGATTGTTGGATTTGTTATTGCCAGATTAAACATTTAGTGGCTGCTGCAATAGTATTGAAGGGTCTTGGAGTTCTTCTTTTCATCTTTGGCATCTCCCTTGGAGCAAAGCAAGGTAGCAACTAGTAAGTTAACCTCTCATTCTCTGACTACGTATGATTAAATTATTAAATAGCTCATGTCTACTTGTGGACAAATGCAAACTAGCAAAAATATTGGAGCTTATCTTTTGGTTTGAATATCTTTGCACACCTCTCCCTATTTTAGTTTATAGTTAGTTCTCTCGGTGTGCTTAGTTTAGTAGTGTCTTCTCCTTTACATGATTTTGGACGTGAAGTCACCTAATTTACGTCTTTTAAGTTATCTTAGTAGTCTATAATTTAGACTTAGATTTTGCAGGATCAGCAGCTTGCTCTAAGTTTGACTTCCTCTTTCCCTGAGCAAACCAGTGAATTGCTAAAGGGTGAGTAAAATTTGTTTCATGATACCCTACTAGTCTATAATTATATGTTAAATTTCTGTTGTGGTGGATTGTTGGTTTGGAGCAAGCGGGTGGCTTGCATGGTGATATAAGGTGGTCTACTTTTCATTATTGGGAGTGTTGATTGTCTTGTGAATGTTGTGATATTATTGTTCAACTATGTGTGAATTTATTTTATCAACTATTAGTAAATTCAAATATTCTGCTGTGGTGGGTTGTTGATTTGGAGCAAGCGGGTGGCTTGCATGGAGATATAAGGCGGTGTATTTTATATTGGGAGTGTTGATTGTGTTTTTCCTATTGTGCTATAATTATTGGTGATGAACTTGGTCATTCTAACTGGAATTTCTTTAATAATTCCATCTTTTATGTGATCATCTAAGTTTACTTTTAATCTATTGTTGGTTGAGTAATACTCATGCATTGGTGTGTTCAGTGATTAGCCCTAGGCAGACCAAGTATGGATCTAACTTGACTTAAACTTATATTTTTTAGTTTCGTGAACACTAGGTTCCTAGGTGATTGGAGTGGTCTAGTTGTAAACTTAGCCCCCAAACAAAAAGGCCTTCATATTTCTTACTGTCTTTGCCTAACGAACTTAATCCCTTCTACTCTCTTTCAATGGGAAAATTAACTTTTAACACATAGTTTTTAAGTACTTTATTTCCTAATTGCACATGCAAATGGAAGTCACAAGTAAGCTTAAAATAAATAGAAGAGGGGAAAATTTGCAAACCAAATCTTGGAAGAGACTGTCAAATGATTTTAATGTCATTATTTTTTAAGACATGTTTATTATTTGCAAGTGATTATAAAATGGGATACAGATGAATTTCCCATAGTTGATAGTTGATAGTTCCATTCTCAAATGTACTTAGAGAAAGGCTTCAACTACTTACCTAACCTGAGTTGTTCACATCTTTCTTTCCTTTTTCTTATTTGTGATTTGATTTTCTTGTTATTTTCTCATTTGGGCTGTTCTGAATTCTGATTGAAAGTAGGATTTTTCTGCATGAAGATCCCTATAGATTCTCTTAGTAAGATTCATAGTAGTGAGTAATGGTCAGTTCGCTTTTGCAGGAGTGACAGCTTGTTTGAAGTTTACCTTCTTCTTTCCGTGGTCAAACACCGGGATTGTTAAAGGATGAGTAAGATCTGCTTCTTAATTCCCTTAAATTGTAAAATAATGTGTCTACATTACTGCCCTGGTAGGTTGTTGCTTTGGTGCAAGTGAGTGGCTTGCATGGAGAGAAAAGGTGGAGTATTTTCTATTAGGAGTGTTGTTTGTTTTGTGACTTACATTTTTGAAACTCAATGTGCAATGGTGAAATCGTAGTGTAGGTGCGCCTCATAACATTCTAGACACTAGGGATGTATTATTTTATGTATAACATTCTAGACATTTGGGATGTAATTATTGATATGGTATAATTAAATAAGTTTCTTGGTTTAATGTGCTATGGTATTCTCTATTGGAAAATATAAATTGTGGCTCATTACAGTTGCTATAAAATAGGTATTGGAAAATATGTATTTTAGGTACATTACAGGTGCTAAATATTTTTTTTTTTATTTTTAAAAAGGACCTATACCAGCGCTTTTGAAAGCGCTGGCATAGGTCCTTTTAAATTTTCGTTATTCAAGACCTATCCTAGCGCTTTTGGGAATGCTAGAATAGGCACAGGCTATACCAGCGCTTTCAAAAGCGCTGGTATAGGTCTTTTAAATTATATTCATTCATGACCTATTCCAGCGCTTTTGAAAGCGCTGGCATAGGTAGTACCTATTCTAGCGCTCCCAAAAGCGCTGGTATAGGTCTTGAATGCATATAATTTAAAAGGCCTATACCAGCGCTTTCAAAAGCACTGGGATAGGGCGTATGCCTTTCTCGGCGCTTTTGAAAAACACAGGTATAGATCCAACGACCCTATACCGACTATCACTGCGTGGCAGTTTGAAGCGCCGGGAAAAAAAACGCTGGGATAGGAATTTTGACCCTATCCCAGTGCTTTTTGGGGCTATCCCAGGGGTTTTGAAAATGCTGGGATAGCCCTATTTTTTTTTAGTGTTGCCAAAACTCCACTGAGGAGGCACTTTTCATTTCCCTTTCTTGCATCCATGTCTTTGTGTATTCCTTTTCTGTTTTATATTCAATGCCATCAAATTATATCTTACTTCCTTGCACAAGCATTTAATCTTCATATTGGTGGATTCAACCTAATGTATCTTATTGGTCTTGCTTATAGATAGATGGATTATTGTCTACAAGGTCTGCACCTTGCTTTTGGCAAATCTGAGCAATCAACCTAGACAATTTATAATTAAAAAAAAAACCCTCTACCAAACTTTAATCATAGTCTTACTCCTTGTCATTTTTTCTATAATAATCTTTTAATTTGTTAGTGTTGTTAATATTTTGCTATTAAACTGTGATAGGTATATTGGACTCAGAAGCACATTTTTGTTGGGGTTTGGCATTCCAGAAGAGTAGGCATTCTCCCCTATGTCATCTTTGTAGAGATACTATTCTGGGGTATCATATCATGAATTTTGCATCTACTGAGAATATACTGGAAGTATTAGGGGGTGTTTGGTAGAGTAGTTTGACATGAAATTTTTGTAGTTTTTTGAAATTTGTGTGGGTAAAAAAGTGTGTGGAAATATGTGTAAAGTTGTTTAAAATGTAAAAATGTGACTTTGAGATGGTGTAACAAACAGACCCTTAAATTCCATTGGTATCATGGTAGCTAATCTTCACTGTGCTGAACTTAGGCTGCTTGTTCTTGCCTTGATTTCCTTGTAATTTTTTATGCTAGTTTGTTGCAGGCTAGGTAATTAGCCTTTTTATACTATATTGACCTACATATATTCTTCAGGAATTGCAAGCATAGCTCATTGGTCATTATATTGTGTTTGATGTTATTATCTTTTTAATTTTTTGTCCAAACTTTTGGAGATCATTATGAATAAATTGAAAAAACAAAAATGGAATTGTTATATTTGTCTCTAATATTCACTTGCTAGAAGATTCTTCTCTAGTTTTGATTATTCAAATAATAATTTAATAACCAGCGCTCCTCACTCGCAATGGTTATATTATGGATCCAATATAGGTATTATCCCTCTCACTACTCTTATGGGAGATTTGATTACTCCCAGCTTGTATATTTGATTACAACCATCTTATCAAGTCTGCATCAATGAAGTGTGCAGCAACCTCAACATAGAGGCTTAAAATCCCTATCATTTATCATGGTTTGACTACATGGTTTTCTCTTTGTTTATGGGTGTGTTTCTTCTGATACCTAATTTTCTTGGAGGAGAATTGGCAAAACTTGGTTCTCTCTTTGCTTTTAGCTCATCAACAGTGTTGGGCGTATTGTTGTGTTTGCTTGATCATGGGATGCAAATCCAGCTTTTGTAAAACGACTTGCAAGACATCATTTTGCAAAAATTTCATGAGCTTTATGTACCTTTTGTTTTGGCTTATTACAAAGATATGGAGTGAGAAAAAAAATCATTTCTACTGTCTATTCTTTCTGCCTATCCCCTTTACTCTACCTTCAAAACATTTGCCAATCTTTTTTCTTTTTCTTTTTTTTCAATTTAAATTTGTTTGGAATTTTTGAAAAATTTCCCCTAAAGTTACTAAAAGGAAAGGAAACTTTCAAATGATAAAAAGTCACTATGCAAATTTTGTCTGTGCTTATAAGAAAATGTATTCCATGATAAACTTTGGAAATTAGTTTTTCCTTTTATCAGTCAAATAGGTGGAAGGAATTCAATTTTTTTTCATCTAACCAAAACAAACCAACATTGTAATTAACACTATCACCTTTATTTTGCACCAAAACAATTACAAATGTAACAAATGATATAACAAAGTAAAATAAAATAAATGTAACGAATGATATATTACTACCCGTTGCAATAATAAATGCATTTTAAAAGAAAAGAAAAGGTGAGACATTGACCATGAAAATAAAAATACTTCTTCAGCTAAATACAATATACAAGTGGGACCTACGTTATGAGTCTATGAGAAAATTGTGCAAATACAATATACAAGCTGGGAGAAATGGTGTTTGCAATACAAAATGCCCTCTAGAGTTGCATAATTAGATGGGGTTATAGGACAACTACCATGAGAGCACTTGAAACATGACTTGTGGTAGGCCTGGCTCTTCACTGTCACCTGCAAATCTAGGTAAAAAGCTAGCCAACTATACACATACATACATAGACATATTTGGCTAGGCATGGTAGTGCCCATTTCTACAAGTTCCATGGATGTGTCATGGGCAACTACTAATGCTGTCAAATCCTAGTAAATAGGTCTTACAGGTGACTCCATGCTGGACAATCTTCTTGCACTTGGATGACCTTTCTGGTCTAGGACGACACTATGGACGAATCAGAGAAAGTGTAATTTTTGGTTCACCATCATATATAAATAATAAAAATATAAACATCACGAAAGTGACCTTAACTATGTTATTTTATAGGGAGGTATGCCCCTGAATGTGATGGAAGCTACCCAGGGAGATACGTAGGAAGTTAATTGGTATATTCAAATATTTGTGTAAGAAACCAAGATAATTCCAGCTGTTTTTTTTTTTTTTTTTTTTTTTTTTTTTTTTTTTTTGGTTTTCGATTTTAGATCTAAATTTTTTAATAACTTTTAAAAAATTACTATTGCGATGAGCGGTAATTAGTAAGTAAAAAAGTGACCTTAGTGATAAGACCAACTGTAAAATTATGGTCAGATGTGTTATTGGTAGTGCTTACTATGACAATTGAACCGTCAATCGTAAGGAAAAAATAGGGTACCACCGAATGTGACAAAAGTACGGTCAGAAGTAATGTTGGTATTATTCAATGTGATAATAGAACTGTCAAATTTGAGAATAAAAAATAAGGTACCACTGAATGTGACAAAAATAGAGTTAGATGTGATGTTAGTATTACACAATGTGACAATGGAACCATCAAATGTGAGAAAAAAGTAAGGGAACCATCAAATGTGACAAAAGAACGGTCACATGTGATATTGGAACAGCACAATGTGAGGATAAAACCATCAAATGTGTGAAAAAAGTAAGGGAACCACCAAATGTGAGAAAAGAACTGTCACATGTGACAAAAATAGAACATATGCAATGTTGGTACTGCTTAATATAACAACGGAACCACCAAATTTGACAAAAGAACTATCAAATGTGATGTTGGAATTACACTATGTGAGGATAGAACTGTCAAATGTGAGAAAAAAGTAAGGAAACCATCAAATGTGAGAAAAAAAGATCAAATGTGATGTTGAAGCTGCACAATGTGAGGATGAAACCGTCAATAGTGAGAAACAAATAAGGGAACCACCAAATGCGACAAAAGAACTGTCACATGTGATGTTAGAACTGCACAATGTGAAGATAGAACCGTCAAATGTGAGAAAAAAAAGTAAGGAAACCACCAAATGTGAGAAAAGAATTGTCACATATAATGTTGGAACTGTAAAATGTGAGGATGGAACTGTCAGATGTGAGAAAAAAAAGTAAAGAAACCACCAAATGTGAGAAAAGAACTGTCACGTGTAATGTTGGAACTGCACAATGTCAGGATGAAACTGTCAGATATGAGAAAAAGTTAAGGAAACCACCAAATGTGAGAAAATACCTATCACATGTGATGTTGGAACTGCAAAGTGTGAGGATGAAGCTGCAAAATGTGAGGATGGAACAGTCAAATGTAAGAAACAAGTAAGAGAACCACCCAATGTGACAAAGAATTGTCACATGTGATGTTGGAACTACACACTGTGTAGATGGAACTTTCAAATGTGGAAAAAAAGAGAGTAAGGAAACCTCTAAATGTGACAAAAGAACTGTCACGTGTGATATTGAAACTGCACAATGTGAGGATGAAACCGTCAAATGTGAGAAAAAAGTAAGAAAATCACCATATGTGAGAAAAGAATTGTCACATGTAATGTTGGAACTGAATAATGTAAGGATGAAATCGTAAAATGTGAGAACAAAGTAAGGGAACCACTCAATGTGACAAAAGAACTGTCACATGTGATGTTGGAACTGCACAATGTGAGGATGAAACCGTCAAATGTGAGAAAAAAAAAAAGGGAACCACCAAATGTGAGAAAAGAACTGTCACATGTGATGTTGGAATTGCAAAATGTTAGAATGGAACAGTCAAATGTGAGAAAAGAGTAAGGGAACCACCAAATGTGAGAAAAGAATTGTCACATGTGATGTTAAAACTGCATAATGTGAGGATGAAATCGTAAAGTGTGAGAAAAAAGTAAGGGAACTACCAAATATGAGAAAAGAACTGTCACATGTGATATTGAAACTGCACAATGTGAGGATAGAATCGTCAAGTGTGAAAAAAAAGTAAGGGAACCGTCCAATGTGATAAAAGAACTGTCACATGTAATGTTGGAATCGCATAATGTGGGGATGGAACTGTCAAATGTGAGAACAAAAAAGTAAGGGAACCACTAAATGTGAGAAAAGAACTGTCACTGTGATGTTGAAATTGCAAAATGTGAGAATGGAACAGTCAAATGTGAGAAAAAAGTAAGGGAACCACCAAATGTGAGGAAAGAATTGTCACATGTGATGTTTGAACTACATAATGTGAGGATGAAACTGTAAAGTGTGAGAAAAAGTAAGGGAACCACCAAATGTGAGAAAAAAACTATCACATGTGATATTGGAACTGCACAATGTGAGGATAGAACCGTCAAGTGTGAGAAAAAAAATAAGGGAACCATCCAATATGACAAAAGAACTATCACATGTGATGTTGGAACTGCACAATGTGAGGATGAAACCGTCAAATGTGAGTAAAAGAAAGTAAGGAAACCACCAAATGTGAGAAAAGAACTGTCACATGTGATGTTGAAATTGCAAAATGTGAGAATGGGACAGTCAAATGTGGAAAAAAAGAGTAAGGAAACCACAAAATGTGACAAAAGAATTGTCACGTGTGATGTTGAAACTGCATAATGTGAGGATGGAACTGTCAAATGTGAGAAAAAAGTAAGAAAACCACCAAATATGAGAAAACAATTGTTACATGTGATGTTGGAACAACATAATGTAAGGATGGAACTGTAAAGTGTGAGAAAAAAGTAAGGGAACCACCTAATGTGACAAAAGAACCGTCACATGTGATGTTGGAACCACACAATGTGAGGATGGAACCGTTAAATGTAATAAAAAAAAAGTAGGGGAACCACCAAATGTGAGAAAAGAACTGTCACATGTGACGTTGAAATTGTAAAATGTGAGAATGAAACAGTCAAATGTGAGAAAAAAGTAAGGGAACTACTAAATGTGAGAAAAGAATTGTCACATGTGATGTTAGAATTGCATAATGTGAGGATGGAACCGTAAAGTGTGAGAAAAAAGTAAGGAAACCACCAAATGTGAGAAAAGAACTGTCACACGTGATATTGGAACTGCATAATGTGAGGATAGAACCGTCAAGTGTGAGAAAAAAGGAAGGGGAGGTGGACTCTCATGATGAGGTGGTTCTCTCCAAGCAGCAAAAGATTGCCCAGGTTAAGGGCAAGAGGAAGACCTCCTCGGTCGAGAGCAGGGAGGATCAGACTCTAGCTGAGGCCCTATAGCAGCCTCTCCTACTGTCGAGGGATATGACTGCACTAAGGAAGATGAGGCAGCCATAACTCTTCTTGTCCCTGAAGAGGGATTTGACTTTGGTAAGTTTCTGGGCAGATCTTTCTTTCATTATGTTAGGGCACCTCCCTTATTTGACAGTGTGCTCTTTTGTTGAAGACAATAACTGATAGTCTGATATGGATAAAATAGCAAAGGAAAAAAGCAGCCAACATTAGGAAGTGATGTAACTAAGCAATTGAATAAGTAACTTTCTTTTGAATTTGGGGGATTACCTCATTCTTAAGAGACCTGATTTCATTTTGAAGAGATTCAATTTTTAGCATGGGTCAATAGATTCAATTAATAATAGTGCCCATGTGCCATGTCTATCTTTTAGAATGGATTTTAATGTATGATACATGAGCATTACCTTCTGTAGACCTTCATCATGCACAACCACAGGTGACGCAAAAAGCTTTCTGACATCCTTTGAAATACATTTTGCATTGCAATGCGGACACTAGAAAGAAGAAATGCATAGGTAAGATGCAGAAAAGAATGTCTGAAGCCTCTTCAGTAGCGGTATAGCACATCAACTAATAAGAAAAAAAATTACCTTTGCAGGATGTCCATGGCACTGTTGAATCCATTTAATGATGCAAGACATACCATATACATGTCCACAAGGAAGACAACTGCAATCCTTAACCATATTTGTTCAATGATTGATCAATATGAATGTACACAATATCATAAACTATAAATTCAAATAAGAAAAGAACAACAATTTTCACACCCAAAATATTTCACAAACGAAAAGATGCCATGCCACCTCTTCCCGCACCATACTCAAGCGCTTCACAAACATTACCAACAAACTATTAGGCCATAATCGTTTACATATGTTAGTCCACTCAACGTTATTCCACCATAAAGACAACAAAAATTTGATACAGCTCCTTAGGTTTTGTACCTTATGTTCCCTAATTAAATTCAAATTGACCAATAAGTATAGTTGAATTTAGTTGTTATTAGGGAAGGATAACACCATCGCATTGGCCAATGCAGCCACATTGGGGACCTATGGTACAATATCTAAGAAACTGTAACCAAGTTTCATCCCATTTGCCCTCACCTAGGGTGCCTCAGCGGTAAGGGAGAATGCCAAGACTAACAGTAACCCATAAGTCTCTCGTTCAACTCCTAGCTAAGGCATTTCGCAATTTACACAATGCCTGCTTAGCAGGGGCGCGTAGGCATCCGGGGTTTGTCCCTCAGGAGTCGTCCCACTGACCCATACCTTGAGGGGGTTCCTACTTCCTCATCATCGAAATAAAAAAAGTTTCACCCCTTTTTTTGTTATTTATTTATATCGTAGGGAACCTTTCTAAAGACAATTCTTTAGACTTGCTGCTAGCTAATAAAACCTATGGGCAACTGACTCCACCCGCCAGAACCAGTTTCTGAAACAAACCAAAAAACATTCTACAGTCCCCAACCAAATTCCATTACACACAATCAATAATTGAATTAAGAATATGCATATACAGATGGCTAAGAATACTAAAATACTCAAGGTAAAGAAAATTGAAATGCCAGACCTGGCTTGGTGATCGCCTTAGGAAGCCCAGGGTTCCATACAAATAGAGCAACAAAGCCTGTCCAAGTTACTCTCACCCAACTCTTTCTTCTTCTTCTTCTTCTTCTTCTTCTTCTTCTTCTTCTTCTCTTCCTTTCCCTCCTCTCCATAGCCTTGCTCCTTGGATGCTTCTTCTCCCATAATTTGACGATTGTGCCCTTCTTCGCCCTCAATTTGCATCGACGTGGGTGAGGCGGTGTTGGAAGGTTGAGGCGGCTGCGGAGGACGTGCGAATAAACGGATCATTGTTGGTGTGGACTACGAGTAACCGATCACTGAGACTAAGTGAGAGCCATTAGAGAGAGAGAGAGAGAGAGAGAGAGAGAGAGAGAGAGAGAGACGGAGAGAGAGAGAGAGAGAAGGTCGAATAGGTCGGGTTTGGTTTTCGCCGCTACTATATACGTACCGGTTTAACTCTGGCGCTAGTTCCGCCACATCAGCATAGACAGATTGTTGGGCTTGGATCAATTTGTGTGGCGTACTGGACTGGGCCTTCATACTTCATAGTGTAATTAGCGTAGATTTTTCTTTTTTAAAAAATAAAAATAAAAAAGTACTAAATTATTTGAAGATAAAAGGTAAAAAATAGAATTTGGATCGAAATCAAACTTAAACATAGATCTAATGTGTTAAATTTAATTAAAGTTTTTCTTTCCTTTTCTTATGCTTTTTTTCCTAACATAGTTTGAGTATTTTCTTAAAATTTAGGGACTTTTAATTTTAAATTAAATGATCATGGAGTCAATTTGATTTTAGCACAAAGTTGAAGGTTTTTTTTTGGCATTTTTTTTATTAATGTTTTATTTGTCTTTATAATTTGGATCATGCTTTATTTTAATTCTTAAAATTTAAAAGGTTTTTCTTTTCATTCTATATGAAAATAAATGTACCAAAGTCATTTCGTACTTTTTGCAATTATAGTAGAGCAAAAGGTGGCTTTATTGACTTTTGTCACATAAACTATAATAATATTGAAAAGGTTATGAAATAACTAACTTAATACGTTTACCATTTTTTTTAAGATTAAAATTTAACTTTTCAAATTTTAGGTACTAAAATGTAGCCTAATTAAAATTTTTTGGATCAAACTTTTTTTTTCCCTTTTTCTTTCTTAATTACATAATTCAAAATTTTCACTAGAATGACCTTATCCTCTCTAAGAGTTATGGGATAAAAACAAATAAACAAACAAACAAATGCATTGAACTTCTTACTTCTTCTTCTTCTTTTTTTTTTTTTTTTGTTGAGAAAGGACTTCTTACATCTCTTAAATTGCCTAATTAAGTTGTTTAAAATAAAATTGTCATCAATACCATAATGACAAATTAAGATTGTTATCACTTAACCAATAGAATTGAAGAAGAACACTAGCAACAACAACATCAGCAAAACAACATCGTCAAGAGCTAACACGTGCTGTCAAACACACGTGTGATTACTTACTCAAACGATGCGTTTCATCTCAGCAGCAAAGCAATGACTAGGTGCTTTGGAAATTAGTTATGGCATGTGTAAAGGTCTGTTATGGTACGAATTAGTTTGTTATGGTCTCTTTGCGCGGGAATTTCTGTTAAGATTTTTAGATCTTTCTAGAAATAATTTATGTATAATCCTTTTGTATAAATATCTTAATGATGTATAATTCTATAAGTGAGCAATAATATTTCTTTTGGCTTTTTCTCTCAAATTCTCTCTCTCTCTCTCTCTCTCTCTCTCTCTCTCTCTCTGTGAATCTGTTCTAGAACATTCCATAGATTTCTTGTGATTAGCTTGCAAATCCAAGCTTTTCTTAATGGTATCAGAGCCATAGATGGCTTCTACTACAACATCATCTTCAACCTCTGCAATGGCGTTTTCAACCTCTACAAAGGTGTCCATGGCATCTTCATCTACTACTTCATCAATTAATTTGGCCAATCAACCTCTTCTACTTCTATCAAATATGGCCAACATGATGATCGTGAAACTGGATAGTACAAACTATATTGTATGTAAGCATCAAATTACCATGGTGCTTGATACTTGCTCTATGCTTGAGCTGCTTGATGAGACTTAACCAATTCCAGAGAAATTTCTCAAAGATCTTTCAGGAACTGTCACAACAATTGTGAATCCTGACTATTTTTTCTAGAAATCGAAAGAGAAAGCACTGGTTACATTCATTAGTTCAACCCTAACACCTTCAATCCTTGCTCTTACTGTGGGTTGCCACTCAGCAAGGGAAATTTGGAGGGTTCTTGAAAATCATTTTTCTTCAATCTCAAGATCACACATTATGAATCTCAAAGGTGAGCTTCACAATATCAGGAAAGGTACTGATTCTGTTGCTCTATATTTGCAGAAAATCAAGATTGTAAGGAATAAGTTGATGGCAGTAGGAGTAATTCTTGATGATGAGGAGTTACTTCACATAGCTCTCAAAGGTCTTCCAAAAGACTACAACGCAATCAGATTTGCCATACGTACAAGAAGTACATAATTGAGTTTGATGAACTCACTACTTTACTCAATGCAGAAGAAGAGTCTCTAAATGATACTAAAGATATCAAAGATGCCTTTGCAATGGCTGTAAACACCACTCCTAGACCTGGAGGTTACAATCAATATAATCAATTCAATGGTAGAGGAAGAGGAAGAAATGGAAATAGAGGTAGAGGCAATGGAGATGGTAGAGGATCTAATACTTCTCCTTATCAATTTTCTCCTTCACAATTTTCTCCATATTCATCAAATCAGAATAAACAAAACCAGTTTTCTCCATCACAGACTCAAGGCATCAAGACTGAGAGACCAATTTGTCAGAACTGTGGCAAGGTTGGTCATCTTGCTATTGATTTCTATCATAGGATGGATTATGCATTTCAAGAAAAACATCCTCCTACAAAATTAGCTACTATGGCCACAGCTTTAAATGCAGCAATTACTCAGGAACAACCCTGGCTAGCTGATAGTGTAGCCACTGATCTTGTCGCATCCAGTCTAAATGCACACTCTTTTCCTAAACGTTATACTGGACAAGATCATCTTGCAGTTGATAATGGACAAAATCTTCCAATTACACATAGAGGTAATGTTCAATTTCCTACTCAAAATTCATCTTTGCTTCTTAATAATGTCCTTAGAGTGCCATCTATTGCCTCAAATCTAGCTTCTGTTCACAAAATCTGTCATGATAACAATTGTTGGTGTTATTTTGATGAAAATTTTCTCTCTATTCAGGCTTTGGCCATGGGGAAAGTACTTTACTAGTGCAAGAGTGAACAGGTTGTATACCGTATCTACTCCAGTAAAGCTACCAATTTGTCTTTATAGTCTAGAGTTTGTAATCATGTTTCTTCTACTCCTTCAAATTGGGACATCTAGCATAACAAGCTTGGACATCCTCATGCTCAAGTCCTACATTCTCTTTTTCCACAGTTTAACCTTTCTGCTAATAAGTGTAATCTCATATCTTGTACACATTGTCTTAGTGGTAAAATGCATAAGCTTTCTTTTCCTAATTCTCAATTTACTGCACATTCACCAATTGGATTAGCGCATTCTGATGTATGGGGCCCTACTCCAGTGTCTTCTGTCAATAATATCAAGTATTATGTGTTGTTTATTGATCACTATACTTGTTTTACATGGATTTATTTTCTTAAGCACAAATCTAAGCTCTTTTGTATGTTTGTCAAATTCAAAGCCATGGTTGAAACACAATTTTCTACCAAAATTAAAATTTTGAGATCAAATGGTGGTGGAGAGTATGTTTCCAAAGAGTTTGAGTCATTTTTGTTTGCAAATGGTATTCTTCACCAACTATCTTGTCCCTATACTTCCCAACAAAATGGCTTTGTGGAGACGAAACATAGGCATTTTATTGAAACTACTATTACCTTACTGTTTAAAGCTTCCATTCCTTCCAATTTCTGGTCTTCTGCAGTCCAAATTGTTGTTTTTCTCATTAATTTGTTATCAACTATTGTTCTACAATTTCACTCTCCATGGTTTTTATTGTACCATTTTAAACCTGATCTGAGTCAGCTTAAGGTCTTTGGTTGTGCCTGTTACCCTTTTCTCAGACCTTACATCTCTCACAAACTTGACCCTAGGACTAAATAGTGTATTTTTCTGGGTTATGCACCTACCTTAAAGGGTATCCTGTGTTTTGATCCTAGCAATAATACTATGTACACCTCTAGGCATATTTTATTCAATGAGTCAAAGTTTCCTTTTCCTACTCTTTCTTCTTCATCTCAATCCCAGGACACTCCTTCTCCTTCTCTTTGGTTTTCCAATCTACTATAGTTTCACTCCTTTAATCAGCCTTCCCTCTTAGGTTCTAATCCACAATCTCCTCCTGCCACTCCTAGTCCTTTTACTTTTGATCTTCCCTTGTAGCCTACATCATCTGATCCTACTCCACACTTACCTTTATCTATTCCTTCTTGTTAGAAAATTTAGACTCCAGTTGATAGAATTAACAAGTTTTAAACCCAAGTTGTTAATTAGATTTATTATGCATAAAACTTGTTAAAACAAACAAATATCAATATCATGTCAAAACTAAGTGCAGTGGAAAAATAAATAAGACAAGATATGATAAACCAGGAAAACCAATGAAACCAACCAGTTTCACAGTAAAAAACCTGGGGAGAAACCTTCCCGAAAAGCAATTCACTATAGGAAAGAGAAGTTTCAGATCTAGTACAAAACCTTTGTCCCTAGACTCTACAATCCCCGTAGATAAACTCACAGTAGAAACTTTCTACCACTTCAGAACCTCTGAACTCTTCAATATATGAACACCACCCTTTAATGCCCGAATCCCAGTACGTAACTAACCAATTGTGCGGATCCCAGTACACGATTTCAATCACCAACTAGAGAAGAAGATGTTGGTTGCAAAGTTCTTCACTTCATTAACAATGAAGATTAAGAAGCACTTGGTTACAAAATCCTAAGGCGCAAAGACGCAGTAGCTTCTTTTTGAGAGAATAAGGCTTTGGTCACCTTTTACATATGTTATCCTTGTATTCTCTTATGTGACGGCCTAAAAAATAAGCCTTATATATGCCTAGGGTTGTGAGAAAAGAAACCCTACACAAATACAAAAGCCTGGCCCAAAAATCAGATCTGAAAATTCTAATTTCTGTAACCTCGATAGATAGCCTCGACAGATAGCTATAAATCGAGGTTTAATGAGGCTCGACAGATGCTATCTATCGAGCAGCTGTCGAGCAGCTGTCCACCAGGTGTCCAGTAGCTATTCGCAGGTGTCCAGCTTTAGTAAACACCTTTTCTCCACTTGTTTCTTGGTCCAATCTTCATGGCTTTAATACTAGACTTGAACAACATGTTCTTTGAAGTATTAAATACATCATAGATCAATCCAAATACAAATAAAGTGCGTTTTGTCAAAAGATTAGCCAACTACATAAAATATGTCCTTAACACTTCTCCATCTATTCCTCCTTCACACCCATCAAATACCCCCATTGATCCTTCTACATTACCCATTGTCACTGTGAACCAGCATCCTATGCAAACTAGATCCAAAAGTGGGATTTCTAAGCTTAAACTCTGCTATAAAGCCACTCTTGACTACTTCTTCACTGAACCTCCAAATTACAAAATTGCCTCCTCTTATCCAAATTGGTACAAGGCTTTGGATGTTGAGTTTGATGCATTGTAGAAATAGCAGACCTGGGTTCTTATTCCTCCTCCTACCAATGTGAATCTTGTGGGATGCAAATGGGTTTACAAGTTGAAACTTCATAGTGATCGTTTTATTGCTCGTTACAAGCAATGTGGTTGATATTGTACCGGTACATATACCGCTATCGAAATACCAACGTTTCGTACTGGTTTAAATACTAGCCGTACTGGCCATGTACCGGCCATACTAGCCGATTTCGGGCAATACCGGCTGATACCGGGCGTACCGGTCAGAATAGAAAAAAGTTTTTTATTTTTATTTTTCGTTTTGTAATTTTTGAATTTTTGTAAGGACAAAATGGTAACTTACTTGCATTAACTTATTAGTATTATTTGTTTTCTTAGTATGCAATGAGCAATTAACTTTTCTATTTTTTCTATTATATTTTTCTTTTAATTGATGCTAATGTTTAAAATCATGAATAATTTGTTCTGAAATTGAGGTAATGTTTTATGGTAAACTTTTATATTTTTTATAATACACACACACACACACACACACACACACACACACACACACACATACACACATATATATATAAATATAAAAAATAACGTAAACTCGAAACGGTACACCAGTATTGACCGGTACCGAAATATATCGTTTCATTGGTAAAACCGGTATAGCCTCTGGTACGAGATCGACTCCCTTGGTTACAAGGCCAGACTTGTGGTCAAGGGTTTTCACCAATAACCAGGTATTGACTATACTGATACTCTTAGTCCAGTGATCAAACCTACAACTGTTAGGCTTGTTCTAGCCATTACTATGAGTCTTAACTGGTCTATGAGACAATTGGATGTAACCAATGCCTTTCTTCATGGTCACCTCAAGGAGGAAGTTTATATGGAGCAACCTTCTAGCTATATTGATCCCTCTAGGCCTCATCATGTCTGCAAGTTACTTAAATCTCTCTATGGCTTGAAGCAAGCCCCTCAAGCCTAGTTTGAGAGATTTACATCTCAGCTACTTCATCTTGGGTTTGTGGCTTCTTTGGCAGAAACTTCTTTGTTTGTCTTTCACTCTGGCTCTATCATTCTATATTTGCTTCTTTATGTTGATGACACATTATCACTAGCAATGCTTCTGCTCAGATTTCTCATCTTGTTTTTGCTCTCAACTCATCATTTGATCTTAAGGATCTTGGTCCCCTAAATTATTTTCTTGGCATACAAATTACTCATACAAAGTTTGGTCTTACCTTATCTTAAACCAAGTATGCCTCTGACATTCTTCATCACTTCAACATGCACAATTCCAAGCCCACTAAAACTCCATGCTGTCCTGCTACAAGGCTCACTCCGTTTACTGGTTCTCTTCTCTCTAATCCAACAACTTACAGAAGCATGGTTGGTGCCTTATAATACCTTACCTTTACCAGAATAGACTTGGCCTTCAGTGTGCATCAATTGTGTCAGTTTATGCAATTTCCTACTTCAGCACACCTAGAGGCTGCCAAAAGGGTTCTTCACTATGTTAGGGGCACCCTTTCTCATGGAATTTATTATTCTCGAGGTCCACTCACTTTCTCTGCCTTCACTGATGCTGATTGGGCAAGGGATCCTTTCGATAGGAAGTCCACTACTAGTCTTATGGTGTTTCTTGGTTCTAATCCTATCTCTTGGTCCTTTAAGAAGAAATCTACAATTTCACGATCCTCTACAGAGGCAAAGTATAGTGCTTTTGCTACTATTGCAGCAAAGCTTTCTTGGCTTTGCCAATTGTTCCGTGATCTTCATATTTTTCCTTCATCATATTCCTGTTCTTTGGTGTGACAACGTATCTGCTATTGCTCTTGCATTTAAACCTGTCTTTCATGCTCATACCAAATACATCGAGGTGGACTATCACTTTGTTAGGGAACGGGTCCTTTGTCGTGATTTTCCTATTCGTTTTATTTCCAGCAAGGACAACCTTGCTGATATCTTCACCAAGCCTTTAGCTGGTCCTCTTTTCCTTTTATTCAAAGATAAACTCATGTCTCGTTCCTTCCCCATTCATTTGAAGGGGGATGTTGAAGAAGAACATCAGCAACAACAACATCAACAAAACAACATCATCAAGAGCTAACACGTGCTATCAAATGCACGTGTGACTACTTACTCAAGCGCTGCGTTTCATCTCAGCAGCAAGGCAATGACTAGGTGCTTTAGAAATTAGTTATGGCATGTGTAAAGGTTTGTTACGGCATGAATTAGTTTGTTATGGTTCAAATCCTATTTGCACAGGAATTTCTATTATGATTGTTAGATCTTTCTAGAAATAATTTATGTATAATCCTTCTGTATAAATATCTTAATGATGTATAATTCTGTAGGTGAGCAATAATAATTCTTTTGGCTTTTTCTCTCAAATTCTCTCTCTCTCTCTCTGTTACTCTGTGAATATGTTCTAGAACATTCCATAGATTTCTTGCGATTAGCTTTCAAGTCCAAGCTTTTCTTCAAATAGAATGGTTTTTCTTGTTTCAAATTTTTTTTTAAAAAATAAGGGGACCAACCCCGAGTTCAAACCTAAGCTCTCACCTATAAAAAAGGGTATTCTAATTGAAAATGGTTCAATATTTTACCTTTGGTAGTTTTCTTAGATAACTTGTTCATATTGGTCATTGCACCACAAGAGACAAACTTTAGGTTGTGGGTGACGAACACATTTTCATTCAATAACTTAGTCTAGGTGATGTAGATCATATATTTTCCTAGTAATCAATTCCTTTCTATTTTCGCATTTAGAATGTAATTTGGGAACAAAGTTGTGTAATCACTTTCTTATAATGTATCTAGTAGACTAGTACCAAAGTATTGTAATCTATTCCAGTTTGACATTTTGTGTAAGGTTTTTTCTTAAATTTTTTTTTTCGTGTAATTAAATCAAAAGGAACTCCATTGTAAACTAGAAACTAGAAAGGAGAATTTGAAACAATCCTATAAGAGTTCGAATTTGTTAAGAATGGGATATAAAACCTATATTTTACACCATCTAATAAGATTTTGTCACATCAGCTTTTTACTTAAAATTCAATACATTTGACCACACCAAATAACATCTCAATAAACTCCCAATTTGGTTAAATTTATATATGGGTATTAAAATTGATTGGGTGTAGTTGTGTTTTTCCTTAAATATGTGATTAGATGATATGGTATGTTGGGATTGACAGTGTAAAATATGAGTTTTACACTACGTTCTTATAGAATTTAATTTCTTCCCATAAAGTCGCAGTTCTCACACGTAGTTAACTCATTGGTCACATAGGTCATTTTTAATTATATATTTTATAATTGGAATAAATATCTTCCATTTGTTATGTTTTCTTTTTTTAATTAAACAATATAGAGGTCCTTTGTGTCTCTTAAAACTCCTTTTTTTTTTTTTTTTTGTGAGGGGTTGTCTCTCAAAACTCTTAATTCTTCAAATGGACAAAAAAGACATCTTAGTCAACCACCTCAGATCTCCCTTTGTCCCTACTTGTCATTTGCTTCAAATTAAATCATATAACTTTAAAATCACATTAATTCAAACCCCTAGATCAAACTCGATAAGTTTTGGATTTAAATTGATATGATTTTTAAAGTTCATGGTTCAACTTTAAATTAGCAAAGCTATAAGGTGTAATTTATATTTTATAACAATCTTCTTAAGACTCATAATTTAATTTGGAATGATTGGATTTAATTTGAAACTTCCTTAAGGCCCCATTTGGTTGGGGCAATTAGTTATTGAAGGGATGGAAAATGGAGGGGGGGGGGTAGTTTTTTTGAGTTTTTTGGTTGGAGAAGAAACTAGGAGAGATTTTGGCAGGACTCAGGTATTCTCTCATTGGGCCCACAAAAATGTAATCCCTCCAGTTTGACTCAGGTAATTTTTTTGTTGTTACTTCAATAGATTGTAATTACATTTATGTACCTCTCACTATAAATTTAATTACTCAATCTTATTGTCTTCTTTCGTTTTCAAACACATCTCTGTCTCTTTCCACTACAATTTCCTTGTCCAGTTTTTATTTATTTATTTATTTTTACATTGGAAACAATTTCGATCATTAGTGTTTCTATTGAAAAACAAAACTAATTTATATATATATATATATATATATATATATATATATATATATATATATAAAATATACAGTATCAACATTAATATAATATAATGTGTAATGTGTTAAATTTTATAAATTAATTTTAATTGATAATAAATAATAAATTTGTAATTAATGATTAACAAAATTACTTCTTATATATTATGAATAAAGACATAATATTAAATTTATATAAACTAAAATTTTTATCAACTCACTTTTCCTCCTCAACCAAATAAATGAGTTTTTCATCTCTTAACTTTTCATCCTCCCAACCAAACATATATAGGAGGAAATGCTAAATCTTTTCCATTCCTACCGTTTTCTATTTAGATATCCCCAAATTTTCCATCCCCAACCAAACAAAGTGTAAAATATAGGGTTTAAAATTTAATGTATCCAAAATTTATGATCTTCTTATTTGGACTATGTTTTCTCAAATTCTGAATAATACAAATTGTCAAAAAAATTACGAAACTAGTTTCACGGCTTACTTTTTCTCTTATTCCCCTTGGGTTAGGTTCTCTAAAGCACTCACATTAGTGTTTGTATAATAGAAAAAAATGTCACACTTTAGTCAGTTAAGTCCAAAATTCCTCTACATCCGGTCATGCAAAATTGTGTAAAAATACATGATTAATTACTACAATAACTGTGTAAAATTACATTGACATTATTCATTTTACATTTAGTTTCTTATTCTTTATTTACATAACTTGAGGATGAAGGAAGAAAGTTGATGAAAGTTATTGTGTGCAAAGAAAAAGAAACAATTTAAAAAATAAAAAATTGGCATTTTTAATGAAACGTAGTATAAAATATATAATATAATATATGGTATTTTGAAAATTGGGCCAATAAAAAAAATAAGTTCTTATAAAATGGAACAAGAAAAGGGAGAAAATTTACGCAAAATGACGTGAATGCTCTTGTGTCAGTGCATGTGTTGGTGTGTGTTTTGTATGATGGATCTAGATCTCCATTCTCATCAGAAGCGATAAGGAAGAATTAAAATGCTAGCTCATATCATGATGTTGAAGTTTATGTTGATGTGCATGTTTGAGAAGGTGGTAGGCTTGCTTGGGTGCAATCATGGAGGATCATTAAAGCTCAGGTGTAATCAGTCAACATCAACTCCCCTGAATTAAAAACTTTGCTTTGAGGAGAGATGTGCCCGATTTATGTTTAAGCAACTTAAAGATGGTAGATGAAGAAATCAATAGCCCAACCAGAATTGTGAAGGATGTTTTGAAATTTTCCATTAGGGCTGCTGATATAGCCAACCCAACTAGGCACTATATTGTAATGCTTTTTATCTTTAAGGGGCCCCAAATTCAAGCATAAATTGATAGTCATAACTTATAAGGAATTTGAATCATGCATGTCTCTCTTAAAACTTAAAACATGAGGTATCATTTGAATTTTTAATTGTATATTTCTTATTTTGAATAAAAATAAAAAGGAAAAACGAATGAAAGAAAGAGAGAAATAAAAATAAAATAATAAAGAATAAATTGAATAATGCACACTATCAAATCTAGTTGTGACATGTGAAGCACTAAATCAAATAGTACTATGATCTCACAGAACAGTGAGTTATTCATTATTTCTTCGATAAGATTAGTAGCAAGACACAAACTTTGGCTTTGGCGAGACCATAATGGCCGGTCTGGTTCGATCAACTCTCTCTCTCTCTTTGAAAATCTAACTCTAGGTTTCTCTCTCCTTTACCATTGGGTTCATGGATTAGCTTTGGCATTTTGAAGTCCATGTGAGTTTCATATGATTGTTTTGTTAGTATTCTAATGGAAGAATCAAGCATAGTTTCACATAACCCTTTAAAAATAGTTAAATAGTATTTTAATATTGATATTTAATTAGGTTCAAACGATGCAATGCACAGTTAGATAAACACAATTTTAAGGGCTGATTTTTCAATTATATGCATAATGGGTTTGAGACGGAATTCTAAAATTTTTAGTGTAGTTTTGGTATGTAATGTAAAATATTTAAATGATTTAGGTTTGAAAATGCTTTTTCCATCCGTTGCAATTTTTTTTCATAACTAAAGATATTTAATTCATCTACTTCTCAAAAAAAGAAAAAAAAAAGAAAGAAAAAAGAAACATATTATTCATCTTAGATTTTTTAAAAAGAATTTTAACATAATACCATACCATATTTTTCAAAATAATGTATTATGTTACGATTCTATATCTATTTGTAGTAGCAAGTTCTAGCAAACTCAGCTAGTAAAATCTCTTATTTTCGAATAAGAAATTTGGAGTTTGAATATCTATCCAAAAAGAAAAAAAAAGTAGTATGGACGACCTTTAGATCACTCACATCAGTGCTTCCAAAATACAAAAAGATAACGTTTTACACATTTTACCCTAAAAACACCTACATCAGTTGGTCCATAACTTTGGGATTTTGATAAGTGGGTTTTGATTCTTTTTTTTTTTTTTTTCTATGTTTGATCAATGGGTTTTGGGATTTCATATGTATTTGGGTTGAATGAGGTTTTAGGTTTTGGGATTTCATATATGTATTTGGATTTTGGGTTTTGGGTTTTTAATTGGAGGTTGATTGCTTGATGATAGTGGTTGGGTGGGTTGATGATGGAGGTTGGTTACTTGATGATGGTGGCTGGGTGGGTTGATGAAGGTGCTTGATCTCATTGATGGTGGCTGGGTGGGGTTGATGGTGGGTGTGGATTGATCGTTGGTGGTGGCTGGGTGTTCGTGATTTTGGGTTGTGTTGGTTATGCGAGAGGGTTAGAGAGGAGTGTGAAGGACATAATAAAAAATGTAAAAGAATGAATAATTTATTAAATAAATGTTTAGAATAGATAAATTGATGTGGGTGTTTTGTAATAGTAAATGTGTAAAATGAAAAAAAAGTATGTTTTAATTTTTTTGTGTGCAAAATAGACATTTTTTTGTGTGTGGAAAATAGACAAAAATTTTACACCCAATAATGTAATTGCTCTAATAGTGAATGATAATTTTGGAATCTCAGTCGGATAATAGATTGAAACTCTCTTTCCAATATATATATTCAAGAGATATTCAATTCTATCCAAGACCAACCGCACAAAAACAACTAGTGTGGACTGTGGACGATTATACTGGTGGTGACAACTCCAAAGAGCATGGCCAAGAATCCAAAGCTTGAGTGACATGCCGACATGCTTGGAGAGTCATCGCACTTGATGAGAAAAAAGAAATGTGTACGTAACTGCTTGATTGAATATTAATTAATACTGTCACCTATATTAGGGCACTTCTAGAAGTTGTGGTCAAACATATCCATAAGAAAAAATATGAATAACCAATCTTTAGCTGTTATCACTAAGGGTGTGTTTGGTTGGGATGAAAACAGGGAAGGATGTAAAATAGGGAGAGGAAAATAAGGTGGAAAATGACATTTTTCACTGTTTAGTTAAGGGTCCGTTTGGTTGGAGGAGTGGAAAAGTGGGAGGATAGAAAATAGTGGGAGGATAGAAAATATTTTATTTTCTCTCCTATTTGTTTGGTTGGGAGTGAAAAAGTGAAGAGATGTAAAAAATATGTTTGAATAAATTTACTCATATACCATTGTTAAAGAATGATACACAATTAAAATAAAAAAGTGACAAATAACCACACAAAAAAAATTCATGTAAAAAAAATCACAACTAGTTAAAAAAAAAAAAAAAAAAAAAAACTATCACACCCAGGCCTAGAAAATCAAAAGAAGAAAAAAAGAATAGGAAAAGAAAGAAAGAAAAGGCAACTGCCCCGTAGAAGGAAAAAAAAAAAAAAAAAACAAGAAGAAGAAGAAGAAGAAAGAAGGCGCTCACGCCGAGGCCTAAAAAAAGGAAAAAGAAAAAGAAAAAGAAGGAAGGCAAAGTGGCTACCCAAAAAAAAGAAAACAAATAAAGCAACGTTACTGAGAAGAAAAAAAAAAAAAAAAAAAAAAGCAACTTGAAAAAGTGTGTATGTATATACTGGGCATTTTTGTCAATCAAGAAAAAATTTATCCTTAGTTAGTTTTCTGTCCATTTTAGAGAGAAAACATTTTGGTGGGTTAGGGGAGAAACTACTTGGGCCCAACCATTTATTTTTCTTCCTCCCCACCGAATCAAACACACTCCAAAAAAGTTTTCCCTCCTATTTTCACTTCAAAGTTTTCTATTCACCTTATTTCACTCCAAAGTTTTCCATTCACCCCATTTCACCTCCAAACAAACACACCCTAAGAGGGGGAGGGGGAGAGAAAAGTGGTGGGGCTCACAAGTTTTCTCTCCTCCCCTTCAAAATACAATCTCTCCAAATTGGAGTGAAAAGTGAGAAATTTTTTTTGACAAAACTGCCCCCACTTTTCAGGTTTTTTTTTTTTTTTTTTTTTCACTTTAACGTTGGTGTTTTTTTTTCTTTTGTTTGGTCAGGTGGTGGGTTCTTCTTTTCTTTCTTTTTTTCTCTTAATTTTAATTTTTATAATTTTTTAAGAAAACACTTTTGGATGATTCTTATGCTATTTTTTTGAAATGTCAACTTTCATTTATACACAATTTTTTTTAGAAGTATAATGTATTACTTTCTCTTTTATTTAAGAAGAACATAAATATAAATTTATACAAACTTTATTTTCAACCAAACCAAAAAAATTTTCATCCCTCTACTTTTCCACCCTCTCAACCAAACACAATTGAGGAAAACTAAAAACTTTTCTATTCTCCCACTTTTCCATCTCTCCTCTATTTTCTATCCTTTTACTTTTCCATCCTCCCAACCAAACGGACCCTAAGATTGAGAAGCTTCCCTGCTTAAAATAAAACTATAGGTTTGTGTAACATTTTTGTTGAAATAAAAGTAGATGAATAGATACAATGAGAGCCAAACACCTAACTTAATAACTTATTGTTATACCATTTTAAAATTATATAATTAAAATGGATTAATTTGACAACATAAATATAATGTTTGCACCAATACACTTATAAGTCTACACTACTCATAGGGTGAAAAATAGCTCAAATAATATATATATATATATATATATATATATATTTATTTACACAAAAATATAGAATGGTAAAGGATTTTTTTTTTTCTTAAAAGAAGATGAAGTTGACTCAGTAAGTGTTTATAAAAATTGATTTAGAAAACCTATTGCTTTTTTTGTTGTTGATAAATCCATAGTTAGGAGTGGAGAGATTTAAACCTTAAATTTATCTCCATTGAAAAAATACAATAAAATGTTAATCAGTTAAGTTACAAGACTCTTAACAGAAAATCCATTGCTAAAAATGGAAGGATTAAAAAATTAATAATGAATTTTTTTTGTCTTACTCCTTTACTCTTTTTGCCAGGCATGAGCATGAATGCCTCTCTCTCTCTCTCTCTCTCTCTCTCTCTCTCTCTCTCTCTCCATATATATATATATATATATATATATATATATATATATATAGTGAGGAATATATTTTATTTTATTTTATTTTTCTATCAAATCTGAAAACTTCATTAATCGAAATATGGAAATGTCACATTTTTAAGTTTTAGCACACGAAACACGAAAGTATAGAAGTAAGAATTTATTTTTATTTTTATTTTAAAGAAAAAGAAGGAATGTAAGAGTATCATTGTCCATTGCTGCAGATTATAGTTGACACAGTTTTTCTTATCCAGTGACAACTGACGAATTACTTTTTTTTCTCCTTTGTTTTTTGCTCTGACTATTCTCACAAATCAAATACACGTTGTACCTTTGTATTATTGTTAGTGGCACATATAAGGCCCATCAATCTTTTTTGTTTTTTTTGTTTTTTTTTGTTTGAGATACTCATCAATCTTGAAAACAACGGCTATTTGGCAGCAACTATATATATATATATATATATATATATATATATATATATATATATATATATATCTATATCTATATATTTGGTTTGATACAAGATAGAATTCTACTCTAACCCAATCTAAGTATATATGTGTGTAAAACTCCCTCCTGAAAACTTGAACCTTGACCTTTGTCTCCTACACTCCAAAAGCACTTATATTTGTGGAGTGACCATCACACCAAAGGTGTGCAGTGGTGGCAGCAACTATTTCGGTTGTGCTTTCACCTTCACAATGCCATAATTATAGAATTTAGTGGGTGTGAACTCTACATGCTTATATTCAAAGTATATACATGTATGATTTTTTTTTTCTATAAAAAAAAGTATATACATATATAAAAGATATTATCCAAACTAAGTTCTGCAACAAGATTAAAGTCAGCATTAATTAAGTAATGAGTAAGATTTGATTGTAACAGCTTTAAATGAATTTATATTTAAAAAGAATAATGTTAGATATACAAACTATTTTAAATCAAATTTTACAAACTGCTTACGTGGTGAGTGCTTATTGATAAATAGAAAAGTGATATTAACGGTAAGAAAACCAATAAAAGGTTAGCCACATTAACATTTTGTAAAAGTGTTGTAAAATAATTTGTGCCTGTAGCATTACTCAAATAGAAATATTGAATATTTGAATTTGGTTTATGAAATATTTTTAGAAACTTTTTATATAGAAAGAAAAAACAGATTTTTTTGATAATTTTTTATATTTCCCATAAAAGTCGTATCAAATTTTTTCTGAAATTGTCAATTAACAAATATTCTAAGAGCACCTGATCGATTACATAATTGCATAAGTATATATATCCCTTAAAAATAAGAAGGAAAAAAGAGAATAATATGTGAGAAGGTTACTTACAATAAATGGAAAAGAGAAATCTGAACAAAGTCCACAATTCTAGATGATTATAAAACTCATTTTCCTCTATTTCTATCATGGCTTATAGGGTTATAGAGAGTTTGGTTTACCTCTAGTACTTTTTTAACTGGAATCTTCTTCTATTTTAATGAGAAACTGTTACATCACCTACTAACTAAATAAAATGTAGAGATTGAAACTCAATATCATTTGCTATTGTGTTGGTGCCCTTTGTTTGTGCTTATTAACTTTCTTCTTATGTTTATGCAATTACCAAATAATTATAATTTGTGTAGATTTCACTACTACTAATGCTAACATATTTTAATTCTTTGAACACAATATGGTGTTGGTCCAACCTTATAACATTAAAACATTCAAAAAGATTGATGCCAAAATACGTATGTATGAAAATTATAACGCTTTTCTGCACTTATATAAATTTTTATTGCAACTTAATTACTTCATTACATTTGATTCAGAAAATGAATAAAATAGAAAAATCGCTATTGTGAGAATTGCTTAAACTTACATTCCTAGCAGAATGTTGTACAAGTACTCTTATAATTTTAGGGCTAATTATTATTTTACATTCAATAATGTACGTACTTTTCCACAACTTTAATTTCTATTAAGACTAGGACATTGACAGACCAATTTATTAATGGTTTATTGTCATACACAAAGTCACAAGTACCGGTGACAAATTCTTTTTTTTTTTTTTTTTTTGAGAAATACGCACACATATATTTTACTTCCTTTGGCATCAAATAAAAACATATCTTCCCTTAAAAAAAAACATATCCAAATATTTTAAAGAGAGATTGAAATGCTAGGATTTAGGGAAGCAAATGCAAGAAATTCAGGGTCATTCTCCAATATAGCCATTTCTTTCTCATCCATGGTCACCCACGCCTCAATCCCAAGACCCCATGGGGTTTCACTGAATATTATTAAATTTCTAAATGCAGGGCCAACTTTCCCAATGATACCAACCCAAAATGGCTTCCCCCAACCAAAATCAATATCGTTAAAAAACCTAAGCCAGCATGTAAACGCACAAACATCTGGTTTTGGTTCTGCAGAAAACATTTCTTCTAATTGGTCAAAGTAATTGGAGAAAGCCAAAAAACCTTCATCTCCTTGCAAACTTTCCGCACTATCGCTATCAAACCCTGCGATGGATTCGTTTACAAGGTCCACCAATTCATGCAACTCTTTCTCTTCCATAGCCAAATCAGCTGCTGCGGGAGCCCACCAAAATATATTTCCAATAGAAGCATCGGACAAGTGTGCCTTCATTCGTGTCCTCAAGTTCACTGCTTGGACCAGCATGGTCATGGATGCCTTTATGAAACCTGCTGATTTGGTTTTAGAAGCTGCCATGCAATGTTTCCAAATGAAACATGTCAGTGCCTCAATGCGTGTTGGTTTAGGAACTAGTTCACTTTTCGCTTTGGCCCTTAGGGTGGTTATCGCTTCGTCATGGAACACAAACCTTCTTGTAACATACTCACCTTCTTTGAACCACAAGTTATCCATTGTAGCTATATACTTTTGTGGAAGTGAATCTCTCGGTGGAAACATGATTGATCCCTCAGAGAAATTTGGATTTACAACTTTTTCTGGAGACCCACTAAAGGTGGCTGCCCAAGAATGAAGAAAAGAACTCGCTGTTGCTGCATCCCCAATCTTATGTGAGCAGCTCAATCCGATTGCTATTCCACCACAATCAAAGAGGTTCAGTTGGATAGCCATTTGACCTATAGTAGTATCTGATTCCTTGCAGAAGGCACGGTACGGAACGAATAGGCTAAGTAAGTCTGTTTCTTGGTGCTTAAGGAACTCAGACATGGAACAATTAACACGAGCTTCCAGAAAGGGAACACCCGTGTCGAAATCATGGATAAAAAGATTGTCTTTTACGCTCCCAGAAAATGGATAAAAGATATTGAGGGTGTCTGAAAGGGAATTTTTAAGTTGCGTAATGATTTGGGACATGTTGAGATTGAGATCAGTACTCATAGGGTAGAAGAAGACTGTGGGAACGTAAGTTGCGGGAGTGACCTGATCTAAGAGGGTGAATTTGTAGGGCTTCAGATGGTGCAATGTTGGTAAAGATGGTTTGATGGTTTCTTTTGAAATAATAGTGACCTCAACCTTCATCATTTTGCCACACTAGTTACTTTGCCTCAGTAATCTCTCTGTTTCTCTCTTTTGGCTAAAGACCTTGCCTCAGTCGTCAGTGGTACTAGCTGTGTTACTCATAAAGGTTTCCTTTTATAAGCATCCTGACATTGACAGAGAAACTATTCAGCAAGGGCTTGTTCAAGGAAATTTCTTAAGTGATGTTAGATTTTTTTTTTTTTTGTTGATAAACACTGATGTTAGATGGTAGTTGAAGCAATCAATAGCCCAACCAGAATCTCATAAATGAGGAAGGATGTTTTGAATTTTTACAGTTGACTGCCGAATAGTGAATTAATTCCCAAAAGAATTTGCCATCTTCAAACAGTAAAAGACTACTACCAATAAATTGGTTCTTTTAAAAAAAAAAAAATTTATAATTTTTTTATAGAATAAATTGGTTTTCAGATGTGCTAGAAGTCGGTCATTAATGGGTGTTTAACTTTAAATGGGACACTAACGACGTGGTATGGTGCTGATTTTTATTTGTTTTCATCCTTTAAAAACAATTTCACGCCATTTGATATTTAAGCCAATCAACTATTGATAAAGTTGTTTCTTAAAAAAAAAAATTTTGATAAAGTTCCCTCAAAAAAAAAAAAAAACTATTGAAACCTATTGATAAAAGTTTTACCCAAAAAAAATTGATAAAAGTCGTGACTTCCCATTAACTTTCCAGAGAAAATAAAGGAAAAAAAATTTCAATTCTTAAGCCTGAAAATAAAATAATTCCAAATATATATTTTTAAAATTTTTAATTAATTAAGAACATGTGAAACCTATGTGGCAGTTTAAATGATATACAAAATAATATTTTAATATCAGCGGTAGAGACTGGATTTAGCTCATGAAGCCAAACAATTAGAGGACCTAGGTCCAAATAGCCCAACACAATGAATTTGTAAAGAGTAGGTTGTAAGACTAAACTTCTATGGCTTAGATAACGTTCACTATGAGCCAAAAATAATAAGGAAGCCAGGAAAAATAGAATGAAACCACAATATTGTGCAAGAAAATTCTTCTCAGCCAAGTCCTAGGAAACTAGTTTTTGAATATATAACTATGAGACTTGTTTACAATTTCAATTCTTTGTGTTACAGTGTTTTTCTTTTTTATTTTTTCAATCCCCCCTCTCTGGGGGAACTTTTGTCTTATATAGACCATTTTAGATGATTCAGGCCTTCTATTTGTTGATCATGCAGGTCACCACTCAAGTGTTAGTCCCATCAGGCACCTTCCCAGAATTCTTGTGAGATGTAGCAACCAAGGCAGCACTGTTCAAGGGTATTCTCCACATAAATGTGGTAAGGAGGTTTGGTGGGATGCATTAAATGGGGTGGTAGCCACCATCCCTTCAGCATGTCAGGGCTAACCCTCACTTCTAGCCCATTTCTCTACAGTGCGTCCTCTTCTGGTGGCGTACCGCTGACGTGGCCCCCCATCTGAGGGTGGGATCTCCTTGGAATTGCCCTTGCCTCCTCGGCGTATGGCACGACCCGTGGCAATGCTACTTTACCAAACTGCTGCACCCCACAATAGCCCCTCAAAATGCCAGTGTTTCCCTCTTATCCGAGGAGAAAGAATGGGCTTTTGAATTGAGGTGGCTGATCCTACACATTGCCCTGCTTTCCCACGAGAGAATGTCGTTTCGCCTGTCTTGTAACCACTCCTAACGCTTCAGAGTCCGCAACGCTTCATTAAATGCTCTAGGATGCACCTTGTTCCTATGTCCTACGGTGAGATGGAGATCTTATGGTTGGTATTTTTCCTCGAAATTTGGGCCGGGATAACTCCCACCCAATTCTGCCTCCTATATAAGGCGTCTGGAGATTTCATTTTTCCCACTTTACAAATCTTCAAACTCCTAAGGCTTCTTATTCTCTTAAGCTCCCAAGATTTCCCAAACCTTTCGATTCTTGAGAAGCTCTTGAGGCGTCCCCTATCCTTATTTTTGTAAGTTCTTTGTTTTTAGGCTATTTTCCCCTTGGCCAATCTCCTTAGCCTTCTTATCTTTACTTCTTTTTAGTAAGTATTTCCCACACTTTTCTTTAGTCTGTCACGATGGGTAGGTTCACTCATTTAGCTGATTCCGTCACAGGTATGAAGGGGTTTAGGGCCTTGTATCAGATCCCCTGGGACGTCTCCTTATGGTATTGCCCCCTAGGCGGATGGATCGACCTTCGGAGGGAAGGAGAAGTAGTTATCCCCATGATAGCCTTTATAAAAGGCGGGATGAGGATACCCATGCTAGGGATTTCTTGATAGCCCATAGGCTTTGCCCCCACTAATGTGCGCCCAACCTATTTAGAGTACTGGGCAGTGTAGACGCTCTCAACGAGTAGGTAGGGTTAGACCTCTCCTGGCATGATGTCGTTTGGATGTACGAGTGTCATTCGCTTGCGGATTTGGGATATTACCTTAAATCTAGGTCTCCCATTGTTAGGCTTGTCTCATTCCTGCCCAAGTCCAACAAGGGTATTAAAGATGACTTCCTGATCCTCTCAGGTGACTGGCATAACGACCTCTATTGCCTAGTTCGAGTGGGAGAGCCAGGTGGGGTACTTTAGGCTTAGGCATTTCAATGAGGGCATTAGTTCTTTAGTTTTACTGCTTTCTTCTTTCTTTTGATACATGGTCTCTTCCTGGTTAAAGGTTTCGCTATTCTGACCAAATTTTCACCTCTCGGCTATTTTGTAGACAAAAGGTATGTGGCGCCCAACATCAACTTCATCAACGTTGCAGACCTCAATAAAGTTCTAAGGTTCGAGGTATTTGTAAGTGAGGACAAGCAGTTAAGAGTTGTCCACCTTATTCTCGGCTTTGAGCCATTGTCCAACATCTTATAGGACGCGGGCAACTCAATTAGAGCGGGCGATCATCGTTTAGCTTGGATAGATGTTACGGTGCTAAGATTTTTGGCCTGAGAAGACGTTGCGCTAGTTGAGTTGCCCTCCCAACGCGTCCTTCTTGAAGTAGTTGCTTCGAGAGAAGAAACAACTTCTTCGCTACAATCTCTTGGTAAGGAGATAGACCAGCTCCACCTTGAGGAAGAAGAAGAGGATTAGAGAGAGTCCGTGATCTTAGTCTCGGACTCCGAAGAAGAGCTTAATAGGTCCTCTAGCATCCATACATCCCGGTTCATTGTTACGCGGATGGATGACAGCTCGGAGGAAGAAAAGGGGCCTGTTTACGCTTCTCGTTGATAGGAATAAGGGGCCGGCGGCCAAGGGCACTTCAAGGTCACAACCCCTATCAGTTCCCCTTCTGCCTCCCGCCCCCATGGTCAACCCATTCGTTATGCCTCTTCTGAAGAAGAAGAGGAAGGAGAAAGAGGTTTTCGAGGAAAGGGAGGTGGACTCTCGGGACAAGGTGGTCCCTTCTAAGCAGCAAAAGACTCTGGCTGAGATGCATCCTCCGAACCTGGTGTGGGATCCCCGAGTGGGGCTAGAGGGGCCAGCTTGAAGGAAAAATTCTGGTTTTGTATCTCATACAAAACACATAGCGGAAGCAACAAACAAGGATCTATTTCATTTATAATTGATAACGTGCACTATGTAAATTTCAGAATTTAAGAACAAGATAGCGTACCTTGGTGTGGAGAAATTCAAAAAAAAGATTAGAAGCACTTGGGAACACTTTTAATCTTCACTCAAATTCCACTTTACGCCCAAGATATGTGGTCTCTCAATCAGTTTTTCAAAGGGAGAATGAAAGTGTGTCTCACACTCTCTCACACACCGTTTCTTATTTTTTTTTTACTAATCAAAAATTCTGTATGTTTTTCCCTTTATAACTAACTGATTATCTAATTGGGCTGGCCTATTAGGCCTTTCCAATTGGGCTTTAGTGTGTGGCTTGGAGTGGGACCAAAAAGGGACCAATGAGACACTAGCTCCAATGGGCCTTGGGCTTTTCCGTCAACTCTTGACAAGTCCAAAGTTACCGTTAATTATATTTAATACCACTATATAAATATAATTGCACTCTAGGCCTTATTAATAAATTATATCCCAAGACTTTATTATACACGTAACCCCTTCATAAAATATTCGTAGTAACACAAAGTCATAAATGTAGACTGCCACTTTGTAAATTACTACATCTTATCCTTGAGTACCCGGTTTAATCATTTAAAGTTATTCATTATATATTTATGAAATTCAATTTCATAAATATATATTTTAGTAATTTCTTACTAAAGTGGTTAGGCCTAACTCTCTGAATAACTGAACTCATTAAACTTATCTCAAAGGAATATTTTATATCTCCATAAAGAGATTATGAATTCCATCTTGAGAATATATGTTCCATCAATACTAAATGTGGCTGCCCAACATACTGAGGTTTTGACCGTCACTTTAGATCTCACTCCTGATACATCAAAGCAACTTACATCTCATGATCAGGTCCATTATTCTCTCAAGATTAAGAGTTCATGCAAATAGAAGTCGTGAAATTTATTATTCATTTGACAATCGTTAGAATAATAATAAGTCTCACAACGGTCTTGTTCAATATGTTTTAACTCTTAAAACATATCAACATATCAACTAGAAGTCTCCACTTCCATGATCAAGACAAATCATCTTAGTTGATACGTTATAGTCTTCGCAGATGAAATACTCAATTTCATCACCGACTACAAACTATAAATTCTGAGTTTACAAAGAACTTGTGATTTACATCTTCTGTGACTTTTCACATAAATCACATACAATGCATCTCATGGACTATATGATAATGTCCCATATTCATGTTACCATTATTTTAGATAATAATAAAATAACTTTATCAATCACAATATTAAGTCCATGAGATGCATTGTATGTGATTTATGTGAAAAGTCACAGAAGATGTAAATCACAAGTTCTTTATAAACTCAGAATTTATAGTTCGTAGTCGGTGATGAAATTGGGCATTTCATCTACGAAGACTATAACGTGTCAACTAAGATGATTTGTCTCGATCATGGAAGTGGAGACTTCTAGTTGATATGTTGATATGTTTTAAGAGTTAAAACATATTGAACAGGACCGCTGTGAGATTTATTGTTCTCCTAACGACTGTCAAATGAATAATAAATCTCACGATTTCTATTTGCATGAACTCTTAATCCTGAGAGAATAATGGACTTGATCATGAAGTGTAGGTTGCTTTGATATATCAGGAGTGAGATCTGAAGTGACGGTCAAAACCTCAGTATGTTAGGCAGCCACATTTAGTGTTAATGGAACATATATTCTCAAGATGGAATTCATAGTCTTTTGATGAAGATATAAAATATTCCCTTGAGATAAGTTTAATGGTTTCAGTTATTCAGAGAGTTAGGCCTAACCACTTTAGTAAGAAATTACTAAAGTATATATTTATGAAATTGGATTTCATAAATTATAATGAATAACTTTAAAGAATTAAACCGGGTACTCAAGGATAAGATGTAGTAATTTACAAAGTGACAGTCTACATTTATGACTTTGTGTTACTACGAATATTTTATGAAGGGGTTACGTGTATAATAAAGTTTTGGGATATAATTTATTAATAAGGCCTAGAGTGCAATTATATTTATATAGTGGTATTAAATATAATTAATGGTAACTTTGGACTTGTCAAGAGTTGACGGAAAAGCCCAAGGCCCATTGGAGCTTGTGTCTTATTGGTCCCTTTTGGTCCCACTCCAAGCCACACACTAAAGCCCAATTGGAAAGGCCCAATAGGCCAGCCCAATTGGAAATGTCCAATAGGCCAGCTCAATTAGATAATCAGTTAGTTATAAAGGGAGAAACATACAAAAAATTTTTTGATTAGAAGAGATTAGAAAAGAAAAAGAAACGGTGTGTAAGAGAGTGTGAGACACACTTTCATTCTCCCTTTGAAAAACTAATTGAGAGACCACATATCTTGTGCGTAAAGTGGAATTGGAGTGAAGATTAAAAGTATTCCCAAGTGTTTCTAATCTTGGTTTTGAATTTCTTCACATCAAGGTACGCTATCTTGTTCTTAAATTCTGAAATTTACATAGTGCACGTTATCAACCATGAATGAAATAGATCATTGTTCGTTGCTTCCGCTGCGAGTTTTGTATGAGATACAAAACCAGAATTTTTCCTTCATCAAATCCTCACTATGGTGAACAAGCATATAATCTCTCGTTCTCCTAAGATACTTGAGAATATGCTTTACAGCTTGCCAATGTTTTGGTCCTGGATTTGATTGATATCGGCTGACCATGCCAACTGAATAACAAATATCTGGTCTAGTACAAAGCATGGCATACATGAGACTTCCCACAGCAGAAGCATAAGGAACTTGTCTCATCATATTTTCTTCCTCTTAAGTCTTAGGCCTTTGGTCATCAGACAAAGGAACTCCATGTCTAAAAGGAAGCAATCATTTCTTGGAGTTTTGCATGCTAAACCGTTCTAGGACCTTATCTATATATCCAGTTTGTGATAAGCCTAACATCTTATTCTTGCGATCTCGCCAAAGCTTGATCCCTAGAATAAAGTTAGCCTCACCCAAGTCCTTCATATCAAATTGGCTTGACAACCAAACTTTAACTGATGAAATTACCTCTACATCATTCCCAATGAGTAGAATATCATCAACATAAAGCACTAGGAACATTACTACTTTGTCTCGATGTCTTTTGTACACACACGGTTCATCAAGATTTTGTTCAAAACCAAATGACTTGATTGCTTGATCAAATCTGATGTTCCATGACCTAGATGCTTGTTTAAGTCCATAAATGGACCTATTTAACTTGCATACCATATGCTCTTGGTTCTTTGCTATGAAACCTTTTGGTTGCAACATGTATATTTCTTCTTCAAGATTGCCATTAAGAAATGCAGTCTTGACATCCATTTGCCAAATCTTATAATCATAATGAGTAGTAATGGATAAGAGAATTCTGATAGATTTAAGCATGGCTACTGGCGAAAAAGTTTCATCATAATCAATACATTCTTTTTGTGTATACCCTTTCGCCACTAGCCTTACTTTAAAAGTTTCAACATTTCCATCTATCCCTCTCTTCCTCTTGTAAACCCATTTGCAACCAACAGGTTTAATGCCGTTAAGCGCCTTTACAAGATCCCATACATGATTGGAATCCATAGAATCCAATTCAGATTTCATAACTTGGACCCAAAGATGTGCATCTATATCATTCATTGCTTCATCATAAGTGTAAGGATTCGATTCAGCCTCTTCTGAGATAGCCTCATAAGTTTCTCCAAAACCTATAAATCTTATAGGTGACCGAACAATTCTCCCACTACGACAAGGCACCTGTGTACTAGACATTTCATGAGTAGTATCTTGTGGTGTATCTAATATAGTCACATCATCCCTAGTTTCATCCATTGGTTGTTCAACTACAGGTTCATTCATTTCAGCCAAGATAACTCTCCTTCTAGGAGTAAAATTATTCACATAGTCATTTTCCAAGAATTTGGCATTTGTGCTAACAAACACTTTATTATCCTTATAACTATAGAATAAACCTCCAACTGTTCCTTTTGGATACCCTACAAAAAATACCACTTCTGTTTTAGACTGTAACTTGTTAGACTTTTCTTTCAACACATGTGCTGGACAACCCCAAATGTGGAGATGTCTCATACTAGGCTTACGCCCATTCCACAACTCTACAGGTGTTTTAGGAATAGACTTCGAAGGTACTAAATTCAGAAGATACATTGCAGTATTTAAGGCATATCCCCAAAAAGAAATTGGTAGAGTCGAATAACTCAACATGGACCTAACCATATCTAAAAGAGTCTTATTCCTTCTTTCTGCTACACCATTTTGTTGTGGAGTTCTAGGTGCAGTCAACTGGGATATAATCCCATTTTCAGTCAAGTAATCCTTAAAATCACCAAGAAGGTATTCGCCACCTTGATCAGATCGAATGGCCTTTATGTGTTTACCCAATTGATTCTCAACTTCAGCCATAAACTCTTTGAACTTTTCAAAGGCTTCGGACTTCCATTTCATTAGGTACACATAACCAAATCTAGAGTAATCATCAGTGAAAGTAATGAAATACTCATAGCCACCTCTTGCTTGGATTGACATAGGACCACATACATCTGAATGTACTAGTTCTAGCAAATCTTAGGCTCTTCTACCCTTTGCATTAAAAGGTCGTTTGGTCATCTTACCTTCCAAAAAAGATTCGCAAATTTGAAAAACATCAAAGTCCATGGGCTGTAAAAGTCTATCTTTGATTAGTCTTTGAATCCTACTTGAATTAATATGACCTAAACGCAAGTGCCATAGATATGCATCACTAGTAGAAGGAAACTTTCTCTTTAATGATTTTACATGAGAGCTATTATCTAATTCAGAATTGTATAATTCATGTTTATTAGGAATTAAAATATAAAGACCATCCACAATATTGCCAGAACAAATAAACACATTACCCTTCTTTATTACAACATTGTCTTTCAGGATAACACAATATCCATGTTTACCTAAGTAAGTTGCAGAAATTAAATTCTTACGAACATTAGGTACATACAAACAGTCTTCCAATATTAAAACTCTAGACTTAAAACATAAATTAAACACTCCAACAGCTACAACTAGAATCTTGCTCACATCAGCCAAAGTAAGAAATAGTTCTCCCTCATTCAACTTTCTGGTCTCCTAGAACCCCTGCCAAAAATTGCAGATATGATTAGTACAACCTGAATCCATACACCAAGAATCTGTTGGATTCTGTACCAAACATATTTCAAGAAGAAATGAACTTTTCATACCCTTATTCTTGGCAGCCTTGAATGTTGGACAATTCCTCTTCCAATGTCCTTTCTCACCACAATGGAAACACTTTCCTTTGGTTTTCTTTCATTTATTAGCAACCCCTAAGGCAATTTCTTTACCATCTCTCTTAGTGAAGTCATTCTTCTTCTTTTTCTTACCCTTGCCTTTCGACTTAGGTTGAGAAGTAGAAGCTTCACCCACATTGGCTTCAACACTAGAAGTACCAAGGATGCCTTCCGCCGCCACTAACTCATTCATTAATTCAGACAGAGAATAAATCTTTTTGTTCATATTATAATTGAGTCTGAATTCCTTGAATGATTCTGGTAGTGACTGGAGTATCATATCCACTTGGGATTCTCCATCAATGTCGGCACTTAAAACTTCTAATGTGTTCAGATTAGCAATCATCCTAAGACAATGCTCCCTCACTGAACTTCCTGCAGCCATTTTGGTATTATAAATTTGCCTCATGGTTTCTTGCCTTGCAGAACGGCTTTGCTCACCAAACATCTCCTTCATACTATGCATTATGTCCGAAGCAAGTTCTACATCCTACATTTGATGCTGTAGAACATTTGAGATAGATGCTAGGATATAGCACTTGGCCATCTTATTAGATTTCTGCCAACGATCATATCGCTATTTTTCCTCAAGAGGAGCATCTAATGAAGGAAAGGTAGGACATGGTTGAGTAAGCACATATTTGTGCTCTTCAGCAGTAAAAACAATGTCCAAATTTCTTTTCCAGTCAACATAGTTGGATCCAGTCAGTTTGTTTTGGTTAAGAATAGAAACAAGTGGGCTAAATGATGCCATGATTAAATCTGAAAATAATAAACATGAATATAATAAGCAAACTGGACATTATCAATTTAGCATATAAGCATATAATATGGAACCTCAATAAAACCATAAAATAATATATGCAACGACAACCCAATCTCATATTCAATATCCCTCAGCATAGAGTGAACATAAAATACTATGATTGATTGAGAACTATTCTCATTATTAGTGCTATCATGATAACTCTTATTAAACACTAATAATATGCCATTTTACATTTAGCCTCTAAGTAATAATAGAAAGAACTCAGCCTAGAGGATACTATAATACTTAGTCTAGTGTATACCGTTGTCTAGAATCATGTGTAACCACATTTCATCCCTTTAACAGGCTTATTTTGTAGTACCATGATAAAACACCCTCCGCATGGAATGCAAAGCTCGAAGCTAAGACAAGGTGTTTATCAAACCACTATAAACCAGGAAATTCAATCTTGTAGGACCATGAAATAAATACTCTCCGCATGGAATGCTAAGCTCGAGGCAAAGACAAAGTATCTATTTCACACTGCTATGAACTAACAATGGAGGCCGTGAGATCCAACCCTTGTATCTCTCTCCCACTAGATATTTTAAATTAAAGGTTTTTAAGGTTAAAAATCATAATAATGCTAGACACGTGAAAAAACATAATCCTAATCTCATTAGAAATAAATTTCATTAAACTAACATTAACATATATAAATATATATAACGTAATAAAAACCTTTATTACATATAAAAATCCATATTATATTATATATAATATAATATATAAATTAATATATGTAATATATGTAAAGTAATATAGGTGTATTATATTATATTATGGCCCACGGTTGAATTGTTTGGTGTGCAAATTCAAGATGGAATTTATGAAGTCAAGGATTCCATATTTACAATAATATCTATTGGGTCCCACTTGCAATATATATATATATATATATACACACACGGATGGATCTTTTCCATGGCCATAAAACATGCAAGACAAAAAAAACTTTGAATAGTCAACCCATGCAAGGACATTCAAACCATGCATGCCATGAAATAACATTCAAACGGTGCAAGAGATAAGTCCAAACAGTTCATGCATTTAACAGTTGCAAAACAGTTATTTCATAAATCAATAACCGTATCTAAGAACCATAAAGACACGGCACTATTCACTTGATCTTGTCATCATTATTTAAGCGCAGGACATTTCTATGCAATGAATGCCAACCAGTGCAATTATGGTTCGCACATGACAGTTTTTGAATTTCAAAAACTGTATCCTCTACGCCATAATCACACACGGCTCCTCTTCAATAGCATTATATCCTTGTGCAAACACGGATATATATATAAGTGATGCAATTCTCTTCATTATATCTAAATGATGCAGAAAATTGAAACACAAAGATAACAGTTTTTTTTTTTTTTTTTAATTCTAAAATTCAATCACACGTTATACAATCATGATATGAAAACCTGGATATGATACCAATTGAAGGAAAAATTATGGTTTTGTATTTCATACAAAACATATAGCGGAAGCAACAAATAAGAATCTATTTCATTCATGATTGATAACGTGCACTATGTAAATTTCAGAAATTAAGAACAAGATGGCGTACCTTGGTGTAGGGAAATTCAAAACAAAGATTAGAAGCACTTGGGAACACTTTTAATCTTCACTTCAATTCCACTTAACGCCCAAGATGTGTGGTCTCTCAATCAGTTTTCAAAGGGAGAATGAAAGTGTGTCTCACACTCACTCACACACCGTTTTTTTTTAATTTCTTTTATTTCTTATAAAAATTCTATATATTTCTCCCTTTATAACTAACTGATTATCTAATTGGGCTGGCCTATTGGGCCTTTCCAATTGGGCTTTAGTGTGTGGCTTGGAGTGGGACCAAAAGGGACCAATAAGACACTAGCTCCAATGGGCCTTGGGCTTTTCCGTCAACTCTTGACAAGTTCAAAGTTACCATTAATTATATTTAATACCACTATATAAATATAATTGCACTCTAGGCCTTATTAATAAATTATATCCCAAGACTTTATTATACATGCAACCCCTTCATAAAATATTCATAGTAACACAAAGTCATAAATGTAGACTGCCACTTTGTAAATTACTACATCTTATCCTTGAGTACCCGGTTTAGTCCTTTAAAGTTATTCATTACATATTTATGAAATCCAATTTCATAAATATATACTTTAGTAATTTCTTACTAAAGTGGTTAGGCCTAACTCTCTGAATAACTGAACCCATTAAACTTATCTCAAGGGAATATTTTATATCTCCATCAAGAGACTATGAATTCCATCTTGAGAATATATGTTCCATCAACACTAAATGTGGCTGCCCAACATACTAAGGTTTTGACCGTCACTTTAGATCTCACTCCTGATATATCAAAGCAACCCACATCTTATGATCAGGTTCATTATTCTCTCAGGATTAAGAGTTCATGCAAATTGAAGTCGTGAGATTTATTATTCATTTGACAGTCGTTAGGAGAATAAGAAATCTCACAGCGGTCCTGTTCAATATGTCTTAACTCTTAAAACATATCAACATATCAACTAGAAGTCTCCACTTCCATGATCAAGACAAATCATCTTAGTTGATACATTATAGTCTTCGCAGATGAAATGCCCAATTTCATCACCGACTACGAACTATAAATTCTGAGTTTACAAAGAACTTGTGATTTACATCTTCTGTGACTTTTCACATAAATCACATACAATGCATCTCATGGACTATATGATAATGTCTCATATTCATGTTACCATTATTTTAGATAATAATAAAATAACTTTATCAATCACAATATTAAGTCATACATCATGTCATACATAATGTCATACATAATATCATACATAACATCATACAATAGGATTTAAGGGCACTAATCCTAACATGGGTAACAGCCAGACCCGGGGGCCTAGGAAAATCCCTTCGAGGTCTGCTATTATATTATCTATCCGACCTGAAATCCCTCCGCTCCAGAGGGATCACCTTAGCCTTTCCTTTTCCTTGCTGCTGGTCCTCTTCAACCCGCTTATACTCATTAATGCGATCCTTAAGCTAGCGCACAGTCCCAACATGCTTTCTTGTCAAGGACTTCCTCAAGTCATGCTTGGTGGGTAGGCCAACCTTAAAGGTTCTTATGGCAACGTCATCGAAGTTTCCCTCAATCTCGTTGAACATCTCCTAGTACCTGTCAGAATATGTTTTCAGGGTCCTCCCTTCGCGCATTGTCATGGACAACAGTGAGTCTAAAGGTCGAGGAACCTTGCTGCAAGTGACGAAGCGAGCCCCAAACGCTTGAGTGAGCTCCCTAAAGGAGCCAATAGAGTGTTCCATCAGGTTGTCAAACCATCTCATCGCCACAGGCCCTAAACTGGAGGGGAACACCTTGCACATTAGGGCCTCATTCTTGGAATATATGACCATTCTCTGGTTGAAGTGGCTCACATGCTCTAGGGGCTCTGTCCTACTGTTGTACATGGTAAATGTGGGTTGAGTAAACCGGCGAGGGAGTCTTCTTGCCTTGATTCTACGCGTGAAGGGTGACTTGGAGATTTGGTTCACCGCTCTGCTCATGGCGTCATTCCTCAGGCCTTTGCTGGACGAGCTCTTGTTGTTGCGCCTATGATGGTGCTTCTCATCCTTTAAGAAAGATCGCTGAAGGGAGTCCTTGATCTGGGTTGGTAGCTGCCATCTTTGTCATCTTCGGAAGAGTGGTCAGAATGTGAGGGAGTCCTTTTCCGCCTCTCATGGCACAACCTCCTGCATAGGCGGTCGATTTCCAACTGCATGCTTTTGGTATTTTCCTCGTGAGAGATGTAGCTCCCTCCTCAAGATTGGCTCCTGCTAATATGTGTGGTATGCACACTAACCTCCTTATCCCTTCTTTGTTCAAGGTTGAGGAAGTGGTCCTAGCGTTGAGAGCCAACCGACTCTTCCCGGTTTAGCCCCGAGCCTACCATTGTTAAACAATGAACGCCTTAAAGCCAATGCCTTTCCCACAGACGGCGCCAATTGTAGGGACTGAATTTAGGTCTTGAGCCCAAACGACTAGAGGACCCAAGCCCAAATAACCCAACACAATGAATTTGTAGAGAGCAAAATGTAGGACAAGGCTTCTATGGGTTAGATAACGTTCACTATGGGCCAAAAATAAAAAGGAAGCTAGGAAAAACAGAAAACCATAATATTGTGCAAGAAAATTCTCCTTGGCTAAGTCCGAGGAGACTGGTTCTTGAATATATCACTATGGGACTTGTTTACAGTTTCAGTTCTTTGTGCTACAGTGTTTTTTCCTGATATTTTTCTGATCCCCCCTCTCTGGGGACCTTTTGTCTTATATAGACCCTTTTAGATGATCCGAACCTTCCATTTGTTGATCATGTAGGCCACCACTCAAGTGCTAGTCCTATCAGGGACCTTCCCAAAACCCATGTGAGATGCGGCAACCAAGGTAGCATTGTTTAAGGGTCTTCTCCACATAAATGCAGCCAGGAGGTTTGGTGGGATGCATTAAATAGGGTGGCGGCCACCATCCCCTCAGCATGTTAGGGATAACCCTCGCTCCTAGCCCCTTTCTTAACAGTTCGTCCTTCTCTGGTGGCGTACCGCTAATGTGGCCCCCCATCCAAGGGTGAGATCTCAAAATTGCGCTTGCCTCCTCAGTGTATGGCAAGACACGTGGCAATGCTACTTTACCAAACTACTACACCCCACATGAGCTATGTTAATTTTTTTCATTTACTATTTAATAGTAGAGACTATTTTGACGCAATATTGAAAGGTTATGAATTAAATTGACACATTTGTAATATTAGAGACCATTTTAACCATAAAGCAAACATAGGGACCAAAATGGTAATTAACCGTTTCATTTGTTTCTTTCCTTTTCATGGTGTCATGATGCACAAGTTTATACCAATAGGGTTGGTGGTCTAGTGGTAAGGCACTTGAGCCAACACAACCTAAGTCGTAGGTTCAAGTTATCCCTTGAACATTAGCAATTCATTGATGTTTTTTATACCTTTGTATTGCATACATAGCATGGTCTTAACCTGAGAGTAGTTAGGGTACTATGGTATTGCATACACAAGGGGTCTTAGCCAGAGAGAAGTTAGGGTACTATGGTGGCATGCAGATAGGAAAACCACACTCCCCTAACCTTTTTTTTTCTACCAAAAAAAAAAAATGATACACAAGTTTATTCATAAATTCCACTTGCATTAAAAGGACCTGCCACGGCCCATAGGTCCATGATTATTATTGGAAGATTTTGCAATGAATCTTTAAGGGTATGTTTGGTTGGAGGTGGAATAGGGAGGATGAAAAATAAATGTGGAATCATCAAGAACATTTAGAAAGCTACCTCAGAAAAGTTTAGCCTCTCTAGGATTTACCTTAGTAGCTCAGATATACCTTGAACATGACCTCGACGTGCAGCCTCCCTCCTACGCCGCTGTGTCTGAGCTTCCATGGTCTGAGGTGTTAGTTTTCTCCCTCCATTCTCTTCCAATGCCAAGTTCCTTCTTCTTTGCTTCGTAATATCTCAATACTATTACCAACGAATTATTGTACGCGGGTAGAAGGGATGCTCCCTTCCACTCTTGATCCTTCTGGGTTAAAGTACCACTGCTTTGTATCCAACGATCACAATATCTGTCAAAGTGATTCAACTGTCCACACCAGTAACAGACATTTGGAAGGCGTTCATATTTGAAGGATACCCATCCCTTCGACCCATTATCAAGTGTGAAAATTCTTCCTCTACAGAGTGGAAGGGTTGTGTTTACCCTTACTCTAATCCTCATGACACTGCCACAGTCCACCTCCATTAGGCTGGACTCCTTGTTAACTTTCCCCGCTGCTTCACAAAGTTTCTCAGCAATTTCTCTACTCAAGTATTTAATTGGGATGTCATGAACTTGCACCTAGAGGGATACATGATCAAAGACCAAGTCCTTACCTGGGATACTATAGTCATACCGTTTAATCATCACCAAGTGCTTGTCGATTCTCCACGGTTTCCCCTCCATAATTTTCTCCACCTCCTCCTCATTGTCAAAAGTGCTCATTGTCAAAAATGAATAAGATGATATGATTTCCCACATTACGCACCTTGAATCCCTTCTTTGGCCTCTAGATTGGATTGAAGGTTCATATTCAAAGCTCGTTTGGTCAAGAATTTTGTTGCAATGGTGACTTTCTTCGAGCTCTCATTCTCATTCAATTTCACCTCACCACCTTCTCTATCATCCAAAAACATGTTACCCCATTTCTTGACTAGTTTTTCCATGGTTCTCGGTCTAAAGTTTGGATGCTCCAGCTCACACTATGTTTCCCAATTCCCCAAACAAAGAATCCCCATAAGCCTCCAAGTAACTATGTTACTAAAGGGACTTTCTCTACCTTACACGAAGGGAACGGCAATTCTACAGTATCAGAAGTTCAGAATGCAAAACCTCCCCTCGTGATACAGAGAAACTTTTGCCAACAGTACCTTATTCTAAACTTTTTACTAATTATTTGAGATATTATTTTATTAAATCAAACTTGTTTATTTATTGTTATATTTTCAACACTTATTTGATGGTGGTGGTCTACAGACCCACTTCTTATTTATGAGAAAATACTCTTCAAGAAAGCCAACCACATCATTGATAATTCGGGACCTACATCTAGTTTTATAGCCCAAAAAAAATCCTGACCTCATTTCTATGTTGTAACACATTCCTACATCCCAAGTACTAGCCTAGGAAATGAGACCTTCAATTATTCTGAATATTTATTTCAATTATTATCATAGTAGTACTATTCATGGAGGCTCCTCCACTGGCTTCACACTGGCTCCCAAATAATCCCAATTCCAATTTCTTGGTTACGAATCAATGAATTCGAATTGTCTATTATGGAGCCATTATTAAATATAGTATTCAATAAGTTTAGTGAATAGTGACATCAAAAAAATTCACCAATACATGTTATGATTAATGAATAACAAAAGTAATCAACCAAAAATCTATCTATCTATATATATATATATATATAGATAAATAAATAAATGATGTTCCACCAATCACGACTTAACTTTTTCACATAGCCTGTCGATGCATGTATCGTATGATGGATCTAGATCTCCACTCTCCACTCTCCACTCTCCACTCTCCATTATGTAAAAGTTTATGTTGATGCTGCATGTTTGAGAGGGTAGGCTTGCTTGGGAGCAAACTGGAGAACCATTAAAGCTCGAGTACAATTAAGTCAACTTCAACTCTCCCTGAATCCACAAAATTTTGGCTTTGAGAAGAGACGATCTATTCAGGAATATTATTTCCATGCAACTTGATGTCAAGTCTAAGATGGTAGTAGAAGAAAAAATCAATAGCCCAACCTGAATTATGTAGGAAGTTTTAGATTTTTCCATTAGGGCTACTGATATATTGTCAACCTAACTGGACCCTCTAATATTGTTTATAACGCTTTTTTTTTTTTTTTTTTTTTTTTTTTTTTTTTTTTTTTTTCTGGGGGTACCTAGCCCCTTTCAGCCCATGGTTTCTGCCAATTCTTTTTCTCTTTGTTTTTGGTTTTTATTTTTTTATTTTTTTTAGGCTCAAGTAGTGACATGTCTCATTAGTGGCCAATTGATTCCATGCTGTAACACAAAGCCATGGTTTAAATGGTGCGGGGCAATAACCACACCTGTAACCCCCCCCCCCCTTCTTTTAATTTCATTGTTGATTTTTTTGTTCTCTCTGTTTACTTTCTATTGAGGTACAATTTTTTCACTTATGCCACGTATCTCAATCCTATTTAATCATATTTATTTCTTCACAAAAAAATATCAAAATATCGCTCATAAATTATTTTGAGCATTCATGAATATTTCTCATCCCATTGGCCCACAAATATTTCATATATCATTATCTAAATTGGGCCATGATATAAACTATCACAAAAAGCCCAAAAAACTTATGTCGTATCCAATTTCATTATTATTTTTAGCTAAGACCAAAACCGGCCTTACAAGCCCAATACACACATCTCATTATTTTTAAAGCCCAAGACTATTACTTTTACTAGGCAATATTTTAAAAGCCTATGATTCAAAACCATGACAAAACAATTTTATCCATGGAATTCAAATCCATAATCGAAACCCATGGTTTAAACCCATGACAATTTTATCAATGGAATTCAAATCCCATAATCAAAACACATGGTTCAAGCTCATGGAAAATAATTTATCAAAAGCCCAATTTACATTGGCAACATTGAAAATCCAAATTTCATTGGTAACATCAAAAGCTCAATTCTCATTGGCAATATCAAAAACCCAATTTTCATTAGCAACATTGAAAATCCAAATCTCATTGGCAACATCAAAAGCCCAAATCTCATTGGCAATATTAAAAGCTTAATTCACATTGGCAATATCAAAAACCCAATTTATGTTAGCTCTATTAAAAATCCAAGCTAGCTGCTTGACACTATTTAGTAAAAAGCCCAAGGTTATCAATACTTGGCAAAATACTATATCATAAGTATTTCATTTAGTCCAATGATGAACAATGCTTTAAGTTTTTAAATCTATTACTATAATATTACAAATTCATGGAATCTATAACAATTATCTATTCTCAAAACCCATGGTAATCATCTTATAAAAGCCCATAGAAAATTATGATTATTTATCTTAAACCCATAATATTTATATATTTCATACCGTATTACAAACCCATGGAATTTATATAAGAACTCATGGTTACTATTTATCTTATATCACAACATTCATAATATTTATTTTCAAAACTCATAATAATTATTCATCTTACAAGCCCATTATAATTATCTATTAAAAACCCATGAGAATATGGCAAATATTATCCATTAAATATTTTTAAGTAATCAAACTCATATAAAATATTAAACTATATAGACTATTATTTTTAAAGCCCATGGGAATTAGTATCCAAAACCTATTATGAGTATTAAAGCCCTGAAGCATATTCAATTTTACTAACAACCAAAGCTCACGTGGGATGAAAATTCATGGCAATACATAGCAACCTTGTCCATTTTTTAGGACTCAAGGAGCGGAATGCAAGCCCAAGTGAAGAGAATCACTAAAACATGGCCCAGTGGAAGTACTCTAGCAACTGAGACAGCTGGGGCTAGCTACCACTTAATTTCAGCAGCTGAAACCTATTGATTATGACAAGACTCAAAGGCTGGGGGATGACATATAAGAGCTAAGGTCATCTCATTTTCTACTTCCTCTCCAAGATTTGGTCAAAGGGTAAGGGAAGTCATAACAAAGACCTCCAAGCTCATGAAATTATCAACTAAATAGATTATTTCCTTACTAAAAATGTATGTAGTTGATTCAAGAACCAAGCCTATGAATCCTAAAAGGGGGAAATTAGGGAAAAGCGGTTTAAAGGGCATAAGGGGGTGTCCAGCAGAAACTCCTAGCAGAGGCATCAATGGTTGACACCTGGCTTGGAGTGTCAACAACCCTTTTGAGCTCTGATCCTAGTTGTAGCAAGTAAGATCTCTAGTCCTAATACATGCCTTAATTCCATTGGCTGAAATTAATCTCCAAATTCCAGCATTTAATGCCTAGATTAGGAGCATCTTAGCCTTCAGCCAAAACTACCCAAAGAAACAAAACACTCTAATTGCAAGTCTCACCATTTTGGGCCATATCTTAAAGGAGATATTGTGGGATTCTGCTGCTATCAAACTTGGTCCCTTCTAAATTTTGCTAATAAATCCTTAAGCTTCACTATAAAAGGAACTACAATCAACTCATCAAGACAACATCATCTTATCATAAAATTCCTCACTCATCATGCTATTTTTAGCTTATAAATTAGTCCTTTAGTTCATAAATCAACTTTTGATCCTTAAATACCTATGTACACTTACCCATAAATATCCCATTCCACCTCCTTAAAAAATCTCAGCACCTCAAAATAGTCATAAACAACCCCTTTTTATACCATACCCGAAAATGGGTAAACACCACTCCATCTCTCTTTAATACTTCCATATATTCACTCATACTTTCCATAAAGTCACTCCTACTACTTACTATACACATATATTCATCATTATGGGAATAATATGATACACAGATATCTTGTTTAAACATTTGCTGAACTAGATGTACACTTTTTCTCTCCCTTCATTCTATCCTAATTTTTCCTTTTTTACTTGTAATTATGAAGCCTTTAATCCTTATTTATTGCTATTATAATAAAGGTTATAATGTCTTGGATACTATTTAAGTTTTCCCTCATGTTGAATTAATAATAATGAGGAAAATATACAATTTTTATCATGTAAACACATTTATTAACAAATCAAACATTACATCTGGAGGTCTGTCATATTTATTGCTTGACCATTTTCCTCTTGTGTACTTGTTATAATGGGCCCACTTTTATAATTATTGACTATGGAGGAAATGCATAATTTTTATGATGCGAATACATTTATTAATTTTTCAGACATCTACCGCTAGACGTTTCTCTTGTTTATCCCTAGACTATTATTTAAGCACTTAATGTGGTGAGCCATCCTTTATGCTAACTTATTTTTGCAGGAGGTAATTTTGGAGCCTATAATCTTTGTTGAATGCAATCCGAACCTTGAGTGAAAATGGACATTTCACACTTCATCAATAGCCTTTGGGCCATACTCTAAGCCCAAAGTCAAGTCTCGATCTTGACTTCCCAAATATCATATTGGCGACGAATAAAGTATCCCCTACACTTTAATTTGATCATCCATATAGTATATAACCATTTTTTTTTTGTGAGTGCAAACATTATATAACCTGTATGTATACTCTTTGGAGTTTTTTCATATGATTAATAAAATATTACTTACCTATCAATTTTTTTTTTCTTTTATGTACTTTAAAAAAAATTCAATAATTACAATAAAAAATGAGGGATTTGAAACCTATACAATTCATTAGAAATATTAGGAGACACTATTTAAACGATAAGACTCTTAGCTATATATTTCTTCTTTTGAATAAAAAGAGAAAGAGAAAACAAATGATTTTCACAGGAAAAAAACAAACAAATGAAAGAAAGAAAAAATAATAATAAAGAAAAATAAGAGAAATACACAGGACTAGATCTAGTTGCGACTTGTGAAGCACTGAATCGAATAGTATGTGATGGTCTCGTGGAGCAGTGAGTAATTTTTTATCATCAAAGGATATCCATTTTTTCTTCTGCAAACTTGTCCTCTGTGTGTGTGTTCCACAATAAAGAAGAATCAAGAATTGTACAAAATCTAAAGTTGTGAAGGAATGGCTTGTCATGGAATGGAGCAATGAGTACATCTTCAATTTTCTGCAGTGTGTCTGTGTGTTGCATGATTGTCACTCCAACTTGAAATTAAATTCAAATATTTTATTAGAAATAATAAGTAAAAGAACAAAGCATAGTTTTGCATAACTCTCTACATATAATAAAACAATATTCTGATATTCAATTTTTGGTTAACACAAACTGATGCATAGTTAGATAAACACATGGATTTGGGACGGTCATGGATTTTTCAATTATAAAGCATAATGCATTTGGGATGGAAGTTTAAAATTTTAGTAGTGTCATTACAAAACACGCGGGTTATAGCCGCGTTTTTTTTAGCCGCGTTTGCAAAAACACGGCTACAAGCGGGCTATAACCACATTTTTAGTAAACGGGCTTAAAGTATTGAACAATAGCTGCGTTCTAAACATGCGGCTATAGAATATGTCTACAACCATGTTTTTATGTGTTTATAGCCGCATTTTTTGGTTAGGAGCTATTACCGCATTTTAAACACGTGGTTATAGGCCCTTTCTATTTTAGTTTTTATTTTTTTTTAATCTGAACTATGGCCGCGTTTGAAAAAAACATGGCTTTAGTTTAGGAAGTGGCCGCATTTGTTAAACGTGGCTTCAGCTTTGCTTATAATTGCAGGTTAAAAATGCGGCTTTAGGCTTTGTATAAATATTATTCTTAAAATTTGATTAGCCCTAGCTCTCGTTGCACATTAGCCCTTTTCTACTCTCACTCTTCGATCTCAGCCCTATCAAAGCTTTAGTAGCCATGTCGCTGAGACCAAACAAGAGAACCACTACAAAAAACGAGGGCTATAGCCGTGTTTCTAAAATTCGGCTATAGACCCTAAAAACGCAACTATAGGCCCGTTTGGTCTATAGCTGCGTTTTCTATAGCTACGCTTACACACGCGGCCTAAACACCGCGACTATAGCTCCTATGGGTCTATAGCCGCGTTTTTTTAAACATGGCTATAGGCTACCCTCTAACTATGTTTTCCAACAGGGCGATAGGCTCCTATATGGGTTTTGTCTATAGCCACGTTTTTATAAATGCGGCTATAGACAAATTTTTTTTGCCTTGCTAAATCACAAATTCCTGCCCAAATTGCATGAAGAAATACAAAACAAGTTCGCAATAGATACAAACCAACAATTGAGGTGTGATGTAAACCAACAAAAATTACTCTTGGGAAAAATTTAAAACAAAATTAGCATCTTACAAACTTGCTATTAGAGAAAGGAAAATTAAATGGTTCTTTGATAGTCAATTCATATTCAATAAAACAACAAATTGTACCTATCAATATTTACTTTACTGGAAGTGTAGGTTGTGTGCTCTGCAGGTGTTGATGAATGGCAGCTAAAGGATCCAACTAGAAAGCAGGATGATTAAGAACTGTGCTCAACTGTTTTCCTTCCTTCAAGCTAATGAAAATGAACCCAATATTACATTAAGACAGATATCACAATGAAAAAGTAATGGGAAGTAAATCATGGAATTCATGTGCTCACATTAACTTTTTCATAGATTTACAATTTGGCTTCAACTCATCTGTAGGAGGAGTTGGTTGCCACGGGGTCTTCAAATCAAGAAGGAACTCTAAGAGGGTCGAGAGATCATATACTTTCAATTTCTTCTGGCGGCTTCTAAGTTTCTTCTTCTGGCAAAACATAAATAGATATTTAACATAATAAAGATTATGAATATTACTCAAAAATAAGTTTTACAAGTGGCATCAAACATTTGCCACAACATATTAGTTCAAAAAGTTTAAACAAAACAAAAGAAAGGCATCACCTTAGATTCAAATATCAAATAAAGGTATACATTTTTTTTCTTCATATATTGGTAAATAGAGGTATACAATTTTAATACATAATTGTAACAATCAATCTGGTACTTGTGGAACACAATAGAGCCCTAACATTATCCTTAAAACAATAAAAGTTCTCTTTAAAGCTTAGACATTCCTTGTTTTGGAGATTTGAATTTAGAACCATGTCCCTATGCAAAGTCCTTAGGATGGACAACAATCTCGAGAAGAATGGAATGAGAAACTACTGAGGTTTACTAAGATTTATGGACCCCAATGGGTCTTTTTTAATTAAAAAAGAATCATGAGAATTTGGTCAAATTAACAATTTATCATATCTGAAATCCCCTGGACATAATTTTGCTACAATACAGTTTGCACTCCAAAAATCTTTGATCCAAGATCATATTAACTTATCTTTTTGACATTTAAGAGATGAAGGTTCAAGATTCTGCTCCATTGTCCACCTTTCAAATTTCTCACTTAATTTTAGCTAGGTTAAAAAGGGAAGGATTGACTGCTCTATGGAAGACCCTACATGAGCCTGACCATAGTAGCATCTATCTACCGAGGAACCAATGCTTTAAGGGCCTAAACAATAAAGGGGTTGTAGACACATCCTCATAAAGGTCAAAGCCTGACCTCAACTCATGGGGTTGAAGTAAGTGGGTATCCTGCTTGAACCTACATCACTCCCTCAAACTCAAAACGTTGATCCCAATCAAACCACATTCCGTAAACCTTTGTCACTAACCCAAATTAAGTAGTGAATAAACTACTCAATTTTGTATCTTGCATCCTAGAGGTTGATTGAAGGTACTCACCTTTAAACAATTCTATCATTCTTTAATTTTTTTTCTGTTCTCTATTTTATTGTTTTTATACTCTATGAGAACCTTTTTTCCCATTCAAACGGAGATCCTCTTCCCCCACTAAAATTTCCAAATCATGAAGAACCATGACTCTTTTAAGAATAATGCTTGTGTTACATAAAGTGGTATAACTTGTGCCACAACTCGCCTACGTGGTAAGTTGTGAGTGGTAGAGAGGTGACCCCTGGACCCACCCTCACCTCTTAAATTTAAGTTCTTACAAACAAACATGTATGTTAGCTGCTTGTTGACTTCCACAACATGAGAAAGGAACAGAAAATGTTGATTCTCAACTCAAGCTTGGTCATGATTAGATGGGCTAGGCTGGATTTGAAAAAAAAAATTAACACTAATGCTATATATGCCCTTCTTCTAGTTCGTTAGTTTCTGTCCATAGAAGAAGAACCTAATCAAAAATATATGGATGTAGTTTTCCTTATGCATATATATATATGACTTCCTCAATTATTTTAAAGGTCTTTATCATACCTACTGAAATTGCTTAACAGTTAATAATATATATAATGGACTAATCAAACAATAATGACTGAATAACTAACATGTATATGACATACTATATGTGACATAAGGATGGGTCTGGGTTTGCATCCAATGCCTTGCGCACTCAACGTGAACTATTGAAACATACCATGTATGCAAAGATTGACACATGGCATGCATGTCCATCTCACAATTGTCAATAAATAAATAAAACCCCACTTAACGTAAAGCCAAATCCACTTTGCTAGCTAGAGAGCCTCGCATGCAATTGAGATGCTTTTGTCTAGCATGTATAAAAAGTTTTTGATAGATAGTCCTTCCTAGCTACCTCATTCTTCCATTTGTAAAATAGTTGTTAAAATAGTTGTTAGAAAACCCTTGACTTTATCAATATGTAGTAGTTATTACCTCGGGTTTGGGCTGTCTTTAATTAAACCGATTAGATAAAATATGATCATTATGTCAAATTACCCTTTACCTTAAGAGTTAACACAAGATATCAACCAAATTTTTGGTTACTGTAAACAAAAAGATTTATAGCTAACTGAATCTCAAGAAAAACGCAAAAGACCCAAAAACACTTTTTAAATAAGAAGCAAGCATTAAAAAACCTTAAAATATAGACATTTTGATACACACAATTCCCAAAATAAAATTGCATGTATATACACCAAAAAAAAAATTTGCATGTATAAACTAGAGGAATGGTAAGGTACATATGGGAAAGTGTGAATCTCTAGCTTTCCTCTTGGGATCAGTGGCAGAGAAGACGGTATACACAAGCACAAAGGTCCCTATGACCTTGGCGCCCAATCCAACGCCAGTGCTGTAACCAGCTCAGAGAGAGTTGGCCCCACCACCATAATTATTTACATAACAGGCACTCTGAAAGACCTTGACGAGCCCAACACCACATATGGCTCCCAAGCACTGAGCCACCATGTACAACAAGGCCCGAATCAGCGTCACCTTACGAGCCAAGAAGAGCCCGAAGGTCACTGCTGGATTAATGTGGCCCCCTACATTCACAACTACTTTTTCTTTTTCTTTTTTGGGGGGGGAGGGTGGGGTGTGGGGAGAGGGAGAAAGAAAAGAAAATATTATTAAAAAAAATCCAGGAAAATACACAATGCATAAAAAACTTCAATCTCATATGAAGAACAATTGCTTTTTCTTACATGTTTGGGCCCATGACAATCACCATATTTGATGCTTCTGAGAGAAAGATGTTGTTGGGCTGCAAAACAAGAAATGTTCAGTCCAACTCCTGATGCAATAATTTTTTTATTTTTTTTTATTTGACGTTGAAAATGAAAAAGGATTATAAGTTCCTACATCAGAAAGAATCTGATACAAGCAATCAAATCAATAAAAATAGAAAATTACCATATGGCATCCTCCCGTATGGCATCTAAAAGTGCTGCATGCCATAAATTACCATAAATAACTTTATATCCACAAAACATGACAACAATGGAAACACATAGGAATAATACCAAGGGCAGAAAGAGTTTTAAAAGAAAGGTATATAAGTGTAGGGATGACAAGCCCAGTAGTGTATATTGAGCCGTGGGTCATGTCTGAGGATGCCTACTAGTCCGAAGATAGGTAAACGTCATCATAGAAGTCCACGTTAGTGAATGAAGAAATGGGTCTAGTCATGAGGGTTCAACGAGGTCCGAGGACAAATGACACCTCAACTTGTCAGAGCAGAGGTCAGAAGGGCGGGCCTGCCATTAAGAGTAGCGTTCTAAGCCGTTCTACTGGTAAGGATAATCATCAGGAAGGGATAAGGCAATAGGAAAGTAAGAAATATCTAAGAGAAAGCTACTGTCATTGCATTGAATGCTTTGTAGCTAACCCTTTGGCCGCATTAATGTGGAGGTGATACTTGAACAGTGATATTCAACCTTACAACTATCTCTAAAAGTTTCAAGAAGGTGCTGATGGGATATGAATAAGGGCTAGCCATCTGATCAACACGTGGATGGCTGAGATGGAGCAAAAGAAGGGTAATATAAAGAAGGAAAATCCCATTGTAAGGGGTATCTGAGAATTGATAGAAAAATACTGTAACAACAAGAACTAAACTTGTAATCAAATTCAAAAGAAATATATTCAAGACCTAATCTCCTCGGATTGTGCCGAGGACGATTTTCTTTGGATAAAACCAGTTTATTTTTGTTTTCTTGTCATTTGGACCCACTATGATTGTTATCTATCTCATAAGAGCTTAGTTTTCTAACCCACTCTCTACAACTTCAATGTACTGGGCTCTTTGGGTCTAAATTCTTTTACCTTTTAGGCTTAGGAACCAAACAGTGTCCTTACAATTGGCACCGTCTGTGGAAAATTACTTAAGCCTTATGTGAGAGTAACCTTCACCCATGGTAGGTTCGGGGCCTAACCGAGAAGAGTCAGTCGATTCCCAACGTCAAGATCAATTTCTCAATCTTGAGCAAAGGAGGGACCGTGAGATTAGTATGCACGCCACACAAACTAGTAGAAGCTAGTCTCGAGGTGGGAGTCACATCTCTCATGAAGAAAACACTAGAAGCATGCAACAGGAAATTGATCATTTGCGAAGGAAGTTACGCCGCGAGTGACGTAGAGGAAGTCCTTCAAGTTCTGACCATTCTTCTAATGACGATGGTGATAACAACTATCGGCCTAGATCAAGGACTCCCCCAAGTGAGTCCTTTTCATGTGATAAGGAACGACGTGATAGGCGGAGGGGGAAGAGTCCGTCTTACAGGGGTCTGGGCAATGATGCTATGAGTAGAGCTTTGAATCAGATTTTTAAGTCACATTTTTCCCGTAGGATTAAGGGAGGGAAGCTTCCTTAGCGGTTTACTCAACCAACGTTCACCATGTATAATTGTGGAGCATGTAAGCCACTTCAACTAGAGGATGGTTGTTCACTTGAAGAATGAAACTTTGATGTGCAAGGTGTTCCCATCCAGTTTAGGGCGCGTGGCGATGAGGTGGTTCAATGGTCTAGAGAAAGGTTCTATTGCCTCTTTTAAGGAGCTAACAAGAGCATTCGGTTCTCATTTTGTAACCTGTAGTAGAGTTCCTTGGCCTCTAGACTGCCTGTTGTCTATGACCATGCGAGAGGGGGAAACCCTAAAGATGTACTCTGACAGATACTGGGAGATGTTTAATGAAATAGATGGAAACTTTGACAATGTGGCTATAAGGACATTCAAGGTCGGCCTACCTGTTGAGCACAGTTTGAGGAAATCTTTGACTGGGAAACCTATTAAAAGTGTTCGTCAACTCATAGGCCGCATTGACAAGTATAAGCGGGTGGAGGAGGACCAACAACTAGGGAAAGGCAAGGTTAAGGTGGTCCCTCTAGATAGAAGGGATTTCAGATCGGACAAATACAACAATAATCGTCCTTAAAGGGATTTTGCTGGGCAATCTGGAACAGCTGTTGCTCAAGTGGTTAACACAGTATTCCGAAAGCTAGTGCATCAAATCCTGGAAAAATTAAGAATGAGTCATACTTTCAATGGCCAAATAAAATGGGAGGGGATCCCACAAAGCACAACTAAAGCCTTCATTTTTAATACCACCAGGAGCGAGGGCATACCATAGAAGATTGTAGGACTTTATGGAATCACTTGGAGTAGTTGGTCCAAAGTGGAAAGTTAAAGCAATTTTTGTATAACCCCAATGGGTTAGGAGGCCAAACAGGGTCAGGATCCTAAAGAGATGCTTTTTTAAGGCCACCTCTAGGCATAATTAGCGTTATTGTTGCCGCTCCGAGAAGGATTGGTTCTCACCCCTCTAGAGTAATGTCCATAGCTTGGCCACTCGCAGAGGACTCATCCCTTGAGCCGAAGAGGAGTAAGATGGAGGTACGACCAGCATTGAGTTTTTTTTATGAAGATAAGGTTGGAATCGTGCAGCCACACGACGATGCCTTGGTGGTCACCCTTAGGATAGGGAGCTATGATGTGAAAAGGGTGTTGGTGGATCAGAGTAGCGATGCAGAAATCATGTACCCTAATTTGTATAAGGGGCTAAAGTTGAAATCTAAGGATTTGACATGTTATGATTCACCTTTGGTAGATTTTGATGGGAAGTTATTATTCTAATGGGCCAGATTAGATTACCAGTGCAGTCAGAGGTGGTTGAGGTGGACTTCATTGTTGTGGATGCTTACTCCTCTTATACCACCATTGTGGCAAGACCCTAGCTTCATGCCATGGGCCGTTTCTTCCACTCTACATTTAAAGGTGAAGTACCCGTCTGGGGGACCAGGTTGAGGAATTGGTTGAAAGCCAATCTATGGCTAGGTAGTGCTTGGTAGCTGCAATTAGGCATCAGACTGAGATGGAGTCCTCAGCCCTTCCTAAGCAGGGCTTATAGCAATCAAGGATGCCGATTTTATCTATGAATGTGGTGTTAGAAGGGGCAAAGTGTGAGGAATTAGAGAAGGTGGTTATAGGTGATGATAAGGAGAAGTTTTTCTAAGTCGAAGCTCAATTACCCCTTCAAGAGAAGGAAGAGCCGATAATGTTTCTTAAGGAGAATATTGATATGTTTGAATGGAGTGCTTATAAAGCTCCTAGGGTGGATCCAAACTTCATTTGCCATAATTTAAATGTTAACCAGGCTGTCATCCCCAAAAAACAACCACATCGGCGCTCATCTAAAGAGCATTCTGACGTTGACAATGAGGAGGTGATCAAGCTTACGCAGGTTGGGGCTATCAAGGAGGTGTTTTACCCTGAATAGTTAATCAATACGGTGGTGGTGAAGAAGAAAAATGGGAAGTGGCGAGTATGTGCAGATTTCATAGATTTGAATAAAGCTTGCCCTAAGGACCCCTTCCCCATGCCTCAAATAGATTAGTTAGTGGATGCAACTATAGGCCATCCTTGGATGAGTTTTTTAGATGCCTTTCAAGGATACCATAAGATACCATTAGCCTTGGATGATTAGGAGAAGACATCTTTCGTTACACCTACTGGAAATTACCACTACAAGGTGATGTCTTTTGGTTTGAAGAATGCAGGGTCCACTTATCAGAGGATGATGACCAGGATGTTTGAGCCACAATTAGGAAAATATATTGAAGTTTATATAGATGATATGGTGGTGAAGAGTAGGGTGGAGTCTGAGCACGTTGGTGACCTGGGAGATATCTTTGACATATTGAGGAAACACAAGTTGTACCTTAATGCTTCCAAGTGCTCTTTGGGGTATATGGCCACTTATCGTGGAATTGAAGTCAACCCTGACCAGATTAAGGCAATTAATAGTTTGCAGCCACCTCGAAATCCTAAAGAAGTCTAGAGATTAACAGGAATGACTGCCTCCTTGAACCAATTTATCTCTCGATCAGTTGACAGGTGCAAACCTTTCTTCTAGTTGTTGAATAAGTGGAAAGGGTTTGAATGGACCGAGGAGTGTGTTCTAGCCTTCCAGCAACTGAAGGAATATCTATCTCAACCATCCATTATGTCCAAGCCTAAAGTGGATGAGGTTTTGTTTGCTTATATTGCTTCAGCTTCCCATGCGGTGAGCTTGGTTCTAATACGAGTTGACAGTGGTGTGCATAGGCTAGTTTATTATGTGAGGAAGTTGTTGCATGAAGCATATGTTTGTTATTTACCACTGGAGAGGGTCATCTTGGCAGTGGTACATGCTACACGTAAACTCCCCCACTACTTCCAAGCTCATATGGTGGTGGTGTTGACTTAACTTCCTCTTCAATCCCTACTTTGGAGAGCTGATTATATAGGAAGGATTGCAAAATGGGGTACTATTCTAGGGGCTTTCGATATCAAGTATATGCCTCACACCTCTATTAAGGGCCAAGTCCTTGAAGATTTGGTGGCCGAGTCTACTAAACCTCCTTTAGAAGAGGAGGGAGAAAAGCAGAACATGGATGAAAAATCAATTGGAATGGTTTCCTTACAAGGATCTCTATCCTAGAGGTTGTACGTTGATGGTGTTGCTAATCATAGAGGATCCGGGGTGGGGCTAGTTGTGGTATTTCCTAAAGGGATCGTTATTGAGAAATCCTTGAGGTTGGGTCTCTCGGCCACGAATAACGAGGTTGAGTATGAAGCTTTGTTGGTGGGAATGACTATGGTTCAAAAAATAGGAGGAAGAACAGTGGAAGTGTTTTCAAATTCAAGGCTGGTTGTTGGACAAGTGGTGGGAAAATTGGAAGCTAGAGATTTGATGATGCAAGAGTATTTAAGTCAAGTCAGACATTTGCAATCAGGATTCAAGTCTTTAACCTTACAGCATATCCCTAGAAGCAGGAATACTTATGTTGACTCTCTTGCCACCCTTGCAACCTTCTCGGCGCAAAGTTGACCTCGGGTTATCCTGGTTGAGGATTCGTGCAAGCCTACCGAGATAAGAAGGGAGAGGGCGCAGATTCATCAAGTTAGAGTGGGACCTAGTTGGATGGATCATATAATTTTGTTCCTTAAGAATGATATCTTGCCCGAGGAGAAAGGGGAGGCTGATAAAGTGCGAAGAAAAGTTCCTCATTTTTGGTTGTTTGAGGACCAAAAATTATACAAGTGCTTTTTTTCTGGGTCATATTTGCTATGTGTCCATCTTGAGACAATAGAGCCCCTCCTAGAAGAATTACATGAAGGGATTTGTGGAAGTCATACGAGGGGTAGATCATTGTCTCACAAGGCCCTCATTCAAGGATATTGGTAGCCAAGTATTCAAAAGGGAGCAAAAGAGTATGCGAAGAAGTGTGATCAATGCCAGAGGTTTGCCTTAAATATTCATCAACTAGGGAGCATTCTTAATCCTCTATCTAGTCCCTGACCATTTACTTAATGGGGCTTAAACATTGTGGGGCCTTTCCCTAAAGCAGCAGGAAACAGGAAATGACTTTTGGTTGGCACTGATTACTTCACCAAGTGGATTAAAGCTAAGCCACTGGCAAATATCAAGGATATGGATGCTAAGAGATTTGTGTGGAAGAATATTGTCACTTGATTTGGGATTCCTCATACCCCTACTTCAAACAATGGACTTCAGTTTGACAACAAGGCTTTCAAAAGTTACTGTAGTGAATTGGGTATCAAGAATAGGTATTCAACTCCAGCTTATCTATAAGGGAATGGACAGGCAAAGACTGTCAATAAAGCCATAGTAAATGGACTAAAAAAGAGGTTAGACATGTTCTTTGGACATATCGGACTACCTCTCATAGGTCAACAGGGGAAACTCCATTTTCATTGACTTATGGAGCCGAGGCTATAATTCCTCTAGAGACTAGATTCCCGACGCTGAGGATAAGCTTGTTCACTCTAGACAGCAATGATGGGTTATTAGAGAGGAGCTTGGATTTGATTGAAGAGCAAAGAGAAAATGACATGGTTCAGTTGGCGTATTATCAGTAGAAGCTGAAGCAGGGGTACGACTCAAATGTGAGATTAAGACCATTAGCTCCTGGAGACTTGGTATTACGAAAGGTTTTGGGTACTGCAAAGAACCTAGCATGGGGAAAGTTAGGGCCCAATTGAGAATGACCATACCGTATCATCTCGGTGACTGGTATAAGTGCATATTTCCTAGAAGATCTAGATGAAAATGTTGTACCACACCCCTGGAATGTAAATAACCTGCGAAGGTATTATTATTAATGAAAGGAATTTCTACCATGTTTTTACTTATGACATTATTTATTACGTTGATTATCTGCTTTAAGTATTAAACAGAACCTTGGTCATGCCTGGCTCCTCAAACCACATACCTTGGGTAAATTAATACTTCTTATTATTTGCTTAAGTATTAAACGGAACCTTGGTCATGTCTAGCTCCTCGGACCACATATCTTGGGTAAATTAATACTTCGTACTATTTGCTTAAGTATTAAACAAAACCTTGGTCATGTCTAGCTCCTCAGACCATATACCTTGGGTAAATTAATATTCCTTATTGTTTGCTTAAATATTAAACAGAACATTGATTATGTTTGGCTCCTCAGACCACATACATTGGATAAATTAATACTTCTTACTATTTTCTTAAGTATTAAACAGAACATTGGTTATACTTGGTTCCTCAGACCACATACCTTGGGTAAATTAATACTCATCATGTTTAAGTATCAAATCAAATCTTGGTTGTGTCTGGCTCATCGGACCACATACCTTGGGTAAATTGATATTCCTTATTATTTGCTTAAATATTAAACAGAACTTTGGTTATGCCTGGCTCCTTGGACCACATACCTTGGGTAAATTAATACTCATCATTTGTTTAAGTATCAAACAAAACTTTGGTCATGTCTAGATCCTCGGACCACATACTTTGGGTAAATTGATACTCCTTATTGTTTGCTTAAGTATTGAATAGAACCTTGGTCATGCCTGGTTCCTTGAACCACATACCTTGGGTAAATTAATACTGCTTACTATTTGCTTAAGTATTAAACAGAATATTGGTTATACCTGGCTCCTCGAACCACATACCTTGGGTAAATTAATACTCATCATTTGTTTAAGTATCAAACAGAACGTTGGTCATGTTTGGCTCCTCGAATCACATACCTTGGGTAAATTGATATTCTTTATTGTTTGCTTAAGTGATAAACACAACCATACTCACAATTAATTCTTTGGATCATATGCTGTGGGTAAATTAATTTCTATCACTGTGGAGACATTCTGTTAAATGGATGAGCAGGGGAAACTGTAAGCAGGTGCATGGTCTACCATTGTCCAAGGTTAAAAGGAAAGTGATAGGCCAAGAATGTATTGACCCATTGTAATGAATTAATTGATTTATTAGCCAAGTTTATTAATTAATCAAATTTACATGCAATATACGTAGCAGCATAAAAAAATCACCAACTAAAATAAAATGCTGTAGAAAATAAAGTTGAAAAAGTGATTTGTTTTTAAATAGGGAAAACCTCCAAGGCAAAAATCCCACCGGGTGATTTTAAGGTTACCATTCACGAGATTTCACTATTACCACAACCAGCAGTTACAAGTAAAGGAATCTCAGTACTTTATACCAACCTACAGTTGAACCCTTACCCCAATACACAATTGGACTTGTTCTGAAGTGACAATTTCTCCTTTTAATGCACAGCTCCCAGTACGTGACTAACCAATAGATGCGAGGATTCCAATACGCAACTTAATCACCAACTTGAGAAGGATGTTGGCTGCAAAGTTCTTCAGTTCATCACACGATGAAAATCACGAATCTCCTTATTTACAAACCCAACGGTGTACAAACACAGCAAATTCTTCAAGAGAAAGATGAACTAGGGCATATGTCTTCGGTTCATAATATGCTTGTGAAGAACTTTTGCATTGATGTGCATCAGCTGTGACGGCCCTTAAAACAATCCTTATATATGTTTAGGGTTGTGAGAAAAGAAAGCCCAAACATCTATTCACGAATTGAATGAAAATCAAAACTGAATATCTGTTTTTCACAAATCTTGATAGACACCCTATCTGTCTAGCAACTGTCGAGTTTCGGGCTAAAATAGCTTTTTAAACCTCGATAGATCTTAGCTGTCGAGATTTAAAATCCAGCACTTCATCACTTGATTCTTGGATAGACTTTCATGGTTTTAACACTTGAACTTGAAACCTTATTTCTTGAAGCATTAAACACATCCTAGATCTACCCAATTACAAGTCAAGTGTGTTTTGTCAAAGGATTAGCCAATACATGATGATATATGTTCCTAACGTGAATCACATATGTCCTAATAATCTCTCCCTTTAGCAATCTGTGACAAAACCACAACAAACAAATGAACATATGAGAGAAGTTATAAATCACTCAACTCATACTCACTTGTTGCATACAATAAAATCTATCCTAACACAAACTCCTGAAAAACTTTGCAATAAGAGAGTTCATAGTAAGGAAGATTTTGACAAATTGTATTTTTGAAACACTTTAAACAAGAGTTGTCAAGGCATATTAGTGTGAAATAGATATAAAAAATTACATACAAATATATAAGAAGTATGTGCATAAAGAGAGAAAAGAAACAACACATGAAGAGATAGGTGAAAGAACTATAATAACAACCTCATCATATATATATATATATATATATATATATATATATATCAATAAAAAATACAAGGTTTGCTATCACAAAGTAAGAACAATGTATCTAAAAAGTAAAGAAAAGAAAAGATACAAAAAGTCCTCACTACATCCCTCAAAGTATATACACTCCCCCTAACAAAAATCTCCTATGTACTAACTCTCCTCCTAAATACATAACTACTCTCATATCCAAAACTACTCCCCCTTTTTGTCACGAATGACAAAGGGCAAGTAACTTAAGCAGTCATCTCATCATCCCTGGAGGAGCTAGCACCATCATCCTTATCACCACCGTCATTAGAGCCACCATCGTCATCCTCATCCTTAGAAAAACCAGTGATCTAATAACTTGCTGCATATGAGAACATAGTATCAAAAAGTTACTAGTGTTTTGACACAAAAAGGTCTAGAAAGCCTAATGTAAAATCAATTTAAAGATACACATTAATATTATCATGGAGTTCAATTATTATTAATATTAGCTAATTCTAATAACACTCGATTCCCCAAAAATAAAATGTCTTGACAAAAAATAAGTGCAGGCTTCTTGATTTCAATCTTTAAGAACTTTTATATATGATTTGGCATATAAAGATAAAGGAAAGGGTCAACTCATAAAGCTCATGATACAAAATCCAAACAAGTGTAGCATGTGTGGGACCTACCAACAAGTGAATTTTTTTGGGAATAATCGGTTTTAGCCATCCAGTATACCTCTCTTGCTAAGATTTGGGGGACAGGAAGTATATTTTTAAGTACTTGCTAATTGTACTTTAGAGGATAGGAATAAAAATAACAAAAATAATAATAATAATAGTTGGGTGGTGATAATGCTTCAAAGCCCATTTAGAATGTGTATGTCCAAGGTAACTGAGTCAATCCCCACCAATATTTTGGTTTATGTTCCTCATCATAACAAGGTTTTCAGACCCGGGCCGGACCGGAAGGTTGGACCATGAAAATCGTAAACCGGATGGAAATCTGATTTTTTAAGCATAGAGAACCGGACATATGTGGCAATTCCGTGAACCCCTAAAACTGGGGTTGGACCGCACGGTCCAACCCCTTAGGAATTTTTTTTTCTTAATAAAAACAACTTAACATAATTTTATTCTACTTAATTAAATTATCCATCTCTTACAAGGAATAAAACAAAATTATAATTAAAATCCTTCAAAGATATTCAACTTTACTTCAAAAATTAATTATAAATTTTAATATTTTCATGGTTATTATTTTATTTTATTAACTTTCTTATTTAATTATTAAATAGATGCTTGAAAATTATTAAATTTCCCTCACATATATAGATACAGGAACGGACCCAGGTGGGGGCCTAAAGGGGCCCGGGCCCCCCCGGGCCAAAAAAAAAATTTAACAGCTTAAATTTTTCAAAAAAAAAAAAAAAAGAATTGGGCCCCCCTTAGTTTTTTGCTCAACCCCCCCCCCCCCGGTTCAGGCCCCGTCCCAAAATTCACGAGTTCCAAGCCCAACCGTCCAACCCAGAGGCAAGAGCCCATGCCATGACCCATGTAAATCCAAAAAAAAGAAAACTCAGAAGTAAACCTAACGCCTAATGGAGAAAGTGAAAGCCAAAGGAAAAAAAAAAAAAAGGAAACAGAACAGAGAGATAGTGAGGCTAAGGCGAGAGTGCGAGACAGAGAGATAAAGAGGCGCGACGATGACGAGACAAAGAGATAGTGAGTGAGCCACTGAGCCCAGATGCCGACGCGACGGCATGACACCATCATCATCAGTCATCACGCTTCACGCCGACGCGAGACACTGCCGCAGTACCCACCCACGCCGACACCGGCGTGCCATCATCATGTGAGCCCTCCTCAGCTGTCATCGCCGCCGGTTGCTTGAGGCTTGAGCCTTCACACTTCACAAGTTCACAGGTACTTAATCTATGATCCTTTCCTTCAAGAATCAAAACCTAATAAAATTTTTGTGATTTGTAAATCAACTGTTTTAACAATCTGTGCTTGACTGCTTGTGGAGTGTTTGTGTTTTTACTGATGATAAGACTAAGAGTGATGAACTAATTACTGATGTTGGTGATTGTGAACTGAATCTGTGTTGCGGCCTGTGGTTTTTTTTTTTTTGTGTGGGCTTTTTGGCTTTGTGACTCTTTGTCACTCTGTGTTTGTGATTCTCTCTCTCTATATCTAGTATTATATATAGATAAGAGAGATAGAGAGAGAGAAGAGTTTGTAGAGAATAGAGATTACTCAGATAAAGATTAGAGAATATTTGTTTCATTGTTTGACTGTTTGTTTGTTTGTGGCACAACTACCGGTCAACAAAGCACAAACTTTGTGCTTTGTTGACTGGTAGTTGGGTATAATAGGGACAAGTCACAGGAAAAAAATAAAAAAAACAAAAAAAAAAGTTAAGAAAAGTTTTTGTTAGTGGTGCTGGGTAGAATAAATAAAGAGTGTCGGTAGTGCTATAGTGGGATTGGGTTAATGGGTCAATGTTAGAAAAATGGAGAAAACACAAAGACAAAGATAAATAAAGGTAGACCAAAGACAAAAAGAAAAAAACAAATTATATAATATAAAAAATTGTTACACAAATTTAAGAAAATTGTCACACAAATTTAATATATATGATTCTTATTTTATTTGTAGATCATAAAAAAATCAATTACAATGCTTGATTTTTTCAAAAGAAAAGATTCAAGTTCTTCTGAAGTCAACGTGGGATTGCCAACAACTAATGTTGCTATTCCAACTCTAGAAAATGTGGATGTTCCAATTCTAGAAAATATTTATTCCCCAATTTTGGAAAATGTCAATGTTCCAATCTCTCAAACACAATTTCAAAAAGTTGATCTTGATTCTTTGGATTATGATTCTTTGGAATACGATCCCAGAACACGCAAACAAATATAAGAATATCATATTAATCAACGTGATGAAATTCGACGGGTTTACATTACAAAAGGTCCGCACCAACCTCCTCTAAAGAAAAAAAAAGTGAAAAGCACAATCATAGCTTTCAAGCTTCTTGGTTTGAATATAATAAATCATGGCTTGAATATTCTCCTACGACAGATGCAACTTATTGTCTACCCTGCTTTGTCTTTTATAGTCCAAATGGGGTTGTGAGACAAAATACATTCACTGTTGGTGGATTTAGAAATTGGAGAAAAGTTAGGGGTAAAGATTGTTATCTTCAAGGTCATATAGGAAAAGATCCTAATTTAGCTTAGTTAATGAGCAAATGTGTAAGGATTTGATGAACCAATCGCAGCATTTACAAAGGGTAGTTAATCATTTCACTACTGAACGAATCGCAAATAATTGGTTGCAACTGAAGGCCTCAATTTTATTGTTTGATATCTTGCCTTTCAAGCTATAGCTTTTAGAGATCGAGATGAAAGTTTTAGTTCATTGAATCGTGGGAACTTTTTTGAATCATTGGGTATTGTGACTTTTTTGGAATGAGGAGGTTGCTGAAATAATAGAAAAAGCTTCCAAAAATGCAACCTATGCATCACCTAGGATTCAAAAGGAAATTCTACATGTTTTCCCAGCCAAAGTGAAGAAGGCCACTCGGGAAGAAATTGGTGATGCAAATATTTGCATAATAGTTGATGAAGCTCATGATGAGTCCATGAAAAAGCAAATGGCTTTGATTTTTAGATATGTTGATGCAGAAGGCTTTGTGAAAGAACGTTTTTTTGGGCTTATTCATGTTGTTGACACTGCGGCTTTGACTCTAAAGAAGGGGATATATTCTTTGTTATCTCAACATTGCTTAGATATACAAAATATTCAAGGGCAAGGATATGATGGAGCAAGCAACATGTGAGGTATATGGAATGGATTACAAGCTTTGATTTTGAATGATTGCCTATATGCTTACTACATTCATTGTTTTGCACATCACTTACAATTGGCATTAGTAAAAGCATCAAAACAAGTTGTCCCCATTAGTGGTTTTTTTTTACATTGCTTTTTCTGATCAAAATTGTTAATACTTCATGCAAGCTTAATGAGAAATTAAAAGTTGCCAATGCTAATGAAATAACACGTTTGATTGATCTTGAAGAGCTTGAGATTAGAAGTGGACTTAATCAAATTGGAATTTTACAACGACCTATAGAAACACGTTAGAGTTCACATTTTAGATCAGTTTCTAGCTTATTAAGGATATTTACTCCAACGCTTAAAGTTTTATTAAATATAATTGATGATGCAATTCTTGGAGAACATCGGGCAGAAGTAGAGTTAGCTTATGAGAGTTTAACTTCATTTGAATTTGTCTTCATCTTGCATCTTGAGAAAGAAACTATGTAGATTACTGATAAACTTTGTCAAGCTTTGCAAAGCCAATCTCAAGACATTTTAAATGCCATGCATTTAGTTTTATCTACTAAAGCACTTATCAAAAAATTTAGAGATGATGGATGGGATGACTTACTCACCACTTTGATATCATTTTGTGAGAAGCATTTCATTGGTGTTCCAGATATGAATGTTCGTTATGTTGCAAGGTGAGGTTGAGCTCGTAATAAAAAAGATAATGTTACAATTGAGCATCATTATCGAGTAAGTATTTTTTATGCTGCAATAGATTCTCAACTATAAGAACTAAATCATCGGTTTAATGAAGATGCAATGGAGTTACTTAGGCTTAGCTTAGCTTTAGAACCTCGAGAGGCATTCAAATCTTTCAAAAGTAGTGATCTTTGTTTGTTGGTAAAGAATTTCTATCCACAAGATTTCACAGATTATGAAAAACAAGTGTTAAAGAATGAGCTTTATCATTTTGAGCATAATTTAGTCCAAGATCCAGAGTTCAAAAAATTGAAAAGTTTATCTAAGTTGTGTCAATGGTTAGTGAGAATTAGAAATTTAGAACACTACAAAATTGTTTATAGAATGGTGAGACTTGTGCTTACTCTTCCAGTTTCTACTGCTACTACAGAGCGAGCATTTTCAGTTATGAAAGTTGTCAAAACTAACTTTCGAAGCAAAATGAAAAATGATTTTTTGACGGACTCTTTGATGTTATACATTGAAAAGGATATAACTTCGACATTTAGTTTAGATTCAATCATAAATAATTTTGAAGATTTGAAAGAGCGTCGAGTTCCCTTTTCATAAATGATTATATTAAGAAACAATAGTGTTTCATGTATTTTGTTTTTGTTGATAGATGATTGTATCTTAATATATTAAAGAAACAATAATTTTTGGATATTTGTCTTGGTTGATAGTTTATTAATACTACAAGGATGCGTATTTGGAAAAAAAAAAAAATTCGCTTATCTTTGACCCCCCCGACTTGAAATCCTAGGTCCGTCCCTATATAGATATATTAGTCAATTTTTCTAGTTTTATAAATTAAATATCTATATTTAGGCTTTAATTAATTATTAAATTAATTATGACACCATCACGGTTTGACTCCGGTTCGACCTCAAAAACCTTGAACCTCTCTTTTTTACGGTTCAATGAACGGTCCGGGTCTGAAAACCTTGCATAAAAAGACACCTTGAAACTTGTTCCTCACGCAAAGCCCTTACTCACCATGTCACAAATACATGTCCAAAACTCACACCCTCCACCTCTCTATATATATATTAAACCACAATCCCACATCTTTTACACCACCTCCATAATCCATCTTATATTTTGAGAAAACCCATTGATCATCTTTTCTCACACTCAAACCAAAAGAACTCAACCATGGCTGAGTGTGATTGTCTAGTACACCAGCTCCAAGTCCACCCACAACACCAATATGAGGGTGGCATGAAGTCCCATTTTCAACAAAGGGGTCCATCAACAACCAAAGTTCTAGCAGTCCTTGCTCTCCTCCTTGTGGGTGGGACTCTGCTTACACTTTTTGGTTTGACACTCCTTTGTAGTGTCATTGGGCTAGCTGTGTCCACACCACTCTTCATCATCTTCAGCCCAGTTCTTGTTCCAGCTGCCATTGTTATAGGAGTTGTTACTGAGTTTTTGTGTGCTGAAGCTTTTGGGTTGACTGGGCTTTCATCACTCTCTTGGGTCTTGAATCACATTGTGATGAAGGCCAGAAGGGCTTTGCCACAAGAGGTGGACCAAGCCTAGAAGCGCATGAAAGACATGGCAGGTTATGTGGGCCAGAAGACTAAGGAGGTGGGCCAAGAGATTGAGAGTAAGGCCCAAGAGAGGAGGAGGACATGAGACGGTGAGGGGGGGGGGGGGGGATCTAGTTTTGAGGGGAGTATGCAAGAGCAACACAGAAATTAAGACTTACTAATTAACAGATTTAATTAACAAATTAAGAAATTAACAGATTTAACAGACTCGCTAATTAACAAATTAAGACTTGCTAGTTTTGAGGGGACATGAGACTTGCTAATATAATAATTCATATTGGAAATTAACAGATTTATAATAAAAACATGCAAAACCTCAATTCAACTGAACTGTTCAGAATCTACGAAACTATTTATAGCTAAAATTTAAAGCAAAAAGATTATTAAAAAAATGAAAAGATAAAATTTTGTCTGCAGATTCATCAAATGTAATGAAAATGATTCAATAATATACAGAGCAAGAGCAGAATATCATTTTTTTTTTTTGAAAATGTGTGTGATAGGGCTTATAGGGTCAGCAGAGATCGATAAATTCACGACAACTGTGATAACTCACTTTATTTATTATGTAAGTTTATATAATATTTTAAAAATTACATTATGAGTAAGTAATATGTTAAGCAAACAGCCCCACACCAGTGGTGTGTGTCCTAGGCTCAAACAAATCTTTTTTTTTTGGTCTCTAATTTCACTTCTTACCTTTCAAGGACACTAAAAAAACCTTAGGTATTAAACTATGGTTGGGTTTTTATAGTAAACACAAAAACAAAATGAGTCTCCAAGGTTTTCCTCAGACTGTAAGACACCAAAACCACAGGCGTATGTCAGAAACATTAAAAACACACAAACACTAAATTAACAACATTTCCTCAATCAATATCTTTCACTCTTTTTATCATTTAGAGTTCACAAACTTATAAGATCAATTGCATCAATGGGTGTATAAGTGTGTATAATAGAAAAAGTGCTCAAATTTACACATTTTTATTCAAAAACAGCCCACATTAATTGGTGCATAAGTGTGTATATTTACACAGGGGAAAATGGGCCATTAGGCATGGATGCTGAAGAATATAGTTAGTAGGCTCCGGAAGGAAAGTATATAACATACTAACATCTCGACTCTCAGAGAGTCGATTTTCAACCTAAAAATCGAGTCTTTAAGACTCGATTTCCATGTTCTGATCAAATCTGATGTGGCCATTTTCCACGTGGTGGCCACCTGGAAATCGAGTCTTAGAGACTCGATTTACTTGTGAAAAATTAAATACTCTTAGTGGACCAAGGGGGACTCTAGGTAGATATCAAGTCTTTTAGAGTCGGTTTTTAAAGGAAACCGAGTCTCAGAGACTCGATTTGTAATGTTTGGTCCACTTTAGTCCACGTGGCTAGGGCAGCTGCTTTTTATCACCCAATAATAAGTTTCTGAGGTCTGCCGTTTGCCATTGCAAAACAAAATCCAGCAGCTCTCTCTTCCTCTCTCACTCTCTCTCTCTCTCACTCTCACACAAAACTTCAAATCAAACTCACCCTCCATTTACACATTCTCATGTCAAGTAAGGTTTTTATACACTCTCTCTAGTTGTTAGTTTTTTTTTTTTGAATAGTTGTTAGTTACATATATGTAATGTTAGGGTTTTTTTTATGGGTAATTGTTAGTTTTATGGGTATGTATCATGAGTTTTTTTGTTTGGTTTGTTATTTTTCTTTATATTTTTGATAGAATGATTTGAAGATTTGTGTATTTAGTTTTTTTTTTTTTATTTGAGTATGATTAATGATTTTTTTTTTTAGAAACAAATGGTAATGATTGAGTATATATGCTAATGTGGGGTTTGTACATGCATATGATGTAACAAGTTAGTGTATATATGCTAGGCTTTTTTTTTTTTTTTTTTATAAGAAGTAAAAAATATTTAAGATATATATTTGTATTGTTAGGCTTTTATCATGACTATTTTTGTTGTTGTTTGGTTTAATATTTGTTATTATTTTTTTGTTAGAATGATTTGAAATTTTGTAGTGGGGGTAAGTGTTGTCTTTAGTTTTTTTATTTGTTTGAGTATGAAATGATAATGACTGATTGTGTTTGTATGTGATGTGGAGTGAGTATATGCAAATGTGGGGTGTGTTGGATGTAAGAAGTTGTAATTTTTGTAGTTTGAGTACATAAAAATGTTTTGTAATTGTGTTAAAATATGTCACTAACATATTACCCTTGACTCTAATAGGTTCACAATCTTTGAAGAATATTGACATAAATGTATACTACGGTGGTCCCCTTTTCAATCCTGAACAGATTGACGGATTCGCATTTCAAGGGCCGAGTATCGAATGCTATTACATGATGATACGTCGTAAGTTGAAGACATTGAATGATTTGAAGATGAAGAATAATGAAAGAACTGAGTTTGAGCCCTACTTGTTATGACATAAATATTATTTATCGTTACCCACAAGAAGTCCTTCATGAACGGATAAATTACAAGTACATGGCGATCAAAGAAGATAAACATGTAAAGGTCATGATTAATAGGATCCATAAAATGCCCCAAGTAAATGCTGCTGAGTTGTACGTAAGTTCCGAGCCGCTCGCAGAAGTTGATGTTGAGGAGTTGCAGCAACAAACAACTACATGTTTGCAATTAGACGATGGATGCACTACAATGGGAGGTTACACATTCCCATCTCAAGATTATGCTGCCAATACTAGTGAAACACTTCAACCTCAAGAGACATATTTAAGGGTGGAGGACGAAGATCATTTTGTGAATAATGATGAAAATCTCGATGATATGGATGAGTACGAAGAGAGGATTGAGCGAGGCGACTTTGAGAAGGATGTGGATGACCATGAACTTGCTTCCAATTTTGAAGAGGAAAATATGGAGTGTCATGATGAAGGTGATGCGGACAATGATATTGACGTCCAGCATGTTACAAATACGACCACTGCCTACACACCTCCTGTCGAGTCATTCTGCGCAAATATTTGGGAAAATATGGTTGATCCTTCACGTCTTCAGATACCATTTGTTTCTACTTGGGAAGATGGGATGCATTTTAATAAAGGGTTGACTTTTGCAAATAAAGAGGCGATGAAGCGTGTATTGATAATATACGCAGCGAAGGATAATAGAAATTTTATAATCCGAAGGTCGACCAAAACTAAATTTTGCGCCGCGTGCATTGACACCAACTGCAAGTGGTACGTTGGGGCATTCATGAAGGCTAAATTAAATGGTCTGTGGATGGTCACGTCTTATGTGGGTCCACACAGTTGTATACCCTTTGGCCTGCAAAGAGACGGTAAAATGATGGATTCTAATTTTGTTGCATCAAAAATTGTGGAAAAATTGCGACAAAATCACATTGCTCGTATTGATGAGCTCCGGGGCCACATAGATACTAAGTATAATCATAAGCTCTCTTACTATAAGGTATGGGATGCAAAACAAAATGCAATTGCTAAGATATTTGGAGATTGGGAGGAGTCTTACCAAAGGTTGCAAAAGTTGTTGTTGGCATACTTGGATCAGGATTCGGGTACCCAGTACACCTATTGGACCATACCTAGCCCCATAGATGGTACTACGTTACTGCGCTATGTATTTTGGGCATTCGCTCCATGCATTGCTGCATTTAGATATTGCAGGCCAGTGATCAGTATTGATGGGACTCATTTGTATGGTAAATATCGAGGGGTGTTGATAATTGCAATGGCAACAGATGCTAACCAAAAGGTTTTGCCTCTCGCCTTTGTTGTTGTGGACAAGGAGTCAGGGGCTAGTTGGGGGTGGTTTTTAGAGTGTCTCAAGAATTCGATAGGGCATGTGATACCTAACGAGGGCATTTGCATTATTTCTGACCGACATAAAGGTATCAAATGCGCCATTGCAGAGTGGCCTTTAGATGATGATGGAAAGTTACAGGTACATCACCGATATTGTCTTCGACATGTTGCTAGCAACTTTAACACACACTTTGATGACCCGACTCTAAAGGCATTGGCCTTGAAAGCTGGATATGCGACTCATGACGCTAAATTTAAGTCCATAATACAAACTATTAAGGATGTCGAGATTAATGCACTGAGGAGGGTAGACCCTGATGATCCCCATCTTGAACGCTATATGCCATACACATATCTAATGAGTGAGGATGTGGAGAAATGGACCCAGTCACATGATGGTGGAAGACGTTACGGGGCAATGACAACCAATATCTCTGAGTGCTTTAATGGGGTACTTAAAGGTGCCCGCGGTTTGCCCATTGCTGCAATGGTTGAGTTCACTTGGTGCAAACTTGTTGCATATTTCCATGATCGACATAAAGAAATTACTTCTGATCGCTCTGAAGGTAAGGTGTGGAGTGATTATGCAATGGGGATCTATAACACAAATTTGCAGAAAACTTCAGGACACACTGTGAGGGAATTTAATCATGAAACTGGTGTATATCAAGTGGTTACCCCGTACAACAACCATAGAGGTGGAGGGGGAAACCATAGTCATGAAGTGCGCGTATTTGCTAGAACATGTGGTTGTGGAAAGTGGCAAAACATTAAGATCCCTTATTCACATGCAATTAAAGTTTTACAACAATTGCATCTCAATGCGACTAGTTATATTGACCCATGTTACAGTTTGGAGAATGCCATTCACACATATTCACATCAATTTGTGGTGCCAACGTCAGAGTCATTGTGGAGGGACGTTCGTGGACCACGGTGGGTGCCTGACCCAAGTCTGTTGCGGGCCAAAGGTCGTCCTATGAAGTCAAGAATAAGAAATGAAATGGATGGAGTACGGCGAAAAAGGGGAATCCGGAACCCAGATGCGGACTTGAGGGAGATTCAACCGAGGCAGCGATGCGGAGTGTGTCATGAAGAGGGGCATAACCGCAGAAGATGTCCCAATTCCCTTGGGGGTTCAACAAGCGGTTCCCGTGGGGCTTCAACAGGCGGTAGTGCTACAAACTAGGCAAGTGCCTTTGTTGTTTTGATATAATATGCTCAGAATCTTATTTGGTTTTTGTTCTTCGCATTTAGGAACTAACAACCGCATTTTAATGTTTTTCAGGCGAGCGGAGGCTCGATTTTGGAATGGCATTGTACGTGGGAGTTGTAGTTATCTTCGGTATGGACAAGTGCTACGCGACCATGTTGTATCAGTATGTACAAGTGTTAGGCGACTATGTAGACTATGTTGTATCGACTTAGTTGTTATTTTGTTTATTACTGAATGTTGTTGTAATTGAAAGTAGTAGCTATCCATTGTACTCGTTACATTAGTTGCGTTGTGCAGCTTTTGCCTATAATGCCAGCAACTGTACTACTTTGGCCTTAGTAGCACTTACTTCGGCAAGTTCAACCACAGGGGCCTTGTTTGAAGCAATGATAGCTAGTTATCAGATTGTATGCCGGATGTACTCTGGTTAAATCTGTATGGTCTGTAGCTAAGAGGGCAACTATACTGCCCATGCCCAGTAACTATTTTAATCCAATTTCTTGCATTCAATGTACTCTTCAATTAATGTTTGTATACATTGCCCATGTGATGTGTTCTGGATTTGGTTTACAGCTGCAGGGGAATCTCTAAAAAAAACAAACCAGTAGAAACCGAGTCTCTAAAACTCGATTTCTAATCGGATGGCATAATGGTAATAATACTAGTACAAATCGAGTTACAAAAACTCGATTTGTATAGGACTTATTTACCAAAAGACCACTGAAATGGAAATCGAGTTTCAGAGACTTGATTTCCACTGGGAATTTTTTCCAGTGGCACTTGCCCGTAAATATTTTTGAACTCTCTGCCTGGCGTCCTCGCTGGTATTGAACTCGAGTTCCACTGATGGAAATTGAGTGTCTAATACTCGACTTCCAATCGAATGGCATAATGGTAATACTGGTAGTACAAATCGAGTTACAAAAACTCGATTTGTATGGGACCTATTTACGAAGAAACCACTGAAATGGAAATGGAGTTTCAGAGACTCGATTTCCACTGGGAATTTTTTCCAGTGACATTTAATCGTAAATATTTTTGAACTCTCTGCTTGGCGTACTCGCTTCTAGGGAGCTCGAGTACTGATTAGAACTCGAGTTTCTAAGACTCGATTTACAATGTAAATCAAGTGTTTGATACTCGATTTATCTTGGTTTTTTTTTTTTTTTTTTTTTTTTTATAATCGCAGAACTATATTCATGTTAACAACACCGAAATTGCAACATAAAGTACCTATCTATCTTAAACTTTCAATGGGTAATTTGAGACTCTCGAATTAAATAGTTTAGTTTACAATTGTAAGATTTATTTTGAAACCAAACCACCTTCAATCATAGGATTTAAATTTTATTAAAACCAAAATAAAATGAACCAAACTAGTAACTTTTTTATTTTTGAGAAAAAGTCTAGAACCAAAAAGAAGAGTTCCTAGCAGGTAAAATCTCTTAAATAAAGATATAAGATCTAAATGGGTTTTTTTTCATGAAGTTTAGATCAACTTGATTTTTTGTTGAACTTTTATTTTTGTGTTTAAATATGCCAAAATACTATCAAGACAATCATATTTAGAGTTATTTCAATTGGACTTAAAAATTTTAGAATAAGAGAATTAAAATTCCTACTTTAAAGGGCCGCAACAAAATCATTTTGAAAATCTTATACATATATATATGGTTAACAACAATATTAATAATGAGTTCCCGTGAAAATAAAGTACGGATCACATATTATTATTTTAATAAATTATTATTAAAAAAAAATTATGAAAGACATTGTGCTAGGAGGTGGAGGTGGAGGTGTACAGCATGTGACCGTAGAATGCGTTATCTAGGAAGTATTTTTGTCTTTGTAGTTGTCTCAATCCCATACCTAATAAACTTGCCTATTTTGGAAAAATACTCTTCATTCATAATTAGCCCAAGAATCAATTTTTTTTTTTTTTTAATTATCAACTTAGGATTGTACATTCAACCCACCAATATGACATATCTAATCCAAATGGCAGTGACTTCAGGGAAGCATCCAAATGACAGTGACTTCAGGGAAGCATCAAACCAAGAAGAGAAGGGTATAAGTTTTCATGAGGATTTGGGAACTATTAAGTCCAATCCATGAGGGAAAAAGTTGAAAGATCTCTTAGTGCATCAAGGATTGAAAAGGCCATGAAGCCGTTTGACTAGAAAACTCACTTTTGGCAAAGTATTGTCAAAGATATCCTAGTGCAGCAAGGATTGATCAAGGCATTATATGAGATGTCAAAAACGCCAACAACTATATTGGATGATGAATGTGAAAGAACTTGAATGAAGGCAGCAAGAACTATCCATTTGAATCTTGCCTCAAGGGAAAAGAGCTTGTCAAACAAAACCACAATAATTGTGGAAAAGTTATAAATGTGTCAAAGTTGCTTACAAATCAATTGTACTTGAAAAAAGAGTTGTGTTAACTACCCATGAAAGAAGGTACTGATATTAGGAATCCTTTGAATAATTTAAATACATTTACCACAGTTGTCAAGTCTGGATGCTACGATTAAGGAGGAGGTTCAAGCCCAGCTGCCTTTAGGTATGCTCCCTTGTTCTTTGTAACACTTGTGTAAAAGAGGAGGGAAAATAATCCTCTTCAAATTGCACCCTCACAATTCAATTCAAAAACTTATGATCTTCAAATTGTACCTATGACTTGTAGAGAGCCAAACATGGCAATTCATAAAAGGAAAAAACAAAAAAATTGAGGCAGGGAAAAAATTGAGACAGAATACATATATAATATCCAGATTCCAGAGCTTGCAAACCAATATCATCAATTTCCATATTCATGGTCTGATTGAATTTAATCCTAACAACAAGGAAAACACATGAATTACAACCACCCAGATAGGTCCAAGGGAATATAACAATCTCACCTGTATTTAATATTATAACTTGAATCATTGAGATTTTCAATAAAATAAAAAGAAAAAAAAAACATACAGTACAAGCTTCTCATTACGTTCTGCGACACTATGCAATAGCTACTCAACATTAACTATTCCAACTGAATAAACGTAACAGGGAAACAGTGGTTAACCATTCAAACAACGCAATATAAAGTTTGGACACCGATGCCTTTAAAAGTAGCAAAGCTGCCATTAGATGAATGTTTCACACCATAAAATGAATCAGCCACGACCACGCCCTGCACCTGTCACCAAAAGCAAAAACATTAATGACTTCTTATGGTGTATAAATTCACCAGTATTAAGCTGAACATATACCATGAATAAACCCTACAAAAAAAAATAAAAATAAAAATGATAGCACATGCTACTTCCAACAATACATAGCAATTTTTAATCAATACTATTGAAAGTTCTAACCAGGGATGGAAATGCTACAGAATGAGCAAGTGCAATCAATATCTAAGTTCTTTTACTAGGTGACAACGAACACTTGTAATCTACCACTGTTCTGGCCATACTTAATAGGATAGAATCCATCATATGTAGAATCCATCATATGCAAATTTTCTTTCTATGTAACAGGTATAGAAATCACCAAGCAATATATATTTTTCTTAGAAAAGTTTACCTCTGCTTCTGCCAGCCTTTCCTCCAGATCCACCTCTACCTCGGCCTCCACCCATACCCTTAGCACCTCCATCATCCAAGCCACGCCCAATTCCTTTCGGTTGGCGTCCACCAGGACCATCCTCCCTACCTCGTCCTCGACCACGACCAACACCAGGTGGCTTCCTGTCTGCAAAACGCAATTGACCAAATAAGAACCTATATTAAAAGCAATTTTCACTTTTCTGAATTAACAAAGCTTTATTTTAACCCCATTTTTAGAAATTCAGGTGCTTCTTTCAAAACTTTTTTTTTTTTTGCTGAATTCTTTGAAAAAAAAATATTGACCTAAAACTAATCTCCTCATCCTTAGAAGTGAGTTTCAAAATAAATAACCTAGTCTTCTTTGATGAAAGAGTTAAGTATACCTGAACGGCTCTTGGTTTCTTCCTGAACCTTATCGATCACCTGAAATACAAAGGAACCAATATAGATTAATGAAATATGCCACTAAAACAATGAAAATAAATAATAATAATAATAATAAATAACAAAAGCAAATGATGATAGAAACTATGGCATTCGGATTTTAAAAAATGTCAGCCAACTGACTGTTACATCAGTTCAATTACAGATTAATGTGTTACATGCAGATCTTGATCTAATCAGAAAAGATTTATTAAAGAAAAAAGTACCAATGCAACAATAAAAGTGACTATGAAGCCAAATTAGAAAGGCATGCATGTTTATTTTCAGTAAGTAGAAGAACTTATCAAAAGCAATTAGCTTTAAAGATAAATATGGGGGGAGGGGGGGCTTCAGAACACTACAAAGCAATGATAGAACCTTCCAAAAAGCATGAGGCAAAAACTCTATTCCTTAATTAATGCTACCAGACAACACGAACAACTAACAACACAAATATCATAGACAACAGATCAAATTATGTTTCTTGATGGACTAGAGATGCATAGATATATGAAAAGAGCACAACACAAAAAATACAAAGATGAGTACATCACTTTAATGCATAGAACACAACCACCAAGAGCTGACCATGCATCTGTGCTGTTCCTCTTGAAGAATAAATAGATATAAGCTGGGTTGAATGCCCTTACAATAGTAATATCATACTTGACTATATTGTAAATTCCAATAGATCCCAGAGAAAAGAACCACAAAGTAAGTACAGGAGCAAACAGGAAACCAACTTTACCAGTCCCAAACTGCTGTATGCTAAACAAACACGCAAGGATCACGATTGAAATAACAACTACAACACCTGAGAAAGAACCATTCAGATTATAAACTACCCTATTCGTAACACCTAAGATGTTAGGCACCAAAAAGCAATTGCTTGAGAGAAGTGAGGCACCAAATCCTAAATATAATGATCATACAGATAATGGACTTAAATCATATGTATCTATGCTTATTAGGGAAATTTTGAATATTTCAAACTAGTAGGAGGTTCTATCATGCCTAAAAGATTATATGAATGGAAAAATAAATAAAAACTTTTCAGAAATTGATAACAACAAAAAAGAGGTGTGTGGGTGAGAGAGAGAAGCAAGAGAGTCACACCCACCTACTTGAATTAAAGTATAGAACTACCCTTTTTTGCCAAAGTAAAAAACTGCCTTCTTCTTTTTTTCCATTTTTTTTATTTTTATTTTTTATTTTATGACCTTCTCACCTCAAGCATTTAAGGCCCTTGGGCACTTGCCTAAGCTCTAAAGGTGAGTGCCCGGCTCACATTTGACCACACCGGTAGAAAGTCATAAATGTGCCCCTCTAAAGAGTCCAGCACCTTTTCCAAAAATTGCTTAAGCATGGAAGATGCCTGACCTTAACACTTGAAAGGTGACAAAAGGTGCATCTCACACACATCAGTGCCTAGGCAAGTACAAGAGCATGCTTTTGATATCACTGTACAAGTGTGTAGCATATAGGAACATGACCCTCAGGTTCTTCTCAAGCATGACTCAGAAAAATTATTCATTGCACCAGATTACTGCACCTCCTAACAAAGGTGTAACATTCATTTCCATTTACTAATTTCTTCATTGCACCAGATTACTGCACCTCCTAACAATCTATAAAAATACATAAATAACCAAATTCAACTAATAACAACGTACCTAAATTTTTAGAATTCTTTTCACACTAGCTACACATCCTCCACACGTCATTCCCTGTCATACACACACAACACAAAAACACAACCAATAATAAACATAAGACAAATATATGAAATATGTGCCTATTTAACATAGAAATCTGTGTCTCTCTTCTGTCTAATTACCTTTTTTGAACTTTACGTTGTCGCGTATAATGAGGAGGAGGTCTTGCATGTCCTTCGTCAGATGCCTCGGGCCCAACATTGTGTCCATGTTTGTGCCCCCCTGTCCCACAAGGAGGTGCCTTTGCTATGCGTTTCGGCCGACCTCCTGCCTCTGCAGGTAACCCAACAGCCTGCTCAACGTGAACATGGGGTGGGTCAATGCCCGAAGAAGGGCCAGTGGATGTACTGTGGGAGGGTGGCTGCGTGTGCATGTTAGGAGGGGTTAGATCAAGACCCAGGTTGAAGGAAGGAATGGGTGAGAGCTCAGGAAATGACCGTGGGGTGGGTGGACGGATATCAGACCCAGGACATGGATGTGGAGTGGGTGAAGGGATGGTGGTGGGGCTAGGGGATGGATGTGGGATGGGTGAGGGGATGGTGGTGAGGCTAGGGGATGGTGGGGCTAGGGGATGGATTTGGGGTGGATGGGTGGGGATCGGGGGTAGGGACAACTCTCGGGGTAGGAACAGACGAACGAGACCCACGTCCGACAAGAGCTCTGCTTGTGCTTGGGCTTTGAGTAGGCGCTGCCGCAGGAGTAGCTGCCTCCTCATTTGGGGCCTCAGGGATAGGAGGTTGTACACGGCCAATCTCCTGCACTGCATTTAGCACATCAGTAATGTCCTTGTGGTCCTCGGTGCCCACTGGGTGACGCCTCAACAAACGGGCATATCCTTCAATCTGACATGAAAAAACCAGGTATATTAGTAATGCAATACCAGGTATATTAGTAATTCAATCGATAATAAAATAAACGTTGGTTTTGAATTGGTTCTGCTAGTAATAATTGCAAGTTATAGGGAGACCAGGTGTTACCTTTGACTAAATTTAAATTATCTTTTATATTAAGGATGTAGCTAGCGCATAGAGTAGACAAAATGCTAATTAAAAATTCAACAGATAGAAAAGTTACCATTATAATCAATCTAGCACCGAGGACATTGATGAACCTCCAAGTTACCCTTTTGTACCAACCGAAGTACTCGTGTTGTGGAGGCATATCACCAAGCACTGCCTCACAACGCTGTTGAAGGCGATTACCCCACTTTATAATATGCGCAGCATGTTTCCGCATCCAATCAACACCAACCTTCCCCCTCAAATCAATGGCATGAAGCACTGTATCGGTGTCAACATTACGGGGAATTTCTTGGATCATCCCGAATTGACGAATGACACGATCCAGTGTATGTTTCTCTACTAGGTGGAAACATACAAGTGGCACCATTGCCGTCCACACGGCCCTCCCTACAACGCACCACGGCGGAAGGTCCTCGAATTCAGCTTCATATGGCTGCCACACCACCTACGACAGCCAAAAAACAAGCAACACATAAGGCAACAATGTTTATATGTCAAAGTTCACCAAACCTATATCTTGTTCCTAAACATATTAAATAAGGCATTTTCATACCTGGCCTGGCAACATTGAAGCTATTTGCTCACGGTACCTGTCCAGAAAGATGTGGGCGGGCCTGTTTTTCTTGTTTGGGACCCACAACCACCTACAACCCAGAACAAGGGAGCATATTAACCGATATAATTTAGGAAATTTGACACAAATTTATAGTGTATAACCTCTATTTCAAATTGTTTAATATAGACTTAAATAATTCCTAGAAGCTTTTAAAATAAATAAATTGAAGTTACATGACGTGTATGAGGTAGAGACTTACTTCAGGGATAGTGGACCACGAACTGGAGGACCATAAGCATCCACTGGTGGGCCATTAGTGACTGTCAGGCACAAATATGGGAACCTAGCCCATGCCCAATACTGGACCAACAGCAAACACCCACCAATCTGATTAGCTTTCTTATCGCTTGCCCTGCATAACTCTCGGTACAACCATGCAAAGCAAGCATTTCCCCAGCTGTACCTTCGTGGGTTGCGAAGGTCTTCCAACTGCTGCACCCACATTAGATGCGCCCTATCGCTGGATTTGTCCATGAAGATTGTGTCCCCTAGTAGCGCTAGGATGTAGCATCATGCATACTTATGCAACTGATCCTCTGTGGCATTAGGCGGCAATGGATTGGCAACAGCTTCCAAAAGCCGTTGGATGAGAATCCTCTGGCCATGAAGTTCCTTTCTCTGATTATTTACAGGTTGGAAGCCAAGGAATTCGTCACACACATTCTCCCATTCTTTCTGCGTGCTCCCTGTAATGACCTTGCCGTCAACAGGAAGCCTGAGAAGAACCTCCACATCTTGCAATGTGATGGTGACCTCACCATGTGGCACGTGGAAGGTGTGAGTCTCCTACCGCCATCGCTCCACTAAGGCCGTTATCAGGCCGTGGTCAATCTCTCTACCCGGGGTCCTGAGGAGTCCCTCCAAACCAAGTGCCTTAATGATGTCAACGACTCGGTCGTCCACCATTGGCTCTCGGTCGGAGAACTCTTCAGTGTGGACACGGCATTTAAGGGACCCTGGATCCTGCACAGAACAAAACCATGGATTAATATATGACAACAAGTGTGTGTACATTGTATGAATCAAATGCGTGTACATTCATTAAATATTTAGTGTTGTGCTTTACCTGCTCATTCTAAATAGCTTCTGACCGATGGTTGGCCTGCAACGTCAACACCGACTGGTCAATGGGGCTAGGTTGTGTGTGGTCAATCTGTCCAGCATTTGCAGCAGCCATACTGCAGAAGAATGATAAGCAATTAGCACGTAATAGACATTGAAAACAAAAAGAAAAAAAAATGAATATTAATTGGTGCTGCACTTGGAATTTATTTCAATTTTTACAATGAATCAATCATTCTTAATTAAATGGAAGTTGTTCCTATATTATATTGAAAAAATCAAAGTACCATATTTGTCTAACTATATAAATTTTTAGATTGCGGGTTGCCTTGGGTTAAGATCATAGTTAATCCTACATTATTTTTTGTGATTCTCAAAGTATGACCTTTATTCCTACATAATAGTATTCATAAAGCTGTTGATAGAAATTAGTCACAGGAACTATCAAGAGAAATATATTAATCTGGACTAAAGATGCCATTAGTGAGTACAAGAGGTTTTGATATTACTATTTCCTCTATTTGTGGAAGGTCGAGACATGATGCATATATTTTGATGAGAAAGCCATCTGATCTTGCTCTAACAGAAATGTGGTTGATATACAACTTGTAAAGAAAATAAGAGATTAGCATTGTCAGGATCCATGTTTAAATGACTAGATGATTTTTAGGGAAAATATGTGATTCTCCAGTGAGATTGCACCTAAAACTTTCCATGAACAACGATCGCTTGGTGAGTGCATTCAGTTCATTAGCATGACATTTGCTTTCATCTTTAAAATTGCCTTACATTCTTAAGGATGCTTGGCATACAAAATAATCCAGCAGTGGACAATTAGAGTTATGACACCTACGGCATATCACTTGAATCTGCACCTTCTAGTTTCAATAACAGGAAGTCAGTAGTTTTCACAAGGCTTTAAATGGAATGCCAAATAATCACATGTTTAATGGCATTGAGTTGTCTACTCATGAACTTAATTTTGCCTTCTTTATGAGTGGCCTGCTGGTATTGGCAGAGCTACAGTTCCTTCTCTTTTGTATACTTTGTTGATTATTTACATTTTAGCATTGTTAATAAATTTTTATTACATATCCAAAAAAATAAAAGGATTGCTCAATAACTATAGCTATCAATCAAAAGACTCCAAATGAGTAATGTTCCAACTATTTGGGTCCCCAAGTAAAATTATGAATACATTATTGTTACTAATTGGACCTCCTCTCTTCATGTTGGTCATATTAATTTTCCAATTATGTTCACTTTCTTGGTAGTGGTTCTTGTATAGGTGAGTATTGGGATTGAGCTATAGAGACATAATAGCAAATATTAGGCGCTTGTTGAATGGTGATGCTATGGAGCCTATGGATCCATGGTATAAATGGTTTAAAGGAACTATTGAGAAAACTGCTGCAAAGGAAGGAGGGAATAGCTACATTATTTGTGGAACTATAGAGGAAGTCAATGAGACAACTCTAAGGATAACAGAGCTACCAATCCGTAGATGGACACAAGATTACAAGGAATTCCTGGAATCTATTTCTTCTAGTAATAAAGAATGCAAAGATCCCTTCATTGAGGTAAACCCACCAAGTCCTTGAGAATTATGTTATCCCCCACAATGTGAATTAGATTGTACCCAGTTTCTCATGAAAACTAATGCTGGCTGCAGGATTTTGATATGAATTGTGATGACGTAACAGTAGAATTTGACATCTTCTTGACCCCTGAGAACTTGATTAGGGTCACTCAAGAGGGCTTGTTGAAGAAATTTAAACTAACCACTACAATTAGCACAACTAATATGCACCTATTTGACCCAAAAGGCATGATTAAGAAGTATGACAACCCAGAGCAGGCTCGAGTACTGTCTCATGCCTACATCAAAACATGACCCTCATGTTTGTGCCCGCATTGTTAAATCATAAAATTTATTGTTCATCTAAATGCAGATATTGCCTTTTCAATGTTAGTCTCATTGTTTTGTACTGTCAAAAATCTGCAAGGGTTGTATGCTGCTTTAGATTAGTTTCTAGAGGTGGGTTTTGAACTATATATATATACAAATTAAAGAAATAGACATGGGTATAGATGCAAGGGCTGCTAAAGTTTTTGTATATAGAATTCTTGAGTTTTCCGTGAAGACCGGTTATAATTTTGTACAAAAGCATCCATATGTTTTTGGTGTTTTCTCATTCTTCTTCCTGCTATATATATATTTTGTCCTCTCATTTTCACAATTTTGGTCTACTCTTCCCCATTTCTTGTTTTTATTGCTATTCTTCTTAGAAAGACAATTACAGAAGGAGCACAAATATTTTCGTTGTTTGGCCTTAATCCTACGTCCCTAAGCGGCATCCATAAAATTTTTTAATACTAAAACAAGGAGATTACAAAAGTGATACAAAAGACACTAAAAAAAAACCTAAATCCCAAATATAGCTAATTAAGATCAAATGCATTATGTGTTGGCAAAATTTGTAACGAAAACCTTATTTCAAATATAATTGAGTTGAATTTTTTAGTGTCAAGATTAGTATTTGAAGATACACATTGAAGACACAAGAAATTAATCAAAATTTAAAGTTTCAATTGCCTTAACTCCATGTTCAATTCCAATCGAATGATCAAGTCTCAGGCAAACTATTTTTTCAATTTGCAGCTCATGATCATGACTAGAGACTTGGGGATCCATGTAATAGGGTTCCAAAATATATTTATAGACATATTAGGTTATCATAAACATAAGAAGAACGTTACATGAAGAGGAGATCTTGTTGCAACGACTATGTTCCAAGGGTTTGTACCAAGCATCGTCTCCAAAACTATATTGAAGATCAAGAAGTGTTCTCTGTGAAGATTTGGAACAAGACTATTGCAATTAAGCAATTGTTGTGGTGAGTTAAACACAAATTGAAAATACATGCATCATCAAAGTGATTCACAAGGCAGAAGAGTCTAACAGAGTTTCGTGTGATCATATGAGAAAGTTGTATTGTATTTGGCAATGCTAGGATTAGGATTTTTTTTTTTTGGGGGTAAACTTCAATTTTGTCTTGGTGAATTATTCAATTAGGATGGTAAGCTACATACAACCTGTTGTGTTAGGGTTTTTTCTTCATAACTATGTTGTTTGTATCAAATTTACCTCCCGTTGCGTTTTATTTTTCTGATATGGTTAGAATCCATGCAAGATCGAAATGGCTCAAAATTCAACCCTCCTTTTGTTTCAGAGAAAGGAGCACAGAATTTGGAGGGACCAGGATATTCAAGATTCCAAATGCAGTCAAGTAAGATCAATTTTTCATTTTTTTCCTCCATTTTAAGATCTTAGTTAGTTTCTATTCTTATTTCATCTGATGATAAGAATATTGAGGTTACTTCTGCCTCTAAATTTGAATCAATGACCTTTTTCCCTTGCAGAGAGAGGAGAACATAATCAGCAAACTGAACGACTTTTTTCTAAAGATGGTGATGAAAGCATTTTCCCTACTGATTCCACTCCTGATCTTGCTGACACTGGAGCCCAAGCTCCCGGTCAGGTAATAAACTCAGTGGAAATCAATCGTGAAGAGGATAAAATAACTAAATATAACATGACTGACATCAAAGGAGAAGAGGAAATGGAGAGATATCATGGTATGGGGTCAATGTATACAAGTGTATACATGCTAGGGGAATTCAAATTCCTGTATGTTTCTATATTCTTTGAGATGTTGTTTAAATGTAAAAATGTCAAGTTTGTGACATCCAGAGGTTGATCCAAATGTTTTCCTTTTTTATTTTGGTTTATAGTACACATTGTGCAGTGCAATAAATCAGATACAGAAAGCTAAGACAGCCCTTAACAGTGGCCACAAGAAATACCCAGATGATGATGAAATTAGATCAGCTAGAAAAAAAAATAGATGGCTGTTGAATGTGGTTCTTAATTTAAAGTATAAGATTCTAAATGGAATTAAAGAGGGACAAAGGAAAGTATATAAAAAACTGCATTTTATTAAAGAAACAAAATGAATCATAATAATAAAATTACAAATGTAAAAGAACAGCAAAACAACGCACACAAAATTCCAATGAGGCTGGCTATGACACAAATTGACACACTTATACAGAAAACGGTAAGAGCAGTAGGCTCATTGTCATAATTAATGGAATAACCATAGCTTGTCTAGAACTTAGACTTGATATAGTTGATAACATTGATAATATAGTTCCAATAGATCAAGGTTAATAATATAATTGTGAACAGAAACCACTAACCCACATGAAAAAATCACACAATTAAGAAAAACATACCTGAGAACTGAGTGAGAGTGGAGAGGGTGCTTGAGAGTGGAGACTGAGTGAGTGAGTGACAGCTCAGGGGGCGAGAGGGTGGTAATCCTTGGAAGATTCTTGAGTTGTAATCCTTGTTTTCAAGAGAACATATTGAGCCCGTCAATAAGTTGAAAGCTTTACCAATAATTAGAGACCTAAGAATCAATAGCACCTACATGAAATTCCATAATATAAACTGGCTTTTTGGTGGAGAGGCTATTTGGACAATTTGATATAATTCATGTTTTTAAGTCATCCTCAATTTTAAGTACTTACTCCAAGCTAAGACCCAAAAAGCTAATATCATAACTCCACCACAACATGCTATTTGTGTAAAAATTTGTTTAAATTACATCAATTTATCAACACAAAATCAGCTACAACATGAAGTTGTACTTCATCACAACATGCTATTTGTATAACAAATTTGTTTAAATTACATTGATTCATCAACACAAAATCAGCTACAACACGAAGTTACAACTTGCTCAACAATTGGATTATACAATAATAACAACAGAAGGGCAACATGCATAGAAAATAGCTTAACACTGCATAACATGCATAGAAATTACATTTCTAAGTATGGTGAATCTCCCTCAACACTGCACAACATGCATAGAAAATAGCTTAACATCACTTCAAGTTTCTGTCAGTGCATTTCCAAAATCAACATAAAAATAAAATAAAATAATCAACTACTGCCAAACCCAAACCACAATAGTAACTAACAAAGGTAATGAGAGAAAACTAACACATTGTGACGAACTTCAAACTAAGAGCTTATTATTAAGCTAAGAAGCAAAGTTGTTTCAGCGAGAGGAACTAAGAAAAGGATTATTGTTAGTGCTATAAACCAAAGAAAAGCGATATATAACTTGGTATCAAGATTTCTTAATTGCCAAAGCCAAGAGACCCGTACACCCAACAATTACAAGAAGACCACTTTTCATTCAATCACAGCATTTGGCCATATCCCAAGACCCCATTTTTCAAACTCAAGCCAAAGGGGTTTCGGTGTGTACAATAACATAATATATATAGTTTAAACTTCTACATAGCGGTGTGTACAATAACATAATATATATATATATAATCGAGAAGATACAAGAAAAGTTTAGGAAGAAAGTCTACATGTTTCAACTATTCAGGGTGCATATAAATTTGTAGATGAATTCTTCTACATTACTTGTTCCTTCTATATCTATGCAGTCTTAACTCTTACGCACTAAAAATTAAGTTATGCTAGATAGACAAACAGGAGGATAAATGATGTTTTCCTTTCATTAAGAATTTCAATAAGAAAGCACGAGTTCATCAAATAGGGAACAAAAATCAAACACATATCCATAAGAAAACGAGTTGTGGATAGGCCTGGCACCTAGCTATCTTTTCAACAGTGGACACCCAAGGACTTCATCTAATAAAGTTTGCCAAGCAAACATAATCTACAAGGCTAAACTAAATTCTAGTTTTACATAATTTCACATTTCATGCAATGCTTCTCTCTATCGAAAGAATGGACTATGAGACTTCAAATACAAGTTGAGGATATTCCATAAATTTATGAAAACTCTTTATCATTAACAGAAAATTACATTTACAAAAGAACAAGATTATGCAAGTTGAAATTTTGGAGCATTATTAAATTACAAAATCAGCATTTCTCCAAATCATAGTACTCTGGAAACATAACTGAAACATACAAAAATTGTGAAGTAAAAAGGACCACAATTTGACATCTGGTATCAAACAAAAAAACAAAAAAACAAAAAATCCAACAAAATACAATCTCAGGAACTGACAAAGATTGAAATAAGGATGGTTAAGCTACCAAAGAAAAATACCCTGAATGGAGAGTCAAACCAAAATGCTATTCAGCTAGTGTTTTCACAGGATAATTGTGAATACTGTCTTCCCAAGGACCGTTATGAGACGGCCTCACATTCCGAAGTGCCTGCCAAACTGCACTATTTCAAACTCAAGCCAAAGGGGTTTCGGTCATGTCTAGAAAACAAATAAAAATCGAAACAAAAATAAAAAAATGAAATAAAGAATAGAAGCACCAACCGTTTTGACGCCAGTGAGAAGCACCACTAGCGGCAGTGGGTGGAGAGCTACGACCGTGAGAAGGTGGAGAGGTTGTGAGAGAGGCGCGAGAGGGAGAGTGAGAGGGTGAGTGACAGAGAGTGGAGAGAGGCGCGAGAGAGAGGTCAGGTCTGTGCGAGAGGCTAGACTTGGCTTAATTTTGAAAAACCCCTATTAGAAATCGAGTCTCAAAGACTCGATTTCCAGGTGGATCAACTCACTTCAACTAACTTCCACGTGTTGTACACGTCACATGTAAACCGAGTATTTAAGAGTCGATATATAAATCGACTCTTAGGAACTCGATTTCCAGGTGGCCGCCACGTGGAAAATCGCCACATCAAATGTGATCAGAGCATGAAAGTCGACTATATAAGAGTCGATTTATAGGCTCAAAATCGACTCTCTAAGAGTCGAGATGTTAGTAATCTATATACTTCTGAACCACTGCCTACTAACTATATTCTTCCATAAATATGGCTAATTGCCCATTTTCTCCATTTACACATTTGCTACAGTAATTGTGTAAATATACACGATTACTGTAGCTTTGCAAGTTAATATTTTACTTTATTTTCTCTCTCACTAGTCAGAGCTCTCTCTTCTTTCTCATTTCACTCTCTCTCTCTCTCTCTCTCTCTCTCTCTCTCCATCTAAAGAGCACAGTCGATCAACCATTCGCCCACCAGCACCACCCCACCACCACCATTACAACAGATAATATTCAAACCAAAAAATCAGTGGAAAATCAAACCAAAAATCAACTAAAAATGGAACCCAAAATCAATAAAAAAATAAAACCAAAACTCACGCCCCAACTGCTGTCGCCATTGCCATGGAAGATTGGGTGGAGCATTCGCTGCTGCCATTAGAGAGTGAAGATTTGGACCACTTTTTGTGGCGATGTTGCAGCTGATCTTTGCTGCCACTGGTGATGGCATGTCGAAGGATTTGGGGCTTTCGGCCTTGGACGGAGCTCAAGGTGAGCTCTAGCTATGGCTGATCGTGAGAGAAAAAGAGTTTTTAGAGTTAGATGAGAAGGTTGGGCCATGGAGAAGAAAGAGTTGTTCTGAAAAATGAGAAAACAACAAGGCTGAGAGAGACCATGTGTGTGGTGGAGATTGTGGGTAGTGGGTAATAGGTAGTGGGTAGGTGAGTAAGTTAAATAATAAAATAATAGTAATAAATGATTATTTAAAGAAAACATATTATTTGATGGGGTGTTTTTGCAAATTGTTTGTGTAAAATAGAAAAAGTTAGCCCTTAGTATAAAATAGACAGAAAATTTTAGATGGACAGATACGATTGGTCTAAAGTGGCTAAGTTTCAAAATTTTCTATGTCTAAATCCAAATCCTGCCCATAAACAAAAGTGGTTCATATTCAATATTTCCCCAAGACCCCAAAACCAAATCACAAACACATTACAAAAGCACTCAAAATACAACATTTCCTCCAAATTTTTTACATTTCAACAACAACAGAGAAAGATTATCAAGTCCAAATCCTACCCACCAACAAAAGAAGAAGCTAAAAAATGGGTCTTTTCCAATGTTACCCAAAGATTAAAAACGAAATCATAAATATAAAATCACACATACATAGATACAAACATGCGTAAATATACAAAAATAAAAAGTGGGTTTTTGGGGAGAAACCTTGACGAGGAGTTTAAGGTATATATCGTTGGACTTTGGAGCCATACGCTTCCTCTTCTTGACCTTGCCTCTTGCGACTAAATCAATCCTCTAATGAAACACACCAAACACTAACAATGATTCAGATTTACAATCACAAACATAATAAACAGACATACAGACAAAGATAGAGAGAAAGAGAGGGATACCATTGGAGCTAAAGGGTTTGCTAGAAGAGCTCTCTGTGTGTTGTTGAGCTGGATACGCCGACTGCTGTGAGGAACGAACCTTGTGAGATTGAGACTTAGAGGGAGTGTCTTACAGAGAGAGACCCAAGGAAAGTCTTAGAGAGAGAGGGAGGCCTGGGCTTGGTGAGATTGGCAGTGCCGGTAATGGAGGCCTAGGCTTTGTCGGCAATAGCACGGTGAGGAGTATTAGTGGTAGAGAGGGCTGGATCGGCGATGAGGGTTTGGGAGTCAAAGGGAGAGACTGTTGAGTGAGATTGGGTTAGGGTGTTCGAATAGTGATAGGGTGGAATAGAGGGTTTTTATTTTTATTTTTATACCAAACCTCAGGCTATAACGCAGCTATAGGCCCTTTTTAAAAAAAACCTTCCTCTCTGTTGTTAGGCCTATGGCCGCGATTGAAACCCACGGCTACAAAGAAGCTATGAATGACCCAGTATCGAATGCTGGTAATAATATCAGCAAAAGAACGTTCTCCCATGCTGCGTTTACCAAATGAGGTTTTAGGTGTTCCTATAGCCGCGTTTACCAAATGCGACTATAGGACATCCTTTTAAAAAAAAATTGGCTAGGCCTATAGCTGTGTTTTTTAAACGCGGCCATAGGCCCTACCCAATAAAACGCCACTGTAAACATGATAAACGCGGCTCTAGGTATATTGTTTTAGCTGCATTTATAACAAACGCAGCTATAGAGACCCTATAGCCATGTTTTTATAAACACGGCTATAGCTCGCATTTTTTCGCCATAGGCGATACAAGGTGGCGGCGTTGCTGGAGACGCTAGTAGAGCTTGTAGAAGAAGCGCCGCAAAGGTCTTCAAGCCACTCACCAACAGTCCTCTTCCTCTCTCCACGCCTCCGCCACCACCACCGTCTAAAAGAAGGTAACTTCTTCTACTGCTACATCTCATCCAATTCAATGTTGTTGATGATGATTTGGGCTTTTCTAGGGTTTCACTGTTGATCTTTTAAGCTTTTTTAGGGATTCTGGGTTTTGATTAGAAATGCTGCGTTTTTGGTTTTGATTGTTGTGGTAGAGTTGGAGAGTCTTCCTTTAATGGTTTCTGGGGTCTGGTCTACTGATAACAACTAGCAATTGGAGGCCACTACTCAGTTTCAGAATCTGCTTTCTATTGGTATTTTTATTTATGTATTCTTATTGATTGTTTTTTACGTAAAATAATGAATGTGATTTGATAATATATATACTTTTGTGAAATTATGGAATTACAAAAAGAAGCCCTCCAATTGAGGAAGTAATTCAATCTGGGGTTGTTCCTACGTTTGTCGGGTTTCTAGTAAGGGAGGACTTTCCTCAACTTCAAGTTTGTATGGGATTTTTTTGTTGTTTTTTTGCTTACTCATTTTTTGGACTTATTGTACATTTATTTCTATTGAAATGAATTTGCAGTAACAGTAACAGTATCCCAACTTGAAGTTTGGTTGGTTGTTAAAATAATCATCTCTCAGTTATCTGCCATCAATAATACTATAATTATAATTATGTGCTTTATGTTTGTGGGAGCTGTGTGTTTGAAATGTTGCCTTGTGATGTGTCTTGTGTTCAAGCATAGGCTTTTTTTTTTTTTTTTTTTTTGCACGTCGAGCATAGGCATTATAGGAATGAAACGAGGTTCAAAGATGTGTGTCTTGCGTATGCTATCACACACAGAGCGACACCAAACTGCATTGGTAAGTAAAGCATATGTAGAACACTTGAGAAACAAATGGATATTACCCTTTTAGTGCTATACTTTGTCCATTTACTCCTTCCTTCTCTTTGGATTCCCCATATCGCATGTTTTTCTTTCTTTTTCGCTCCTTGTGCAAGATAGAGAGGTGTTAGAATCATTGTGTACTATTTATAAACAGTAACACAGTTCTAGAAAAAAAAAAAAAAAAAAAAAAGAGGAAAAAATAACGTCGGTGGTGTTTGTTTCGTAAAATATGAAATTATTATTCTGGGGAAGGACAAAGTTGCATTTTCCTTTGCGTGTGATTGATGTAATGGAGGGCCATCTACTCTTTGGATGCTTTGTTTTCATTTCTTGGTGGCAGCCAGCGAGTACACATTAACAGCCAGCCAGGTCATTGAGTGGAATTTTTAATACTTACGTGCAAGCAATATTTACCTATAAAAAAAATTAAGTGCAAGCTAATATTTAATTATTTCAATTATTGTCATTAAATTTTGTTAAATTAATACATGCTCTCAGGTCTCGATTCAGCCCTTCGTTTTAAGGTCACAATCGTACAGCAGCGTCAAGGACAGAACTCAAGTGGGTAGGGAATTAGAGGTCAGTTTCTTCTGCCTTAATTTTAAAGAATTTTCTTGAAACAAAAATTTGGTAGCCATATCTAGCGGTTCTGATTCAGTTGGATTTCTTAAGAAGAAATTTATTACCTTTTTCACCTTTTCACCAAACTATTTTCACTTCCTACAGGTGGAAGCTTTAGCAGTACAGTTGACTAAAAGGGAAGGGGAGTTAATACAAGAAAAGGCTGAAGTTAAGAAGCTAGCAAATTTTCTTAAGCAGGTGATCTGAATTCCTTGGTAGAAGTTGGGTAATTTGACATTTGTTGTGTTGTGTATTTTTATAAGCAAATTGTTTCAATCACTAATATTAGTCAGATACATCTTAATGGCTAAAATAAATCTAATAAATTATAAGTTTAATGCTTGTGTGGGGTTAATTTTCTGTTTGTTAAGTACGTTGTGAGTTTGTTATTTATGTAAAACTATAATGAACTAGCTCTGATGTTGTTTTGATGGCTACTATCACGTATCAAATCCTCTGGAAGTTTTGTTGGAACTGAGCCATCCAATTCCTAAATGGTATTTCCTCCAAGTGTCTTAGAGTTTATAGTTTTATTTTTAGTCTTGGTTGATTAGGTGTTTTATTTTATTTTGGGTAGATAAGTAATTTTTGGCTTCAAGGGGAGGTGAGGGGAGATCCAAACTAGTGATTAGTGACTTTTGTTTCATGAGGCGTGGTCCCTAGTTTTGGCTGATTATTTTGCTTCCTATACAACCTATACAAAGGAGTATCATATTGAATTGCAGCCATTGTTGTAGGTTCCAGGCCCAACTATATGCCGCTATGATCAGAGTTTAAGATCAAAAGAAGGTGGGTAGAGCAATAGCGAACAGAGCATAGGACAATTAGTCATGTTTAGAGGATAAGGCATATTAAAATCACACATTGTTTGACAGTAAGTTCTAGGAAACCCAAAAATTGAGTTGGGCTAGATGAAATGCAACAAATACAAATGGACTAGAGATATTTTCTCACCTCCAAATGGGCCTAGTTTGAAAAAGAATTATAGGTTTGGCCCGCATGCCTAGAAAGATGTTAGATGAAAAAATAATAGGCACGTACATGGACATGTATATGTACATTTACATATTTTTTTCCTAACACATATATATAAGTAAACATTTATGTAATGGATCCAGCTAGTATGACCCATTGTGTTTTTTTGTTTTGTTTTTTAGATTGAACCCATTGCATTTTTTCTACTCATGCATGGATGAATGTTCATTGCTACTTTCAAATTTACTGTAGAGGGTCCAATTGGGTGTTGTTGAAAAAGGAGTAGGTGGTGCCTCTAAAGTAACTCAAAGCCCATTTAGGAGTGATTGGTCAAGCCTTATTTTCAACATCAAGATTCAAGCAGTAAAACCATTCGATGAGCCCATTTATATAAGTTTATTCTTCAATCGCTTCAAATTCTATGATGTGTGTGGTGTTTTTTAATGTGCTTTATGCAAGGCTATGTGAACCAGTGTAGTGTGTATTTTAATGTGCTTAATCGCTTCAAATTATATATATATATATATATATATATATATATATATATATATATATATATATATATGTGTGTGCGCGCGCGCGCGCGCACTCTTTTTATGCAAGGCTATGTGAGCCACCAACTAAAGCTAAATTTTTTGCTTAACATGTTGGAAACTTTAATTCCCCAATCTGAAAGTCAATTGTTGCCATAGTTTGGCTAGATGTGCTATAGTTTGGCTGAAAATACTATTTCAGTGACAATTTTCTCTCAATCTTATTTAAGCCCTCATATTTCCTTGTTCTCTTCAGGGCATTGAAAACTAAGGGAAACACACCCAAGTATGGTCTGATATTCCATTCATCTTTTCTTGGTCGGGCATCTGCAAAGAACAAAGGACGAATGGCTCGTTATCTCGCAAACAAGTGTTCTATTGCATCACGAATTGATTGCTTTGCAGGTAATTTTAACCTTCTTGATACAACAATCACTCCGGATGTTTCTCAAGCATTACTGCTTTTGCCCCTCATTATTGATTTTGTTGCCTTGTATTGTGATGCAGAGAACGGATCTACTGTTTTTGGGGAGAAACTTAGTGACCAAATTGAGGAGCGACTTGACTTTTATGACAACGGAGTTACACCTCGTAAAAATATTGATGTGATGAAAACTGCAATTGAAAGTAATCAAAACAAAGGTGTGCATCAGTGCATGGAAGAGAAGATAATATTAGTAATTTTCTTTTAACATTATTTTACATATATGAACACCTGGTCTTTGGTTGTATGAAATACTTAGATTCCATTTGTATATGTGGCACGATGCTTTCAATTGCATTGTGCTCATTGGACGTGGACCAGGACTTTTGGTTTCAAACTTGATTATGTTGCATAAGAAATTTGTATTATTTAGGAATAGGCATAATTCCTTGACTTGCATTGTGGTATGATAAAACATGACATGACCTAGCATTCTTTGACTTTCATTTGAACTTATCATCTTTTGTAGACAGGCATTTGCCATATGGCCAAGGAAAAAAAAAATCTATAACCGCTTTTTAAAATTCAAAAAATTAAAAACAAAAACAAAAGGGTTATAGTCACGTTTTTAAATTAAAATGTGGCTATAGTTATCCCCTATAGTCGCCTTTTATAAATGCGGCTAAAGTATGTCCTATAGAAACGCAGCCATTGGTCCTGGCCTATAGCCGCATTTGTAAAAACGCGGCTATAGACCACTCAGACCTATACTTATGAATTTTAAGCCACGGCTGAAAACGCGGCTTAAAAAAATGCGGCTATAGGCCGAATTGACTTATAGCCACATTTTCAAGAGCTATAGCTGCATTTTAAAAACGAGGCTATAGGACTTTTTTTGTAGTGTGTTTTGTATGCAAAATATTTAATTAAAGGGTTTAGTTTTGGAAATGTTTTTCTGTCCATGGTTTATAACACATTATATAACCAAAGTACAATTATAAAAAGACCTAATTTTTGTAGTTGTAGACTGGAGTTACAAACAGCCGACACTAGACACACACAACCAATGTGGAATAAACATATCTGTTGCAATTTTTAATTGCGTAACTAAAAATAATTTCATTCATCATAATTATTTTTAAAAAAAGAATTTTAGCATAATACCATACAATATTTCTCAAAAGAATGAATTATACTGAATTTCGTTTTTCAGAATTTACTACATACCAAATGCAATATCTATTTGCAGTAGAGTCATCGCACTTGATGACGAAAACGAAATGTGTAACTCGATTGAAAAGCTTCCAGGTCGATTGAAATAAAATTGCTGGCTCATGGCACATCTTTGTTCGATAATAATGTTGTCAAAGTCAAGGTAGAAGTTAAGTGTGATTACACTTATCCAAAAGAAAAATCAATGGTAGCAATCTCTAGTTGTTGTCATTGTCACCAAGATTGAGAGGCTTCCCGCTTGAAATAAAACTGGCTCATGTGTCAGACTTGTATCCAAAAGAAAAGGCAATAGTAGCAATCTCCGGTTGTTGTCATGCAACATTAAAAAGGAGAAGCGTAAATTGTAAATTACACTACTAAAGTTTTGGAGTGTAGAACTTAATTTACACCCTAAAATTTTAGAATTTGGACTTTACTTTCTGAAGTTTTGGGATGTCTAGATTTTACATTTTAACGTTTCAGAATTTAGATTTTACCTGCTAAAAAAAAGAGTAAATTATAAAGTACAATATTAAAGTTTTGGGGTGTTTGGATTTTATTCCCTAAATGTTACCCCATGAAGTTTTGAGGTGTTTGAATTTTACACCCTGACGTTTCATAGTTTGATTTTACCTCTTAAAGTTTGGGGTGTTTGAAGTTTGCACCTTCAAATTCTGAAACTTCAGGATGTAAAATTCAAATAGCCCAAAACTTTAAGGAGTAAAATTCAAACACCCCAAACTTTAGGAAGTAAAATTCAAATTCTGAAACTTCATGATATAAAATCCAAAAACTCCCAAATTTTAGGGTGTAACTTACAAATTACCCAAAGGAAAAATATTACTTGAAACTTCTTGTTATTTGCACCTAATAAAATTAGCATTTGGCAATAAGAGGTGATGACAGATTAGAGGTGCGGACTATATTGATCCATCTTAATAATTTTCTTCTATCCAAAAATATAAAATAGAGAAGGGATTTTTTTTTTTTTTCCAAAAGAAAAAGAAGAAGTTGACCGAGTAATTAAGTGCTTAGAAAAATTAGCAAAATTATTTAGAAAGTCTGTTGCTAAAAAATGAAAGGAAGAGAAGAAAAAAATAATAACAGTTTTTTTTGAAGGTTTATAATTTTTTTTTGGCGAAAATACACTTTTGGTCTCTAATTTGATTTTGCTACTAATGCAGTCCTTAAAAAAAGAAAATTGATTTTATTGTGGTCCCTGTCGTCAAACCACTGACGGAAACCTCGTATGTGGCATATGGAGTACCCTGCTTGCTGACATGGTGCTGACGCGGTCATTAAAATATTATTAAAAAAATTATTTGACAACTTTTAAATGCCATGTCAGCATTTTAATTTTTTTTAAAAGCCATGTCAAAATTTTTTTTTTTAAATTACATTAAAAAAAACCTTAAATCTAATTTAATTAAAAATTGGCATAAATGCACTTTTGGTCCCTACATTTTGGGGCCATTTATATTTTGGTCTTTACATTGCTATTTTACCATTTTTAGTCCCTAAAACTAAAAACGCGTTCCATTTTGGTCCTTACCATTTTCTTAATGTTCTTCATGTTCTACAACTTGTTATTTTCCAACTTGTTCTTCATATTCTTCTCAAATCAAACTCAGCAACCAAGAACTCAAACCCATCACAAGAACACAAACCCAGCAACCCAAGAACTCAAACCTAAATCACTAGTACGTAAATGAAAATAATAAGAAAAACCTAAATTCAACACCTCAAATATCATCAAACCTAGCACCATCAGATCTAATACAAATCAAGACCATTAAATTCTTCATGTTCTTTCCCAAATTGTAACACAATCAACACCGAACTCCAGCAAATCAAACCCATAAACCCAGTAAACAAACCAACCCAGATCAAGAAACCAATCGCAACAAACCCAAATCAACATAATCGAACCCAAATCAAACTCAAACCAACACAATCAAACCCAAATCCCGTCACCACTGGCCAACACAATCAAACTACCACCACCCTGCCAATTAAAAATATTTCTCTAGAACATGAACTTCATCTCAAAAACCCACAAAAATTCTAGAACATGACCACCACTGCCACCAATCAGTTCCCAAACCAACAATCCACCCCACCGATCAGTTATCAAACCCATTAATCAGTCAACAAACCCACGCCAACAAAGTCACTAAACCCACTACCACCATCGTTGATCAAACAAGAGACAGGAAGAGGGATTTTACAATCATCAACGAATCGAGATGGACGCCGAGATTTTGCAATCTGGATTTGCTCTCTCTAAACCATTCTCTCTAAACCACCGCTGGCCCCCTTCCTCTAGATCTGCTCCAAACCACCAGCCTTATCTCATTCTCTCTCTCTCTCTCTCTCTCTCTCTCTCTCTCTCTCTCTCTCTCATGATTTAAAATGGTCTAATGATAATAAAAACAAAATCGTTTGATAATTTTTAAAGTAAATACACTTTTGACTAACACACTTAAAAAAAAGTAAATACACTTAAAACTAAAATGGTCTAATGATAATTGTAAGGACACAATTTGAGCCCAAACCCACATTCAGAAGGAGATGGGTCTGAAAGGCCTTTTACAATAAAATTTGTAGAGAGTGGGCTTGAAATCTAGGTTCTAGTGATGTTAGATGACAAAAATGATGGGCTTGATTACAATGATACACACAAGGAACTGTTTATATGAAAGAATCTTCTTAAGATAGATTACAGTATGGATAGTGAGGTATACAGTGTTTTTTCTCTCTTTCTCCCGATCCCCTTCCTTGAAGGTCCCTTCTTCCTTTTATATCCCCTCCTTCTCTTCCTCTTCATCTTCCACGTCAAGGTTAGATTACTAGTTGAGATACTTGTCCTATCCACCTCCTTTCAAGTCTTTAGAGACGAGAGCCAGGCTAAACTCTAATGCTCAGGTCTCACTTCCCCATTAATGCGGCCAAAATAGCAGTTGCAGAGCATTCAATGCAAGGGCGGTGGTAACAGCTTTATCTTAGATATTCCACCGCCCTTCTTCTTATCTTCCACACTTACCATGTTTACCCTTACCTATAGGATTTTCTAGAACATTGTCTGTGGATGTTAACCAGCCCCTCTCCTACCTCGGCTTTCATAGCCGATGACATAATCTTCCTTGGACTATCTTCTTGGACATACTTGTTCAGGCATTACCTCTTTACTATTGCTTTATGAGTTGACATTCATACATCCTCGGACCATTCAGTGTCCTCGGATTGGGCTTTTAGCTCAAAAAATACTCTTGGGCCACCCCACAAATATTCTTGGGCCCAATGACCCTACAATAGCCCTCAAGATTCTCATTTTGCTACCTCAGGAGGAAAGGAGGATCTCGACATCTGTTACCGTTAACTTATGTACACCACACATCTTTGCTAACAGGGATGATGACTTTTGAATTGTCCATCGCACATTTGTGACGTTTTGGCATGCAGAGCGTCCCCAAATTAAATTCTGACGTCTCTCTGTCCTTCACGCTCAGCGACGTGACGCGCATTTAACAGTTGAGGGTTGCATTGGGACATAGACGGGAATTTTCCCGCTTCATAATTCCCATTGATATAAATATTAACAATTCAAAACCTTTTTTACACATTACAACACTCGTACAACGTATCTGCCACCCTTTGCGATCTACACGCGCCTTCACATTTACTAAGTATTGGGCCGAGGTGACTTTGTCATTTTAAAGTAAGTTCTCCCAGACTCTCTTTTTCATCATCTTTTTTCTTCCTTCTTTCTCTTGTGTTTCTTTATCCTTGGCTCATCTATTTTCTTAGTTCTTCCACCATACCCACACCCTGCTCCCAAAAATGGGTAAATTTGCGTCTCTAGTAGATCCAGATGAAAAAATAGAACAATTTAAGGCTAAGTATAGAATCCCATCGGGGGTGTCTGTTACATACAGTACGGAAGAGGAGTGGTATGAAAAAAGAAAAACGGGAGAGGTAGTAATCTCGATGATAGCATTCATAGAAGAAAGGATGAAAATCCCAATGGGGACCGTTACTAGGGATTACCTTAGGGCTTTTAGACTAGCTCCTACCCAATGCGCCCCAAACATGTTTAGGATTCTGGGTTCCATAGATGCCCAAAATGAAAAGATGGACCTAGGACTCACCCATCGTGATGTGAACTGGGTTTATAACCTCCACTTCCTAAAGAAACAATGTGGATATTACCTAAAATCTAGGTATCCAAAAGTTAGATTAATCCAATGCCTCCCTGAATCCAACAAGGGTCTGAAAAATGACTTCCTAATCATATCAGGGGATTGGCACGACGGCGTTCCCTGTCCGACAAGGGAGGGGAAACCAGGTGAAGTTCTGGATCTGGTTGAACTATTCATAACCATTCTTTTTAAACCTGGGTTTATAGAAATACATTTACTTATTCTAACCTTGTTTTTCCTCTCAACGATTTTGCAAACCCACACGCAGCGGATTGCCATCCTCATCTCGTTGATTTTGCAAGATTAAACAAAATACTACAGGCTGAAGTGTTTGTGCACATAGACAACCAACTCCGAGCAGCTCATTTAATCCTTGGCTACGATCATATATCCAAAGCTTTCCAGGCACCGAAGTACGTGATCAAAGTCAAAGACCCACGCTTACACCGGATAAGCATTGCTATCAAATGTTTTCTGTTACCTGAGGGAGCTCCTATTCCTCAAGGTACCTTGATCACACAACCCATACAACCCATACTAGACGGTATTCCCTTCGTCCTAATTCCAACTCAGCACACAACCGGTGAAGCAACCTCTTCCCAACCCAGTATAAAGGAAGAAGAGATTGTTGAAGTATCAAGTTCCTCCGAGGACGAGTTTGAAGTCTTCAATCGACCCTCTTCCCCCGAAGACCAAGTTGCTTTCCTCGGCACATCCTCTTCAAATCCCCCACAAGGCGACACCCAACAATCTGACATAATGGGCATCCAACGCAAGCCTAAACAAAGTCTTAAAGACGTACTGGAAGCCCAAGTGGGGACCCAAGAGCCTCTAAAGGTAGCTCAATCTAAGACAAAAGATAAAGGCCTCGAGAAAACCTCTCAGCCCAAACTCCCTCTTCCTCCACTTGTCCAATCCCAACGCACTGACCAAGCTGATCACAAGAGGAAAAGGGATCAACAGAAGGGGAAAGAAGTGCTTGAGGGAGGGAAAGACCCCCTTTCCAAGGAGCTGGAGCCCCTAAAGGGAGGAAAACAGGCTCGCACAATGCAAACAAGGTCAGAAACACAGGCCGAGACTCACGCACCTATAACTGCCCCAATATAGGCACCCCCAATGATCATGGATGACCATGCAGTTACCACCAATGAATCCATTAGGAGTTCTGATGCAGGAACAGCTGCTTGCGTAGCAGATGCTCTAGAGCAAGCCCTTTTATTGCTCGAGGACATGGGTGAGCTCAGGCGAATGAGGGACCAGAATGTCTTCATGACATTAAAGAAGGAGCTTGCTATGGTAAGAGTCCCATTCAACCAATTTTTTTTTATATTTGTTTCTGTTATGCTTAAAATCTTTAACTATGCCTTCTTGCTTTACTGTCTCTCGTGTATAGGCTGTTCAGTCTGCTCACAGGGCATAGGAGATCACTATTAGCACATATAAAGCCTTCAAGGCTGAAGAATTAAGGGCCAGCAACGCCCAAAGGATCCTTGATATAAAGGTCAAAAAATTACAAGAGGTCACAACCAGTTTGAACAAAGTTGAAAGTGAAAGATTGAGCTCTAAGGCTGCTTTAAAAGTAGCCGAGAGCCAGGCCGAGACCCAAAGACTACAGCATAAACAAGCCAACGAGGATTATGCTGTAGCAAAGAGGCTGATTAAAGGCCTTAAGAAAGATTTAAAGGAATCTGAGCGAGTGAGGAAGGAGGCCATCAAAGCCAATGAAGAGGCTACCAAGGCCAAAGAGGAGGCTGAGAAGGCAAAGGATCAAGCTGAGCAATAGGGCTATGAAGTCAGAGTGGCAGAGACCACTGAAAATTTTAAAGCTCAAGTCTCGAAGGTATGTAGGTATTATTGCCTCCAAGTATGGAATGAGGAACTTTCCCAAGCTGGGATTGATGCCTCTTCTAGCCTTTGGAAGACAAAAAATGTCTACTTCCCTCCAGCCATCCGAGCCTCTGCCCCTCCCCAAACCAAGGATGGTGCTGCCATTCACGGAGCAAAGGATAAACAAGGTGATGTGGCTGAAGACCCTTTCTCCACTGAAAGTCAGCTTCAAAAACATGCTGAACCAACAATAGGGGTGGCACACGAGGATACACAGCCTCCCAGTGATCCCAAGGAATCTTTCCAGGACAAAAAGACCAACGAAGCACTGGAACTTTTCTTAGCGACAATTCCCATAACCACAGAGGAAGATCCGAAAGGCAAAGGGATAGGTGCTGACTCTTCGGCGTAACCTCAACTTCCAAAAGATCCTAAAGGCTATTTAAAGATAAAGCTGAAGCCATGAATGCTTCTCTTCTCTCCAAATTTTCTTTTTATCTTTATTCAATGTAATTTTGACAACTTGCAAGTAAATGTACTTCCAAAGAATTTCAAATCCATGAAAAAAAAGCAAGTTATTTCTACTATGGGTTTAAAATTTATTGCCCCTTTTTTTTATATCTGTTATCTTTTTCATCTTACTTGATGCTTGCTTGTCACAATAGAACAATAGTCTATTTCCTTTCATTAATTAACAATTCTAAGGAAGCAATCTGGCATGAATTAGGCAATAAATATGTTTAATATATTTGCAAATGCTTTAAGTGATGCTCATGAACTTCTATCCATCTATCACCATTTTGGGAGTCTTCAAGATTTGCAAACAGAATGGAAAACTTAAGCCTATATCCATGTTAAACATAAACCGATTGAGGGTTAAACATAATTAAATTTTAACCAATGCCCAATAGAATATCAACATACATAAGATATATGGATGACATGAAGTGTTAATTTCCCCAAAGTGGATGATCCGAGGACCAGACATAATTAAGGTTCTGGTAAACATTTAATAAAAATATCAATTTAATACAAGGTATGTGGTTTGAGGATTCAAGCACGACCAAGCTTCAGTTTGATACTTAGAAAAAATGAACTGAAGTGCTAATTTTCTCAAAATAGATGATCCGAGGACCAGACATAACTAAGGTTCTTTTCAACACTTAATAAAAATATCAATTTATATAAGGCATGTGGTCCGAGGAACCAAGCAGGACCAAGCTTTAGTTTGATACTTAGAAAAAATGAACTGAAGTGTTAATTTCCCCAGAGTAGATGATCCGAGAACCAGACATAACTAAGGTTCTGTTCAACACTTAATAAAAATATCAATTTATACAAGGCATGTGGTCCGTGGATCCAGGCATGACCAAGCATCAGTTTGATACTTAGAAAAAATGAACTGAAGTATTAATTTTCTCAGAGTAGATGATCTGAGGACCAGACATAACTAAGGTTTTGTTCAACACTTAATAAAAATATCAATTTATACAAGGCATGTGGTCTGAGGAGCCAGGCATGATCAAGCTTCAGTTTGATACTTAGAAAAAATGAATTGAAGTGTTAATTTCCCTAGAGTAGATGATCCGAGGACCAGACATAACTATGGTTCTATTCAACACTTAATAAAAATATCAATTTATACAAAGCATGTGGTCCGAGGAGTCACTTCAGTTTAATACTTAGAAAAAATGAACTAATGTGTTAATTTTCCCAAAGTAGATCCGAGAACCAGACATAACTAAGGATTTGTTCAACACTTAATAAAAATATCAATTTATACAAGGTATGTGGTCCAAGGATCCAGGCATGACCAAGCTTCAGTTTGATACTTAGAAAAATAATAATCAACGTAACACAGTGTCAATAGAAATAAAATGGCAAAAGTGCCTTTCATTTAATAATAGTTCCTTCGTAAGTTAATTACATTCCAGGGACGTTGTACAACATGTTCATCTAGATCTTCAAGATAATATGCCCCTATACCCGCAACTGAGGTAATACGATAAGGTCCTTCCCAGTTAGGCCCTAGTTTTCCCCATGTTGGGTTCTTTGCAGTACCCAAAACTTTCCTTAATACTAAATCTCTAGGTGCAAGTGGCCGTTGCCTCACATGGGAATCATACCCCTGCTTGAGTTTGTGTTGATAATAAGCTAGCTGAACCATGGCATTCTCCCGTTATTCCTCAACTAAGTCTAAGCTTTTTTCCAATAAATTGTCATTACTACCTGGGATGAAAGAGCTCGTCCTTAGTGTTGGGAATCTAGTTTCTAAAGGTATTACAGCCTCGGATTCATAAGTCATAGAGAAGGGTGTCTCTCTAGTGGACCTTCGAGGTGTAGTTCGATACGTCCACAAGACATGTGGCAATTCTTCCACCCATCTTTCCTTAGCATCATCTAGCCTTTTATTAAGCCCGTTGACTATAACTTTATTGACCACCTCGACCTGCCCATTCCCTTGAGGATAAGATGGAGTGGATTATCTATTTGTGATGCCTAGATCACAACAATATCTTCTAAAGGCCTTACTATCAAATTGTAGGCCGTTATCTGAAATGAGAGTATGAGGGATTCCAAACCTGGTGACAATTTTTTTCCAGACAAACTTCTTCGCCTCCACATCTCTAATATTTGACAATGGCTCAGCTTCAACCCGTTTAGTGAAATAATCTGTTCCAACGAGCAACCACCTCCTATTCCCTACTGCTTTTAGAAAAGGCTCTACAATGTCCAAGCCCCATTGAGCAAAAGGCCAAGGACTAGACAGAGGATTAAGGACACCCCCTGGTTGATGGATGTTGGGAGAAAATCTCTGACATTAGTCACATCTTTTTGCATAATCTTGTGCCTCTCTCTGCATATTGGGCCACCAATATCCTTGTGTGATAGCTCTATGAGATAAAGACCTTCCTCCTATGTGACTTGCGCAAATTCCTTCACGTAACTCTTCCAAAAGTAATTTCATTGGTTTTGGGTGTACACACAACAAATATGGTCCTGAAAAAGAGCGTTTATACAGTTTTTGGTCCTCGAACAGCCAGAACCAAGGTGCTTTCTTGCGTACCTTATTTGCTTCGGATTTTTCTTTAGGAAAGATATCATCCTTAAGGAAGGACACTATAGGATCCATCCAACTAGGTCCCATCTTAATTTGATGAATTCGGATAGCGTTACCACTCGTCCCAATGGGTTTACACAGATCTTCAACAAGGATGACCCGAGGTAAGCCTTGCACCAAGGATGTCTCAAGTGTGGCCAAAGAGTCAGCATGGGTATTCCCACTCCTGGATACATGTAATAAGGAAAAATACTCGAATTTGGATTGTATATACTTGACCCGGGTAAGGTAACTTTGCATTCTTGGATCTCTTGCTTCTAACTTCCCTTCCACTTGGCCTACCACCAATTGTGAATCCGAGAACATTTGTACAGTTTTTCCACCCATTTTCTGAACCATGTCCATCCCTACCAATAAAGCTTCATATTCTGCTTTATTGTTGGTGGTCGAGAACCCTAACCTCAATGATTTCTCAAAAGTAATTCCCTCAAGGGACATCAGAACTAAACTCACACCAGATCCTCTCTGATTCGCTGCTCCATCTACATACACTTTCCATAATGAAGGTTCTTTGCAAGAGATCATGCCAATTGATTTTTCATCCATGTCCAATCCTTCTCTTCTAATGAGGGCTCAGCAAATTCTGCTACCAGATCAACAAGGACTTGTCCCTTTACAGAGGTGCGAGGCATATATTTGATATCAAAAGCCCCTAGGATGGTACCCCATTTGGCAATCCTTCCCGTGTAGTCAGCACTCTGAAGTACAGACTTAAGAGGGAGTTGAGTCAAAACAACAACTGTATGAGATTGGAAGTAATGGGAAAGCAATAAGGAAGCTTACAGGTAGCGTGCACCACTGCTAGGATTGCTTTTTTCAACAGTAAGTAATGCACCTCGGCCTCATGCAGAGACTTGCTTACGTAATAAATTGGCCTCTGTACATTATTATCATCTCGTATAAGAACCAAACTAACGACATGATTAGCCACCGCAATATATGCTAACAGAACTTCATCATCTTCTGGCCGAGACATAATGGGTGGTTGTGAAAGATATTCCTTAAGCTGTTGAAAAGCTAAAGCACACTCCTCGGTCCATTCAAATCCCTTCCATTTATTCAAAAACTGGAAGAAAGGCCTGCACCTATCTGCGGACTGAGAAATAAATCGATTGAGGGCAGCAGTCATCCCTGTCAACCTCTGAACTTCTTTGGGATTCCGAGGTGGGTGTAAGTTGTTAATTGCCTTGACTTGAGCCGGATTAACTTCAATCCCCCAATGAGTTACCATGTAACTTAGAAATTTACTTGATCCCACACCAAAAGAACACTTAGAGGCATTAAGTCGCAACTTATACCTCCTCAGCGTCTGAAAAGTATCATACAGATCCTCTACATGCTTGGAAACCGCTTTACCTTTCACCACCATGTCGTCCACATATACTTTGATAGTCTTTCCCAGCTGTGGCTCAAACATCCTAGTCATCATTCTTTGAGAGGTAGCCCCTGCGTTCTTCAAACCGAAAGACATTACCTTCTAATGGTAATTTTCCGTAGGAGTGACAAATGCAGTCTTCTCCTGGTCCTCTAAAGCTAAAGGTATTTGGTGATAACCTTGAAATGCATCCAAAAAACTCATCCGAGGATGCCCAACAGTAGCATCCACCAACTGATCTATCCGAGGCATTGGAAAAGAATCTTTAGGACAAGCCTTATTCAAATCTGTGAAGTCCACGCATACTCTCCACTTCCCATTCTTCTTCTTTACTACCACTGTATGAGCCAACCATTCAAGATAAAACACCTCTTTGATATCACCAGCCTTCTTGAGTTTGAGCACCTCTTCCTTAATAGCCTCGAAATGCTCTTTAGAGGAGCACTGAGGTGCTCGCCTCCTCGGTACTACAGTTGGATTGACATTCAAATGATGACAAATGAAACTCGGATCAACCCCAGGGGCCTCATAAGCATTCCATGCGAATACATCCACATTCTTTTTTTAAAACATGACCAGCTTTACTTTCTCTTCAGGTGGCAACTGAACTCCCACCTGAAAAAATTTCTCAGGGATGTCATCTATAAAAACCTTATCCAATTCTTCACACGCAGGTTCTTCTACCAATGGTACCCTGGGCGTAGCCAGAGACATTGATTGCTATGGCCTTCCCTCAGCCGAGGCTGAGGACTTCAACCCAAGCTAATGCAGAATTTCAACCGCCATGCACTGTCTAGCCACAGATTGACTCCCAAGCAGTTCCTCGATCTGATCCCCAGATGGAAATTTGACTTTGACATGTAAAGTCGAGGACACGACACCCAAAGCATGCAACAAGGTCTTGCCACAATGGCCGTGTAGGGAGAATAGGCGTCTACCACAATGAAATCAACGTTTACCACTTTTGGGCCTGATTGCACAGGTAACCTAATTTGCCCATTTGGCATGACGGGCTTCCCCTCAAAGCTTATTAAGGCGAATTATAAGCCGTAAGATCCTCAAGCTTTAATTTTAGCCCTTTAAACAAGTCAGGGTACAGGATATCTACACCACTACCCTGATCAACTATTACCCTTCTTACATCGTAGCCCCATATCCTCAGCGTAACCACCAAAGCATCATCATGTGGTTGTATAGTCCTAATCTTGTCATCTTTTGAGAAACCTAAAATTGGTAGGATATTCCCTTTAATCCTCTCCGGCTCATCCCTAGAGTCCTTGGCCAGGGTCCGAGCTACAGACATCACCCTGGAAGGATGAGAGCCAGTTCTTCCAGGTGCAGTAAAAATAACATTGATCGTACCCAGAGGAGGCCTTGATGAAGTGCTGCCCTGGTTCACTGCCCCTGAGTGATTTCCCTGCCCATTAGGCCGATACAAGAATTGCTTTAACCTTCCCTCCTTAACCAACTGCTCTAAATGGTTTTACAAAGTCCGACAATCCTCAATGGTATGACCCCTCTCTTGGTGATAGTGGCAATGAAGGTTCTGATTGTGCCTTATGGGATCCCCCGCCATCTTATTGGGTCACTTGAAGTATGGTTCATTCTTGATTTTCTCCAATAGCTGATGCACTGGTTCCCTAAAGACAATATTAATCACTTGAGGGATGGTAGGGCCAATTTGCCCATTAAAATCTCTTCAGGGCCTGTTATTGTTGTATCTGTCCGACCTGAAATCCCTCATCTCCTAAGGGATAACCTTCGTCTTTCCCTTTCCTTGCTGTTGATCTTCTTCAACCCTTTTATATTCATCAATGCGATCCATGAGCTGACGTGCACTCCTTACATGCTTTTTGGTCAAAGATTTTCTCAAGTCGTGCTCTGCAGGTAGGCCGAACTTGAAGGTTCTTATCACCACGTCATCAAAGTCCCCATCAATCTCATTGAACATCTCCTAGTATCTGTCTGAGTATGTTTTCAGGGTTTCTTCTTCTCTCATGGCCATGGATAATAACAAATCCAAGGGCCGAGGAACTCTATTGCATGTGATGAAACAAGAACCAAATGCCCTAGTAAGTTCCCTGAACGAATTGATAGAACCTGTCCTCAAGCCATCAAACCACCTCATCGCCACAGGTCCTAGGCTGGAGGGGAAGACTTTGCACACTAACGTTTCATTCTTAGAATGCACCACCATCCTCTGATTGAAATGACTCACATGCTCCACAGGATCTGTTCGGCCATTATAAATGGTGAATGCTGGTTGTGTGAAGCGTTGAGGGAGCTTCCCTTCTTCCATTTTGCGCGTGAAGGGTGATTTGGAGATTTGATGTAATGCCCTACCCATAGCATCATTTCCCAAGCCCCTCGAGAGAGAATTTTTACCCTCTCGTTCATGCAGATTGTCCTTTGTATAGGAGAAAGACTCATCTGGGGGAGTTCTTGACCTGGGTCTATAACTGTCATCCTCAGAGCCTTCAGAAAAAGGATCGGAAAAGGAAGGAGTTCTCCTTCGCCTTTCGCGGTGTAACTTCTTCTTTAGGTGGTCAATTTCATTCTGCATGGCTTTAGCATTTTCCTCGTGGGGAAGTCTACTTTCACTCCGTGGACGACTCCTACTAGTGTGCATTGTATGCACACTACCCTCTCGGTCCCTATCCTCCTTAGAATGTAAGGAGTGATCCTCACGCTGGGACCCCACAGACTCTACACGATGTGGACCTGAGCCTACCATAATGCTAAACCTCCTAGAACACAAGACTTCCCACAGACGGCGCCAATTATAAAGACACAATTTGAGACCGAACCCACAGTCAGAAGGGGATAAGCTTGAAAGGCCTTTTACAATAAAATTTGTAGAGAGTGGGCTTGAAATCTAGGTTCTAGTGATGTTAGATGACAAAAATGATGGGCTTGATCACAATGATATACACAAGAAACTGTTTATATGAAAGAATCTTCTCCTCGGACACAAGCTAAGGATGATTTATATTATTTCTTCTCAAGATAGATTACAGTATGAATAGTGAGGTATACAGTGTTTTTTCTCTCTTTCTCCCAATCCCCTTCCCTGATGGTCCCTTTGTCCTTTTATATCCCCTCCTTCTCTTCCTCTTCATCCTCCACGTCAGGGTTAGATTGCTAGCTTACATACTTGTCCCATCCACCTCCTCTCAAGTCTTTGGAGACATGAGTCAGGCTAAACTCTGATACTTAAGTCTCACTTCCCTATTAATGCGGCCAGAATAGCAGTTGTAGAGCATTCAATATGGGACGGTGATAACAGCTTTATCTTAGATATTTCATCGCCCTTCTTCTTATCTTCCACGCTTACCATGTTTACCCTTATCTATAGGATTTTCTAGAACATTGCCTGTAGATGTTAACCAACCCCTCTCCTACCTCAGCTTTACATAGCCGAGGACATAATCTTCCTCGGACTATCTTCTTGGACATATTTGTTCAGGCATTACCTCTTTACTATTTAGTATTTTTTTATGAGTTAACATTCATACATCCTCGGACCATTCAGTGTCCTCGGATTGGGTCTTTAGCCCAAAAAATACTATTGGGCCACCCCACAAATATTCCTGGGCCTAATGACCCTACAATAATTTTTTTTTTTGCATTTTCTAATTAATTTAATTAGATTAATAAAAAAAATTGTTTAAAAAAAAGTAAATTTTTTTTTGTTTTTTATTTTTAAAAATTAAAATTAAAATTGAGGAGTTAAAATTTTTTTTTGTTTTCATTTTTTATTAATTAAAAACTGATGTGGTATTTAAAAAATGCCAAATAATTTTTTTAATAATAATATTTAAATAGTCATGTCAACAAGCAGGGTACTTCATCTGTTACGTAGGAAGTTTTCGTTAGTGGATTGACAGCAATGACCAAAATAGGATCAAAAATTTTTTTTAGGCACTACATTAATAACAAAATTAATTTAGAGACCAAAATAAAAATTAGCTCAAAATATAAAGACAAAAAAAAAAAATATATATATATATATATATATTTTTTTTAAGTCGGATGCTCCTGGGACCACTCTAAAAATTGCACTTATTAACGCTGCTACTACAGACCCATTTCTTATTTATGAGACCTGAATTGTACTTGGCTCCGCCGCTACGATCCCACTTCTTATTTACGAGACCTGAATTGCACTTGCCGCCGCCCCTACGGACGCATTTCTTATTTATGAGACTATTCTTCAAGAAAGCAAACCGCTTTCTTGAACAAAGCTAACCGCATCATTGATAATTCTGGACCCATCTCTAGCTTTACAGCCAACAAAAAATCCTGACCTCATTTTTCTGTTGCAACGTATTCCTCTATCTCACGTAGGTTCTAGTCTAGGAAATAAGACCTTCAATTTTTCTTATAGTAGTATTATTTCGGCGGCTCCTGGCCTCCAGTGGCTTCACTGGCTTCCAAATAATGCTAGTCGGGTTTGAAATGAGCAATTTGTCAATTTATTTACACGTTTAACTTATTTTTATTATTATTTATAGATTTTATTATATTATTTATGAATTTTATTATATTTTTAGATATCATTATGGATTGTACTATTTTATTTATTTTTTCAATTTATTTTTTATACTTTCAATAAAAAAATTTCAATTTCAGTTAAATAAACTGTTCCCAAACGGACACAAAATGTGAATTCGAATTGTCTATTATGGTTAACATGGTAAATTGTAAGTGATTGCATATTATTTATATATAAACTTTTTTTTTTCACCATTCACACTCTGCTACATCATAATTGTGATAAAGAAGTTACGTAATAGTTTGTTGTACTAAATTTTTTCTTCTTTTGCTTTTTATATCTAGACACAATTTTTGATATCTTTCTCTTCCAAATTTTTTTTCAACAAGTTATATTTATTTGATTAAAGAAAGGCATGTCATTTGAAGGTTGTTTAAACCTCTATGGGTGGGAGTGCGTCCATCATGAAGATTGATGCTATAGTCTAATCATGGGGGGTTGTTCGGTTTAGAGAGCCATGACACTGAGTTTTATTCCGATGGCACGAATTAACATTTAAGAACAATACTTTCACAACATGATTCCATAACACTATCACTATGAGGTTATTCTAAACCCTTTTTTTTAGAGTTTCAATCTATGGTGTCACTCTTGATAATAAGGCTATTCTAAACTTCATAACACAGTCAATGTCATAATATGGTGTTGGTCCAACTTTATAACATTGAAACATTCAAAAATATCTATATCAAAATAATGTGTATGAAAACTATATTGCTTTTTTGCATTTAGAGCACTCACAATAAAAATACTCAAAAATAACTCAAAAATTATTCTAGCATCTCAACCTCACTAAAAAGCCCCTATAGCAAAGGTGGTATAACTAAAAGTTTTAGTTATATTTTACCTTCATGCTAGAGTAGGCTGCTATTGATAACAGCCCACATGTAGGTAAACATAAATTTTTTTTTTTAAAAATTCCCTTATCTCTATCACTTCTCTGTTGATTGCGTTTGACTGTGAGATCAAATAGGCTGTTCATGGGTCTGACTGTGCTCCAGCAGTTTCGAGGGAATTGGTGCTCCGGCGGTTTCGTGACTGTTCTTAGGTCTGATTGTGCTTCAATGGTTTCGTGGGTCTAATTGAGTCCGGCGGATTATGCTCTGGTGGTTTTGTGGTTGTGAGATCAGATTGGTGGGCATCAGCGTGGTTGCTCCGGTGGGTTTTTGTTGGTTGTGATTTGGGTTTTTGTGGGTTGTGATATGGGTTTTTGTTGGTTGTGCTTTGGTTGGTTTTGGCTGGTTGTGGTGGTCAGATTTGTGGGTTTGGCGGTTGTGGATTCGTAGTGGCTAGATTTTTTCGGCCAGATTCGTGGGTTTGGTCACATTGTTGGTTGGCTGTTTTTTTTTTCCCTGCTGTCGTGGTTTGTGAATGTGGCCAGTGGAGGTAGATGTTGCTGTTGTGTTGGTTTTTATGGTGGCAATGGGTTGCTGTGGGTTGTGGTGGTTGATGAAGGCAGTGATTTGCTATGGGTGATGGTGGCAATGGGTGTTTGTGGGTTGTGGTTGATTGTGGCAGTGGGTTGGGGTGGGTGTTTGTGGATTGTGGTTGACGGTGGCAGTGGGTTGTTGAGGTTGATAGCGGTGGTGAGTTATGGTTTATTATATTTATTTTATTAGTTTGTTTATATTATTTTAATATGGTGTTTGTTAAATTAGAAGTTTTGATATTGAGTGTATTGTAAAATGGGTTACTAAAATAAATAAAGCATATTTTTAAGTTGTTAATAACTAAATATTTTAGCTTTCTTACAGTGAATGCTCTTATATAATTTTTTATTACAACTTAATAACTTCATTACATTTGATTCAGGAAAGGAATAAAAAGGGGAAAAAATCAATTACGTGAGAATTCCTTTTAAACTTACATATTTAGCGGGTAATTTTTGAGTACTCTCAGAGTACCATAAATACATTCTCATTTCTCTCACATAATTGTGAGTTTCAATCGTATCAACATTTTATCAAAATATTATAAAATAGTTTATAATGGTAGTAACTTCATTTAGTATGATGCTTATAAAAGGAAAGCTCCTAGTAACACATTTAGTACCACGAACTACTGAGGCAACGTGATCTTTTGCAAATAAGAAAAGAGATTATTCAAAGTAATTCGTGTGCCAATATGATGAAGGTTGAGGTCACTATCATTTCAAAAGAAACAATCAAACCATCTTCACGAACATTGCACCATCTGAAACCCTTCAAACTCACCCTCTTGGATCAGTTCACTCCTGCAACATATGTTCCCACAGTCTTCTTCTACCCCTTGACCAATCTCAATCTCGACATGTCCCAAATTATTGCACAGCTTAAAACTTCCCTATCAGACACCCTCAATATCTTTTACCCATTTTCTGGGAACATAAAAGACAACCTTTTCATCCATGAATTTGACACGGGTGTTCCCTTTCTGGAAGCTCGTGTTAATTGTTCCATGTCTGAGTTCCTTAAGCACCTAGAAACAGACTCATTGAGTCTATTTGTTCCGTACCATGCCTTTTGCAAGGAAACAAATACTACTATAGGCCAAATGGCTGTTCAATTGAACCTCTTTGATTGTGGTGGAATAGCAATCGGGTTGAGCTGCTCACATAAGATTGCAGATGCAACAACTGCGAGTATTTTCCTTCATTCTTGGGCTGCCACCTTTACTAGGTCTCCAGAAAAAGTTATACATCCAAATTTTTCTGAGGGATCAATCATGTTTCCCCCAAGAGATTCACTTCCACAAAAGTATATAACTGCAATGGAAAACTTGTGGTTCCAAGAAGGTGATTATGTTACGAGAAGGTTTGTGTTCCATGAAAAAGCAATAGCCACTCTAAGGTCCAAAGCGAAAAGCGAACTAGTTCCAAAACCAACACGCACTGAGGTATTGACATGTTTCATTTGGAAACACTGCATGGCAGCTTCTAAACCCAAATCAGTTGGGCCGAAAAATAAATCCATGTCCATACTTTTCCAAGCAGTGAACTTGAGGACACGAATGAAGCCACACTTGTCAGATGCTTCTACTGGAAATATATTTTGGTGGGCACCCGCTGCAGCTGATTTAGGTATGGAAGAGAAAGAGTTGCATGAATTGGTGGGCCTTGTAAACGAATCCATCGCAGGGTTTGATAGCGATAGTGCGGAAAGTTTGCAAGGAGATGAAGGTTTTTTGGCTTTCTCCAATGTCTTTGAGCAATTAGACGATATGTTATCTGCAGAACCAAAACCAGATGTTTGTGGGGTTACATGCTGGCTTAGGTTTTTTAACGATATTGATTTTGGTTGGGGAAAGCCATTTTGGGTTGGTATCATGGGGAAAGTTGGCCCTGCATTTAGAAATTTAATAATATTCAGTGAAACCCCATGGGGTGATGGGATTGAGGCATGGGTGACCCTAGATGAGAAAGAAATGGCTATATTGGAGAATGATCCTGAATTTCTTGCATCTGCTTCCCTAAATCCTAGCATCTCAATCTCCCTTTAAAATCTTTGGATGTGTTTCTGTTTGACACCAAAGATAAATAAAATAGCAGTGGTTGCTAGTACGTAAATTCAAGAATTACAATAAATCATTAATAAATTGGTTTGTGTCATGGTCTTGAACTTTACCTCTCATCGTAAGGTTTCACTTTAAATGTAAAATGTGAGAGGGTGTGTACATTTATTTATTTATTTATTTTGAGGTGAAAGGGTGTGTACATGGTTGAATGTGAAATAATAAATAAATAAGAAATTATTGGAGTGTTTGAATTTTACATCCTAAAATTTTAGAATTTAGATTTTACCTCCCGGAAGTTTTGAGGTGTTTGAATTTTACATTCTGACATTTCAAAATTTGGATTTCACCTCTTAAAGTTTGGGAATGTTTGGATTTTACATCCCAAATTTTAAAACTTCAGGGTATAAAATTCAAACAACCCCAAACTTTAGGGAGTAAAATCCAAACACCTCTAAAATTTAGGAGGTAAAATCCAAATTTTGAAATATTAAGGTGTAAAATTCAAACACTCCAAAACTTTAATGGGTAAAATCTAAATTATGAAATTTTAAGGGATAAAATCCAAACACTCCAAAACTTAAAAAGTGTAATTTGCAAATTACCAAAGGATAAATATTACTTAAAACTTCTTGTTATTTGCACCTAATAAAATTAGCAATAAGAGGTGACGACAGATTAGAGCTTTGAACTAGATTGATCCATCTATGAAATTTTATGACATAGTAGATTAATAATTTTTTTTCCTTCTCTAGAGAAGGAAAAAAAATTCAAAAGAAGAAAGAAGAAGTTGACCGAGTGATTAAGTGCTTAGAAAAATTAGCAAAATTATTTAGAAAGTCTGTTGCTAAAAATGAAAGGATGAGAAGAAAAAAATAGCAATTACTTTTTTTTTTTTTTCTCTCTTAACCCCCCTCCTTTCTTTTATTTTTAAATTTTTTTCCTCTCTTGCCACTCTTACCCCTATTTTGGCCAGACATGAAGCCTTATATATCTAAGATGTGAAACTCATATTTAAGGGGAATCATAAATGATTTTTTTTTCTTTGACTATTCTCGCAAATCAAATACAGTAAAGTAGCTTTATATATATATATAGCCCCTATATTAGTGACATACATATAAGGCCCTCTCATCAATCTTGAAAACAGCTATTTCGCAGCAACTATGGCAGTTGTGTTTTTAACCCATTCCTTATAAATATATTCACAATATACCACTAGCCTCTAAGCACACACATAAGAGTCTTTTATTTTTATTTTTTCTAAAGGTTAATCATTTTTATTCATTATAATTGCAATTATTCCATTCTTCAATCACAAAAATATCTAGAGATGTGATGAGATTAATTAGATGAAAAAATTATTTGACTCACAAACACATAAATCTCATCATATCTCTAGATATTTTTGTGACAAAAGAATAAAACAATCGCAAATTATGATGAATAAAAATTATTAACCTTTAAGAAAAAAAAAAAAAAAAAAAAGAACCACCAAACACGCATGTGCTTAGAGACTAGTTTTTTTTTAAGACTAATACTTTTTTCTTTTTAATTTTAATTTGGAATTGCTGCATTTTTTCATTCATTGAAAAACATAGGAGAGTGATGAGATGTAGTGTTTTAGGCTGCAAAATGTAAACATTTTGCATTTCCAAATGGAGATGGGAATGCTTTAATGCAAAAATCAATCTCCTTTATTTTATTTTTATTTTGATGGACAGTCTCCTTTATTTTGATCCACCATTATTCAAAGCAACAGTTGGTACGTTTTTTGGTTGCTTACAACCACAAGTTTGTTTGGTAATAATACATATTACAAATATAATCATAATCATTATTCACCAAGGGTGAGCATATTTATTTTGATGTAAATACTATTGAATCACAAAATAAAACAAACAAAAAAAATTATATGAATCTTTGATTTTTACATAATAAGTGAAGGACTTGCTATGTGCATTACTACTCAAGCACCTATATAGATTTTTCAACCACCCCATTAACCAAAAAGAAGAAAAGAAGATGTGTGTTTAATAGTCTTTGATAATTTGGTGGAGCAAAATCCAAACCACCCTTCTTAATCTACTTAATCAACCTACAAATATGTTAAAACTTGAGTTATTAATGGTATTGTTTTAATTGGTGGAAAAAAAATCCTCAACAATTAACTAATAACTAACCTCTAAGTACGTGCTCACGCATGTGCTTAAAAGTTCTTCTATTTTTATTTTTTTTCTAAAAGATCATTTTCATTCATCATAATTTGTGATTGTTCCATTCTTCAATCACAAAAATACCTAGAGTTATGATGAGATTTATGCAAAAAAATTATTTACCCACAAACGCTCAAATCTCATCACATCTCTAGATATTTTTGTGATTGAATAATGGAACAATTGTAAATTATAATGAATAAAATTATTAACCTTTATAAAATAAAATAAAATAAAAGAGCATCTAAGCATGCGTGTGAGCGTGTGCTTAGAGGCTAGTTTTTTTTTATGAAAGGCTTATACTTTTTTTTTAATCTTAATTTGGAATTGCTGCATTTTTTCATTCATTGAAAAATACAAGAGTGATGGGAATGGTTTTGCAAAAATGCATACGTTTTGCATTTCCGAATGGGGATGGGAATGGTTTAACGCAAAAATCAATCTCCTTTATTTTGATATGCCATTATTCAAAGCAATGGTTGGTAAGTTTTTTGGTTGCTTACAACCACAATTTTTTTTAAAATAAAATAAAACATACCAAAAATATAACCACAATCATTATTCACCAAGGGTGAGCATATTTATTTTGATGTAAAGACTATTTAATCACAAAATAAAACATACAGTAAAAAAATTATATGAATCTTTGATATTCAACCATATAAGTTCTTTACATAATAAGTGAAGGACTTGCTATATCCATTTTTCAACCACCTATATCCATTTTTCAACCACCCCATTAACCAAAAAGAAGAAGATTTGTGTCCGACGGTCTTTGATAATTTGGTAGAGCAAAACCCAAACCACCGTTTGTTGAGGACTCTTTTTTCACGGCACATGGCATTACTTCATTGTCAACTCATGCCACATCAACATATTATTGATTTTTTGGGTAAATCTCTTTAAGACACAAAAAAACTTATATCTCATTCAACTACATAAATTGGGCTCACATGGCCCACAACATCTTTAACATCAATATACGGATCAGGCTTAAGCAATAAATCAAAGCTCACAGCACATATTACCTCTCTCATATTTATGGAAAGCAACTTCTTCAACAAAAGCCCATATTTACACAAAATGACAAAAAAACCCAATGTATGTCATCTCATCTTCAGCTTATGATCCAAGCTTATGAGCTTCTTTGGAGAAATTTTGGAAGTCATGGTTTGGAGGGACAAGTGGTATGTTTAGTAAAGTTCCAGCAGTTTAAAGTTGATAAAAGAAACATGTTACTTGGCGTGTCTTCTCCAACTCCCTGAACTTTGATGAGTTAGTGTGTAGCGGGTAACATATGATAAGCCTCTTTTATCACATAACACTTAAAATGACAAAACTCTCCATTGCAGAAACCGCATTTTGTACCCGTTAATAAATTTTAGCCCCCAATCCCAATGATGAGCTTAATATGTCTACAAAAGGTAATTGAAATTATTTTGATAGTTTGGAAGTAATCATAACTCAAAAGTGCTCAAATCACTTTAAACACGATGCTGAAAAATGATATTTGTTCATTGTTTTGACCATAACTTTTGCTCCATAAAGAAAGTTTAAGTGAGGTTTTTTTCATTGGACCATAGACATCCTGAGCTTCAATTTTAACACAAATTTTGCCTAATTGAGATTTATATTGAGTTATAGTCATTTGGAGTTAAGCCATCAGAGCTATCAGATTAGGGTTTTTGTGGACGCATGCGTATGCAGGCCACATTCCAGAACTCTAGAACTTCAATTTTAAGGACCCAAAACATCATTCTTTGATGTGGGTCGGCCCCTAGACCCATGGGAATGTCCAAAGACATCTAACCCCCCCCCCCCCCCAAAAAAACCCTAGTTTAAACATATAAATACAACCTTGTGCCTCCAAATCAAAACCCTAGCGAGAGAGAGTGAATTTTTCACCTAAACTCTTCCAAAATTCTTTTCTAACTTTTTGATCTTTCTGCACACACATCATGGAGCACGTTTTTGGCTATTCAAAACCATTCTCTATTACTCGTTAAACAAAAACTGTTTTTAGATATCTTTCAAAACCTTTTTCAAACAATCTTTTCAAGAACATCTTTTTATTTTTGACTTGTGATTACTAATGGACTATTGATATATTTGATTTCCTTGATTATCATTTGGTCTTGTTGTGTAGGCACTAAGGGGCCGGTTAAATATCAACCAAGCTGTGTTCCATAAGCATAATGAGTCTCTCTTCTTGGCTCTTCCTTAATTTGGATCTTTTATAATTTGTGTTCTTGATTTATTATATGTTATATATTCTTAGAAATGTGTTTTTCTTTATTTAATTTTGTTTTGTTGTCTCATCATGCTTTGATTGGAGAGTTGAATGATTGGATATATTGATGAACATGTTTTGATGTGTTAAGCGTTGTTCTTGTTCTTGTCTATTGTTAGATCCAATGCATGTTTAGGAATAGATTTTGTTTTGGATATCTTTGTTGTTAGTTTAGGTTGTTTATTTTTATATTAGAAGCATGTTAAGTTGTTAGTTTTATTGTTGTAGGTTCTGCTCTGTTTTTTGTATTTCTGGTTTCTGGGCTGGGTTTTTTGGATGTGTATGCGTACGCATGCTTCTAGCATGCGTACGTAGAGTTGAAGTATGCATACACATACAACTGGGCTGCGTACACAGGCTTATGCATGCACACGCATACTCATGCCTAGAAACCCTAATCCAAGTTTTTAGCTTTTGTTTCTTTATATCATTTATATAATACGCTTCTTCTTTTTTCCCCTTCTTTATGTTTTTGAGTCTCTATTTCTTTGTTTGCCTTTGACATGTTAGATTATGGTTTTCTTCCAATGTTTTCTTTATTCTACCATGAACATGCATAGGATATGATCATGCATTGATGCATAGGTGCTGTGATGCAGTAAGGTAAGTGAGGTATGTCATGCATTTATATGTACATGCATTTGATTGGGATATGATATGTGGACTTGGAATATGTTTGTGTTCTTGATGTTCTTGATGCTCTCCAATAATTCTTTGATGTTACCATGATCATGCGATATCTTTATTTGTTTGCTACCTTGGATGAGATGATATGATATGTATGACAGATATATGCTAGGTTTGATATGAGTTTCCATGATAGATGTATGTTAAGGTTTTGGGATATATATGCCATGTTGATCTCCATGTGTGTGTGTGTGTGTGTGTGTAGATAACAATATTGAATGAGCCTTTTTATGACATTCAAACAAAAGACACAATGATTGAAAGTTGACCCACGGGTCAGGTGGGGTCGGGTGCCTAACACTTTTCCATCCCCATACTTAAACTCTAAACCCATACTGTGGTAGTAAGATTAGTTCATCCAAGTAAGGGTGCTATATTTATGGTTCTTAGACCTAATCTAAGTGGTGACTCCATCTTTTCTTCGCCCCGGTCCACTCGGCTAAGGCGTACTCCCCATTCCTAAGGAGAAAGCCGCAGCGCCCACACCCATTTCTCTTTTCTTAAAACTTAATATTCATCATATGACAAATACTCAAAAACTCCAGTCATCTAAATGCTGACAAAATAACTATTCATTTAATATCCAGCTATTGCTTTACAAATTTGGAAATCTAATCATATTATTTCACATAAATTATATTACTATTTTTAGCTGAAATCCAACTCAAACACATGGCTAAATCTGATTAGCTATCTTTAATCTTTAAATATAAAATATTCATAATATCTTTAATACCTAGCTACTATCTGTCATAATCAGACCAAATATTCCCATGCCAGTTGCCTGAGCAAAACATTAAATGCTCTTCTTGCTCACCAAGATTAAGTCACAACACAATGAGACCTTGACTAAATCTCCAAAACTTCATTAACTATCAATCAATCATCTTATTACTTACTAAAAATGTAAAATAATAAAATATTGGACCAAAGATATAAATACCCAAAAAAGGAAACATTCCTAACAGAACACCAGTAGTATGTTCAGTATTTGACACTTGGCTGAAAGTGACATTACCAGCCATTTAATGCTCAATCCTAGTAGCTAGCTGCTATACCTAAAACAACAGGATACCCTTAAAAAAGATCTCACCATTTCAACTAAACTTAAGAAATAAATTTTGAATATTCTCTCCAGCAGCCTAACATCATCCAGCTGACCTCATCTACTTCAGCCCAAGCAACAGCTATCTTATGACAGTTGTGACAACTTTTTCAAACAACTATGACAACCTTTTCAAAACAGCTGTGACAGTTGACCCAACAGCCTTAACATTACAGAATTTCCTTATTTGGCTAAAAACCAAAAACCAATCAAAGAAACTATCTTGTCCTTGCTAAAATCCTTTCCCTTTTTGCTAGTCTTTCCTCTAGCTGATATTACCCAAAGCAACAAAAACCCCTTTAAAGCTGAACATCCCATTTTTCGGTCAAATCGTAGGATGGCTTTTCTAAATATTTATTGATGATTGGGACAGATTTTTGTTGAGATTCTTTGCTAAGTACCCCCTTAAACTCAACTATAAGTAGAACCCCTCATCAACACACCAAAATAGAGAAGAACAACTCTCTCATAAACTTCTCTATTTTTCCTCTCCCTCTAATTATCTTCTTAAGCTCTTAATGAGGTTCTAAGCTTCTGAGTTCTTAGTTGCCAAATCAGAAACTAAGCTCTTTAGCCCTTAGCTTACAACTGCCCCTTATATCACAACTCATAAGCTTTTATCCATCCTCTAGCAGAAAATCTCAACAACATTTATAAACAAAATATAACACCATTACTGTTCTTATGCTCATTCTCTCGCCTGACATATTCAGAAAATACATTTATCTTCCTACCCATATCCTCTAAACACATCTCCCTGTTCACTTCTCTTACAAAACCTCTTCTCTTACACATCTTGGAAAGCAACAAAAATCATCATTATAACTTCTCCAGCAGCTATAATCTCATATCTTTATTATCTTTAACTTTCATATCTATCATACTTCCATGTAGCTTACAAATTACAAATGCTACATCTCACATAACTTCTATATCTTTTACCATCTCCATACTTCTCAAGAGATATCAAACACTTATATTAAAAGCCCTTCTCATGCAAGGCATAAACTTCTAATACTAAAGCCCTTCTCCTAGAATGCACAAATACTTCTTACAAAAGCCCTTCTTATAGAAGGCACAAACCTATCTTACAAAATCTCTTCCCATGGAAGGCAATACTATTCATAACTTCATAATAACTAAAAGAGCATTATCAAGGGGAAATTCATTTAAGTGCATGATTTATGGGACAAGCTTAACTAGCCTTTACACACAACTAGACATACTCTTTCTTCCTCCAGTTTCACCCATTTTTCCCCCTTCAATCTTGAAGTTATCATGGCAAACTGTCTCTCCACCACTAGAGTCATCCTGCTAGAATGTTATCAACTCACTAGTGCTATACAACTGGAGCTACAAACCATACATAGATAAGCCACCACATTTCCATATCTCTAAATTTACATTATTGAATACATAATTACTTCACCTTTAAGTACATATTACTTTATTTCAATTACTATTACAACTATTAATATAAGCTATTATGTCAAACACATATTATTTATTATTTCAACCATTATCATGATTCTTAGACTTTGGGCTTTACTCATTTTGAAGGCCTAAAAATATGCTGGAAGCCATTAGACTATGTGGCCCAATATCGAGTTCTGGACATAACTCCCCATACAAACCTGGATCTAGCAAGGTCACCCCACCAACGGACAATGCGTGGCTACGCAATAAAAAACGGCCCCCAACACCCTTCAATTTACTGAATCAACCTGCAAATAAGTTAAAAATTGAGTTACTAATGGTACTATTTTAGTTGGCGGAGAAAAACCCTCCACAATTAACTTAATAATAAATATTTTAAATTTCCTTTAAATTTCCAGTACCCTCTATATTTTAGTATGGTACCCACGCAAATCTTAACCATTAAAACTATGTTGTTTTAATTGTAACCATTAATTTAAGTTTAATGTGAAACCTATTATCGGTAGACCAAGTTGGTATATAAAAGCCAAAAAAGAAAAAAAGAAAACAGTGGTTCTTCTTCCTCATCCTTTCTGGCTTTCTCTTAAAAAAAACCCAAATTGCTTCTTCTTAAATGGGTTTTTATGTCCATCAATCTCAATATTATCTCGTCGGCATCCCCATTTAACAACAGATGAAGGTTTCTTAAAGGATCAAATCTTTTGATTTTTAAGGTAAGGATCAAATTAAGCCCTGATTTCTTTGTTGGTTTTTGAGAGAATTTTGGAATCTTGCTCTTAAATTTCATTGTACTACAACTTTGGCAATACTTCTATGCTAACGAGGTACTAATTTTGTTCTTTCTTTTCAAGTGGCACAAAAAGTGCTTGTTGAAATGCTTCATAGGGATTCAGTTTTTCCAAACTTGTTGTGCCTTTGTGTTCTAATGATCAATGGGTTTGGGTTCTTGTTAGTGTGGTGCTAAAATTTGGTTTTTTTTTTGGTTAGTAGAGGAGAAGGCCACACTAACAAGAACAAAGAGAAAATTTTAAACAGTGTTAGGACATTGTGGAGGAAGACCCTTAGGCAAATGTTGTTGAGAACATTTCTAATGCAACTAGTTATGTTTAGTGCTTAGTCTACACAGTTGATGCACAAATAAATTATAGAAATCGAAAGATAAATCTTAAATTTTAATTTCTTTCCTTTAGTATTCTAAGGTCTAAACATTCAAATGGATGATTTGTGTTTAAATTTTAATCAGGCAAAGATAACTAAGATTGAAAAAGAAAAAATTAACAGGAAAATTAAGAGCATTTCTTAACTAGTAAGTACTTCTCTTTTGCTTTCTTTCAAAATTTATGTTTAGCTTTGTGTTCTACCTAGAAACTACTTGATTATTTCATTGAGTCTTTCATGTAACAATACTATTAATTTTACTAACCTGCAAGTGGACATGTTGATTATTAGCTTTGCACATTCCTTTTATTTAAATTTGTATTGTTGAGTTTTCAAACATTGTTATGTAAAAACAAAGTAACATTATTCTATAGAATCTTGTGCACTTGTTGTGAAGCTCTGAATTTCCTGATTTTGGTTTAAACTTGGAGTGTGTATATTCTTAATATTGACCTATACATATTAGATACATAAATAATGTTCATGCCCAAACAAATTATTGTTTGTTAGAGTTTAGTGGTTCAATGGCATTACTCTTTCTTCTCATAAAAAGAACTTGGGTTCAAATCTGAAAAGGAAGAAAACAGGAAAATGAGATTTTATCAACTAGAATGGTCAACTTTGTTAATAGTATAACCTTCTCATATATATTTTTTTTTACCCTTCTCTTTTTAGGGATATATTTGTAGTGCAATTGAAATTCCTAATTATTAGATAACCAAAAAAAAAAACTATACGAGTTGAATAAATTGACAACTACTTTAGTTAAATGTTCAGTACCTTCAATTATAATGTTCTAAAATCTAAATCTATATATTTATTCTATCAAGAACCATGTAACATTAATTAGTAGTAGCACATTATAGTATTTTCAGCTAAAACGTTTAAGGATCAAATTTTCTTGCCACAACTATCAAATTAGGATTGTAACCAAGCCCGGCTAAGTTGAATATTAAAATTTTAAAATTGTTATTTTATTTCAAGCATAAACTGGGTTCAAGCTTGTGGGGATGGAAGGCCAAAGGTGTATGTTGGGTCGTGGGCCTTGTCCGAGAACGTTCAGCAATCCAAGGACAGCTAGACATTAGCTAAGACATACAAATTAGTAGCGTATGGAAGGATTTTGGCCATGAAGGATTGGGAAGGTAGTCCGAGGAGAAATGCCTCCTCAGCTAAGCAAAGCAAAGGTCAGAAGGTTTGATTTGCCATCAAGAGTAACACTCCAGACGATTCTACTAGTAAGGATAAACATCAGGAGGGAATAGGACAAAGGAAAGCTAAGAAATATCTAAGAGAAAGCTACTACCACCGCATTAAATGCTCTGTAGCTAACTCTCTGGCCGTATTAATTTGGATGTGATACCAGAACAATGATATTCGGCCTTACAGCTATTTCAAAAGACTTCAAAAAGGTGCTGATGGGACAAGGATCAAGATAGGCAACTTAACCTACATGTGGAGGGTAGAGATGAAGCAAAATAGGAGAATATAAGGAAGAAAAACCCCCATTATAAGGGGACATTTGAGAATTTGTAGAGAAAACATTGTAGCAATAAGAACTGTAATTGTAATCAAGTTTAAAAGAAATATATATACAAGAGCTATTCTCCTTGGAGTTTGTCGAGGAAGATTTTCTTTGCACGAAACTTATTTATCTTTTTTTTTCTTGTCATCTTTAACCCATTATGATTGTTGTCCAACTCATTGAAGTATAGTTTCAAGCCCACTCTCTACAAATTCATTATGTTGAGCACTTTGAGCCTTAATCCTTTTATCTTTTGGGTTTAGGATCCAAACCGCGCCCTTAAAATTGGCGCCATCACTACAAGAAATCTGGGTTTAGGCAACGTTTGTAAAACGTCACTAAAAACCCAAAAAACGTCGCTATAGACACAAATGGTCTATAGTGACTTTTTTTTGCGACGTTTTTTGCTGGTCGCTATAGGTCTATTGTGACGTTTCTGAAAACGTCACCATATGTGAAACTTTAATGGCGTTCAAAAACTTTTAGTGACGTTTTTAAAACATCACTATATAATATAACATTTTCGTATACAATTTAGGAAAATACATTTAGCGACACTTTTAAAACACCGCAAATAACCAGTCCTATAGCTACGTTTTCAAAAGCGTCCCTAAAAAGAATTTCCTCATAGTTTTAGTGACGTTTTTGAAAACGTCACTAAAACTTGCTCATTTTTTTTAATATTAAAAATACTACTATATAAACTTGCTCAAACTAACAAATGTCCAAACTGATGATTTGCCTATTACACTATATTCCACAATAACAACCTAATCCTCAATATTCCACAATATGTCTAAACTACTGTTTTGCTCAAACTAACCTAATCATCAATATTCCACAATAAATGTCCAAAAGTAACAAATGTCCAAACTAATACGGTAACACATTAACCATTGATTCAAATAGATATTATACACTAATACACTTGTCTACCTACACACACACACACACACACACACACACAAACCACCTAAACTATGACAATATTATAAACAAAGTATAATACTTCTAAAATATATGTGGTTGTAACAAGACACTTGTCTACCTACACAAAAAGAACAACCACCCAAACTATAACAATATTATCAACAAAGTAGAATACTGCCAAAATAAATGTCTTTGTTCAAAACAGCTATGCATGGAGTCCTTATAAAACTCTGCAACATTATATTTACTTCTATGTGCTAGTTTCTTGATGGATGAAGCTTGCGATCTATGAGGAGTTGGAGATTGATGATCTAAACTAAAACCACCTTGAATACAAATTAAAAGTATCTAATAAGTTCATAATGAAATCATATTAAGTAACAAAATAATAGTTGCTATACTTAAAAAATTTAAACACCCAATACATTCTTAAAACGTTTAAAATTTAATACCCATCTAGCTTCTAAAGAATGATTTTTCCAATTTTGCATTAGTTGCATCATTTGGGTTACTTGCTCCTCCAAGTTATCATAACGATTCACTTTCTACAAACTTAAGCAAAAACCATGGAAGTAGAATTACACATACACTTAAATATAGTGCACAACATATTCAAAACCACTTAGTTTCATAAACGTGCAAATAAGATTACACATAATCTTAAACATAATAAACAAACCATATCAAGTCTATCAATATCCTCATTCACACGAATGGATTAAGCCTTTAACCTCTTAAGAAATAAGCAAAAACCATCTAAAGAGGATTACACATAAACTTGTCCTATAGTACACAACAACTTCATAACCACTTAGTTTCATAAACATGCAAATAAGATTACACAAGATGACTTTAAAACTCTTCACAAACAAAGCAAATAGGAAAACACATGAAAGATGAACGACATATTAACTCTCATCATCAGTCGACTCATCAAGTATTGAAGTCCAAAAGTAATCAACAAACATAACTCAATGACATCCAAATTTTCAAAAAATAATAAACACTCCTCATATGAATGTAAACCACCTTGTAACACTATGCAAGCCACCCGCTTGCTCCAACACAACAATCCACCCAATACAATTATCATAATCACAAATATAGAATGCTTACAAGTATTGAAGTCCAAAAAGTAATCAACAAATATAACTCAAAAATATCCATCCAAATTTTCAAAAAATAATAAACACTTCCAATATGAATGTAAACCTTCTTATTGCACCATGCAAGCCACCCGCTTGCTCCAACTCAACAATCCACCCCAAGACAATTATCAACATCTCAAGTACAAAATTTTAAGCAAAAATTACTTACTATGCTCAAGCCAAGCAAACACATTTCCAAAAAAAAAAAAAATCCAAACTTATCACAATAGATGAGTGCTTAACCTGCAAAGTAAAAGAGGACACTTAAATGATGTTTAAGGCAAATAAGGGTGCCATTGTAGAAAATTTTAATGAGTCATGGTGCATGAAAATTTAGTAACAATATATGTTGGGAAATTTAGACCCCGGTTGATAGAATCAACAAGTTTTTAACCTAAGTTATTAAATAGGTTTATTATGAATAAAACTTATTAAATAAACAAATATCAATATCATATCAAAATCATATGCAACGGAAAAGTAAATAAGACAAGATATGATGACCTAGGAAAACCAATGAAACCAACCAATTTCACAGTAAAAAACCTGGGGGGAAACCTTCCCGAAAAGCAATCTACTATAGTAAAGACAAGTTTCAGATCTAGTACAAAACATTTTTCCCTAGACTCTACAATCCCCGTAATGAACTTACAGCAGAAACCTTCTACCACTTCAGAACCTCTGAACTCTTCAATATATGAACGCCACCCTTTCGATGCACGGATCCTTATACGTGACTAACTCTTTTACACGAATCCCAGTACGTGACTCACTCACCAACTTGAGAAAGAAGAATGTTGGCTACAAAGTTCTTCACTTCATCAACAATGAAGATCAAGAAGCACTTGGTTACAAAACCCTAAGGCGCAAAGACGTTGTACCTTCTTTCAGAGAGAATAAGGCTTCGGTCACCTTTTGCATATGTTCTCCTTGTATTCTCTTATGTGACAACCTCTAAAATAAGACTTATATATGTCTAGGATTGTGAGAAAAGAAACCCTACACAAATACATAAGCATGAGCCGAAAATTAGATCTGGAAATCTGAATTTCGTAAAGCTTGATAGATACAGCTGTCGAGCTAGTTGTCGAGATCTCGATAGATAGCTATCTGTCGAGCAGCAATCGAGCTTTAATGAATCAGCACTTGTTTCTTGGACAGATTTGCATGGCTTCAATACTAGACTTGAACTCTTGTTCTTTGAAGTATTAAACACATCTTAGATCTACCCAAATACAAGTAAAGTGCGTTTTATCAAATGATTAGTCAATTACATAACATATTGACATATGTTTCTAACAACCAATCACATATGTCCTAACAATATATATATATATATATATATATATATATATAAAGAGCATTTAGTTGAGATTATATAGTCATGACAAGAGTGAAACCCCAACACATAGGCCAATAACACCAAATGAAACCTACAAAAAAAGAAAAAAAAAAAAAAAAAAGCCAGAACCTTCTTAATATTCCAAGATTATAAAGAAATTACTATAATTTCATATAAAGTAATAATTGTAATTTTTAATACAATAACACACACACACAAACACAGCTCAATACAATTGATCAAGTAATAATTGTAATCCCATAACATAATTGTTAAAGAAAAAAAAGCTTAGTTTTAGAACTTTTCAATGAAATCATGAATGCAGAGAGCCCATTATCAAAATTTTATTTTAATGGCTACCATTATGAATGTCATGGATAATACCTAGGTAGACAAGTCCAATTTTGAACTCCTAAGCAAATTAATTGTATAGGACTATATTAATTTCATAAACCATTTTATAAACATAAAAAAAGACTGCAAAGTTAATACTAAGATACTCTTTCACTCATGTCATACTCTAGTGTCTATAATATTTGCCACATTGATGTGGTGAATGTAGGGTTCTTTTGTCTCCACGTGTTAGCAAGAAAAGGCAAGGAATTTTTTTTTTAATGTGTGTTCTGAAAGAATGTGGGGGATGGGAGGATGCACATATATACACTTGTCACCTTGGATTTCAAATTCAATGTTACTACGAAATGGCCTCTGCCCTCCTTGCACATTCTCTAATCAATGCCCTTGAATTGAATTACAAGAAATTCTAAAAGTGACTAAAAAATATAATTTCAATTTTGGGATTATTACCACTTTAAAAGTATTTCGTTCATGGGGGAAACCCTCAGCTACTTTCCAAATTTAATAAAGACTCCAAATATCAATTGCAACAACCTTATAACATCATGTAAGCCACCCGCTTGCTCCAACACAACAATCCACCCAATAAAATTATCATAATCACAAATATAGAATGCTTACAAGTATTGAAGTCCAAAAAGTAATCAATAAATATAACTTAACAATATCTATCCAAATTTTCATAAAATAATAAACACTCCTAATATGAATGTAAACCGCCTTTATAGCACCATGCAAGCCACCCGCTTGCTCCAATTCAACAATCCACCCCAACACAATTAATTATCAACATCTCAAGTACAAAGTTTTAAGCAAAAATGACTTACTATGCTTAAGCCAAGCACACACCTTTCCAAAAGAAATCCAAACTTATCACAATAAATGAGTGGTTAACCTGCAAACAGCCTTTTACTATATTCAATTAAAAAATCAAAACTAAAGGAAAATATATATATATATATATATATATATGAAGAATAATGATAACAAATTGATTCCAAACCAATAGTATGCTTTAATCAAATTTTACTACACCATTATATCTTTGAGAGTACTTTATCAAAGAATAAAACTATTCATCCCATCTAATGGCCCACCTCAAATGTTGTGCGTGTTATCTCTTGGATTCCAAACCAATAGCTTTGATGCCAATTTACTCTCTATCACTAAAATAATATAAAACTAACAACAATTTTCTTAGGAGAAGTCAAAATTGTATATGGGTATCTCCAAAATCAAGATTCCACAAATAAATAAACCTAAAAAACATAAATCAAACATGTGGCAACAAAGCTCAAATTCCATTCATCTTAACTTTGACAATTTGGCACACAACACCTGAAGAAACACCACTTTTTCATTCCCCAAAAAACCAATAAAACACATGGAAATTCATAATAATATAAAATTTCTTTTCTTTTCTAAAGCTTTCTCAGTACCCAAACAAAAGCTAAACAAAAACAAAATAACCCAAATACCCAGATAAAGCAAAAAGACTAAAAACCCCAGATCCGAACTATTCATTTCCTCAACTTTCTTGGCAACCAAACAAAACCCATGAACTATATTCCAAAAAAAAAAAAAATTAAAAAGAAGAAGGGATGTACTATACTTGAAGAAATCGGTGGTGGAGATGTTGTTGCGACGCTGGCGTTAGGGAGAGAGATCATATTGGCGGGTACAGCGGTGTTTCCGGCAGATCAGTGGCTAGGGAGGTGGCTAGAGGCGGCGGCATAAGGGGAGAGAGAAGAAGCCTTATGGGGAGAGAAAGAAGTGGGAGATGAATGAAAAAAAAAAAAAAAAAAAAAAAAGAAAGAAAGAAAAAAGAGTGTAGGTAAAAAAAAAGAAAAAAAAAAGGAAAAAAAAAAGTGGGAAATGAAAAACTGGGGAAAAGTTTGTACAGGAAGACCAAAAAATATGGGGGGAACATATAGTGACGTTTTCGAAAACGTCGCTATAGAGTTTTAAATTTTTTTGACTATCACGCTACGAAGTTTCTTAAAACTTGACGAAGTTTGCTTTATTACCTATAGTGACATTTTACAAAAACATCACTATAAGCCAGATACACGTCACTGAAGCTGAGCTTGTTGCGGCGTTTTAAGAAATGTCACTGTTGTTTTGGGTTATAGCGACGTTTTTTGAAAAACCTCGCGAAAAACTCATCCTTTAGTGGCGCTAGTTAAAAATGTCACAATATATCACTTATAGCGACAGATTTGAAAACGTCACTAAAAAAAGCCACCTAAACCCAGATTTTTTTTTCAATGCGTCTGTGGGGAGCTTGAGCTTTAGTGAGATCAACGTTCAGCTATGGTTGGTTCAGGGCCAAACTGAGAAGAGTCTGTTGGTTCCCAACGTCAAGATCAGTTTCTCAATCTTGAGCGAAGAAGGGACCGGGAGGTTAGTGTGCATACCACACATACTAGTAAGAGCCAATCTCGAAGTGGGAGTCACGTCTCTCATGAAGAGAATACAAGAAGCATGCAACTGGAGATTGACTATTTGTGAAGGAGGTTACGTCGCAAGCGACATAAAGGAACTCCTTCAAGTTCTGACCCTTCTTCTAATGATGATAGGGATAATAGCTACCAGCCCAGGTTAAGGACTCCTCCCAGTGAATCTTTTTCTTGCGAGGAGGATTACCATTATAGGCGGAGAAGGGAGAGTCTGTCTCACAAAGGTCTCGGCAACGATGCTATGAGTAGAGCTCTGAATCAGATTTCTAAGTCACCTTTACTCGTAGAGCCAACATTCCTCTACAGTTTACTCAACCAACATTCACCATGTATAATGGCAGAAAAAACCCTGTGGAGCATGCTAGCCACTTCAACCAAAGAATGGTTGTTCACTCAAAGAATGGGACTTTGATGTGCAAGTTGTTCCCATCCAATTTGGAGCCTGTGGTGATGAGATGGTTCAACGGTCTGAAGGAAGGTTCTATTAATTCTTTTAAGGAACTTACTAAAGCGTTTAGGGCTTGTTTTGTAACTTGCAGTAGGGTTCATCAGCCTTTAGACTCCCTGTTGTCTATGACCATGCGAGAGGGAGAAACCCTAAAAATGTATTCGAATAGATATTGGGAGATGTTTAATGAGATATATGAGAATTTTGACAATGTGGCTATAAGGACTTTCAAGGTCAGCCTACCCGCCGAGCATGATCTAAGGAAGTCTTTGACAAGAAAAACCTGTTAGGAGTGTATGTCAGCTTATGGATTGTATTGATGAGTACAAGCGGGTCGAGGAGGACCAACAATAAGGGAAGGGAAAAGCTAAGGTAGTCCCTTAGGATCAAAGGGATTTTAGGTTGAAGAGGTATAATAACAACCAACCTTGAATAGCTTTTGCTGGGCGTTCTGGATCTACCGCTGCTCTGATGGTCAACATTGTGTTCTGAAAGCCAATACATCAAATCTTGAAAAAGATTAAGAATAAGCCATACTTTAAATGGCCAAATAAGATGGGAGGAGGCCCCACAAAGCACAACTATAGCCTTTATTGCCAATACCACTAGGAGCGAAGGCACACTACAGAAGATTGCAGGACTTTATGGAGTCATCTAGAGTAATTGGTTAAGAGTAGGAAGTTAAAGCAATTCCTGTATCAACCCAACGGACAAGGTAGTCAAGTAGGGTCAAGAGCTCAAAAATATGCTTCTTCAAGACCACCTCTAGGCACAATTAGTATTATTCTTGCTGCTCTGGGAAGAACTGGTTCTCATCCCTCTAAGGTGATGTCTATAGCTCAGCCACTCGTAGGGGACTCGTCCCCTAAGCCGAAAAGGGGTAGGATGGAGGTCCGACTAGCATTGCATCTTTCTAATGAAGACGAATTTGGAACCTTGCAGCCACATGATGATGCCTTGGTGGTGACCCTCAGGATAGGAGGGTATGATGTGAAGAAGGTGTTGGTAGATCAGGGCTGCGGTGCAGAGATCATGTACCTTGATTTATATAAGGGGCTAAAATTGAAACCTAGGGACTTGGCTTGTTATGATTCACCTTTGGTAGGTTTTGATGGGAAAGTTGTTATCCCAAGGGGCAAGATTAGACTTCCCATGCAAACAGGCTCAGAAGTGGTGGAGGTAGACTTCATTGTGGTAGATGCCTACTCCCCCAACACTACCATTGTGGCAAGACCCTAACTTCATGACATGGGGGTCATTTCTTCCACCCTTCACTTGAAGGTGAAGTATCCGTCCAAGGACTAGGTTGAGGAGCTGATTGGGAGCCAGTCTATGGCTAGGCAGTGCTTGGTAGACGCAATTAGACATCAGATTGGAGGTGAGTCGTCGACCTTTGTTGAGCAGGGTTTATAGCAATCAAGGATGCCAGTGTTGTCTACAGATGTGGTGAGAGAAGGGACAAAGTGTGAGGAATTATAAAAAGTTATTATTGGTGATGATAAGAAGAAGTTTTTCCAGGTCGGAGTTCAGTTACCTCCTCAGGAGAAGGAAGAGCTGATAGTATTTTTTTGAAAAAATATTGATGTGTTTGCATGGAATACTTACGAAGCTCCTGGGGTGGATCCAAATTTCATTTGTCATCATTTAAACATCAATCCATCTGCCATCCCTCAAAAGCAACCACTTTGGCACTCATCTAAATAACATTTTGATGTCATCAAGAAGGAGGTGACCAAGCTTAAGCGGGTCGGGGCCATTAAAGAGGTGTTTTACCCTAATTGGTAGGCCAATACAATGGTGGTGAAGAAGAAAAATGGGAAGTGGCGAGTATGTGTAGACTTCACAGATTTCAATAAAGCTTGCCCAAAGGACCATTTCTCCATGCCTCAATTAGATCAATTAGTGGATGCAACTGTAGACCATCTTCAGATGAGCTTTTTAGATGCCTTTCAAGGATACCATCAAATACTATTATCTTTGGATGATCAGGAGAAGATAGCTTTTGTTACGCCTATTGGAAATTACCACTACAAGGTGATGCCATTTAGATTAAAGAATGTAGAGTCTACCTATCAAAAGATAATGACTAGGATGTTCAAGCCACAACTAGGCAAAAATATTGAGGTTTATATAGATGATATGGTGGTGAAAAGTAAGGTAGAGTCCAAGCAAGTGGATGACCTCGAAAATATTTTTGAAATACTAAGGAAGCACAAACTGTGCCTTAATGCTTCCAAGTGTTCTTTTGGCATTGGCTCAGGTAAATTTATGGGTTACATGGTCATTCATCATGGAATTGAAGTCAAGCCTAATCAAATTAAGGCAATTAACAATTTGAAACCTCCTCGAAATCCCAAAGAAGTCCAGAAGTTAACAGGAATGACTGCTGCTCTGAACCGATTCATCTCTCAGTCAACAGACAGCTGTAGACCTTTCTTCCAGTTGTTGCATAAGTGGAAGTAATTTGAATGGACCGAGGAGTGTGCCCTGGCCTTCCAGCAGTTGAAGGAATACCTTTCTCGGCCACCCATTATGTCCAAGCCCGAGGAGGAGGAGGTTCCGTTTGCTTATATTGTTGTAGCTTCCCATGAGGTGAGCTTAGTACTGATACGAGTTGATAATGGAGTGCAAAGACCAGTTTATTAGGTGAGCAAGTCGTTGCATGAAGCAGAGGTTCATTATCTACCACTAGAGAATGCCATCTTGGCAGTAGTGCATGCTACACGTAAGCTCCCTCACTACTTCCAAGCTCATACAGTTGTGGTTTTAACCCAACTTTCTCTTCAATCACTACTTCGAAAATTTGATTACATAGGAAGAATTGCCAAGTGGGGTACGATCCTAGGGGATTTTGATATCAAGTATATGCTTCGCACCTCTATTAAGGGTCAAGTCCTTGCAGATTTGGTAGCCGAGTTTGCTGAATCTTCACTGGAAGAGGAGGGAGAAAAGCAGAACATGGATGAAAAATCAGTTGGAATGATTTTCTTACAAGAACCTCTACCTTGGATAGTATATGTTGATGGTGTAGCTAATCAAAGAGGATCTAGAGTGGGGCTAGTTTTGGTACCTCTTGAAAAAATTATTATTGAGGAATCGTTAAGGTTGGGCTTATCGGCCACGAAAAATGAGGCTGAGTATGAGGCTTTGTTAGTAAGGATGGCTATGGTTTAAAAATGGGAGGAAAAATAGTGGAGGTATTTTCAGATTCAAGGTTGGTTGTTAGCCAGGTAAAGGGAGAATTTGAAGCTAGAGATTTGAGAATGCAAGAATATTTGAATCAAGTTAGGCACTTGCAATCAGAGTTCAAGTCTTTCGCCTTACTATAAATCCCTAGAAGCGAAAATACGCATGCTGACTCTCTTGTGACTCTCGCAACCTCCTCAGCGCAAATTTTACCTCGGGGTTATCCTAGTTGAAGATTTATGTAAGCCTACTAAGATAAAAAAGGAGAAGGTGCAGATTCATCAAATTAGAGTGAGACCTAGTTGGATAGATTCCATAGTTCTATTCCTGAAGGATAACATCTTGCCCGAGGAGAAGAGGGAGGCTGATAAAGTGTAAAGAAAAGCTCCTCGTTTTTTGGTTGTCCGAGGATCAAAAATTATACAAGCGCTCTTTTTCTAGGCCATATTGGGTATGCGTCCATCCTGAGGCAGTAAAGCCACTCCTAGAAGAGTTACATGAAGGGATTTGTGGAAGTCATATAGGAGGCAGATCACTGTCTCAGAAGGCCCTCACTCAAGGGTATTGGTAGTCAAGAATGCAAAAGGAAGCACAAGAATACGTAAAGAAGTGTGACCAATGTCAGAGATTCGCTCCAAACATTCATCAGCTAGGGGGTGTCCTCAATCCTTTGTCTAATCCCTGGCCTTTTGCTCAATGGGGCTTGGATATTGTAGGGGCCTTCCCTAAGGCAGTAGGAAATAGGAGATGGCTTTTGGTCGGCACTGACTATTTCATCAAATGGATTAAAGCTGAACCACTGGCAAATATTAGGGATGTGGATGCGAAGAGGTTTATGTGGAAAAATATTGTCACTCGATTTGGGATTCCTCATACCTTCATCTTGGACAATGGGCTTCAGTTTAATAGCAAAGCTTTCAGGAGGTATTGTTTTGAATTGGGTATTAAGAATAGGTATTCAAATCTAGCTTATCTCTAAGGGAATGGATAGCTGTCAATAAGGTCATAGTGAATAGGCTCAAGAAGAGGTTGGATGATGCGAAGGGTAAATGGGTGGAAGAGTTGCCACATATTCAATGACTTATGGGGCCGAGGCTATGATTCCTCTAGAGACTGGATTCCCAACGCTGAGGACAACCTTGTTCACTCCAAATAGCAATGACAACATATTAGAGAAGAGTTTTGATTTAATTGAAGAGCAGAGAGAAAATGTCATGGTTTAGTTAGCATACTATCAACAGAAGCTCAAACAGGGGTATGACTCAAGTGTGAGATTAAGACCGTTAGCACCTGAGACTTAGTATTAAGAAAGGTTGTGGGTATTGCAAAAAATCCAACATGGGGAAAGTTAGGGCCCAATTGGGAAAGGTCATACCGTATCACCTCTGTAACTGGTATAGGTGCTTATTTCCTAGAAGATTTAGATAAAAAAATGTCATACCACGTCCTTGGAATGTAAATAACCTGCGAAGGTACTATTATTAATGAAAGGAAGCTCTACCATGTTTTTATTTTTGACATTATGTATTAGGTTTATTACTTGTTTGAATATTAAACAGAACCTCGATTATGCCTGGTTCCTTGGACCATATGCCTTGGATAAATTAATATTCTTGATTACTTGTTTGAGTATTAAACAGAACATCGGTCATGCCTGGTTCCTCTGACCACATACCTTGGGTAAATTAATATTCTTGATTACTTGTTTGAGCATTAAACAGAACCTCTGTCATGCCTAATTCCTCAAATCACGTACCTTGGGTAAATTAATATTCTTAATTACTTGTTTAAGTATTAAATAGAACATCGGTCATGCCTGATTCCTCGGACCACATACCTTGGGTAAACTAGTACTCCTCATTACTTGTTTAAGTATTAAACAGAACTATAGTCATGTCTGTCTCCTCGGATCACATACTTTGGGTAAATTAATACTCCTAAAAGCAAATGTTCATGTGTCAAACAAAACCTTGGTCATATTTGGCTCCTCAGACCATATACCTTGGATAAATTAACATTATTTAGCATCTCCCAAGGTGTTAAACAAAACCTTAGTCATGTTTAGTTCCTCGGACCATATGCTGTGGGTAAATTAACACCTATCACTATTTTGATATGTTGTCAAGTGTATGAGCAGGTGAAGCTATAAGTAAGTACCTGGTTTACCATTATTTAAGGTTGAAAAGAAAAGACTAAAGCACATACAGTCAAGCGAATTACTTGTTTCAGATGTATAAGGTACGTTTTTGAAGTCAAGAGTACATTCTGTTAAAGGTTGTAAGTCTGAAAGACTTAACTTGTTGTGTTATTGATTGCATCGACTCTGGCAGTTATATTATTTACTTGAGTAAGCAATTGTTAAAGTCCAGAATGAGAGTATATCATGAATTGAAAGGGATTATAGATCATACTTATATTTATTAAGTGCAAAGTAGGACAAAAATTAGGTTTAATATTGCACAATTATAATGAAGCATAAAAGAAAGTTAACACTTATAATGAGAAAAAGCCTTGAAAAAGGGCAAAGGAAGTAAAACTTTAAAGATATAAAAATTACAATTACATGAAAACAAAAAAGTCTATAGAATTTAACCTAAGCCCTATTTGATCTTTAGCGGAGGGTTGTCTTTTCCTAAGGCCTTGGTAGACTTGCAGTTTCAGAAGCTATGGAGGTTGGACCTTTGCCCTTGGGGTCTTCCTTAGCAGGCATGGGAAGGGTAGCTAGGACAATCTCCAGGCTCTGATGTTCCTTTACCCTTAGAGGAGTCCTTGGGCACAACTGGAGGCTTGGTGGCATCAGGGACCACCCCTTTAATTGTATCTTTCTCCCTTTCAGCTATCTCAGTTTGTCCTGCCTCTTTGGAAGGACTATTGGAAGAAGGGAGGGCCCTGGCAGGACTGCCTAGTTAGTATTTGTCTATGGGAAAGCAACTTCAACTCTGGAGCTTGGAGGGCCTGATGCTCGGATTGTAGAGGGATAGTGGATATTCTCTGCTCTCTTAAGGGCAGAGGAGGCCTCAACCCCAACCTGGTTGAGGCCTATAGAATTTAACCTAAGCCCTATTTGATCTTTAGCGGAGGGTTGTCTTTTCCTAAGGCCTTGGTGGACTTGCAGTTTCAGAAGCTATGGAGGTTGGACCTTTGCCCTTGGGGTCCTCCTTAGCAGGCATGGGAAGGGTAGCTAGGACAATCTCCAGGCTCTGATGTTCCTTTACCCTTAGAGGAGTCCTTGGGCACAACTGGAGGCTTGGTGGCATCAAGGACCACCCCTTTAATTGTATCTTTCTCCCTTTCAGCTATCTCAGTTTGTCTTGCCTCTTTGGAAGGACTATTGGAAGAAGGGAGGGCCCTGGCAGGACTGCCTGGTTAGTATTTGTCTATGGGAAAGCAACTTCAACTCTGGAGCTTGGAGGGCCTGATGCTTGGATTGTAAAGGGATAGTGGATATTCTCTGCTCTCTTAAGGGCAAAGGAGGCCTCAACCCCAGCCTGGTTGAGGGCCTCATTCCATACTTGGAGACAGTATATTCTACACACACCTGTGACTTCAACCCTTAGTGCCTCCTCGGTCTCTGCTACCCCCACATCGTAGCCATCCTGTTTAGCCTTATCTACGGCCTTCTCAGCCTCTTCCAGCTTTTTCTTCAAGACCCTAACCTGCTCTCTAGCTGCAGTTAGCTAGTCCTCAGTCTGACGGAGCTATTTGCATTGACTCTCCGCCTGCCTCTCAGCTCCTTCCAAGGTAGCCTCGACACTTTTCTTATCTCTATCAACCTCGGTTAGTTTGTTGTTCAACTCTTGAATCCTTTTCTCAACTACATTAAAGGCGTCAACAATTGCAATGCGCCTCCCATCCTCATCCTTCATTTGCCTATGAAAGCTGTTCACCAACTCCTCGGCCCTGTGTACAGCTTGAACAGCCTTTCAAAGACAAAGTATGGTGGTTAGAAAAAGCAATTGCAACCTTAAACAAAAGAAAGACAATTGAGAGACTTACCAATGCAAGGTCCCTCTTCAAGCTAAGAAACACTTCATGTTTCTTCATGGACCTCAGGTCGACTATGTCCCCGGGCAACAGAAGGGCCTGCTTCACAGCGTTGGCCATATACCCAGCCTTCCCATGCTGAAAGTCCCTGATGGAAACATTGGCGGGTAGGGGAGCTCCGTCTAGCACTATGGAGGGGTTCTAAGGTTGGACTTTGGTTTAGCATTCATGCCCCTCTCCACAAGGGCCCCGTCGCTAGAGGACCTTGACTACGTGGTCCTGGCTAGTTTGGCCCCTTTCTGGGCCTTGGCTTCTTTGGATGGAAGGTCCCTTCCCTCTTCCACCACCTCCTTCCCCTTTTGATCTCATTTCCTTTTCTTATCTGCTGGGTTAGAGTGGGGAACCTGGGCAAAAGGAGGAGTGGAGGGCTTGGTTTGGATAGCCGTCTCTAGCACATTACCTCTAACATGGGACTCCAGTATATCTCGAAGGCTTGATATGGTTTTGCATTGTAGCACCATGGCGTAAGGAACAGTTGAAGCTTCCTAGAAGTGGCTTACTTGCACTAGGGGAAGAAGGCTAAAGTCACCAACTGGAACTTCTGGGGATTAGGGCTGGTTGAAGACCTTGAAGTTGTCCTCGGAATTAAAGACTTGGACCACTTCTTCTTCCTTAATTGTTGGTTGGGAAGGAGTTGCTTCTTCCTCGGTTGTGTACTGGAAGGGCAGTTCTACCTGCTGTACGCCTTTTGGAGCAAGGCCTAGGTTAAGAAAGCCCTGTACGGTGACGTTGATCAAATGTAAATGGCAGTCTTTTGCCTTGATCATGTACTTGGGCACCTGGACGCTAGATGACAAGGGATTGTAGCTGAGGATAAGGTGGGTTGCTCTTAGTTTCCCATCCCTGTGGACAAAGATCTTTGCCTTGAGTATTTTGTTCAAATCTTGCTCGTTGACAAGGCTGAAGTTCAAGATAGCAGAGTACTTGTCTGCAAACCCATCAAAAACAGAACGCACTGTTAGAAAGTAGCGCAAATCAAAGAAAAGCTAAATTACAAGTACAAATAGGAAGAGTGAGTACAAAAAATGTTAGTGAGAAAAAAGGGTGTCGTTAGAATAATAGACCTAGACTTAAGAACCCCACCTAGTGTCCCTTCTCTCGTCGAATAGTGAAGGCCATTGTGCACTCCCCTAAGACGATTAGATAATCCTTATTCATACCTTTGTTGGACTCAGGGAGGCACGATATGAGCCTGACCTTGGGAACCCTAGTTTTTAGGTAGTACCCTGGGTGAGGGAAAGCCTATGACCTATTAGATAATCCCTAGTAACTCTACCCATAGAGATTCTCATCTCTCCCTCTATAAAGGCGATCATAAGGATTACTACTTCTCCCTCCTGCCTCATGGTATGCCACTCCCCCTGTTTGCAATACCTAATAGAGAACCTTGGTAGGATTCGATATTTAGCTTTAAAGCTATCTATACCTTCTGAGGTGTCTACTAGGTAAGTAAATCTACCCATAGGAGAGAAAGGATAAAGGTAGTAAGGAGACGAGACGGAAGTAGAAAGGCCGAGGAAGAAAGGGCTCTAAATAAAAAGAAATAGATGAAAAGAAGGGATGAGGAGAAGAAGAAAATGCTAAAGACGACATACAGAAGGGATGAATGCTCCTCGGACTAGTTCTTGAGATTTAAGAATGCAAAAAGTGTAATAGTCGACGTCTTTAAGCTATATATATAAGGGAAAGGCAAGCGGGAAAACTCCCGCTTAAGTCCCCATAAAATCTTCAACCGTTGAATCTCCATCGTACCATAGAACTTGGGGAACATGGAGCCGTAGAAATTAAATGCAAGCACGTCACAGATGACGAAGCGTCAAGAGCGTGCTTCTAGGCAGTTGAAAAGACACTTGCACAGACAGAGGTGATGTAAGAGAAGATCAGAATAATTGTTATAATATCGAAATCTTTTTTTTTTTCGAGGAGCAAAAGAAGGGAATTTCGAGGGACTATTGTGGGGATGGATGACCTAGGGGTGTATATTGGGCAGTGGACCTTGTCCAAGGACGTTCAGCAATTCGTAGACAATTAGACATTAGCTAAGACATACAAATTAGTAGAGTATGGAAGGATTCTGGCCATTAAGGATTGGGAAGATAGTCCAAGGAGAAATGCCTCCCGACTAAGCAAAGCAGAGGTCAGAAGGTTTAATCTGCCATCAAGAGTAACACTCCGGACGATTCTACTTGTAAGGATAAACATCAAGGGGGAATAGGACAAATGGAAGCTAAGAAATATCTAAGAGAAAGTTGTTACCATCGCATTAAATGCTTTGTAGCTAACTCTCTGACCTCATTAATGTGGAGGTGATACTTGAACAGTGATATTCAGCCTTACAGCTATTTTCAAAGATTTCAAGAAGGTGCTGATGGGACAAGGATCAAGACAAGCAACTTGACCTACACGTGGAGGGTGGAGATGAAGCAAAACAGGAGAATATAAGGAGGAAATACCCCATTACAATAGGACATCTGAGAATCTTTAGAGAAACACTGTAGCAATAAGAACTGTAATTGTAATCAAGTTTAAGAGAAATATATACAAGAGCTATTCTCCTCAGACTTTGCCGAGGAAGATTTTCTACGCACGAAACTTATTTACCTTTGTTTTTTTGTCATCTTTAACCCATTATGATTGTTGTCCAACTCATTGAAGTATAGTTCAAGCCCACTCTCTACAAATTCATTGTGTTGAGCTTTTTGGGCTTTAATCCTTTTATCTTTTGGGCTTAGGATCCAAACCATGCCCTTACAAAGCTCATGAATAAACTCAGTTAAACATATAATTAATATTAATAATTAAGTAAAATTATATTATTTGAGTTTAGATAGAATAAATTTTGTTTATATGAACTAATAAATAGATTTACTAACCCTATGTTATTAAAATTATATATTTTTTACTATGTAATGGAATTTTCATATTATAATAATTTATAAATAGTAATTAATTTAGTATCTTATGAGCTTGTTTACAAATCTTATATCATCCAATATTAAGTATATTTTTATATAGATATACACATAAACATATAATACTATACATACTTAAAATTGAATCTTATAATCATGAGATTATTTACAAACACATTATTATATTTGAGTACAGCTCATTTAAGAGTTGATCATTTGTTTGTGCTCATCAACTTTCTTCTTGTGTTGACGCAATTACCAAATTATCATATTTTTTTAGATTTCATAACTACTAATGCTATCATATTTTAATTCTTTGAACGGAAATGGTGTTGGTCCAACTTTATAACATCAAAAATTCAAAAAGATGTTTCTCCAAAAAAAAATCAAAAAGATCTATGCCAAAATACATATGTTTGAAAATTATATTGCTTCTCTACACTTATATAAATTTGTATTACAACTTTATGACTTCATTACATTCGATACGGAACAAGAATAAAAATGAAAAAAAATTCAATGCATGTGGGAATTCCTTAAATTGCAAGTACTCCTAAAATTTTGGGCTATTTATTACTTCACATTCATTTGTGTATACACCCTTTCACACATTTTACACTTGAAGTAGAGGTAAAGTTCAAGACCAAGACACAGAACCCAATTTATTAATGATACTAGTATTATGCCTGTGCGATGCACTTTTTAATCAAGAGTCATGTGTAAATTACTAAAAATAATAATTTTATATTAATTAAAATTAAATAGATAATAAAAATAAACTAATCGTTTACTCTATTTTTTTTAAATGAAGTAACCTTTTACTCTTTTTTTTAGAATATTTTGTATTTTAACACACACACACAAGGGGAGAGGAGAGAAGATTTTAAAAAAAACTAATAGTGGTGTATATCCAAATGAATGCATATTGTGTAAGATTAAGTTTTTATTAAAAAAAAACATATATAAGTCCTAAATTAATTGAATGGAATATGGTAGACAACTATGCAACTAATAAAAAAGGAAATGCTTGAAAAATATAAAGGGAGTTTGCATAATTAAAACTCAGTTGCATATTTAAATGAAAAATCTTGAATTCAATAATTAAAAAAAAAATATTTAAAACATATTTAAGTGGAAACCTCAATGTAATAGTTAAGAAATGCAATCATAAATTTGTATGATCTCAAAAATATAATGAATATATATTTAACTAAAGTTTTTTATTTTATATTAAATTATATATGATATAAAAGTTGAGCAATCATAGCTCTTCCATGTGTCATACCTATCAATAACATTTCTAGCCCCTTGATTATTTGTGAAAGTGACGGTCTGTTCATCTAGTAGATGAAATGATAATTGTTCAAATGCTGGAGTTCGATAACGTATGTCAAATTGGTAAATTCTCCAACATGCTTCACACGTAGAAATATATCGACAATCTAAGTAACTCTTGATTTCATCAACATCACTAATTTGTTTCTTTCCAGATATTTCATTTCTTGTTATGTTTTCTTGTACCAACACTGTAGCTCTATCAAGACCTTTGTTAATATACTTGAAGAGATATTTTAATTGCTTTAGATTGATTGCACCACTCGATATTTATATGAGCTTGATACTGTATCAATAGAATGATATTGTGAGGAACAACATAACTGTTGTCAAGCTTGACATCTCCTTTTTGTATAAATCTTCCATCATCTCTTCTTCTATAAATTGGATATCCATTATCATCAATTGTTGTCTCATTGTAGTGAATGTGATGAATAGATCAGGATTATCTGCCCATCTACATATTGCCATGGCATCTTGATAGTTTTGTATCATATATGTTGGTCCACTTGTAAAAGTTGCAGGGAGAACCATTCTTTTACCAAGTGATTTACGACTTGTGTCACCTCTAACAACAGCATCACGCACATTCTTATACAAATCTACTCTTAAATGTGGCTTTTTTTGCGTATAAACCTTAGTCTTTCTTCATCAATAGCTGTATATGCATCAACTATGAATTGTTGGAAGAGTCGACCACCACAAAGAATTGTTTATCCTTCATTTCTTCGGTGTTGAATCCTATACGTGTAATACTCCCTCATTGTAATAGTTTCTCGTTTTGTTTTTCTTCTTCCTTCATTATTGAAATAAGGAATGCCAATGTAGAAACCATCTTCTCCAAAAGGAAACAGTATTGGATACTGCATAGCCATAAATGACAGATATACATCACTAATTCTTTGTAGTCCATCTGAGTTTCTACTAAAATACCTCTTTCTCCGTTTGTGTCTGTGAGGTCACCTACAATTAGTTTTGAAGAAGTTGGGGCGCTGTACTGCCTTGCATTTGTTTCTCTCCTACCAATTAGTCTTAAAAAAATAGGAACAAAATCCAAATCTTGAAATCCATCTCTTGCCATGCGAAAAACCTCTATAAGCTTGTTGTGCTCTCAAACATTTTCCTTCGTCCTTCAATAATTCGAGTCCAAATCTTTTGTCCCACTCTTCCTACTTCATTATATACTCTACAAATAAAAACATGCCACATGTCTATCTATTTTATTAAATGCTAAATTTATGCCGTCTATTATTTTAATTATCTAAATATGATGTATTATCAATTTATTTTTTTTAGGAAATTGAAATAATAGAAGGCATTAATTTAGCATTATATAAAACAGATGGACATGTGGCATGTTCTTATTTGTGGAGCATATAGTGGAGCAGGAAAAGTGAGACAAAAGATTTGAACTCCAACAATTCTTGGATCAATCTTCTAAATTTTTTTTCACTACTATATAATTTTATTTTTAGAGATACACTTACTTTTTTTTTTTTTTTTTTGAGGAACACACACACACACACACACATAGGGGAAGGGGGATGAGATAAGGGAATACACTCATACGCCAACACCAAAACTGCATGCGGCAGTTAGTGTCGTGGAACAAATGATAAACACCTTCTCAATATCACACCTTACCGATGTAGGACGACTCAACAGTACTAAGTATCTTTTTTTTTAGAAACACACACACACACACACACACACACACATAGGGGAAGGGATACACTTGCTTTATGATAACAATGAATTAGAGATAAGAATGAATTATAAATTATAGGATTCTTTTCAAAAAAAATTACGCTTACTATATGATTTTTTTTTTTTTAGAGATACACTTACATTATGATAATAATGAATTAGAGATAAGAATGAATTAGAGTCTTGATTAATTTAATATCCATTTAGAAATTATAGGAGAAGTAAAATTATTTAATTTTTTTCTTAAAATATAAAATTTTAATAAAATTTTTGCAATTTGGTAAAGTCACATGGCGCAACCACGGTATCTAAGCCCAACTTTTATTATATAACAATGAATTAGAGTCCTAATTAATCTAATATCCATTTAGACATTATAGGAGAAGTAAAATTATATATATATTTTTTCTTAAAATCTAAAAATTTAATAAATTTCTGCAATTTAGTGAAGTTACATGGCGCAACCACGGCGTTTAAGCCTAACTTTTATTATATATAATAATATGATATTGCCGCTCACAAACTTACATGCGTACCATAAACCATTTCTATTTTACTTACCTTTGGCATCAAACAAAAACAAATCCGAAGATTTTAAGTAGATATTGAAATGCTAGGATTTAGGGAAGCAAAGGCAAGAAATTCTGGATCATTCTCCAATATGCCCATTTCTTTCTCATCTATGGTCAGCCATGCCTCAATCCCAATACCCCGTGGGGTTTCACCGAAAATTATTAAATTTCTAAACTTAGGGCCAACTTTCCCCAAGATACCAATCCAAAATGGCTTCCCCCAACCAAAATCAATTTCGTTAAAAAACCTAAGCCAGCTTGTAAACGCACAAACATCTGGTTTTACTTCTGCAAAAAACACATCTTGTAAGTAGTCAAAGTAATTAGAGAAAGTCGAAAACCCTTCATCCGCTTGCAAACTTTCCGCACAATCAGTATCAAACCCTGCAATGGATTCGTGTACAAGGTCCACCAATTCATTCAACTCTCTCTCTTCCATAGCCAAATCAGCTCCTGCCGATGCCCACCAAAATATATTTCCAATAGAAGCATCAGACAATTGTGGCTTCATTCGTGCCCTCAAGTTCACTGCTTGAACCATTATGAATGTCTTTTTCGAACCTGGTGATTTGGCTTTAGAAGCTGCCATGCAATGTTTCCAGATGAAACATGTCAGTGCCTCAATGCGTGTTGGATTAGGAACTAGTTCGCTTTTCGCTTCGGCCCTTAAAGTGGTTATTGCTTTGTCATGGAACACAAACCTTCTTGTAACATAATCACCTTCTTTGAACCACAAGTTATCCATTGTAGCTATATACTTTTGTGGAAGTGAATCTCTAGGTGGAAACATCGTTGATCCCTCTGAGAAATTTGGACTTCTAACTTTTTCCGGAGACCCAATAAAGATGGCAGCCCAAGAATGTAGGAAAGCACTCATTGTTGCTGCGTCTCCAATCTTATGTGAGTAACTCAATCCGATTGCTATTCCACCACAAACAAAGACGTTCAGTTGAACAACTATCTGACTTATAGTAATATCTGATTCCTTGCAAAAGGCACGGTATGGAACAAACAAACTCAGTAATTCAGTTTCTTGGTGCTTAAGGAACTCTGACATGGAACAATTAACATGAGCTTCCAGAAAGGGAACACCCATGTTGAAATCATGAATAAAAAGGTTGTCTTTTATGCTCCCAGAAAGTGGATAATATATATTGAGGGTATCTGAAAGGGAATTTTTAAGCTGTGCAATAATTTGGGACACGTCAAGATTGAGATCAGTCATGGGAAAAAATAAGACTGCGGGAACGTAAGTTGCCGGAGTGACTTGATCAAGGAGGGTGAGTTTGTAGGGTTTCAGATGATTCAATGTTGGTGTAGATGGTTTGATTGTTTCTTTTAAAATGATAGTGACCTCCACTTTCACCATTTTGCCACACGAAATTACTTTGCCTTAGTAGTCTCTCTCTCTTCTTTTTTTCTTCTTTTTGCTAAAGACTTTGCCTCTGTAGTCACTGGTCCTATGTGTGTTTGGCAAATGTCTTCTTTTATAAGCAAGACTGGCGGCTGACGTGATGATGGCATCCCAATATTTTTCGGGTACAATAGGCAACGCCAACTCTCCCTGAAGTGTCAAAAACTAAAAAAAGCAAGCATTGAGAAGAAATGTGTGCTATTCAGGAAGGGCTTGGAACTTTCTTAAGTGAAGCTACTTGTTAGACGGTAGTTCAAGTAATCAATAAGATTGAGAATGATAATGAGCCAAAGGCTTTGTAACTGAATTAACACCTCCCCATGTATAAAGTACTTGGGGGGTTTACAAGAGAAATAGTTCGAACTGCAAGGATAGCAATATGTTGTAATTATCTCTAAAAAAAAAAATAATAATAATAATGATTATAATGGATGTGGTTATAACCCGCGTTTTTTGTAGTGATGGTTATTGCTATTAGGATTTTGTTAATGAATGTCCAAGGCAGTTAAATTAAATTCTTTATTAAATCATATTTACGATGATAATTATTATTTTATTATCAAGCCAAAAACAACAATTGATTTTCACTTTCTAATGTAAGCATTGATAGAACTCTAAATCTCTTTATTCTACTATAAGTGATTTTCTTGGTTGATTTAACTAAAACCCACCTATTTCACCTATTTCAGTGTTGAAATCAACATAAACTTGACATTTGGAGTGCCAAATTCATCGTGATTTCAGCACTTCCAATGCCCTCTCCCTCTCATTTTTTTTTTCTACAAAATTTAGCCAAATTTAACATTATCTAGCCAATTGTATGATTATTTAGCCAAATTTAACATTATTTAGCCAATTCACTCAAGCACCGATGCACCATGCCTGAGGATGTAGGTGCACAAATTGGACATAAGTGGGATTATACATACCCCATTTTATATCAATAGATAAAGTTAGGTAAGCATGTATTTGGAGGATTAATTTTCATGTTAGCTTATTAATTTATTGGTTTATGTACAGCATGCCTGAGGACGTAGGTGCACAAATCTTGCTTTCTTTAAAAGAGAGACCCTACTTTTTTTTCTCCTATCAATAAATAAACTTCTTAGCAAAAAGCTACACACACTATAATGATGATTTTGTTATGGGTGTGGCTTGTGTCCAGTGAAAGTTTTCACTGGACACGTTGGATTGGGGACACGTGTCCGAATCTTGCCGTGTCCAGTGAAAATTTTCACTGGACACAAGCTCTGCCCTTTTTTTATAGCAAAAAGCTAAACACACTATAACGATGAATTATACAAGGAAAATGGATCATCTCATGAGAACCTTAAACGTGTACACAACTCAAAAGTGCCATTGAAAACTGACATTTCTTTACTCTTTTAACCATATGTTATAACTCAAAGTAGCATCCATATATTATGAATTTTATGGTTTGATCTAATTGTTATGCAAGTACCGTACAAGCAAATTCCTAAGACCATATCCTTCCGTAATACAACATCTTTATATTTATTACTAGCCTTTCAACAAGGAAAGGAACTATTTGGCAGAAGGCTTGTTTAGGAGGCTTGAGTCACCACTGCAGAGACCACTGTGGTCATTCCACACATTCCATACCCTTGACAAAGGCGGTAATAGCCCTTATCACCCCATCTCGTGCCCCACGAATTCTTGATGATCCAATAGGGCTTGTAGCCCAATCTTAAAATGGAATGCCCCTTTTCACCATATCCCATGAGCAATCAGGGCAGCTCTATGAATTTTTCTCAGGGTATTCCTTAAGAAGCATAAATTGTACAATCTAATAAAAGAGATTGATCTTGGGTTTTTTTTCCTAGGGTCTATTGGGCATTTGGGCTTGCTATGTTATAATTTTTTTTTTTCAAATTCTAGTTCAAAAATTTTTTTGGGCTTCTTTTTGCTTGAAAGCCCCAATATATTGTTAAGTAAAACAAATTATGGAGTAAAGTTTAATTTTATTGGCATAAAAAAAAACTGAGGTGTTCCCAATTTTTTTTTTTGAAGAGTAAACAAATAAAAAAATTTAAATTATTATATCTAAAAACAAAATTCAGGTCAGGGGGTCCTGTGACCACCTTGGCCTTCAAGTGTCGACGTCGCCGCCCCTGTGAGCAATACTCCATGGTTGATCCATTTCTTGCCACAAAAAAGAGGGCATGAGACACCACCAATGTAAGTTTGCATGAACACCGCAGTTAACCCAATTGAATTTTGAAGATTAACATTTGATATTAGTGTCACTAATTACGAGGTAGCAAAGATGGTAGAATAATTAAGTTTAACTAGTAAGTTATCCATATGATGCACGGATAATATTGTAATGTTTTATATAAGATGGTTTTGGAGAAGGTTGTATATGTATTATAATGTAATTGTTATAGAACTTCATTAGTAATGAGTTCATCATAAAAAATAACAATTATAAATTGCACATCATATTCATTATAATTATTCAATTGAAGTAATGAGAAAAAAAAAAAACACAACAACATCTGCAACAACTTTGGAGGAATATTATAAAATAAAAATTGATATAGAATGTGTCATTCTCTTTCTCCTTAATTCTATAAAATAAAAAAAAATAAAAAAAATTCACATCCTAAACACTCATAATCAATTACATCATTTACAAAACCCTCAAATCTAAAACGTCTGACCTTAACATCAAAATTGTAATTGCCGTTGTCACTCAATATAAAATGCAAATCCTTCTTCATTGGTTATAGCTAACTCATACGGGTTGGGATTAGATGAAACAACAATGTTAGAGTTAGGTGAGTGTCGTTGAAAGATTGAAGGTAAATGATATCGTTTTTTTTTCTGTGTGTATTTGACATGGGATGGCATGAAGGGCTACGAGTAGGTATATATAAAGGAGTAAGAGTGCAAGATGTGAAAATTGTGAATTAAAATACAAAGAGTTTTGTGTGTATGTGTGAGGAATGAAAAGTCTTAAAATATTGAACCAAATGATACAAGAATATTATTGTTTAATTAGAAAAGTCTTGAAACATTGAACTGAATGAAACAAAAAATTAATATTTAATTTGTTCTTATCTCTAATGTGGCACTTGAGAATATTTCAATTCTCTTTGCATAGAATGTGTCACTTGGCAAAATCTCATACTTTCTCAAATGAGGTCTCTGTTTTTATATAAGATGATTTTGGAGAATGTTATATATGTATTATAACATAATTGTTATAAAACTTTATCAGTAATGAGTTTATCATAAAAAACAACAATTATAAATTGCACACATATATTTATTATAATTATTTAATTGAAGTAATGAGAAAAAAAAAAAAAACTACATCTGCAACAACTTTGGAGGAATATTATAGAATAAAAGTAGATATAAAATGTGTCTTTCTCTTTCTCCTTAATTCTAAAAACAAAATACACGTCCTAAGCACTCACAATCAATTACATCATTTACAAAACCCTCAAATCTACAATGTCCGACCTTAACATCAAAATTGTAATTGCCGTTGTCACTCAATATAAAATGCAAGTCCCTCTTCGTTGGTTATAGCTAATTCATACGGGTTGGGATTAGATGAAACAAAAATGTTGGAGTTAGGTAGGTGTCGTTGAAAGATTGAAGGTAAATGACATCATTTTTTGTCTGTATGTATTTGACATGGGATGAACATAGTTTTGAAATCCAGACCAAACCGGCCGGTCGGACCGTGGTAACCGGAAACTAGTCATCAGTCTGGTTCTTTAGAAGTATAAAACCGAAAAATTATAATTTGCAGCGAACCGCTTGGACCATGGTCAGACCTCCTAGTTTGCAAGATCGGACACAGTTTTACCAGTTTGATAACAAATATTTTGAAAAAAAAAATCTTTACGTGGTGGTCTATCTCGTTTTTCTTCACCGAAAGCTAGAGCCTGATATCTTGCTTATCCAAAATGCTTCATCGTAACTGGATCTTGCTCTATTATCACTGGTTCTTGCCATTTAGTTTTTGTCGGAGGGAGGATAAATCTGTGTTTGTAAAGAGATACTATGAGGATAGAGAGAATCCTGGGGAGTGAAAGAGAAAACAAGACGAAAAGGGAAGAGGAGAGAGTGGTAACTGGGGCCAAGTTGGGTATGATGTTGTATTGAAGAGTGGGTGATATGACATATGAGTGGGTTGCTTTGAAAATAGTTTTTTTTTAAAAAAAATTAAATAAGATGAAGTACATAAGTGGCTGTAGATTTTTTTATTATTTGTTTCTTGTTTTGTTTGAAATTTAAAATTTGAATTTGAAGGGGTTATAAAAAGTGACAGTAAATTCTTGATTTGGGGTAAATTTTTTTTTTTATTAAAAAAATGAGACAAGACATCTGTTGGCTCATGGCATTGTGGCAGTAGGTTTCGTGTTTTTTCATTCAGTTTGTTACATTTTTTTTGGCCTAAAAGTATTAATATATAAAAGTTGTGAAAATTTATTTTAAAGATATCTACTATTCTATATTTTTTTGAAAAAATATTCTATATTTTCAGATCAATATTGTTTATTTTTATAAATTTGTTACATTTTTTATTTATTTAATTATTAAATTATTTATGACATCATCACAGTTCAATCTCAGTTGAACCTCGATCTGACATTTAAAACCTTAAAACTCTATCTTTTACGATTTATTGAACGGTCTGGGTTTCAAAACCATGAGGATGACATGAAAGGCTATGAGTAGGTATATATAAAGGGATAAAAGTGTAAGAGGTGAAAATGGTGAATTAAAATGCAAAGAGATTTGTGTGTATGTGTAAGGAATGAAAAGTCTTAAAACATTGAACCAAATGATATAAAGAATAGTATTGTTTAATTAGAAAAGTCTTGAAACATTGAACCAAATGAAACAAAAAAAAAAATTAATATTTAATTTGTTTTTCTCTTTAATGTGGCACTTGAGAATATTTCAATTCTCTTAGCATAAAATATGCCACTTGGCAAAATCTCATACTTTACCAAATGAGATCTTTGTTATATATATATATATATATATATATATATATATATATATATATATATATATATATATATATATATATAGATTTGTGAATTTTTTGTTAATAAAGTTTAATTTTTGAAAAATGACCCTCCCACCTCCACACATTAGCTATTTTTAAAAACCTTCTAACAGTAGGAAGGGGGGCCATGTACCAACTGTTAGGAGGTTTTTAAAAGATTTTTGGGGGCGGGGGGGGGGGGGGGGGGGGGGGGGGCCTCTACCCCTGTTTAATCGACTATCACATTAGTGATATACAAAATGAATAAAAAAAACACAGTAGAAAGATATATACACCAAATTGCTTCTTGTAAGATATTAAATAAAATAACAGAAGACTGGTGAGAGAGGGAAAGAAAGAGCACTTGGAGAGTGCTATCGAATGTAGGAGAATCACTTTTGCATGTGTTGAATTAGAGATAAAGGAGTGTAGAAATTTTTAAGTATAATAAATATTGAAGTTGCTTTAGTAGTAAAATGTTGGTGTTTTCTGCTATAAAGAGTTACAAAATGTTTTTTTTTCCTCTTGCTTTTTAGCCTAAAAGTTGCATCCTACTAAGAATGGGTTAGCTTTAGAAGTCGCAAGACTCACAACCAAAGTGTTAGCTAGTGTGTGGCATATGTATTTTAGTCAGGTAGTGGGTTTTGGAAATAGTGATGGGTTTTTGGGAGATTCACCAAATTTGGTTTCGCATTGAACAAGGTAATCTGATTGATCTAGTCTGGTTCGATTTGTTTATATAAAGTGATGAGCCGCAGTTTTAAGATCTACTAAATTTGAGAAATAAAAAAGTAAGCATTGCTTATGATCGAGCTAACATTTTTTAAAGATTTGCAATTTAATGAGGTTAAACACATATCCAGCTACTGTACAGTGTGTTATTCAAGGGCTTATAGGTTTTGGGATTTCTTCAAGCTCATTTTCAAGTGTTTCAAAGATGTATGAGATAGATGAGAAAAATTCATTTTATTTAGCCGATTAGTGCGACCTTTTGTGTAACGTACTCAGCGTAAACACTACCTACTTCTCGTGAATTCTTATTAGCTGGCAAGTATTCTAAGCCTATTTGTAAGGTTACTCATGGAGTCCAAGGAAAATTCTCAAAATATCATTTTATGCTCTCCGAATTACAAATCATATATCTTTCCAAGAAGGAAAATACATGAACTTGGTCCGTACATTGGAGTTTCATTTATTTATTCTTTTGAAATAAGTATTAATTTTTAACATGCCATATTTATCAAAGAAGTGCATGTCATCAAAAATATCGAAACAATTCAATGTTAGATGGAACTTGTATAATTTTTAATAAGTCAAAATTTAAACAAGACAAAGGTCAGGCCAATATTTGGTTGCAAACCCTAATAAAAAAAAAGTTAATATTTTACATTCTTTGTTGGAAGTATATGTATGCATGAGCCTTGCGTCATGTTCTCAATGGATTATGGCCTCATTTGATGTGTGTTTTTTTATGTGTGTTTGCACTTGGTATAGGATCCTTTTTCTTTCCACTAGATCTCCCACTTCGTGGAAATTTCTTTCCAAAGCATGGGGAAAAAGTATCATATGCTTAGTCGTATATTCTAGGTAATACTACCTAAGAGGCTGGAAAAGGTGTATAGATTCACACCTTTTGATTAATATACCATATAAATAAAGTTTCAAAATATTCATATAATAAATTAAAATACGTACCAAGAGGATAATGCCAATTAAAGCAAAGAAGCATGGAATAAGGCTTTGTATAAAAGAGTACTATATACAAAGATTATAATTTTTCTGTCTCTATCCACCAAGTTCATGTATTGATCCTAGCCTTTTGAGTCTTTGACTAAGTTATATATTATGAATATATATAACAAAAACTGGCTCATGTGTCACACTTGTATCCAAAAGGAGAAACGTAAATTGTAAATTACACTATTAAAATTTTGGAGTGTTTGAATTTTATATCCTAAAGTTTCAGAATTTGGACTTTACCCCCTAAAGTTTTGGAGTGTTTGGATTTTACACCCTGACGTTTCAGAATTTGGATTTTACCTGCTAAAAGAAGGGTAAATTGTAAATTACAATACTAAAGTTTTGAAGTGTTTGGATTTTACAACCTAAAATTTCAGAATTTCTATTTTATCTCCTAAATTTTGGAGGTGTTTAAATTTACATCTTCAAATTCTGAAACTTTATGGTGTAAAATTCAAATAGCTCCAAACTTAAAGGAGTAAAATTCAATGCCCCTAAAATTTATGAGGTAAAATTCAAATTATGAAACGTTAGAATGTAAAATCCAAACACTCCAAACTTTAGAGAGTAAAATCCAAATTCTGAAATTTCATGATGTAAAATTCAAACACTCCCAAACTTTAAGAGTATAACTTTCAAATTATCCAAAGGAGAAATATTACTTGAAACTTCTTGTTATTTGCACCTAATAAATTTAGCATTTAGCAATAAGAGGTGACGACGGATTAGAGCTGCAGACTATATTGATCCATCTATGAAATTTTATGATGGAGTAGATTAATAATTTTCTTCTATCTAAAAATATAAAATAGAGAAGGAAAATTTTTTTTCCAAAAGAGGAAAGAAGAAGTTGACAGACTAATTAAGGAGGTGTTTGGATTGTAATTGAAAACTGAGTTATATAACTAAGTTTTCGTGTGTGTTTGGCAAAAATTAAAAAGCCAGCTTATTTTAGCTTATTTTTGCTACTATTCATAAGCCCCATAGCACTTTTTGGTACTATTCATGAGTCTCACTATATTATTTCAACTAATTTTTACCTTTATCTACAGTACTTTCAGCAAAAAGTTTTCAATTTCAAAAAAATAAACAGATCTCAAACAGACCTTTCATCACCCAAAACTTAAAAAATGTGGGGTCTACTGAGTTATAGTTTGTTTGGACAAATTCTTGAGTTAAGTTTTCATAACTCAAAACTCAAAATTTTGAGTTTGAGTTTGAGTTATGAAAACTGAAAACTGATTTTTGGTGTTTTCAAATTATGGAATTCAAGTTATAGTGGCAAAGTTGTAAAGAAACTAATTTGGTGGGACCCATTCTCCTGAGTTGTCTTATCAAGTCATAGGCACCCACCGCCGGTTTTTTTTTTTGCTTTGTCTTCCTATTCTTTCTTCTTCTGTCTTTCTTTCTCTCAACTTGTGCTTCTTTCTTTTTTCATGAACCTGAACATAACACACACTTAATTCAAATCTAAAGCCAATTGCACATATAGTATAAAAAATTTACATGGGTACCGATGTCTCAAACCCAGAAATACAAACACATAAACACATGGGTACCGATCAAACATACAAACAAAAACTCACAACCATGTTCATCATAAATCTACCTAGAAACATAAACCCACAACCATGTTCATCATAAATCTACCTAGAAACACAAACCCATAAACACATTGGTACCAATCAAACACAAAACCACAATTAAATGCAAACATAGACAAATGCATAAGTCTACAAAAATTTTCCCCCAACGCAAACAAAACTCAGAAATAAGAAATCCACCAAACCCTTAAATGAGAGAAAGCAAGAAAGGGAAAATAGAGTACCTACTTGAGGAAATCCACTTTGCAGGGGAGAGAGAAAGACTGAAAACAAATCTTCAATTCTTATGGGTTGCTGCGGGTTTGTTTGCTATTTGTGACCTATGGGTTTGATTGATGTGGTGAGGAGAACTAAAGAACAGATCAAGCTTTTTTCTCATTTCTTTGTTCCTTCTAAAGAGTGTTTGTATATGTGGTTTTTGGTCTATGGGTAAGAGAGAAAAAAAAAATCTAAAATTTGGAATAGGAAGAGAGAAAATATGTGCTGTGAGTAAGAGAAAAAAATTCATGGAGAAACAGTGCCGGAAGTGGGAGGGAAACAAGTCTCTTACTGGGTTATGTGAAATGAGTTTTATGGTGAGTAAATGCATGAAATCAATCGCTGAGTTTTGTGATTGGAAGGCAGAGCAGTTAAATGAAGAGAGAAAATGTCACACGCGATGGCCCATATGACTACTCTGTGTACTAACAGTGGGTGGGCTCCACCATTTTGCCCAAAAATGGAGTTAAAGAGTGAGAGATATAACATAGATTTGAAACCAAACACAAATTTTAAAGATATTTGAGTTATAGTGGGAATAGAGATATGAGTTATGGGGTTTTAAGATATAAGTTATGAGCAAACCAAATACACCCTTAAATTTCAAGCAAACATGCCCTAAGTGCTTAGAAAAATTAGCAAAACTATTTAAAAAGTCTGTTGCAAAAAATGAAAGAAAAGAAAAGAAAAAACAATTTTTTTTTAAAGGTTTATAAATTTTTCTTTTCAAGTTGGGTGCTCCTGAGTCCTGACCACTCTGAATTGCACTTAGCGCTGCCACTAAGGACCCACTTCTTATTTATGAGACCTGAATTGCACTTGGCGCGGCCCCTACGGACTCATTTCTTATTTATGAGACTATTCTTCAAGAAAGCAAACCGCTTTCTTGGAGAAAGCTAACCGCATCATTGATAATTCTGGACCCATCTCTAGCGTTATAGCCAAAAAAGAAAATCCTGACCTCATTTTTCTGTTGCAACGTATTCCTCCATATCACGTAGGTACTACTCTAGGAAATGAGACCTTCAATTATTCTTATAGTAGTACTATTTGGCGGCTCCTGGCCTCCAGTGGCTTCTGGCTTCCAAATAATCCCTATCCCAATTTCTTGGCCATGAAGCGTGAGTTTGAGACAAGCGATTATTTGCAATTTTGACTTATTTTAACTATTATTTATGAGTCTTAATGTATTTTTTTGTACTATTTATGAGTTTTATAGTACTATTTAATTAATTTTTACTTTTATTTACAATATTTTTAGCAAAAAAATTTCAATTTCAGTTAAATAAACTGTTTCTAAACGGACATGAAGTGTGAATTCGAAATGTCTATTATGGTTAACATGGTAAAATGTAAGTAGTTGCATATCACTTATACATGAAATTATCTTCTTCTTTTTTCACCATTTAGACTAACACATCACAATTGTGATAAAGAAGTTACATAATAGTTTGTTGTACTAAATTTTTTCTTTCTTTTGCTCTCTATGTCTAGACACAATTTTTATTCTCTTTTAATTTTTCTTCCACATTTTTTTTGGCAATTTATATATTTTTTTTATAAAAGAAAGGCAAGGCATTTGAAGGTTGTTTAAATCTCCATAAGTGAAAGTGCGTCCATCATGAGATCGATGCTATAGTCTAATTATGAGAGGTTGTTCGGTTAAAAGAGCCATAACACTAAGTTTTATTCTGATAGCACGAATCAACATTTAAGAACAATACTTTTACAACATGATTCCATTACACTGTCACTACTAAGGTTATTCTAAACCTTTTTTTTTTTTTTTTTGAATTTCAATCTATGATGTCATTCCTAATGATAAGATTATTCTAAACTTCATAACATTGCAGTTTAATAGGTTTAGTAGTATGCTACAAATCAAGTTTTTTTTGTAGTGCTGTCACTATCACAATATGGTGTTGGTCCAACTTTATAACATTGAAACATTCAAAGATATCTACCTCAAAATACATGTGTATGAAAACTATATTGCTTTTCTGCACTTATATAGATTTTTATTACAACTTATTAACTTCATTACATTTGATTCAGGAAAAGGATTTAAAGGGAAAAAAATCAATACACGTGAGAATTCCTTTTAAACTTCCATATTTAGCAGTATGCCTTAATAGTACTCCAATAATTTCCGATTTATTAATTACTTCACAATCAACAATGTACACATCCTTTCACATTTTATACTTGAAGCGAAAACGTATGATCAGAGGTAAACTTCAAGACCATGACACACAGTCCAATTTATTAATGATTTATTGTAATTCTCAAACTTATAACATACGTACTAGCAACCATTTCTATGTTATTTATCTTTGGCGTCAGACAGAAACACATCCAAAGATTTTAAAGGGAGATTGAGATGCTAGGATTTAGGGGAGCACATGCAAGAAATTCAGGATCATTCTCCAATATAGCCATTTCTTTCTCACCAAGGGTCACCCATGCCTCAATCCCATCACCCCATGGGGTTTCACTGAATATTATTAAATTTCTAAATGCAGGGCCAACTTTCCCCATGATACCAACCCAAAATGGCTTCCCCCAGCCAAAATCAATATCGTTAAAAAACCTAAGCCAGCATGTAAACGCACAAACATCTGGTTTTGGCTCTGCAGAAAACATATCTTCTAATTGGTCAAAGTAATTGGAGAAAGCCAAAAAACCTTCATCTCCTTGCAAACTTTCCGCACTATCGCTATCAAACCCTGCGATGGATTCGTTTACAAGGTCCACCAATTCATGCAGCTCTTTCTCTTCCATAGCCAAATCAGCTGCAGCGGGTGCCCACCAAAATATATTTCCAGTAGATGCATCTGACAAGTGTGGCTTCATTCGTGTCCTCAAGTTCACTGCTTGGACCAGTATGGTCATGGATTTATTTTTCGGCCCAACTGATTTGGCTTTAGAAGCTGCCATGCAGTGTTTCCAAATGAAACATGCCAATGCCTCAGTGCGTGTTGGTTTTGGAACTAGTTCGCTTTTCGCTTTGGACCTTAGAGTGGCTATTGCTTTTTCATGGAACACAAACCTTCTCGTAACATAATCACCTTCTTTAAACCACAAGTTATCCATTGTAGTTATATACTTTTGTGGAAGTGAATCTCTTGGTGGAAACATGATTGATCCTTCAGAGAAATTTGGATGTATAACTTTTTCTGGAGACCTAGTAAAGGTGGCAGCCCAAGAATGAAGGAAAATACTCGCAGTTGTTGCATCTGCAACCTTATGTGAGCAGCTCAAGCCGATTGCTATTCCACCACAATCAAAGAGGTTCAATTGAACAGCCATTTGACCTATAGTAGTATTTGTTTCCTTGCAAAAGGCATGGTATGGAACAAATAGACTCAATGAGTCTGTTTCTAGGTGCTTAAGGAACTCGGACATGGAACAATTAACACGAGCTTCCAGAAAGAGAACACCCGTGTCAAATTCATGGATGAAAAGGTTGTCTTTAATGTTCCCAGAAAATGGGTAAAAGATATTGAGGGTGTCTGATAGGGAAGTTTTAAGCTGTGCAATAATTTGGGACATGTCTGGCTTGAGATTGGTCATGGGGTAGAAGAAGACTGTCGGAACATAAGTTGCAGGAGTGACCTGATCCAAGAGGGTGAGTTTGTAGGGTTTCAGATGGTGCAATGTTGGTGAAGATGGTTTGATTGTTTCTTTTGAAATGATAGTGACCTCAACCTTCATCATATTGGCACACGAATTACTTTGAGTAGTCTCTATTCTTATTTGCAAAAGATCACGTTGGTCCTAAATGTGTTACTAAGAGCTTTCCTTTTATAAGCGTCTTACTCATTGAAACTCCTACGTAATAGTAATGCTACTGTATAAATTGTTTTACAATATTTTTATATAATTTGATGTAATTAACTTTTTATTAATTTTTATTTAAATTTATTATTAATATCATTTTTTATTTATTTATTAACAACTATTCGAAAAACTTTTCGTAACAAAGTCTATATCTACCATTTATCATGACAGAAACAGAACAGTGGTACTTTGAGGAGGGCTTTACTTAGTTCAACGAACAATCTTAAATGATGGTAGTTGAAGCAATCAATAGCCCAACCAGAACTCATAGATTGAGAAGGACAGTCCGAATTTTTCCAAGAAGGCAATTAGTGTCCGACGTTGATTTTTTTCAAAGTTCGGTCACGTGGCTACTTAATTAAAAAATACGCTTTTATTCAATAAGAAAAAATCTACGTGACAGAATTTTAAGAGAAAAATCTAAGGAACAACACCTAAGTACTGTAATTAAGTTTTACCCTATACAAAAATGCCATAAAAGCTCTTTTAAAAGTTTGGGTAATAGTCATTTTAGACCTTTATCTTTTATTTTTATCATTTTAATCTTGCAAGTTAACATTTCCTGCTATCATTAGTCCTTCTATCCATTTGTTAACAAATTAATTACCATTAAATCTCCTTAAATTTTTACCTTTATATATCCCCAATTTTTACCACTAAAATTTTTTTATTTCTCAACGAACTATCTTAAATGATGGTAGTTAAAGCAATCAATAGCCCAACCAGAACTCATAGATTGAGAAGGACAGTTCGAATTTTTCCAAGGAGGCAATTAGTGTCCGACGTTGATTTTTCTGAAAGTTCGGTCATGTGGCTACTTAATTAAAAAATACGCTTCTATCCGATAAGAAAAAAATCTACATGACAAAATTTTAAGAGAAAAATCTAAGGAACAACACCTAAGTACTGTAATTAAGTTTTACCCTATACAAAAATGCCATAAAAGCTCTTTTAAAAGTTTGGGTAATAGTCATTTTAGACCTTTATCTTTTATTTTTATCATTTTAATCTTGCAAGTTAACATTTCCTGCTATCATTAGTCCTTCTATCCATTTGTTAACAAATTAATTACCATTAAATCTCCTTAAATTTTTACCTTTATATATCCCCAATTTTTTATACTAAAAATTTTACTTTTATTTCTCAAAAGGATGTATTATGCTAATCATGACAGAAACTGAAGACTTTGGATAGGGGTTCACTTAGTTCAATGAACTATCTTAAATGATGGTAGTTGAAGCAATCAATAGCCCAACCACAATCTCATAGATTGAGAAGGACCGTTCGAATTTTTCCAATTCTCTTTGTATATTATGCAAAAAAAAAAAACTTAGTTACAGTACTTTGGGTTCTGTTTCTTAAATTTCTATCTTAAAATTCGGTTATGTAGCTACTTAACTAAAAAATACACTTTCATTTCATAAAAAAAAATCTACGTGACAGATAGAAGAATTTTTACAACCAACACATGAGTATACGCTTGGCTGAAGAAGAAGAATTTACCAGAGAAGAAAGGTAGAAGGAATGAGATATTTTCTCTGTGAAAAATGAATGGTGGAGGATTTAGTAATACTGAGAAACGTGTATTAAAAAAAGTAGATTAAAGAATAAATTAAAGAAATTAAAGAATGAATGAAAAAAATAATATTTAAATTGAATAGAGTAATGATATAGAGTGAGTTGGAAAAGTAATTATTTATTCTTCAAGCATACAAAAATTTGAAAAAACTACCAAAGATGCTCTAACCTAATTAAATATTCAAAAAAACTCGGTATGCAGAAGGATCGTCACATCCAATAAGGAATACCTTTCATTACCTAATAGCTGAAATATGAATTATGCTAGGAATATAACTTTTGGCACAATTTTGTGTTACAATTCGCCATATGATGAGTTGTGATTGGTAAGGCTATGTCAATGAGTCATGTGAGGACACACGCTCACCAATCACAACTCATCATGTAACGAGTTATGGCACAAAATTATGTCAAAAATTGTGTCGTAGCATACTCCTAAAATATTCAATTCTATCCAACACCAACCAATAAACACGAAAACCATCAGTGTGGACAAGTACACTGACAATGATATATAACTCCAAAAAGAATGGCCAAGAATCCAAATTAAGCATGAGTGACATGCTCAGAGAGTCATCGCAATTTAATAAATGCAGCTATTATTAATAAATTATTTTAATTCTTTTTAAATTTTTTATAAAAAAATTTAAAAAATATATACTAAACCACTGGCCAAAATTGAAAATTAACACCGTTTTTCAAACAATATAATTAGTATGCACTGTTTTCAAACTATATTTTTTACTAACATCTCGAGTTTAAAAGATTCAATTTTGAGCCTATAAATCGAGTCTCAAAGACTCGATTTCCATGATCTGATCTAGGCTGATGTGGCATTTTTTCCACGTGGTGACCACTTGGAAATCGAGTCTCTAAGACTCGATGTATACTCTTTACATATCAAGTAAAATGTTTTACAAATCAGGTCCTCTCTCACTCCTCTCTCTTTTCTTTCCTTTCCTTTTCACATTTCTCCCCCTCTCTACGCTTTCACTTGATCTACAATCCATTTTTTTTTTTTTAAATCTGGGTTTGCAGACCGCATGTAGGTGGTGGTGGTGATGGATCCAAGCAATAGGGGTTGTTGATCGGTGGTTTTGATGGGTGGATGGCTAGGTGGGTTTTGATGGTTGCTGATTGGTGGTTTTGATGGTTGCTGATCGGTGGGGTGATGGGTGGGTTTTGATTTTGGGTAGTTAGGTTGGGAGTGGTGGCTGGCTGGGCTTGGATGAAATCGGTGGCTGGATTGGAAGTGGTAGACGGAGTGGTGGCTGGATCAATTTTAGGTTTGCCACCGTGGGCCTACGTTTTGCTCACCGTAGATTTGCCGCAGTGGATTTGGGTTTTGCTCACCGTAGATCTAGGCTTGCTCACCGTGGATCTAGGTGGGTGGGTTTCAAGTCGGTGTGAGTGCCTTCAACTTGGCGTGGGCCGTGTGTGGTTGTGGGGCGTGGGTGGCCATCGGTGGTCATGGCTAGCCGTGAGTTGGGTTCAGATCGCCATAGGTTGAAAAAGCTGAGTAGAATGGGTTTTCTTCCTGGATTAGTTCTGGCCTGTGCTTGTATTTGGTGGTGGTTGATCTATGTTTTGAACTCCTGACACTTGAAAATTTTTGTTTTACAAATATAAATCAAGTCTCTAAAAATTGATTTCCAAGTGGACACCACGTGAAAAAAGTGTCAACTCAGACCTGATCAGAACATGAAAATTGACCCTCAAAGACTCGATTTTTAGGCCAAAATCGACTCTTTTAGACTCGAGATGTTAGTAAAAAATATAATTTTGTAACAGTGCCTACTAATTATACTGTTTGGCAAACAGGGTTAATTTCCAATTTTGGCCCTAAACCGCTACTTTAAAGACATTGTTAATTTTTTTTTCCTCATAAAATTGGTTCATGCAATATCTTGTTGAATTATTGTTGCCTAATAAATCAAGGTAAATCTAGAATTCAAGTGATCACACTTATCCAAAAGAAAAACCAATGTTAGCAATCTCCAGTTGTTGTCAATTGTTAACTCAAATGGTCAAATACCACTGCTTTTTTGGAACTCGAGTTTGTGAAACTCAAGTTCGCCGTGTAACTTGAGTTTCTAGGAACTCGACTTCTTTGAAAAAATAGCCTTCAAGTTTTTCGTGCTATTTTTCATGGAACTCAAGTTACACGGCAAACTCAAGTTTTACAAACTTGAGTTTTAAAAAAGTAATAGATCCCTAGTTATTTCACAAACAGTGGTAAATTTTCAAATATTTCTGCTAAAGATGGTATTTGGCCATTTTAGCCGTCAGTTGTCACCAAAATTGAGAAGCATCCCGCTTGAAATTAAACTAGCTCATATGTCACACTTATATCCAAAAGAAAAGGCAATGGTAGCAATCTCCAATTGTTGTCATGTAACATTAGAAGGAGAAGGGTAAATTGTAAATTACACTTCTAAAGTTTTGAGATATTTGGATTTTAAAAGAGAAACGGAAAAAAAATTCAAAAGAAGAAAGAAGAAGTTAACCGAGTAATTAATGGCCCATTCGATAATGTTATTCTAGTAATATTGTTTGTATTTTTTAGAAATACCCGTAGGTGAAAAAGTGTATGAAAATACATATAATGTTGTTTAAATATTGAAAACTGTTGTTTAAAATACACAACCAAACAGCCCCTAAGTGCTTAGAAAAAATAGCAAAATTATTTAGAAAGTCTGCTGCTAAAAGGATGAGAAAAAAAAAATAACAATTACTTTTTGTTTTTCTCTCTTAAGCCCCCTCCTGTCTTTTTTTTTTAATTTTTTTTTCCTCTCTTACCACTCTTGCCCCTGTTTTGGCCAGACATGAAGCCCCTTTTTTGGCCACTCTTGCCTCATAAAATTCATTTTTAAGGGGAATTATAAATGATTTTTTTTTCTTTGACTATTCTGGCAAATCAAATACAGTAAGGCCCTCTCATCAATCTTGAAAACAGCTATTTGGCCGCAACTATGGTGGTTGTGTTTTTAACCCATTCCTTATAAATATATTTAGGCATAAATGCACTTTTAGTCCGTACATTTTGACTTTTTTTTCGTTTTAGTTTTTACATTTTAATTTTACCACTTTTAGTCCCTAAATCAATTAATGCGTCCATTTTGGTCCTTTCCGTTAGGCCACTAATGGAAATTGCTTAGGTGGCAAACTGAGTGCATTGCTAGCATATTAAATGCTGACGTGGCCAATTAAAAAAAATTAATTAGAATTTTAAAAAATATCATGTCAGCTTCTAAATATTAAAAAAATTTATTAATCAATTTTAACAAAATTAAAAAAGAAAGAACAAAATTAAAAACAATAAAATACATTAATTCAAATCTAATTCATTTTGAACAAGAACACACATGAACACAATCATAGATTTAAAGATGAACACAAGATCATAAAAGCACAAACCCAAAACCAAACACAAACTCTGACGACAACCTCCCCGTTGAGCTCTTCCCTCATTACACCACCGAGTACTCCTAAGACAACCAAATTGACCAGTCGCCGCCGCAAACGCCGCTTGTTTTCTTGTTCCTGATCGATTTCTGAAGTCTCCAATCTACAAGCTAAGAGCATCATAAACGACGCTTGATCCACAAAAATGAGATGTGGAGGTTAAAGGGCAAAACAGAGGGTAAGTGCTGGGTATATGTGTTTAAGGCTTTGTGAGCATGTAACATGTGTAATAACATACACACCCAGATTGGGTTGGTTAGGTTTGATGGCTGCGCCAGATTGGTGGAGGTGGAGATCGTGGTGGCTGGGTCAGATTAGTGGTGTTGGTTCAGTTTTTTTGGGTCGCAAGTGGTGGGTAGATCTAGGTTTTCTAGGTTTGGATCAGCTAGGTCCATTGTGGGTTTGTGTTGGTATGGTTGAGCTGGTTTGTGTTGGTATGGTTGAGGAATTGAGCTAGGTTTGTTCAATTTTGTGGGCATTTTGTTAATGATTGTATTGATTTAATTTTCAAATTTAAATCTATTTTTTCTTTTGGATAATTTGGTCTATGTATATATATGGATTATTTTTTTTTACAATATTCTTTTATGATTTTTATGTGTTTGATTTCTGGGTTTGTATGATTTTTTTGGGTTTGTGCTCGTGTGTTCTTGATGGGTTTGTATAATTTTCTGGATTTGTATGATTTTTTGGATTTGACTTGACATTTATTTTGAGAGTAAATAGTCTATATTTGTTATTGTGTTCTTTGTGTATTTAAATTTGAGTTTGTGTTTGGTTCTGGGTTTTTGCTCTTACATTCTTGTGTTCATGTTTAAATCTGTGATTGTGTTCATGTGTGTTCTTGATCAAAATAAATTAGATTTGAATTGATGTATTTTATTGTTTTTAATTTTTTTTCTTTTTTAATTTCGTTATAATTGATTAATAAATTTTTTTATATTTAGAAGCTGAAATGGCATTTTTTTAAATGCTATTTAAACTTTTTTATTATTTTTTAATTGGTCACGTCAACATTTAATATGTCAGCAATGCACTCAGTTTGCCACCTAAGTAATTTCCGTTAATAGGCTAACGAAAATGACCAAAATGGAATGCATTAATTGATTTAAGGACTAAAAGTGGTAAAATTAAAATGTATGGACTAAAATGGAAAAAAGCCAAAATGTAGGGACTAAAAGTGCATTTACGCCATATATTTACAATAAACCACTAGCCTCTAAGCACACAAGTAAGGCTCTTTTATTTTTATTTTTTCTAAAAGTTAATCATTCTTATTTATTATAATTTGTGATTGTTCCATTCTTCAATCACAAAAATACCTAGAGGTGTGATGATATTTATACGAAAAAATTATTTCACCCACAGACACATAAATCTCATCATACCTCTAGATATTTTCATGATTCAAGAATGAAACAATCGTAAATTATGATGAATGAAAATTATTAACCTTTAGGGAAAAAAATAGAAGAGTTTTTTTTTAAGGCTAATACTTTTTTTTTAATTTTAATTTGGAATTGTTGCATTTTTTTCATTCATTAACATAGGAGAGTGATGAGATGTGGTGTTTTAGGATGCAAAATACATATGTTTTGCATTTCTGAATGGGGATGGGAATGTTTTAACCCAAAAATCAATCTTCTTTATTTTGATCCACCATTATTCAAAGCAACGGTTGGTAAGTTTTTTGGTTGCTTACAACCACAAGTTTGTTTTGTAATAATACATACCAAAAATATAATCATGATCATTATCCACCAAGGATGAACATATTTATTTTGACGTAAAGACTATTGAATCACAAAATAAAACAAACAAACAAATTTATATGAATCTTTGATATTCAACTGTATAAGATTTTACATAATAAGTGAAGGACTTGCTACATGCGTTACTACTCAAGCACCTATATCCATTTTTCAACCACCCCATTAATTAAAAAGAAGACATGTGTTTGACGGTCTTTGATAATTTGTTCAAACCACCCCTCTTAATCTACTGAATCAACCTGCAAATAAGTTAAAAATTGAGTTATTAATGATACTATTTTGGCTGGTGGAAAAACATCCTCAACAATTAACTAATAACTAGCCTCTAAGTATGTGCTCAAGCGTGCTTAAAGGCTCTTCTATTATTTTTTCTAAAGGTTAATAATTTTTATTCATCATAATTTACAATTGTTCCATTCTTCAATCACAAAAATATTTAGAGGTGTGATGAGATTTATGCGAAAAAATTATTTCACCTACAGATGCATAAATCTCATCACACCTCTAAATATTTTTGTGATTGAAGAATGGAACAATTGTAAAGTATGATGAATAAAAATTATTAACCTTTAGAAAAAAAAAATAGAAGAGTCCCAAAGCATGTGCGTGAGCATGTGCTTAGAGACTTGTGTTCTTTGTGATCTTGTGTTAATGTTTAAATTTGAGTTTGTGTTTTTTGTGTTTGGTTCTGGGTTTGTGCATTATATTCTTGTGTTTATGTTTGAATCTGTGATTGTGTTCTTGTTCAAAGTGAATTAGATCTGAATTAATTTATTTTATTGTTTTTAATTTTGTTTTTTCTTTTTAAATTTCGTTAAAATTGATTAATAATTTTTTTTTATATTTAGAAGTTGACATGGCATTTTTTAAATGCTAATTAAAATAATTTATTATTTTTTAATTGGTCACATCAGCATTTAATGTGCCAGCAATACACTCAGTTTGCCACCAAAGCACTTTCCATTAGTGAGCTAACGGAAATGACCAAAATGGAACGCGTTAATTAATTTAAGGACTAAAAGTGGTAAAATTAAAATATAAGAACTAAAATGGAAAAAAGCCAACATGTAGGGACTAAAAGTGCATTTATGCCTACTTTTTTTAATTCGTAATTTGAAATTGTTGCTATTTTTTCATTTATTGAAAAACATAGGAGAGTGATGAGACGTGTTTTAGGACGCAAAATGCATACGTTTTGCATTTCTGAAAGGGGATGGGAATGGTTTAACTCAAAAATCAATCTCCTTTATTTTGATATACCATTATTTAAAGCAATTGTTCGTAAGTTTTTTGTTTGCTTACAACCATAATTTTTTTTTTAATAAAACATACCAAAAATATAATCATAATCATTATTCACCAAGGTTGAGCATATTTATTTTGATGTAAAGACTATTGAATCACAAAATAAAACATACAAAAAAAAAATTATATGAATCTTTGATATTGAACCGCATAAGTTCTTTACATAATAAGTGATGGACTTGCTACGTCCATTACTACTGAAGCACCTATATTCATTTTTCAACCACCCCATTATCCAAAAAGAAGATGTGTGTCCGATGGTCTTTGATAATTTGGTGGAGCAAAATCCAAACGACCCTTTGGTCAAGACTTATTTTTCACGCCACATAGCATTCCTTCATTGCCAACCCACTTCACATCAAAATACTATTGATTTTTTGGGTAATCTCTTTAAGGCCAAAAATACTTATATGTCATTCAACTACATGAATTGGGCTCACATGGCCCACAACATCATCAAAATCAATGTACGGATCGAGCTCAAGCAATGAATCAAAGCTCACGGCCCATATCACCTCTCTCATATTTATGGAAAGCAGCTTCTCCAACAAAAGCTTATATTTACACAAAATGACAACAAAGTCGAAGGTACGTCATCTCATCTTTGGCTTATGATCTAAGCTCATGAGCCTCTTTGGGGAAACTTTGGGAGTCGTGGTTTGGAGAGTCAAGAGGTATGTTTAGTAAAGTTCCAACGGTTTAAAGTTGATAATAGAAACATGTTGCTTGGATTGTCTTCTCTAGCAATTTAAAGTTGATAATAGAAACATATGGTAAGCCTCTCTTATCACATAGCACTTATAATGATAAAACTCCCCATTATTATTTTCCTAAAACTTAATATTCATCATATGACAAACACTCAAAAACTCAAGTTATCTAAATGCTAACAAAATAGCTATTCATTCAATCTTCAGCTGTTGTTATACAAATTTGGAATTCTAATCATATTATTTCACATAAATTATATTACTATTTTCAACTAAAATCCAACTCAAACACATGACTAAATTTGATTGGCTATTTTCAATTTTTAAATATAAAATATTTATGATATGTTTAATACCCAGATGCCATCTACCATAGTAGAACCAACTATTCCCCTGCCAGCTACCTAAGCAGAGCATTAAATGCTCTTCTTGCTCACCAATATTAAGTCACAACACAATGAGTCATTGACTAAATCTCTAAAATTTCATTAACTATCAATCAATCATCTTATTACTTACTAAAAATGTATAATAGTAGAATCTTGGACCAGAAATATAAATACCCAAAAAAGGAAACATTTCCAACAAAACACTAGCAATGTGTTCAGCACTTAATACCTGACTGAAAGTGACATCACTAGCCATTTAATACTCAATCTTAGCAACTAGCTGCTATACCCAAAACAGCAAGATACCACTAAAAGAGATATTACCATTTTCAGCTAAACCCAAGAAATAAATACTGAATATTCTCTCCAACAGCAAGACATCATCCAGCTGACCGCATCTACTTTACCCCCAAGTAAAAACTGTCTTATGATAGTTGTGACCAAGGGAGTCAATCTCGTACCAGAAACTGTACTGGTTTGACCAGCAGAACGACATTTTTCGATACCGGTCAATACCAATATACTGTTTCGAGTTTACCGCTATTTTTCATATTTATTGATGGGACTGACGAAATCAACTATGGACGAGTTCAATGCGATAGACGAGACCGCTCTCTGAGACGAGCCTAAGCAAGTATCCACATCACCGACGAGGATATCAGGATCATTCAATGCTACCAATAATGCCCCGTATAGTTACAAAACCAACTGGACAAACTGTTGAGGGCATATTAAAACCCCATTACTCAGCAAGAAACGTTACCAAGAAAGGCATTAACACCACAATATCAACCACAACGGCTAGAATCCAGAGCAACATATATAAAGCCCTCACATTGCCAACACAAGGTATAGAGACAATTACAAGATATACAAAATTATTCTGACATACTGTTATAAACTCCCTTATATTGACTTTGGCATCAGAGGTGTTGTGGCAGGCACCACGCCGGTGACCATTTTAGGGAATTGCTACTTCCATTGCAACGCAAGCAAACATCCAGCTCCATCTGGACGAGCTCACTGCAACTGACGAACTTGTGCTTCATCAGTTTGGCGCCGTCTGTGGGAACCGGCATATTCGTATCCAAATTCAAGTACATAGTTTCCAATCAACTGTTACATTTGGATGGAGTCCAATCAAGGTTCTACAGCCTTAGCTATGCAAATACAAGCTCTTGCGGCTACCAACGAGGAGCTCACCACTCCGACTGAATCAAACTTGGATCCCCTCCGAGAAATGAGGAAGGAGATGGATGAGCTGAGAAATTCCATCAGAGGGAAAACGGACCAAACTTTGGACAGAATGGTCAGGACGACAGATTCACCTTTCACTTCGGCAGTCTTAGAGCACCCCGTACCATCGAAGTTCCGATTGCCTTAGCTTGAACCATTTGATGGTTTGAAAGATCCTCTGGATCACCTCAACACCTTCAAGACGACTCTGGGCCTCCAACAGCCCCCCAATGAGATCCTGTGTCAATCCTTCCCCACCACTCTCAAAGAAGCTGCAAGGGAGTGGTTCACAAAACTGCCAACGTCATCTATTGATAGCTTCGAACAGTTGGGTAGCGCCTTTTTGTGCCATTTCGTCGGTGGACAATGCTCGAGGAGACCAGCAGACCACTTGCTCACCATCAAGCAGGAGGAGAAAGAGACCTTGAGGTCGTATGTGAAACACTTCACCCGGAAAACACTGGAGGTGGACGAAGCTGACGACAAAGTGCAGCTGACAACCTTTAAAGTTGGGTTGAAATCTAGGGAGTTCGTGGTCTCACTTGCGAAGAATCCTCCCAAGACGATGGCAGAGATGCTCCTTAAAGCACAGAAGTACATGAATGCTGAGGATGCGCTAGCCGCCATTAAAGATGTGGGGAAAACAGAAGAGAAGGGAAAAAGGGAGGACGACCGCAAAGGACAGAAGAGGGAGCGTCCAAATCGTCAGCCTACTGACGGGAACAAAAGGAAAGACGAAAGAACTCCGCGAACGGTAAAATTCACTCCTTTAGTTACGCCAGTTGATAAGATTTTAGCGCAGATTAAGGATGAGCACGTCCTCAAGTGGCCAAGGCAATTACATTCATCCCCCAACGTGCGTGACAAGAACAAGTACTACTGGTCCCACAAGGATCATAGCCACTACACTGAGGATTGTCGGGACCTAAAAGAGCAAATAGAGGAATTGATACAGAAAGGGAAATTGCAGAGGTATGTGAAGAAGGGAGAACCCAATAGGTTCAGAGACGGCAAGAGCCAGCGCGAATCCTCGTCCAAGAAGGAGGATCGTTCGTTCCAACCACCACAAGATGTGATTGGGGAGATAAGTACGATCACAAGGGGGCCATTTCCAGGAGGATCATTCAAATCCCTTAAGAAGGCATGTCAGAGGCAAGTAAATAGCGTCCACATGATACCCCCGTTCAAGCAAAGACGGACGAACCAGGAAATGTCTTTCAACAAGGAGGATGCTAGGGGAGTGAAGCAGCCCCACAATGACCCCTTGGTTATAATGCTTACGATCAAAGGGTTCAATACCAAGAGGATCCTTGTAGATAACGGAAGCTCCGCAGACATCATCTACTTACCGGCCTTCCAGCAGCTAAAGCTAGATCCTGGAAGATTGCGCCATTTGACTCCCCCTTCGTCAGCTTCAATGGAGACAAGGTATACCCCAAGGGCATAGTGACATTGACAGTCACAGTAGGGACCTACCCAAGGCAATTGACCCGTCAATTGAACTTCTTGGTGGTAGACTGCCCGTCGTCTTACAACGTGATTATTGGGAGACCCACGCTTAACTGATGGAAGTCAGCCACGTCCACATATTGCCTAAAGGTAAAGTTCCCAACTAAGAATGGTACTGATGAAGTAAAAGGAGATCAGATCCTAGCCAGGGAATGCTACCAAGCCGTCCTGGCTACAAAGGAGAACCATACATGGACGATCGAGGAGAAAGAAGAAAATAAAGTGGAAGCCTTGGAGACAGTAGAACTAGTCGAAGGAGAAGCTGAAAGAAAAATTCTGGTTTTGTATCTCATACAAAACACATAGCGGAATTAATAAACAAGGATCTATTTCATTCATGATTGATAACGTGCACTATGTAAATTTTAGAATTTAAGAACAAGATTGCGTACCTTGGTGTGGAGAAATTCAAAACAAAGATTAGAAGCACTTGGGAACACTTTTAATATTCACTCCAATTCCACTTTACGCCCAAGATGTGTGGTCTCTCGATCAGTTTTTCAAAGGGAGAATGAAAGTGTGTCTCACACTCTCTCACACACCGTTTCTTATTTTCTCTTATTTCACAAAAAAAAATTATGTATGTTTCTCCCTTTATAACTAACTGATTATCTAATTGGGTTGGCCTATTGGGCCTTTCCAATTAGGCTTTAGTGTGTGGCTTGGAGTGGGACCAAAAGGGACCAATAAGACACTAGCTCCAATGGGCCTTGGGCTTTTCCGTCAACTCTTGACAAGTCCAAAGTTACCATTAATTATATTTAATACCACTATATAAATATAATTGCACTCTAGGCCTTATTAATAAATTATATCCCAAGACTTTATTATACATGCAACCCCTTCATAAAATATTCGTAGTAACACAAAGTCATAAATGTAGACTGCCACTTTGTAAATTACTACATCTTATCCTTGAGTACCCGGTTTAATTCTTTAAAGTTATTCATTATATATTTATGAAATCCAATTTCATAAATATATACTTTAGTAATTTCTTACTAAAGTGGTTAGGCCTAACTCTTTGAATAACTGAACCCATTAAACTTATCTCAAGGGAATATTTTATATCTCCATCAAGAGACTATGAATTCCATCTTGAGAATATATGTTCCATCAACACTAAATGTGGCTACCCAACATACTGAGGTTTTGACCGTCACTTTAGATCTCACTCCTGATATATCAAAGCAACCTACACCTCATGATCAGGTCCATTATTCTCTCAGGATTAAGAGTTCATGCAAATAGAAGTCGTGAGATTTATTATTCATTTGATAGTCGTTAGAATAATAATAAATCTCACAGCGATCCTGTTCAATATGTTTTAATTCTTAAAGCATATCAACATATCAACTAGAAGTCTCCACTTCTATGATCAAGACAAATCATCTTAGTTGATATGTTATAGTCTTCGCAGATGAAATGCTCAATTTCATCACCGACTACGAACTATAAATTCTGAGTTTACAAAGAACTTGTAATTTACATCTTCTGTGACTTTTCACATAAATCACATACAATGCATCTCATGGACTATATGATAATGTCTCATATTCATGTTACCATTATTTTAGATAATAATAAAATAACTTTATCAATCTCAATATTAAGTCATACATCATGTCATACATAATATCATACATAACATCACACAATAGGATTTAAGGGCACTAATCCTAACAGAAGCAACCAAGACGACAAGAATAGGAACGACACTACGACGTGAGATGAGAACAAGACTCGTCCAATTCCTCAAAGAAAACCTGGATGTCTTCGCATGAAGTCACGAGGACATGCAAAGCATATCCCCAAAAGTCATCCAGCATAGGTTGAACGTGGTCCCCGAGAAAAAGCCCGTCCAGCAAAGACGACAAGTCTTCACCCCAAAATGAAACCAAGCAATTATAGACGAGGCTAACAAGCTGCTATTAGCAGGTTTTATTGGGGAGGTTTATTATCCTAATTGGCTCGCCAACGTCGTGCTAATGAAAAAAGCAAATGGGAAATAGAGAATGTGCATGGACTTCATGGACCTGAACAAAGGTTGCCCGAAAGATAGCTTCCCATTACCAAGAATAGACCAACTGGTGGACTCTACGGCCAGGCATAAGTTGCTGATGTTCATGGATGCTTTCTCACGGTACAACCATATAAAAATGGCTGAAGACGACCAAGAAAAAACTTCTTTCATCACTAGCCAATGGCTCTATTGCTATAGGGTGATGCCCTTTGAGGTGAAGAACACAGGGGCAACCTACCAGAGGTTAGTGAACAAGGTGTTCAGTAAGCAGATTGGCAAGAATATGGAGGTGTATATAGACGACATGCTCGTCAAGAGCAGAGAAGAGCTTGGCCATCTAGACGACCTGAAGGAGACGTTTGCCACCTTCAGAGAATACCAGATGAAGTTGAATCCTAGCAAGTGTGTTTTCGGTGTAGCCTTGGGGAAGTTCTTAGGATTCATGGTGTCCCAAAGAGGGATAGAAGCCAACCCAGAGAAAGTTCAAGTCATACTTGACATGACATTGTCGAAGACCATCAAAGAGGTCCAAAAACTCACAAGAAGGATTGCAACCTTCAATAGGTTCGTCTCTAAAGCAACGGATAAATGTCTACCCTTCTTCAAGACATTAAAGCAAGCTTTTGCCTAGACTGACGAATGTGAAGCAGCATTTCAAGAACTCAAACGTTACCTAAGCAATCCACCCCTCTTGAGCCCATCCAAGGAGGGAGAAAATTTGTATTTGTACCTGGCAGCGTCAGCCACGATCGTGAGCACAGCCTTGATTAGAGAAGAGGACAAGAAACAACTCCTAGTTTATTATGTCAGTTAAGCTCTCCAAGGAGCAGAAGCCAGATACCCTAGGATTGAAAAGATTGTATTCGCCCTAATAATAGCTTCGCCCAAGCTGCAACCATATTTCGAAGCAAACCCCATCTTGGTGATGACGGACCAACCCATCAAGAAGTCCATGAACAAGCCTGAGGCAGCTGGGAGGATGGTCCAGTGGGCAATTGACCTTAGCCAGTTCGACATCGAGTACCACCCCAGAACAGCCATCAAGGCACAAGCTTTGTCGAACTTCATTGCTAAGTTCACCTTCCTAGAAGACGACAACCCCAGAACAAGCCTGAGGCAGCCGGGAGGATGGTCTAGTGGGCAATTGAGCTTAGCCAGTTCGACATCGAGTACCACCCCTGAACAGCCATCAAGGCATAAGCTCTGGCGGACTTCATTGCTGAGTTCACCTTCCTAGAAGACGACAACCCCAATAACGAGACAAAACGATGGACGATCCAGACTGATGGTTCGTCAACTCAAAAGAAGGAAGGAGTGGGAGTCATCATAAACACCCCAAACGGAGAAATACTCAGATACGGAGTTTAACTTAAGTTTCTAGCCACTAATAACGAGGCTGAGTACGAAGGAATACTGACAGGGCTGAGACTTGGGAAGGCACTCGAGGCTAAGAACCTGCTCATCTAGAGCGACTCAAATTTAGTAATAAGGCAGATCAAAGAAGAGTATGAAGCAAAGGAGGAAAGAATGCAGAAATACCTCAAGCTGACGAAACATCTAGCCCGGGAGTTTGATAAATTGGAGTTCGCACAGATCCCAACAGGCCAGAACATGGCAGTAGACGAGATCGCAAAAATGGCCTCATCAGAGGAGGGGTCAACGAGCATGGAGTTAGACATGGAGATTCAGAAACGCCACAACATCGATGAAGTTCCAGCATTTGCAATCCAGAGTATAAACAGCTGGACGACGTTGATCGTGTCATTTCTCCTAGATGGGCACCTCCCTCAGGACGCTAAAGAGGCCAAGAAGATCAAGAAGAGAGCAGCCAGATTTACAATCCTAAATGACACCTTATACAAGAGAGGTTTCTCCATGCCTTACTTGAAGTGTGTCGACGAAAAAGAAGCTAAGTACATCCTGGGAGAAATCCACAAAGGAATTTGTGAGGACCATGCTGGCCCCAAGTCCCTGGTAAGCAAAGTCATTCGAACAGGTTATTTCTAGCCAACTATGCAAGTGGATGCAGTAAAACTCGTGAAGAAGTGTGACAAGTGTCAGAGGTTCGAGAATGTTTAATGACTTCCAGCAGAAAGACTGACGACGATATCATCCCCATGGCCATTTGCATAATGGGGAATCGGCATCGTCGGCCCACTACCTCTAGGTAAAGGTCAGGTAAGATTCCTACTAGTTGCAATTGATTACTTCACTAAATGGGTCGAAGCAAAAGCGATAGCAACCATCACCGAAGCACGAATCCGAAGCTTCGTGTGGAAGAATATAATTTGCAGGTTCGGGATCCCAAGGATGATCATATCAGATAACGGGCGGCAGTTCGACAGCCAAGGCTTCAGGGACTTCTGCTCAAGCCTAGGCATCAGGAACCAGTTCTCATCCCCAGGGCATCCGCAGGCGAACGGACAGACGGAGGTGATGAATTGAACACTGCTCAAGATTATTAAAGCCAAGTTGGACGACGCGAAGGGTGCCTAGCCAGAAGAATTGCCCAATGTCTTATGGGCCTACAGAACAACGGCGAGAACCCCAACAGGAGAACCCCTTTCAAGCTTACTCATGGCACTGAAGCAGTAATCCCGGTCGAGGTAGGAGTGGCCAGTATCAGGCGAGAGGTATTCCACGAAGAAAATAATGGCGACCAACTACAAATCAACCTGGATTGCTTGGACGAAGTAAAAGGCAAAGCTTCCGATAGGATGACGAAGTACCAGCAGAAGATGGTCGAATATTACAACAAGAAGGTAAAGCTCAGACAACTTGACATAGGTGACCTCGTCCTGCGCAATGTCACTAGGGCGACTAGAGACTCTACCCAAGAAAAGCTCAACCCCACATGGGAAAGACCCTACCAAGTCGTCCACTACTCTAGGCAAGGCAGCTATCACCTGGAAACCCTAGACGGACAGAGGCTCCCACGACCATGGAACATTGAGCACTTGAAGAAGTACCACCAACATATGTAACAAATAAGTGTATTCATTCCTAAAATTAATAAAAGAACTGTTCGGCTAATGTCTTCGTGTAAACAGGTCTGATCAGCTGAAAGCCACAAAAACCAAAAAATGGCTAAGTAATAAGATTCCACCTAGACGGATGTAAATTACTGACGAAACCAAAAGATTATCCCAAAATGGCTAAGTGATAAGATTCCGCCTAAACGGATGTAATGTTAGGATTAGTGTCCTTAAATCATATTGTATGATGCTATGTATTTTATTATATATGACATTATGTATGATTTAATGTTGTGTTTAATAAAATTGTTTTGTTATTATCTACAAATAATGGTAACATGAATATTGGGACATTATCATATAGTCCATGAGATGCATAGTATGTGATTTATGTGAAAAGTCACAAAAGATATAAATCACAAGTTCTTTGTAAACTCAGAATTTTAGTTCGTAGTCAGTGATGAAATTGGGCATTTCATTTGCGAAGACTATAACATATCAACTAAGATGATTTGTCTTGATCATGGAAATGGAGATTTCTAGTTGATATGTTGATATGTTTTAAGAGTTAAAACATATTGAACTGGATTGGTGTAAGATTTATTATTCTCCTAATGACTGTCAAATGAATAATAAACTCACGACTTATATTTACATGAACTCTTAATCCTGAGAGAATAATGGACCTGATTATGAGGTGTAGGTTACTTTGATGTATCAGGAGTGAGATCTAGAGTTACAATCAAAACCTCAGTATGTTGGGCAACCACATTTAATGTTGATGGAATATATATTCTCAAGATGGAAATCATAGTCTCTTAACGGAGATACAAAATATTCCCTTGAGATAAGTTTAATGGGTTTGTTATTCAGAATGTTAGGCCTAACTACTTTAGTAAATAGTTACTAAAGTATATATTTATGAAATTGGATTTCATAAATATATGATGAATAACTTAAAGGATTAAATCGGGTACTCAAGGATAAGATGTAGTAATTTACAAAGTGGTAGTCTACTTCCATAACTTTGTGTTACTACGAATATTTTATGAAGGGTTGCATGTACAATAAAGTCTTAGGATATAATTTATAAATAAGGCCTAGAGTGCAACTATATTTATATAGTGGCATTAAATATAGTTAATGGTAACTTTAGACTTGTCAAGAGTTGACAAAAAAGCCCAAGACCCATTGGAGCTAGTGTCTTATTGGTCCCTTTTGGTCCCATTCCAAGCCACACACTTAAGCTCAATTGGAAAGGCCCAAAAGGCCAACCCAATTAGATAATCAGTTAAATACAAAGGGACAAATATACAGAATTTTTCTATAGAGAATTTTGTAAGAACTATTGCGAAGTGGTGCATGTTAGTGTTAGACACTTTGACATTTCTCCTTTTGGAACTAATTGAGAGACCACACATCTTGAGCGTTAGTGGAATTGGAGTGAAGATTAAAAGTGTTCCTAAGCGATTTTGATCTTCGATTTTAAAATTCACCGCTCCAAGGTACTCTCTCTTGTTCTTAAATTCTGAAACTTATATAGTACATGTTAACTTTTATGAATGGAGTAGATCCATTATTTTTCCGTTGCGCACATGCATATTTCCATCAAATGGTATCAAAGCGGTCTTCATTTCGTATCTGTTTAACATGTTTTGAGTTTTAGAATTGTTGACAATAGTTTATTGTTTGATAAAAACTGATATTAATGTTATGATGTTATTTAATTTTGAGTTTAAGTATGTTAAACTGAAATTTAAGGTTATAGCATCAATGTAATTCAGTTTTGATATCAATCTATGTTCATTATGATCGTTTGTTAGTTGTTTTGTACATGAAAACGTAGAAAAACTGTCTTAGAAAAATTCTGGAAAACTGAAAATTCGCGACGCTCGATCGATCGAGGATCTGTCAAGCATCTATCGAGCTGGCAGAAGATCTCTCGATCGATCTAGGATCTGTCGAGAATCGATCAAGCTTCGTAGAACTTATTCTCGATCAATTGAGAATCTGTCGTCGATCGATCGAGGACTGTGGATTCAGAATTTTTCTAAGTGTTTTTACATATATAAAGAGCAACGCAATGTGTAATTAGTTTATGCATATTTTAAATTTAAAAACCTTTATCTTAAAACATCTAGTGGGAGAGAGATACAAGGGTTGGATCTCACGGCCTCCATTGTTGGTTCATAGTAGTGTGAAATATATACTTTGTCTTTGCCTTGAGCTTAGCATTCCATGCGGAGAGTATTTATTTCATGGTCCTACAAGATTGAATTTCTTGGTTTATAGTGGTTTGATCAAACGCCTTGTCTTAGTTTCGAGCTTTGCATTCCATGCCGAGGGTGTTTGTATCATGGTACTACAAAATAAGCCTGTTAAAGGGATGAAATGTGGCTACACATGATTCTAAATAATGGTATACACTAGACTAAGTATTATCCTCTATGTTGAGTTCTTACTTATATTACTTAGAGGCTAAATGTAAAACGGCATATTATTAGTGTTTGATAAGAGTTATCGTGATAGCACTAATAATGAGAATAGTTCTCAATCAATCATAGTATTTAATGTTCACTCTATGCTAAGGAATATTGAATATGGGATTGGGTTGTCGTTACATATATTATGTTAAGGTTTGATTAAGGTTCCATACTATATGTTTATATGCAAAATTGATAATGTCCAGTTTACTTATTATATTCATGTTTATTATTTTCAGATTTGAACATGGCATCATTTAGCCCACTTGTTTCTATTCTTAATCAAAATAAACTGACTGGATCTGACTATGTTGACTGGAAAATAAATTTGGACATTGTTTTAACAGCTGAAGAGCACAAATATGTGCTTACTCAACCATGTCCTAGCTTTCCTTCATTAGATGCTCCTCTTGAGGAAAAACGACGATATGATCGTTGGCAGAAATCTAATGAAATGGTCAAGTGTTATATCCTAGCATCCGTCTCAAATGTTCTACAGCATTAAATGCAGGATATAGAACTTGCTTCGGACATTATGCATAGTCTGAAGGAGATGTTTGGTGAGTAAGGTTGTTCAACAAGGCAAGAAACCATGAGGCAAATTTATAATACCAAAATGGCTGAAGGTACTTCAGTGAGAGAGCATTGTCTTACAATGATCTCTAATCTGAATACATTAGAGGTTTTAGGTGCCGACATTGATGAAGAATCCCAAGTGGATATGATACTCCAGTCACTACCGGAATCATTCAAGGAATTCAGGCTGAATTATAATATGAACAAAAAGGTTTATTCTTTGTCTGAATTAATGAATGAATTGGTAGCGGCTGAAGGCATCCTTGGTACTTCTAGTGTTGAAGCCAATGTTGGTGAAGCTTCTACTTCTCAACCTAAGTCGAAAAGCAAGGGTAAGAAGAAGAAGAAGAAGAAGAAGGACTTCACTAAGCAAGAGGGTAAGCAAATTGCCTTAGGGGTTGTCGATAAAGGAAAGAAGCTCAAAGGAAAGTGTTTCCATTGTGGTGAGAAAGGACATCGGAAGAGAAATTGTCCAAAGTTTAAGGCTGCCAAGAACAAGGGTATGAAAACTTCCTTTCTTCTTGAAATATATTTGGTACAGAATCCCACGGATTTCAGGTTTGTGGATTCAGGTTGTACTAATCATATCTGCAATTCTTTGCAGGGTTTAAGGAGACTAGAAAGCTGAATAAAGGAGAATTGTTTCTTACCTTAGCGGATGGGAGTAGAGTTCCAGTTGTATCTATTGGAGTGCTTAATTTGTGCTTTGAGTTTAAAGTTTTAATATTGAAAGACTGTCTTTATGTACCTAATGTTCATAGGAATTTAATTTCTGCAACTTCTTTAGGTAAAGATGGATATTGTGTTATCCTTAAAGACAATGTTGTAAAAAAGAAAGGTAAAGTGTTTATCTGTTCTGGAAATATTGTTGATGGTCTTTATATTTTAACTCCTGATAAGCATGAATTATACAATTCTGAATATAGATAATAATTCACATGTGAAATCATTAAAGAGAAAATTTTCTTCTACTAATGAAGCATATCTTTGGCACTTGCGTTTGGGTCATGTTAATTCAAACAGAATTCAAAGACTTATCAAAGATGGACTCTTACAGCTCATGGATTTTGATGAATTTCCAGTTTGTGAATCTTGTTTGGAAGGTAAAATGACTAAATGACCTTTTAATTCAAAAGGTAGAAGAGCCCAAGAGTTGCTTGAATTAGTACATTCAGATGTATGTGGTCCTATGTCAATCCAAGCAAGAGGTGGTTATGAGTATTTCATCACCTTCACTGATGATTACTCTAGATTTGGTTATGTGTATCTAATGAAACGGAAGTCCGAAGCTTTTGATAAGTTCAAAGAGTTTAAGGCTGAGTTGAGAATCAATTGGGTAAACGAATAAAGGTCATTCAATCTAATCGAGGTGGCAAATACCTTCTTGGTGATTTTAAGGATTACTTGACTGAAAATGGGATTATATCCCAGTTGACTGCACCTGGAACTCCACAACAAAATGGTGTAGCAGAAAGAAGGAATGTGACTCTTTTAGATATGGTTAGATCCATGATGAGTTATTCAACTCTACCAATTTCTTTTTGGGGAAATGTCATAAGTACTACAATATATCTTCTGAATTTAGTACCTTCGAAGTCTGTTCCTAAAACACCTGTAGAGTTGTAGAATGGGCATAAGCCTAGTATAAGACATCTCCATATTTGGGGTTGTCCAGCACATGTGTTAAAAGGAAAGTCTGACAAGTTACAGCCTAAAACAAAAGTGGTTTTCTTTATAGGGTATCCAAAAGAAACAGTTGGAGGATTATTCTATAATCATAAGGATAATAAAGTGTTTGTTAGCACAAATACCAAATTCTTAGAAAATGACTATATGAATAATTTTACTCCTAGAAGTAGAGTTGTCTTGACTGAAATGAATGAACCTGTAGTTAAACAACCAATGGATGAAACTATTCATGAGATGAAACTATTCATGTGGTTGTATTGGATACACAACAAGATACTATTCATGAGATGTCTAGTACACAGGTGCCTTGTCATAGTGGGAGAATTGTTCGGCCTCTTGTGAGATTCATAGGTTTGGGAGAAACTTATGAAGCTATCTATGAAGAAGCTAAATCGGATCCTTACACTTATGATGAAGCAATAAATGATATAGATGCACGTCATTGGGTCAATACTATGAAATCTGAATTGGATTCCATGTATTCCAATCAAGTTTGGGATCTTGTAGAGGCGCCTAATGGCATTAAACTTGTTGGTTGCAAATGGGTTTACAAGAGGAAAAGAGGGATAGATGGAAAGGTTCAAACCTTTAAAGCAAGACTAGTGGCGAAATGGTATACATAAAAAGAAGGCATTGACTATGATGAAACTTTTTCGCCAGTAGCCATGCTTAAATCTATCAGAATTCTCTTATCTATTGCTGCTTATTATGATTATGAGATTTGGCAAATGGATGTCAAGACTGCATTTCTTAACGGCAATCTTGAAGAAGAAATCTATATGTTGCAACCAGAAGGTTTCATAGCAAAGAACCAAGAGCATATAGTATGCAAGTTGAAAATGTCCATTTATGGACTTAAACAAGCATCTAGATCATGGAACATCAGATTTGATCATGCAATCAAATCATTTAGTTTTGAACAAAATCTTGATGAACCATATGTGTATAAAAGACATCAAGATAAAGTAGTAATGTTCCTAGTACTTTATGTAGATGACATTCTACTAATTGGAAATGATGTAGGGGTAATGTCATCAGTTAAAGTTTGGTTGTCAAGCCAATTTGATATGAAGGACTTGGGCGAAGCTAACTATATTCTAGGGATCAAGCTTTGGCGAGATCGAAAGAATAGGATGTTGGGTTTGTCACAAGTTGGATATATAGATAAGGTTCTAAAACGGTTTAGCATGCAAAACTCCAAGAAAGGATTACTTCCTTTTAGACATAGAGTTCCTCTGTCTGATGACCAAAGGCCTAAGACTCAAGAGGAAGAAAATATGATGAGACAAGTTCCCTATGCTTCTACTGTGGGAAGTCTCATGTATGCCATGCTATGTACTAGACCGGATATTTGTTAATCAGTTGGCATGGTCAACCGATATCAGTAAAATCCAGGACCAAAACATTGGCAAGCTGTAAAGCATATTCTCAAGTATCTACAAAGAACAAGAGATTATATGCTTGTTTACCGGTGTGAGGATTTGATTCCCATTGGCTATACAGATTCGGATTTGCAGTCGGATCTAGATTTCAAAAAATCCACGTTGAGATGTGTTTTCACCTTGGGAGGTGGAGGCATAAGTTGGAGGAGTGTTAAGCAATCTTTTATTGCCGACTCCACCATGGAAGCCAAATATGTTGCTACTTGTGAAGCAGCAAAAGAGGCTGTTTGGCTCAAGAAATTCCTTTCTGATCTTGGTGTTGTGAGAATTGAGCAAGTTCCCATTAGATTGTTCTACGACAATAAATGAACGGTTGCACAATCCAAAGATCCAAGAAATCACAAGAAAGGAAAGCACATAGAAATAAAGTATCACATCATTCGAGACATTGTTGCTCGTGGAGATGTGGTTGTAGCAAAGATTGATGGTGCAAAGAATCTAGCGGATCCCTTTACCAAAGCCTTGCCCCAAAGGACTTTCGAATCACATTTGGAAGAGATGGGAGTTAGATTAGTGCACAATAGTCTTTAGGCCAAGTGGGAGATTGTTAGAATTAGTGTCCTTAAATCCTATTATATGATGCTATGTATTTTATTATATATGACATTATGTATGATTTAATGTTGTGTTTAATAAAATTGTTTTGTTATTATCTAAAAATAATGGTAACATGAATATTGGGACATTATCATATAGTCCATGAGATGCATAGTATGTGATTTATGTGAAAAGTCACAGAAGATATAAATCACAAGTTCTTTGTAAACTTAGTATTTTAGTTCGTAGTAAGTGGTGAAATTTGGGCATTTCATCTGCGAAGACTATAACATATCAACTAAGATGATTTGTCTTGATCATGGAAATGGAGATTTTTAGTTGATATGTTGATATGTTTTAAGAGTTAAAACATATTGAACTGGACCGGTGTGAGATTTATTATTCTCCTAACAACTGTCAAATGAATAATAAACTCACGACTTATATTTACATGAACTCTTAATCCTGAGAGAATAATGGACCTGATCATGAGGTGTAGGTTGCTTTGATATATCAGGAGTGAGATCTAAAGTTACAGTCAAAACCTCAGTATGTTGGACAACCACATTTAATGTTGATGGAACATATATTCTCAAGATGGAATTCATAGTCTCTTAACAGAGATACAAAATATTCCCTTGAGATAAGTTTAATGGGTTTATTTATTCAGAATGTTAGGCCTAACTAATTTAGTAAATAGTTACTAGAGTATATATTTATGAAATTAGATTTCATAAATATATGATGAATAACTTAAAGGATTAAACCGGGTACTCAAGGATAAGATGTAGTAATTTACAAAGTGGCAGTCTACCTCCATGACTTTGTGTTACTACGAATATTTTATGAAGGGGTTGCATGTACAATAAAGTCTTGGGATATAATTTATAAATATGGCCTAGAGTGCAACTATATTTATATAGTGGTATTGAATATAGGTAATGGTAACTTTAGACTTGTCAAGAGTTGACAGAAAAGCCCAAAGCCAATTGGAGCTAGTGTCTTATTGGTCCCTTTTGGTCTCATTCCAAGCCACACACTTAAGCCTAATTGGAAAGCCCCAAAAGGCCAACCCAATTAGATAACCAGTTAGATACAAAGGGACAAATATACAGAATTTTTCTGTAGAGAATTTTGTAAGAACTATTGCAAAGTGGTGCATGTTAGTGTTAGACACTTTGACATTTCTCCTTTTAGAACTGATTGAGAGACCACACATCTTGGGCGTTAGTGGAATTGGAGTGAAGATTGAAAGTGTTCCCAAGCAATTTTGATCTTCGATTTTGAAATTTACCGCTCCAAGGTTCTCTCTCTTGTTCTTAAATTCTGAAACTTATATAGTACATGTTAACTTTTATGAATGGAGTAGATCTTTTATTTTTCCGCTGCGCACATGCATATTTCCATCATGTAAATTACTGACGAAGCCAAAAGATTATGCCAAAATGACTAAGTAATAAGATTCCGCCTAGACGGATGTAAATTACTGACGAAGCCAAAAGATTATCTCAAAAAAGCTAAGTAATAAGATTCCACCTAGAAGGATGTAAAATACTGGGGAAGAAAAGAGATTGACAAAAATTCTTGAAAACAGTGTAAGTTACAGCAGAAAAACAACAAGCGTGAGGAGAAAAACCCACAGCTAAAAATTTTTCTAAGGCACGGACGGAGGCAAAATACCTCAAGCATAATACAAATGCAAGTAAGTACACAGCTATAAAAGCCCAAAAACAATGGACAGTTATAATTGTTTTTTACACCTAAAGGCCCATAAACACTGGGCTAAAAATATTGTTCTCAAGACAGATTAAAAGAAGACTGTTTTGAAATTTGAGCCCAAAACATAATGGGCACCAAAAAAAAAGAAAAAAGAGAGAGCAATTTTTCCTAAGTAACAGGTTCAGGAACTAGCGGTGGCATCATCTCCAGTGGGAGCATTCTCAGGAACATCCCCTTCAGGAGCCGAAGACTGAGTAGCTTCGTCAACAGCCATCATTTTATCCACTTCTTCCAAGTCCAAGTTCTCCAGGTCCACTCCAGAAGGGTGTTTGACAAGGTACCTCCTCAAAAGTTCAAAGCCTTTGAAATACCAACTGAAGAGGACAATATTGAACTCACCCATCTGCTGGAAAGCTTTGACGGCGTCAGCGACAATAGTTTTGATACTCTCCTTGGCGCCCGACAGCTGTTCGTCTTTTTCCAAGGTCAGCTGATGCTCAGCTCTGAGGTCATCATTCAAAGTCTTGACCTTTTCCTTCAAGGTGGTGGCCTCGTCCATAGCTTCAACGAGATTCTTCCTCAGCGTAGAGTTCTCCAACTCCAAAGCTTCTGTCCTGGATACTAGCGACGCCACTTTAGCCTCTTGAGTGAGATAATCGACAGTGATATGGAGGCTCTCCCCCAACACCTGAAAAGGAAATTGAAATTGCCAATAAAAAATAAATAAAAAAAAAGGGCTAAAAATTGCACGAGTCCGTTACCTGAACAAGCTTGTAGACATGGCGAGACACGACTTCGTTGAAAGGCATCTCGAAAAAAACCTTCAAGTCCTCGAGAGTGATGACTCTGTGAGCCCTTTCCACCTCCAGCTTCTCGTCATCCCAGACGGTAAACGAACGGGAACCAGTCTTCTCCTTTCCTTTGTCAGATGGACGCAGCTTCTTTGACATGGGAGTGGGGATCTCTTCAATCGAAGTTGCAGGAGAAGCTGTCCTCGTTGTCTCAGTGCCAGAGACGAGGGGAGTGACAAAGGAACTCTTCCCTGTGACGCGTACCACTTTCTTCCCGATGCTAGACAATGGCTCGTCCTTGTTCGATCTCATCTTGGCATACAAATCCTTGTTGAACTTGGTTGTCATCCCTACAAAGAGGACAATACTTGTTAAAAGGAGAGAAGAAACACGCAAGAAAAACCAACACTGACGAGCCAAACACTTACTCTTTTTTCCTTCAATTTTGAGGTTGCGCAAGACAAAAGCAGAAGGTTCCGAGCCTAGACAATGGAAGGAGAGAGTCCTCGGGTCCACCAAATCGTCCCAATCCTTGATTGTCTTCACGTATTCAATTGCTTTTTCCACCCACTCCTTATACCTGCTCTTAAGCTTGGGACGTTTCTTAACTGCGCAGGATAATGGACGAAGGAATTAAAGACAGAAGAAGCGAACACCTCAAAACTCAAGTGATAAGAGGAATTAATGACGCACCTAAGTTTGGGGTTCCCCACTGACGATGTAACCTCGGGAGTTCACCCTAACCCCACTGGAGGAAGTCTCAAAGTCGTCCCAGACACAAAGAAAAACCTAGACTTCTAGTACTAGAAAGACGAAGGTAGACTCCGAACTATCCTGGTCCTTTTCTCCCAAGGAACCAACTCATAGTACCTATATTCCTTGGATTCCTTCAAACGGTACAAATAGATGAGCTCATCTACCTTAAGCTCGCCACCGTCCATAGCGGCCAGCCATATTCCTATACAGCTGACCACAATCCTCCAGGAGTTGGGCATGAGCTGCCCTAGGGCAATACCAAAGCGGTCTAACAACTCCATAAAGAATGGATGGACTAAAAACCTCAACCCACAGACGAAAGCAGATTCGTAAAAGTAGACCTCCCCAGGAAAGAAATGACATGCCCGATCTTCCTCATTGGGCAGACAAACCCTAACCTGCTCTGGGAATTGGAACCTATCCTTAAATCTACCTAATGTGTCAACATCCAGCCCGCACACCTCCTTGAGAGCATGAAAAGCCCTAACCTCTGGAAGAGCAGAAACGGCTGTATCTCCTTCCACTGGATCGTCGCTAGATGACAACCCAGTCTCAAGCTCACTAAACCTAACTTCAGACATCCTCGCCCGCTCCTCCACCAAGTTCTCAAATTAATCGATTGACTGACGAAGCAAAGGCAACAAATCAGCCAAAGCAATGCTCAAACTGTTACTCTCAAAGACGAAATCCTCAAGATATGGGAAAACCCCTAGAGACCCTCCTAAACGCACAAAAAGGAAAGAGATTGAGGGGCAAGCTGTCCAAACCTCAGAACTACTAACCATGGAAAAACTAAAGAAACCAAACCAAAAGACAAATCCTAAAAACCAAAAATATATATATATATATATATATCCCAAAAACCAACAGAGAAGAAGAAGAAGAAGAAGAAGAGGAAATCAGAAATTCACCACGATATATAACTGTAAAAAAGAAGAATCGAAAGAAGGAAAAAGGGACATACCTCAAGTGAAGAACGTAGAAAACTCCGCCTCGCACCAGCTTAGAGAAAAGTCACAGAGGAAGAGATCAGAAGAGATACTCAGAGCAATGATAGGGAATTTGAAAAGATAAAAAGGAAAGAGGAGAAAAGAAGAGGTTTTAAAACAAAGCCCTAAAAATCGAAAATCAGCAGGAAACCCAAGAGCCATACAATGGGAACAGTAACCACACCAACCAATGTTAGGATTAGTGCCCTTAAATCCTATTGTATGATGCTATGTATGTTATTATGTATGACATTATGTATGACTTAATGTTGTGTTTAATAAAGTTGTTTTATTATTATCTAAAAATAATGGTAACATGAATATTGAGACATTATCATATAGTCCATGGATGCATTGTATGTGATTTATGTGATTTTGTCATAGAAGATGTAAATCACAAGTTCCTTGTAAACTCAAAATGTAGTTCGTAGTCGGTGATGAAAATTGGGCATTTCATCTACAAAGACTATAACATATCAACTAAGATGATTTGTCTTGATCATGGAAATGGAGGTTTCTAGTTGGTATGTTGATATGTTTTAAGAGTTAAAACATATTGAACTGGACCGTGTGAGATTTACTATTCTTCCAACGATTGTCAAATGAATAATAAACTCACGACTTATATTTGCATGAACTCTTAATCCTGAGAGAATAATGGACTTGATCATGAGGTGTAGGTTGCTTTGATATATCAAGAGTGAGATCTAGAGTAATGGTCAAAACCTCAGTATGTTGGGCAACCACATTTAGTGTTGATGGAACATATATTCTCAAAATGGAATTCATAGTCTTTTAACGGAGATACAAAATATTCCCTTGAGATAAGTTTGATGGGATTGTTATTCAGAGAGTTAGGCATAACCACTTTAGTAAGAAGTTACTAAAGTATATATATTTATGGAATTGGATTTCATAAATATATAATGAACTAGTCGCTAACCCGTGCGATGCACGGGAAACTTTTTAGTAACTATAAGATTTTAGCAAATCAAGTACTTTAAAATTTGAAAATCTTAAAGAACTTACATTAGCACTCATCAATTTGTTTACAAAGCCAATGCTAAATAGATCTACAAATTGCATTCTTATATCCTCTGTCATTTGCAAGGTGGCAGGACTCTTTTCATTACGATTTACATCCTTCTATCCTTCAAAAGCTTTAAGAAGTGCCATGTGTATAAGGTTATACAAAATTCTGTCATTATAATCAACATCCTAAAGCTAATATCCAATCCAAAATTTGCACATAGATTCTTTAAATTGTATATCAAATTAGAAGGAAGAAATTACATGTAAAAACCAATTCAATAGAGAGATCTATCACACACAGTGATCAATAGTTTAAAAACAAAAGCCTTGTAATGTATCTGTTGTATAGTGTAATCATAGAAATATGTGCTTATCTAAGAATATTTCCATAACATACTTACCCTTATTTGAATTTGAAGAGGAGTGTGATCTTTTTACCACTCAATTATTCAACTACATAAAAAATGATAATCATAATAGCAAAACTGGTCACTATATTAAAATCCTATTTTTAGCTTCAAACCATCTTGCATCCCTAGTCCATCTCTCATTTCTGACCAATTTTTTTAGCATAGTCCAATTCAAAATGTTTTTCTTCTTCTATTCTTTGTATTTTATAAGAACTCCAATTTTCACTACATTCCAATTAAACTATAATTAACTCAAAGATCATACATTGACTACAAAATCTGTTCTACAAATACAAAATTTGTATTTAAAGCAACGCAAAAGACAATTCATGTCAAATGAAACAATCAAGACTAACACAGTAAGAGGCCAGAGCTATTAAAGATGCAATTTAAAAGCTATAAACATAATATCTTATCTGATTCAGATAATAAGGAAGTTTATAGTACCTGATCTAATTTAGATAATAAGGAAGTTAAAGCATGAAGTTGGTGGTTTATAATCTATACAAAATTATAATAAACCAAGTGGACCGTGGAAAATCTCTCACATATTAGAATAACATACCTTAGATCTTTAGAACTCAAGCATTACACAATACATTATACACACACACACACAAACACACACACACATATATATATATATATATATATGAATAGTAAAGGGATTCATACTTTGATCTCAATCAATTATTATTTAATACTGCATCAATTCAAGGGGATCCTAAAGTAGGAAGCAATTTGACACCCATTGATTTTAAAACTCCAAAAGCTGTTTAGGTAGCTTCCCCAGTGAATTAGGCTGCAATGAACTGCACAAACTGGACTTGATACCAATGTCCATGATATTTATGTTTCTCATCGAGACATTTGATCCTTTGATCATTTTGATTGGGTTGACACTTTACCCCCTCTCTCATTTCTGCAAGACAAAATTGACATAATCTAATTGGTCTGGATGGTTTTATAGAAAAAAAAAAAAAAAAAAGTTATTATCACATTTGCCATCAATGATCTTCATATTAGGTGCAGAATTAGAACATGTCATAATCTCCAGTATTGTTAATCAAGTTAACCTGGTATAAATAAGAAGATTTGAGAACCAAGGTTCTTAATGCTCAGATTTTAAATATTGCCAAGCATATATGTTTGTTGTTTTAGGGCTTTCCCTATCTTCCTGGTCACTTACTTAAGATTTCATAGTAAAAAGACTTAGAACTTGGAGATTCAACTATTATGAAATCTTAAGAACTTGGTTAATGTGCTCATGCGAGTTCTAGCTTTAAAACATTCAAGTTAAGTTTGTAAAAATCAAACTCCAGAAGATACAACAATGCAATTGTTTATAGGTAAAGCACACATATAATCAACATGATCATTAAAACAGAGTAAAATTCAAACAATCTTCATGACTCTTACAATTTTATTTGGATTGTGTGTATCAACAACATACCAATGCAATTATTAATTACTTAAAATTCAAAAAAAATTTATTTATACATGATAAGTTACAATTCAAATTGAGTTTCACGAGTTCTTTAAATGTAAACAAGACACTACAATATTTAGAAATTAGATGTACATAGACAAATAGTTAACCCTATACTAAAACAAAATTTAGAAATTTAGTACAGAGGCAAACAAATACCATACCTTTAACCTTGATTCGAATGGAGGAAAAGACTGAAGAGAGGCAATAAAAAAGCAAAAATTAATCAGGAACATTAAATCTGAATAAAAGTAAATGGAAGAACAAAAATTAAGAATGAAACCCTTTAAAACAGCAAACTAATGTACAAAGAATTAAATCTGTTACTGTTTGGTATTCATTGAAATCTGCTGTTTTAAATCTATTGCAAAGAAGGAACAACACAAATGTACAAAGAATTATAAATTGAACAACCATGAATTGGTTTAATGCACAAAAAATATATATATTAAAAAAAAGAATAAAAATTATTGCAAAAACTATTTATAAGATATGGTTATAGAGTCCTAATTAAATTTGTTTATAGTTACAGATTTCTAGACAAATTTGATTACCAAAACACTGATTTCTAATCAAAACATTAACATTCAAACTCTCTCATGTTCCTTCAATCAAACAGTAAAAAACAGAATATTGATTTAAAATAGCAACCATATATCTGCTGTAACTATTAAACATACATGGGAAAAAAAAAACCTATATTATTAGATGGATAAATATTTATAATTCAATATGACGTGTTCTCTATAACTTGAGTCTACTGAGTTTGAGACAAGCGATTATTTGCAATTTTAACTTATTTTAACTATTATTTATGAGTCTTAATGTACTTTTAAGTACTATTTATGAATTTTATTATATTATTTAACTAATTTTTACTTTTATTTACAATACTTTCAACAAAAAAATTTCAATTTCAATTAAATAAACTATTTTCAAACGGACATGAAGTGTGAATTCGAATTATCTATTATGGTTAACATGGTAAAATGTAAGTAGTTGCATATTACTTATACATGAAGTTATCTTCTTTTTTTTCATCATTTAGACTGACACATCACAGTTGTGATAAAGAAGTTATAATAGTTTGTTGTACTAAATTTTTTCTTTCTTTTGCTCTCTATATCTAGACACAATTTTTATTCTATTTTAATTTTTCTTCCACATTTTTTTTTGCAATTTATATATTTTTTATTAAAGAAAGGCAAGGCATTTGAAGGTTGTTTAAATCTCCATAAGTGAAAGTGCGTCCATCATGAAGGTCGATGCTATAGTATAATTATGGGGGTTGTTTGGTCAAAAGAGTCATGACACTAAGTTTTATTCTGATAGCACGAATCAACATTTAAGAACAATACTTTCACAACATGATTTCATTACACTATCACTATTGAGGTTATTCTAAACTCTCTCTTTTTTAGAATTTTAATCTATAACGTCACTCCTGATGATAAGGTTATTCTAAACTTCATAACACTGCAGTTTAATAGTTTTAGTAGTATGCTACAAATCAAGTTTTTTTGTAGTGCTATCACTATCACAATATGGTGTTGGTCCAACTTTATAACATTGAAACATTCAAAAATATCTACCTCAAAATACATGTGTATGAAAACTATATTGCTTTTCTGCACTTATATAGATTTTTATTACAACTTATTAACTTCATTACATTTGATCCAGGAAAAGAATAAAAAGGGAAAAAATCAATACACGTGAGAATTCCTTTCAAACTTACATATTTAGCAGTATGCCTTACTAATACTCCAATAATTTCCGATTTATTTATTACTTCACAATCAACAATGTACACACCCTTTCACATTTTATACTTGAAGCGAAAACGTATGATCAGAGGTAAACTTCAAGACCATGACACACAGACCAATTTATTAATGATTTATTGTAATTCTCAAACTTATAACATACGTACTAGCAACCATTTCTATGTTATTTATCTTTGGCGTCAGACAGAAACACATCCAAAGATTTTAAGGGGAGATTGAGATGCTAGGATTTGGGGAAGCACATGCAAGAAATTCAGGATCATTCTCCAATATAGCCATTTCTTTCTCACCAAGGGTCACCCATGCCTCAATCCCATCACCCCATGGGGTTTCACTGAATATTATTAAATTTCTAAATGCAGGGCCAACTTTCCCCATGATACCAACCCAAAATGGCTTCCCTCAGCCAAAATCAATATCGTTAAAAAACCTAAGCCAGCATGTAAACGCACAAACATCTGGTTTTGGCTCTGCAGAAAACATATCTTCTAATTGGTCAAAGTAATTGGAGAAAGCCAAAAAACCTTCATCTCCTTGCAAACTTTCCGCACTATCGCTATCAAACCCTGCGATGGATTCGTTTACAAGGTCCACCAATTCATGCAGCTCTTTCTCTTCCATAGCCAAATCAGCTGCAGCGGGTGCCCACCAAAATATATTTCCAGTAGATGCATCTGACAAGTGTGGCTTCATTCGTGTCCTCAAGTTCACTGCTTGGACCAGTATGGTCATGGATTTATTTTTCGGCCCAACTGATTTGGCTTTAGAAGCTGCCATGCAGTGTTTCCAAATGAAACATGCCAATGCCTCAGTGCGTGTTGGTTTTGGAACTAGTTCGCTTTTCGCTTTGGACCTTAGAGTGGCTATTGCTTTTTCATGGAACACAAACCTTCTCGTAACATAATCACCTTCTTTAAACCACAAGTTATCCATTGTAGTTATATACTTTTGTGGAAGTGAATCTCTTGGTGGAAACATGATTGATCCTTCAGAGAAATTTGGATGTATAACTTTTTCTGGAGACCTAGTAAAGGTGGCAGCCCAAGAATGAAGGAAAATACTCGCAGTTGTTGCATCTGCAACCTTATGTGAGCAGCTCAAGCCGATTGCTATTCCACCACAATCAAAGAGGTTCAATTGAACAGCCATTTGACCTATAGTAGTATTTGTTTCCTTGCAAAAGGCATGGTATGGAACAAATAGACTCAATGAGTCTGTTTCTAGGTGCTTAAGGAACTCGGACATGGAACAATTAACACGAGCTTCCAGAAAGAGAACACCAGTGTCAAATTCATGGATGAAAAGGTTGTCTTTAATGTTCCCAGAAAATGGGTAAAAGATATTGAGGGTGTCTGATAGGGAAGTTTTAAGCTGTGCAATAATTTGGGACATGTCTGGCTTGAGATTGGTCATGGGGTAGAAGAAGACTGTCGGAACATAAGTTGCAGGAGTGACCTGATCCAAGAGGGTGAGTTTGTAGGGTTTCAGATGGTGCAATGTTGGTGAAGATGGTTTGATTGTTTCTTTTGAAATGATAGTGACCTCAACCTTCATCATATTGGCACACGAATTTCTTTGAGTAATCTCTTTTCTTATTTGCAAAAGATCATGTTGGTCCTAAATGTGTTACCTAGAGCTTTCCTTTTATAAGTGTCTTCCGCTGCATAACAGTAATACTACTTTTACAAATTATTTTACAATATTTTTATAAAAAGTTGATGTGACAAATTTTTTATTAGTTTTTATTTAAACATATTGTTAATATTACTTTTTTATTTACCAATAATTAGTTACCACATCAATAATTTGTAAATTTTTTCATAACAAAGTTTGTAATATCTACCATTTATCATGATAGAAACTGAAGACTTTGTGAAAAGGGGTTTACTTGTTCAACGAACTATCTTAAATGATGGTAGTTGAAGCAATCAATAGCCCAACCAGAATCTCATAGATTGAGAGGACAGTTCGAATTTTTCCAAGGAGGCAATTGGTGTCCGATGTTGATTTTTCTTTTGTTCTCTCTGTATATTATGCAAAAATAATTATTAAAGAAAAAAAAAAGTTAGTTACAGTATCTTAGATTCTGATTCTTAAGTTTTATCTTAAAATTCAATTATGTAGTTACTTAACTAAAAAATACACTTCCATCCCAAAAGAAAAAATTTACATGACAGAATTTTAAAAGAAGAATCTAAAGAACAACACCTAAGTACTGCAACTAAATCTTGCCCTATACAAAAATGCCACAAAAGCTCTTTTAAAAGTTTGGGTAATAGTCATTTTAGACCTTTATCTTTTATTTTTATCATTTTAATCTTGCGAGTTAACATTTCCTGCTATAATTAGTCCTTCCATCCATTTGTTAACAAATTAATTACCATTAAGGGTCCGTTTTAATAGAACTTATTACTGAAAACTGAAAATTGAAAACACTATAGCAAAATAATTTTTAAATGTGTGAATAGTATTGTGGGACCCTTTTTTCTGAATAAAGTGCTTGGGAGTCCTATGAACAGTGCGTGAACAATAACTTTGTTTCTGCACAGTGAAATAACGTGCATGAACAGTACCGGTTACTATTCATGCACGTTGAAAAAAAAACACAAAAACGCAACAATTATCATCCAGATCCAAACAGTCACTAAATCTCCTTAAATTTTTACCTTTATCCCCAATTTTTTATACTAAAAATTTTACTTTTATTTCTCAAAAGGATGTATTATGCTAAATTTTATTTTTCAGAATTTATTATATACCAAAATTCAATATCCATTTGCGGTAGCATTACCGACTATAACCTAATTAAATTTTCAAAAAATACTCGTTATGCAAAAGGATCATCACATCCAATATTTTGTTACCTGACAGTGAAGGTCTAAAATATTCAATATCATCCAACACCAACCAACAAACGCGAAAACCATCTGTGTGGACAAGTACACTGACAGTGATAACTCCAATAGGCTCTCTAAAATCTTTTTTTAGCAAACACTACAACAACACAATCTAACAACCACTCTATCTCTAAAAAAGAACTTTAGGGTCTGTTTGGATAGAACTTATTGCTGAAAACTGAAAACTGAAAACACTGTAGCAAAATGATTTTTAAATAGGTAAAAAACACTGTTCATGCCAAAAGTTACTGTTCATTGACCTAAAATCACTGTTCATGGCCAATGAACAATAACAAACACGCGTAAAAATAAAAAATAAAAAATTTGGACGTGGACGTGCATTTGCCTGTCCAAACGCCCTCTTAGAGTGGCTAAAGTAACTCTATGTAGCCATTACTATAACAACTCTAAACATTTTTCTCAATTAAAATAATTACCGGTTAAATAAAAATTATTATTTTTCCCCTTTCCTCCTTTTCTCTTTCATTCTTCAGTCTCTCTTCTCATCAGAAAACAAAGGGGAAGCAACTCTCTCTCACAAAATCAACACAACCTTCTCTCCCAAAAACGATCCAACAAATCCTTCAGCCCCAAACAAAAATTAGAACCAATATATATATATATATATATATATGTATGTATGTATGTATGTATGTATATAGAAGCCGATCTAACCCAATCCGGCCGAATGCACAGAGTCTTAGCAAGTCAAACCAAAAGCATGCACCTATGTCTTTGAAAACCTTCTTGATCTACCGTTGGAACCTAGAAAAATCGGCAAAACCGAAGCTCCAAAACTACCAGATCGATCTGAGAGACTTTGGGTGAATGGTCGTTGATGATCTAAATGATTTTAGAAATTGGCAGATAGAAGAATTTTTACAACCAACACATGAGTATACGCTTGGCTGAAGAAGAAGACTTTACCGGAGAAGAAAGGCAAAAGGAATGAGATATTTTCTCTGTGAAAAATGAACGGTGGAGGATTTAGTAATACTGAGAAACGTGTAGATTAAAGAATAAATTAAAGAGTGAATGAAAAAATTAATATTTAAATTGAATAGAGTAATGATATAGAGTGAGTTGGAAAAGTAATTATTTATTCTTCAAGCATACAAAAATTTGAAAAAATTACCAAAGATGCTCTAACCTAATTAAATTTTCAAAAAAACTCAATATGTGGAAGGATCGTCACATCCAATAAGGGATACCTTTCATTACCTAATAGCTGAAATATGAATTATGCTAGGGATATAACTTTGGGCACAATTTTATGCTACAATTCACCATATGACGAGTTGTGATTGGTAAGGGTATGTCAATGAGTCATGTGAGGACACACGCTCACCAATCACAACTTATAATATAACGAGTTATGATACAAAATTGTGTCCTAGCATACTCCTGAAATATTCAATTCCATCCAACACCAACCAACAAACACGAAAGCCATCGGTGTGGACAAGTACACTGACAGTGATATATAACTCCAAAAAGAATGGCCAAGAATCAGGTTTTGGAGTTATATATGACTGTCAGTGTACTTGTCCACACTGATGGTTTTCGCGTTTGTTGGTTGGTGTTGGATGATATTGAATATTTCAGACCTTCACTGTCAGGTAACAAAATATTGGATGTGATGATCCTTTTGCATAACGAGTATTTTTTGAAAATTTAATTAGGTTATAGTCGGTAATGCTTGTTGTGAAATTTTAAAATACTCGCAAGTGTACAAACCGTACCGAAGTATAGTTTGACAAGAACGAGGTCGAACCCACAGGGACTTGAATGAACGTAGGAAAATTAATCAAATCTTAATCAAACTAATCCTAATCTAGTTTAATAAAAATTGGTTGTTTTGAAATTAAATAAACTAAGCAAATACTTAAACTAAGCAAAAGATATAAAGCAATAAAAAGATGTAAACAATCAAGAGAAAGGAATTAAGGTTTTGGAATCCGCCTTGTAAGTCATATCAGCATATATTTATGATCATTAATTTTTCCCAACTCACTACATGATAATCTAGAAATCAATCTTGCTATCATGGAAAATATTCTCATTAAAATCCTTATTTTAAAAATCAAAAGCATGTTCTTCTTCGCTTCTTAAGTATAAAATCAAATCATCAATTGTATCTATAGCCAAACAAATCACAAGATATATCCAATTCTAAAAATCAAATCATAAATTGTATCCATTGACAGATAAATCACAAGCGATATCCAATTTTATAATCAAGAATTATTAAACCAAGCATTCAATTAATTAAAACAAATCCTAAATCATGAGAAAAACATGATTGAACTCATATCTAGAATCTCATCTTAGTCAATTGATATGAAGCAAGAACAATTTAAATTATTAAAGAACAACTATTGTGGAAAAAAATCAAATCACATAAATATTACTTATAATCCTTAACAAGGTTTCATCATCAACCCTAATTATAAACTTAGCTACTTATAGTAATTAAAATAAAACACAAGAATAAAATACTAAACATTAAACTAGACAAATAAAATAAAATTAACTGTTATGGAAGAAAACCAAAGAAGTAGCCGCACTCTCTATGTTCAGCCTTCAGCCCTAGCACTGGCCCCCTTGAATTTTGCCCTAAAGAGCCTTTAAATAGGTCAAGGAATCCTATTACAAGTTGAATTCCCGTTTGGGGAAAATTCCAGATTTTTAGGCTTCACTTAACCAACAATTTTGGCCCATTTAACGTCAGAATTCGGACTTTTGGTAAACTACAAAGTTGTAGCTGTGGGGAGTAAAAGAACCCAAGCAGGCATTTAGGCCTTTGGGCTCTAGCAAGGAGGGTCGATATGTTCTTAAGCTAAGAATTTGATGGTACTACAAATCGGCTCATACGCCGAGGATCCGAGGATACAGCCGAGGGTGAGTTTCTCCTCGGACAGATCCAAGAGAACTCGGAGATTCGCTATAAAGGTCAATGCAGAATTCTGTAAAGACTGTTGGTTAAAAGGGAGAAACCCTGAACCTTCTAGATGCACCGGTGTTAGAAAAATACCAAGAGCAAAGGCTGCCACCTCCACATTAAAGGCTCTGCACCTACCTCCCTGGCTGCATTAATGGGGAAGTGACCCCTAAACAGTAGAACTGAAACTTCTGGTCACTATTCAAAGGCACTAAAAAAAGAAATATCTAGGGGGGAGGGGGTTTGAGCAACACGTGGAGAAAACATCAGGAAAAGAAGTATTTAAAGGGGGTGAAGGACAAAGAACGGGGGGTCAGTAATTAAGAAAGAAATTAAGAATTGTAATCTTTAAGAAAGAAAAAGAAATAATAAAGAAGTAGTCCTCGGCTCACGTCCGAGGAGACCCATTTGCAATTATCAGTTGTTATTTACAAGTGTTTATACTTCTTAGCCTGTTGTCAAGTTCTCAGCATCTCTAACCTAGATTTCAGGCCCACGCTCTACAAATTTCATTGTTTAAGGCTCATTTGGCCTGAGCCCGTAATTGTCTTTGGGTCCAGGTGTAATTGTGCACTTACAATTGGCGCCGTCTGTGGGAAATCTAGTCTGGAAAGGAGCTAGGATACTATGGCAGGCCTAGGTTCTCCCCATGCAGAATCACAGGGATCACAACCGGAAGATCTTTTCGAGCGTCTTGAGTTTCGAAGGGATCGTGAGGAAAGTGTCCATACAGAATACCCTAGGGCTAGCCATACTCATGGCGGGGGTAGCACCACCCACGAGGATGGTGCTAAAGCCATGCAGAAGGAGATCAATCGTTTGAAAAGAAAGTTGCGCCGCGCCAGACGTAAGTCTTCACCGTCCTCATCTGATCCTTCTTCAGGGGAGGTCCGGGGAGGTAGTTACAGCTCTAGGTCATGTTCACCCTCCGGCGCAATGTCCTCTTGTGAGGAGGACGACCCGCCAGCTCGCAGACACAAGAAACTCCCTTCCAGGGGCTTGGGGAACAATGCTATGAGTCGGGCGTTGCACCAACTCTCCAAATCTCCATTTTCACGGAGGATTGAGAAAGGGAGGCTTCCCAGGAGGTTCACCCAGCCCACCTTCATCATCTACAATGGCTGGACTGATCCGGTGGAGCACGTGAGTCACTTTAACCAGAGGATGGTGGTGCACTCTCATAACGAGACCGTGATGTGTAAAGTTTTCCCCTCTAGCTTGGGACCTGTTGCTATGAGGTGGTTCAACGGCCTTAAATCGGGGTCTGTAGGTTCGTTTGGGGAGCTTACTAGAGCATTCGCTTCGCGGTTTATCACGTGTAGCAGAATGCCTCGGCCATTGGACTCGCTGTTATCCATGATCATGAGGGAAGGGGAGACGTTGAAAGCATACTCCGACCGGTACTGGGAGATGTTTAACGAGATAGATGGTGATTTTGATGAGGTGGCGCTCAATACCTTTAAGGTAGGTCTTCCTACTGATCACGATTTGAGGAAGTCCTTGACCAAAAAGCCCGTCTGCAGCGTACGTCGCCTCATGGATCGCATTGATGAATACAAAAGAGTAGAGGAAGACCAGCAGCAAGGAAAGGGTAAGGAAAAGGTTATCCCACAGGAGAGAAGGGATTTCAGGTCGGACAGATACCACAACAACAAGCCGAGGAGAGATTACATTGGGCAGTCTGGCTCGGCAGCACCTCAGGCCGTGAACACTGTGTTCCGAGAACCAGTACACCAATTACTGGAGAAAGTTCGTAAGGAGCCTTTCTTCAGGTGGCCTAGTAAGATGGCAGGAGACCCCGCGAAGAGGAATCAGAACCTCTTTTGTCAATACCATCAGGACGTAGGCCACACTACCGAGAACTGTCGGACCCTTTAGAACCACTAAGAGCAGCTTGTTAGTGAAGGAAAATTGAAGTAGCACCTGTGTTAACCTAGTGGGCAGGGCAGTCAATCCGGCTCAAACAATCAGAGAAATAATCCATTTTGGCCGGCACTGGGAACAATTAACGTTATCTTCGCTGCACCTGGTAGGACCGGTTCCGGTCCCACTAGGGTGATGGCGGTTTCCCATTCTCAGGCCGAAGAGGCAGGCTGCAGGCCAAAGAGGTTGAAAGTGACTTTACCCGTCTTGGGATTTTCAGAGGAGGATAAGGTTGGTACCATTCAACCCCATGAAGATGCTCTTGTGGTCACTCTCAAGATAGGGAATTATGATGTGAAGAGGGTGATGATTGATCAGGGCAGTGGTGCAGATATCATGTACCCTGATTTATTTAAGGGGCGAAGGTTGAAGCTGGAAGATCTTACTCCTTATGACTCGCCACTCATAAGCTTTGAAGGAAGGGCCGTTGTGCCGAAGGGACAGATTTGTTTGCCCGTACAATCCAGCTCAGAAACGGTTGAGGTGGATTTCATTGTGGTAGACGCGTACTCCCCATACACAGCCATCCTCGCCAGGCCATGGCTGCATACTCTGGGGGCCGTCTCGTCTACCTTGCATGTTAAGGTTAAGTTCCCCTCTGGGGAATATGTTAAAGAGATCCTCGGCAGCCAATCGGTGGCCAGGCAATGCATATCGGCTGCAGTGCTTCATCAGACAGAAGCCGAGTCATCGGCTTTGCTCATCAAAGACTTATAGCAATTAACAGCTCCGGATGCACCTGAAGTGGTGACAGGAGAGGAGGCTCTTTATGAGGAGTTAGAGAAGTTTTTGATAGCGGATGACCCAGAGAGGTTCTTCCAAGTTGGCATACGTTTGCCACACCAGGAGAAGATGGAGTTGTTGGAATTTCTGAAAGACAATATTGATGTTTTTGCGTGGGACCCTTATGAGGCTCCAGGCGTAGATCCGAGCTTCATTTGTCATCATTTAAATGTAAACCCCGCCGTTGTTCTGAGAAGGCAGCCACCTCGGCGTTCTTCCAAAGAATATTCTGAGGTTGTCAAGGAGGAGGTGCTCAAACTCAAGAGGGCTGGGGCTATTAAAGAAGTTTTCTACCCCGAATGGTTGGCGCATACGGTTGTGGTCAAGAAGAAGAATGGAACGTGGAGAGTATGTGTGGACTTCACAGATTTGAACAAGGCATGCCCCAAGGATTCGTTCCCAATGCCGCATATTGATCAGCTTGTGGACACGACTGTCGGACATCCTCGTATGAGTTTTTTGGATGCCTTCCAGGGTTACCATCAGATTCCATTGGCAATGAAGGATCAAGAGAAGACTACTTTCATTACTCCAACAGGGAACTACCACTATAAGGTAATGCCGTTTGGGTTGAAGAATGCTGGGGCTACCTACCAAAGAATGATGACTAGACTATTCGAACAGCAACTGGGAAAGACCATTGAGGTATATGTGGATGATATGGTGGTGAAGAGTAAAACAATACCTTCACACGTTAAAGATTTGGCCGACACCTTCCAGGTGCTAAGAAAGTACAAGTTGCGCCTTAATGCCTCAAAGTGCTCTTTTGGCATGGGATCCGGAAAGTTCTTGGGATATATGATTACTCATAGAGGCATAGAGGTAAACCCAGCGCTGGTCAAGGATATTCAGAATTTGCAGCCGCCTCGGAACCCAAAAGAAATCCAATAATTGACCGGAATGATTGCCGCGCTGAGCAGATTTATCTCTCGGTCAGCTAACCGATGCCGTCCTTTCTTCCAATTGTTGAATAAATGGAAGGGGTTTCAATGGACCGAGGACTGCGTGTTAGCCTTCCAACAGCTTAAGCAATATCTTTCTCGGCCACCCATTTTGTCTCGCCCCGAGGCGGACGAGGTTTTGTTTGCTTATCTGGCAGTGGCCATCCACGCGGTCAGCCTGGTCCTCATAAGGGATGAAAGCGGGGTGCAAAGACCGGTCTACTACGTTAGTAAGTCTTTGACTGAGGTCGAGGTGCGCTATCTCCTCTTGGAGAAAGCACTTCTAGCCATAGTTCATGCCACGCGGAAGCTTCCTCATTATTTCCAGTCCCACACTGTGGTGGTTCTTACCCAATTGCCTCTCAAGGCGGTGTTACGCAGCGCCGATTACTCTGGCAGGGTGGCAAAGTGGGGAACCATTTTGGGAGCCTTTGACGTTAAATACAGGCCTCGCACCTCAGTGAAGGGCCAGGTCCTCGCTGACTTGGTGGCAGAGTTTACCGAACCATTGCTAGAAGAAACTCTGAAAAAAGCACACATGGATGAAAAATCAGTTGGTGTGATCACAGCCGCAGTACCACCGACTTGGAGAGTGTATGTGGACGGAGCAGCTAATCAGAGAGGGTCTGGTGTTGGACTTGTCCTGATGTCCCCTGAGGGAATTGTCTTCGAGAAATCTTTGAGATTGGCGTTCTCGGCTACTAATAATGAGGCCGAGTACGAAGCAGTCTTAGTGGGCATGAAGATGGTACATAGGATGGGTGGAAAGGAAGTCCATGTGTTCTCGGACTCTTAGTTAGTGTTCAGACAGGTCACGGGGACCATGGAGGCTAGGGACCCAAGAATGCAAGAATATTTGGCCCAGGTCAAACGTCAGCAAGCTGAATTTGACTCCTTCGTCTTAGCTCACATTTCTAGGAGTGGAAACACCCATGCAGATTCTTTGGCTACGTTAGCAACGTCTTCGGCTCAGGGTTTGCCCAGGATTATCCTCGTGGAGGATTTGCTAGAGCCAACTCTTACCGTTGTCAACGCAACTCACAAGAATCCTTGAACTGCGTCATCCCAGTTTCCGCCATCAACTCTCCGATCAGACCTTTCCCGAACATCACCCTCCTCCCTTACTCCCCTTTTCGCTACTGCTCATGTCGCTCCGTCCTCAACCCCTTCGCCATCGTCGACTTCACCGCAACCACTTCCCTCCCAACTATGCCTCCATCTCTAACGACAACCTCCCCGCTAAGCTCTTCCCTCATTACACCACTGAGTACTCCTAAGACAACCAAATCGACCAGTCGCTGCCACAACTACCGCTTGTTTTCTTGTTCGTGATTGATTTCTCAATTCTCCGATCTACAAGCTAAGAGCATCTTAAACGGCGCTTGATCCACAAAAATGAGATGTGGAGGTTAAAGGGCAAAACAGAGGGTAAGTGTTGGGTATATGTGTTTAAGGCTTTGTGAGCATGTAACATGTGTAATAACATGCACACCGAGATTGGGTTGGTTAGGTTTAATGGCTGTGCCAGATTGGTGAAGGTGGAGATCGTGGTGGCTGGGTCAGATTAGTGGTGTTGGTTCAATTTTTTTGGGTCGCAGGTGGTGGGTAGATCTAGGTTTTCTGGGTTTGGATCAGCTAGGTCCATTGTGGGTTTGTGTTGGTATGGTTGAGGAATTGAGCTGGGTTTATTCAATTTTGTGGGTATTTTGTCGATGATTGTATTGATTTAATTTTCAGATTTAAATCTATTTTTTCTTTTGGATAATTTGGTTTGTGTATATATATGGATTGATTTTTTTTTTTTTACAATATTCTTTTATGATTTTTCTGTGTTTGATTTCTGGGTTTGTATGATTTTTTTGGGTTTGTGTTCTTGTGTGTTCTTGATGGGTTTGTATAATTTTCTGGATTTGTATGATTTTCTGGATTTGACTTGACATTTATTTTGAGAGTAAATAGTATATATTTGTTATTGTGTTCTTTGTGTATTTAAATTTGACTTTGTGTTTGGTTCTAGGTTTTTGCTCTTACGTTCTTGTGTTCATGTTTAAATCTATGATTGTGTTCATGTGTGTTCTTGATCAAAATGAAGTAATCTGAATTGATGTATTTTATTGTTTTTAATTTTGTTTTTTGTTTTTTAATTTCGTTAAAATTGATTAATAAATTTTTTTTATATTTAGAAGCTGACATGGCATTTTTTTAAATGCTATTTAAAATTTTTTATTATTTTTTAATTGGCCACATCAACATTTAATGTGCCAGCAATGCACTCACTTTGCCACCTAAGCAATTTCTGTTAGTGGACTAACAAAAATAACCAAAATGGAATGCATTAATTGATTTAGGAACTAAAAGTGATAAAATTAAAATATAGAGACTAAAATGGAAAAAAGCCAAAATGTAGGGACTAAAAGTGCATTTACGCCATATATTTACAATAAACCACTAGCCTCTAAGCACACAAGTAAGGCTCTTTTATTTTTATTTTTTCTAAAAGTTAATCATTCTTATTTATTATAATTTGTGATCGTTCCATTCTTCAATTACAAAAATACCTAGAGGTGTGATGAGATTTATACGAAAAAATTATTTCACCCACAGACACATAAATCTCATCATACCTCTAGATATTTTCGTGATTGAAGAATGAAACAATCGTAAATTATGATGAATGAAAATTATTAACCTTTATGGAAAAAAAATAGAAGAGTTTTTTTTTTAAGGCTAATACTTTTTTTAATTTTAATTTGGAATTGTTGCATTTTTTCATTCATTAACATAGGAGAGTGATGAGATGCAGTGTTTTAGGATGCAAAATACATATGTTTTGCATTTCTGAATGGGGATGGGAATGTTTTAGCGCAAAAATCAATCTTCTTTATTTTGATCCACCATTATTCAAAGCAACGGTTGGTAAGTTTTTTGGTTGCTTACAACCACAAGTTTGTTTTGTAATAATACATACCAAAAAATATAATCATGATCATTATCCACAAAGGATGAACATATTTATTTTGACGTAAAGACTATTGAATCACAAAATAAAACAAACAAACAAATTTATATGAATCTTTGATATTCAACTGTATAAGTTTTTACATAATAAGTGAAGGACTTGCTACATGCATTACTACTCAAGCACCTATATCCATTTTTCAACCACCCCATTAATTAAAAAGAAGACATGTGTATGACAGTCTTTGATAATTTGTTCAAACCACCCCTCTTAATCTACTGAATCAACCTACAAATAAGTTAAAAATTGAGTTATTAATGGTACTATTTTGGTTGGTGGAAAAACATCCTCAACAATTAACTAATAACTAGCCTCTAAGTATGCGCTCAAGCATGCTTAAAGGCTCTTCTATTTTTATTTTTATTTTTTTCTAAAGGTTAATAATTTTTATTCATCATAATTTACAATTGTTCCATTCTTCAATCACAAAAATATTTCACCGGTGTGATGAGATTTATGCAAAAAAATTATTTCACCTACAAATGCATAAATCTCATCACACCTCTAAATATTTTTGTGATTGAAGAATGGAACAATTGTAAATTATGATGAATAAAAATTATTAACCTTTAGAAAACAAAAAATAGAAGAGTCCCAAAGCATGTGCGTGAGCATGTGCTTAGAGACTTGTGTTCTTTGTGATCTTGTGTTAATGTTTAAATTTGAGTTTGTGTTTTTTGTGTTTGGTTCTGGGTCTGTGCTTTATGTTCTTGTGTTGATGTTTGAATCTGTGATTCTGTTCTTGTTCAAAGTGAATTAGATCTGAATTAATGTATTTTTTTGTTTTTAATTTTTTTTTCTTTTTTAATTTCGTTAAAATTGATTAATAATTTTTTTTTTTTTAGAAGCTAACATGGAATTTTTTTTAAATGCTAATTAAAATTTATTATTATTTTTTAATTGGTCACACCAGCATTTAATGTGCCAGCAATACACTCAGTTTGCCACCTAAGCACTTTCCGTTAGTGGGCTAACAGAAAGAACCAAAATGGAACGCGCTAATTAATTTAAGGACTAAAAGTGGTAAAATTAAAATATAAGAACTAAAATGGAAAAAAGCCAACATGTAGGGACTAAAAGTGCATTTACTTCTACTTTTTTTAATTCGTAATTTGAAATTGTTGCTATTTTTTCATTTATTGAAAAACATAGGAGAGTGATGAGACGTGTTTTAGGATGCAAAATGCATACGTTTTGCATTTCTGAAAGGGGATGGGAATGGTTTAACTCAAAAATCAATCTCCTTTATTTTGATATACCATTATTTAAAGCAACTGTTCATAAGTTTTTGGCTGCTTACAACCACAAATTTTTTTTTTAATAAAACATACCAAAAATATAATCATAATCATTATTCACCAAGGTTGAGCATATTTATTTTGATGTAAAGACTATTGAATCACAAAATAAAACATACAAAAAAAAATTATATGAATCGTTGATATTGAACCGCATAAGTTCTTTACATAATAAGTGATGGACTTGCTACGTCCATTACTACTCAAGCACCTATATTCATTTTTCAACCACCCCATTAACCAAAAAGAAGAAGATGTGTGTCCGATGGTCTTTGATAATTTGGTGGAGCAAAACCCAAACGACCCTTTGGTCAAGACTTATTTTTCACGCCACATAGCATTCCTTCATTGCCAACCCACTCCACATCAACATACTATTGATTTTTTGGGTAATCTCTTTAAGGCCAAAAAAACTTATATGTCATTCAACTACATGAATTGGGCTCACATGGCCCACAACATCATCAACATCAATATACGGATCGAGCTCAAGCAATGAATCAAAGCTCACGGCCCATATCACCTCTCTCATATTTCTGGAAAGCGGCTTCTCCAACAAAAGCTTATATTTACCCAAAATGACAACAAAGTCAAAGGTACGTCATCTCATCTTTGGCTTTGATAGGCCAAAAACGTATTGACCCCTTGTGATGAATTAAGTTGATTAATTAGCCAAGTTATTAATTAATCAAATTAACATGCAAAGTGTGTGGTAGCACAAACAAATCACCAATTAAACTAAGTATGCAGCGGAAATTAAATGACACGGTGATTTGTTTACGAATGGGGAAAACCTACACGGTAAAAACCCCACCGGGTGAATTTAAGGTCACCACTCCCAAAATTCCACTATTATCACAACAAGCGATTACAAGTAAAGGAATCCCAAGTACCTTACCAACCTACAATTGAACCCTTACCCCAATACCCAATTGGACTTGTTCTGTAGTGACAATTTCTCCTTTCAATGCACGGCTCCCAAGCACGTGACTAACCAATTGCGCGGATCCCAGTACGCGACTTCAATCACCAACAAGAGAAGATTGTTGGCTGCAAAGTTCTTCAATTCATCCACATGATGAAAATCAAGAAGATGCTTGATTACAAAACCCTATGGTGCAAAGACACAGCAACTTCTTCACAAGAGATATGAACTAGGGCAAGAACTTCGTCTCAAGTTACAATTTGCATGAACAAGGATTTCTCAATGCTTGTGCAACTTGCCACACTTTGACGGCCCTTAAAACAATCCTTTTATATGTCTAGGGTTAGGAGAAAAGAAGGCCCAAAGACACATCCACGGATTGGAATCAAAACAGAACTCAAAATCTGTTTTTCTTAAACCTCGACAGATAGAGGTATCGAGATGCTGTCGAGCAGCTGTCGAGCCACGAGGCTGGAACAGCTTTTTAAACCTCGACACATGCTAGCTGTCGAGCTAGCTGTCGAGCTTTAATGAACTTGCACTATTCAACTTGGTTCTTGGACAGACTTGATAACTTCAACACTTAATCTTGAAACTCAGTTTCTTGAAGTATAAAACTCATTATAATTCTATCCAATTACAAGTAAAGTGAGTTTTGTCAAAGGATTAGCCGATTACATAAATAATGAATGAGATGTGTTCTTAACAAGTGAAACACATATGTCCTAACAATCTCCCCATTTGGCAATCTATGACAAAACCACAACAAACAACTGAACATATGAAAGAAGTCATAAATCACTCAACTCAAACTCACTTGTTGAATACAATAAAATCTATCCTAACACAAACTCTTGAAAAACTTTGCAAGAAGAGAGTTTATGACAAGAAGACTTTGACAACCTGTATTTCTGAAACACTTTAAACAAAACTCATTAAGGCATCTTAGTGTGAAACAGAAATAATAGATTGCATACAAATAGAGAATCATGTGTATAAAGAGAGAAAAGAAACAATACATGTAGAGATAGGTGAAAGAAAACATACATCATCACATATATAACAAAGATAAGCACAATGTATGTAATAATGGTCACAAGACCTAGGTACAAGAAGAAAATGTATCTAAAGTAGAGAAAAGAAAAAGATACAAGTAATCTTTACTACATCCCTCAACACTCAACACTCCCCCTATAAAAAATGTCCCTATACAAGCTCTCCCCCTAAGTATGACTACTATCATAACCTAAAACTACTCCCCCTTTTTGTCACGAGTGACAAAGGGTAGAGTGTCAAGTAGACATCTCATCGGTAGAGCTAGCATCTCCATCATCATCATCCGAAGCATCATCGCCATCACCATTATCAGCCTCAGACTCAGAAGCCACTGGAGGTGGTGGAGGAGAAACCTCAGGAGCAAAACCACCCATGATCACCTGTCGTCGAGCAATGCGACCAACACGAACATTCACCTAATACAACTCTGTATAAAGTGTATCCAAGCGAGCATCCATGCGCTGAAGCTGCACCATGATGTCTCCTAATGACACATCGCTCGTCGAAGAGGAGGGAGCGGATGAGACACGAGCAGATCTAGATGGAGCAGAACGGGAGCAAGAAGCTGCTGAACCTGTCTATCGCAACCTAAACTGTGCCTCACTACGTTTTACAGTAGCGGCGTCTATGGCAACCATGACATGAAAAGGGTCAGAGACAGGAAAAGGAATCGAAATATGGCTTAAAATCCTCGTGATAGCAGAAGGAAAGATGAGCTTATCACGGGTAGCCGTATGCTTATACACATCTATGATAGAAAAGATAAAATGTGAAGCAAAGTCAATGGTGAGATCCTAAAGAAGAGACAACAGAAAACGAGCACGAAGCTCTGTGATAGAGTTGTAGTGAGAGAGAGGATACAACATAAAAGTCATCACCATGTTTAAGAAACGAGGAACTTTAGCAAAAGGTCGACATGGCGTAAACTAGTGCTCACCCCAATCAGAAGGGCGCTCACAAAAAGCAAAAATCATCTCGTCTTTGGACACAGTCCGTAGACGCTCACAACCGGGGTAGTTAGGATGCGCAACCCTCAGTACTTGGAGCACATTGGATACCAACTCCGGTGTGACAACAATGCACATACCTCGAACGCGAGTGTGAAAGAGAGGTACTGAAGAATCAAATCCATGCAAGTTGGAGTAGAACTCCTGGATCAGTACGGAAGGACAAGTGACTGGGACGTCACACAGTGACTCCCATTCCCGTTTGTGAAAGACATCGGGAAGGTCGGTGTCGGCGAAGTCCGCCAGAACAACTTGGCGTTCCGAATGAACACCTCTTTTAGAGAAGTTCTTCGAGAAGTCCTGATGGGCTTTCTCATCACGGAACCGAACAAAAGGAGGAGTAGGATCAGAAGATGAGGAGGCCCGAGAACGAAGAGGGTTTTGGGTCAGAATAGACTTACGTTTTGGTGCCATAAACACTACTAACGTAAACAGACAGAGAGGGGGAAGAAAGAAACACTCAGAAAAGCCCCAAAAAAATTCAAATATAACAAGTATATTGAAAAGAGAACGTATGCATGGGGAATGCATGAACATGGGACATGCAATATGAAAAACATCATGGGCTCAGCCCAATCCAATTCTACCAGCACACAAACATATTGCACAAATCTAAATGCATGAGAAGACAGATAGAATGCTAATGTGATGCAATGCATGGAGTTTTTAAGATCAAATCTACAAAACCCATCCCAAAAATTTCAACAAAAACTCATCAATTTTGAAAAACCCCAAAATTTTTCAAAAACCCCAAAACCTAGGTTTCAAAAACATGAAATGCATGAGAATGAGGGAAAAGAAGCTTACCAAGTGAAGAAAAACTTGAAGAAGCTTGAAGAAACCTTGAGAAAAGGATTTGGAGTGAGAGAGAGAGGTTTGGAAGATGAAAATACAAATCTATCGAGAGAGAGATCGAGAGAAATGAGAAACGGATCGCACAGAACCTTTAAATAGAGGTTCAGTAAATCCCAATAGATACACGTATCGAGAGGTGTCGAGACATCTATCGAGGTAGGTGTCAAGAAATACAACGCCGATAGATACAGTTATCAAGAAGGTGTCGAGGAACAAGACAAGACACGAGAACAGATGCTCGATCGATCCACCAGGTGTCAAGAAGCTATCGAGAGGACAGGAGGTTTCTCGATTGATCTAGAAGGTGTCGAGAAGCTATCGAGATTGCAATAAGAAAAAGCTGAGAAGCTCGACAGACAGCCAGGTGTCGAGGAGGTGTCGAGCCAACTTTTCAAAACAATTTTTCAAGAAGGGAAAAACACAAACATGAATGCAATCACGCATGCAACTCAACCAATGATCCAATCAACATATTAGACTCTCAAAATCATCTCTCAACAATAATTTTAAGCACAGGGATCTCAAAATACACACTCACACACTAAACAAGTCTAACCGATTTTATATTTCAAAAACAAGTCAAGACAGTTTAGTGAGCATACATCAACACATGTAAACCTTGTGATGGCCAAATCACATTGTACCTGCACATGTATCAAAAATAGCAAAGAATATTGCATGTTGTGTGTGAAAACATCGCAAGATTGCATAAGTGTCTTTAAGATATGACGATTTGAGATATGAGAAAATCAATTTAACTCACACACAATCATAACTGTTTAATGGGGACTGTCACCTTTGAGGTACATCCTATAACTCCCACATCTCTTAGAAGACACGCTTGCAATCATATTTAAAGCATTTCTGATCTTTTTTCTTTTATTTTCTTTGCATATTTTCTTTTTATTAAGCAAACCATGCATGAGTATATAAAAGAGAGAAAAGAAATACCCAATTATGTTAAGCTTTTAAAATTGCACTTTTGCTATGCTGAAGCATACAGATTTCATTGACATTGCACTTTTGGTATCCCAAAGCATACAGATATCATATCATGATTGGTGGGTAACAATGGTGAGATGGTTATTTATGCCTTTCTCTTAGGATTCTCTAGTCCTACCCGTCAAAAAGAGTGATACGAATGTTAAGTACAAGAGATCACTTAACCTTACTCATCACAAACTAAGAGCCACAAAGCTCACTTGCTTAGTTGTGCATAGAGATGCTCATCTAAGCTACAAGAGATACAAAGTTTAGACAACTCTGTTTCAATGGCCATTTTAAGGTTCACAAGAACCGATCTACACATACACACACTGTTTTTGTATTTTTCTGATTTTTTAATATTTTTTATTTTTATTTGAAAAGCAAAATAAATCAAAAACTGAAAATAAGCAAACAAAAATATATTAATCAAAGCAAAACAATGCATAAAACTAGACTGACTCAAAAACAGTAAAGCAAAACACACAAGTAATGCAAAAACAAAAACAAGAATGGGAGAGAGAGAGAAAAAATGAATAAATCACTTGGAACCCTTTTCCTTCCACACCTTGGAAGAACCTTTCCTTTTTGCAAACCCTTGAACCGGTGAAAAGGGGGAAGGATTGAAACCATTCAAGTTCAAAAGGAACATGAGGGCTTTGAAAAGATCTCCAAGAAGAGCAAGAAAGGTTTGAAGCTGATTCTGGTTCCAGATGCTATCATGCCATTGCTCTGTTGAGTGGCTAACCACTTATAGCAATTTGGTCAAGTATGACCGGCAATACCACAATGATGACAGAGATGCTGCTTCTTCTGATTAGGCTTTTTAGAGTTAGCCTTCTTAGCCCTAGGGTTTTTAGTTTCCTTCTTCTCAAGCTTAGGTGGTGCTCCTAAGATGGATTTACCCTTGTCTAGGTTCTCACTTGCTAATTCAGCTTTAACATCATTGTTCTCAATTTTAATGTTATTAACAGGAGGAACAAAAACATTAGTACTAGTAGAAGCAATATTAGAGGAAGAGAATTCATACCCCAAACCGGTTCGATCGGAAGCAGATTTCTGAATGTTGTGCATCTCATCCAGCTTTGCACTTGATGTCCTCTCCAATTGAGCTCTAACTTGAAACAACTCCGCTTCAAGCTTCTTGGTCTTCTTAGCCAAGAAATTATTCTCGAATCTCAGTGCCCCAATAGTCTGATTGGCTTCATCAACCTTAGTGGAAAGCTCTTCACAGTCAAGTTTCACATCACTGAGCTTCTTGGTGGCTAGCCTATAGAGTTTCTCATGCTTCTCAGAAAGCTTGTACAGTTTCTCATAGGTTGTATGGATATCATCTTGATCATCCATCTTTTCAAAGTTGGATTCCACCAATTCCTCTTCTTCATCCACATCTTCAAAAATCCCTTCAGTAGGATTGACAGTGGCAGTGAGGGCATTCAAAATTCCGTCATCCTCATTGTCGTAATCATCCTTAGGCTCAGTGTCGCTCAAAGTAGCAGCTAGTGCCTTGCTCTTCCCAATGCTCTTGAGATATGTGGGACACTCTTGTTTCATATGGCCAAAGCCTTGACACCCGAAACACTTAGGTTTCGCTGGAATAGTATACTGACTGTCATCCCTAGCATCCTTCTTCCCTTTATCTTGACTCTTGAACTGAGAAGAGCTAGATTGCCTACGGTCCTTGTCGAAGCCTTTTCCATTGGCATTTTTCATGAATTTCTTGAATTTCCTGGTGATGTAGGACTTCATCTTAGAGTCTTCATCGTCTGATGACTCATCTGTTTCACTACTCTTTGTCTTCAGTGCCATGCTCTTGCCTTTGCCCGACTTGCGAATTCTTGTCAACCCTAGCTGATAGGTTTGCAGATTGCCAACCAGCTCAGTCAGAGGAATCTTGTCAATATCCTTTGATTCTTCTATTGCCGTGATCTTGGCATGGAATCTCTCGGGCAGAGATCTGAGCACTTTTCTCACAATCTTGGGTTCAGGAATGGTTTCTCCAAGATTGAAAGCTGAGTTCACTATGTCCTTGAGCTTGGCATAGAACTCATCAAATGACTCATCCTCCTCCATCTTAATTTCTTCAAAGCTTGTAGTGAGCCTCTGTAGCTTCGAATCTTTGACAGCCTTTGTTCCCTCATAGGTTGTCTGGAGGATGGTCCATGCTTCCTTAGCAGTTTCAGTGGAGGATATCTTCTTGAACTCCTCATTACTGACCGCACTGAATAAGGCATTCAATGCTCTGCTGTTGAAGTTTGCCGCCTTGATCATAGCTTCATCCCAATTGGCCGAAACTTCTTTAGGCTTGGTCCAGCCTATCTCTACAGCTTGCCACACCTTCTCATCTAAAGACTGCAAGAAACCTCTCATGCGTACTTTCCAGTATGCATAGTTAGTACCATCAAACAATGGAGGTATAATAAGAGACTGACCTCTATCCATGAAAAACAGGGGTCAATGGATCACACACAAAGATTAAACCCTAATCAGAGTGTGCTTGCTCTGATACATCTTGATAGGCCAAAAATGTATTGACCCCTTGTGATGAATTAAGTTGATTAATTAGCCAAGTTATTAATTAATCAAATTAACATTAAAATTACCCGATGGGGTTTTTGCCGTGTAGGTTTTCCCCATTCGTAAACAAATCACCGTGTCATTTATTTTCCACTGCATACTTAGTTTAATTGGTGATTGTTTGTGCTACCACGCGCTTTGCATGTTAACCTGATTAATTAATAACTTGGCTAATTAATCAACTTAATTTATCACAAAGGGTCAATACGTTTTTGGCCTATCAGGCTTATGATCTAAGCTCATGAGCCTCTTTGGGGAAACTTTGGGAGTCGTGGTTTGGAGGGCCAAGAGGTATGTTTAGTAAAGTTCAAGCGGTTTAAAGTTGATGAAAGAAACAAGTTGCTTGGCTTGTCTTCTCTAGCAGTTTAAAGTTGATAAAAGAAACACATGGTAAGCCTTTCTTATCACATAGCACTTATAATGATAAAACACCCCATTATTATTTTTCTAAAATTTAATATTCATCATATGACAAACACTCAAAAACTCAAGTCATCTAAATGCTGACAAAATAGCTATTCATTCAATCTCCAGCTATTGTTATACAAATTTGTAATTCTAATCATATTATTTCACATAAATTATATTACTATTTTCAACTAAAATCCAACTCAAACACATGACTAAATTTGATTGGCTATTTTCAATTTTTAAATATAAAATATTCATGATATCTTTAATACCCAATTGCCATCTACCATAGTAGAACCAAATATTCCCCTACCAGCTACCTAAGCAGAGCATTAAATGCTCTTCTTGCTCACCAATATTAAGTCACAACACAATGAGCCATTGACTAAATCTCTAAAATTTCATTAACTATCAATCAATCATCTTATTACTGATAGGCCAAAAACGTATTGACCCCTTGTGATGGATTGATTGATTAATTAGCCAAGTTTATTAATTAATCAAATTAACATGCAAACACGTGGTAGCACAAACAAATCACCAATTAAACTAATTATGCAACGGAAAATAAATAACACGGTGATTTGTTTACGAATGGGGAAAACCTACACGGCAAAAACCCCACCGGGTGATTTTAAGGTCACCACTCCCGAAACTCCACTATTATCACAACAAGCGGTTATAAGTAAAGGAATCCCAAGTACCTTACCAACCTACAGTTGAACCCTTACCCCAATACCCAATTGGACTTGTTCTGTAGTGATAGTTTTTCCTTTCAATGCACGGCTCCCAAGTACGTGACTAACCAAATGCACGGATCGCAATACGCAACTTCAATCACCAACTAGAGAAGATTGTTGGCTGCAAAGTTCTTCAATTCATCCACACGATGAAGATCAAGAAGATGCTCGGTTACAAAACCCTACGGTGCAAAGACACAGCAACTTCTTCACAAAAGAGATGAACTAGGGCAAGAACTTCGTCTCAAGTTACAATTTGCATGAACAAGGATTTCTCAATGCTTGTGCAACTTGCCACACTATGACGATCCTTAGAATAATCCTTTTATATGTCTAGGGTTAGGAGAAAAGAAGGCCCAAAGACACATCCACAGATTAGACACAAAACAGAACTAGGAATCTGTTTTTCTTAAATCTCGACAGCTACAGGTGTCGAGGTGCTGTCGAGCCTCGGGGCTAGAACAACTTCTTAAAGCTCGATAGATGTAACTGTTGAGCTTTAATGAAGAGCACTTCTCAACTTGTTTCTTGGACAGACTTGCATGGCTTTAACACTTGATCTTGAAACCTTGTTTCTTGAAGCATTAACCTCATCCTAAATCTACCCAATTACAAGTAAAGTGCATTTTGACAAAAGATTAGCCAATTACATAAATAATGAATGACATATGTTCTAAACAAGTAAAACACATATGTCCTAACAATTACTTACTAAAAATGTATAATAGTAGAATCTTGGACCAGAAATATAAATACCCAAAAAAGGAAATATTTCCAACAAAACACTAGCAATGTGTTCAGCACTTAACACCTAACTAAAAGTGACATCACTAGCCATTTAATGCTCAATCTTAGTAGCTAGCTACTATACCCAAAACAGCAAGATGCCATTAAAAGAGATCTTACCATTTTCAGCTAGACCCAAGAAATAAATACTAAACATTCTCTCCAGTAGCCAGACATCATCCAGCTGACCACATCTACTTCACCCCCAAGTAAAAACTATCTTATGATAGCTGTGACCAAGGGAGTCAATCTCGTACCAGAAGCTGTACCGGTTTGACCAGCAAAACAATATTTTTCGGTACTGGTCAATACCGATGTATTGTTTCGAGTTTACTGCTATTTTTCATATTTATTGATGGGACTGACAAAATCACTACGGACGAGTTCAATGCAATAGACGAGACCGCTCTCTGAGACGAGCCTAAGCAAGTATCTACGTCACTGACGAGGATATCAGGATCATTCAATGCCGCCAATAATGCCCCATACAGTTACAAAACCAAGTGGATAGACTGATGAAGGCATATTAAAACCCCATTACTCAGCAAGAAGCGTTATCAAGAAAGGCATTAACACCACAATATCAACCACAACGGCTAAAATCCAAAGCAACATATATAAAGCTCTCACATTGTCAATACAAGATACAGAGACAATTACAAGATATACAAAATTATTCTTACATACAGTTATAAACTCCCTTATACTGACTTTGGCATCGGAGGCGTTGTGGCAGGTACCACACCGGTGACCATTTTAGGGAATTGCTACTTCCATTCCAACGCAAGCGAACATCCAGCTCCATCTGGACGAGCTCACTGCAACTGACGAACTTGTGCTTCATCAGTTTGGCGTCGTCTGTGGGAACTGACATTCTCGTATCCAAATTCAAGTACGTAGTTTCCAATCAACTGTTACATTCGGATGGAGTCCAATCAAGATTCTATAGCCCTAGCTATGCAAATCCAGGCTCTTACGGCTACCGTCGAAGAGCTCACTAGACAGAATCAGGAAATAAGGCAAAGTAGAAGGATCGGTCCAGGACCAATCTCATAGAAGTGGGAGATAGCCACAGAAGAAGTGACCGTCGAGGGCCCGCCACTCCGGATGAATCAAACTCAGATCCCCTCTAAGAAATGTGGAAGGAGATGGACGAGCTGAGAAATACCATTCGAGGGAAAACGGACCAAAGTTTGGACAGAATGGTCAGGACGACAGATTCACCTTTCACTTTGGCAGTCTTGGAGCACCCTGTACCGTCGAAGTTCCGATTGCCTTAGCTTGAACCATTTGATGGTTTGAAAGATCCTCTTGATCACCTCAACACCTTCAAGACGACTCTGGGCCTCCAACAGCCCCCCGACAAGATCCTGTGTCGATCCTTCCCACCACTCTTAAAGGAGCTGCAAGGGAGTGGTTCATAAAACTGCCAACGTCATCTATTGATAGCTTCGAACAGTTGGGCAGCGCCATTTTGTCGGCAAACAACACCCGAAGAGACCAGCAGACCACTTGCTCACCATCAAGTAGGGGGAGAAAGAGACCTTGAGGTCGTACGTGAAACGCTTCACCCGAGAAACACTGGAGGTCGACGAAGCTGACGACAAAGTGCAGCTGACAACCTTTAAAGCTAGGTTGAAATCCAAAGAGTTCGTGATCTCACTTGCGAAGAATCCTCCCAAGACGATGGCAGAAATGCTCCTTAAAGCACAGAAATACATGAATGCTGAGGACGCACTAGCCGCCATTAAAGATGTGGGGAAAATAGAAGAGAAGGGAAAAAGGGAGGACGACTGCAAAGGACGAAAGAGGGAGCGTCCAGATCATCGGCCTACTGACATGAATAAAAGGAAAGACGAAAGAACTCCATGAATGGTAAAATTCAGTCCTTTAGTTATGCCAGTTGATAAGATGTTAGCGCAAATTAAGGATGAGCACGTTCTCAAGTGGCCAAGGCCATTACATTCATCCCCCAACCTGCGTGACAAGAACAAGTACTGCCGGTCCCACAAGGATCATGGCCACTACATGGAGGATTGCCGGGCCTAAAAGAGCAAATAAAGGAATTGATATAGAAAGGGAAATTGCAGAGGTATATGAAGAAGGGAGAACCCAATAGGTTCAGAGACGGCAAGAGCCAGCGTGAATCCTCGTACAAGAAGGAGGATCGTCCGTTCCAACCACCACAAGATGTGATTAGGGAGATACGTACGATCACAGGGGGCCATTTGCAGGAGGATCATTCAAATCCCTTAAGAAGGCATGCTAGAGGCAAGCAAATAGCATCCACATGATACCCCCGTTCAAGTAGAGACGGACGAACCAGGACATGTCTTTTAACGAGGAGGATACTAGGGGAGTGAAGTAGCCCCACAATGACCCCTTGGTCATAATGCTCACAATCGAAGGGTTCAATACCAAGAGGATCCTTGTAGATAACGGAAGCTCCTCAGACATCATCTACTTACCTGCCTTCCAACAGCTGAAGCTAGATCCTGGAAGATTGCGCCCATTTGACTCCCCCCTTGTCAGCTTCAGTGGAGACAGGGTATACCCTAAGGGCATAGTGACATTGACAGTCACAGTAGGGACCTACCCGAGGCAATTAATCCGTCAATTGGACTTCTTGGTGGTAGACTGCCCATCGTCTTACAACGTGATTATTGGGAGACCTACGCTTAACCGAAGGAAGTCAGCCACGTCCACATATTGCCTAAAGGTAAAGTTCCCAACTGAGAATGGTATTGGTGAAGTAAAAGGAGATCAGATCCTGGCCAGGGAATGCTACCAAGCCGTCCTGGCTACAAAGAAGAACCATATATGGACGATCAAGGAGAAAGAAGAAAATAAAGTAGAAGCCTTGGAGACAGTAGAACTAGTCGAAGGAGAAGCAACCAAGACAACAAGAATAGGAAGGACACTACGGCCTGAGATGAGAACAAGGCTTGTCCAATTGCTCAAAGAAAACCTGGACGTCTTCACATGGAGTCACGAGGACATGCCAAGCATATCCCCAAAAGTCATCCAGCATAAGCTGAACGTGGTCCCTGAGAAAAAGCCAGTCCAGCAAAGACGATGAGTCTTCGCCCTAGAACGAAACCAAGCAATTACAAACGAGGTTAACAAGCTGCTATCAGCAGGTTTTATCTGGGAGGTTTATTATCCTGATTGGCTCGCCAATGTCATGCTAGTGAAAAAAGCAAATGAAAAATGGAGAATGTGCATGGACTTCATGGACCTGAACAAAGCTTGCCCGAAAGATAGCTTCCCACTACCAAGAATAGACCAACTGGTGGACTCTACGTCTGGGCATAAGTTGCTAACGTTCATGGATGCTTTCTCAGGGTACAACCCGATAAAAATGGCTGAAGACGACCAAGAAAAAACTGCTTTCATCACTAGTCAATGGCTCTATTGCTATAGGGTGATGCCCTTCAGGCTGAAGAACGCAGGGGCAACCTACCAGAGGTTAGCAAACAAGGTGTTCAGTAAGCAGATTGGCAGGAATATAGAGGTGTACATAGATGACATGCTCGTCAAGAGCAAAGAAGAGCTTGGCCATCTGGACGACCTAAAGGAGACGTTTGCCACCCTCAAAGAATATCAGATGAAGTTGAATCCTAGCAAGTGTGTTTTCGGTGTAGCCTCGAGGAAGTTCTTGGGATTTATGGTGTCCCAAAGAGGAATAGAAGCCAACCCAGAGAAAGTTCAAGCCATACTTGACATGACATCGCCCAAGACCGTCAAAGAGGTCCAAAAACTCACAAGAAGGATCGCAGCCCTCAATAGGTTCGTCTCTAAAGCAACGGATAAATGTCTACCCTTCTTCAAGACATTGAAGCAAGCTTTTGCCTAGACTGACAAATGTGAAGCAGCATTTCAAGAACTCAAACGTTACTTGAGAAATCCACCCCTCTTGAGCCCATCCAAAGAGGGAGAAAATTTGTATTTGTACCTAGCAGCGTCAGCCGCGGCCGTGAGCGCAGCCCTGATTCGAGAAGAGGACAAGAAACAACTCCCAGTTTATTACATCAGTCAAGTTCTCCAAGAAGCAAAAGCCAGATACCCCAGGATTGAAAAGATTGTATTCGCCCTAATAGTAGCTTTGCGCAAGCTGCGACCATATTTCGAAGCAAACCCCATCCTGGTGATGATGGGCCAACCCATCAAGAAGTCCATGAACAAGCCTGAGGCAACCGGGAGGATGGTCTAGTGGGCAATTGAGCTCAGCCAGTTCGACATCGAGTAACACCCTAGAACAGCCATCAAGGCACAAGTTCTGGCGGACTTCATTGCTGAGTTCACCTTCCCAGAAGACGACAACCCTAGAACAAGCCTGAGGCAGCCGGAAGGATGGCCAGTGGGCAATTGAGCTCAACCAGTTCGACATCGAGTACCACCCCAGAACAGCCATCAAGGCACAAGCTCTGGTGGACTTCATTGCTGAGTTCACCTTCCCAGAAGACGACAACCCCAGAACAAGCCTGAGGTAGCTGGGAGGATGGTCTAGTGAGCAATTGAGCTCAGCCAGTTCGACATCGAGTACCGCCCCAGAACAGCCATCAAGGCACAAGCTCTAGCGGACTTCATTGCTGAGTTCACCTTCCTAGAAGATGACAACCCCAACAATGAGACAGAACGATGGACGATCCAGACTGATGGTTCGTCAGCTCAAAAGAAGGGAGGAGTGGGAGTCATTATAAACACCCCTGATGAAGAAATGCTCAGATACGGAGTTCAACTGAAGTTTCCAACCACTAATAATGAGACTGAGTACAAAGGAATACTGACGGGGCTAAGACTTGGGAGGGCACTCAGGGCTAAGAACCTGCTCATCCAGAGCGACTCGAAGTTAGTAATAGAGCAGATCAAAGAAGAGTATGAAGTAAAGGAGGAAAGAATGTAGAAATACCTCAAGCTGACGAAACATCTAGCCCGGGAGTTTGATAAATTGGAGTTCGCACAGATCCCAAGAGGCCAGAACATGGCAGCAGACGAGATCGTAAAAATGGCCTCGTCAGAGGAAGGGTCAACAAGCATGGAGTTAGACATGGACATTCAGAAATGCCCTAGCATTGACGAAGTTTAAGCATTTTCAATCCAGAGTATAAACAGCTGGATGACGGCGATCGTGTCGTTTCTCTAAGATGGGCACCTCCCTCAGGACGCCAAAGAGGCCAAGAAGATCAAGAAGAGAGTAGCCAGATTTATGATCCTAAATGACACATTATACAAGAGAGGCTTCTCCATGCCTTACTTGAAGTGTGTTAACGAAGAAGAAGCTAAGTACATCCTAGGAGAAATCCACAAAGGAATTTGTGGGGACCATGCTGGCCCCAGGTCCCTAGTAAGCAAAGTCATTCGAACAGGTTATTTCTGGCCAACTATGCAGGTGGACGTAGTAGAACTCATGAAGAAGTGTGACAAGTGTCAAAGGTTCGAGAATGTCCAACGACTTCCAGCAACAAGACTGACGACGATATCATCCCCGTGGCCATTCGCACAATGGGGAATCGACATCGTCGGCCCACTACCCCTAGGTAAAGGTCAGGTAATATTCCTACTAGTTGCAATTGATTACTTCACTAAATGGGTCAAAGCAGAAGCGATAGCAACCATCACCGAAGCATGAATCCGAAGCTTCGTGTGGAAGAATATAATTTGTAGGTTCGGGATCCCAAGGACGATCATATTAGATAATGGGCGGCAGTTCAACAGCCAAGGCTTCAGGGACTTCTACTCAGGCCTAGGCATTAGGAACCAGTTCTCATCCCCAATGCATCCGCAGCTGAACGAACAGACGGAGGTGACGAATCGAACACTGCTTAAGATTATTAAAGCCAAGCTGGACAACGCGAAGGGTGCCTGGCTAGAAGAATTGCCCAATGTCTTGTGGGCCTACAGAACAACGGTGAGAACCCCAACAGGAGAAACCCCTTTCAGGCTTACTTATGGCACTGAAGCAGTAATCTCGGTTAAGGTAGAAGTGGCCAGCATCAGGCGAGAGGTATTCCATGAAGAAAACAATGACGACTAGCTACAAATCAACCTGGATTGCTTGGACGAAGTAAGAGACAAAGCTTCCGATAGGATGATGAAGTACCAGCAGAAGATGGCCGAATATTACAACAAGAGGATAAAGCTCAAACGACTTGACATAGGCAACCTCGTCCTACGCAAGGACACTACAGCGACTAGAGACTCTGCCCAAGGAAAGCTCGGCCCCACATGGGAAGAACCCTACCGAGTCGTCCACTACTCCATTCAAGGCAGCTATCACCTGGAAACCCTAGACGAACAGAGGCTCCCACGACCATGGAACATTGAGCACTTGAAGAAGCACCACCAACAGATGTAACAAATAAGTGTATTCATTCCTGAAATTAATAAAAGAACTGTTCAGCGAATGTCTTCGTGTAAACAGGTCTGATCAGCTGAAAGCCACAAAAACCAAAAATGGGTAAGTAATAAGATTCCACCTAGGCGGATGTAAATTATTGACGAAGCCAAAAGATTATCCCAAAATGGCTAAGTAATAAGATTCCACCTAAACCGGTGTAAATTACTGACGAAGCCAAAAGATTATCTCAAAAAAGCTAAGTAATAAGATTCTGCCTAGACGGATGTAAATTACTGGCAAAGAAAAGAGATTGACAAAAATTCTTGAAAACAGTGTAAGTCACAGCAGAAAAACAACAAGCGTGAGGAGCAAAACCCACAGCTAAAAATTCTTCTAAGGCACAGACGGAGGCAAAATACCACAAGCATAATACAAATGAAAGTAAGTACACAGCTATATATGCCCAAAAACAATGGACAATTATAATTGTTTCTTACACCTAAAGGCCCGGCTAAAAATATTGTTCTCGAGATAGATTAAAAGAAGACTATTTTGAAATTTGAGCCCAAAACATAAAGGGCACCAAAAAAAAAGATAGAGCAATTTTTCCTAAGTAACAGGTTCAGGAACCAGCGGTGGCGTCATCTCCAGTGGGAGCATTCTCAGGAACATCCCCTTCAGGAGCCGAAGACTGAGTAGCTTCGTCAACAGCCATCACTTTATCCACTTCTTCCAAGTCCAAGTTCTCCAGGTCCACTCCAAAGGGGTGTTTGACAAGGTACCTCCTCAGAAGTTCAAAGCCATTGAAATACCAACTGAAGAGGACAATATTGAACTCCTCCGTCTACTGGAAAGCTTTGACGACGTCAACGGCAATAGTTTTGATCCTCTCCTTGACGCCCAACAGCTATTCATCTTTTTCCAAGGTCAACTAACGCTCAGCTCTGAGGTCGTCATTCAAAGTCTTGACCTTTTCCTTCAAGGTGGTGGCCTCGTCCATAGCTTCAACAAGATTCTTCCTCAGCGTAGAGTTCTCCAACTCCAGAGCTTCCGTCCTGGATACTAGCGATGCCACTTTAGCCCCTTGAGTGAGATACTCGGTAGTGATATGGAGGCTCTCCCCCAACACCTGAAAAGGAAATTAAAATCGCCAGTAAAAAAAAATAAGGGCTAAAAATTGCACGAGTCTGTTACCTGAACAAGCTTGTGGATGTGGCGTGACTTCGTTGAAAGGCATCCCGGAAAAAACCTTCAAGTCCTCAGGAGTGACGACTCTGTGAGCCTTTTCCACTGCCAGCTTCTCGTCATCCCAGACAATAGACGAACGGGAACCAGCCTTCTCCTTTCCTTTGTCAGATAGACACAGCTTCTTTGACATGGGAGTGGGGATCTCTTCAATTGAAGTTGCAGGAGAAGCTGTCCTTGTTGTCTCAGTGCCAGAGACGAGGGGAGTGACGGAGGAACTCTTCCCTGTAATGCACACCACTTTCTTCCCGATGCTGGACAATGGCTCGTCCTTCTTCGATCTCATCTTGGCATACAAATCCTTGTTGAACTTGGTTGTCATCCCTACGAAGAGGAAAATACTTGTCAAAAGGAAAGAAGAAACAGGCAAGAAAAACCAACACTGACGAGCCAAACACTTACTATTTTTTCCTTCAATTTTGAGGTTACGCAAGACGAAGGCAGAAGGTTCCAGGCCCAGACAATGGAAGGAGAGAGTCCTCGGGTCCACCAAATCGTCCCAATCCTCGATTGTCTTCGCATATTCAATTGGTTTTTTCACCCGCTCCTTATACCTGCTCTTAAGCTTGGGACGTTTCTTAACTGCACAGGACAATGGACGAAGGAATTAAAGGCAGAAGAAGCAAACACCTCGAAACTCAAGTGATAAGAGGAATTAATGACGCACCTAAGTTTGGGGTTCCCCACTGACGATGTAACCTCAGGAGTTCACCCCAAACCCCACCGGAAAAAGTCTCAAAGTTGTCCCCAGACACAAAGAAAAACCTGGACTTCTAGTACCTGAAAGACGAAGGTAGACTCCGGACGATCCTGGTCCTTTTCTCCCAAGGAACCAACTCATAGTACCCGTATTCCTTAGATTCCTTCAAACGATACAAATAGACGAGCTCATCTACCTTAAGCTCACCATCGTCCGTAGCGGCTAGCCATATTCCCATACAGCTAACCACAATCCTCTTGGAGTTGGGCATGAGCTGCCCTAGGGCAATACCAAAGCAGTCTAGCAACTCCATAAAGAATGGATGGACGGGAAACCTCAACCCACAAATGAAAGCAGATTCGTAAAAGCAGACCTCTCCAGGAAAGAAATGACACGCCCGATCTTCCCCATTGGGCAGGCAAACCCTAACTCGCTCTAGGAATTGGAACCTATCCTTAAATCTACCTAATGTGTTAGCATCCAACCCGCACACCTCCTTGAGAGCGTGAAAAGCCCTAACCTTTCGAAGAGCAGAAATGGTTGTATCTCCTTCCACTGGATCGTCACTAGACGACAACCCAGTCTCAAGCTCACTAGACCTAACTTCAGACATCCTTGCCCGCTCCCTCACCAAGTTCTCAAACCAATCGATTGACTAACGAAGCAAAGGCAACAAATCAGCCAAGGCAACGTTCAGACTGTTACTCTCAGAGACGAAATCCTCAAGATATGGAAAAACCCCTAGAGACCCTCCTAAATGCACAAAAAGGAAAAAGATTGAGGGGCAAGCTGTCTAAACCTCAGAACTACTAACCATGGAAAAACTAAAGAAACCAAACCAAAAGACAAATCCTAAAAACCAAAAAAGAAAAAAAAAAAAAAATATATATATATATATATATATATATATATATATATATATATATATATATATATCCCAGAAACCAACACAAAAGAAGAAGAAGAGGAAATCAGAAATTCACCACGATATATGACTGTAAAAAAGAAGAATCAAAAGAAGGAAAAAGGGACATACCTCAAGTGAAGAACATAGAAAACTCCGCCTCGCACCGGCTTAGAGAAAAGTCATAGAAGAATAGATCGGAAGAGATACTCAGAGCAGTGATAGGGAATTTGAAAAGATAAAAAAGGAAAGAGGAGAAAAGAAGAGGTTTTAAAACAAAGCCCAGAAAACCGAAAATCAACGAGAAACCCAAGAGCCATACAATGGGAACAGTAACCGCACCAACCAGTGTTAGGATTAGTGCCCTTAAATCCTATTATATGATGCTATGTATGTTATTATTTATGACATTATGTATGACTTAATGTTGTGTTTAATAAAGTTGTTTTATTATTATCTAAAAAAAATGGTAACATGAATATTGGGACATTATCATATAGTCCATGAGATGCATTGTATGTGATTTATGTGATTTAGTCACAGAAGATGTAAATCACAAGTTCCTTGTAAACTCAAAATGTAGTTCGTAGTCAATGATGAAAATTGGGCATTTCACTTGCGAAGACTATAACATATCAACTAAGATGATTTGTCTTGATCATGGAAATGGAGATTTCTAGGTGATATGTTGATATGTTTTAAGAGTTAAAATATATTGAACTGTACTGTGTGAGATTTATTATTCTTTCAATGACTGTCAAATGAATAATAAACTCACGACTTATATTTGCATGAACACTTAATCCTACTTGATCATGAGGTGTAGGTTGCTTTGATAGATCAGGAATGAGATCTAGAGTAACGGTCAAAACCTCAGTATGTTGGGCAACCACATTTAGTGTTGATGAAACATATATTCTCAAGATGGAATTTATAGTCTCTTAACGAAGATACAAAATATTCCTTTGAGATAAGTTTAATGGGATTGTTATTCAGAGAGTTAGACCTAACCACTTTAGTAAGAAGTTACTGAAGTATATATATTTATGGAATTGGATTTCATAAATATATAATGAATAACTTTAAAGGATTAAACCGGATACTCAAGGAATTAAGATGTAGTAATCTACAAAGTGATAGTTTTCTTTCATGACTTTGTATTACTACGAATATTTTATGAAGGGGTTGCATGTACAGTAAAGTCTTGGGATATAATTTATAGATAAGGCCTAGAGTGCAACTGTATTTATATAGTGGTATTAAATATAGTTAATGGTAATTTTGGACTTGTCAAGAGTTGACAGAAAAGCCCAAGGCCCATTGGAACTAGTGTCTTATTGGTCCCTTTTGGTCTCACTCCAAGCCACACACTTAAACCCAATTGGAAAGATCCAAAAGGCCAACCCAATTAGATAATCGGTTAGACACAAAGGGAGAAATATACAAAATTTTCTATAGAGAATTGTAAGAACACTATTGTGAAGTGGTATAAGAAGTGTTAGACACTCCTTGACATTCTCCCTTTGGAACTGATTGAGAGACCACACATCTTGGGCGTTAGTGGAATTGGAGTGAAGATTGAAAGTGTTCCCAAGTGCTTCTGATCTTCTGTTTTGAAATTCACCGCTCTAAGGTACACTCTCTTGTTCTTAAATTTTGAAACTTATATAGTACATGTTAACTTTTATGAATGAAGTAGATCCGTTGTTTTCCGATGCACACATGCATATTTCCATCAACCAAATGCGCCACGTGGCCACGACCAGTCTGGCGCCGCCACTACGCTTTTAATGCAGCACGAAACCCCAAGAGTCACCTGCAGTCCAATAAACCTTTCATATTCTATGTTCGTCATGACATGTCATGACAACCACAGAATCCGGGAGCATCTGATGGGACTAACGAAATCAACTACGAACGAGTTCAATGCGATAGACGAGACCGCTCTTTGAGACAAGCCTAAGCAAGTATCCACGTCACCGACGAGGATATCAGGATCATTCAATGCCGCCAATAATGCCCCGTATAGTTACAAAACCAGCTGGACAGACCGTTGAAGGCATATTAAAACTCCATTACTCAGCAAGAAGCATTACCAAGAAAGGCATTAACACCACAATATCAACCACAACGGCTAGAATTCAAAGCAACATATATAAAGCCCTCACATTGCCAACACAAGGTACAAAGACAATTACAAGATATACAAAATTATTCTTACATACTATTATAAACTCCCTTATACTGACTTTGGCATCGGAAGCGTTGTGGCAGACACCACACCGGTGACCATTTTAGGGAATTGCTACTTCCATTGCAATGCAAGCGAACATCCGGTTCCATCTGGACAAACTCACTGCAATTGACGAACTTGTGCTTCATCATTTATAAATAAATAAATATATATATATATACACACACACCTACACACACACACACACACACACACACACACATATATATATCATAAAAAAAAAGTATATCATAAAACATTACCTAAATTTATAACAAATTATTCATGGTTTTAATCTTCAGCATCAACTAAAAGAAAAAAAAAACACACACACAATATCTTAATTGTTCATTGCATACTAAGAAAACAAATAACACCAATAAGTTATCATTCTGTCCTTACAAAAATTTAAAAATTACAACAAAAAAAAAATTTGTATTGGGTACATGATCGGTATAGTCGATATTTAAACATGTACGAAATAGCTGCGTTTCGATACCAATGCACATGCCAAAACAGTAAATACCGACCGTACCGGCCGGTACGATATGATATCAACCACCTTGGCTATGACAGCTTTCTCAGACAACTGTGGTAGCTTTTTCAGAACAGCTGTGGCTAATTCAACAGCCTTAACATTACAAAATTTCCTTATTTTGCTAAAAACCAAAACCAAACAAAGAAACTATCTTTTTCTTACTAAAATTCTTTCCTTTTTTGCTAGTCTTTTCTCCGGCTGATATTACCCAAAACAGCAAAAACCCCTTAAAGCTAAACATACCATTTTCGGCCAAATTCTAGGATGAATTTTCTGAAGATTTATTGCTAATTGGGACAAATTTTAGCCGAGATTCTTTGCTAAGTACCTCATTAAACTTAGCTATAAGTAGAACCCCTCATCAATACACCAAATGACACAAATAGAGAAGAACAACTCTCTTAAAAACTTCTCTATTTTCCCTCTCCCTCTAATTATCTTCATAAGCTCTTAATGAGGTTCTGAGCTTCTGGGTTCTTAGTTTCCAAATTATAAACTAAACTCTTCAACCCTTAGCTCACAAATACCCTGCATATCACTACTCATAAGCCTTTATCCATCCTCCAACAGAAAATCACAGCAACATTTCTAAACGAACTACAACACCATTACTCTTCATATGCTCATTCTCTCACTCTCCATATTCAGAAAATACATCTATCTTGCTACCTATATACTTTAAACACATCTCCCTCTTCACTTCTCTTACAAAACCTCTTCTCTTACAAAATCTGTCATCTTGGAAATCAATACAAGTCATCACTATAACTTATCCAACAACTATAATCTCATATCTTTACTATCTTTAACCTCCATATCTCACATACTTCCATGTATCTTACAAATTACAAATACCACATCCCACAAAACATCTATATCTTTTACCATCTTCATACTTTTCAAGAGATATCAAATACTCATACTAAAAGCCCTTCTCATGGAAGGCATAAAACTTCTAATACTAAAGTCTTTCTCCTAGAATGCACAAATACTTCTTACAAAAGCCCTTCTCATGGAAGGCACCAACCTATCTTACAAAAGCCCTTCCCATGGAAGGCAATATTGTTCATAGCTTCACAATAACTAAAAGAGCATTATCAAGGGGCAATTCATTAAGTACATGATAAAGGGGACAAACTTAACCAGCCTCTACACATAGCTAGACATACTCTCTCTCTCCCTCAAGTTACACCCATTTTTCCTCTTCAATCTTGAAGTTATCATGGCAAACTGCCCTTCTACCGCTGAAGTCATCCTGCAGGAATGCTATCAACTCACTAATGCTATACAGCTGAAGCTACAAACCATACAAAGATAAGTCACCACATTTCCATATCTCTAAATTTACATTATTGAATACCTGATTTCTTCATCTTTAAGTACATATTACTTTATTTCAACTACTATTACAACTATTAATCAAAGCTATTATTTGAAAAATATATGATTTATTATTTCAACAATTAGCATGATTCTTAGAATTTAGGCTTTACTCATTTTGTAGGCCTAAAAATACACCGGAAACCATTGGACTATGTGGCTCAATGTCAAGTTTTGGACGTAACTCTCCATACAAACCCGGGTCTAGCAAGGTCACCCCTCCAACGGATAACGCATGGCTGCTCAGCGAAAAACGGCTACCAACACCCTTCAATCTACTGAATCAACCAAAAAATAAGTAAAAAATGAAGTTACTAATGGTACTATTTTGGGAGTAATTCTTAGTTACTCCTAAAGTATAAAGAATGATACTCCCTCCTCTCACATTCATGATGAAGTCCAATCATTAAATTCATGGTAGAGTCCATTATAAATGTGAGAAGGAGAGCATTATTTCTTCATACTCCAAGAGTACCTAATAATTTTTCCTATTTTGGCTAGTGGAAAAAAATCCTCCACAATTAACTAATAATAAATATTTTAACTTTCCTTTAACGCTCTATTTTTTTCAATGTAAAATATTTTACTATAAAATATTTTCATTGAAAACATTTTCAAGTGTTTGGCAAGATTAGACATTTGAAAATGTAAACAACCACCAAATACAAGCACCACCACCATTACTGACCACCAAAAAATCCAAATCTAGAAGAGAAAAAAAAATAGCCACCACCGCCCCACTGCCACCAAAATCTAATGACTAAACACCACCACTCACACGGCCATACCACCACAACAACAACCACCAATAGGAAGCAACAATACCAAATGAAAACTAAAATTCCAAAATCAAAGATCAACGAAACCCACCCTTATTCAGCCATCATCAAAACCCACGAACCACCACAACTATAGCAATTCCGGCCACCAAAAACCAATCTCCAAACTTAACCAAACCTGAAAATACCAAACCCAACCCACCAAAACCCAACACCAATGACCCAGCACACCAAAACCCATCACTGATGACTCACCCCGCCACTAAGAGAGAGACATCGACACTCAGATCTGACAAGGACCCACCTTACTACCGACCTTGTCACCGATCTACACCACAAAAGAGGTAGTGGTTGTTGATCTGCATCGCCCTTGCACTTAGCATTCACGTCGGGAACATTGATGTCAAAAGTCAAAGTCCTAAGGGACTGTCAAAGAAGGTAGAGCCATGATGGGAGGGAGAGGAGTGAAGGTGGGTTGGATCCTGGAGAAAAACTAAAAAAGCATGAGAAAGTGAGAGAGGGGTTGATCGAGACTAAGAGAGATAGCAGAAAATGTAAAATGTTTTACCAATTTTTCAAGTGTAAAAAATTTACACTTATTTGCCTTGGTTGTATTGTTTGACTAAAAATATTTTACCTTTGACTAAATATTTTACTGCAAAACAAATACCGTAAAATATGAAAATATTTTCTTGCAAATATTTTACATCAAATCAAACGGAGAGTAAATTTCCAGTACCCTCTATATTTTTAGTGGGTATTGTTAGAACATATATGATTCATGCTAGGAACATATGTCATCATGTATTAGCTAATCTTTTGACAAAACGCATTTTACTTGTATTTAGGTAGATCTAGGATGTGTTTAATACTTCAAGGAACAAGGTTTCAAGTTCAAGTGTTAAAGCCATACAAGTCTGTCCAAGAATTAAGTGATGAAGTGCTGGTTCTTAAAGCTCGACAGCTAGTCTCTAACGAGGTTTTAAAGGTTGCTAAAGCCCGAAGCTCAACAGTTGCTCGACAGGTAGGGCATCTATCGAGAATTATGAAAATCAGATTTTCAATTCTGATTCCATGCCAATCCATGAGTATGTGTTTGGGCTTTCTTTTCTCACAACTCTAAACATATATAAGGATTATTTTAAGGGTTGTAACAAGGAGCACAGTTGCACAAGCGTGAAGCAAAGAGTTGTTCATGCAAATTGTGACCGAAAACTTAATTTACCCTAGTTCATCTTGAAGAAGCTGATGTGTTTGTATACCGTAGGGTTTTGTGACCAAGCAACTTCGTGATCTTCATAGTGTTATGAACTGAAGAACTTTGCAGCCAACATCCTTCTCAAGTTGGTGATCAAGTCGCGTACTAGGATCCGCGCATCTATTGGTTAGTCACGTATTGGGAGCCGTGCATTAAAAGGAGAGATTGTCACTACAGAACAAGTCCAATTGGGTATTGGGGTAAGAGTTCAACTGTAGGTTGGTATAAAGTATTGGGATTCTTTTACTTGTAACCGCTTGTTGTGATAATAGTGAATTCTTGGACGTGGTGACCTTCAAATCACTCAGTGAGGTTTTTGCCTTGGAGGTTTTCTCCATTCAAAAACAAATCACCTTGTCAAATTTATTTTCCGCTGCATTTTATTTTTAGTTGGTGATTTGTTTGTGCTACCACGTACGCTGCATGTTAATTTGATTAATTAATAAACTTGGGTAATTAATCAATTAATTCATCACAATGGGTCAATACATTTTTTGCATATCAAGTGATATCAGAGCAGGCACACTCTGATTAGATTTTAATCTTTGTTGTGTGATCCATTGACCCCTGTTGTCATGGAAACTATTGATTGTTTTGATTTGCATGATCTTATGTTGAATGATGATGATGATGATATTCAAGATGCCTATTGCAAGCTTTATAATTTTTGTATGAAATCTCTTGAATGTTCTACAAAATTAAAAGCTAAATTCAAAAAGGTCAAACTTGAAAAAGATGATTTGATTGCAAAATTGGATGAAGCCAATAATTTGAATGAGAATTTTAAAAATCAAATTTCATCTCAGGTGGACAAATTTAAAAGATTGGAAGAGCAACTAGTTGAATCTAAAACTAAAATTGAAAAATTAACTAGTGTCAAACTTGTTGATCCTAACTCAAAAGAAAAAGATTTTTATGTTCCTTCATTTAAAAGGAATAATGAAGAGTTGAAGGCTAATATTACTAGGATAGACAAAGGTAAAAATTTTGATCTTAACGCTGAAATTTCTAAACCTATGTCTAAAACTCCTCATAGGATGAAAGAAAAATCTGTTTTTGTCCCCACTTGTCATCATTGTCATATTGTTGGTCATATTAGGCCAAATTGTCCTAAGTTGAGGTCTCTGTCAACCTCTAAGATTAGACCTCCTTCTAGGAAGCCAAGTAGCTCTAAAACCACTCATGTTTGTCACCATTGTGGTGTTTATGGACACATTCATCCTAATTGTTTCAAGTTGTTTCCTCGTAAGCAAGTGTCCAATAGGTCTCATCCTTTAACTAAAGGCTTTGTACCTATTCTTGGTGAGTTATTAAAGCTTTGAGCTTTTTAACTCAATTTCAGGGAAATTCTAATTCCTCTATGCCCTTTAGTAGACATACTAGGACATGTGTCTTTTCATCTTCACAACCAAAGACTCATGTTGTGTAGGTGAGAAAGGAGCTTAAGACTTAATTGTCTTTTCTTTTTGTCCTCTTCTTTAATTCTTTCTATCTAAAGTAAGACTATCTTTGCTTGATTTCTTAATAGTTTTTGAAATCATGTTTTCATGCATCTACATATTTCTGTCATGTTTTTATATTGTTTGTCTATTTTTGTTTGGTTGTTTAGTCTTTTTTTTTTTTTTCAAAATAAAAATAGAAAAATTAGAAAAATACAAAAACAGTGTGTGTTTTGTGTACATTGGTACTTGTGTACCTTGAATGGTCAATAAAACAAAATTTTCTAAACTTTGTATCTCTTGTAGCTTAGATGAGTATCTATATGCACAACTAAGCAAGTGAGCTTTGTGGCTCGTGTTTGTGATGAGTAAGATTAAGTTATCTCCTGTACTTAACACTCGTATCACTCTTTTTGATGGGAAGGACTAGAAAATCCTAAGAGAAAGGTATAAATAACCATCTCACCACTATTGCCCGCCAATCATGGAATGACATCGGTATGCTTCGGCATAGCGAAAGTGTAATGTCAAAAGCTTAACATAATTGGGTATTTCTTTTCTCTCTTTTATATGCCCATGCATGATATGCTTAAAAGAAAATATGCAAAGAAAAATTAAAGTAAAATAATCAAAATGCTTTGAAATATGATTGCAAGCGTGTATTCTAGGAGATGTAGGAGTTATAAGATGTACCTCAAAGGTGATAGTCCACATCAAGCAGTTATGATCGTGTGTGAGTTAAAGTGATTTATTCATATCTCATATCATTATAACATAGACACTTATGCAATCTTGTGATGTTTTTCACACACAGCACGAAATATTCTTTGCTACTTTTGATACATGTGTAGGTACAAATGGGATAGCAATTTTTCCCCGCCCCGCTTAACCCGTCTCTCCCCGCTTCGCCCCGCGCAGGTTTTCCCTGCCCCGCAAAGGTGGTGGGGCGGGGATGGGGCAAGATTTTAGCCCCGTACCAAAGGGCGGGGCGGGGATGGGTTTAGACTTTTTAGACCCACCCCGCCCCGCCCCTCCCCTCCCCATCCCCTCCCCGCCCTGCGTTGCTAAGTGTTATAATTGTAAATTTTTTATAGCATAAAACCCTACTACATTAAACAAACATATCAATATTAGCTTATTTTATTCTATCCAATGTACTTCTCTGCCTTTATTTTGTTATGTGTTATACTATGAGGTTTTTTTTTTATGATTGTCTTGTTATACAATTGGATATATTATTCAATTTTTTCTAAAAATTGATTTGATTTGATAGAATAAATTTAGTTGTAATTTCAACTATATTTTCATTAATGAAATATGTTTCATTAAAAAAATTATACTAGTTGTAGGGAAAATTAACAAAAAGTAGAGTTTTACGGGGTGGGGCGGGGCTTCGCGGGGCCCCAAGGGCGGGGATGGGGTGAGAAAGTTTTTCCCTTCATGCGGGGCGGGCCGGGGATAGGGCAAGACAAAACCATGCGGGGCGGGGACGAAGACCCCATCCTTCAGCCCCGCCCCGCCCCATTGTCATCCCTAGGTACAATGTGATTTGGCCATCACAAGGTTTACATGTGTTAATGTATACCCACTAAATTTTCTTGACTTTTTTTTGAAATATAAAATTGGTTAGACGTGTTTAGTGTGTGTCTGTGTGTGTGTGTATGTGTGTGTGTGTGTGTGTGTGTGTGTATGTGTGTGTGTGTGTATTTTGGATCTAAATGCATGACATTTTTCTTGGTTGAGAGATGTTTTTGAGAGCTAAATTGTTGTTTGGGTCTTTAGTTAAGTAGCATGTTTGATTGCATTCATGTCTGTGTTTTTCTCTCCCTTGAAAATTTTTTTTTAAGCAATCTCGACAACTAGGCTATCTATCGAGCTCTTCAGCTTCTCTTTATCGCAATCTCAATAGCTTCTCAATCCATCAAGAAAGTTTTTGTCTCCTCTATAAATGCTCGATAGCTTCTCAATCCATCGAGCCTATTTGTTATGGAAACCTCTAGACAAATCCTCGATAGCTAGCCCGAAAACTTCTTCCAGCTTTTTTAATTCTCAACACCTCTCGACACCTCTCAATCCATCAAGATTTATGAGCTTCTATATACAGGGTCCGCACGATTCCAGCTTCATTTTTCTCGATCTCTCTCGATCCTTTCTGAAATCTCACCTTCCCAAACACCTTTCTCTCACTCTAAACTTCATTCCCAGCCTAGATAAAGTATTTCTTCACTAGTAAGGGTCCTAAATCCTTCATTCTTCGTGCATTTCATGCATTTGACCTAACTTTTTGGGGTTTTTGAAAAATTTTGGGGTTTTTCAAAATTGATGAAGTTTTGTGAAATTTTTGGGATGGGTCTTGTTTAAATGGTTATAAATCATCATGCATTGCATCACATTTTCATTATAACAATATTTCATGCATTTTATATGTGTGTTTACTTTGTTGCAAACTTGTGTGCTGGTAGGTTTGGATTGGGCTGAGCCCATAATGCTTTTAAGTTTGTATGTTACATGTTCATGTATTTTTCATGCATACGTATCTTCATTTCTTTATATTCTTATATGGATCTATGTTGGTTCTTTTATGCGTCTCTCTCTCTCTCTCTCTCTCTCTCTCTCTCTCTCTCTCTCCTTTTTTCAGTTAGTTGTTCTATGGCACCTAAACGAAAATCTACTCTATCCCAGAACCCTCTTCGTTCCAGAGCATCTTATTCTGATTGCACCCCCTCCCACGTCAGGTTCCGTGATGATAAAGCTCGTAAGGACTTTTCGGAGAACTTTACTAGACGAGACATTCATTCGGAACACCAAGTCATTTTATCGGACTTCTCCGATACTGACCTACCCACTGTCATTCACAATAGGGGTTGGGAGTCACTGTGTGGCGTCCCGATCACTTGTCCTTCCATGATCATACAAGAGTTCTACTCCAACATGCATGGATTCAATTATTCAGTACCTCATTTCTTCACTCGCGTTCGAGGTATGCACATTGTAGTCACTCTGGATATCGTATTCGAGGTGCTCCACGTCCCGAGGGTAGCACATCCTGACTACCCCAGCTGTGATCGTCTTAAAATTGTGTCTAAAGACAAGCTCATGTCTTTGTTTTATGAGCAACCTTTTTCTTAGGGTGATAGTTAGAACACTTGTTGCTTAGCTTTTGCTAAAAGTCCGAGCTTTCTTAATATGGTGATGACTTTTGTTCTACATCTTCTATCTCACTATAACTCTATCACAGAGCCTCGTGCTCAATATTTGCTATCCCTCTTGGAGCACATTTCTATTGAATTCCCCTCTCACTTTATTCTATCTCTCATAGATGTCTATAGGGATACGACGACCCGTGATAAGCTCATTTTTCCTTCGGCTATCACGCGGATTATTCGCCATTTTTCTGCCTCCTATCCCGAGTCGCACCACTTTTCTGTCATGTGTGTCATAGAGGATGTTACCGTTAAACAGAGTGAGGCACAGCTTCAACCGAGGCGAACCAGGACGGCAATTCCTCTGACTTCTTCAACTCTATCCACATCCGCTTCCTCTTCTTCTGTGGGTGGTGTGACTCTTGATGCGATCATAGTGCAGCTTCAGCACATGGGTGCTTTCCTTGACACTCTCAGCAATGAGTTGTGTTAGGTGAACACCCATGTTGGTCGTATTGCACAATGACAAGCTCGCCTTGGTGGCTTCATTGCTTCTCCGGAGACTTTTAAGGATGAGGACGATGATGGTGATACTGATGCAACTGATGCTGAGGATATGGATGCTAGCTCTTCTAGTGATGATGCGATGACTGCTTGAGTTACTTACCCTTTTTCATTTGTGACAAAAAGGGAGAGTAGTCTTGGGATGAAAGTAGTCATGTATTTAGGGGGAGAGTTAGTACTTAGGAGATTTTTGTTAGGGAGAGTGTCTATATTTAGAGGGATGTAGTGAGGACTTATATATCTTTTTCTAATTTTTTTTTATTTTAGATACATTGTTCACGTACCTTTGGTTTTGTGACCACTTTGTGATAGCAAACCTTGTACTTTTTTATGATATATATATATATATATATATATGATGAGGTTGTTATTACCGTTCATTCACCTATCTTTTCATGTATTGTTTCTTTTCTCTCTTTATGCACATGTTTCTTATATATTGTATGCAATCTTTTATTTTTATTTCACACTAAGATGCCTTAATAAGTTTTGTTTAAAGTGTTTCAGAAATACAGGTAGTCAAAGTCTTCCTTGCCATGAACTCTCTTCTTGCAAAGTTTTCAAGAGTTTGTGTTAGGATAAATTTTATTGTATTCAACAAGTAAGTATGAGTTGAGTGATTTATGACTTCTCTCATATGTTCATTTGTTTGTTGTGGTTTTGTCACGGATTGCCAAAGGGGAAGATTGTTAGGACATATGTGGTTCATGTTAGGAACATATGTCATTATGTATTAACTAATCATTTGACAAAACGCACTTTACTTGTATTTAGGTAGATCTAGGATGCGTTTAATACTTCAAGGAACAAGGTTTCAAGTTCAAGTGTTAAAGCCATGTAAGTCTATCCAAGAATCAAGTGATGAAGTGCTAGTTTTTAAAGCTCGACAGCTAGTATCTAACGAGGTTTAAAAAACTGCTGAAGCCCGAAACTCGACAGCTGCTCGACAGATAGGGTATCTATCGAGAATTATGAAAATCAGATTTTTAGTTCTAATTTCATGCCAATCCGTGAGTATGTGTTTGGGCTTTCTTTTCACACAACCCTAAACATATATAAGGATTATTTTAAGGGCCGTCACAAGGAGCACAGTTGCACAAGTGTGAAACAAAGAGTTGTTCATGAAAATTGTGACCGAAAACCTAGTTTGTCCTAGTTCATCTTGAAAAAGCTATTGTGTTTATACACTATAAGGTTTTGTGACCAAGCAACTTCGTGATCTTCATCGTGTGATGAACTGAAGAACTTTGCTGCCAACATCCTTCTCAAGTTGGTGATCTAATCGCATACTGGGATCCGCGCATCATTGGTTAGTCACGTACTGGGAGCCGTGCATTAAAAGAAGAGATTGTCACTACAGAACAAGTCCAATTAGGTATTGGGATACGGGTTCAACTGTAGGTTGGTATAAGGTACTGGGATTCCTTTACTTGTAACCACTTGTTATGATAATAGTAAATTCTCGGGAGTGGTAACCTTAAAATCACCAAGTGGGGTTTTAGCCTTGGAGGTTTTCCCCATTTGAAAAAAAAATTACCTTGTCAAATTTATTTTCCGCTGCATTTATTTTTAGTTGGTGATTTGTTTGTGCTACCACGTACATTGCATGTTAATTTAATTAATTAATAAACTTTGGTAATTAATCAATTCATTCATCACAAGAGGTCAATACATTTTTGGCCTATCAGGTATAGTACCCATGCAAATCTCAACCATTAAAATTGTGTTGTTTTAATCATAACCGTTAATTTAAGTTTAATGTGAAACTTCTTACCGGTAGACCAAGCATGCGTTTGGATTGGGCGTTTTGCCCAATCAGCGCGTTCATGTTTTTTTAGTGAGTCCCAATCTTGTTATTCACGTACCATCAAACTCACTTTTTCACAGATTTCTAGGTAAATTTGGGTCTCATAGCACTATTCACACCTTTAAAAATTATTTTGCTACAATATTTTCAGCAATAAGTTTTCATTTTTCAGTAAATAAGTAGCATCTAAACACACCCCAAGTGTCTGTTTGGCAAAAATTATTTTTCTCAGCTTATTTTACTATTCAACTTATTTTCACTATTATTCATCAGTCTCACTATACTATTTAAGCTAACTTTTACCTTTATCTATAATATTTTCAGCAAAAATTTTTCAATTCCAATAAAATAAGTAAATCCCAAACAGACCTCAAGTTAAGATAGAAAAGCTAAAAAGAAAATAGTGGTTCCACTTCCTCATCCTTTTTGGCTTTCTCTTACCAAAAAAAAAAAAAAACCCAGATTGCTTCTTCTCAAATGGGTTCTTATGTCCAATTTCACTATCATCTCGTCAACATCCCCATTTACCAACAGATGAAGGTTTCTTAAAAGATCAAATCTTAAAACAACAAATGAAGCTTTCTTAAAGGATCAAATCTTTTGATTTTTAAGGTAAGGATCAAATAAAACCCTAATTTCTTTGTTGATTTTTGAGAGAATTTTGGAATTTTGCTCTTAAATTTCATTGTACCGCAACTTTGGCAATACTTCTGTGCAGACAAGGTACAAATTTTGTTCTTTCTTTTCAAGTGGCACAAAAAGTGCTTGTTGAAATGCTTCATAGGAATTCAATTTTTCCAAACTTGTTTTGGCTTTTTGTTCTAATGATCAGTGGGTTTGCATTCTTGTTAGTGTGGTGCTAAAATTTAGTTTTTTTTTTTTTTTTGGTTAGCAGGGGAGAAGGCCACACTAACAAGAACAAAGAGAAAATTTTAAACAGTGTTAAGATACTGTGGAGGAAGACCCTCAAGCAAATGTTGTTGAGAACATGTCTAATGCAACTAGTTATGCTTAGAGAGTTGATACGTACAAATAAAAAACAGAAATGGAAAGATACATATTAAATTTTAATTTGTTTCCTTTGGTATTCTAAGGTCTTAGCATTCAAACGGATGATTTGTGTATAAATTTTAATCAGGCAAAGACAACTAAGAGTGAAAAAGAAAATTAACAGGAAATTAACATGGTTATTTTCCTCTCCTATATTGTTTTTTTCCCCTTATCTATATATTTATTCTATCAAGAACCATGTAACATTAATTAGCAGTAGCACATTATAGTATTTTCAGCTAAAACGTTTAAGGATCAGATTTTCTTGCCACAACTATCAAATTATAAAAAAGAATCTATACATCTATTCCTTCGAATTTTGAATCTATGGGAATTTGTACGTTGTTCTTAATACCTTATTCTTTTAGCTTCAAACTTGGTAAAACTACCCATTTTTATTTTCTTTTTGCTAGTAGCCTACCCATTTTTAGTGCTTGATTTGTTGATGCACTACGCATTAGGATTGTAATCAAGCCCGGCTAAGTTGAATATTAAAATTCTAAAATTTTTATTTTATTTCAAGCAGAAGCTGGGTTCAAGCTCATGAACAAACTCAATTACATGGTCAGGCTTGTATAGTTCAACATATAATTAATATTAATAATCAAGTAAAATTATATTATTTGAGTTTAGATAGAATAATTTTTGTTTATGAACTGATAAATAGATTTACTAACCCTATATTGTTAAAATTATACATTTTTTACTCTGTAATGGAATTTTTATATTATAATAATTTATAAATAGTAATTAATTTAATATCTTATGAGCTTGTTTACAAATCTTCACCATCCAATATTAAGTATATTTAAGTACATGTTTATACATGTATACACATAAACATATAATATTATTCATACTTAAAATTGAATCTTATACTCATGAGATCATTCACAAATACATTATTATATTTAAGTACAGCTCTTTTAAGAGTTGAGCCTTTGTTTATTCTCATCAACTTTCTTCTTGTGTTGATGCAATTACTAAATTATCATATTTTTCTAGATTTCATTACTACTAATGCTATCATATTAAATTCTTTGAATGCAAATGGTGTTGGTCCAACTTTGTAACATCAAAACATTCAAAAAGATGTTTCTCCACAAAAATAAAAATTAAAAATTAAAAAGATCTATGCCAAAACACATATGTATAAAAATTATATTGCTTATTTGCACTTATATAAATTTGTATTACAACATTATGACTTCATTACATTCGATACGGAACAGGAATAAAATTTTAAAAGAAAAAAATTCAATGCATGTGAGAATATTCCTTAAATTGCAAGTACTCCTATAATTTTGGGGCTATTTATTACTTCATATTCATTCATGCATACACCATTTCACGCATTTTACACTTGAAGTGAAAACGTGTGAACATTATTAGAGGTAAAAATTCAAGACCAGAACACAGAGACCAATTTATTAATGATTTATTGTCATACATAAACTTACATGCGTACCATAAACCATTTCTATTTTACTTACCTGTTGCATCAAACAAAAACAAATCCAAAGATTTCAAAGAGATATTGAAATGCTAGGATTTAGGGAAGCAAATTCAAGAAATTCTGGATCATTTTCCAATATGACCATTTCTTTCTCATCTATGGTCACCCATGCCTCAATCCCAATACCACATGGGGTTTCACTGAAAATTATTAAATTTCTAAACTTAGGGCCAACTTTCCCCATGACACCAATCCAAAATGGCTTCCCCCAACCAAAATCAATATCGTTAAAAAACCTAAGCCAGCATGTAAACGCACAAACATCCGGTTTTACTTCTGCAAAAAACATATCTTGTAAGTGGTCAAAGTAATTAGAGAAAGTCGAAAACCCTTCATCCCCTTGCAAACTTTCCACACAATCGGTATCAAACCCTGCAATGGATTCATGTACAAGGTCCACCAATTCATTCAACTCTCTCTCTGCCATAGCCAAACCAGCTCCTGCCGCTGCCCACCAAAATATATTTCCGATAGAAGCATCTGACAGGTGTGGCTTCATTCGTGTCCTCAAGTTCACTGCTTGAACTAGTATGGATGTCTTTTTCGAACCTGGTGATTTGGCTTTAGAAGCTGCCATGCAATGTTTCCAAATGAAACATGTCAATGCCTCAATGCGTGTTGGATTAGGAACTAGTTCGCTTTTCGCTTTGGCCCTTAGAGTGGTTATTGCTTTGTCATGGAACACAAACCTTCTCGTAACATAATCACCTTCTTTGAACCACAAGTTATCCATTGTAGTCATATACTTTTGTCGAAGTGAATCTCTAGGTGGAAACATGGTTGATCCCTCTGAGAAATTTGGACTTCTAACTTTTTCCGGAGACCCAATAAAAGTGGCAGCCCAAGAATGTAGGAAAGCACTCATTGTTGCTGCATCTACAATCTTATGTGAGCAGCTCAATCCGATTGCTATTCCACCACAAACAAAGACGTTCAGTTGAACAGCTATTTGACTTATAGTAATATCTGATTCCTTGCAAAAGGCACGGTATGGAACAAACAGACTAAGTAAGTCAGTTTCTTGGTGCTTAAGAAACTCAGACATGGAACAATTAACATGAGCTTCCAGAAAGGGAACACCCATGTTGAAATCATGAATAAAAAGGTTGTCTTTTATGCTCCCTGAAAGTGGATAATATATATTGAGGGTATCTGAAAGGGAATTTTTAAGCTGTGCAATAATTTGGGAGACGTCAAGATTGAGATCAGTCATGGGATAAAATAAGACTGTGGGAACGTAAGTTGCCGGAGTGACTTGATCAAGGAGGGTGAGTTTGTAGGGTTTCAGATGATTCAATGTTGGTGTAGATGGTTTGATTGTTTCTTTTGAAATGATAATGACCTCAACCTTCACCATTTTACCACACGAAATTACTTTGCCTTTGTAGTCTCTCTCTCTTTTTTTCTTTTTTTGCTAAAGACTTTGCCTCTGCAGTCACTGCCACTGGTCCTGTGTTACCCAAATGCTTTCTTTTATAAGCAAGACTGGAGGCTGGCGTGATGATGGCAGCCCAATATTTTTCGGGTACAATAGGCAACACCAACTATCCCTGAAGTGTCAAAAACTAAAAGAGCAAGCACTGAGAAGAAATGTGTGCTATTCAGGAAGGGCTTGTTCAAGGAACTTTCTTAGGTGACGCTACTTGTTAGAGACGGTAGTTCAAGCAATCAATAAGATTGAGGATGATAATGGTTATTGCTATTAGGCTTTTGTTAACTAATGCCTAGGGCAGTTAAGGTGCATTAGAGTCTTTATTATATAATATTTCTATATATATTTCCACACAATGAGAATTGTTAATTGTTATTCTATCGATCGCCAAAATATCAATTAGTTTTTAATGTAAATATTGATCTAATTCTAAATTTCTTGTTTTATGTACAACATGTCTGAGGATGTAGGTGCAAAGTCTTGCTTTTTTTTAGAAGACAGACTACTTTTTTTCAACTATCAATAAATAAACTTTTTAGTGAAAAGCTAAACACGCTACAATGATGATTTTTTTTTTTTAGCAAAAAGCTAAACACACTATAATGATGAATTATACAAGGAAAATGGATCATCTCATGAGAACCTTAAACGTGTACACAACTCAAAAGTGCCATTGAAAATTGACATTTCTTTACCCTTTTAGCCATATGCTATAACTCAAAGTAGCATCCATATATTATGAATTTTATGGTTTGATCTAATTGTTATGCAAGTACCGTACAAGCAAATTCCTAAGATTATATACTTCCGTAATACATCATCTTTATATTTATTACTAGCCTTTCAATAAGGAAAGGAACTATTTGGCAGAAGGCTTGTTTAGGAGGCTTGAGTCACCACTGCAGGGACCATATATTGTGGTCATTCCACACATTCCATGCCCCTGACAAAGGCGGTAATAGCCCTTTTCACCCCATCTCATGCCCCATGAATTGTTGATGATCCAGTAGGGCTTGTAGCCAAATCTTAAAATGGAATACCCCTTTTTACCATATCCCACGAGCAATACTCCATGGTTGATCCATTTCTTGCCACAAATAAAAGGGCATGAGACACCACCAATGTAAGTTTGCATGAACACCGCATTTAACCCAACTGAATTTTGAAGATCAACATTTGATATTAGTGTCACTAATTACGAGGTAGCAATGATGGTAGAGTAATTAAGTTTAATTTGTGAATATTATGATAATTCAATTTAATTTTGAATTTTATGTTGCTCGATTCAAATTTCAAAAAGTAGAGCATAAAATGAGCACATATTGATATTCTTTTATGGGTCATGCTAACAAATGCTCTTAGGGCATTAGTTAACGATCTATTTTAAGAAACTTTTAATACCATTTTTATGGGAAATGAAAAAAACTGTCAAAATATTAATTTCTTTATTTCATTTTTCTATAAAAACTTTCTTTAAATGGATTATTAACCAATACCCTGAGAACATTCGTTAGCATTTCTCTTCTTTTATTTAAAAGATTACCTACAAGAGGACCATAGTTGACTAAATAAGCTGCAATTTGGTTCTCATCATTAAGGATATTGGTAAAATTGACAACTCTTACGGCTAAATTTTCCGGCTTATACATGCATTGACCTCGCTTCCCAGTGTAGGGGTATGAACTCTCCTCCTCTAACCCTCCTGCCTCGAGCAGATATTTGTAGGCATTTGTCATAAGGCCTCCTCCGCATCCATTGTCACATGCAGTTTTGTCCTTTATGTCGCACTGCAAAAAGTTAAGGAGAGAGAACGATTCAATAAAATACAATGCAATTTATTTCATATACTTTAATTGCATTGGTGATGTTGAGCTTCTTAAGTTAATACAATACCCTATGCAAGAGTTTGACTCACTTGAAATCATTATATGGGTATTATAATAATTCAAGTTAGACCTTAATGAGATTGTACCGTTTTAGTTAAGATAATATCTATCTAAAATTCCTTCCTGGGGGGGGGGGAATATATATATATATATATTCAACTTATCTGAGTCATTAAGGTAAGGGAATAAATGCAATGCTTGCAATATTTTTTTTTTCAAAAAGGATGGTTAAAGAAAACACAAGAAGGCTTACAACTAGAGAATGAATCACAACCATGGTAGAACTTAGAACTATGTAGCTAACCATGTTATCACAATCAACAAGCTGTTGTTCACTAAGATTGACAAGTTTCCCAGTTGCAATAAAATTGGCTCCTTCGACAGCTCCTGTAGTGCTAAAAGCCCAACATGATCCACATTGACCCTGCATCAACAAAAATAGTGTGCCATAAACATATAGTCAAAAAATGTTGTGTCCCAACACCCAACTCCCAAGCCATTCTCACACTAACAAGTGGAGAATTTGAAACCGGGCTGCTCTGAGCTTGTATAAGTGATTGTTGTAATGGACTCCTTAGTCAAAAAAAATTAAGACCAGCCCAATCAACAACGCAATGCTTGAATTTTTTTTTTAATCTTTTTCCCAAAATGTTTAACAAAGGTAAGGAATAAATTTCTGACCAGATATGGCTTAAAAATAATATTAACGACATTAAATTGTGTTAATTAAGCTAAAAATGCTAAGTAGCTTTGTGATCATCATATTGGTGCCATGTATTAAAAACAAAACAAAACAAAAAATAGTTCAACCTCCAAATGAGGAGGGTGTCACTATTTGGATAGAAAAGTGTTCCACGATTGTTCCCCGTTATTCTTTAGTGTTTATAACTTTTGTCCCTATTTCAACTATGCCCCGTTATTCTTTAGTGTTTATAACTTTTGTCCCTATTTCAACTATGCTATTTCGTTTTTGTTTTTGTTTTAAATATATTTCAATAGTTGGGAGGAAATTTATTTCTTAGATATCTCTATTGTAAACATGTGTAAGTTGAGCTACAAGTAAACATGGCAACATTAGACCCAACTTGTAACTTGAATTTCTGAACTTAAAGTAACAATGGGTTGACCCATAACCGGGCCGACTATTCTTTAAAACTGTTTTTTGTTATAAAAAAATTAAACTAAATTAAGACTTGGCTGGTTTATTTGTTTGTTTTGGGCTTTACAATGCACAACTTGTTAGGACATATGTCAATCATGTTAGGAACATAAATCATGTTAAGAACATATATCATGTAAAATTGGCTAATCCTTTGACAAAATGCACTTTACTTGTAATTTGGTAGATCTAGGATATGTTTAATACTTCAAGGAACAAGAGTTCAAGGATTGAAGCCATGCAAATCTGTCCAAAAAACAAGTGAAAAAGTGCTGGATTTTTTAAAAGGCTGCTTTAGCCCGATGTTCGACAGCTGCTTGATAGATACCCTTGTTGGGGTTTATGCCCTAAAATCCAATTTATTGGCATGTCATAAATAATTAAAGTGTTTAATTATATGAGACTATTTATAAATGAACTAATGGGATATTATCTTAATCCATGAGATGCATTGTATGTGATTTATGTGATTTAGTCACAGAAGATGTAAATCATAAGTTCCTTGTAGTAAACTCTAAATGTAGTTCGTAATCGGTGATGAAATTGGGCGTTTCATCTGCGAAGACTATAACATATCAACTAAGATGATTTGTCTTAATCATGGAAATGGAGATTTTTAGTTAGTATGTTGATATGTTGATGTGTTGATATGTTTTAAGAGTTAAGACATATTGAACTAGACCACTGTAAGATTTATTATTTTCCTAACAACTGTCAAATGAATAATAAACTCACGACTTCTATTTACATGAACTCTTAATCCTGAAAGAATAATGGACTTGATCATGAGGTGTAGGTTACTTCAATATATCAGGAGTGAAATCTAAAAGTCACGATCAAAACCTCAGTATGTTAGGCATCCACATTTAGTGTTGATGGAACATATATTATTAAGATAGAATTCATAATCTCTTGACGGAGATACAAAATATTCCCTTGAGATAAGTTTAATGGGTTTGGTTATTCAGAGAGTTGGGCCCAACCACTTTAGTAAGGAGTTACTAAAGTATATATTTATGGAATTGGATTTCATAGATATATAATTAATAACTTAAAGGATTAAACCGGTTACTCAAAGATTAAAATGTAGTAATCTTCAAAGTGGCAATCTACTTTCATGACTTTGTATTACTACGAATATTTTATGAAGGTGTTGCATGTACAATAAAGTCTTGAGATATAATTTATAGATAAGGCCTAGAGTGCAACTATATTTATATAGTGGTATTAAATATAGTTAATGGTAACTTTGGACTTGTCAAGAGTTGACAGAAAAGCCCAAGGCCTATTGGAGCTAGTGTCTTATAGGTCTCTTTTGGTCTCACTCCAAGTCACACACAAGAGCTCAATTGGAATGGCCCAAAAGGTTAGCCCAATTAAATAATCAGTTATATATAAGGAGAAAAACATACAAAATTTCAAAAAAAAAAGTTTTCATAAGTCTCTTTTCATAAGGGTTTTCATTAAGAACATACAAGGAATGAAATAATTTTTATGTGAGTGTTGGACACTCTTCTATTCTCTCCTTGGAAACTAATTGAGAGACCACACTTCTTGGGCATTAAGTGGAATTGGAGTGAAGATTAAAAGTATTCCTAAGTGCTTCTAATCTTCAGTTTTGAATTTCACCGCACCAAGTTATGCCTTCTTATTCTTAAATTCTGAAACTTACATAGTACATGTTATCAATTGCGAATGAAGTAGATCCGTTAATTTTTCGCTGCGCATGATTTGTATGAGATACAAATACATATTTTTCATGTGTTTTTCCAACAATTGGTATCAGAGCCAGGTTTTCAATTTCGAATTGCATAACATGTTTTGTGAGTTTTGGAATTAGTGACAATAATTTCATGTTGTGAACAAATTAATTTTTTGAATAGTTGTTGAAATTATTGATTGATAAAAACCGATTTTGATGTTACGATGTTGTTTAAATTTGAGTATGTTAAATTGAATTTTAAGGCTATAGCATCAATGATATTCAGTTTAGATATCAATATTTGTCTATTATGTTCATATGATGGTTGTTTTGTTCATAAAAATGTTAAAAAACTATCTTAGAAAAATTCTGGAAAATTCAAAATTCGCGAAGCTTGATCGATTGAGAATCTGTCGAGCATCGATCAAGCTGGCGGAAGTTTTCTCGACCGATCGATCGAGCTTCACGGAATTTTTCTCGATCGATCGAGCATCTGTCGAGGATCGATCGAGCAGCCAAAACTTTTCTTGATCGATTGAGGACTGAAGACCCATAATTTTCTTTAAGTGTTTTTTACATATATATATATATATATATATATATATATATAAAACAAGGTTATGTATGATGAGATTACACATAATTCTAACTAAAAGACCTAATGAGATCAATGGTATTAGTTAAATAGAACTCTTAGTCCTAAATGATTTGGGACTTGCCTTTTAACAAACATTCTATATAATAAGATTGGAATTGTTGTATGATTGAAAGTCCTTAATTTATTTTAATTAGAAGTTTTAATGAGCTTAAAGCTTAATTAAAAGGTATATAGTTTCTAATGAGATTAGAACTTTTCATTTAGGAAATTAAGGATAGAGTTATTTATAACTAATTTTTGATTCATTAGTATTTAGGACTTCCATTTTAGTTAGTGATTCTAATGAGATTAGAGTTTTGAACAAGTGCAAGGTTATTAGTTGTAATGGGATCACAATTATTTAAGAAAAACCCAAATAACGAGTGGAAGTGCTGAAATAACCATTTTGTTAAGTTTATTGTAATGTGAATAGATACATTGTCTTGACTTCGAGTCTTGCATTCCATGCGGAGGGTATTTACTTCACAGATTACAAGGTTAAACTTTTTTGTGATTGCGCGAATGTTCGTTACGCTATAGTGACGTGACTTAGTAACATCACATCGAATCTAAACAATTAAACACATTTGATGTGTAGGGTTAAAATTGTGATTAAATCACAATGATTTCAATACAATCCACTTGTTTTAAAATTTCTAGTAAGAGAGAGATACAAGGGTTGAATCTCACGGCCTCCATTATCAGTTCATAGTAGTGTGGGGTAAACACCTCGTCTTGGCGTATATGTCTCGCAATCCCAAAGGAAGGTGTTTACTTCATGGTACTACAAGATTGAACTTACCCGTTTAAAATAGTATGAACAAGCACCTCGTCTTAGCGTATATGCCTCGCGATCCCAAAGGAGGGTGTTTTGCTTCATAGTACTACAAGTTTAAACACTATAAAGGAAGATGAAATGTGGCTACACATAATTCTAGATAATGGTGTACACTAAACTAAGTGTAATGTTAACCTCCCAAAAGAGCTATATCATTATTACTTAGAGGCTAAAGGGAAAACGGAAAATTATTTTTGTTTGGTAAGAGTTACCATGATAGCATTAATAATGAGAATGATTCTCGCCTGATCATAGTAATTGGTATAAACTCGCTACTAAGGAATATAAATTGCGGGATTAGGTTGTCGTTACACCTAGTATAGTATGGTTTTATGAGTTCTATATTATATGGTTATGGTTGCAAAATATAATGTCTTGGTATTGAGTTCGTAGTCTCAAAATAAAGTTGTCGTAAATTTTGTTCTCAAGCTACTATTTTAATTGAATCACATTAACTAAGAAATAATTTTGGACATGGTGCTTAAAGGAGCTGAAGTACATAAATATGTTTCGATTCAGCATTGTCATAATTTCCTATGCATAATGCATTGATGGAAGATAGCTTATGATATGATCATAGTCTCCATTGAAATGATGAAATGTAACATTGGCTTCTATCTCAATTGTACTACAGCATGAAATGCAAGAGTTAATACTAGATTAAGACTTTATATTAAGTCTAAATGAGAGTTTTGATATGAATCATATTGAGTGCTAAAAAAAACTTAAGGAGTTCCAATTTTATGTCAACTGTAATAGTTCAACATTTTCACAAGTTAGGTGAGTACTTTCCAGTGGCATGGCACCAATATTCCACGAAGTTCACCTCCTTGAAAATGCTCTTACCTATCCTATCAACCTATCCTATCAGCTATTTTGGATCCTCGTCCTCCCACAAGATTATTTTTTAAGATATTAGATTATAAAATAAGTTTTCAATATTGTAAATTTCTTTTTTGTTTTTATTTTTTCTTGTCAAATTAGCTATTTAACAAGGTATTTGTATTTTGTTATCTACTTTGAGACGTAGATATTGCATAGAAATGAAACTTGTGTGTTCGTTTTAATTTGATTTTCAAATGATAGACTAGACTCCTTTATGCATTTTTGTTATATATATATATATATAACTCAGTTTAAATTAAATTTGACAATGTCTAGTAAAAGAAAAGTTGAGTTCATATAAACTGTCATGCACAGGAAAAAAAAAATGTCCACTAATCACACTCACACAAGTCAACAACTTATAAATTGGGTGTGTAATTAAAACTATATATATAGTATATAGTAAGAACTAAGAAGTGTTAAGGGTAGCGAATTGACCTGCATCTTAACCTCAGTAACAGCTCCTTTCTCTCTCCAATCAAAGCTCTCAGGCAACCCACCAACCTCCAGCAACGGACCATTTTCCTTAACCACATCCATATCAGTATTCCCACCTCTCACACCTGTGTACAACTCCTCAAACTCCTCCTCTGACAGATCAGAGAAGGGAGTGACTCCGTGGACCGCCGTGGGGTCCAGCACTTGGTGTTTGGCCGCCCTTATCATGTTCTTCGCGAATATCTTAAGTCGGTGCAGGTACTCCTCTCTCGTATCATACTTCTTCTCGTACTTTTCCATGAAAACCTTGAAGTGTTTCTCAGCACCCACCACATCAGGATTGTCCAAGAATTTCCTGTCCCCACTGGTCACTTGGAATATGTTTGATGTGTCTTCACGAAAAGCTGCAGAGAGTGTTGTGAGTGCGCAGGTTAAGAATGCAACACCCACCGTGCATGTTAGAGTTGGTCCTTGTCCTATCATCTTCTTCTCTTCTTCTTCTTCTTCTTCACTTTTGCTCTTTGTTACTAAAGTTTTTAGTGTCTCTGGCTAAGACTAAGAGCAAGGAGAATATGAATAAGGTGCTCTGATTATGGCATAATGTCTGTTTTGCCATCAATGTGTTGGGGTTCTACAATTTTATTATAGCGAAGTGTGAAGGGTATCATTGTAAATTGACATGAGCAGGAGATAGCGGTTGCATGCAGACCTTATGTTGAGTTATTCAACACGTGGAACTCTTGTGTATATAGCGTGGCATCAACCTCTACACGTGTATTCTTTCTTTCTGGTGTAACTAGGCCTGTAGTCATTTATTGGATCCTTACACTTGGGCCGTGGACTACATTTTATGCCAGTCTATTTTGGTATGATACAGGTTTTACAAAGTTTATGGACTCATCAAACCCAGTCACAAACTCAACATTAGTATTACAATTTTTTGAGGCCTTATTTTGATAAGTTACCAATTATACTCGAGTTCTTTGGAATAAACGAGTAAGGTGTTTATCTCGATAGATCATCTGTTGGTTGCTACCATTGTTTTTTTCTCATAAACAATAAAATAATGTAATGAGTGAGTGCAATCGGAAAATGAAGAGAAAAAGATCATTCTTTGATGAGAATAATTAGGCTTCAAAAGTATAAATGTAGAGGTGAAGAAATAAGTTGGGCCAAACAAATATATTTAGATTGAATGAATATATTTGTCAACAGCTCAACACCCAAAATCCTACCCAGCAAATGCATCCGTCAATTAACGAGGAGAGAGTAAAGTTAAAAGGGATAAAAACTTAAGGTTTTGTTTGGTAACAGTTTTTGTTTTCTATTTTCAGAAACTTGTTTTTGAGAATATAAAGAAAAAACTATTTTCTTGTATTTTTAAAATCAAAAACATGTTTGGTTAGTTGAAATTAAAAAGATAGTATTTTGAAGAAAAAAAATAAAAAATACTAAAAATATGTTGTTAGTAGGATTAGAACTTTAAAATTAACTCATTAAATGAGCCAGATTCATGAAATTAAATGCGTGTTTTCATTGGCTTTTGAAAATTAAAAACTGAAAGCAACATTTTTCATGTTTTCAATTTCCTTCGCAAATTGAGATTTGAAAACAGTTTTTGTTTTTTGCCCATTTTGAGTTGTCAAATAAGTTTTTTAGTCTAAAAAATAGAAAATTGTTTTTGAAAACATAAAATAAAGAGAAAAAACAGTTACTAAACATACCCTAAGCTTTTGAGTGGAGTTATGGTGTGTCTTTGTGTTATAACTCATTTCTCTCTCTCTTGTGTGTCTATTATTTGTTTTTAAAAAAATAAATAATAAATAGATAAAAAAACCTAATCTCACACATCGACAAAGATAAAGAGTAACTCATATACTGTCTCTTTGCCAAAATAAACAAGAAGCATGTGCAAGAATTCTCACCAACAAGTGCAATTGGCAATAGCTACATGTGAGTCTTTAGTCCCGCGGGCGAAGTTAGAAATTTTTGTTTAGGGGGTCAAGGTATATCTATCATATTGATTTGTTATTTAAGAAAAACTCAAACCATGACATACATACATATATATCTTCATGCATTAGTTTTTAAAAAATTAAATCGAAAGTAAGTCATAACTCATATATAATATTGCAAGATTATTATATCAATTTTTTAACACTATAATTTTTATTAACACTCAAAAATATTAACAATCTAAACACCCGATTTAGCATCTATAGGTCATTTTTTATCTTGAGTTTTTCTTGTTTTTATGAAAAATCATAAGTCCATAACATTCATAGAAATTAAATATAAGTATATAACAAAACTAGACTATGTTTACAATTGCAAGAAATGATATTCATAAAGATTAAATACAATAAATCACTATAAGAAATCATAAAATTAATAGAATTTAAATTCAACCATATTAGACAATTATAGTAAAAATAAATTCAAAATCAAGTTAATAGCTCTCGGTAGAAATTGAATTAAAAAAGAAAATAATAAAATAAATAGAAATTATACTGAAATAGAACAAAGGAAGAAGAAGAAGGATTTTGTAACATAGAATAATAGAATACACTACGGAAGAGAATGAATGGAATGAGAATTGAGAAAGAGAAAGAAAAAAAGAATATGATTTTTATAGGTGTACACTATACTTGTAATATAAACTTATATAGTAAACACATAAAAAGTAGCAAATATAGTACATATAGTACAATGTAGAGTGTTCATTAAAAAAAAGTACAATGTAGAGTATAACTACAAAGTGGCACCGTAGAGGAGGAAACAATAGATATCACATGGGAGATTTGGGTCCACTGTCGAGTGACACTAGACCCATTAGGATTGTGACACATGTCTTTTTAACATGTGTTACCATTTGATTGGATCCAATGCACTAAAAGCACTAGACCTAATCCAGACCCAAGATTTTGAGGGCAAATTTGGCTAATGTGTTGGGGGTGGGAGAGCCATTTTGTTTAAGAACCGGCTTTTAACCAAAATGACCCTCCCACCACCAACGCATTAGCCATTTTTAAAAACCTTCTAACAGCAGCAAGGGGGGCCATGTACCTACTGTTAGAAGGTTTTAAACAAAATTTTGGGGGACCATCGCCCCCTTTCTTATAACATAGTTCTTCCCCTATTTAGTCCACTATCACATTAGTGATATACAAAATGAAGAAGAAAAAAAACACAATAGAAAGATATATACACCAAATTGCTTCTTGTAAGATATTAAGTAAAATAATAGAAGATTGGTGAGAGAGGGAAAGAAAAAGCACTTGGAGAGTGCTATAGAATGTAGGAGAATCACTTTTGCACATGTTGAATTAGAGATAAAGGAGTGTAGAAATTTTTTAAGTATAATAAATATCGAAGTACCACCACACACCCTTGGTGCGATGGTCACTCTACAAGTATAAGTGCTTGTAGGGTGTGGGGGGTAAGGGCCAAGATTCAAGTCTCCAAGAGGAAGTTTTCACACACATATACACTTAGATTAGGCTAGAGTAAAATTTATGTCTTATATCAAACAAAAAATATATATCGAAGTTGCTTTGTTAGTAAAATGTTGGTGTTTTCTACTATAAAGAGTTACAAAATGTTGTCACCACATACTCTTGGTGCAATGCTCACTCCACAAGTATAAGTACTTGTGGGGTGTGGATTTGGGAGGCAAGCGCCGGGGTTCAAGTCTCCAGGAAGAAGTTTCACACACATATATACTTAGATTAGGCTAGAATAGAAATTCTATCTTGTAAAAAAAAAAAAAAATTACAAAATGTTTTTTTATCCTCTTGTTCTTTAGCCAAAAAGTTGCATCCCACTAAGGATGGGTTAGCTTTAGAAGTCACAACCAAAGTGTTAGGTAGTGTATGGCACATGCATTCTAGTTAGGTAGTGGATTTCGGAAATAGTAATAGGTTTTTGAGAGATTCACCAAATTTAATTTCGCATTGGACAAGGTAATCTGGTTGGTCTAGTTTGGTTCGATTTGTTTATATGAAGTGATGAGCCGCAATTTTAAGATCTACTAAATTTGAAAAATAAAAAAGGAAGCATTGCTTATGATCGAGCTAACATTTTTTGAAGATTTGCAATTTAATGAGGTTATACACATATCTAGCTACTGTACAATGTGTTATTCAAGGGCTGATAGGTTTTGGGCTTTCTTCAAGCCCATTTTCAAGTGTTTCAAAGATGTATGAGATAGATGAGAAAAATTCATTTTATTTAGCCGATTAGTGCGACTTTTTGTGTAAGGTACTCAACGTATACACTACGTACTTCTCGTGGATTCTCACTAGTTGGCAATTATTCTAAGCCTATTTGTAAGGTTACTCATGGAGTCCAAGGAAGATTCTCAAAATATCATTTTATGGTCTCCAAACCACAAATTATATATCTTTCCAAGAAAAAAAATACATCAACTTGGTTCGTACGTTCGAGTTTCATTTATTTATTCTTTTGAAATAAGTATTAATTTTTAAAATCCCATACTTATCAAAGAAGTGCATGTCATCAAAAATATCGAAACAATTCAATGTTAGATAGAACTTGTATAATTTTTAAAAAGTCAAATTTAAACAAGACAAAGGTCAGGCCAATATTTGGTTACAAACCCTAATAAAAAAAGTCAATATTTTACATTCTTTGTTGGCAGTTTATGTATACATGAGCCTTACGTCATGTTCTCAATGGATCATGACCTCATTTGATGCGTGTTTTTTTATGCCTGTTTGCACTTGGTCTCCCACTTCGTGGAAGTTTCTTTCCAAAGCATGAAAAAAAAAAAAAAGGTATCATATGCTTAGACGTATATTCGAGGTAATCTGAAAATATCTATATATATTTAGAGAATTTAAAAAAAAAAAAAAAAAAAAAAGTTAGTTATTACTTTTTTTTATTGTCAAAAATATCCTTACTTAAAACTTAAAAATAAGGTTAAAATAGTAAATTGACAAAATTAATAAATTCTTATATCTACATTGAAATGCCTTCTGCTTCTAATAAACTTCCACTTTTATATTGATTTAAATTCATATATCTACTCACTAAATCCCTACAAAATACGATAACTCTTTTGTTAGTTTTAAAACTCCAATTTATAAAACTTACCCCACGTATTCATCACACTCTTAGATTTTTTTTTTTTTTTTTTTTGTGATTGCAAAAAGTAGAAATTTCAAATTATAATAAATACAAATTATTTATTTTTATCCAAAAAATAGAAGAACCTCTAAGCACGCACGTGAGCGCTGCTCAGAGGCTAGTACTAACTAAGAGGCTGGAAAAGGTATATAGATTCGCACCTTTTGATTAATATACCATATAAATAAAGTTCCGAAATATTCATATAATAAATTAAAATATGTACCAAGTGGATAATGCCAATTAGAGCAAAGAACATGGAATAAGGCTTTGTATATATAAAAGAGTACTATGTACAAAGATATATAATTTTTCTGTCTCTATCGACCCAGTTCATGCATTGATCCTAGCCTTTTTCAGTCTTTGACTAAGTTATATACATGAAAAAAAAAAAAAATATATATATATATATATATATATATATATATATATATATAACAAAAACAAAAATATTATTCACCTTGCAATGATGTGGGGATCAATGAGTGGGAGGGGACGAAGCTAAAAGAATAGTGGGGGAGCCCTCTCAAAGATTAGAAACACTTTTTTTACGGATTGTTTTATTTTCTATTTGGTTTGTACAAAATATATTATTTGAACCCTCCCAATGTATTTTATTATGACTATAGTCTTTTAATATATTTTTTTTATTATAAATATATTAAATTATATAAGTTTAAACCGCACACCTAAAATTTGTTTTATTACTTAAATGATTTTTTTTTGGTATAATTTATTTTTATTAAACTTAAAAATGGGGATTAACAGGACTTATTGTCCTTGCTGCTTATACTTGATGACAAGATAAAAAGATTGATTAAGTCAAAAAATAAAACACCCCTCTCTTTTTGTTGGCATTTACAAATACAAAAGCTAAAATATGGGAAAATTTAATTGAAACCTCCTTAAGGTTTATTGAATTAAACCTTAGTCATCCTATTTTACAAACACGTATATACTTTTATCCTATAAAAATTATCACATAGAGGATGTTAACATAAATATATGGTGTAAGTGCACAATTGCACCTGGACCCAAAGACAATTATGGGCTCAGGCCCAATGAGCCTTAAACAATAAAATTTGTAAAGTGTGGGCTTGAAATCTAGGTTAGAGGTAATGAGAACTTGATAACAGGCTAAGAGTTACAAACACTTGTAAATAACAAATGGTAATTGCAAATAGACCTCCTCGGACGTAAGCCGAGGAATACTTCTGTATTATTTCTATCTCTCTCTTAAAAGTTACAATCCTTAATTTCTTTCTTAGTTACCAACCTCTTCCCTTCTCTGGCGTTCATTCCCCTTAAATACTTCTTTTCCTGATGCCTTATCCACGTGTTGCTCCAACCCCCTCCCCCTAGATACTTCTTTTCTTAGTGCCTTTGAATAGTGACCAGAAGTTTCAGTTCTACTGTTCATGGGTCACTTCCCCATTAATGTGGCCAGGGAGGTAGGTGCAGAGTCTTTAATGTGGAGGTGGTAGCCTTTGCATATGATATTTTCCTAACACTGGTGTATCTACAACATTCAAGGGTTCCCCCTTTTTAACCATTAGTCTTCACAAAGTTGTGCCTTGACCTTCATAATGAAGCTCCAAGCTCTCTTGGGTCCGTCCAAGGAGAAACTCACCCTCGGATGTGTCCTCGGATCCTCGGCGTATGGGCCAATTCACAGTACTAACAAATTCTTAGCTCAAGAGCAGGTCGGCCTTCCTTACTAGAGCCCAAAGGCCCAAGTACCTGCTTGGGTCCTTTTGCTCCCACATATGGTAACTTTAAAAAAAATGAGATTAAATTTTATAAGGATGTGGTGTCAAAACCCATGTTTTGAACCCCCAATTCCAACATCCCACATCATCTTATCACATATTAATAGGCACAATTACACTCATTCAATTCTAATAACCATTTGAAAATCCAACCTAATTGGAAATTTATTAAGATACTATTAGGTGTAGTAGAATGTATTAAGTTTTAAATAAAACTCTGATATGACAACCTCTTATTGAATAGTGTAAAACATAGGTTTTATACCTCATTCTTACTAAATTCGGACTAATAAAAATCCCTTTAAATACCCCATACATTAGATTTTTTTTAATTCAATAATTACAATAAGAATGAAGAATTTAAATCTTAAATGTCTCCATTAGAAATGCTGTCAACCAATTAAATTACAAAACTCTTAATTTATGCATTATGGGTGAGTATAGGAGTACAGCACTTCTACCTTTTAATGCTATTTAGATAGAAAATCTAGAACCCACAATTAATTATTTATTCATCCACACAAGCACAGATAACAATTATTATTGCGTTTTAATAAGTTTTGAGGTAAACTGCAAGTGTTTCCTCCTAGGCATCTTAGTAAAAGCATTTACTGATATTTTTAATTTTTGCGCTATGTGTATATCTCACTAACTTGTTATGAATCAACGTTCTCCTTTTCCAAAAATTCTAATACGGAGCATCCTTTTTTTGCAACATTACTTGAATAGGATCTATATCCTTGCTCACTAATAAGGTGCATCGTTAATACAAAAATCTCATGTCATTCTTATGTTTCCCATTACGAAACCAGAACTTTATGATCTTATCGTCTAATTGAATGCAAGTTGGCTTAAATGCATTATTATTTTGCTGGATGTTTGACTAATTGGCAAGTGAGAAAAGCATCACAAGCAAATTGGAGGGAATCTTTATCCTCTTATAAAGGTAACTTAAAGTTTTAATTAAATTATTGATTAGGTGAAGGTATATACTATAGACTATCAATTTCTCAGCACAAAACTAGAAAGTGGGTGGAATTATGGTTTTAAAAATCAGACCGAATTGGCTGATTCAACCAGGAATTGAGTATCAGTCTGATCCGATAAAAATGCCTAAAATTAGTCAAAAATTGGAAAAAATCAAGAATCGAAGTCTGGTTCGAAGGTTGATTTGGTGATTGAGATTGGATAGTTTTTGGATTGATGGATTTTGGGTCTCAATTGTTTGAAGGATTTTGGGGTATGGTTTGGGTTTGTCGACAACTCGACGGTGGCAAGATGTTGGTGGCTTGATGGATGGCGTAGGTGGGTTGTTTTTCATGGGCCTTAATTTTTCATTTTGGTGTCAGATTTCAGTTGTTTTCTCATGGGATGATTGTGGTAGACCTTGATTATTTTTTCCATGGGTTTGTGGCTTTGGATTTACTGGTGATCCTCTAGTAGCTCCAAATAAAATATGGTTTGGATCCTTTGCAATGACTGCGATAAAAAATCAAAGGTACAGTTTCATGCTGTGGCTCAAAAATGCTTAAATTGCAAATCTTATAACACGTGCCAAACACAGGGCTGAGCAAGTGGCTATGGCTAGACCGTTACAATGAATTTGGCAATATACCACTTGCAATCCCTCGTTATCCTATGCATTTGTCCTCTCATATTGTTTTCTTGTATTTAAAGAATGTCATTTATGGTTGGATATGTACTGATCCGATGTGCTGTGAGTTAGAAAGATGTTCACATTTTACATCAAACAAAACTTGAAAATAATTTTCCTTGTATGCAGTCAAACACTGTAAAATGAAAATATTTTCAATAAAATATTTTATGTCGAAACAAACAGAATGTAAAATCATGGATGTAATTGTAAAAAATTAATATATAAATTCAATAATGAAACTAGCTAGTGGATTTCGAAACTTACAGTTTATGGTACACCTCAGAAAGTTTTTGTAAGTGCAGGCCCAAATCCAAAAAATACAAAACCAACAAATAAGAGCACGTTGAAGGAAAGCAGAAATAGGAAAACCCACGAGCTGATTTTTTTTTTTTTTTTGTAATGGATAAGGTAGAGTTGTTGATGGGTGTTCCTTTATTTCGTGATCAGTGACGCACCAATTATAGCGTCAATATATATAGTTGGGACAATACCTTAATTAATTTGGAGTTTTTATTTTATCTTTCTTTCACCTTATCGGGAACCGAGAATTTAATGATACTTTTTGTACTGTTCGAAGTTAAAAACTTTAGTTACATCGTTGTCTTTCGCGAATGCGTTGTACTTCGTAGGACCAGCCAAACAGGACCCAACGCGGTATCACCTGTCTGGTATAATTTTTTTTGAGAATTTTTTTTGTTTTTTGACTTAATGCTGGTTTTTAAAATATCTAAATAAGAAAAGATTTTTTTTTAATTGTAATTTAAAAAATGACAAAATTCATGTACAGTATTTTAGGTGTTGTTTCTTAGATTACTCTTTTAAGATTCTGTCATGTGACTACTTAACTTAAAAAATACACTTTCATCCATAAGAAAAAAGCCATATAACATAATCTTAAAAGAGAAACCCAAGAAACAGTACCTAAGTACCATACCTAACTCTTACTCTTAAAAAAACTATTGTTTTAAATAGGGTTGTAACCAAATTTTACAATATTTTTACAACATTTTAAAAACAAATCATAGATGGTTAGTTGTTATTGGTTTTAATTTGAATTTATTACTAAAATTACTTTTTTATCCCACCAATAACAACCTATAACAATTTGCCACATAAGATTTGTTGTAAAAATGTTGTGGACATATCATTTTTCATATTAAAAATCCACGATTTATTTATTTAAATTTATTTCCAACTTAAATTCATTATCAAACTTGAAGCTTTTTCTTTTTGTCGAATAAAATTTTAACTTGTTCACAAGTTCTTGAATTAATTTTCTTTTATCATATATAGTAAATATTACAACAATTTTTTTTTACTTATTTATAAATTTATATGAATGATTAAAAATTTAATTGTTGTTGAAAATTGAAATAATATGATTTAAGTTGATTAGGTAGAATGATTTTTATTTATGACTTATTCAAATTTAATCCAATAACCATCTTTGTTGAAAGTTATATATTTATTTTTTTATTCTATATATGAGATAGAAATCTTACCCTAGCTTAATCTAAGTATATACGCGTGTGTGTGAAGTTTCCTTCTTGAAACTTGAATCTCAACTCTTACCCCCCAATCCTACAAGAACTTCTAATTATGTAGTGATCATCACGTCAAGGGTACACGGTAATATATATTCAAATTTTAATAAGATAAGGATACACTAGCTACATTCCTAAATTAGTCCACATGAGCGTACCTTGATCTACAATTTTTTTTTTTAATGACTCGTGTATGATATGGTAGACTAATTTAAGAATGTTGTTGTAAATTTTTGTTGTTTTCCTCCATGAAGCATCTCTAGCAATCTATCTAAATTTTTGTATTGTTTGGACAGTGAACAGTAATATTTAGCTTTTATCTACCTACTTTTTCAAATACACTTTCCAACAGATTCTCTATCATTTTTTTCATCTCATTTAAATACTATTTCTTCATTCATTCTTTATCATTTTTTTAAAAACTACACATCTTCCAACATTTTTTTATTCAATAGCTAATTATTATAATAGAAAAAAAAAAATTTTGAAATGTGAACAGTAAACAGTGTTCTCTACTTGTAGAGAACCACTATAACAATTTTAATCTAAAAAATGGTGATGAAGAAGCTATTGAAGTGAATTTTTGGGGTGTTTTCTCTTTAAAATTAACTTTAAAGAAGCCATTAGAGATGCTTTGAGTACCCTTCCAATTTCCTAGGCCAAAATATTCCATAAGAGCTGCTAATAGACAGAGCAATCGACAAGAGTATGATCTCCATTTAACAAGTACGAATGCCCTAAGCCCAGACAAGTAATTAAAAATTTTACCTAAAAAAAACAATAATTATACACCCTACAAGTACATGGCCCATAAAAAAAAAATAATAATCACATTAATATGTGAATAGTATTTTAAGTCCCATTTTTAATTTTTTTTTTTTTCTGAATAAAGTGTTTATAGGTTCCATAAATAGTACAGTAATATACAGTGTCATTTGTCAGTTAAAAGCTAAAAATCCTTAAAAAAGAAAAAAAAGGTGAAAATGAGCTAAAAATGGTTGAAAAGTCAACATATGCGGCTACTATTTATGCTATAATAGCATCTGTCCTTGACGTGTACAACAACAGAGAAGAAGAGAAAAAAAAAAAAAAAAAAACATGAAAACGTTAAACGCAACAAATTTAATCCGTATCTAAACGGATACTAAGGTTTTATATAAAAAAATTGAAGTAAAAGAGATAGGTGTGCCGTCATTAGAAAGAATCATCGTGCAATGATGAAGCTATCAAGCAAAATATAGTTCCATCGGGAAAAATACCATTGACATGACTCTTGTATAGTGATATATGTACGTTGCTTGTCTTACAAGAAGAAAAATATCCATGATCAAGGAAATATCTCTATTAGGAGGACCCAGTTGAACATCAGTAGTTCTTACAATAAAAGCCGAGGGAACATATTCTCACTCGTTTCCTTTTCTTGTGTTTTTTGTTATTTTTAAAATGGCTATATATATATATATATATATATACACACACACGACTAAATTTTGAGTTTGATAAATATTAAACTGGTACAATAGTTGTACACATGTGAATTTGCATTATTGAATGAGTAGTACAATTTTTTCAAATTACAAAAAAGTGATCCCTTTTTTTTTTTTTTTTTTTTTTTTTTTTTTTTTAATGAAAGGCAAAAAGTGATCCTATATATAAGGCTACCTAGTGCATGCATTAAGGTACTGATACACGAAGAAGAAGAAGACATATTTGGTCATTTTAGAGATATCGGAAGTATTTTGATTATTTTATAAGTTTTATTGGTATTTTGCTGATTTTTTAGATTTTGGGAATAATTTTGGATGTCCAAAGGTATATTAGTAATTTTGGAAGTGTAGTGGTATTTGGATCATTTTAGGTATTTAAGGGTATTTTGGTAATTGGAGGTTAAGAGGGTATTCAAGTAGTTTTAGATGTATTTGGGTCAAATGGGTGGGTTACTAATTAAATAGGTTGAGTTAATAATGGATAATTAATTTATATATAAACGGGTCATAAATAGATAAATGAATAATTACACATCTAACCCATTTATAACCCAACCCGCCCATTTACCACCCCTACTAACATTATCCAAAGGTTGACATATTATAATTAGTGTAGACTTACTATGTTGTTGCTCCACAATAGAGATTACGTTGTTTCATCTTTCATGACCTTAACTGCAACTCATTGGATCAAAAATTCAAAGTGGACAAAACGACCACATAGAAAATGGAATGACAGTTAATACTTAATATTTGAAATTAAAATTGAAACTATATGGATGAAAATGAAAATAGGTCAAACTTAGATTGTGTAATTTATGATTCAGTCCTAAAAAAGGTTACATAAGTGCAAAAACTTTGGTATATGCTGAAACTTTATCATCTTAATTTTTCTTTAAATTTCCTAAATGCAACACATTGAAATCACATATTAGTTTTTTTTTTTTTTTTAAGTTGTACACAAGATAAAAAGAAAATCTTTTGTGAGGATAAGAAAGACCAAATAAGGTACTGATATTGGATAAGCTTTTGGACCAAAATAAAGGCAAAGTCATGCAGCAGATGGTTGTTAACATCAATCGCTTACAAGGTCATCTTAGAACAAAAATTGTTATGATTGTTGCATTGAACGGACTTCACATTTGGAAGTTGTTGAAACAGATGCTTATTAGTTTTTTTTTTTTTTTTTTCATGAAAAAGTTATTATGCTTGTCTTACTGGAAAGAAATGATTCAATTACTGTTAATAAATTCATTGGATACATTAGAAAAAAGACACATGTTCAACTGGCTATTAAATACAAGTACAACTCGAAAAGTATAAAATTAAGGAAATTTGAAAAGACTTATTCAAAATCATAGTATAAACTATAAACTCACTTTAGAAAATATGATAAAATCATTTAAATGTAATAATAATAAGGACTTATAGGCACGAACTCGGTATTGCCCAAATAAATAAGTTTCCAAATCCACATAAAATATGAAAAGTCCACAACTTGAAAAAGTTATTATACTTCTCTTTCTGGAAAGAAATGATTCAATTAACTGTTGATAAATTCATTGGACACATTAGAAAAAAGACACATGTTTAACTGGCTATTAAATACAAGTACAACTCAAAAAGTATAAAATTAAGGAAATTTGAAAAGACTTATCCAAAATCATAGTATAAAAATGTTTTTCTCACTTTAGAAAATATGATAAAATCATTTAAATGTAATAATAATAAGGACTTATAGGCAACCACCGCACACCCTTAGTACGATGGTCACTCCACAGGTATAAGTGCTTGTGGAGTGTGGGGGACAAGGACCGGGGTTCAAATCTCCAGGAGGGAGCTTCACACACATACACTTAGATTAGGATAGAGTAGAAATTCTATCTTGTAAAAAAAAAGACTTATAGGCACGAACTCAGTACTACCCAAATAAATAGATTTCCAAATCCACATAAAATATGAAAAGTCCGCAACCTGAGAAACGTTGCCAATTTAAATTTCCCTTACACAAAATTTGAACCACATTTTTTTTTTCTTTTCTATATGAAATTTGAATCAATCAAGTAGAATATTCTATGTAACCCTTATCTTTTAAAATATAATAATATTTATGGCCATCGTAACCACCTATTTTTATTTTTATAATTCTTTTTTTTTTCCAGAATCATATTTATAATCCATTCATTCAGAATATATAATAGAATTTTAACATTAAAATATTTGAATAAGTTTGCACTATGAACTAGCTTGAATTGAGATTAGGTGTCATACTTAAGGTATTTTAACTTTCAATCTTAACCATTGAATTAAAAATTTAAAAAAAAAAAAGTTAAAGAGTTAAAAAGTTAAGGTTAAAAAATAAAATGGTAAAAATTAATATATATATATATATATATATATATATTTATATATTTTGTTGATAATAATAAATATATATAGTATTGAAGAACCGACCAAGCTGGCAAGCTCCTACAAATTAGCCTTGAATGACAAAAAAAAGGTTCTATTGCACGTGCCGAAAATAAACGTGTCAAATACCAAGTGTCAGATAGCTTACAAGCAAGGCAGTTGAAGCCACGTGGTTGGGCCCAACTAATACCGAGTGTCAGATAACTTACCAAGCAAGGTTGATATTTAATTTTTTTTTTTTAATGAAAATTCATTAAAATATAATTATACTTTAAATAATTTAAATTTATACATAAGTAAATAAGTCAAACGAAAAATAATGGGTCTAGTTCTTTCCTCTTTCAGCTCATCGAGAGAAAGAGCTTTAGTAAAAGTGATAAAAGTATTTTCTGAAAGGGCCCAAAAAGAAAAAAAAGTTTTTGAGAAACAAAGTAATTTTTAACCCTCCATAAAGTTTTTCCTTTTAATTTTTTTAAAATTTGAAAATGAGCACTTTTGTTTATATAAAAAATATCTATAATTTGTTATGAATAAAGAATTTTATATCACTATTTACTCTCTAGTCCATTTGATTGGGTGGAAAAAATGGAAAATTGAAAATTATGGAAGGAACATAGAAGGATCCAAGATTGTGAGAATTTTCTGTCATTTGGTTGATTGGGAATTTGGATGACACACCAAAACCTATCCTCTCAAGCTAAATTGGAAGAAAAATGTGTTTTAGATTTAAAAAGATTTTCTCCTATCCCATTATATTAAACAAAAATAAGAACAAAGTAGTAATTTACATTCTATCATTCTGTTTGTTTCGTTCTTCCTAATAAACACACAAGGTGAAAAACAAAAACAAAAATTCTATCTTTCCACTTTTTTTTTTTTTTTTTAACATTCTCTTGCTTTTCCATCATTCTAACAAAATATAGTCTAATTTGCTAAACAATCAAAATGCTAAAACTTGTTAAGATACTATCACAATCGTCTGAGTAATGTGATATGAACAAAATTTTCAAAATATTTGAGTTTGTGGTTTTTTTATTAGTTCACGAGGGTGATTAAATTAACTATCATTTACCATTAACAACTTCGACTTCTACTTCCATAGTTTGTAAATTTTTTTGTAAGTGAAAGACATTGTCCGTATTACTGTATATACAATGTACTTTTCTTCAAATTTTAGATGTGCTTTTAGGTAAAATATATAATAGGTGAATGAATAAGATAATGTTTAATATACCTTTCATGCACTTACTTAGCCAAAAAAATATATATTATTTATAGTCTCACAATATCTTAAATTTTAAATATTTTATTTTTATTTATTTTAAATCCAATATATAAATTATATATGGCAATGAGATCTAATAATTCAAAATCCAAAATTATAATAATAGATAAAATAATTTAAAGATTATAATAAACATGAAAAATATTGATGTTTAATATAAATAATAAAACATGAAACTAAAAATGTTAATTTTAATACTATAATTATTATATATTATGACAAATCTCGTTAACATAAGCAGTTATGCTCTCGATAAAAGTATAAAAAATTATTTAAGTATAACATAGGGTTCTATTTTTCTACCTTTTCAGTCAAAAAAGAAGAAGTATAACATAAGAACTATTTAATACATAATTTATATGGTTAATTTTAGAAAACTAATATTTTTAGAATATATTTGTTTTGTATAGTAAACGAGAGATTTATTTGTTTGATAGTTACAATAAAGAAGAAAGATTTAAACCCGAATATTATGGAAACACTAAGAAATACCAACTGATTTGGTTTTTTAGAAGAATATGTCAAATATTTAAATTACAATAATTATATTAAATTAACATATACATGTCCGTGATAGTTAATAGATATCTTTAAGACAATTGTTAATAAATTATTTTAAGAAACTTTTTACACTACTTCCATAAAAAAAATATAAAAATTTACCAAAATAATTAATTATTATTATTTTTATATAAAAAGTTACTAAAAATATTTGATCAACCAATCTTTTTCCATATACTATTACTTTTGGTCTTTTACTACCCATGCTTTGCTAGGATTGTCAAACGAAAAGACGAGAAATTCAAAAGCTCCGGGGGGAAAAAGAAGAAGAAAAGAGAAGAAGGACACAAAAGAAAACGAGTAAGGAAAAAATAATAATAAAAAAAACAAAGCAGAGGAGAGGAAGAGAGGGACATCTGATCTGTTGTGGCGTTTGTTTTGTTTCTCACACTTTTTAGCAGAATCTCCAATACCCAACCCAACCGAGTAAGCTTGCCTACCTTAGCCAACTGTCTAGTAATAGACACTGCTAATTAGTTTTGTTTTTGTGTCTGAGAAATTTAGACAGTGAAACGAATAGAGTGGCAAAGGAGTAAGGAATAATACTATTAAAAAAAGAAAGAGAGAGAGAGAGAGTTTGAAAGAGAGGGAAGAGAATGGGTGTTCTGTATGAGGACGTGGTGGTCATAAGGCATGCAGAGAAGCCAGGAGATTCCACTGTGATCACTGTGAATTGCCCGGACAAGACTGGGTTGGGCTGTGATTTGTGCAGAGTTATATTGCTCTTTGGCCTAAGCATTTCCAGAGGAGGTAAACAAGGATTATTTATCAGCCTTATAGGCTCTTCAAATCTGTATGTGTGTGTGTGTGTGTGTGTGTTTTTTTTTTTTTTTTGCTGTTTTTAGTTTGTGGGGTGTGGGATTTATAGTTTATGGCCAAAAAATTAATGGGTGATCATGAATTTTTTTGTTTTTTTTTTTCTCATTTTTTAATGGAAAGTTCTGCTTTTGGGATCTGATTTTTCTTGACAAAGAAGTAATGGGTTATTGCGATTTTACCATTTTTAAATATTTTTGGGGATGAAATTTGAGATCCAAAGAGAAACAAATAAAGGGTCTTTTTTTTTATCTTCAATTTCTGTCAAGTTTCTAGTAGGAAAACAATCTATATGTCCTTATGAAACCTTTTTTTTTTTCCCCTAAATTTTTTTTCTTTGTTAATGAATATGTTGGTGATTGTGTATTTATATTTGCTTTTTGTTGCTGTGAAGATTTTTCAACGGACGGGAAATGGTGCTACATAGTATTCTGGGTGGTGGAGAAGCCAACAACTAGGTGGCACTTGTTGCAGAAGAGGCTGTTGGAGGTGTGCCCATCTTATTTTTCAACATCAGATATAGACTATTACCGGCCTGAAAACCAGCAACCTAAGGAACCGGATGTTTTCCTCTTGAAATTCTGGTGTTCCTGTGATAGGAAGGGTCTATTGCATGGTAAGTAACTTTTTTTGTGCAAAAGTTCATGCTAGCTTTGAAACTCTCTATAGTGGAAAAAAGAATATGTAGCACATCTGAACCTAGTGGCTAAAATTGAAATTTGTTTGTAAGGGATGTTGATCATCTTGTTATGAAATGATAAAGAACAGTGATGACGGCTCAAACTCAATTCGCTATGTCAAATTTGTATGTATAGTAGTAATTAAGCACTGATTGGATAAAATTGCTGGAATTGGTTTGGCTTGAATTTGGAATGATTTTAGAGGAACAGGAGAAAATTCGTTTTTTGAATTTATCCATTCTTTGGAATTATTGAAATTAGTTAGGGAAATGAAATTGGTAGGAATTGAAGATGAAGTGATACAATTGTGAGACATGTATAGGCAAAAATTTAACAGTTGTATATTATTCCTTGGATTGGACTGAATTTTACTTTACCAATGCTTCACTATTTCTTTACTAAATTATCAGTTCAGCATAAAGGGAAAAATATATAACTGTCTTGTTGTTTGAAGAAGAAAGACTAGCTCCTTTTTCTCATGTTTAATTAGTTTTATTCTTATTACTTGTTTAAAATGAACTATGTGTGCATATCTGTTTGGGTGATTTCTAATTGTGCTGCCTCCATGTGTCTTTGTTTTTCCTTGATTAATATTGCCCATTTTCTATTGCAGCTTTGTATATGAGTCTTGAAGTGGTTTATAGAACTAATACATTCATTTGATGTTGAACTAATTATACCATTCCTCTGTAGATGTAACTGAGGTTCTCTTTGTGCTGGAACTAACGATAAAGAGAGTGAAGGTATCCACTACACCAGATGGGAGAGTTATGTTCCTCTTTTTCTTAACAGATTCCAGGTTTGTCATGATGATTTTCCCCCCTTCTTAATGATGATGCTGCCTTTTGGCTTCCACTTTGATACGTAAATGACAAAAAAAAAATTTGTTGAAGTATAACCAATCATATTTTTTCAAAAGATTTTTTTTCTAGTATAATAAGCAAATCAACTATCTGAACATTTCAAGCTGACATGTATAGATTATAAAAAATCCAGAAAATGTACATAGGAATGTTGCCTAATGCAATTATCCAATCATACTAAGAGCTTAACTTTATCTGTTTAATTACATAATCGGGGTGTTCTACACCATCAAAGGACCTATTAGTCCTTTCTCTCCAAATGGTCCACTAGATACACAATGGAGCAGCCTTCCAAATCCTTACACTCCTATGACTATTGACTTTTCCTTGCCTTGAAGCCAATATTTGGATTCATCTTGCAATGGTTTTTTTTCCCCTCTCTCTCTCTCTCTATCTAGCAACCATGTTATGAGATTGCATATTGCATGTAGCTCCCTCAATCTTCATTCTTGTGCTCATCGCCATTTTTGACACCCTTAATAGCTTCCGATAATTTCTACCAAGCGTTCTTTCATTGCTACAGCAGAAAGAAGTTAAAAAGCTGATACTTCATTCAACATACTTTTAAAAAGAGGTCAAATATTGATCTATGATTGATTATGGCTTGCACTAATGGGAACAATTCTGTTGATAGGATTGACTTATATGGTACAATATAGAACTCCTATGAAATGCAATAGATGTGAAGTTGAATACCTGATGCATGACACCTTTAATTTCTTTCCATACCTTCCAAATTCTTCAAATCTGAATAAACAGTTTTACTTGTAGAAAAATTATTGTTGTGCTGGTTACAAGTGATTTGTGGGATGTAGGTATCAGTGTCTGTATGTGCCAGCATGTGATGTGTGTGTGCTGCATTTGTGTGTGTTAGTGAGAGATGAAGTGAACTGTTATGATTTTCTTTTTTGGGAAAATAGCTTATTAACTTGCACATTTTTCATCAGAGAACTTCTTCATACAAAAAGGAGACAGGAGGAAACAATCGACTATTTGACAGCTGCCTTAGGGGATATCATTATAAGTTGTGAGATTGATTTGGCTGGCCCAGAATTTACCGCATGTTCACAGGGTGCTCCATTTCTTCCTTCTGAAATCACTGAAGATATATTCAGTTTGGAGCTGCCCAATGGACGCCCAAGTGGATTTCTTTCCTTCAACCCTGTCTCTGTGACAATGGATAATAACCTGAGCCCCTCCCACACACTTGTTCGAATCCTCTGTCAGGATCACAAAGGCCTCATCTATGATATCATGAGAACCCTAAAGGATTACAACATTCAGGTAAATTACATATATATATATATATTATGAACAAACATTTTTGTATCAATCTATGTAATTTTATTAGGGTTGTTTGGGTGGCACAACCGGGAAGGCACAACTTGGGAACTTTTGCAATGAACAAAACCCCCTAAAATCTATAGAAAGAGAGAGGAAACACTCCTTTAGGTGATTTTTCATCTGATTTTATGTGAAATTTATGTCAGGTTTCTTATGGACGTTTCTATGCAAGCTCAAAAGGAAGCTGTGAGTTAGAATTATTCATCATGCAAGCAGATGGGAGAAAGCTTATTGACCCCTCCAAGCAAAATGCTTTGCGCTCTCGCCTGAGAATGGAGCTTCTGCGTCCTCTAAGAGTGGGTGTTGTGAGCAGGGGCCCTGACACTGAGCTGCTGGTAGCTAACCCTGTGGAGTTGTCTGGCAGGGGCCGTCCCCTTGTATTTTATGATATTACTCTTGCTTTCAAGATTCTCAACACATGCATCTTTTCGGTACTAGCTGAGCTCTAATTCATTTTTTGAATGTTTTTTTGTACAAGAATGGTACTTAAATAATTGAACATGTTATGCTAACCTTCACTCTTGCCTTGTTCTTCTTAGGTGGAGATAGGGAGACATATGATCCACGGTCGGGAATGGGAAGTGTATAGAATTCTTCTAGACGAAGGGGAATGTTGTTCCTTGCCAAGGAAAAAAGTTGAAGAGGGTGTCAGAAATAGATTGATGGGTTGGGAATAGAATCAGATACAAACCTCAGTTAAGGTTTTTCTCCAATGTACAGCATATTTTCTTAGCTTTTTTTTTTTAAAGAGTCTTAGACACTTTACTATTAGGTACTAACTAGGTCCAAACTATAAATCAAGAACTACCCTGTCCAAACTCCATAGGGTGTGAACTGTTTGGTATCTTTGCAGTCCATGTAAATTACGCTTGTGATGCACACTTGTAGACAGTTCTGCTCTAGTTGTTTAATTTTAGTTAACAACACTATCATGTAATTAGCTACAGATATAGCAAGCAAAGTATTTCCAGTCTTGCATTCTTTCTTATCATATCAAGCCCCTTGCGGTGGAGTGAGTCCACAACTTAGCATGCTTTGCTATGGATTATTTTTGCCAATTTATTTTACTATCTAATTTATTTTTGTTACTATTTATAGGTTTTACTATAATTTTTGGTACTTTTTATGGGATCTATTGTACTATTTCAACTAATTTTTACCTTTATTTATAATACTTTTAACAAAAAAATTTCAATTTCAACAAAAAAAAAAAAAAAAAAAAATTCAAATGAACTATTAATATGTATTTCATTTTCACTGTATACAAGCAACAGATTCTTTGTATCATCACTGACGTTAGCCAGAAAGAACTATTGGAAATTTATCTGAACTAACCATTATGCAAGTATATTATTGGAACTCGAAATGACGGAAGCAAGTTTTTAATAATTTTTGTTTGGTCCAACGGTAAAATAGTCATTTACTGCATTAGCAAATAAAATAAAATAGCCATTAAATTTAATGCAATCCGGGCGGTGCCGACAGTTCACAAAAGAGGCACACATCAACCAAATGGTCAACGTTCCTCTTTTCTCGAAACAAAGGAACTGACTAATTTAAACAACTACCAATAAACGAATTGATCTTACCTAACACGGTCCTAACATGGTTCCAACTTCCAAGTTCCAACTACGGCAATAAATAAAGTGCATCGACCAACTGCGTCTCCCAACCAAGAGCATTCTAGCTGAGACCGCTTCTAGTACTAGCTAAACAACACTATTATGCAATGGAATAAACCCTTATTTATTTTTATTTTTTTTAGACATTGTTTCAATTTATCGTGTAGACTGACCAGCTAAATAACACTATTCGGAAATGAAATAATTTTTTTTATTTTTTATAAAGATAGTTTCTGTAAGTGCACAATTGCACCTGGACCCAAGAACAGTTATGCAGGCCCAATGAGCCTTAAACAATAAAAATTTGTAGAGAGTAGGCTTGAAACCCAGGTTAGAAGTGAGTGAAGATTAAATGACAAACTAAAGATTGCAAGTAATTGAAAACAACAAGTGATATTGTAATTGGGCCTCCTCGGACGTAAGCCGAGAGCTGTTCTTATATTATCTCTCTCTTTGTCTTTTTTCTTTTTTAGGTTACAGAAAGTTCCCCCCCCATTGTCTGTTCTAAGTCCTCTCTTAAATACTCTTCTTTTTAATACTTTATACACGTGTTGCCCCAACTCCTCCCTTAGCCTAGATATTTCTTTTCTTAGTGCCTTTGAACAGTAACTAGAAGTTTCCCTTCCACTGTTCAAGTGTCACCTCCCCATTAATGCGGCCAGGGTGGTAGGTGCAGGGTCTTTAATGTGGAGGTAGCAGCCTTTATCTTTGACATTTCTTCAACACCGGTGCTTCTGGGGCATTCTAGGGTTTCCCCCTTTAACCATTGGCCTTAACTGTGCCATCCCCTAACCTTTACTATGAAATCCCGAGTTCTTTGGTGCTCATCCGAGGGTAAGTTCACCCTCGGCTGGGTCCTCGGATCCTCGGCGCATGGGCTGATCCATAGTATTAACAATTTCCAAACCCAGGGTCAGGTCGGCCCTCCTTAACACGGCCCAAAAGGCCCATGTTCCCATCAGGATCTTTTTACCCCCCACAGTTTCAATTTATGGTATTCTTTATTATCAGAGAATATTTTTTTAAAATTTTATATTAGAGATAGTTTCAAACTATAATGTTTTTTATTATCAGAAGAATTGGTGTAGAAGGAGATAAAATTTCAAATATTTTATTTGGCGACAAAAAATTTTACCGATTGAGCTAATTGAAATTTGCATAATAAAATAATCTTCTCTTATTTTTCCCATGTGTGTTGTCATTGATGCTGATGTATTAGCCTTTGATTCTTAACTAAGCCAGGGCCTTTATCAAAAGGATAAAAAAAAAAAAATTAAAATTAAAAAGATAGGTAATTGCTCCACTCCAAGTAATTTGTACACTACCTTTTGCAGCCTAATAATACTCTTCGTTATATATATATATATATATATATATATATATATATATCAATTCCTCTTCGGCTTATAAGACCATGTCTGCCTAAGTTGGATTATCCATAGACCCATAGAACTTGGTTGGTATACGAAGTCGATCTGTTGACTCAGTCCTGGGCTGATGAACCTTAGCCCATGCAAATTTTTTTTTTTAGCTTATCAATTCAGTATTTTATTTTAATATCTTTTGGATAATATTTTAAATTTCTTCTCCTTTTACTGTTGTTGTTGTTGTTGTTATGTATTGATATGACCATAAATTATGGATTTTTTTTTCATAAAAAATATTTTAAGTATGAAATGCATTAAACAAAACTAAAAATCACAAGAAGTTCGTACATTACTTATATATACTGATTTGGGCATAGACTCATAGTTCTAATAACCAAATAATCCGATATAGATGCTTCATAAACAAAATGGGGGTGGCAATCATATTCCATTATTCTACTACTTTGTTCTCTGCCCTTCTTTGCTAAAACGTTTACTGTTCCCATTAGTTTCTCAGAGCACGTGAAGTGGATGTATCGTCCATTGTTTGTCCAAGAGTTCCCTGCAATCAATACTTACACCAAAACTTAATGCCCAAAAAGCTTGAACTCCTGACTCTTTTGATGTAAAAACAAAGGAACGGGTTAAAACACAATTAGACCTTTTTTTTTTTTTTGTCAAAAAGACTTTTACAAATGGTAAAATCCTTCCAACATGGATTAAGATCCTTTCCATTTGCTTTTAAAATGGAGATATCTATTTGATGGTGAAAATTTAGTATTTCACAAATTTTAAGTTGAATATCGCATCATGTTGTTTAAAATAATTTTTTATTTTATTTTTTGATGGAATGAGACTTTTTTTTTGTCTGAAATAGAATTCTAATCTAAGTGTATATATGTGTTTGAAGTACCACAAACCCTAATGTAGCAAGGCTTCTCTTCCTCTTCTCCACGATCGTATTAACCTAGATTTCTCTCCTCTTGTTTGTACACTTCACTTTCCCTTTAAAATCTAATAATGAATCATGTAATATGATTTGAATCTCCCACCTCTATTTGGTCCTATTCAGTCCAATTTAGTTCTATTCAGTTGCATTAGATATGGTCTTATTCGGTCCAATTTGGTCCTATGCAGACCATTAGGTCCACTTTGGTTGTACTCGGTCCACTTTGGTCCTATTCAATTCACTCTAGTCCTATTCAATCCAATTTGGTCCTATCGGTTCACTTTCGTCCAATTTAGTCAATTTCGGTCTATTTTTAAACTTTGGTCCTATTCTATCCATTCTGTCTACTTTGGTCTTACTCGGTCCATTTTGTTTATTTTGGTTCTATTCGGTCCACCTTAGTCCATTCGTCTACTTTGGTCGTATTTGGCCCCCTTTTCCCCATTCTGTCTTATTTGGTCCCCTTTGGTCTTAATCGGTCTGCTTCGGTCCCTTTTGTCTACTTTGGTTCTATTCGTTCCATTATGACCACTTAGGTCCTATTTGGTCCACTTTGGTTCTGTTCGGTCCACTTTGCTCCTATTTGTTTATGTTTGGACAACTTTGTTGCATTCGATCCATTTTTGTGCTCTTACATAGTAGGAAATATATAGGTTTGGGTTGAGAGCACTTATTCTAAATCCAAATTTATAGAAATATATATATATATATATATATATATATATATCAAACTTGTAATATCTAAAATCTTAAGCATAATATTTACTGTTACTACACTCCTGTTAAGCCACGTTAACATAGCATTTTGGTCCACTTTCGTCAGCCTAAATTTGTGTAAAAGTATTTCCAAACATGAAGGGTATGAATATACAAATGGAATCTTTAGGGCAGTTATTCATTTGTTTTAATGCTATTAATTTTAAATGAATTGCATAAAGTTGATTAAACCTTCAAGCAAATATTTATTTATTTATTTATATTAACTATTCGGTGCAACACACAAGATAGTAATTGGCAACTAAGTGAATTTGGGTTTGTTTTCAATGTTTTTGTTTTGATCCAAGAGGAAAAAAAAAAGGCGATAACAATATTTTGGCATCTCCCAGCAAAGAGCATTCTAGTGAGAGTGAGAGTGAGACCACCCCCAATACTATTCTACAATGGAATAAACTTAAGGCCTGTTTGGATAGAGGAGGGAAGGAGGGGGAGTAAAGGGGAGTAAAGTAGAATTGGCTGAAAAGATGCTAATTTTAAGCCAAAACTACACTACACTGCTTTACTCTACTTCTCCTCCCTCCCCCTCAATCCAAACGGACCATTAACATCGATACGTATAAATCTTATGTTTGTCATATGTGTGTGTCGACTGACGTTGATTTATTACTTACTGCCCTTAAGTTCTCTTAACTAAGCCAGGGCCTTTATCAAAAGGATTAAAAAAAAAGCTAGGTATTTGCTCCATTCCAAGTAATTTGTAACATTGTACTCTACCCTTTGCAGCCTATTAATAATACTCTTGGTTATTTTTTATTTTTTAATCAATTCCTCTTTGGCTTATATGTCCTGTAGAGAAGTTATACCTTGTATAAGATATATGCTTCTTCTCTCTCACAATTGGTGGGTCCCACTAAAGACCCACCAATTGTAAAAAAGATAAAAAACTATATACCCGATACAGGATATATTTTTCTGTTCTGTAAGCTTATGTATGCCGAAGTTGGATTATCCATAGACCTATAGAACTTGGTTGATATACAAAATCTATCTGTTAACTTAGGATTGGGTTGGTGAACCTTAGCCCATGCAGTATTTTTTGGCTTATCAATTCAGTACTTTATTTTAATATCTTTTGGATAATATTTTAATTTCATCTCTTTTTTTTTTGTTTTTATTATTGATATGATCATAAATTTTGTTTTATTTATTTATTTATTATTATTTGGGCATAGATGCATAGTTCGGGAAATTAGGCTTTTGCCCTTATTTTGTAAAAAGTATAGCAATATGTCCCTGTTTTGAACCTATTCAGGTCCGTGTTGCTGTTTTGAAACTCGATTTTCTCAAAATCGAGTTTCAATGTAAAACTAAAAATCAAGTTATGCCAAATCAAACTTTGAAAAAAAAAATATATATTTGTGGAACTCGAGTTCCTTGAATGGAACTCGCGTTCCATAATTTTTTTTTTTTTAAAGTTTGATTATCTATAACTCAATTTTCTACAAATCAAGTTTTACATTGAAACTCAATTTTGAGAAAATCGAGTTTCAAAACAGAAATACGGACCTGAATAGTTTCAAAATATGGACATATTGCTAGATATTTTAAAAAATAAGGGCAAAAACCCAATTTCTCCCGCATAGTTCTACTTCTAATAACTAAATTATCGATAATATCCTTCTAAAAAAAAAATTATCGATAATATGCTTCAAACAAGATGAAGGTAGTGATTATATTCCATTATTCTACTACTTTGTTCTCTGCCTTTCTTTGTTAGGAGTTAGGACGTTTACTGGTCCATTACTTTCTCAGAGCACGTGAAATGGATGTATCGTCCATTTTTTGTCCAAAAGTTCCATGCTATCAAGACTTACAAAAAAACTTAATGCCCAAAAAACTTAATTCTTTCGATGTAAAAATAAAGGGGCTCAAACAAAATTAGACATTTTTTGAGTCGTAAGCAAGAGACTTCAAAATTCAAATAGTGAAATCCTTTAAACATGGATTAGGATTCTCTCCATCTGTTTTCATGATCAAGAGATCTATTTGGTGGTGAAATTTTAAATTGAATATGGTGTCATGTTATTTAATTTAATTTATTTATGTTATGGAATGAGACTTTAAAACGAGTATTGTACACTATTTATGAAAACGTAGATTTTTACCATAAATATTGACCCTTTTTATTTCAAAATAAATGAAGAGATCCTTTCCATTTCAACACATAGCCATCATAGCTTACATGTAAATCCAATCATTTCCAAACCATTTCTAAACCCAGCCTAAAAATTCCGAACCTTTATGTTACTGTCATGGTTTGAGTGGGTTGGAATTTGGAAACCCATTAAACCCAATCAATAGTCAACCTGACATGTGCTTGTTTATTATGTAATTAACTAGTACATAAGCCGTGTTACTGCATGTGAATAGATATTGATGAGGTCAAAAAAATCACCAGTAAGCTACAGGCACTCTCCAACTCGAGTCAACACCTGCAAAGAGAAAACAAAGTGACCTAAAAGAGAGCACCGGTGTGGTGCCGGCCAAAAACCCTCCGAATGTCAAGTTAGAGTCTTTTCAACAACTCTAGAGTGCAAGAGTTGAGATAATTGTGCGTACCTTTGGGTCATGAGGGTTTTGGGGTATATATAGTGGTATGGGCCGAAATAAACGCCTTGGTGAAGAAGTACTTTCCTTTTAGAAGAGTAATTCGTGTATCTTTGCCTATTGTATAGAGCCCTTTCCTTATAGGAATCTTCTTGACTAAAGTCGAACGTGTAGCGCAAAAACTTTCCTTATATTCACGCATGTAGAAGTCAAGATAGGCTAAGAATGAAGGTTGGACTACTCCTTCAGCTTTTACCTGCCAAGGTCATCAGCCCACATGTACCTCCTACACTGTCGTCAGCCTATGTATGTCTCCACAAAGAACGTCAGCCAAGGACCCTTACAACCAAGGTCGTCAGCCTTCACTCGTCAGCTTGATCCATTAGCCTAACGTTGCCACGTAAGGGGTATAGCCTCGAACGTCAAAAGGAGGCATCTTAATGAGACTGGCTGACGGGTTGTATATTCCCGTCAGCCTCCTTAACGCATTGACAGCATGTAAAAAACGTCACTATCAGATATAATTTAATAAAACAATGAAAAAAAATTGTATTTTATTATTTAAGTGATACTTTGGTTTTGTTTTATTTATTTATTAATCATGAGTTTATTCATGTTTAAAAGGCTTAGTTAAATCTAAATTTATGTTTAAATATTAAACGGGAATGGATATCATTTATTAAAACAATGAAAAAAAATATATTGCATTTTATTATTTAAGTGATACTATTGGTTTTGTTTTTATTTACTTATTAATTATGAGTTTATTCATGTTTAAAAGGTTAGTTAAGTCTAAATTCATATTATTAATTAGAAAAATTCATTAACAAAACTTAGCATTATGTAATTTTTTTACAATTTCATGGATATACTTAAAAAAATACACATTAAGATGCATAATATAATTCTTATATATATATATATATAATGTAAATATTATTGATAAATAATCATTCTTATATTTTGTTAAGTCTTTAAAAAATGCTGTAAGGATATTATTAGGTAGATTTATTCATGTTTAAAAGGCTTAGTTAAGTCTAAATTTATATTATTAACCAAAAAATTTGATTAACAAAACTTTGCATTATGTAATTTTTTTACAATTGTATGAATATACTAAAAAATACACATTAAGATGCATAATATAATTCTTATATATATAATTTAAATACTATTGATAACCGCACGGGAAATGGTTAATTGTAGTGATAGTATTGGTCAATTTTTCTTTTCTTTTTGGGTTTATCACAAAGAGGATAGAATTAGATAAAAAAATTAAAAATATATATTGCATTTAACTACAAATTTTTAATAATCACAAGGATAAGGTTGATTGCACTTTGAATTTTCCACAATCGATAATCATTGATTTTGGCAAACCATTAAGGAAATCATAATTGTAAAACTTTTGCAAAGCTTAACAAACAATTAACAATGGAACAGAATATTGCATCTTTTGCACGTCACTACAAATTCTTCATAACCTTAAGGATAAGGTTCATCTTGGTTCCAATGTCCCATTCCAATTTTGTGGCATGCTTGAAAGTTTAGAATTTTATTCATATTGGTTCTTGCAGTAAGTAGTGGAAGCATTTTTCGGCATTTGACAGCCAATGCTTCCCATGTTTATCATTTAAAATTTTTAAAAGGTTATCAATGCTTTCATTATTTGACTCACAAAGTAGCATGATTCCATAAATATAAGGTGCAATAAAATTGCCACATGGAAGAGTTTTTTCAATTTTTTTTTATACAACAACTTCTTCATTCAAAAAATATTGGTAGCTTGCCACTATCAGTAGTGCATAAGGATTTTTTGCTTCATAACATGAAAATATTAAGCTTTTTTCTTTGTCATGTAGTAGAGATGGATGATTGAAATACAGAGTCAACTCAATTTGTTGGAGGACTAATTTCTTTTCTATTAACTTCTTGAAGTGTTTGCAATTAATTAAGACAAAGGAAAAAATTAAATTAATAGACCGAATTATTTATATAGAGAGAAATGAATAAGTAGATATAAATTGAAGAAATAGTTTTTTTACCTTAACTTAATGTTTCCTAAAAGTGTTGCTGAATCTTTGCCCACTTTCGAAAGGATTTCAACCCATATGTCATTAGGAAGGTTTTTTTGAAGTTTTCATATTGTTGTTTTATTTGAAATAGTGTTATAACATTTCATCTACTATTTATAATAAAATCATTTTTTAAGGTTCATAGTATGATATTAAATAACAATACATAATAATCACGTGTTTAAGAATTTTGAAATGATTATACATGAATTCGATGGTGAAATGGTTCAATTCGTATAGAATTTTGTATTGCAGTTGGTTCTTAATGAATTTCATTGTTTCTATCCGCTAATATTAATACTTTACAGTGAATGTTAGTGGTTAATTAGGTTCATTGAATTGTTGTTTTAGTCCCCTAACGATTCACAGTATTAGAAAGTGGGCAATGATTCGGATCCCAGGAATATAACACAAACTAGTTCAATAAATCAACAAAAACGAAAATCAATGTAAAACATAAAGGAATTGAATTTGCTTAGAAGGAAGGGAAAAAAGTCATAACATAGAAAAGAAAATTGATCAATCTTATTAATTATTATTTATTGAACCGTACAATGAGAAGAATCCAGAAACAACTATAAAGATAGATTCAGAATTGGGTCACTGCTTTCTTCAAATTTATATTCAAATATTGGTAAATTATTAAAGAGTGACAAGAAATGTAATTCATTTAAATCACTCAACATATTATGGATTCAATTTTAATTAGTATATATTTAGTCATTATGAGTTTAGTCATGGATGTTTATGTGTGATCTTATTATTATATGTTTAAAGTGACAAAGAAATGAAAAAGACAATAAATACGAGTTTTTATCATGTGATATGGTGAAACCTCCCATCGAATTTGACTCTTGTCATAGTTTATAGTTTGGAAAAAAAATTATCAAAGACTTATGGGGTTACTGTTCAATGTGACATGAATTATTAATTGATATGATATAATTCTTGTCATGTATAAGTTGGTATAACCTTGTTAGTTTTTTTTCAAAGTGACAAAAATGAAATGAAAGAAAATAAGAAATCTAGCTTTTTACAATGCAACGTGGCAATCCTAATTAACTACTATGTAACCATGTCACGGTCTAACTTAAAATATAATTACGAAAAAAATGGTGGAGTTATTACTTGATTTGTAATGTTATAGTCCAACATGAAATAGAAAATAAAAATAAATAAATAAATAAATAAACTGAAATAAGTTGTTTAGTTACCCACTTGATTTAAGATTATCAGCAAATATAACAAATTAAGTTACTGTTACCTTTTTATTAATTAACTATTTAAAATCAATATGATTGGAATATATAATATTTACTTTATAATGATTATTTTTTATCATTAGACCAAGATATTAATGAATTAAAATAATTTATTTATTTATTTAATCGGGGCTTTCATGCACTAAGAAAAATCATAGAAGTACTATCTAATAATGCTACAATTTTATAATTGAAGAATAGGCTTAAATTAACCATTCTTTAAGGTCAATCTTTGACTTAACTCTATTTCATATTTCAAATGGGGAAAAAATCCATATCATCTTTTTTAAAATGAGGGATCCGTTTGATTCCTCTTCCTCGAATACATAGGAATCCAAGCCCTTTTCCTTCCCGTATTTTTACTCAAGATATCTTTTGCTATACAAAGAGCTTTTTTGGAATAGGGCCTCTCGTCTTGCTTTTGGGAGATATCTTGATAGATCTCTAAAAAATCTTGGACTGAGGAAGCAGTTTGTTTATCCATCTTCACTTTCTCTAAGTAATTGAGTTTGATTGGACTCGGGTAAAGGCTCTGTATCTGGGAGTTCCAAAAGCTGAGGTTTTTTTAGAGATTATGGGAGCAAAGATGTGGATTATGAATGTAGAGGACACTGATGATTATTTTTTTGACTGTTCATTGTTTTTTTTTCCTTTCATTTTTTGAAATGAGAGGTTCATTGATTTTGGCCTCTTTGATTTTAGTAGTAAATCAATTGGCCTCTCTCTCTCTCTCTCTCTCTCTCTCTCTCTCTCTCTCTCTCTCTCTCTCTCTCTCTCTCTCTCTCTCTCTTAGAGGCTAATTTAATTAAATTATAATCTAGATCTAATGCAAATTCACTCCAACATGGGTTATATTTTAATCATAAAAGAAAATAATCTATCTGAACATAGATCTTTTCTACAATTTATTTAAAAAATATGACCTATTAAAACAAAAATGTTCAAGGCTTTAACGAAAAGCGTATTAACAGTAAGTCATAAAATTTATTGGTAATTTTAACAACACTATTTGTAAAAAAGTAGCTAACCTTTTCACGAGAATAAGCAATTATTTATACATTATCAGGGTTAAATACTAACCATATTTTTTTGTAATCACAACATAAACTGGGGAAAAAATTGACATTTGTTAACAAAATAAGCAGATACTATGGAACATCACAGCTAATTACTTTTCATATTTTTGAATGATTTAAGAATAGATTCAAGGGATAATAGAAAGTTTTGGTACAATTGTGACTACCGTTCAAATAAGAACATCAAAAACTTTAATAAATAGAATATCAACAGCCTGTCAAATAATTCACTAATAATAATAACAACATAAACAATAAAAACAGAGCTGACCTTTGGTAAGGAAATCAGTAGTTCTAAAGCCTCAGTTCGTTGGCAACAAAGTTTCCAATATTATGACAATCTCCTGTGGGGGGAAAAAGCACAGCAACATAAACTATGAAAACATAAACGACCTTGGTCAAGATAATAAGCTGTTTATAGCATATACTATTACGCAATCAGGGGAAACCTGATTAACATAGGCAAACAAAAAAACTTTTATGAAACATGAAATAGAAAATAAATATGTAACATCAATCATAGGCAAACAAAAAAACTTTTATAATTTAAGAGCAAAAATTGTTCACAAAAAGGACGGAAACAATAGGCAGATGAAAGAAAGGAGTAATCAAACCTTAGGAATGATTGAAATTCGTTTTGCAGACCATAAATCAGGACCATTAAAATTCTGAGTTTTATTGCAACTTGTTATGAAACAGAAAATAAACATGCAACATCAATGATAGGAAAACAAAAAAAAAATTATAATTAAACAATAACAATTATTTACAAAAACGAATGAAAGTATAGGCAGATGAAAAAAAGAAGTAATCAAACCTTAGGAAGCATAAACCAGGACCATTAAAATTGTAAGTACAATCTAAATCTATGGAAAACATCTTCTTATATAAAATACAGAAATACCCAAATACATGCATCATTGATTGGAGGGGAAGACTTTTACGTTTTGATTATTGGAGAAGGGGAGATGAACCTTGAAATACGCAGGTGTGGAAAAAAAAAAAAAGAGGAGCACACCAGAATTACAAATGATCTACTTAAATTTAGACAAATGGAACCACATGAATGTTGGCACATGGCACAAAATTAGGATTCTAATTTAGAATTGAAATTAGAGTTTCTATCTGCGTTACCTATTATATATATATATATATATATATATATATATATATATATATATATATATATATTCATATCGTTAATAAAGTTTCTTGTTTCATTACCAAAAAAAAAAAAAAGCAAACATAGAAGAAAGGAATTGGGTGCGCCACTAAAATTTATTTTTCAGAACTTTTTTTTATTGAATTATCAAAAGAGAAAAAAATTGGAGAAAAAAAAAAGAGAAGGAAGATTATTTGAATAATGCACGGCACACATAAAAATACATAATTTATGCCACAACTCGCTATGTGATGAGTTGTGAGTGATGAGGGTGTCTCCACATGACCCACGAACATATTGCCACTACTCATAAGTCACAACTAGTCACATGACAAGTTATAATATAAAGTTATGTATTTTTATGCGTCTTGAAAAAATTAAAAAAAATTATACGCCAAAAGCCAAACGCCAAAACAGGGAAGTAGCTAACACGGCTCTTCCTCTTCAAACATGTGTGGTTCGCAGCAAATACATCAACTTCAGCGTACCAAACTAAACTGCGTACCAACTTCAACACATCAACTTCAGCGTTCAACCATTTATTTCCCAAACTAAACTGCTAGCTAACTTGTCTTCCCTCTCTCTCTCTCTTGGCCCCCACCTTCCCTCCAATCCCAGAGGAGATCCTTTCGAATCTTCTCTTCAGTCAAATTCTCTGAACTGTTCCTTTATCTCTTTATTATATTGTATCAGCCATCTACCACTTTTTTAGCATGGCCCGTCTATAGGTGATGTAATTGATATACCCTCAAATAAAACAAGTCCCCGCTTGAAAAAAAAAATTATATATATAATATATTTATTTATATATTTTAATTAAAAAAATTTAAGCACTTCTATTAGTTAATAAAATGCAATAAAAAAACCCATTATATCTTAAAATACAAAAAATTAAAAAGAAAAAAAATATAAATAGTCATAATTCAGCTAACAAAATTAAATTTTAAGAGACAAATTTATTATTAATAAAATATAATTGTCTTGAAATACGTTAAAATAGAGATTATAAATTAAAAAAAAAAAAACTCCCATCTCTCTATCTCTCTGCCTTTCCATCTGATTATATTCTTACCTTTCTCTTGATTCTTGATTTTTTTCCAACTCAATTTAGCTTGAATTTTTTTTTTTTTTTGTCGATTCCCTTCAATACACAGAAAATTTAAAATTGAGGAGAGAAGCGTACCAAAGCCAGAGATAATCTTCTTCCCCTCTTTATCGGAAAAATGAAAATGATGAGTCTGATGTTTATTTAACTTAAATTATATATATTTTTAATTTATTTTATTACACAATTGATTGATGGGACACATTTTTAATATGATAAGACCTTTTTCTGCTCTTCTCTTATTTCACTGCACAAGCGATGGGAGTGGGACACGTTTATTTATTTCACTAATTACTGCACAAGCCGGCCTGGGTTTTAGTGAGTCTTTTGGGTAAATATTGCTAAAAGTGAAGTTTTTTGAGGTTATAGTAACTGTTCGAAGTTATTTGGGGAAATGAGGAGAGAGAGTGAATTTCGGCAACAGTGTTGCCGAAATTCGAAGAAAAGTATGAGAGAGAAAATTAAAAGTGAGGAGAGAGAGATTTTGGAATTTCGGCAACAGTGTTGCCGAAATTCCTTCTGCCCAAACCCTGCCCGCTTCACTGAGTGCCCATGCGCCTGAGTGCCCAAAAGGAAAAAATAAAAAAGGTTTGTGGCAATCCCATTGCCGAAAATGGAGGGAAAAGAAAAAAGAAAAAGAAAAGAGAATTACAGCAATGAGATTGCCGAAATAGGGGGGAAAGAAAAAGAAAAAAAAAAGTGGCCATGTAGTGCCGAAATAGGGAAAAAAAAAAAAAGGAAAATTGGCAATGGGGTTGCCGAAATAGGGGGGAAAGAAAAAAAAAAGTGGCCATGTAGTGCCGAAATAGGGAAAAAAAAAAGGAAAATTGGCAATGGGGTTGCCAAAATAGGGGGGGAAAGAAAAAAAGAAAAAGAAAAAGGAAATGTGGCAATGGGATTGCCGAAATAGTGGGGAAAGAAAAAAAAAAGAATTATGGCAATGGGATTGCCGAAATAGAAAAAAAAAAAAAAGAAGGAAATGTGGCAATGGGATTGCCGAAATAGGGGGGAAAGAAAAAAAAATGTGGCAATGGGATTGCCGAAATAGGGGGAAGGAAAAAAAAAAAAAAAGAATTGTGGCCATGGTGTTGCCGAAATAGGGAAAAGAAAAAAAAATTGTGGCAATGCAATTGCCGAAAATGAGAAAAAAAAAATTTTTAAAAAAAAGAAAATCAATTATGGCAATGAGGGGAAAACGACAAACTCAAGTACACTGAGTGTTTGATTCTTGTCTTGTCTGTCTGTCTGAAAAAATTCAAGTACCGTTTGATTCTTATTCAAAGTACATAGATTCTAAAACGTACATGAAAGAAAGTTATAGAAGAGAAAAAATGATTGATGTGTACCGTAAATAAAAAATAAAATAAAAACTGAGATTTTTGTAGAGATTCTTTGCAGTGGCATTGTCGAAATAAAAAGAAAAAAAACGTACACAACATTTTTATTTTTACAATAAATTATAGATGGTTAGTTGTTGTTGGTTCAAATCTGAACCTAACGCTAAGATACTTTTTTGCCCTAACAATAACAACTAGTAACAACCTGACACTTATAATTTGTTGTGAAAATATTCACATCTTCCTCTCATTCTTATTTTCTGCCTGAAATGATTCTATTCACCCTTCCCAATAAAAGCATATCACGCCTAAAATTTGGTTTCAGAGATTCTTTTTACTTTTTATCCCTCCTCCCTGTAATAAGTCTTCTCATCTTTTTGGCTTTTTGTTTTTTTATTAACTGTGTTGTGACAAGTCTCCTCATCTTTTTGACTTTTTGTTTTTTTATGAACTGTGTTGTATTTTGTAAATTTTTATTAGTACAATTTAAAGTACATAGATATTCTTATTCAGATTCTTATCCATGCATGGGAGAAATTTATGGAAGAAAAAATGATTGATGTACACGGTGTAAACAACAAAAAAAAACAAAAAAACTTAGAATTTTGCAGAGATTCTTTGCAATGGCATTGCCGAAATAAAAGGAAAAAAAAAACGTACACAACATTTTTATTTTTACAATAAATCATAGGTAGTTAGTTGTTGTTGGTTCAAATTTGAACCCAACGCTAAGATACTTTTTTGCCCTAACAATAACAACTAGTAACAACCTGACACTTATAATTTGTTGTGAAAATATTCACCTCTTCCTCTCATTCTTATTTTCTGCCTGAAATGATTCCATTCATCCTTCCCAATAAAATCATATCACGCCTAAAATTTGTTTTCAGAGATTCTTTTTACTTTTTATCCCTCCTCCCTGTAACAAGTCTCCTCATCTTTTTGGCTTTTTGTTTTTTTATGAACTGTGTTGTATTTGGTAAATTTTTATTAGTACAATTTAAAGTATATAGATATTCTTATTCAGATTCTTATCCATGCATGGGAGAAATTTATGGAAGAAAAAATGATTGATGTGCATGGTGTAAACAACAAAAAAACTGAGGATTTTGCAGAGATTCTTTGCAGGATTTGCAGAGATTTATAAATGATTGATGTGCACTGTAAACAAAAAAAACAAAGATACTTTGAGATTTTTTGCAGAGATGGTCCTTGCTGTATTTGGTCAATTTCTATTAGTACAGTTTAAAATCTAAGAATTTAACTTATACGAAACTTGCATCTTATTTAAACAGCACCAATATTACTTTAGTTTTCACGTTTCTTATTTTCCACTCTTTTCCCCCTAAAAATTATATCAGCCTTCTTCTTCACTCTTATTCCCCTCATAATTCTATCAACCATTTTCAATTCATGCGTGCCATACATTCTACAAACAATTATAAGGAACTGAGCATCTTGGCCATAATTGTATTGCCCAGAATAGTATGGAGGTGGAGATGGATGATAAGAAGGAGGGGTTGAACTAGGCTGGGGATAGTGGTCATAACTAAACAAACCCTCTAATCCTTGTCCTATGGAAGTGGATAATCCAATCTGTTGATATAAAGACATACAATACTCATTGACATTAATTGGATTATACTCGTTGAGGGTGGTAGGCTCATTATGGGCAGATGTGGATGGCCCAGCTTGGGTAGACGTGGATGGTCCAGCTTCATCATTTCTACGTTGTCTACCATGTCTTCCTTGGTGCCTTTGTCGTCGCCCAAAGTGTGTCACCCTCTCAATAGGGACGGAGGAAATATCTGCTTCCATTGATAACTTCACTCGAGTAAGGCCCTCTACTATTGCCGGAAGGACTTGTTGTGCAGTCAGGTCAGCCCTCCCTTGGTTTGCAACAGCTGAAGTTAACATCTTATTAATTTTCGTTTGCTGCCACATAAAAAGAAAAAAATAATTATTAGTGCAGTATTATTGAAAATGCTAAAATAATAATTTGTTATCAATATTAGTGCAGTATTGAAAATGCTAAAATAATAACCTGGTACATATGGGCAGCCGCCTCTGGTGTCGTAAATGAGTGGCCATGTTGGTGGTACCATGTTGTGTAGTCCACATCTAGATGAAAATTTTCATCTCCAACTATATTTTGAGCTCGCTGGTTCCAAAGTTGGTAGTAATGTGCATGATGCTTACACCAATCAACACCAGCCTTTCCTGTCAACTTTACACAATGTATAGATTTATCCAAATTGTCAGTAGACCACTTTGGACATCTTTGCAACAATCCAAATTGTCGCATGACTCTCTCTGGATGGTAATACTCAACAATTTGGGAACATAGCAATGGCGCTGTTGTAAGCCATATATGTTGTCCTACAAGACACCATGGATGCAGATAATTATCGTATGGTGTCCAAATAACCTGCGATTTCAATTACAATAACTATGTTATAATCGATCAAGACAATAATATAACTAGTAAATTAACCATTGATGCATTGTGACAACATATATTACCTGATCCTTATTATGTGCATCGTGATTAGAACGGTACGCAGGTAGAACATGCGTTGGTGTGTGAGTATAAGTTTTCCTAGTATCCCACCTATACACAATTAATGATTGCCACTGATTTTAGGGTTTGGAAGTATCAAGGATAAACGCTACAGTATACAATTTTGTATAGAAATAAAAAGTAAATATTATACCTGCAACCGTATGGGTCGTCACCATTTAAATTTATTGGAATTATTGGAATTGGGGTCAGATATGGAAGATGCTCCCATGCCCATAATTGTAATATGAAAATAGGACCTGCAACCTCTGTGGTTTTTTTAATAGAAGCAATACACAACTCTTTATAAAGGAAAGCAAGTGTGGCACTACCCCAGTTATATTGCCCAGCTACACCAAAGTCCGCTAACAGCCTGAGAAAGCAGCAATGCAATTTATTTTGACTCTTATTTCCAAATAGTAAAGCCAAGACCTGGAACATGTATGCCCTAGCATACTGTTCGGTTGTTATAGCATTGACACCTTCTGGTAGGTTCAAGAATGTATTCCTAACCCATGTTATTTTAAGGCTACCATATGTCAATGCAGTTTCAGGTGGTGTCACTCCAAGTAAATTCTGACAAACTGGTCCCCATTCCATATTAGTGGGCCCGCACACTGCATTGCCATCAATAGGCAATCCTGTAATGATTGCTATATCTTGTAGAGTGATCGACATTTCACAATTTGGTAGGTGAAATGTATGAGTTTCAGATTGCCACCGCTCCATCAAAGAAGTGATAAGACTCCAGTCAATATCTATATGTGGTAGGCGGGTAACACGGTATAGTCTACATTGATGCAAATATGGGGTGATACGCTCACCTAATTGCCGGGGGGGTGCAAACCGTTGGGGTCGCACTCGTAACGTGGAAACCTGAATTTTAAAAAAAAATGTACAACGTTATATTGCTAATGTTGAAATTATTTTCATGTAAATTGAATAATTGTAGATATTATTAGGATATTAATAAATTTGGTTCTTGCAACGTACATTGCCTTCCATTGCATCATTAGAGATGTGATATTGTTGTTGGGTTGGCAGAGAATGATCGAATGACCCAGGCTCCATTTCAAATATATCCTACATTAAATGCTACAATGAGTTAAACCATATCTGAAGATGAATTTTCACAGTATCTTTAATATACTGTACTACTGAGATTAAAAAATTACAATATCTGAAAGTACATTTTCTACAAATCATCTATATAAAAAATTACAAACTAAGCAAATAATTTCCAATTAAATAAGGGGCTGAGAAGCTTACTACAATTGTGATACGAAGTGAAGGAATGTAAGAATTATAGAGTGATGCTTGCAAGAAAAGAAAGAAAGAAAGAAAAAAAAAACATAATCAACAAATGTAGGATTACTAAAATATAATAACATTAATATAACCATACATAAAGCATATAATTTTTCCACGAAACACAAATGTAGGATTTATTGTACTAAATAAAAAAAAAATACACATACATATCTTTATTATAAATCAACAAACATATTATGCAATATAGTTTTTTCCAAGTAATGATGTAATAACTGATAATAACAAAGTAAAATTGACTATAAAAATATCACAATAATACAATTTATTACAATTTTTGTGGTCATATACTACTAATAATAATAACAATAAATAATATTAAATAATTTCAAAATTAACAAAACATATACGTAAATTTAATTAGATAGAGAGTTGAGATGCTTACGATAATTGTGATACCAACTGAAAGAGTGAGAATTATAGAGTGATACTTGCAAAAAAGAAAAAGAAAAACACAATTAGATAATAATAAATAAACACAAAATAACAACAATACTAAAAATATTTGTAGTCCTAACCATAAAAAATTTATTAATCTAAAATTTGAATAAAAACAACAACGACAACAACAACAACAATCATAATCGCTGAAGCAAAAAGTAAAAAACTTACATTAACCCAAAACTTACAATTGTGTATGCTGAAGCAAAACTGAAGAAAAACTGAACAATCGGATAGAAGTGTTTTGTGAGAAAACTTCAAGCAAAGATGTAGAAGTGTTTTGTGAGAAGGAAGGCTTGCCTTTTATTACAAAGATGTGAACTAAAAGACAAAAAAAATTCATTTGTCATGGAGACTAACTGAGTTCCAGTCTTTTTGTTACATCAATCATATTTTTCTTGCAAAAATTCTTCTTCAAGTCTTGTTTGATTCTTAGCAAAGAATCTCAGCAATGTTTTATTCAAGTACGAGTCACATTACTATATTTTTTTTCTATAACTTTCACGTGTTAGAATCTATGTAATTGAAATTGAAGATGTAGATAAGAATCCTTCTATTTCGGCAATGTTATTGCCACAATTGATTTTCCTTTTTTTTTAATAATTTTTTTCACATTTTCGGCAATAGCATTGCCACAATACCAACAATTTTTTTCCCCTTTCCCCCTATTTCGGCAATACCATTGCTACAATTCTTTTTTTTTTCTTCCCCCTATTTCGGCAATCCCATTGCCATAATTTTTTTTTTCCTCTTTCCCCCTATTTCGGCAATACCATTGCCACATTTCCTTCTTCTTTTATTTTTTTTATTTTTTTATTTTCGGCACTACATGGCCACCATTCTTTTTTTTTTCCCCCTATTTCGGCAATTCCATTGCCACAATTCCTTTTTTTTTTTTTTTTTTTCTTTCCCCACTATTTCGGCAATCCCATTGCCACATTTTTTTTTTCTTTCCCCCCTATTTTGGCAACCCCATTGCCAATTTTCCTTTTTTTTTTCCCCCTATTTCGGCAACCCCATTGCCAATTTTGCTTTTTTTTTTTTTCCTATTTCGGCACTACATGGCCACTTTTTTTTTTTTTTTTCCTTTTCCCCCCCTATTTCGGCAACACCATTGCCAATTTTCCTTTTTTTTTTTTTTTTTTTTTTCCATTTTCGGCAATGGGATTGCCACAAACCTTTTTTATTTTTTCCTTTTGGGCACTCGCGCATGGGCACTCAGTGAAGCGGGCAGGGCTGGGCAGAAGGAATTTCGGCAACACTGTTGCCAAAATTCTCAAAATTTCTCTCTCCTCAGTTTGGATTTTCTCTCTCATACTTTTCTTCGAATTTCGGCAACACTGTTGCCAAAATTCACTCTCTCTCCTCATTTTTCTAAATAACTTCGAACAGTGATTATAACTCCAAAAAATTTCATTTTTACCAATATTTACCCAAAAGACTCGGGTCTTAGTCGTAGGACAGGCTGGCACTTGGGAAAATATTAATTCAAAATATTGATACAAAATTCTGCCCCTCTCTTAATACTTAATTGGACCATTTTCTGCTAAGATAGTACACGTTTTTTGCTTTTAGCCTTTTACACTTAGCCATAGGAGTATTAGCCTGGCTGGACATCTCACATCTACACTACACTGTGCGTAGGCGCACAGCAACACAGGCTGCACTGCAAAATGTGCACTGTACAGTGCAGCCACAGTTATAAGACAATCCATTTTGCTCACTTTACCGACTATTATAAATTATTATACTAATTAGTAATGTAATAGATATTATTTTGATTTATTTATATTACAGCGACACTAATTTATTGAATTATAAAATAATTTAATTTTTATTTTTATAGGTTTAGATTTTAATGTGATCACGACTTTAAAAAAATTGTAATAATTAGATTCTATCATTTTATACTTAAAATTTTATTTTTAGTTAAATTATAATTTTTAATTAAATAAAAAATTTAATATATATTATTTGATTAAAATTTGAATATAAAAAGATTCTACTTAAAATTTTTGCCTCAAATACCTAAAATTGTTGAGCCGGCCCTATTTGTTAGTACTTAAATTTCACAAAATTGAGTTTTTGTTAGTATTTAAATTTCACAAAATTGAGTTTTAAATAATACTAAAGTAGTATAAGGTAGTAATCCATCTTACTGAAGTCGATTACTTTTTTGTCTTCTGCTCTTTGGTTTTTTGTTTTTTAACTGAAGAAGGTAGAATTGATATATTAAAATTGGCAAAAGTACAAAAGTATAAGAAGAGGTCCAGAGCCACAACAGGCCTACCAGCCTAGGCTACACGACAAGAAACAGGCTAAAGAAGACATGACTAAAGAAAACGAATAAAAAATTGCAAAAAGCTGCTTTGGAAGTTCGAATAGGAGTGTCTGAATTGATGGATAAGTTGTGGGAATGGACATAATGAGCTTTGACCCATGCATGGGGGCTGGATCCACACGGTGCTTGCTCCCAACATATCCTTCTCCCTCCCGCTCTCACACGCAAATACAAATTCATTTCTATATATACGCTACTTGTTTCTTCTAACACCATTACAAACTTGTGAGATACTTATCCAAAGAAAAAAAATTGTGACTGTGTAAGAGTATTGTTACAACTTAAAGAGTGAAAGAAATGGAGGGTGCTAAACCCAAAGGTGGTGGTGGTTTGGCTAGCAAGAAGACCTTTATCATTCAATTACTCACAGGGTCATGGTTCATGGTGTTCGCATCATTGCTAATCATGTCCACCGCAGGCACACCCTACGCGTTTGGTCTATATTCAAACGTGCTCAAATTAGTGCTCGGCTATGACCAAAGTACTCTCAATTTGATCAGCTTCTTCAAAGACGTTGGCACCAACGTTGGAGTCCTCTCTGGCCTCATTGCCGAGGTCACACCAACATGGTTCGTTTTATCAATTGGTGCAGTCTTAAACTTTTTTGGCTACATAATGATATGGCTAGCCGTGACTGAAAGAATGGCTAAGCCCCATGTATGGATGATGAGCTTGTACATCTGTCTTGGGGCGAACTCAACTGCTTTTGCTAACACTGGAGGACTTGTAACCAGCGTGAAAAGCTTCCCTGAAAGTCGTGGGGTTGTGTTAGGGCTTTTGAAGGGTTATGTGGGACTAAGTGGTGCTATAATCACACAACTATACCACGCTATCTATGGTAATGACTCAAAGTCTTTGATTTTGCTTATAGCTTGGCTTCCAGCTGCTATATCTTTCCTTTTTCTACGAACTATAAGGATCATGAAGGTCAATCGGCAGATGAACGAGCTCCAAGTTTTCTATAATTTCCTTTATATATCACTTGGCCTAGCTGGGTTTCGAATGATCATGATCATAGTGCAACAAAAGGTTACATTCACGAAAAGTGAGTATAGTGGTAGTGCAGCTGCAGTGTTAATCTTGCTCTTTCTCCCACTTGCTGTGGTTATCATGGAAGAAAATTATATTTCAAAAAGCAAGAATTTTTCAATGATTGACACCGAGAAGTCCAGCACGGGAACCACACCGTCTCTTCCAGAATCAACTCTTGCCAAAGCCAATTTGATCACTGAAGTACAGGACACAGAAAAGCATGTTTCATGTTGGAAAAAGGTGTTTAGGCCACCGGAGAGAGGGGAGGACTATACCATATTACAAGCACTGTTCAGCATCGACATGTTAATACTGTTCTTCTCAGCAATTTGTGGCGTTGGAGTCACTTTGACAGCAATAGGCAATTTGGGACAAATGGGAACTGCCCTTGGATACCCAGCTCGAAGTATTAGCACCTTTGTTTCTCTTGTGAGTATATGGAATTATCTTGGACGAGTGGTCGCTGGTTTGGTCCCTGAAATTCTATTGAAAAAATACAAGTTCCCTCGACCTCTCATGCTGACTCTAGTGCTCCTATTAGCATGTGTTGGTCACCTTCTAATCGCGTTTAATCCTCCCGGTGGTCTCTATGTTGCATCAATAATTATCGGGTTTTCCTTTGGTGCACAATGGCCATTAGTTTTCGCAATAATTTCTGAAATTTTTGGCCTAAAGTATTACTCCACTTTGTACAATTTTGGGTCAGTGGCTAGCCCCATTAGACTATATGTACTCAATGTAAAGGTCACTGGACATTTATATGATAAGGAAGCTAGAAAGCAGCTGGCTGCCTCAGGAAGCGTAAGAAAGGCTGGGGAGGCTTTGAATTGTATTGGGGTTGAGTGCTTCAAATTGTCTTTCATTATAATTACTGCTGTGACATTGTTTGGCTCGCTTGTTTCCCTTATTTTGGTTCTTAGGACTAAGAAGTTTTATAAGAGTGACATTTACAAGAAGTTCCGGGAGGAGGCGCGGGCGGCCGAGATGGAGATGGCTATGGCCGGAAACAGCATTGGATCGCAGGACACAAATAATGGCCAAAGACGTTGACTTCAAGTATAAAAGATATCACATACCTCCGTTTGGTTACAGCGTTTGCGTTGTTGTTGTTTTTTTTTTTTTTTTTTACCTCAGCGCCTCTTGAACTATATATAAATGATAAAAGAAGAGTAGAATGTGGTTGTAGATGGAGTGAAAAGTGGTGTTGAGTATGTTAGAGATATATTAGCCCATTAGTATAAGTCCAAGCTTAATCCTATCTTGTATGCAAGTTAAGTTTTTTACTTGTATTAAAAGTCTATTAGTTTAGGGTTTAGTCTACTACATATATACATGTTATGGTTCATTGTAACACATGATTTGTTCTACACTCTAATATATTATTGATGTAGCTCTTTAGGGTTTTCTCCGTGGATGTAGACCGTTAGACTGAATTACGTAATCCTCTTGTGTTATTGTGTTCTATACTTTATACTTTCGCTTTCGCATCCATAATAGCATATTCAACATGATATATCAATACTAATATTTAACAGAGTAAATGACTCGTAATGAATAAAAAACCCATGCCAAACCCAGCCTCTTGAACTGTTCATTAAATTTTTTTAATAAATAGTCCAATCAATTTTTTAATAAAAGTTTATTCTAGAGGAAATGAGGAACATATAGAACCTGTTTTATAGTATAGTTATAACATATTTTTATACATTTTAAACAACATTACATATTTTTACACTTTTTTTTATCACACGTATATCAAAAACACCTAAACAACATAACTAAAACTATTCTTTCAAACACCTCCATAGTATTCTTTATCTGTAATAGAGCAAAATGGGTATAAGTGCAAACATTGTAGGATTTTCATTATTTATTTATTTATTTTTCCAGATTTGTTCTTGCATGCAAAGCTGTTTCTTCATGTTTTACATCATTACAGGAGTGATCAATTGTCATTTGGTATAGGTTAGAAGTATCACGAACAAAATTGTCATTTGCGATACGTTCCAAATGGAGTAGCCAAAAATATGTGGTATTGGTTTAGACTAAATTGACCCAAATTTGTACTTATTCTCACCCTCGATTATTCTAGGACCACAATTTAATGACATTTGCATCATGATGGGTGAATTATTACTTTCATACGAATCCAGAATTTTTTTCTCTACTATTTACATGTGAACATATCCGGATTGTGGCAAGAATAGCATAATAGTTGTGTTCATATACTTTCTTTTTGAGAGTTAGTTTGTACACGAATTTGGTATCGGTTAAAGATTGAAGAAAAATTATTTATCTGTTGTGTTAGAGATGCCTAAACCTCAAATTCATTCAAAATCAATTGAATATAATAATTATACTAGAAAAATTGGAATTTCTTAATTCAGTATTCCCTTGCAAGACAGTGCTAGAAAGGGCAGAGAGACCAAACGTATATAAGCACAAAAGAAGTGGCGGCTTGCAAGAGTAATTGGCCTGGGCCTCGCAAGGGGTAGAAGTTGGCGCCCTTATGCTTATGTTCACGGTTAGCCTAAAACGAGTCTTTGACAATGAGCACCACAACAATTGGTGGTTGACCATACCTTATTTCCCGTCATGTGTGTCATGTAGCTAGATCGTGTGCTCATTGGCAAGTTTTAGAGTGAGAGGTTAAAGAAAGAGACATTAAGGGCATTAGAACATAAGCAACTGATAATAGAGAGAAGATAAAGAGAGAAGGTAAAAAGGGGGTCGAAAAAATTACTTTGTCTCCCTTGTTGGAAATATCTTAAATTCATTGGTTTATTTGGCTTAAAAAATTAAGTTGAGTAAAATTGCAATTGTAATTAAAAAATAAAAAAATAAAAATTCGTTTACACAAATTTATTGAAAATACACCTATTTATAAAATGAATAAACTATTAAAAAAATAAAAAGAAGAACAGGAATGAACAATTTTATTGCAAGTCTATACTTGAATGACACTTATTAGAATGAAAATCTTTAGGGGTGTTTGACACAACAGTTTTAATATATTTTTACATATTTTAAATAATATTACACTTTTTTATACACTTTTTTACTCACACATATATCAAAAATACTTAATTTAAACTACTCCCGTAAACACCCTCAGCGAAAGATGCAGACTTTTCAAAAATGACGCAAAAAAATAAAATAAATCGAAGAAGATGGTAAAGCAGGTCCCAGATGTGAAAATGAAAAATCTCCAATAAGCCTGGGACTTCAAAGTCTAAAAAGGCGTGTGGTTGCTTTTACAACATAATGAGCTGGGCCATTTTGTGAAAGCGGTAGATCAGCTAGCGGGTGTTTTCGATGCAATAAGCCCTTTGCACGAACAACTTTGTACCACCATTATTTTTCTTAATATTTTATTAAAGTGATTGGTTGCAAGTAATGAAAAATCACTTTAGCATAAATTTACTATTAATATCACTTTATTGAAATGATAGGTTGCGAGTGATACAAAATTACTTTCGCATAAATTAACTATGAACGTCACTTTTATTTTCACCAAATACATAATGATAAACCCCTTAATAAAAAAAAGAAGTAATCGTGAAAATAGATGTCACTAGATTCATAATGTTGCAGTTTTACATGAGTAGAATTATCCCTATAAATTCTAATTATGGCAATTCTATTATAACCAGAAAATCACCTAATTATGGTGATTCTATTATAAATTCTTGCCATTGTCATGTAGTCAATGATATTAGTATTATTTTTTTGAATTCAATTTTTTTTAATGTTCTTCTTTGTATTTGATCCTTTAAACTTTTTAGAATAATTGGCTGGTAAAAATTTTAAAATATTATTTATTCATTTTGAAATGAGTAAATTGGATTTTCTAATCATGTCATCAATAAGGTAAATAGAAACAAAAGTACTGATAGTAAAAAATTTTAAAATATTGATGACACGACAAAATCCAATTAATGTATAAAATTTTAAAATTTTCACTGTAAAATTTCCCTATAAACTCTTAGGAATCTTAATCCATTTTAAGCCCACATTTTCTGCTTAATGCTTCTCTTTTGTAAGAGCAATGGATTTCTTATATGTTCACTGTCCAACACATGTGCTGAACATGTATTAAAAACTTTTTTCAGCTAAAGAATTCTTCGATTTTTAATTCTAATTTTTCTTTGTTGTAATATGGCCTAAATTGGTCAACAGCTTTGGCTGAATTCAATGAATATTAGGATTCTACGTGGCCAACCTTGGCTATATTTTGGATAACCATTCCAACAAGGCTTTGGTGACAAGCTTTTGCCGACTTTGGAGTTGTATACTTTGGAATAGTAAATTACAAGGTTCAAGGACACTTTTATCCTATTTTTGTGCACAATTTGCTTAAGTGGTCAAGGTGGTGGACAATCATTTTAACAATGACCTACCATTCAACTAGCTCAGTGCATTGTGACAAAAGTTGTTTCCCTAGGCGTAGACTTATTAATGATATATTGATTGATGTCTCGCTCTTTGTATTTTATTCAAGTCTTTTGTTATTTTTCAGAGACAGTTTATTTAGGTTTTGTGATACTACTATAATTTGTTTAATTCATTAGTAAAACTTTTGCTTCAACACTACTCGTTAACGCAAGTTTACTCTCAACCAAATAATTTGTTTAATTCTTATAAGCTTGACTTTGATGCAGCTGTTTTCAAAGCTTCTAATTCAGTTGAGATTGAGATTATAGCTCGTGATTGGCATGGGGAAGTTATTGGTGCTTTGTCTCAGCCTATCCCGGCTTCTCATTCAGTTGCAGATATGGAAGCAAAGGCTTGTTGAAGAGTCGTCCAGTTTGCTGTTGAAATTGGGCCTCGCAGAGTTGTTTTTGAAGGGGATTCGACTTTGGTGATCAATGCTATTACTCAAGGAGCTATTGATTTCTCAACCTATGGAAACATCATTGATGACATTTCCTATATTGCCGCAAATTTCCAGTTTGTCAAATTCAATCATGTTAGTCAAGTATGTAATTGTGTTGCTGATGTTTCACCTAAAAAAGCTAAAAGCATTTTGGAACTTCAGGTGTGGATGGAAGATCCTCTAGATGACATTGTTCCCCTATTGCTATTTGATGTTCATTAAAATTTTTTTTTCTTTCAATAAAGCCCCAAACTTCTAGTCTGGTTTCTCAAAAAAAAAAAAAAAAATTTGAAGCACGTAAATTTTAGTGTTTCCTATATAATATTTATTTTTATTTCGCATAAATTTACTATAATTAGTTGTGAATTCTTTATTTAAATTTTGAGCTTTTCAATTTTCGTTTTAGGGGCTTTACACGAGTAGTTTTTTTTTTTTTTGGAGTAATTAATCTTATATTTTCTTGAGAGTAATTAATCTATTCAATTGGTTTTTTGGTAGTGTCCACAAACCTTTCATCAGCAACAAAATTTTAAATAGTAGAAATTCTGGTTGCAAAATTGACATTCTAAGTTTATTCAGATTTCATTTCAGTCATTTAACTTTGCTTTCATTCATTTCAATATTCTAAGTTTCATATTTATTCAATTAAGGCCTTTTTGTTTTTATTAAAATTTTTTGAAAAAAAAAAAAAATTGAAAAATATTTTTCAATCATTAATTGAATTTTTTAAATTAAATCTAAAAAATTGAAAAATTAATCACAACATATAACAAAAGTTGATAGAAAAGTCTTAATTGAATAAACTTAAAAGTTAGAGGACTAAAATGAACGGAAGCAAAACTAGAAGATTGAAATGAAATCTAAAAAAGTTTAGAGGGCCAATTTTACATTTTGACCAAAAGATTAAGAAAATTGAATGTGTACCCAACGAAAACAATTGCACCCATTCCTAGAGAAACAAATTTTTCTAATCAAATTAACCTGCAATTTCAAGGGAATTAAGACACACATCTAGTGAAGTATGACACATTATTTTCAAACTCTTTTGGACTAGTTCTCTAAGAAAATTACAACTTATTTTTCAATAGAATTCCCCACATGCTTTTAAAGAAAACTTACATTTTTTTTAATGATATTGTCAAGTTAGTAAATGGACGGATAGAAGTAAGGGCAAAGAAAAGAAGAAAATCATCAAAGAACAAGGTTGTAAGCTAAACGACAGTACTGTTCTATAGCAGATAGTGTAAATGACAGGTAGTTTAGTTTCTGCATATAAATGTTAAGTGTGTGATTGGCACGTGTGATTGTTTGTTAGTTTGTTATTATTGGAGGGAAAGTTAGTTACTCCTCCTATGTTATATATATATATATATATGATTGTATCCCTTTGTACAGAATTCAATTCAATACAAAATCTTTCTCTAGAAGTTTCTCTGTTTTTTGATATGGTATCAGAGCAATTATTTGCTTCTGCTTATTTTTTCAAACAAGAATTTCACTTCTTCTCTTCCAAAAGCTAGGTTTTCTTCTTCGAAGCTTCATCAATGGCTTTCTATGATCAAGTATTTGCGAGTATCACTATTGATGAATTGCATCCATTCTTTATTCAGCCGAGAGTCCTGGTGCAATCCTTGTATCCCAACCACTGATTAGAGGAGAAAATTACCAAACATGGGCATGATTAATGTAGAGAGCCCTCAGAATCAAGAATAAGTTTTGGTTGATTGATGGCTTTGCTTCTCTGACTTCAGCTATGGAGAAAATTCCTCTCCTTGTTCAAAGCTGGGCACGATACAATGACATTGTGGTTTCTTGGATCATTAATTGTGTTTCCCTTAAAATTGCAACAAGCATGGTGTATTGCAAGACTGCTAAGGAGGTTTGGAAGAAACTTCAAAACATGTTCTCTCAAGGTAATGGACCTAGGGTTTACCAATTGCAAAAGGATCTTGCCAGCTTCTCTCAAGGAGAGCTCTCTGTGAGTGATTACTTTACTAATCTTTCAATTTTGTTGGATGATATACAGAACTATATGCCACTTCCTCTTTGTTCATGTGAGAAGTGTGTATGTCATGTGAATAAGAAGATTTTTAATCTTCATCATAGAGAAGCAATTATGCAGCTTCTAATGGGTCTTAATGATTCTTTCTCTCACATTCGAGGCCAAATTTTATTGATGGATCCTATTCCATCGGTTGACAAGGTGTACTCCTTATTGATTCAAGATGAAAAGCAAAGGTCAGTTGGACAAGGCAGCAACAATTGTCCTTTTGTTGATACACAGCTTTTGTAGCAAAGACAATGAGTCTTGGTTCCAAGAACTTCAAGAAAGAAAAAGAGAGGCCTACTTGCAGCCATTGTGGATTGCTTGGTCACACTGTTGAGAAGTGTTACAAAATTCATGGTTATCCTCCTGGATACAAAACCAAGCTAAGGGCCAATCAAGTCTCATCTCTTGATTATGTTCAAGAATCTGTTGCTGCAACCACACAACAACCTTTTCCCTTTACATTGGAACAATGTCAGAAATTGCTTGCCATGATTGGAGGGACTGATGCTCAGAATAATACCGTTGCTATGGCTAACAATGTTTCCTTCAATCAAGCTTCAACATATTAGTCCACACCATTGGCAGGTAATCTCAAGCATTCCATATTTTCTACTGAGCTTGTTAATAGAACTGCTTTTGGTAATAGTATGTGGGTCATGGACACAGGAGCAAGTGATCATATTATTTGCTCTATCTCACTTTTTAAATCTTACACTACTGTTTCTCATTGTGTTGTTGAGTTACCTAATGGTGAATCAACACATGTCACTCATATTGGAACAGTAAACTTTCCAATTCTCTTATTCTTGAACATGTTCTTTGTGTTCCATCTTTTTCATTCAATCTCTTATCTGTTAGTTGATAGGCCAAAAATGTATTGGCTTCTTTGGCAAATTAATTAATTAATTATCCAAGCTAATTAATTAAGTCAATTTAACATGCAATAGCGTGGTAGCACAAACAAATCACCAACTAAGTTAAATGTAGCGGAAAATAAATTTGACACAGGTGATTTGTTTACGAATGAGGAAAACCACCGAGGCAAAACCCCACCGGGTGAATTTAAGGTCACCACTCCTAAGAATCCACTATTATCAAAACAAGCGGTTACAAGTAAAAGGAATCGCAGTATCTAATACCAACCTACAGTTGAACCCTTACCCCAATACCCAATTAGACTTGCAATGTAGCGGCAAACTCTCCTTTCAATGCACGAATCCCAGTACGTGACTAACCAATGATGCACGGATCCCAATACGTGACTAACATACCAATCTTGAGTAAGATGTTGGTTGCAAAGTTCTTTAGTTCATCAACATAAAGATCAAGAAGCTCTTTGGTTACAAAACCCTTGGCACAAAGACGCAGTAACTTCTATAGAGAGAATGATGAATTAGGGCAATATCTGTCTCCGATCACAATATGCATGTAGAGATTCAACAAAACCTTTTGCAACTCTAAGACGGACCTTAAAATAATCCTTATATATGTCTAGGGTTGTGAGAAAAGAAACCCTACACAAATACACTTGGATATACGTGTAATCATAATTGAAAAGGCTGATTTCGTAATTCTCAACAGATACAGCTTTTGTTCAGCTGCTGTCGAGCTTCAACATTAAATCTTGATAGATAGGCTTATATCGGGACATCTGTCAAGCTTTAATGAACATCACTTCTTCACTTGTTTCTTGAACAAACTTACATGACTTTAACACTTGACTTGATCAACATGTTTCTTGAAGCCTTAAACCATCTTAGATCTACTCAGTTACAAGTAAATTGCATTTTGTCAAAGGATTAGCCAATTACATAAAATAACGTCCCTAACAATCTCCCACTTTGGCAATCCGTGACAAAACCATAACAAACAAATGAATCATGAGAGAAGTCTTAAGTCACTAAACTCATAATCACTTGTTGAATTACAAAATAAGTCTAATCCTAACATAAATTCTTGAAAAAATTTGTAAGAAGAGAATTCATGGCAAGATAGATTTTCACAACCTGTCTTTCTGAAACACTTAAACGAAACACTTAAACAAAACTCATCAAGGCATCATATGTGAAACAAAAATAAAAGATTGCATACATAAAGAACACATGTGTATTAAGAGAGAAAGGAAACAACACATGGGAGAGGTGAAGAACAACACACATCATCATATATATATATATATATATATATATATATATATATATATCAAAAGATAAGTACAATGTATGTCAATAAATGGTTACAAGACCAATATACATGAGGTAAAAGTAACTAAAAGAAAAAAAGATACATAAAATCCTTACTACATTCCTCAAAAAAAAATGTATAGACACTCCCCTAAACAAAAAATGTCTTATACTAACTCTCCCCCTAAGTACAAGACTACTCTCATCCAAAACTACTCTCCCTTTTTGTCACAAATGACAAAGGGTAAGTCACTGAGAGGGCGTCATCTCGACATCATTGGAAGAGCTAGCATCCTCATCACTATCAGCACCATCATCACTATCCTCATCAACTGAACCTTCTGGAGAAGGAGATGGTGAGGGAATGAAACCACCAAGTTGAGCCTACAGTCGCGCAATACGATTGACACAGGTGTTCACTTGACATAGTTTATTAGAAAAAACGTCAGGGCGAGTATCCATGCGCTGAAGTTGCGCCATGATGGCCACTAGGGTTACAACACTGGTTGAGGAAGAAGGAATAGAGGTGGAAGGACCAGCAGAAGCTGCAGGATCAGGAGTCACCACACGTGGCCACTTCAGGCGAAGTTAAGCCTCGCACCATCGAACGGTACCAGCGTCGATGGCACCCATAATGGGAAAGAGATGAGAAGAATCAAGAATCTCGATGGAAAAGTGTCGAAGGATACGCGTGATAGCCAACGAAAAGATGAGCTTATCACGTGTAGCCGTATCCTGATAGACATCGATGACCAATGTGATGAAGTGAGAGGGGAAGTCAATCGAGAGAAACTCCATTAGAGCAAGAAGAAAACAAGCACGAGGCTCAGTGATGGAGTTATAGTGAGACAGTGGAGTAAGAGTGAATGTCATCACTATGTTAAGGAACCTCGGACCTTTTGCAAAGCCCGAGCATGGGGTGGTTAACTTACCACTCCATGTGAAAGGTGTCTCACAAAAGTGAGACAGAAGCTCGTCTCCAGACACAGTCCTAAGATGCTCACAACCAGGGTAGTCAGAATGTGCTACCCTAGGTATATGTAGTACCTCGAAAATAAGCTCTGGGGTAACTACGATACATGTACCTTAAATGAACGTAGCAAACTGAGGTACAGAGGTATTGATTCCGTGTATATTGGAGTAAAATTCCTATATAATCACGACGGGACACCTCAGTGGACTCTTACAGAGAGAAGCCCAACCTTGGGTCCGAATGACGGCAGGGAGAGGAGTGTCGAAAAATTCCGACAGAATGACTTGGCGTTCCGAATGAACACCACGTCTTTGAAACTTCTCTGAGAAGTCCTTTCGGGCCTCCTCATCATGGAACTAAATGTGAAGAGGAGAAAGATTAGAAGAAGAAGACCTAGAACCACGAAGAGGGTTTTGAGCTGGAGTGAATTTGCGCTGTTTGGGTGCCATAGCACAGTCTATCTGAGAGAGAGAGAGAGAGAGAGAGAGAGAGAGAGAGAGAGAGAATAAGAAAACACATCACAAACAGAACCAAAGAATGGAAAGAAAGAGGTACGTTTGCATGAAATATGCATAAACATGCGACGTTCAAGAATAAATACATCATGGGCATAGCCCAATCCAAACCTACCAGCATTCATTTCGCATTTTAATCAAACACACATCTATAATGCATGAAACAGAGTTAAAATGCAATGATAATACAGTGCATGAGAATATAACAACAAATCAACATTACCCAACCCAAAGATTTCACAAAAACTTCAAAAACCCCAAAACCTATGTCTAAAATGCATCAATGCTTGTAAAAAGAGGGTTTAAGAACACTTACCAAGTGATTGAGGCTTGAACAAGGCCGAAATATGAGTGGGTGAGGAGATTGGAGTGAAAGAAAAGTGTTTGGAGTGAGAGAAAATATTTTATGTCTAGAGAGAAAGAGAAAAAAGTGAGATCTGATTTGCGCCACAAGTATATAAAGAAATCACAGCTCGATGGATTGAAGTATCTGTTGAGATTTTTCGAGCACTAAATCTCGTCGAGGTGCTATCGAGAATTTGTTGACGGCAAAAATGCTTCAATGGATTGAGAAGCTATCAAGAATCTATCGATTAGATAGAAGGTTGCTCGATGGATCGAAGAAACTATTGAGCATCTATCAAGAAGAAACACAAAAACCTCTACGGATCGAGATTGCGATAAGATCTGTCAAGACAAGAAGAAAGAGGGGCTCGATAGAAGAGAATCTATCGAGGATCTGTCAAGAAGATGACGAGCTTGAAGAAAGGAGTTTTTTAAAGAGAGGAAAAACACATGAAGATGAATGCAACAAACAAGCTACTCAACATAGATCCAATCAACATATTAAGCTCTCAAAAACATCTCTCAACATATATGTAAAGCATTTAGAGATCCAAACACACACACACACACACACACACACACTAAACAAGTCTAACTAATTTTATATTTCAAAAACAAGTTAAGACAGTTTAGTGAGCATATGTTAACACATGTATTCCTTGTGATGGCCAAATCACATTGTACCTGCACATGTATCAAAAGTAGCAAAGAATTTTTGCATGAAGTGTGTGAAGAACATAACAAGTTTGCATAAGTTTCTCATATTATGATGATTTGAGATATGAGGGAAGCAAAAACACTCACACATAATCATAACTGTTTAATGGAGACTATCACCTTCGAGGTATATTCTATAACTCCCACATCTCCTAAAAACACGCTTGCAACCATATTTAAAAGCATTTTAATTCTTTTTGCTTTTATATTTCTTTGCATATTTTTCTTTTTGAACATATCATGCATGGGCATATAGAGAGGGAGAAGAAATACCTAATTATGTAAGCCAAAATATCACAATTTTGCTATGCCAAAGCACACAGATGTTATACATGATTGGTGAGCTTTAGTGGTGTGATGGTTATTTATGCCTTTCTCTTAGGATTTTTTAGTCATTCTTGTCAAAAAGAGTGAGATGAGTATTAAACGTAAAAGAGACAAACTTAATCGTACTCATCACGAACATGAGCCACAAAGCTCACTTGCTTAGTTGTGCATTAGAGTGCTCATCTAAGCTATAAGAGATACAAAGTTTAGAAAACTTTGTTTCAATGGCCATACAAGGTACACAAGTACCAATATATTCAAACACACACTATTTTGTATTTTTCTAATTTTTCAATTTTTTTTTAAATTTTTATGAAAAACAAAATAAAGCAATACTGAAAACAAACAAACAAAAACATGTTAAACAAACAAAGCATAAAACTAGATGCAAATGCATGAGAAAAAAGGAGAAGAAAGGGAGATCACTCCATGGAGATTACACCAATGTTTTGGTGTAAGAATTCAAACAGTTTGCTATCAAGAGGTTTAGTGAACAAGTCGGCCTTCTGATCATCAGTATGAATGAACTTAAGAGTGAGTGTGCCATCTTCGACAAGCTCCCGAATGAAGTGGTGTCGTATCTCTATATGTTTTGTTTGAGAATTTTGAACAGGATTTTTAGAGATGTTAATGGCATTGGTATTGTCACAATAAATGGTGAGATGTTCCTAACAAATACCGTAATTAAAGAGGAGTTTTTGCATCCATAAAAGTTGGGTGCAACAGCTACCAACAGCAATGTATTCAACCTCAGCAGTGGAAAATGAGATGGAATTCTGCTTCTTACTCATCCAGGAGACAAGATTATTACCCATGTAAAAACAACCCGTTGAAGTACTTTTTCTATCATCAGCATTCCCAGCCCAGTCTGCATCAGAATACCCAATTAAGACATCATTGGTGTCCTCGCTATACCACACTCTGAAATCGGCAGTGGATTTGACATATTTTCTGATTCTTTTTAAAGCAATCATATGAGACCTTTTGGGGTTAGCTTGCTATCTAGCATAAACTCCTACACTGTAACTAATGTCAGGTTTACTAGTAGTAAGATAAAGAAGACTACCTATTATGCTTCTATATAAAAGAAGAATCAACACTTTTGCCTAACAAATCAACAATGAGTTTAACATTTGGGCTCATGTGGGTTCTAACAGAACTAGCAGATTCCAAACCAAACTTTTTCACAAGATTTTTAGCATATTTAGATTGAGATATGAATATACCTGACTCTTGCTAACGAATTTGCAATCTAAGAAATTGATTCAACTCTCCAATCATGCTCATCTCAAACTCGGCCTGCATAAGCTTTGAAAAGTTTTGAGCAAGTTCATCCTTTGTAGTCCCAAAGATGATATCATCAACATAGGCTTGAGCTACTATCAACTCGCTATTCTCCCTTTTGATAAACAGAGTTTGATCTATCCTCTTGTGAAGTCATGTGAGATCAGGTATTCTGTAAGTCAGTCATACCAAGCTCTAGGTGCTTGCTTTAATCCATAGAGAGCCTTCTTGAGGTACAACACATGATCCAGAAAGTGTGGATCAATGAATCCTTTTGGCTGAGCAACATAGACATCTTCTTTAAGAAATCCATTCAAGAGTGCAGTATTCACATCCATTTGGTAAAGCTTGAACTTCAATTGACAAGCAAGGGCTAGAAGAACCCTAATGAATTTTATGCGAGTTATAGGAGCAAATGATTCATCAAAATCCACTCCTTCCACTTGAGAGTATCCTTGGGCCACCAGATGAACCTTGTTGTGGATCACATTTCTCTCCTCATCAGTTTTATTGCGGAATATCCACTTTGTGCCAATGATGTGCTCTCCTTCTAGTCTAGGTACTAGGGTCCAGATATCATTCCTTTGAAACTGGAGCAGTTAATCATGCATGGCCTCAACCCAGCTTTCATCTTGGAGAGCATCTTCAAACTTGATGGGTTCAACCTGCGACAAATAGGAAGAATAAGACACAAAGTTAGTAACACATTTATCAACTGTACGCTTTCTTAGTGTAAGTTCATTCATATTGCCCAAAATAACTTCAGGAGGGTGATTCAGCTTGATCCTTGAGGAATGTCATTTCTCTTCATGAGATTTAGACTCAGGTGATGTAGGAATATCTACTGAGGCTTCTACAACACTTGGAGAAACAGGCTCATTATCAACTTCTACTTGAACAGCCTTAGGCTTTGAAGGAAGTATTTCCTTAGGTATTTCCTCACTTCTTTTCTCAGAACCAGAGTTTGAAGCTTCATTAATAACAACACTGACAGTTTTCATCACCTTCTTGGTCCTTTTGTTGTATACCTGATAAGCTTTGCTTGTGGAGGAGTATCCCAAAAATATTCCTTTATCGCTTTGGGAGTCAAACTTTCCCACATTCTCTCTATCCTTCAGAATGAAACAAGTACTTCCAAAGATTTTGAAATACTTCGCATTTGGCTTTCTTCTCTTCCATAATTCATAGGGAGTCTTCTTTGTACCGAGTTTGAAGTATACCCTGTTAACCGTATGACATGCGGTATTGACTGCTTCTCCCCATAGATTTCTGGCCACATCTTTATTGTGCAACATGGCTCTAGCCATTTCTTGTATGACTTTGTTCTTTTTTTCTACTATACCATTTTGCTGAGAAGTAATAGGAGTAGAGAATTCTTGATATATACCAGATCTAGTGCAAAAAAGATTCCATGTATGAGTTCTCGAATTCTTTACCATGATTACTGCGAATTCGATCAATTTTCATATTCTTCTCATTTTGCAATATTGTACACAAAGCTTCAATGTGCTCAAGAGCATCTGACTTGGATCTTAGAAGAATGACCTAAGTATACCTAGTGAAATCATCCACTACAACCATGATGCACCTCTTCCCTTCAAGAGATTCATAACTAGTTGGACCCATGAGATCTAGATATAGTAGCTCCAAAGGTCTAGATATAGCTGATATTTGAGTGCCTGGATGTTTTTCTTTCGTTTGTTTCCCAAGCTGACACGGTCCACACACAACATTGCTAACCCTGTTGAGCTTTGGTATTCCTAACATTGATTAATGCTTAGATACAATTGACAAATGTTTGTAGCTAGCATGTCCCATCCTTTGGTGCCATAGGTCTTCATTTGGCAAATGAATACTATGCACACAATATCAGCATCAGGTACCAATCCATAGCAGTTATCCAGGGTGCAAACTCTGCTTATGAGTTTCTTCCCAGACTCATTCAACACAAGGCATTTCCCTTTTGAGAACAACACCATGAAGTCTTGATCACATATCTAACTTATTCTCAACAAGTTTACTCTTTGTAATGTCTGGCAGTCCAGGTAGAGAGATAGCTCCCTTCCCTTTTATTTGTGATTTGCTCCCATCACCAAAAGTGACATTTCCACATTTCTTAGACTTGAAAACCTTGAAGAGAGAACGGTTTCCAGTCATGAGTTTTGAGCATCCACTATCAAGGTACCACAAACATGTATCCATTACCTTAAATGCAAACTTCATCATAAAGCACACTTCATGCTTGCTTGACAAATCAGTAGGGAAGGTTTTCTCTCTTATCTGCCATTTATGTACAAAATCTTTAATTTTCACCCTTCTTAGACGAACTCCTTTGTACATTTTCATTTTGAAGTAGTCTAGTTTCTCCGTTGTCACACTAAGACCTTTTTCAACAGTCATCAAGATAGCTTTCAAATAACTTTTAGACTTACATTTCCTGAGACATTCAATCAAATAGAGATTAGAAAAGTAAGATGTATTTGAAATAAAAGATCTTTTCATGCTGCTTGCAGCCATGACAATAGGGGTCAATGGATCACACAACAAAGATTAACCCTAATCAGAGTGTGCTCGCTTTGATACCACTTGATAGGCCAAAAATGTATCGACCCCTTTGGTAAATTAATTAATTATCCAAGTTAATTAATTAAGTGAATTTAAATTGAAATAGAGTGGTAGCACAAATAAATCACCAACTAAGTTAAATACAGTGGAAAATAAATTTGATACAGGTGATTTGTTTACGAATGAGAAAAATCACCAAGGCAAAACCCCATCGGGGTGAATTTAAGGTCACCACTCCCAAGAATCTCCTATTATCAAAATAAGCGTTTACAAGTAAAATGAATTCCAGTACCTAATAGCAACCTACAGTTGAACCCTTACCCCAATACCCAATTGGACTTGCAATGTAGCAGCAATCTCTTCTTTCAATGCACGAATCACAGTACGTGACTAACCAATGATGCACGGATCCCAGTACATGACTAACACACCAATCTTGAGTAAGATGTTAGCTGCAAAGTTCTTTAGTTCATCAACATGAAGATCAAGAAGCTCTTTGGTTACAAAACCGTTGGCGCAAAAACGCAGTAACTTCTACAGAGAGAATGATGAATTGGGGCAATTTCTGTCTCCAGTCACAATATGCAAGTAGAGATTCAACAAAACCTTTTGCAACTCTAAGACGGTCTTTAAAATAATCCTTATATATGTCTATGAATGTGAGAAAAGAAACCTTACACAAATAAACTTGGATATGCATGTAATCAGATCTGAAAAGTCTGATTTCGTAATTTTCGACGGATACAGTTTCTGTTGAGCTGCTGTTGAGTTTCAACATTAAACCTTGATAGATAGGCTTCTGTCGAGACATCTGTCGAGCTTTAATGAATAACACTTCTTCACTTTTTTCTTAAACAAATTTGCATGGCTTTAAACATTTGACTTGAACAACATGTTTTTTGAAATCTTAAACTATCCTAAATCTACATAATTACAAGTAAAGTGCATTTTTTCAAAGGATTAGCCAATTACATCAAATTATGTCCCTAACATTAGTCAACTCACTTAACGATTGCCTCTTTGTCTTGTGTTTTTGTCTCAATTTTGTTTCATTCAGAACATTTCTTGTTAGAAGACAATTGGAGTGGGTGAGGTCCAAAATGGTCTGTACTTGTTGCAGAAATCCACTTCTAGGATTGCACCTTCTCTGCTAGATCATCTTTCCACCAACAAGAACCTCAAGTCAGCCTTTTCAATTTCTGTTTCAAATAAAGATATGTCAATCTTGTGGCATTTTAGATTAGGACATCCTTCTTTTGATAAATTGTCATCTTTAACGGATGTATTACCTTCTTTCTCTGCTAAATGTACTGATGTTTGTACTATTTTTCCTTTGGCTAAGCAAAAGAGATTGTCTTTTCCTTCTCATAACAATTTGTCTACTGAACTTTTTTCTTTGATTTATGTGGATGTATGGGGTCCATATTCTATCTGTACACATGATGGTTTTAAGTTTTTCCTTACCATTGTTGATGATGCCACAAGGTCTACTTGGGTGTATCTCATGAAAGCTAAATCAGATGTCAAACATCTTTTAATCTCTTTCTATAACGTGATTTTCACCTAATTTAACATTGGTATCGAGGCAATCAGATCAGATAATGCTCCTGAATTTTCCTTGCTTGATTTTTATAGTAATCATGGCATTATACATCAAAAGAGTTGTGCTTATACACCTTAGCAAAATTCTGTGGTTGAAAGAAAGCATCAACATCTTTTGAATGTTGCTAGATCCCTTAAGATTCAATCCAATCTCCTTTCAGCTTATTGGGGTGATTGCATTCTTACAGCAACTTATCTCATTAACAGATTTCCTGTACCTTTGTTAGACCATAAATCCCCTTTTGAACTTATTTTTCATAAGCAACCTTATTTTAGCCATCTTAGAGTCTTTGGTTGTCTATGTTTTGTTTCTACTCCTTCTGTTCATAGATTGAAATTTGACTCTAGAGCTATTCCTTGTGTTTTTATAGGTTATCCCTTTAATATGAAACGTTACAAGGTCCTTAACCTTCATACTAGGAAAATTTCTGTCTCTAGAGATGTTTTTCATGAATCTATATTTCCTTTTTCCTCTTCATCTAAATCCTTGTTGTCACCTCCTTTATCACTTCCCTTGTCTAATACTTTTGCTCCTGCTTTTGAATCTTCTTCTTGTCCAATTTCTATTCATGTTCCTACTACAGACACACCTCTTGCTGAGCACCTCTCTTCCCCCACATCTCATGCAGACACCTCTTCTGTAGAATTACCTACTCCCAATTCTTCTATTTTTATTGGTTCTTTATCAATTTCTTTGGATTCTGTTGTCCAACCTGATCAGTCCATTACTCTTCCTATTATTCAACATGATCAGTCCTCTACTCTTCCTCTTGTTCAACTTGATTAGTCCACTATTCTTCCTTCATCTGTACCTTCTCTTAGAAAATCCACTAGGATTAGTCATAAACCTGCCTATTTGCAGGCCTATCAGTGTCGCTAGGTGTCTTAGGTTTCCTCAAGCACTGCTTATCCTTTATCTTCATATTTTTCTTCTCACAGACTATCCCCTAAACACTTGCACTTTTGTAATATGATTTCCTCAATTGAGGAACTGAAGTTCTATCACCAAGCAATTCAAGATCCCAAGTGGAGGGAAGCTATGGCAACTGAGATTTTTGCCCTTGAATCTAACCACACTTGGTGTCTCACTGTTCTTTCACCTCATAAGAGAACCATTGGATGTAAATGGGTGTATAAGGTGAAATATAGGTCTGATGGTACTATGGAAAGGTATAAAGCCAGATTAGTGGCTAAGGGATTCACTCAAAAGGAAGGTCTTGATTATCTTAAGACTTTTTCTCCTACTGCAAAGCCTGTTTCTGTAAAATGCCTTCTTGCAGTGGCTGCTGTGCAAGGCTGGTATCTTTGTCAACTTGATGTCAACAATGCATTCCTTCATGATGACTTGAAGGAAGAAGTGTATATGGATCTTCTACCAGGCTTCCACAGCAAGGGGGGCTAGTATGCAAGCTTGCTAAGTCCTTATATGGACTAAAGCAAGCTTTAAGGCAATGGTTTGCGAAATTCTCCACTGCCTTACCCCTTCTAGGTTTCACACAGTCTAAAGCTGACTATTCCCTATTCACTAAGAAGAATTCTACTTCTTTTATTGCCTTATTGGTATATGTTGATGACATTTTAATTGCTAGTGATAATAAGCAAGTCATAGATGAATTGAAGGTTTTGCTAGATCATCAATTCAAGTTGAAAAACCTAGGTGATTTGAAGTTTTTCTTGGGTCTTGAAGTGGCAAGGACTGCAGATGGTATTGACTTGTGTCAAAGGAAATGCACACTTGAAGTATTGAGTGATGCTGGTATGATAGGGTGTAAGCCAGCAAAGATACCAATGGATCAAAATCTCAAGCTCAATAAGTATACAGGGAAAGAGTTACAAGATCCTAGCTCATACAAAAGGTTAATAGGAAGACTTTTGTACCTAACCATAACCAGGCCTGACATAACCTTTGATGTGCACAAATTAAGCCAATTCATGGAACATCCTAGAGAACCACACTTAAATGCAGCTAATAAGGTCTTGCAGTATCTCAAGGCAACACTAAGACAAGGCTTTTTCTTTTCAAGCAAGTCAAAATTGCATCTAAAGGCCTTTGCAGATGCAGATTGGGCTTCTTGCCCTGATGCTAGAAGATTAGTGACTGGTTTTTGTGTTTTTCTTGGTGAATCTCTGATCTCATGAAAATCTAAGAAGCAATAGACAGTGTCACGATCCTCAGCAGAATCAGAGTATAGATCCATGATAGTAGCAGTTTGTGAGATTATTTGGCTTCTATATCTGCTCGGTGACATTCAAATAAAGCACCCTCAAGAAGCTCTTTTGTTTTGTGACAGTTAGGCAGCCCTTCACATAGTTGCAAATCCTGTTTTTCATGAAAGAACCAAACACATTGAAATTGATTGTCATCTTGTGAGAGACAGTTTTGGAAGGGTTCATCAAGTTGCTACATGTTAGAACAAACTCACAAATTGCGGATTTGTTGATAAAGGCTTTGAATGCACAACAATTTTCTTTGCTTGTGTCCGAGTTGAATATGGTCAATATACATGCCCCTCTTCCACTTAAGGGGGGGGGGGTGTCAAGATAGTGAATGGACTGATAGAAGTAAGGGCAAAGAAAAGAAGAAAATCATCAAAGAACAAGGTTGTAAGCTAAACGACAGTACTGTTCTATAGCGGATAGTGTAAACGATAGGTAGTTTAGTTTCTGTATATAAGTGTTAAGTATGTGATTGGCACGTGTGAGTGTTTGTTAGTTTGTTATTATTGGAGGGAAAGTTAGTTATTCCTCCTCTGTTATATATATATGATTGTATCCCTTTGTACAGAATTCAATTCAATACAAAATCTTTCTCTAGAAGTTTCTCTGTTTTTTGATAGATATAACACTTGAAACTTGACATGTAGCAAGTTTTTATTTGTGAAGTATAAAGTGAACTAGGGAAAGTGGGATAGAAGATTTGGATTCTCGATTCAAGCCCCAATTTTTATATTTGATGTAACTAGGGTACAAAATTTAAAACATATCACTGAGTTTGTGACTATTGATCGATTAAGTATCAATTGAATGTCCATTGAATTTTGAATCTCAATTGATCGAGTGATTGTTGAAATTTAGATAGAGTGTCTTTTAGGTACTTCAATAAACACATTGATCTTGAAAACTTGAATAACATTTATAGATTCAATAAATATTAAATTGTCATGGAATTCCTCAATCTAAATATTCTAATAATTTTATAAATGGAATTCAAATATTATGATTGCAGAATTTCCTATAACAATTTTGAAATATAAAACTTAAGATACCATAATCAAGTGGTTAATTTTTGTTTGTGCAACCTAATTTTTCATACTACCGTGGATGTAACAAATTTTTTGTGTTAATAAATAAAAAAAACGTTCCATAATATAATAAAAAGGTAATGGAATAGTTTACTCTTAATTTGAAACCTTTCAGGAATTCTTTCTTTTTTCGTGTATATGGACAGTACAATTCGGCATTTTAAATCGAAACTTACTTGACTAAAAAAATTAAAAACTGCATGAAATTAGGGAGAAGAAAAAAATTATTTTTAAAAGTGGCGTGCAAAAGTATTCCATAATTGTGGGTATATATCAATTAGACTTAAGTCGGCTAGTCAATAATTTAAGTACCAACTCCACGAGTCCAAATCTTCTGTCCACTCTTTTTACTCCACTATATACTCCACAAATAAAAACATGCCACATATCCATCTATTTTATTAAATGCTAAATTTATACTTTCTATTATTTCAATTGCCTAAATATGATGGGTTATTTATTTATTTATTTTAGGAAATTGATATAATAGAAGGCATAAATTTAGCATTGGATAAAATAGATGGACATGTGGCATGTTTTTATTTGTGGAGTATATAGTGGAGTAGGAAGAGTGGGACAGAAGATTTGGACTCTAACTCCACACCTAGTTTTTATAACAATGATTCTCGATTTATTTATTAAGCAAAAGCTAATGTAATCATAACAATCATCTTCCAATTTAAAACTGCATTTTTTTCAATGTGATTTCAATCTACCACTCTTGCTTCTAAACCCAAAAAAATAAAGCACCAATACAAGACTACACCAATTATCACCGCTACTTATCCATATATCAATACAAGAAATTTGGTCTTTCGTGATGGCTTATAGTTGTTGCTAATGCTTTAAATATCGTCACTAATTATATTGGCAACGAAAAATATCGTCGCTAATTTTCGTTAAATGAAAATAGTAACAAAAAAGTTTTTTTAGTGACGATATTAATGTCGTCGCAAATACAATACTATTAACGACGACAAAGTCGTCGCTAACAGTGAGAATTGTCGTCATAAATAACTCGAGACCCCAAGACAAAATGTTGTCGCTACTAGCTCATTAGTAGTGATGAATTTTTTTTGTCGTCGCTATTAGATTATTATTAACGACGACATTTTTGTTGTCCCTAATATGTCATTACTAGAGACGACATATTAGCGACGAGGCTTGCTGTCGTCATAGATAATGATATATAAGTGACCACAAACATGTCATCACTAAAAATTGCATATTAGCGATGATATTGTTTGTTGTCACTAATGATATGATAAAATATTAGCGATGACATTGTCGTCGCTAATAATATTTTACATTTTTTTTCTTTAAAATTTACATTCTGAATTTTACACGGGTACCTGTTGGGAAATAACAAAGCATAATCCTATGTACATATAAAATTTTCAATCACAAATACTCACATATGCATAACAACTGCTCAATCAATAACTACTAATAAGGGAAAATAATACCCAAGTTCAATATCATATACATAATAAAAGTTCCAATCTATTCACTCAAATATTTATCAAATGATAACAAATTCCTCATGAAGATATGCAACCAAGACCCAACAGAGGTTAACTCTTCAGCAAATGGCTTGGAGGCAATAAAGTCATTAAATTAAACTGAAGGTGAAAGAAAAGTAACAATTTAAAATGTTATGATAGTTCAATTATCACAAAGAATCTTTTCCATCATACCTTTTTCCATTTAATTTTTCATTAAAAGATGTCAAAAACATTCAACTGTTTTCTTAAACTCTCAATCTGCAATCACACCCACAAAGCTATAGCAAAAGCTGCTAGAGTCTTCTTAAACTCTCAATCTCTATATGAATTTGGTCGGTTATCTAAGGCCTTAAGAAATAGAAGAACTATTAAAGGAAAAAGGAGTTGAAAATTAAAAAGAAGACTCATGGGCTTGGTATAGCGTATTCTATCCATTCTGTCTACTTTGGTCTTATTTGGTCCATTTTGTTTATTTTGGTTCTATTCATTCCACTCTGGTCCTATTTTGTTCTATTCAGACCACTTTGGTCCTAGTCGGTCCACCTTGGTCCATTTGTCGACTTTGGTCGTATTTGGCCCCCTTTGCCCCATTCGGTCTTATTTGGTCCCCTTTGGTCTTATTCGGTCTGCTTCGGTCCCTTCTGTCTACTTTGGTTCTATTCGCTCCATTATGTCCACTTAGGTCCTATTTGGTCCACTTTGGTTCTGTTCAGTCCACTTTGCTCCTATTTGTTTCTGTTTAGACAACTTTGTTGCATTCAATCCATTTTTGTGCACTTACATAATAGGAAATATATAGGTTTGGGTTGAAAGCACTTATTCTAAATCCAAATTTATAGAAATATATATATATATATATATATATATATATATATATATATATATCAAACTTGTAATATCTAAAATCTTAAGCATAATATTTTCTGTTACTAGTTACTACGCTCCTGTTAAGCCACGTTAACATAGCATTTCAATCCACTTTTGTCGGCCTAAATTTGTGTAAAAGTCTTTCCAAACATGAAGGGTATGAATATACAAATGGAATCTTTAGGGTTGTTATTCATTTGTTTTAATGCTATTAATTTTAAATGAATTGCATAAAGTTGATTAAACCTTCAAGCAAATATTTATTTAATTATTTATATTGCAACACACAAGATAGTAATTGGCAACTAAGTGAATTTGGGTTTGTTTTCAATGTTTTTGTTTTGATCCAAGAGGAAAAAAAAGGTGATAATAATAAATTGGCATCTCCCAGCAAAGAGCATTCTAGTGAGAGTGAGACCACCCCCATTACTATTCTGCAATGGAATAAACTTAAGGCCCGTTTGGATAGAGGGGGGAGGGAGGGGGAGTGGAGGGGAGTAAAATAGAATTGGCTGAAAATAAGCTAATTTTAAGCCAAAACTACACTACTCTACTCTACTCTACTCTCCCTCCCTCCCCCTCAATCCAAACGGACCATTAACGTCGGTACGTATAAATCTTATTTTTGTCATATGTGTGTGTTGACTGACGCTGATTTATTACTTACTGTCCTTAAGTTCTCTTAACTAAGCCAGGGCCTTTATCAAAAGGATTAAAAAAGAAAAAGAAAAAAAGAAGCTAGGTATTTGCTTCATTCCAAGTAATTTATAACTTTGTACCTACCCTTTGCAGCCTATTAATAATACTCTTGGTTATTTTTTATTTTTTAATCAATTCCTCTTCGGCTTATATGTCTTGTACAGAAGTTATACCTTGTATTAGATATATGCTTCTTCTCTCTCACAATTGGTGGGTCTTTAGTGGGTTCCACTAAAGACCCACCAATTGTGAGAAAGATAAAAAACGTATACCCTACACAGGATATATTTTTCCATTCTGTAAGCTTATGTATGCCGAAGTTGGATTATCCATAGACCTATAGAACTTGGTTGGTATACAAAATCTATCTGTTAACTTAGGATTGGGTTGGTGAACCTTAGCCCATGCAATATTTTTTGGCTTATCAATTTAGTACTTTATTTTAATATCTTTTGGATAATATTTTAAATTTCATCTCTTTTTTTTTTTTTTTTTCGTTATTGATATGATCATAAATTATGGATTTTTTATTATTATTTGGGCATAGACGCATAGTTCGGGAAATTGGACTTTTGCTCTTATTTTGCAAAAAATATAGCAATATGTCCCCGTTTTGAAACTATTCAGGTCCGTGTTTCTGTTTTGAAAAATTGAGTTTCAATGTAAAACTTGATTTTTAGAAAATCGAGTTATGCTAAATCAAACTTTAAAAAAAAAAAAAAAAAAATTGTGGAACCCGAGTTCCATTCATATAATCAATTTTCTACAAATCGAGTTTTACATTGAAACTCGATTTTGAGAAAATCGAGTTTCAAAACAGGAACACGAACTTGAATAGTTTCAAAATATGGACATATTGCTAGATATTTTAAAAAATAAAGGCAAAAGCCCAATTTCTCCCACATAGTTCTACTTCTAATAACTAAGTTATCAATAATATTTTTCTAAAAAAAATTATCGATAATATGCTTCATAAACAAAATGAAGGTAGTGATTATATTCCATTATTCTACTACTTTGTTCTCTGCCTTTCTTTGTTTGGAGTTAGGACGTTTACTGTTCCATTACTTTCTCAGAGCACGTGAAATGGATGTACCGTCCATTTTTTGTCCAAAAGTTCCATGCTATCAAGACTTACAAAAAAACTTAATGCCCAAAAAACTTAATTCTTTCGATGTAAAAACAAAGGGGCTCAAACAAAATTAGACACTTTTGAGTCATAAGCAAGAGACTTCAAATAGTGAAATCCTTTCAACATGGATTAGGATTCTCTCCATTTGTTTTCATGATCGAGAGATCTATTTGGTGGTGAAATTTTAAATTAAATATGGTGTCATGTATTTAATTTAATTTATTTATTTTATGGAATGAGGCTTTAAAATGAGTATTATACACTATTTATGAAAACGTAGATTTTTACCGTAAATATTGACCCTTTTTATTTCAAAATAAATGAAGAGATCCTTTCCATTTCAACACATAGCCATTAGCGTTGATCATAGCCTACATATAAATCCAATCATTTCTAAACCCAGCCTAAAAATTCCAAACCTTTACATAAAAATACATAATTTGTGCTACAACTCGCAACGTGATGAGTTGTAAGTGGTGAGAGTATCCCACATGACCCACGGACACAATTCCACTACTCACAAGTCACAACTCGTGAAGTAACAACTTATTATATAAAGTCATGTATTTTTATGCGTACTTAACATTACTAGTATTATTTAGAGAAATTGCGTTTCTCTTTCTGAAAAAATTAAAGAAAATTATACGCCAAACGCCAAAACAGGGAAGTAGCTAACACGGCTCTTCCTCTTCAAACATGTGTGGTTCGCAGCCCCACGAGGTTCAACCTCCTTAGCTTCAACACTTCAACTTCAACGTTCAACCATTTATTTCCCAAACTAAACTGCTAGCTAACTTGTCTTCCCACTCTCTCTCTCTCTTGGCCCCCACCTTCCCTCCAATCCCAGAGGAGATCCTTTCGAATCTTCTCTTCAGTCAAATTCTCTGTACTGTTCCTTTATCTCTTTATTATATTGTATTGCCCAACAGTTCAATCCAAAGTCCAAACTAACCAGAAAAAAAGAAAAAACAATTACACAAATTTAAAGGAATGAGAGCTTTGAATTCACATTTGGTGCTGATTGATCTGCACACATCATGGCACTCAGCGAACCAAATCCCAACTTCGACTCTCACGTACCTCAAGAACTCCTCAAACTTCATCTCCGCTCTCTCTTCGTCATTTCGTCGAACACGTCGTGCGCGTCCCGGAATCGCTTCGTCGTCGGGATTGGCAGCCCCGGAGATTCGTAGACCTTCCGATCGTTTCTTTCCCGGAAATGGGTCACCGTCGATTTCACCGAACTCGGCCTCGACGTCGCGATCGTCGGAGCTTGAGATGTTTCTCGAATTGCTGCCTCTGAGCATGGGGAGGGAGCTGTTTCAGCACGAGGAGATTGGGGAGCTTATTGAGGTTGTTATGGATTTGGGAAGGCAGCCTCTTGCGAGGTTTCCTTCGGGTGATTGGGTCATCTCGGAGCAACCCGTCAAGCATGAAGATCTAAAGCACGCGATATCTAAGGTGATCAATGCCATTTCCGTTGTTTTATTGTTTTTGGAGATTTGAGCTCACTGGAATTCTTGCATGGAAATAAAAATGCTTCATTTGTTTGTTAACGTGTTTCATTATGTGCTCCTGCATTTTAGACTTTTAGAGAGATGGTGACTTAGCTACTATTATCATACTTAGAGCACTTTTTATGTTATATTTAATTGAATTGTCAATATTTGTGCGATGAGTGACGAGGTTTTTATAAATTTTATTAGATTTGGCTAATGCGAGCACACAATAATTAATAATTTTTGAAAATTAAATAAGTATTGACAACTTTTTCAATTTTCGAGAAAATTTTACTAAAAATAAATAACTTAATGTGTGGCTAAATTTACCAAAAATTTTCGAGACCCAATTTTATTACATGTGCCTTAAAGGTCATGGTTCAGCTTTTAAAAACAAATCTAGAAAAGTAGTAATTAAAAGATAAAAGATTATGGATTTTGCTAATGTGTGTCCTAAGGGCACACAATAATTATTCATTTTTAAAAAAAAAATTCTCAAAAATTGAAAAAGTGTTGACAGTTTTTTCGATTTACCATAAATAGATGGCTTAATGTGTGTCCTTAGGGTACACATTAACCGGATCCAAAAAAATTGATAGTTACTTTGGCCTTTTTCTTGTGTGATTGGCCGTGCTGCTTATTGATGAATAACTTCTTATATAAAATAGTATTCGGATTACGTGAGTATGGTGTATTAGATGGTTAGGATATTTGTGGAGAGGTGGATGTTTAGAGAGTTTAATGTGAAGTTACTTGATTCTATTAGGTTGGTGATTTTTCGGATGACAACCGTTCGGGTATTAATAATTCTTTACATCGTATAAGTGCTATTCGGAATCGGAAAATGCAAATCATTGGACTCACTTGCCGGGTTGGTCGTGCTGTATCCGGAAGTGCCGGGATAATACGTGACTTGGTTGAGGGGGGAGGTTCCATCTTAGTCATAGGGCCTCCTGGGGTCGGCAAGACAACCTTGATCAGGTACTTACATTTCTGATGTGTAAAATGAAGCTATTGAGTTGATGATCATTTTGGTAACCGTTTAAAGAATTGATTTTTAATGTCAAACTTTTTGTGTGCAATTTCGGTTGAACCATTTTTCATCCTCACCAACAATGCGCTCTATATCCTGTCCATGTTTATACTTGTTGTCTACTAGAGTGCTTTTTTCTTTTTTGTTTACATTTTGTTCTCTTTAATACTTTTGAAGAATAATTTCCCGCCATTGGCTTGCCATCATTATGTTTCTTCATATCCTGTTATAATTAGTTGGTGCATACTTTTTCATGATAATGATCTCTACCATATAGTGTTCAAGTTCTTCCATTGTAAGAACACAAAAAGGATGAATTTAAACTTTTATGAGCATTTGAATTGATGCTTTATGCTACCGCATTTCTTATATTGTGGCTACAGGCATCAAGAATACATTTGTTTTATATCTGAAGACCCTTTGCTTGTGCAGAGAAATTGCTAGAATGTTGGCAGATGAATACAGGAAGCGTGTTGTTATTGTGGACACATCTAATGAGATTGGAGGTGATGGAGATGTTCCTCATGCAGGAATAGGTCGTGCAAGAAGGATGCAAGTTCCTAATGTTCATATGCAGCATAATGTAAGCTTTGAACTCAATCATATGGTTTGTGTGTTTTCAAATGGTATAGCTTTGACAAGTTCACCTTTTCAGTGATGGTATTATCCTGTTTGACTCCTATGCAGGTTATGATTGAAGCAGTTGAAAATCATATGCCTCAAACCATTATAATTGATGAAATTGGAACTGAGCTTGAAGCACTGGCAGCCAGTACTATTGCTCAAAGAGGAGTCCAACTAGTTGGAACAGCACATGGAATGACTATAGACAACATAATAAAAAACCCCTCTCTGCAGAACCTTGTTGGTGGCATAGAGGTGCAAAGTTATTCCTTTTGTTTTAGTCTACATTCATTCATATGGATTTATAATTAGTAAGGTTAGCCTGTCTGTTGATCTCATAAAGTGCAAGTTGATCCAGACTGTGGTATCATATCTGAATGGGAGTCCATAAAATAAGAAATTTCCACCATAATTTAGTTTGTGTGGGAATCTTACCAACTTTAAGCCTTGCTAAGTAGGGAATTTTGACTGATCAAAACTAGTTCTTCATCTAAACACAGAGTGTAACTCTTGGAGATGAGGAAGCGAGGAAGAGGAAAGTGCAGAAGACAATTCTTGAACGGAAGGGGCCTCCAACATTTACATGTGCTGTTGAGATGATATCTAAAACTGAGTGTCGTGTTCATCACAGATTGGATGCCACAGTAGATGCCATCTTAGCAGGTATTGTGCTGATTTTTCTATGGAATATTTGAATTGATTCTTATGTAATATAATGTTCACATACTTGTTTGAGGGTTGAAGTTTTTAGGCCAACAGTTAATCTGAAGTTGAATTTTTATTGGATGATAGGAAAATCTCCTCTCTTTGAAATCCGTCACATGGATGCTGATGATAATGATTCTCTAAAGTTTACTCTGTTACCTGAAAAAAGCCATATAGAAAAATCGAATAAGAATGACGGTAAAGATGTAAGCTCTGACATAGAGTCTGACGAGGAAGAAGCAGGTCATCCACCCAGTTGGTCTAAGAAACAGAGCACTAGTATACATGTGAAGAAGCGGAGCTCACCAGTGTGTGTCTATACTTACAAGGTAAAATCCTCAAGTTTACATCTGCATTCATTTATCTCCTGGTTCTCCCACTTTAAATTTTAGTCAATAATACATGGAAGAATATTGAATCTACATTCATTGGAGATAAGATTTTGAAAAAAAAATTCCCAATTTAGAAGTTATTGAATTATTCCTCATTTTAGACGCTGCCTATGCTTAGTAAACATTTTTTTTTAGTATAAGTGTTTGATATCATTTGGGACTTAAGATGCCATAAAGCCATTTTGGAGCTGCATAATTTTTTATACCTGAAAAACCATCTGAGGCAAAAGACTTGTTATAAAACTTCTCATTTTATTTTTGGTTGGTATGGATGTCTTCAGATCCTTGATGCTGATCTTCTACAAGTAGCAACAGTAATGGGGCTTGAGGATGAAATAGATGTAACTGATGACATTGGAACTGCAGATGCAATTTTGGCGTCCAGTTCTGAAATGAAGCAGAACCCATGGATCCGTGGTATAGCAAAATTCCATCAGTTGCCTGTATTTGTTATCAAGGTAACTCTTGTTGCTTTATTTATTTTGCAAATAAATTAGATTAAAGTTCCACCTAGCAGATAATTTAACATTTGTTGTTGCAGTCAAATACCATGGCACAAATGGTCAAGGCAGTTCGCATGATCTTCGAAATGGAATCATTTTACTCAGCATCAAAGCAACCATTCAATAATTTGTTTGACATTGAACTCGAAGATGATGCCCCAAAAAGAAAACCATCCCTAGAAGAGATTGATGCATTGGAGGTGCAAATCCCTTCTCATTGCATATTTTCCATTTCGGTTTTTCATCTGTTCAGAAACGTTTCAATTTCTCTTATCCTTTTAAGTCTTAATGGAGTAACTGTTTGTTGGTCAAAATACATAATCTTCGAGTGAAGATGTATATATCTAATACATGAGATACACTCTTCACTTACGCGGTCAATAAAAACAACAATTCCACTTTTAACTTTTTAAGTTATCTTACCATGTGTAAATTGTAATAGCTTGCAAATGTTTAATTGTTAGCACTCTCGTTCTTTTCTGACAGGAGGTTCGACTTGCAATTGAGTATATTGTGATTCCTGGTGGAGAACCAGTGGAGCTTCTTCCTAGAACCTCTGAAATTATTGCTCGGCAGCTTGAGCTTGTGGAAAGCTATCAGTTGGCTGCTGAGAACTCAGGTACTGAGCTTAATCCAAGGCTGCAGATTCTCCCTCAAAGGTTAAGCAAGAAAAATTTACCCAAATCCCCTAAATCTCATTCAAGTTTTCAAAAAGAAGCAGATTCTACACCATTAACTCGCAGTGGCAGTGGTACAAGTGTTTCTAGGCTGCCCCTTTTGCCCGAATAATATGACCATGTCTCCAGTTGTAACACATTCAATCATTGGTTGACTAGTGTGTCATTTCACGTACACATGTAAATTATGTCTCTCATACCATGAATCTCATACCATGTAATTATTCAACTGTCAAATATGTAATGCAATTTGTATTCATTTGCCAAATATGAAGTGCGCTTTTTACCCTGCTTTGTATCTTTTTTCTTTTTTTTTTGACCCAGTGAAATGGGTGATTCATAAGCATATCTTTCCTTTACCCTTCTTTCCAAGGAAGAGAATAAATACTGGTCCACTTTATTTAGATATGTTAAAAAAATAAGATGTAAAAAAGAAGAAATGACATAACAACATATAATTATCAGAATAAGACAGACCATTAAAACATATGAAATTTTTCATAAAAATACATTTATAATGAATGAATGGGACTATTTAAGCTGCATTAAAAAAAAATTTAGATTTGGGTCACTTCCCCTAACAAAAAGAAGGGGCAGAGTTTCCAGACTTTGGAACTGGATGGTAGAAATTTTCGGCTCAAACATGTTAAGCAGAGACTAGATCTAGAATATGCAAAGCTAGGAAAATGTTATTTGATTATATAATACCATCAAATGAACCATATTTATACCCATAACCAACAAATAGATGGACGCATTCATTATGGAAGTCTAGACTCGAATATCGGTTAATTGCATTTCCACATTAATTTCTTGCACCAGAGAAATAGAGCCGGCTCTAGTATTGCAAGTCCCCAATCTTCAATCTGGTGATAAAATTTCAGTAATTTATTGGAATGTGTCCTTCGAAGAAAAGAGATGACTACCAAATGTGCCTCACATAATTTTGTGCCCTTAACAACTTCTTAACAACTTCTACTACATTCATGATAGTCTTTTTATTTCTTTAGAGGCGTAAATGCACTTTTGGTCTCTACATTTTGGAGTCATTTCTATTTTGGTCTCTACATTTTTATTTCATCATTTTTAGTCCCTAAATCAATTAACGCGTTTCATTTTGGTCCTTACTGTTACTCACTTAACCAAAATTGCTGACGTGGCAAACGGCCTTCATTGTTGGCACATTAAATACTGACATGACCAATAAAATAATATTAAAAATGCCACGTTAGCTTATAAATTAAAAAAAATTATTTATTTATTTTAACTAAATAAAAAAATTAAAAATAGATTATTTAAAAAAGAAATTAAATTAATTAAATTAAAAAAAATTTACATTATGTTCTTCCCAGTCATCCTGAGTTCTTCCTCAAAATCAAGAACATGCAACATGAAACACCCAAAATAAAAAAGTCACAGATGTACAATATACAAAGACCAAAGATTCAAAACACAATGCACGACCAATTTCTCTTTGATTCATAATTCGACGATTCTTCTTCACTCACTCTCTCTCTCTCTCTCTCTCTCTCTCTCCAAACCCGCTTAAACCTCTGACCCATCTCCCTAAATGGATCGCCCGCGTCCGCGCCATGCCACCCAACCCAACCCTGGATTCGGTGGCGGAGGAGGAGGAGGAGGGGGACGCGAGGACTGTTGCAGCGAAGGAGTGACGAAGACTCTAATCGAAGCGTGGGAAGAACATCCAGTGCAAGAACCGTCAAAACGACGATGAAGGAAGTCCAATCGACGATGATGTCCTCGGTTTGCTCCACGACGACGATGATGATGTTCTGGGTTTGCTCCACGACGGTGGGCCAAATGAGTACTCCCTCGCCGATTCCAAGTTGACCCTCAGTCCACTCATCTCCGTCTGCAAATTCGACTTGGGTTTTTCTTTCCGATCTGGGTTTCTTCTTTTTTAGCTAAAGTTTTGGTTTTGTTGAGTTTCTTGTGTTCTGTTTGTTTGCTGGGGAAATAGAATGATTAGAAAGAAAATTAATTGCTGGGGTTTATTTGGTTTTCGAGAGAATGAATTTTTTTTTGTGCTGATCTAGTTGGGCTTTGTTTGGTTCCGAAGAACAATGAAAAGAAATGGAAAAATGAATTCTTGGGTATTGGAAGCAGATGATGAATGTTAGTTCAATTGAATAAAAGAGATTTATTCATTGTCTTGACTATCATACAGACTTTTTATTTGATTTGATTTGATGTGTGGTTCTTGATCTATGTCAAGTGGGCTTGATTTGGTTTTTGATCTGTGATTTTTTATCTGTATTTTTAACGATCTTGAATGGTTGTTTTTTTTTTGTTGTTGTTGTTTTTTTTTTTTAAATTTCTGGGCTTGTGTTCTTAGATCTGGAATTGTCTTCATGTTGTTCTTGTTCAAGCACTCTTAGATCTCAATTAATGTGATTTTTTGTTTTTAATTTTGTTTATTTAATTAAAATTAATAAATTAATTTTTTTATAATTTAGATGTTGACATGACAATTTTTTAATGCCAAAATAGATTTTTTAATTATTATTTTACTGTGCCGTCAGCCACGTCAGCAATTTCTGTTAAGTGAATAACGATAAAGACCAAAATGAAACGCGTTAATTAATTTAGGGACTAAAAGTGGTGAAATGAAAATGTAAGGACCAAAATAACAATGACCCCAAAATGTAAGGACCAAAAGTGCATTTACGCCTTCTTTATAATCATAGTGATACAATCTAAACATATGCACTTTTTAAATTCCAGCTTGTTGAATTGGAATAACCCTCCTAAAGGCAAGTCACATTACTTTTAACCATATATTAGAAAAAATAATGTTAAAAGCCCTGTTTAGATACCGCTTATTGCTGAAAACACTATAGTAAAATAGTTTTTAAATGTGTGAATAGTACCGTGAGACCCAGTTTTAAAGAAAAAGTTGCTGAATGAGGGTACTTGTGGGACCTGTGAATAGTGCACAAGACCTACATAAAAAAACGCTTCCATTGGAAAACGCACAAAACGTGCTTTCCAAACGGAGGCAAAGTATACCATTTTCATCCCATCTGCATTTCTCCATAAAAATGAATCTTACATCAGTATCCATATAGCTCTCTCAAGCAACAACAAAAAAAAAAAAATACAGTATCCATAAAAATGAATCTTACAGCAGTACGCATACACCTCTCTAAAAAATATTAAATAAAGAAAGAGGAAAAGAAATGAATCTTACTACAGTATCCATACAACTCTCTAGAATATAATTTTACAATGACCACAAAATTTCCAAAGCTGGACTTTTAAAAAGTCCACTTTAGAAGCTCCCCTGATTTCTAGTTAAAAGCAAGGGCTTTACATAAAACTACTCCCCCCTCTTCTCTCTCCGAATTTCCCGCCAAACTTTCCCAAATATCCATCCCCCAACCATTTATCATCAACACTAAATGTCTGACAAAGCAGCCCACAGCTGATTCAAATAAAAATAATGATCAATAATAAATCTGAAATAAAATGGACTCAGAGCCAATCACTTGTACTAATGGAAGGTACTTTGCAGCACTGTCTTCCATCTTTGATATAGCTAAATGGTCCAAATATTTGACAATGTTGTAGAATTTTCAAATTTCTTGTAAAATGACGACTTCAAAATCTCATCACCTCCCACCCCACCCCCCCAAAAAAAAAACAAAAAAACCATGGTTTTAAATACAAGAATGGTCAAAGAAACTGAAAAGGGATTGGTTCCTGGTTTTTACCAGACTGGTTTAGGGTCTACTTCTTGGTTGAACCATCCGGTCTAGTTTGAAGCTCAAGTAATTTTGTACTAAAAAGTCCACCTAAACCATGGATTTCAATGGAAGATAATTCTGAACACCATCCAAACAAGAATCAAGATTGGTTTTTTCTAACATGCAACCCAACCCAATGATCCCATTGGGTGGGTGGTTTCACCATACCCATTGGTCAGTAGCGGGTCAATATGTGACCAACCTGAACTGACCCACAAACATCCATTCAAGTCTATCAATTCAGTGTATATTCATGTATGTGTGTGTGCACACGTGTGTCTTGGAGAGAGAGAGAGAGAGACAGCAGCTTACTATTGTTTTAAACAAACTCAAACTGTTCAACCATTTATTCAATTTGGAAGCCTTCATTCCCTGCAAATTCAATATACAGTGTCCCTGTGAATCATTTGAAATATAACATATTCAAACATCCGTGCTGCTTTATGCAGGATGAGGCCAAAAAAAAAAACCAGAGATGCATACACAAGTAATGCCCAAATGGGGTATTTATCAATGGGATCATCATGTTATCAAGGTGACATGAGCAAGGAATACTTAGATTTGAAGTTTATATCAGGTATCATCTTTTATAGAAAAGGTAACCATACCACTATGATGAAAATCTTCCAAATAAGATCCCACTGAAAATAATAGCACCAAACCACTTGTTGGAAACAAATCTGAAAACACGCAAAGACAATTCAATAAAAAAGATGAGCTGGTAGTGGTCAAAGATCAACAAAGAAGAAAGAGAACTTCTTAAAACAAACTAAATTGAGACTCATTATGTGTCATGTAAAAAAATTGGATTACTCAAGATTAGTGCACTGTTTTAATTATGTAAGGTTGGGAGCATATAAAGAAAAGGCTGCCTTATTTTGCATAATGTGCTCTTAATGAGCATTTAAGGGGCACTAAATGGTTAGAAACAATTCCAGCTGATAGAATTAGACAGCAAAGAGAACAAACATGAATAACCGAAGGTAAAAATTGATAGAGATGAGATTGATGGCAGGTTGCCAGTGACACTCTTCAGTAATTCCAGTAATCTTAGAGAGGAGATCTATATACTCTCCGATTATGATTTCATTGTACATCAGAAAGAATATATTTGTGTGTTTGTGTGCATAGAAACTGATAAAATCAGATTAGGAAGAAAGCAAAAGATTTGAGAGGAAAAAAAAAAAAAGGCTTTCCTTGACAGGAATGTCAGTTATACGATCTTAGGCATCACTATAATCAATAAATTCATGCATGAACCCTCTCAAATCACATTCTTGACCAAAGTTCAAGTGAATGGATCAACGTGACTATTGCATTTATCGAAACACTTAAAGACATCATATAAACAAGTTTCACTCAAAATCTAGATAACAACAGAGGTGGCATTTGTGCAAGTAGTGCACTTCCAAATTCAAGAAAGAAGCTTAAGACTGGAAGATGATCTCTAACTACAAGGCTGCAAGAGCATAAACAGAATGGGTTATGTCATGTTAGCAATGGTGCAATTAGAGGAATTGATACAATAAATCTCCATTGTACTCAAACCCAACAATATTGTCTTAAAATAATTATTTTTATAAGTAAATTGTCTTAAAATAAAATTACGCACTTCCTATTGCAATCAGCACGTGATGATAGGTCAACCGTCTGTATCTGCCAAGCTAATTGTCCAGATGCAGCTGTCAGGAATGCATAATATGGCCACCCTGCTCCACAATTTTTTCCCCAAAATAAAAAAAGATTATAAGCCAAGTACATTTAAGAGGAAATTGCAAAAACAGACACATAGAAATACCAATCCCAAAATTAAATCCATTATAAGCCCAATTAACAGTTAACACAGAGTTGCAGGTACAGAAAATAGAGCACATACCAATCCCAGCATTATATCCACAGAGGGCAAGACTACTGATGGATGCTATTCCAAACCCAGTAATCCACTCTTTAGTTGAATCCCCAAATTTCAAAGCTGTAGATTTAACACCCACTTTCAAATCATCTTCTTTATCCTGAATGCATGTTAACAGCATTATTTATTAGATAGTAAGGAGAAGTGCAATTACTCAACCCAGCAGATCTTGGAAACCACAAACCCTTAAATTATAATTATTTCTGATCAAGAAAGCCACAACAGATTAAGTTTCTTCTTGCCAATAAATTACACCATAAGATAAAAAACAATGAATAAAAAATTAGATTTAATAATTAATTTGGTCCTCTAACTATTGGATAAAGAGAAATTTGGTCCCTCAATTATTAATTTCTTTCAATTTAGTCCCTCAACTTTCAAAATCAAGTCAATTTCATCCTTGGATCTCCTATCTGTTTAAATTTTAATGAAATAATAGTTGAAATTGATTGGAGTTTAACTTTTTTAAACTTTTTATAATAACCTTTTAACTTGTGCTCCATTTTTCACATTAACTATATTCATTAAAATTTTAAAGGATAGTAAAATCAAGGATGAAATTGACTTAAATTTGAAAGTTTGACTGAATTGGCACAATTAATAGCTGAGAGACTAATTTGAAACAATCAAAGGTTGAGGAATCAAATTGAACCTTACCCTATAGTTGGGAGGACCAAATTCGTTATTTAACCAAAAATTTATAATTCAAACAAGTTTTTTCAGTACTAAAAAATAGAATCTAGTTTTTCCATGCTCTAAGTCAAAGTAGAAAAAGAATACCTTTCTCTTTTTAATGTTTAAAGGTTATATAACTAAAAGTATTATTAGTTGAGGATGTATAGTAGATACAACCAGAGCAACAAAAAAGGTGCATATGCATTAACCAAAAACTAACAATGGAACCCCCTTAAAACAATACATAAAAACTGTCTACTTCATAATAATAAAAAATATGGAAGTGCTGAATGTTAGATGAAATCAAAATAATAATGGCTCTTATGCAAATATGCAAACTAAAATAGTCCACTTTCTTCAGCCTAGATGAGATTAAGGGAACACCAAGATACCAATTTCTCTGTCAAAGAAAAGAGCAAAAGATAAAGTAAAATAAGGCCAAAATAGGAAATTGACACCATTTGCCAAACAATATAATTAGTAGGCACTGTTTTCAAACTATATTTTTTACTAACATCTCGAGTTTAAAAGACTCGATTTAGCCCTATAAATCGAGTCTTTGAGACTCGATTTTTATGGTCTGATCACGTCTGATGTGGCATTTTTTCCACGTGGTGATAACTTAGAAATCGAGTCTATAAGACTCGATTTATAAGAAAATATCCACACGCACGAGACAAATCACCTAAGGGTCAGAACATAACAACTTTAAATACAATTTTCATAGCATTATTTTTCCTTCTTTCTCTTTCTTTTCCCCTCTGTCTCTTTCACCTGAGTTTACCAAGCTAACAAACAAAGAAGAAGAAGCCACAGCCGTCACACCATCAGTTCGAGCCTCCCTTCAGATCTGCTAGTTTTTCTCCATCCTTTCGCGAAACCGACGTTGCAAATCTCTTCTTTGGCCTCTGATTTGCAAAACCCAAGAGTTCGATCTCCATTTCGGAGACACGCACCGCCATGCGGGGTGGCCGTCGACCCACGAGCCGTCACAGATTTCCCGTCGACTGGTGGTTCATGAAACCAACGCCACGGATCACTTCTTTGGCCTCCGATGTGTAAAACCCAAGAAGCAGGCGTCCATCTTCAGCCTGACGTGCCTCCATGTGCGGCCTGAAGTTTTGCCGTCAACCCACACGCCATCAAAGATCGCCGTTGGCTGTGTTGCTCCGATTCCGAAGAACCTATGCCTTCTTCCTGCACTTTTAGAACCCAAGAACTGTGCTGGTAGTGGTTCTTGTGGGTTCTGGGGTTTTCATCACTTTGTATTTTGGGAATTTAGAGGCAGTCCCATATACGAAGCGAACCCATTTCGTGCTTTTGTCAAAAAGCATGGAGAGGAGGCCGGGAGAGACTTGGGAAGTGTTTGTGGCTTGGAGGATAAATCAAGCTACTAACTGTCGAGATATAAATCGAATCTTACAGACTCGATTTTTAGGTGGTCACCACGTGGAAAAAAATGCCACATCAAACGTGATCAGACCATGAAAATCGAGTCTTTGAGACTCGATTTATAGGCCCTAAATCGAGTCTTTTAAACTTGAGATGTTAGTAAAAAATATAGTTTGAAAACAATGCCTACTAATTATATTGTTTGGAAAATGGTGTTAATTTCCTATTTTGGCCGTAAAATAAACTACTACTAACAAAAACCATGAGAAAAGACTTTGTCCTAAGAAATCTTGTTCTAAATGGCTCCTACAAGTCAATACAGTTACATGGAGCAATTAGAGAGAATGAGGCAAAAGGAAATGAGATTAGAAACTCAAAAAGATATATAATAGTACCTGATGTGCATATATCGTATCATACACAAGAGTCCAAAATACTCCAGAAATGTACAATGGGAGCACTATAGCTGGATCCAGACTTCCTTTAACCGCAGCCCAGCCTAACAGAGCACCCCAGTTAAAGGTTAAACCTAGATAGGCTTGAGGCTGCAGTGACAAAGTTGTACTTAATCAGAATATTAGTTAAACTTCATGAAATTGATCATCAAATGAAAGAAAGAAACAAAGTTATACTTGCATATGTTAGCAGATACAGACATGTAAACATCATTACCCAAAATGTAAACCTCTTCATAAGAGGATAGGAGAAGACTAGCAACAAGGATGAAGCCCCCAAAATGCAGCTGGTAGAAATAGATGAGCCACATTCATTTGATTAGATTTACAAAGAAAATTTGTAAAAGAAAAATGAGAAGAAGAAGAAAATTCACAAATTACACAACAAAACTGTTGTCCCTTTGCAGCATTGTTTAACTAGGTTTCACAAAGAGAGTAAAAAAGTAGAATTAAGACCTTGAAAACAAAGTTGAAATCATTCAGTTTGGAAAGCTGATAAACTCATTGCTAGCTGCCACCCAGATCAATGATCAGAGTAAATTATCATTGCAATGATTTTGATTTATTTCACAAAGTGCTTAAGCTTTAAAATTGCATCAATGCTCTCTTCCTTCACAAAACGCAACGAGAACATCCTTTTTCTGGAATTTGATAGTTCACCATTGAACACACTGTGGAGTGTGCACTCAACTATGTTCTGTTTTAGAATTTTTAAATTTATTGAATCTGAGATTGCAAATTTTTGGGAGTGGTTTGGTACACACGATATATTTGAACAATCTCCTCTTTTGAATAAATTTATAACTTACCAAAACAAAGTATAATTCTAGAAGCGCAAACCTATCTCCCATATGGTGCTGAGCACAACATTAGATTGTTAAATAGAAATTTAATGCCGTAGATCAAATTGTAATTATGTGCATTATCAAAAGAAAAAAGAAAGTATTTACATGCAAGCAAGCTAAAAGTTCGCATGGCGGGTTGTACATGCTTAGTAAACCAAGTTGAATCTTGTTCTAACTTTTGAATTTGACAAACTAGTCATCGATTTGCCAACAACTTTATATTGATGGTGAATAAGATGTAAGATTACATAGATTGCAGTGGTAGTTTTATGCATATCTGTTGCCTAACCATGCTATCAATTTTCGCTCCACAGAAATAAGTCTAAAAGGTTAAAATATAAAATTCATTTTAAGGAACATTTGTTGAAATGAAGCAACAAATCCCACTGATTGTTTTTGTGGGATCCTGCTCAAATGATGACTTGATAGCTCTCAATTCAGAAAACAAAATAGTCACAAATATTGCAAAAGTTGATGATTCATCTGAGTAACTCAAGTAAGGCAGATTAAAAAACAACACTAACCTATAATTATTCAATTGAAGGAGAATCCCAAGACCCAAAAGCAACTGAAACCCAAGAAAACAAAGCCCATGAAATGGTGACAAAAGACCACTTGCAACTGGTCGCAACTTTGTACGTTCCACCTGCATTACAGAGAGTTCTTTTATAAAAATGCTCTAGTTGAAGGAAGAATGATCTATCGAGATTCAGATCAAAATATCCTTAGGTTTCATTTTGTTATCAATCATATAAAGATAAAGAACAGTGTACGGATGGGAGTGTCTGATGCTGCAATTTTAACTTTAAAATTAAATGAAATTAACGAAGACTAGAGAACTATAAAATAAAGGGAAAATTTAACAGATGCTCTAGGTGCATTGATTTAGAAAAAAAAATTTAAAAACTTTTTATGGGAAAAGAAAAAAGCAATTGATTTTTTTTAAAAAAATTTAATAACTTTTTATGTTTCCCATAAAAGTGTCAAACTTTCCTAAAATGGTCTATTAACAAATTCCCTTAGGACACCCGATAACTGGACCCTAAAATAAAATGCCAAAACCTAATATTTTTCTAAAATCCAATCATGTGGTTTGAATTTTCAAGGCACTAAATCACAAGCACAAAAAAATAAATAAGTAATGAAAGAGCACAAGTTCTACAAGTACTCCAATGTTAAATAGATCTTGAGTACTTCGACTAGGTAAGTATTAAAACATTTTAAGGTAGGTCATTGATGTTAAAACCATTGATAACATAGTCAAATGCATCCTAAAGATCTAGTCATCGTAGAGAAAATATTTGTTGATTTACGAAATTGAGTGCTATGGTATACAGTATACATCAAGTAGCATCAATGGTACATGAACATAGGCCAACTACTGACTATAGAATGCATACAAATTAAAATTATAAATTAATTAGGAAAACGAAGATTGAGTTCAAAAGATCATTTAACCCTCTGTTAAACCCTCTTTTAGTTGTGTTGTTTTGGAAGGCTTGGAATCCTTTATCTCCAATAGGCTAAATTTTATTCTAATTAGGGCTTTTATATAATAAAGGTGTGCCTATGTAATTCAGTCATTTCGCTAGCTATCTAGCCCTGATGATTTTTTTGATCTCTATTGCTCTCTCTTTGGTCTATATGTTATGTGGGTTTTCTCTACATTACTTGTACATGTACTTACAAAATGACAATACTTAAAGCTCAAGCTCAGAACTACCCACCACGAACATAAAACGAAAAATTGCATCATATGATACTACCTTTATATCAATGTTGCGATCGATGAGGTCATTTATGGTACATCCAGCACCCCTGAGAAGCAAAGATCCACAACCAAACAGCAACATCATCTTAAAATCAGGCAAATGTCCCGGAATTGCGGCCAAGCTAATCGACCTGAACCGAACCAAAAAATTACACATGAAATGAATGCATATTTATCCAATTCATTGAATTGAAGGCAATCAAGCATTTGCTGTTACTTACCACATACAAGGCCAAGCAAGGAGCCAAGTCCCAATGGGCTTATCGAGGCGAGCGAGAAGAGCATAAGGTCGAACATGTTTCGGCAAATACAAGTCAATCCACGAAGAAGACACCGCCAACTCTGCCTTCTTGGATCGATCATCATCATCATCTTCATCATTGTTCTTTTCCTTGACGCTACTTGTTGAAATGTGGGCAAAGGATCGAAAACCGCAACCGAATTTGAAAATTTCAGAGGCGGGAGTGAAGGGGTTGGAATAATTAGGGTTAGGGATTGGGGTTTGGTAAAAGGCAGTAGTAGTAGTAGGAGGAGGAGGAGGAGGAGAAGAAGAAGATAAGGGATTGAAGATGGAGCGAGCGAGATAGAAGGAAGAAGAAGAAAGAGAGGATTTCTGAAGCCTACGCATACGCGATGCTCCACTCGCCAAATACCGCGCCATTTTTGTTTCTCTGCATCACTCCCAGACTTTATATCAATGGATTTCAACAGCTTGGCAAACATGTATATAGTTTTTAGGACAAGTATGATTGACATTGTAGAAACTCAGTAAAAAACACTGGCCCCGGAACACACTCACGTACGTACTCAAAACGATTTTTTTTTTTTCTTTGAATAAGAATTAATTTATAACATATATTGTAATTTGAGATTATTATATTTTTTAATTTTAAAATAATTTTAGGTATGATGAAAAAATATATCACTTAGAAATGCATAGCATTCATCACATTCCTAAGTTTTTTTTTTTTTTTTTTTGTGATTGAAAAATGTAGTGATCTCAAATAATAATAAATATTCTAAATTAATTTTTACCCATAAAATAGAAGAGATTTTGAGTAAGAAAAGGTACCTAACATTTTTTATGGTGTAGTAAATTAGTAATTATTTAAAAAAAATGTAAATTTAATTCTCGCATAAAATTACTCAGATGACAAATATAGTTTCTTTTACAAAAGAAATTTATTTTTTACAACAATTTTTTAGATAACAACCACTTTATGTGAGTTTGAATCATTACAATAATTTTTGTAAAGTCTCCCATTTGAACTTATCTAATTTTTCATTCAATATGCCCTATTATGCATACATCAACCTGAGAGAGAGATGAGTAATAGTTAAATAAGGTTATTATTACTTTAAATAAACCAAATATATTAAAATAAAATTTTAAAAAAAGAGCAAACTTTATAAATGTAATCACGTTGGTGCAAAGTGTATGTATTTAATTCTTTTTTCTTTTTTTTGAGAGAGTTTCAACCTATGGTGTCCGCTTCTGATAATTGCTCTTTATTATTAGACCAAGACACCAATCAGTTTTTGGTGTAGGCGAGGATTGAACCCCAGATCTCTTATACAACCATCAGAGACTTTACTAATTGAGCTAATTATAACCCACGATAAATGAATAAATGAATAAGGACTTCTTTTTTTTTTTTTATAGAGAAATGATAGAATATATTGAATATCAAACAAAGAAAAATGTATAGAAAGTATGACCCCTAGCATAGCAAACACCTAGCCCAAGAGAAATAGAAAAAGAAATAACTTCCAAAATACAACCAAAAGAACTAATAACCAGAAAACTACATCTCGGAAGCAGCAGCTTATGAATGTTTTTGGGAAGCAGCCAAAGAATGACTTTTTCATAATTTGATTATATAAAATAAATAAATAACGCAAAGCAAAAACACAAAGCAGATATGAAATATCCCAAAATCAATTGAAACTATGAATTGAAATTTAAAACCAATAATAATCAAAGCAAATATGAAAATTGAAAGTTAGAACCAATAATAATCAAACTTGAACTAAAAGAGAACTCTCTATGAATAAGTCTTTACCTCTTCGTGTGGCTTTTTCTCTGCTTTATAGGTTTTGGTTCTTTCGTGTGGCTTGAATTCTCCAAAGCCCAAGTAAAAGCATAGAGTACACACCTTTAAGTGTCTCATAGATGGTGCACTCAAAATATCAATCACACTCGACTTGTCACCATCGATTCTGTCCTAGACTCCTAGTCCTACCCGGATATCAAACTTTTGTCCACCAAATTCTAAACTACCTTCAACCTATTCTACTTATATAAAAATCAGAAAACTCACCAGCCATCATTAACTGTTTCCACACAAAAATTCCTAAAAATTGAGACTGGAAAAAAGAGAACAAAACATCTTTGAAACATAGTCCATAAGCATTGATCATCAATACCAAAACATTTTCTCACATTTACAAAAACAGATTCACAAAAAAGATGTCTACCCATTTCACATTGTACCCTAATCAAATTTGATTAATTTTCACAAATTCTCTCTGTTTCTCTAATTTCCTCATATCCAATTTCACAATCTCTTCTCTCTTACATGAACAAAACACATAAAAATAAAAACAACCCATAAAAGAAAAAGATAAAAATAACAAAGAAATCAAGAAGAAGATAAGTTTGGTACATGAAAATTGCAATTTTTTAAAGCCAAAACTGTTAGATGATTACCTAGGAATGGGAGGAGAAGAAGAGGAACAACATTTAAGGAGTAGTGGTAATGATTGAAGAAGAACTTGTACCATTTCTTTTTTTGTTTTTCTTTTTTAAAGATTCAGAGAACAATTACAAACTCACTTTCTTCTCAGTTTCTCTGACTCTGTATGCATGTCTGTGTTGTTGATGTGCTTGTTTATTGATTTAAAAACCAACTTATTGTGAAGGAGGAAAAAAAAAAAGAGATTTTGCAAAAAGATTTTTTTAAAAGAAGAAGAAGAAGAAGAAGAAGAGAGTTGATTGCCGTATTTTAATAGGAGTGATTGTAGCAAATTTGAATTTTAGTTGTGGTTTAGTGGATGTGAAGTTATTTTGTAGTGGGTTATTTAGAAGTTAGAAATGTAATTTTATTAGATTGTCCTCTAATTTTGTCTAGGTATAGGGGTGTTTTAGAATAAAAAAAATCTGGTCCAAACAGAAGAAGCCCTTTGAATAGTAGTATAGAAAAGGAGTAATGGTAATTAGATAGGAATAGGAATAAGAATTCAGTCAAAACCAAAAGAAGTAACAGTAATTAGGTAGGAATAGGAATAAGAATTCAGTAAAAAAAAGAAAAAAAAGAATAAGAATAGGCATTACAAGGAATACAATACGCTGTAATGTCATTATCTATACTACTATTTAAGGAAATACTACTATTTAAGGAGTTTTTTTGTTTGGTATCCTCATTTTTTTTGGTTCATAAATCGCCCTACACCTCTATATATATATAAAGACAAAACTAAAGGATAATCTAGTAAAAATATAATTTTGACTCACTAAAATATTGCCTAAAAAATATGACCATTTTCCGGTTGATTTTCAAATTATTTTATTCACTTATAAATTCTAATGCGTAATATTAATGAGAAAATGTGTAAATCTTAAATTGGAATGAATGAAAAATTATGACATTCATTTGTTTGGTGACAACACAATCATAGAACCCTAGAGACAATAGAATAAAAGCATTTTAAATTAAACTTAAGATATATTTTAGGAAATATTTCTCTCATATAATTATATTTCATAATCTATACTACTATTTAAGGATTTTCCCTATTTGGGATCCTCATTTTTTTTAGTTCAAAAATTCCCTTGCACCCTTATATTTAAGTAGAGACAAAACTAAAAGAAATGGTAAAAATCCAACTCTAATTCCCACTAAAACATTGCCTAAAAAATAGGACTACTCTCCAGTTGATTTTCAAATTGCTTTATCCACTTATAAATTCTAGATGCGTAATATTAATGAGAATACGTGTAAACCTTAAATTGGAATGAATGAAAAATTATGACAATAAAAAATTAAAAAAAAACTTACCGCTTGCGCGAAGCGCGTGTAATGAGGCTAATTATTACTATTCATTTGTTTGGTAACAACACAACCATAGAACCCTATAGACAATAGAATAAAAAAAAACTTTAAATTAAACTTAAGATATATTTTAGGAAATGTCTTACTTATATAATTATATATCATAAAAAATAATATTTTTTAAATTTGAAAAAGATATTAGTTGTTTTTTTATGAATTTTTATTTTCATAAGTGTTATGTGCACATGAAAAGTTTGTTTATTTTGAAATATATTAATTTTAGAAATTAATACACCTACCAAGGAATAACTATTACAATACTTAGTATTCTAAAAAAAAAAAGTAATAACTATTACAACTCTTTTAGAGATGAATAATTATTCATTATTTTAAATAATAGCTATTCATAAGAAATGACTATTCCTTGTAATAAAAATATAATCAAACTACTGAATAGCTAAACTATTAGAATAATGTTACATTATAGTGCCTATTACAGTCTACCAAATATATTCTTAAACATTGACAGATCAACCAAATGGAGGGTTTAATTTTAATTTGTGACTTTTGTTGTGACGAAGGTGTGATGAGTTGGGGCCGTAAACAAACCGAACTTTGTCAAGTAATAAATGTTTAAGCTCAAGTCGACAACAAAGATAGAATGCTTAGGTATGGCTTGGGCTTAAATCAAACTTACAAATAATGTTCAAGTTTGAGCTCGTTATAAAGTATACAAGTTTGAGTTCAGCTTGGCTTGATATTAGTCAAGCCAAGCTTGAACTCAATATCATACTTCGAGCTTGAGATCCAACACAAGTATATCATTAAGCTCATATCAAGCTTATTACCTAACTTGTTTTGTTTGGATGAGTAGTCTCAACTTAATTAAAATCTTAGAAATATATCAATTTATTAGTCCAACTCATATCAATCTTATTATCAAACCCATTAATAAGTTTAAGTTAAACTTGTTTTGTATCAAGCTTTAATGTTCACGAGCTTGTTCATGGACGATTTTTTTTTTTTTACTCAAGCTTGGCTTGTTTATTAAACAAGCATAAAACTAAAGCTTAAATTTTGCCTGTTTAATAACAAATAAAATATTAATGAGCTTTTTATCAAATCAAATCCAAGATGTCTATGAACGGTTTGATTCATTTAAGGCCCTAGGGGCAAGTGGGATAATGAAATATGGGATATGGGTTTGGGTTTAAAATTTTGGGTTTGGGATATAGGCTCAGATAGATAAAATTATGGTTTTAGGTTTAAAAGGTTAGGTTTGATGGGTGTGGACTTTATGGATTTGGGTTTAATAAGAAACCTAGTTGGTTTGGTTTTCAAGTTGGGTTTGGGCTTTGGGAGCAAATGCTAGTTTGACCTTGGCGTGCCTCTATGGTGTGGTGGTAATGTTGTGAAAGGTGCGGATAGAAGATAGGAAAAAAATTATTATTGTTATTTATATTGGGAGAGAGAAAAATATATTTAAATAAAATAAAGTTAGAAAATTTTAGAAAATTTTAAAGATTAAAATTTCACAAACACCATTAGCCACATGAGGTGTCCAACACCTCAGTCAATCGTCCGATTAGTGTTGCTTGTCCATCACCTACAAAGTTGGATAAACAATAACATTTAGCCCCCTCGAAACAAAGTAAACATTCTAATTTATGTTTATACATAACGTCACTAAGACATGAGAGAATGCATAGGTGGTTGAATCTGGATCTTACACGTGGAACGGCTGTGAGAAAAGGAAGAGAAAGTGTTGGCTAAAAGATTTTGTCTAGGTCCATGCTAAAGGCGTGACTACCTTAGGAAGTAAGTAAGATTTGCACTTGACATGGTACTCAAGCATTCACAGAAATGGAGATAATGACTTTCTAAGGTTAGAGGCTATGAGGACACCTCTTATTGGTTGAATGCATGTTGGACCACATCAGAGACACGTGTATCAATCACAATACTCCTGATGTCCCTCTCAATGTCCAAGACTTGTTTCCCAAGTGGTAACAAAGTCACCTACTCACGGGTCCCAGTTTCATGTTGGCGTAGTTCTTATTCGTGAGAGAACTAAAATTTTCAAGAAAGAAGTCTGGGTCGCTTAGAGCTCCTAACTCGCCTTCCAACTTCTCAATCTCTTTATTTAAAGAGTTACGCTCTATAGTGACACCTTCAAATTGAGCTTGAAGGGCAGAACTTGCTTCTTGCTGGGATGTTAATTCTACTAGAAGTCTACTGATAGATTCCTGGAGTTGAGTGATTGAAGTGACACGTACCTGTAAGGCTGATTCCGTTTCCTTTGCTTTGTTGATGCATGAGTTCTCTTTAACTCTTAATTCACGAAGTGAGGATAAGGAATCATGAACAGAGAGTCATGCCCTCTTTAAGTCCCTCAATGTAGGGACACGGCTCTTTAGCCACCCGACATTTACACTTAGGCTTTCAACCTCACTCAGCATGTAAAGGAAGTTGTCAAGGAGAAGAGCTAGATAATCCTCTTTACCCTTTGACTTCAATTGGGATATGATAGACCCAATTTACTATAAAAGAAAGCCCCTAAGAGACAAGGTCCATTTGTTAGTATCCTTCATGGTTTTGAGATATTTGGAGAGCAACAGAGAATAGATTACTCTTAAATTGGGAGAAACCAATGAGAGCAATGGATCAGATTCTATCTGGGTGCCTTCACCCTCTTGTTCCTTGGAAGTTGCTTCTGTTAAGTCTTCTTTCTCTTGAGGATTTTTGGCATACACCTGATTTGAGTCCTCCCTTTCAGTGTTAGACTCTGTTTCTTCATTAGAAGTCATTTCTTGTACAAAAACCTCTCGGGTTGAAGAAGTGACTCATGCTTTGGGTTAAGCTTGAGAAACAGAGGCTGTAACCTGTCAAAGGTCAAAAATGGAGAAAGAAAGAAAAGTTACTTGCGCCATTGGATAAAAGAAGAGGTTACAAGAGTTAGCCACTATAGAGAAAGAAGTGTACCTTGGGCTTCTTGATAGAAGGGGTTTTTGCAGTTTTCTTTCTCTTAATGCCTGAAGGTTTGACTTTTGGAAGGGGCTTTAAAGTCAAATCTCCCTGAAAAATAGGAGGGACATCCACTCGTTGGGCACCATTTTCCCTAAAATTCCTAACATGTTCTCTAATGTCGGACCACCAAGACTTAAACTTGGGTGAAGACAGTCTAATTTTGGTGGGGGAAGTAAAGGGGATTTCAAGGCTTGATACTAATATTTTAACGAGATTCTCTCTTTTAAAGGCTAGAGAGGCCACTACAGTAGGTAAAGCTAAGGTAGAGAGATGCCCTAGTAAAGCTTGGTCAAAACCAAATTGGCGGGCAAACCTATGGGGATTATAGGTTTGAGTTTTCGTACTCATCTTGAAATCGTATCTGAAGATGAGAAGGAAAAGCACAAGCAATAAAAGAAAGTTCTTCCTCAGACCAGGGGATGTCTCCGTAACGAGAAATAGAAATGCTCTTTAAGGAAGTGAATCGTGGGGGAAGTCCACCCTCCAAGGCAGAGTTAGGCCTAGTTGTCCAATCAATAGGGTCATCCAACACTTTACTAAGGAAACTATTTGAAGACATTGCCACTTTGTTACAATGTCAAGAGCGTGGCAGGCCTTGGGGTGATGGCAAGCTAGTTTTATAACAACTTAACACCTTAGGGATAGGGGCTTAGTTCCTAAAGTGTTCCCACAACCATATTTGCAAAAAGGCAATGGGTACAAAAGTTTCAACTTGAAACTTACCCCATGAACGTTGCAAGTCAAGGGTAAAATGATCTAGTTAAGAATACAAAGTTCCTAGAAATAAGGAGCAAGGGGAAGTGATTGTCCTTTGGCTAGTGTGAAAGACCGGACTTCTTGAGGGGTGCTCTCAAAAAAGATATTTTTGGGTGTTTATAAGGGCACCTCTCTTTTAGGGTAGTGGTGTGGAGTCGCCACTTAAAAAAATAAATATAATTGCATGTTTAAAGTACCTCAAATGTTATTGATTGAATAAAAAAAATACAATTCTGGTAAATTATCCTTACAAGGCTTTGAGTTCTAGTTATAATCTACTAAAATTAAAAGACAAAGCACTAATCTACCTATCCAAAATCCTAAACTCAGGAGTTAGGTTACAGAATGGGAAGGTGTTAGGCACCTATTCTGCCTAGACAGAGTTTGATCTTCTAGACTTTAATGACCAGTATACCATTTTTGCATGATGTTGAATGATATGTTGAACATACTTGACACATTTGACAAAAATTAATCTAAATAAATCTGCCTCACGAATATGTCTTTTTAAAAGAAAATTAGATTTTTTTTGAAAATTAAAAAAAAAAAGTCTAAGACTTGGTTTGTAAAAAAATCAAATCTATTTTTATGAAAGAAAAAAAAAAGGGATTTTGTTAAAAAGAATCAGATCTGTTTTTGTGTAAAGTTAGATAAAAGTGATTTTATCAAGAAAAATCATATCTGTTGTTTGTAAAAGAAAAGTGAGACTTTATTGAAAAGAATTAGATCTGTTTTGAAAAGTTAAAAAAAAAAACAAAGTTTTGTAAAAGAAAAATTAGATTTGGCTTTTTTTTTAAAGGACTCTTTGAAAGAGGATTCACATTCATGAGATAAATTTATTATGCATGCATCACATACATTAAAAAAGACTTCAATCTAACTTTTAATCCCTTCTTTTAAATTTCAAAATCTGCAATTTTGTAACAAGAAAAACTTTTCAGAAAGAAAATCAGATCTTTATTTAATGAAAATACAGATTAGTTTTGAGTTTAGAAAAAAATCAGATCTGTATTTAATGAAAAAATAAATCAGTTTTGAGTTTAGGGAAAATAATCAAATCTGTATTTAATGAAAATACAAATCAGTTTTTGAATTTTTTTTTTAAAATCAAATTTGAAAATACAGACCAATTTTTGAATCTTTAAAAAATAAAACCTTTGATAGTCATTAGCAGATTTTGAAACTTAAGAAAAAGAATTACAATAAACAATCATCGAAGAACATGTTAAAGAAAATTCTAGCAAAGCATGGTAATTATGTATCAAAACAAAACATAATAAAACATGCTAAACATATTCATGCATCAAACAATAAAAAAATTTAATGAAAGAAGAAAAGAAAAGAAAAAAAAAAAACCTTTTGCATGAGCGTGCTCTTCTAATGAAAAAATATTTTAGAATTCAAAGAAGTTTGTTTCCCTTTGAAGCCTAAAATACTTTACTTACAAAAAAAAAAGTTCCTAAAGTAAAAGCCTCCAGTAACATAAGGGGAATTGAAAAGTCAGAAGAGAAGAGCCCCTATTTTTGATTTGTTTCCTCTATTTATAGAGGTTGGGAGGCTTAAAAAAATTAGCTAAATGATCGGATACAAATTGGAACACATCCTTATCTCTAAAAATTAGAAAAAAGATAAGTCTTATCTCAATCAGGAAGTCCTTAGGCCGAGCCATGAATTTGTACCAATTGGCACTTGAGAAGTGTCGATTGGCACTCCAAGAGTGTCGAATGGCCCTCTTGGGTGTCAAGCCTGTGTTTGAGTTTTAGTTCAACTTGGACTCATTTTTTGAGGATTTTTTAGCCGAAAATTGCACATAGACGCATTTTTAATCCGTATTCCAAAAATTAATCATTTTTTATGGATATTTTGATCTTTAAAGTGATAATTATCTTTTAGATAAATATTCTAAAAAGGCTTGATTATCTACAATTTCTTTGTTATCTGATTATCCACTTTGTTCTCTTGCAAGCAAGTCTATTTTTGACACTAACTAACAATCAATCACAAAATTATTTAATTAATTTTAATTGTCTAGCCAATCAAAATTAATTTAAATTAATCATGAGTGGTCAGTTCCACCCAGAAAAAATGCATGTAGACTGGGCAAATTTAATCATGCGATTTCTTTCAATCCGATGGTCCGATTTGAAAATTGGACATAACGTCGCGACCGTTAAAATCTCAAGATCTTTTTTATGATATGTAATGAATGAATTAATGCATGAAATGCAACTCTAAATTTTGGGTCTATGAATGGTCACTTTAGTTATCTTCCAAGATTAAATTATGGGTGCAAAATCAAGTGTCTACAGCTAGTTTAACGGCTAAGGGAAAATGTCAACTCAGAATCTTCTCGTGAGGATATCCCTCAAATAAATGGCAAGAAAGTAAAATGGCAATAAAGGCTTCCAGTTCGTAAGAGCTAGAATTACCTTCTCCTACAACAAAGTCGATACCTTCCTTCAGGGAGTCTCCATTAGCTTCCTCATCTACGCCATCAGCATATTCTCTCCAGAAGTATTTGATCCATCCCCAGAAATTGACCCTGGAACCTTTGTCTCCGGCAACACTAGTATCTTCTAGTACTTTCTCGCTAGGAGCTTTCCCTTTCCTTGCTTCTTTCAAGACTGGTTTCTTTGAAGTCTTCTTCACTGCATCTTCAAGGAACTTCACAGCCTTAAACTCATAAGGAGATAAAGAGATGTTAACTACTTCACCATCTCCGAATAGGGGAAATCTAAATATCTCGTAGCCATCTTCCAAAGATTGAGAGATTTCTTGACACCCTGTGAAGAATGTATGAGTAGTAGAGTTCCATTGATACAAAAGAGAGAGCAAACTTTCACTATCTTTGTTGATCTCTAGATTAGAGAACACAAGAATGGTTTCCACACACTTTACTCTTTACAAAATGTTCATGAAGGGAGGATGAGCCAACACTCTTCGACACCAACTTCTCCAACCCCTGGAAATAGAAGTATGAGATTTGAATACTATATCTATGATGGGAGCAAAGTCCCTTCTGTAAGTGCCAAGTCTAGGAATGTGCTTTAATTCTAGATCCATGGTCAAAAGATCATCAAGTTCCCCACATGCCGTATAGGGAGGGTCTTCAGAATAAGCAGTTAAATCCCAATCGAGACTTTTATCAAACAGATAACTTCGAAGAAAGGAGGAATAATCCACTGTTCTTCTGTGGAAGGATTTTCATCTCCTCCTAGAAGGGGTTTGTTACTTTTTGAAGGGGAAGGTTTTGCAAATTTGGCTGAACTAGATCTCAAGCTATGTTTCACACCCATGATTTTGGTGTTTTAAAATTTTGGGTTTCGGGTTGAAGAAGGAGAAGAAGAAGAAGACGATAAGGGAAAAAGAAAAAAATAAGGGAAGGAAATAGTTTTTTGCTTTTATACTTTTGAGGAGTTAATAAATTTCCTCCAAAAGAGGATGGTTTAAAAAGAGAGACATCTTTTCAAAATTGACATGTGTCAGCATAGGGAGAAAATTGAATTTCTGACAAGAGATGGCAGTTGATGCTGCTGAGATCAAGGAAACTGCCTTCATAGACAAAGTGCAAAGGCGTAACCCTTCACCAACAAATATGATTTAATTTGCTGCATTTCACATTTTGTTAACTGACGTGTTTACCCTTTTATGTGTTGTGTAGGAATTTTATATGTGATAAAATAAACATAATGTACAACATAAATGGAAACAATAAACATGTGATAAAATAAACTTTTCATTTCTTTCATATATTTTGTATTTAAAGTTTTTTTACAAAAAATTAAAAAGAGGGATTTACATGATTTGGCCCATATGGCCTATCACCTCTTTTCTAAATACAAAAAAAAAAAAAAAAAATCAAAATTATAACAAAATAAAGAAAGATACAGTTTCAACAATTTAAGCCAATAGATAGCTAAACAAAACAAACATAATAAAAGAAAAAAGAAAAGAAAAGAAAATAAAGAATTGTAGGTCTGGTGGCGGACAACTCAAGAGGACCGTGGCGCATAGGCTTCCATATCATCCCTAGAGTCCTCTTGGGGATAATTTGGAGCCTGATACTCCATCTCCTCTTCGTCATCATCATCCTCTTCTTCCTCTTCCTCCTTCTCACCTTCATCTTCCCCTGAGTTAGAATCATCAGAGGAGCTATCATAGGAGTTTGATTCCTTAGGGTCAAAAAGCTCTAAAGCGACTAGACTTCGAGCTTGACTGAGAAAGCCTTCACCTTCTCTTGTGCCTGATAGGAGCGTCCATAAATGCAACAGTCGCTGCATTCTTAGCATCCTCTTCGGCCTTTATCTGAAGATCCTCCAAGTCTTCTTCTTCTTTGTCACTTTAGTTTAAGGGAACGACCTCTTTAGGAATGAAGACTTGAGGAGGCAAATGGTGAATGAGAAAAGGGAGAGGGGGATGCATAGGACTTGGTGGTGGAGAAGGAGGGTGGCCACTAGAAGCACTCTTAGAAGAGGAGTGTTTTGGAAAGTTAGGACCAGCATAAGAGGGGTTCGACATTTTTATTTATAGGGGTTAAGGTTCTTTGAGAGAATCCAAAAGATACAAAAGGAATGAACATTGAAAAAGAAACATTCCCTATTTAAACTCTTAATTGCAGTTAAGTGAAGAGACATGACATTTATGAAGAGTAATGTTTGTTTGCCAAAATGTGAGAAACGAAGAGGCGCCAAAACGGCTAGGAATGTCCTTAGTAGCCATGTGTCCATCTTTGAACGTCACAAGACATGATTATTAGAGTGTTAATGCCTAAACCAATGTGACTGTTAAAGGCCTTTGCCATTAAACGCCATTGACAGTTAGGGGGCTAATGTACATAACACCACTAAGGCATGAGAGAATGCATAGGTGGTTGAATTTGAATCTTACACGTGGAATGGCTGTGAGCAAAGGAAGAGGAAGCATTGGCTAAAGGATTTTGTCTGGGTTTGTGTTAAAGCCGTAACTGCCTTGGGAAGGAAGTAAAATTTGCACCTGACATGGTATTCAAGCATTCACAAAAAGGGATATAGTGACGTTCTTAGGTCAGAGGCTGTGATGACACTCTTTATTGGTTGAATGCATGTTGGACCACATCAGAGACATGTGTATCAATCACAGTACTCTCGATTTCCCTCTCAATGTCCAAGACTTGTTTCCCAAGCAGTAGCAAAGTCACCTACTCACGGGGTTCCAGTGCCATGTTGGTGCAGTTCTTATCCTCTAGTCAGTTGATAAAATCACAGCTGTGAAAATGTCCAAAATAGAGAAATGATGACTTGACACCTGTCTTTGTACTCAGCCATATTCTCTAGAGTATAAAAGGAACATGCAGTTGTGTTGTTAGGGTAAGAACCTAAATAGATATTTGTAGAAGAGGATAGAGAGTTGGTGAGAGAGAAGAACAACCTTGTTGTAAGAAATTGATCTCTTTTCATACATAATACAATCTGAACAGGGCAAGAACATTACATTCTTGCTCAAACCGTGGTTTTTTATCTATTTTCTAGGATTTTCCACGTACATCTTGTGTTTTTTTCATCGGTTTCTTTTTCTTGTTTAAATGTGCGTTTTTTTCATGTCTTACCATTATCTTCTTTTACTTGCTCAAGTGTCATGTCAAAACTAGCATTTTGTCAAGCTTTCTCATGTAAATGTACTATTAGATAACTTAGTTTCCTTCTCTATATAAGCTCAAATCTAATTTGCATGTACAATGTACATTCATGTAGAAATCGCTACACACCATGCTAGAAGGTCCACATACAATCCCTCAGATACTATTTTTATTGGTCAATATAACTTGGTTTTCCTTTTTTTTTTTTAAAATTTTTTTTTTTGAATTTAAATTATTTAATAGGAAAATCTAATGCATTGAAGATATTTTAGCTAAATTTTTATCCAGACCATATTTTTTCAGTACCCAATAAAAAAAATGCCCAAAAAAAGGCCCAACCTATTGGGGAACTAAATTGGGCCCATGAACAACCCAAAAAGCGATTAAACCCACTAATAATACCTCCGACCTTCTCTACAAACGGACCTAGCTAACTGGAAAGACTGCAATTCCTGTGGCTCTATTTTTCACCGGTTGTACCTTAAAAATTGCCAAATCACCAAAAAATCGAGTGAAAATTTCAAAGGTACAACGAAAACAGCGGAACCCAATCCACGACGTATAGTCTAGGGTTTCATTCAAAACCCTAAAATACTCCAAAAGTTTCTTTACATTACGATATACAGTGAGCGAGTCTTCCACTTTTTTTATTTTTTTCTATCACAAAAATTCATACCCTAGGTACTCACTATTCCCTTTCTTTTTCTTAGGGAACAAACAGAACTTAGGGTTTTTTTTTTAAAAAAATTGTTTGAATTGTCACTCACTGTTTCTTATTTGTGCGCAGAAAATTTTGTGCGTGTGTGAGAGAGAGTGATGGCTGGGAAGGAAGAGAACCGAATATTTGTTGGAGGTTTGTCGTGGAACGTCACGGAGCGACAGCTCCACCACGCTTTCGATCGCTTCGGCAAAATCGTTGAATGTCAGGTAAGATTCTCTCTTCATTTCGTTGCTGTTTCTACTCTGTTTGGTTGCCGAGAAAATTAAGGAAAACGAAAAGAAAACTAGGTTTTGGAATTTCAATCTGGTGTTCTGTTAGCCAAATACGGAAAAAAAAAATAAAACAATGTATTACTTTACACTGGTATGCTTGTGAAAACCTGGGAAATAATGAAAATAGTAATAAAAACATAGTGATTTGTGATTCTTCACATTGGTTAAATCACATTAGAATGAACCAATGCATATGTGTTGTGTTTCTCCGCGTCGTGCTCAGCCATGACTTGATAAGTGAAGTATCTTGTCTGCGAAATTACGCTTGTATTTGATTTGTTTTTAGGTAGTTTGAGGCATTAGTCCTGTTGCATTAAGCAAATAAAGAAGAAATTCAGCTAGGCTGCTTTCTTGCAAAAGCACTATTTTAAGAATAAACTACGTTATGGACGTGCTGTTCTAGTAGTTTAAACATCTTGCAACAAAGAATTTAAGTTATATAATACAATAATTTTTGAAATTGAATTTGTTTTTAAAAATCTTTAGAAGCATTTGTTTTTGAAATTGATGGATTTTGTTCGAAGTTTAAGTTAAAAACTCCATTGGGATGTCAAATTTGCGAGTGCCGGAAATTAAATTCTGTTGATTCTCGTTCTGAACCTTATATGTTCATGCTTTTAAGAAGAATGGTTAGGGAACAGTTAGTCAAGAAAAGATGTCAGGTTGTTTATTCCTGTTCTCACTAAATTGAAACATGATTCATATGCCTATGCCTGAAATTACCCTTACTTTTATTAGCGGCTGTCATTAGTTTTTGATATTATTGTTGTTGTCTTTTCTAATAAATTAAAATTCCTTCGGTCTTTTCGTAATACTAATTATTTTGGGTAATGGTGGTCAGTCTTTTGAGATCTTGTAGATGGATCTTTTTAAAGATATTTTGGTCAGAGTGGTTTGCATTCAAGTTGCTTAACCTGAATGTCATTTTGTGATTAGATTAAGCAGGTTATTGTAAAAAAATTGTCAACAGAGGAACTACTCACATGAAAGACAGTGTTTGGAAATGTGGTTGGGATCTATAAGATAATCTCATAAATTTGAAATGGGTAAGTTGGAGTAAAAACTGGCCGACAAATCAACACAAACATGATCTAGCAGACCATGAGAAGTACTGTTGAAGAGCTTACTGATGTTCTCTCTGGATTTTGTGGCTGAGGTTGTGAAGGTCGTAAAATGATAGTTGTTTGAAGAATTTTGTTTTTTTTGTATTAGACGGAATGAAAGGAGATGAGTCTTGTTGATTAATTGGCTGTCGTGTAAGGCTAAAACTTGAATATATAAGGTTATGTGAGGAACACAAGTTTTTCAGCTGGATACTGAGTCCTTATTCTTGTTTATGGATTTAAATCAATGACGATCCATGTCAGTTTGATTTCTGTGTCAGAGAATCAAAGAGATATGTCACCTTTGATATTGACTATAATTTGAGTGAGGTTGCATCTGCAATGGTTCTATGATTCTGAAACTTTAGTTACATAATACACAATGCTGCAGTTTGTCTGACGCAGTTACTATATTTGATGGCAATGAGATACTCCCATCTTCTAGTGCAGCGGGCTCATGGTGTCCAAGGTTCCTGTTTTGAGCCTTATTCTCTTGAGGTTCTGTTTGGTTTGACATATGTATTTGCTGTTACAACTAAGTTAATGTCTCTGGTTTTAGTTGGCAAATTCATGGTTGCCATTTGCGCATGGCTTGGGTTGTGTGGATCCATTGAACCTTTGTTTTAACTGTCTAAACCATTTTAAGTTATACCATTCTCTTCAAGAGCCCTTGAACCACCAATTTTAGTTTTGCCTTCTTGTGTTCATTTTAGTATGGGCAGCTTTAGACTATCTGTAAGTTGACTTAACATGTTACAATCATCCTCGTTTACTGATCTCAGCTGGACTGCTCAGGTGCCTGAAACGCATTCACATCTAGACTAAATCTTGATGTTTTATAACATGGTAGTAATGGTTGGATGACTGGATTCATTATCTGAATTCAAAAATTTTGGAGTGTAGTGCATCTCCTTTTGACTGCCTGGGATGCTGAATCTGCGCCAATATTCTACCCAAGGGCATAGAGATCTTGTACTTCTGTTGGCATGCCGACTGAAAGTTTTTATGGTAGTGGTAGGCTCTGTTTTCTGGGGTTAGATTTGTTACATGTCAAGTTTATCAGTTGGAAGAGGTGTATAGTTAGCGCCATCTTTTGAAAATGTATCTGCCTGATTATTGCAATCATTTTTCTTTCCTGGTAGAACCGCTGAAGAAGGTGGCAGCATTATGGAAAAAGCTAGGATGTAGTCTCCCAAATGAAGACTGTCAATTGGTTATATCCTTATTGTATGTATTGTTTATGCTGTTCTTGGGAAAACTCATAGTTGCAAGAAATGTTTTATGGGGATTAGCACTGCCTGATGTCCACCAAAAGTTTGGTTCTGGAAGAGATTCCTTTTTGTTACCAGTAGATGGGCACCCGTGTTGTTTTCTTGTTCCAATATTTGTTGTTGAAAATAATGACTTCTTGATTGGGATATCGTATCCGATAGAATGCTTTGACTTCTGACCAGATTAAGTGGGATGTTGTAACAATTTTAGAGTGTTTACATGTACTTCTTGACCATATGGTGCGTTAAGAGAGATACCAGTTTATGCTGCAACTGGTCTCTCAGATTCTGTGAAAAATTTGAGGTTGGAGTCTCATATATTGTCAGATGACCAACATGTACCATCTGGCAGATTCTTCTGGTTTGTTTAAGAATTCTTTGCAATATGAAACACATTGCATTGCCTTATCCATATTGGCAAACAAAAAGTAAGTTATCCGCTTTAGTTTTGAGCTTCTTCCCTTTTTGTCTAATTTTTATGCTGATCTTATTGTTGAATCTTCATTATTTCCTATTATTTTTAGTTGATGAATTATAATTATAAAATTTATTATTTCTGTTTGCGTAGAAATCTGAAATAGATTTGCATTTCATTTCATATCGTTTCATATTATTTTGAATATTGCTTCTTGATGGTTTACCATTATCGGAAAAGAAAAGAAAAAGGATTTGCTTCATTATGGTTTACCACTAATCATGCTCTAAACCAAATCAGTGATATCAGCTATTTGGTCAATTACAATGGGTTTGCATTGTCTTCTAATTTTTCCGTTAGTTTATTATGAATTTATGGTCGCCGACTTGACCTTGATGATGGGGCTGGAGATTGAACAGCCTTACCTTATAAGTTTGTATCTTAATGTCATTTTCTTTCTCTTAAAAATTGGTTTTATACTTCTACATGGTGCCCTTTTATATATTGTCTACAGTACCAGTTGTATTTGAGGTTGGTATTCTCAAATCCATTTCTTTTATATAATCATCAATCCCTTGGCATTATCTTTTCCTCAGTTTTATGATTAATTGAAAACTTTAAGGATTAGTGCCGACAAAAAGATATTGCCTGAAATGATTTAGGTTCTCCCCATGAGAAGAACTGGGTAGTGCCATTGAGTGCCCACAAGGCTCTTGGACAGTTTGGTCACTTATATGAAGTGCCAGTTCTTTTCTTCAGGGTTTGCTTTAGGTTTATAGCTATGAAGTTCCATCTCTTTTTTGGAGGGGGTAGTCCATATGCATTTCTTAAGTAAATTATTTTTTAGCTTAAGCTGTAGTACACGAGGTCATGTTTGGCTTGATTGCTTGCTCATCATTTGTTGCAACTGTGTTCTTTAAATAGTTGTTCTGACTTTTTAGTATTGCTTTATGCAACTGATATCAATCAATTGCATTAAGCAGCGTTAAAAAATCAATTGCATAAAATTGACATGAGCTCATTACGGTCTGTGTACGTAGATCATGTTGGAAAGAGATACAGGCCGCCCACGTGGATTTGGGTTCATTACGTTTGCAGATCGTCGGGGAATGGAAGATGCAATCAGGGATATGCATGGACGGGAGCTTGGGGATCGGGTTATCTCAGTGAATAAGGCCCAGCCCAAAATGGGGGAGGATTTAGACCATGGCTATAGGGGAGGAGGCTACTCATCTAGTGGCAGGGGAAGCTATGGAGGAGGAGATAGGTCTACTGGGCAAGATGATTGTTTCAAGTGTGGGCGCCCAGGTCATTGGGCGAGGGACTGCCCTTTAACAGGTGGTGACCGCGGTGGGGGTGGAGGTTCATTTTCTTCGCGTTCTAGGTTTGGAGGGGCTGGTGGCCGTGGGGATCGTTTTGGGGGAGAACGTGATCGCTATATGGATGACCGTTATGATGGAGGTCGCTATGGAGATAGGGATCGTTTTGACAGCAGAGACAACAAATATGGCAGCCGTGATCGCCATGTTGGTGACAGGTATCCTAGTTTTAAGACAAGACAATTGTTAAAACAGTTAGAACAGTAACTGAAGTAATGCTTCATGCATTTTGTATGGTCCCAGTTATGGTGATGGTGGCCATTTATATATATATATATATATATATATATATATATATATATATATATATATATTGAATAGTTTTGGATATTCTAATTGTGAACATCAGTGGAACAAATGCCCACTAGATTATCATATTTAGAGCCTTGATATGGACGGTTTATGACTTATTAACATGCAGGTATGTGCCTGGTGGAAACCGCATTGCGAGTGATAGGTATGGTGGTTCAGATCGTTATCCCCAGAATGGTTATGGCAAGGACAGAGCCTATGATAGGGATGGTGGCCCACGAGGGGGTGGCGATAGGTATGGAAGTGGAGGACCAGCACGGAATGAGGGAAGAAGTTACAGGAACAGGCCGGGTCCTTATGATCGCCCTGACAGGGCTGGGCGCCCTTCTTCCATTGACCGCTACTAAATGTTCGTAGTTATTTTTCTTCTGAAACTTTTAGGTGTATAAACTCTGGTAGGTGCATGGTTTTTGGTTATGCAGAATGTTGCAATTGGGATGAACCAATGGTTTAATGCATTTACTTTTATCTTGGCTTTTGTCAGATAAACATCCTTTTCCCCTGTATAGAATTCATGAATGCTTAATGTCCATTCTCCATTTTGATTTGGCAAAAGCACTAAATGAGATCTTTCAAATATGTGAAAGGGAAAATTGTTATCAGATCTTTAAAATATGAGAGGTAAACAATTTCGGGTAGCTTCTCAGTTCTCAACTCGTCTGTCAAAACCGAAATATGGAGAGGTGCATTTGGAGGGAAAGAAATGCTAGAACCTAGGGGTGTGAATGGGATATTCCACATCTGAAATGACATTTTCTCAAAATTTTACTTGAGTGGACATCAGCAACAGAATTGTTTGCCGTTTCTAATTTATTAGTGCTGTTAAATCTATGCAATCTCCAAGCTTAGTCGTGATGTAATCCTAGTATATATAGGTCCTGTGTTTGCATTCTAATTTATTAATAAAATAGTTTACTTATTGAAAAAAGAAAGGAAATAAGGAGAGAAAAAAGTATATAGTAATGAAATGGAAGAAGGTAAAAGTTTGGTCAATCATGGGGCTCATTTCTATTAATTAATTATAAGGAGTAGGAGAATAAATCAAAGTTTTGTAGGTGTATAAGCTTTAAGCTCTGTCGAGGTCCAAAAAAATCCTAATGAAGAAAGCCCAGTCTGAGGGACTGGATTGTGGGCCCTGAAGGAATCAAAGGACCCACGGCCTAATAGGTGTTCTTGCAAAAAGAAGAATTCAAGAAGGGAAGTAAAGGAGGGAGTGATAAGAAGGCCCACCATCAAAAGAAAGCAAATAAGTGATGAAAATCCCTGTTCTAGAAGCATATGACTCAAGAGAGGAGATCCTTGAAAGGGGTCCTCGAAAAAAGCCCATCAAGAAAATGGAGGGAACCTGGAAAAGCCCATTACAATCGAGTTCTTTGGAGAAGAGGAAAAGATGAAGGGGGCTTATGATGCCCCAAGCCAACAGGTTTTGAAGTTTGAAATTCGATGTGAAGAGTTCAAGGAATCTCGGCCAGAGAAAACATGAGAAAAAAGGAAAGGTGCTTAAGGACCTTTTGAGTTCATCAATCTCAAAGAAGAATTATACTATTTTTAAGAAAAAACCCAACCAGAAAAAATCCAACCAGAAAAATCCACTATCAAGACAAGAGAACCTTCTAAATGTCTCTTTTAAAGCTTCGAAAATAAGTTTTGCCTCATTAACCTCAAAAGGGATCTGACTTACCCAAGAAGATGCCTTCTATGAAGGAAAAAACAACCATGACACTTTCAAACATGGGTTTCTAGAAAGACAAAGTAAGAGAAAAGAACAGCCACCGAGATTTCAGATCAAAGAGACTAACTTCGATATCAAGGAAGGGGAGCGCAAATAGGAATTTCAAGCCTTCCAAGACCAATATAAAAGAGAAGAAGGCAGCCATGAGAAGAACAAGTTAAGAAGCAAAAAAAGAAGGGAGAATATATACATGGTAAAAAGAAAAGAACTAAGTAAGTACCAAAGAAGCTTTAAAACTTAGGTCAAGTTCAGAGAGAGAGAGAAAACATTGTAAAAAGTCTTTTAGAGATATTCAAGGAGCTACATTGATCCAATGGCTCAAATCTCACAAATCTTGTGGATCCAAAAAGGGGCTAACCAAATCTGTGACCTTTGAGGCTTATGGGCTTTGTGGAGTATCCTTTGGAAAGGGCTTAATGTACTCCAATACTTGACTTAATTAAATAAAACTTATTGAAGTACTTTACACTTGTTTACATTACTATTCTCTCTGGACTCTCATAAAATATTGTGCACTTGTTATTTATATTTGTCCTATATTTATCTTATGGAGTTCTTTGTGCCTTGTGTGTAGATTGATTCGGTATAACGGCCCAAACAGGGCTTGGTGAATCGAGCCCAATTCACCTATTCAACACTATTATTCACTCCACTCTCTTTTTCAACAATCCAGGACTTCATACGGAGTTTGGTCCAGGAGGACTATCCTAAAAAAGGGACGCACAAGCTCACCTCAAAAGAGAATTCTTCGAGTTAGTCTAATCATTTATGATATTTATTTATTTATTCTTGATGGCAAACCATTGCTATTATTGAATAGAGTAGTGCTAGGGACACATAAATTGACACAACTTTGTGTCACAACTCGCCACATGGCGAGTTGTGATTGGGAAAAGTGTGACGTTGAGCCATGTTGGGACACACTTTTACCAATCACAACTCGCCACGTGACAAGTTATGGCATAAAGTTATGCCAATTTATGTGTTCCTAAGGAAAAAGAGTAATTATCTTCATGTCGTAATGTTTATATCATCTTTACATCATAAACTCATATTTGAATCAGAGCTAGTTGAAGTTAGTCATATGTTCACATTCTGCACTTAATGTTGGTCAGAACACAAATAATATATCAGCAATGTCAGAGGGAAAATTTTACAATTTTTTTCCCTATTAGATGAGTTGGGAAGTTGTAATTGGTAAACATTATTTTAATGTACGCAAGTGATACGTTTATCATTAATATCATTTGTATCGTATACCAATCATTTTATTCATGGAATTTTGTGTCAAAGGTCTTATGCATATATTATCCAAAAATTTTAGGACTACAAACAAATTTACAATTTTTTTTTCACAATTACTCATGTTTTTGACTGTAAGTGGTGATTTATGTGAAAGTGATAAGTAGTCATCTGTCACATAAATGGTTGTTGCAAAAGTTGTAAATTAGTTTGTGGTCCTAGAACTAATAGTCTCGAATCTATTTTTCTATTAATATTAAATAGTCAAAGAAGTTGATCAAAAATCAAAACACGTGTATAGTCATATGAATAATTGTGACAAAAATTATGAATTAGTTTGTGGTGTTAAAACTAATAGCCTCGAATATTTTTTTCTATTAATATTAGATTAGATAGTCAAATAGGTTGATCAAATATCGAAACACGTGTATAGAATTTACATATACTTGCACAGCTTGACTTGATTTAAATACACATAATTTGCAAATATTGTCCAAATCATTCATGGAAAGGTTATAAATATATTTCGTATTCAACTTTCTAATGGTTACATCTTTCGGCCGGCACCCAGAATGGGACTAAAAGGAGTACACCATTCGACTCAAAGTATTGACTATTAATAATCCATTAATTGAATTCAATGAAGATTGTGAAAACGCACATGGGTTGTTTCTTTGTCTTTGCTCCTTGTTCTTGTTTATGTGAACACGATTGATTGCTTGCGTGGGAACAGTGAAAATATAGTTTGAGTGCTTGACTTTACTTTGTTGTGTCATCCATGGCTTTAAAAAAGGTCTGATTTCCATGTTCATTTTCTAAGTCTGACACTTTTTTTTCCTAATAAACTTTGGACATTTAAGGATGCCCGAACTGTTGGATTGTTGACTAGCAAGAGTTCTTGCATAATGAGATAGAGAAATGTGTGGAAATAAAACTTTGGCTTTATTGCCAAAAAGATGCATGTGTTGCAATCTTTTACGACTATGTGAGTGTGGAATTCCAATAAATTGTTTTGGCTAGGAAGGAAGGAATAATGGACAGAATCTCTCTTTTCACTTTTTTATTTTTTTGGGGTTGCAAATTTCAAATTCTGTCCACCTTATCATTGAGATAAAGAAAATTACACCTTTTGATTAATTGCTTCATGGGATTAAAAAGCAAAAAAAATCTAAGATCTTAAAATTGACAACAAGGATTTTGTCCAAATGCTTTTCCCTGATGAATTTTCTTTTACAAAATTAGTATGAAAAGGATTCTTATTTTCTTATGGTAAAATATTCAAAGGGATCAAGCGATAATCAGGTAATAATGTTATCATATTCTTAGATTTCGAGATTAGATATAACTGAAACTGACCATTTTCAGTCAGCTTGTGATCTTCATACTCAAATCCCACCTCTCCTCTCTCTTATTATTTACTTGAAATATAAACTTATATTTTATATACATAAAAAGTGACAATTGTTATGTACATTTGTAAAAATAGTAAATATTATACATATTTTTTTTTGCAAATATGTACAGTACAATATTTGTCATTTTTTGTGTGTATCTAGCATGTAAGTTACATAGAAAATTACAATGTAAACATAAAATTTTCTTATCTAAAAAAAAAAAAAAAAAAAGAATATTCAAAGATGTGAGATGTCATAGTTAGCAATGCCAATAATGTTAGTGTGAACTTTGGCTGTCTAGTGCAAGTAGGCAAAATGTATGGCCTACGTAGTGTGGCCCCTGATGACATTTTGTTATTACTAACAAATGACTCTCTCATTATCTTGAGAGAGAGAGAGAATTGACCCAAACAACTAATTCATATAGTAAGAGAAGTATAGTTCTAGTGGTAACGGCAACAGTGACGCTTAAATCAAAATGCACGTTGCCGACTTCCCAGAGAGTTGTATTCTTATTCTTATTATAAAAATCATCGTTCATACCGTTGAATTGGAGAGAGATTCGTGGCATTTTCGTTGCTTTTATAAATTTTTTTATGACCGACTATATTCTATAAAGTCCGATCCCAACCAAACTGAGTGTAAATTAATTTTGTGGGCGTGTTCTGGATGCTTTGAAACTCATGGTTTAACAATATTTAATTATTTATGATTAAATTAAACCAGGAACTTAAACTTAAAGACAAAAACAATATTATTTGCAATTAAATTTTGTTGATGGTCGGATACCCTACGAGCATTTGTTTAAGAAATATTTTTTGAAAATTTTTAGAAAGAATAATAACTATTGATTTGTTTCACAATTTTTTTATATATATTTTCTATAAAAGTGGTATTATTTTTTTAAATAATAAAATAAAATATTAACAAATGCATTAAAAACTTCTTTATTGAAAATATCTTCAACTATTGAAATCTATCAGTTAAAAGAGATAATAATATATTGGGACAAAGTCCTTAAGGGCTGGCTAGCCTATCCAGGAATCTGTGAGTGAAAAAAACAGCTGATTTGTTTGACAGTTTTTTTATATACCTTATTAAATTAAGTAGTGTTAAAAACCTTACTAACAAATATTCTAACGCTTCTTATTTTGTGAATAATTTAATAACTTTTACAATAACTTTGTCTTATTGGAATCTATAAGGTGTGTTTGGTTGGGTGAAAATAAGGAAGATAAAAATAGGAAGAAAAAAATAAAATATAAAATGTTATTTTTCACTGTTTAATTGAGAGAAAAAAAAAAAAAAAAAAAAGAGAAACAGAAAATATGGGAGAAAATTTTTACTCCCGTACCCACTTATTTGAGAGGATAAATAGAGAGAAAAAAGTGCTTGCATTTTACACAAATATACTGCCACCCACCCTCCCTCACTTTATTCAACACCCGATGACTTTGGCCTCTTCTCACGTTGAATGGTCAACAAAAATGAGTGTCAATTTCTTTTGTAAGTTTCTGACGACGTTGAAAGTTTGCCCAGTGCAAAAACATGGTCAACAAAACCTAAATTTTATATTATTTAATGTATGTCGTGGTAAATTTTATAATAATAAAAATAATTTTTATATTATAATAACAAAAATAATAATATAAATTTATATGTATGTTGTAATAAATTTTAATTATTTAATGAGTACAAATAAATCTATTTCTTACCTATTATGTAATAAGGTATAATAGCTAATTTATATAAATTACATTTTTCATCTTCTCATTTTTTTTTCTAACCAAACAAAAGAGTTTTGTACCTTCCTACTTTTCTACCCTCAAACCAAACACATAAGAAGGAAAATCAAATATTTTTTATTCTCTCATCATTTTTCACTCTCTCATTTTTTCACTTCTCCAATCAAACGGACCTTAAGTTAAAACAGATAATAATATAATGGGTCAAAGTTATGAAGGGCTGGCTAGCCTATCATCAGGGAGCTTTGTATCGTTTTGTACCTCTTGCAAGGTCTCATTCACGTATGCTATTGCTAACCAATCGTATGTTGCCGCCTAGAAGCTACTCAAACTAGTTCAAAAAATCAACAATTTTTTTTTTGGTTTCATATTTTTTTAAGAAATAAAAGGAGGATAATGTTTTTTTTTGAGAAACAAAGGAGGATAATGTTAATTAAGTTAACACAATTTTTTATTTTTATTTTTTAAAATTTTAAGTTATATATATATATATATATATATATATATATATATATATATATATATATCACTGTATCTCTACTCTCTAGATTCCCTTCCTCTCTTTATTGATTCTTTATTTATTTATTTTAAATCTCCATATTAATATTTAGACCAACTAACATTTTATACGTATAATTTATCGTTCCTGGGTACGTATCCCTATCCAAGTCTTTTTGTTTTTTTCTTCTCAAAAAATAAAAAGTCTTCATTTTTTTTTGTAAGTATGTATCGCTTTCCATATCTTCTCCAATTATCGTGTCAGAAGGAACAGGTCACTTCAACCCGACCTCTTATGTTACAATTATTTCGTTTAGCTAGCTAAGCGGTAACTGTCTTGGGGATGCATGAAATGCCATAACTCAGAATAACGATAACCTAATTAACTTCTTTGAGCAAAGCTTGGCCTATTCAGCTAGTTTAAAAATGATAAACAAACTATCAATCGAATTCGTGAAGAAGATATGCATTCAACATTAAAAATATATAAATACAAAAATACAAAATAACTGTTTTAATAAATTTTTATTCAATCATTTTAAAAAAGAAGTGAACATTTATGAAACCTAATTTTGACCATTCATAACTACAAAAGTCAAATATTGTAGCTTACATTTCCACAAAAATCCAGATTTCCAAGAGAAGTAGATCATTGAAAATTTGGGCAAGAGTCTTACTTAAATTTTGTTAAATATTTTTTTTTTGGTCTTATTTTCTACGTATTCTTCCATCAATTTGAAAACCAAATCAAATTCAAAACTTAAAAAAAAGTTTATATTAGTTTTCTAGATCTTGTAATCTAAGAAATTTAAAACACTAAAACAACATCATATCGGGGCACTTAATGACGATGGGTGACGAAAATACTGTGTTAAATATTAGCATTGATATAATATGATGAATATGCTAGTATGGATGCGGAAGCAAAAACATAAAGTATAGAACACAATAATACACAAGGATTACGTGGTTCAGCCTAACGGCTTACATCCACGGAAGAAATCCTAAATGGCTACATTACTAATATATAAGAGTGTAGTACAAATCCTGTATTACAATGAATCATAATATGTGTATATATAGTAGGCTACATTCTAGACTAATAGACTTCTAGTACAAGTAAGAGACTTGGCTTGCACACAAAATAGAATTAGGCTTGGACTTATACTAATTGGCTAATATATTTCTAACACCCTTTCTTAAACTCAAGATGTAAACTTGGTGAAATCTTGAGATTTGATTAGGTTGAGAATAACCCTTGAATGAAGTTTGATTCTATGACAGTAGTTTGAAGAAGGCAATGGTCTTGCAGTGTTGATACGACTTTTAATGGTGGCATGACTATATCAGAGAGTTTTGACGGTAGCAGTGGAAAACCAAAGAAGATGAACGCGGTGAAAAAATACCGAGGAAGACAAAAATTGCTTTTAATACATCGTAAGGACAGAAAACCATGGCCACAAGAAGATAGCTCTGATTCGATGTTAAATATTAGCATTGATATACCATGTTGAATATGCTAGTATGAATGCGGAAGCGAAAACATAAAGTATAGAATACAATAATACACAAGGATTACGTGGTTCAGCCTAATGGCTTACATCCACGGAGGAAACCCTAAAGGGCTACATTAATAATATATTAGAGTGTAGTACAAATCCTGTGTTACAATGAACCATGATATGTGTATATATAGTAGACTAAACTCTAGACTAATAGACTTCTAGTACAAGTAGGAGACTTGGCTTGCATACAAAATAGAATTAGGCTTGGACTTATACTAATGGGCTAATATATCTCTAACACCCTCTCTTAAACTCAAGATGGAAACTTGATGAAATCTTGAGATTTAATTAGGTTTAGAAGAACCCTTGAATGGAGTTTGACTTTATGACAGTAGTTTGAGGAAGACAATGGTTTTGCAGTGTTAATACGACTTCTAATGGTGGCATGATTATACCGGAAAGTTTTGACGGTAGCAGTGGAAAACCAAAGAAGATGAACGCGGCAAAAAAACACCGAGGAAGACAAAAATTGCTCTTAATACATCGTAAGGACAGAAAACCATGGCCATAGGAAGGTGGCTCTGATACGATATTAAATATTAGCATTGATATATCATGTTGAATATACTAGTATGGACACGGAAGCGAAAACATAAAGTATAGAATACAATAACACATAAGGATTACGTGGTTCAGCCTAATTACTTATATTCACGGAGGAAATGCTAAAGGGCTACATTAATAATATATTAGAGTGTAGTACAAATCCTGTGTTACAATGAACTATACTATGTGTATATATAGTAGACTAAACCCTAGATTAATAGAATTCTAGTACAAGTAGGGGACTTGGCTTGCACACAAAGTATAATTAGGCTTGAGCTTATGCTAATGGACTAATATATCTCTAACATACTGAATTGACAAGGAGTGAAAACAACAAGATTAAAATGAAAACTATTAAAGGTCTGAATAAAAAACAAGATAAAAAATTGATGGTATAATTAAAAATTAACCTTTAAGATTAGAAAAAGACCCTTATATTGCAAATATTTATTTATTTTACAATTTAATAACTTATAATTGAAAACTTTTTATTGAATAAAACCTATGAATAGTATCAAAAAATGCAATGAGACCCATAAATAGTACCAAAAAAAAAATTTAAAAACTCAAATAAGATGAAGCTTACATCACAGCTCAAAGAGGCTCTAATTGTCTTCCAGTCATCAGCAGGAAATTACTGTGTTACACATTCTTTTCATTCTTCACTTTCTTGTCTTTAATTATTTCTCCATTTTCTGGAAACCCTTGTTAATTTACTTAAAAACAAAAATCATGAGCTACATGGCCCCTCCAATCTCCATTAATATGCAGGTATATATGATGAGAGAAGATGCTTTTTTTCAAGTTTCAACTTGTACGAACAACTGTTTGAATTAATAATAATTGATGATCTGCTTCCTGTCTTATTTTATATGTAATGTATACACACATATATCTAAGCAAAACTCCAGTCACATTACAATTGGAGAGGGAGATCGAACTAATGTCCAAATATACTAAATCTCTAAAACTAGACAAAGGGCATCGAGTAAAGCTAGATTATAACCATCTTTATATGGACCTTCACCAAGTATATACATACCATACCGATACTAGTTGTAACATATATATTTACTGCAAGCTGTACCTTGACTTGGATCAAACACAAAGGCAGCCATACACGCCTATATACATGCACCACATTATTAGATGCATGTTTATTGACAGAGAAGCATAGTGTTTAACTGAAGTATTGACTACAATAAATGTGAATATATGTGCCCTCCCCACAAAATTTTGGCTGAAAGATGGGGGAGCCAGCATGCGCTATGCAAGTTGTGAGGATTTTCATTCCAAGTTGAGACTATATCTTGCATGCAAGTTGATCAGTGAGAAAAATAAGAAAGCCGTGTGTGGTGGGGTGGGACTTGGGAGAGGCAACATGACAGCTTTTGCAATAATATACGTATCATCATTGCGTTATATATTATACTAGCCTCATCACACATATTTTGCGCACGCGATGAAGCTTTTTTTTGGTTTAGTATCATGATTTTTTTTTCTTTTAAATTTTTTTTGGATAAGTTTGTTTTGAAAACATGGATTAGTAGGAGAATATTCTATTTTGTAAGTATTTTAGGTGGAATTGGAGATATATCTTTACAGGGTTGTACTCAAATTTTTTCCTTAATTAATAAGAACAACTTAATATATTTGGGGACCTAAGGCTAAAACTGAAATTAAGACATTTTATATATTTAAATATTTTTTAAAATTAAATATTACTTAAATTCTATTATCTTGTTTTAGATGCAAAATTACTATTAATTAATATGAATCATGTAGATTTTTGTTGAAAGTCTATAGGCAAAAAATTTGACAAAACTTTTCACACTTGTTGATGTAGCAAATTGGCAGTGGTAAGTAAAAAAATGATGTTAGTGGTGGACTTGGATAAAAATTAGTAAAAATTTGTCAACTCAACTTATGAAAAATGTTGTGAATTTTATTTGGTATTACTTTTTTTTTTTTTTTTTTTTTTTTTTAAGTGTTACATTCATAATATTTTCATAACAAATCCTAGGTGTTAATTTGTTACTGGTTTTAATTTGAACTTATCACTGGAATTAATTTTTTGTCATCAATAATATCCTGTAACAGCCTATCACTTAGGATTTATTCTGAAAATCTTGTGGATGTTATTTTATTTATTGGCTAATATTTGGATTTAATTAATACTACAATAATATTTAAAAAAACCATATTGGTTAAAATTTAGGTGCCTTTTTTCTTCTTGGGGCCTTAGGTGGCCTCATCAATTGCTTTACATATAGAGCTAGCATTGTTATTTAACCTAAGATTTAGAGGTATTTCTTAATAACATAAAAGTCCAATTTAAAGAAGGAAATTCTCTTATTAATAGTATAGATAAATGTTAATTTTCATTGTTACTATAGGATTTTAAAGATTTTTTTTTTGTACTGATCAAAATATGATTTTAAATAGTCAACTAGAGAGTAGAGAGTAGAGATACCCCCCACCCCACCTTTCCCTCCCAACATTTTCTTGAACCAGAGGGAAGCATCTTACCCTAATTCCACCTCTATACATTGAGCAACTTTAACAAACATTTACATGATATTTCTATTAAAATTAGTAACATAAATATTAAGTATTAGAGTTTACCCTAAGAATCTTGTTGCTCTCTTGTCCGATCTCCCTTTTAGAGAGCTAGGGTTTAACTTCTCTATTTCCTACTCATTTTAAGGTAAAAAGGAAAGAAAGAAAGAAAGAAAGAAAGAAAGAAAGAAAGTTTACTATCAATAAATTGATGGGTTAAAAGACCTATTAGATTAAATGTTCTTGTTGGAAGATAGAGAATAAGAGAATCTACGGTCCTACGGATGTCAAAACCAAGTCCCTGTTGATTCTACTATCTTTGCAAATGAACGTTAATTTGTATTGGGTGTTTGAATCTTGTAATCTAAAAACTTTTTCATAGTGCTTGGTACAATTTAAGGATTATTGGGATTTCAAAGTTAAAACTGTTATAGATAATATTTGTTAGAGATTATATATTTATATTACTGTGATGTTAGGTCCAAGAGACCTAATTTAGTGTAAAGTCCATCTAACACTTAAACCTCAGTTACTCTGAACATTAGACTGTACGTATATCTTACTTAGGGTTCTTTGTACTTTACTTCAACATAAGGTAAAGTTGTAGCCCTAATTAGGACTTTACACTGTGGACATAAGCTATCAGACCCAGCCATGTAACTTTCATGTGTACTAATTTTCTTTCTTCTCTCTTGCTTCCACTTGCTACAATATTTTCTAGTTCTTCCATTTATTTTAACAAAAACAATTTCAAACCATTTAAATTGCCAAAGCGGCCACATGTTTTAAAATTCTCTAACACCCCCAAAATCTGTTTCGGACCAAACTTGGTCTTAAAATTGAGACTAAAGTGCTTCAGGGTCCGGATCGATGTGCATTTCAGCAGGTAAAATTGTAGTAATAACTAATAACTACTTGTATTTAATTGCAATCATGTTTCTAGCAACAGATAAAGGCCAGAGGGTAAGTGATGTGCCCGTGGTCAACCTTGCATATATGAGCATTAATTTAATATGGGGCACTAGCAAAAGACGCATGTTATGGAAGGTGTCTCTTCCCACAAGACAAGCCAAGAGAATTGAACTTGAATTAATGCCAGTAAAGGTGTTGGAACTTAAATAAAATTCTCTCGGAACGTGATAACGAGCTCAGCAAGAAGCATACATACAATTGGAAAAGTAAAATTTATGTGGCAGTCCTGATAAAATAATTAAAGTCATAAGCAACATCTAGGATGCTTATATATATGAGTCATGAGGCATGGTGAATAGTGAAGTAGTTAGAAGAAATCATGGGACGGCCAACACTAGAACAAAAAGTTTAGGACTACAACAAGTGACATAATTCTTACCACAACTTATTTATGTGACGAGTTGTGTCTTGTGAATGATTAAGATAGTGGTAGATTCATAATTCCACCACTCACAACTCTGTTTTTGATGAGTTGTGACAAAAATTCTAATAAAGAAACAACACGTGAAAAGTATAATTAACAATAATCGTTGAAGTCTTAAGTATAAGTAGAGGCTTATTTAGTTATTTTACAAAACAAGAGCACTCTAGAGAATTTATTGAGATCGTTTCAGAAATCAGTAGGAATTAGTTTCTTAGGAGATCTTCTAGTTTTTAGGGTTTGCCCAAGACTTTATGCCTGTAAAAGTGTTTTCCTTGTATTATGTGATCAAGTTAATTTAAGTTTGAGTCATGTATAAAGTTTTTTACTCTGTTTGATTTGAATCATGTTTGCTTTCAATTAATTTGGTGTAAGTAAGATGATCCGCACTATGATTTGCTTCAGTTTACTTTGAATTGAATCACTTTAAATTAGTTTTCTTAGAAAGGAAAACAATTCCTTTTGAATTAGATTACTTCTAATCAATGGCATTTGGAGATAACTTTTATTTTTGTTTATTTATTTTTTTAGAAGACATTGGACATAACTTAGAATCAAAATTTAGAATTTTTTTTTTTTGAAAATCAAAATTTAGAACTTAATTGGTTTCTTAGGAATCTTAGCCGTTTAATATTAAGATAAACGAAGTCCGATTCCACTTCAAATTGCAACCTTGAACCATCACTTCAAATTGCCTGCATTTAATATTAAGATAAACCAAGCTTAAAAAAAACTTGTTTTTGCTCAAACACCAATATACACCAAACTCGCAAGTGTTCTGGCATTTCATCGCAGATTTGTCACATGAGTAGAAGCAAAGTTTTTCACGACGACAACATCAATTCCATAGTCGTGCTGTGCTAAAAAAGTTTTCCTTAAGCATGCAAATTGGTGAAGTAATCTGCTTTACTAGTTATCCAAATGTTGGTTCTTTCCCATGAATTTGTAATTGCTTATAAACAGAAACTCCTAAAAATAAAAACTTCTTAACTTTAAGAATTCATTACGGTTATGCATGTTGTTTTTTTCTACCAATCGAGAGTGATAGAATCATAGAATAGTCTTTTGTAATACTTTTTTGGGTCTCAGACAGTCATTTTCGTATAGTCAATGCCTAATAAATTTGACTTATAAGTCGCCAAATGTCGTGGCTGCCGGTTATAAGAGGCAACTGACTTTTCTATGTAACAATCATAATAACGAATAGATTCCTTTATCAAGTTGATCGATCTTCTATATATCTTGGAAGTACAATTTCGGGTAATTCCATGTTGATAATTAATGTCACTCCAAAGTATGTGGGCACGTTTAAAACACTGTGATAGATCCGAATTAGAATTGCTATTTCTTTGCAACAATTATTCAATATTTTGGTTGCACAACATTTAATTTATGATGAAAAATTTATATTCTTTTCTCTATGTTTGGATAGAGGGGAAGGAAAGGAGAGGGGAGGAAGATGGTTGGAACTTTCGTCTTTATCCTAATGTTTGGATGGAGGGAAAGAAGAGGGGAGTAGAGGGAAGGTAATTGAAAATTTTATTCTTCATTTTACAATCATCATATTAGAAGAATAATTTTAACGCGCCACAAGTAAAAGATAAAAGAGAAAGGGAGAGAAACAAAAAGAGAGAGATAATAAAAAAAGGGAAAAAGGTAAATGCATAAGCTACTATCAGTGTCTAAAAATAGATGCTACTGTTGATTTTACTGTTTTTTTTATGAACATTGTTATGTATTTTGCATTCTCATTCAATTCCATCTAGTCCCTTAAATTAAAACTGGATGAAATGCAAAATACATAACCATGTTCATAAAAAACAGTAAACTAAGATCATTGTCTAAAAATAGTTGCTATAGATGATTTTACTGTTTTTTATGAATATGTTTATGTATTTTGCATTTCATCCAGTTTTAAAGGACTAGATGGAATTGGATTAGAATGCGCTAGTTTTAGTGTGACCTAGAAAAATTTAAAAAAATAAATCTCTAGATTTTTTGCTCAAGAACAAAGATTTTACCAATTGAATTGGAATCCATTATCCATTACAACTTAGAATTGTTGAGTTTGTTTTAATTGCTTAGGTGACCTTTTTTAATTGGCCTACATTATTTATAATTGAGCCACCTTTTACACGTGGCAGAAATTGCATATTGAGTGATATGCTCCTAAATCCTAATGGATAGAAGATCGAAGGGGGGAAGTATCTATTAGGTCTTCTTATCAAAATCACAGGACTTTTCAATATTTTGAATCAATAGCCCATCTACAAACCCCAAGAAGGAAAGAAAAAAAAAACTTGCCAATAAAAAAGATACACATGCTGATATATCTTTCTTGCTGGATGTCATTGTTCTTACTAGAAAATTTATAGTTTACTATATAGATGTTGCAAACTAATTTGGCAATGAATGTAATTGATGGATTTCAATCATCTCATAAATAAATGTTTGAAAAAAAAATGTTTGAATTTTTTTTTGACATCCATTTCTAATTTATATGGTAAAAATTGTATAATATACCAATAACTCAAAATAAAATCACAAACAAAGATAAGATAGTTTAGAGATTTTGTTGTTGTTGTTGTTGTGTGTGTGTGGATAGGTAGGGTAATTTAGGAAGGCTCTAATCAATGTGAGCAATAAATAATAATGACAAAACAATCTTTTTATTATTAATATAGAGTAGTTTTTTTTTTTTTGATATAAGATAAAATTTCTACTCTAGCCTAATCTAAGAGTATATGTGTGTGAAGTTCCCTCCTGGAGACTTGAACCTCGGCCCTTACCCCCCACACCCCACAAGCGTTTATACTTGTATAAGCGCTTGTGGAGTGATCACCGCACCAAGGGTGCGCAGTGGTGAGTAATTCTTAAATATGATGAATGATGTTTCCTCTTTTTAATTACATTCATGGTGTGATCCACTCATTAAATTTATGATAAAATATTCCATATCTAAATATGAAAGGAAGGATTAAAGAGCTTTATTTCACTGTGTTCTGATAGTAAGAACTTTCTTTTTAATATGTACAAGAACAAATATACTATTTTATTTCTTTCTTACTCTAGCTAGCCGGGGAAAATAAACTACATATCCTTTTGTTTTATCTAAATTAACATTGGATTTCATTGATAAACGAGAAGACTCCATCTGCACATCTTATAGTCGATCTCATCCTTTCATTCCATTTCTATTAAAAAATAAAGGAAAATAATTAAATAAATAATCATCTTTCCTATTCCGAAATTCTCATTAGAGTGTTTTTTTTTTTAAAGGTATGGATATTGCTGTTTACGATGAGGCTAACAAATCAATGAACTTCTATTTGAAATATTTCATGCATTTAACTTTTTTGTTGAGAAAAAAGCATGCATTTAACATTAAGTTGATATAAAGATAGATTGTAGTATTGATGTTGCTGTAGGTTTTGAATCCAAACAGGCAAACATCGTACGAATTGTAAAAATTTGAAAAGGGGCTCATTTAATCTGCAATTATTTGATACTGTTTACTATTCTTGATTCTATTATTGATATGGGAATGGGACTGAGTTTTTCTTTCTATTTTTTTTTTCATTTTATAATTAGATATATAATTACAAACTAACAACGAATGAGAGAAATTTAAACTCTAGACAATTGGAAATAATTATGTATATAGCTAGAGACATATTATATACAATTGGAAAAGAAATTATATATATGCATATCATACGTGATGAATTCTTTTTTTCTTTTTCTTTTTGATAACATACGTGATGCATTCTATTAAAAAAAATTCATTCATATACTAGCTTCCCTATTAAAAAAAAAAAAAAAAAAAAAAGCATTTCTGGCTTTATTTTTGGCCTTTGGAAGTAAAAGACATGTCCAAATTGGTGGCTTGTAGATATGAACATACTTTTAAGCGGTCGCAATCATAGATAGGGGGTAAACCACTACCAACTTGTCAAGCTACGCCTATCAAAAAAAAAAAAAAACTTGTCAAGCTACGATAATTCCAGCGGCATTGGTAACTTTTAGGAATTTGACTTATTTCTATTATTTTTTAACTGAAACTTTTTTCTATTTTTAAGAAAAAATTATTATATTACTCATTAACTAAATAAAATATAAAAATTTATTATATTTTTAAAATATAAAAATTTTTTAATTAAAAAATTACTTAAAGTAAGCAAAACCCAATTTTTAATCCCTCTTTTACCTATGCCACACAATTTTCATCATCATCTTCATCTTTAAATTATCTTTTGGATAAGATTGTAAGACAGCTGACAACTCATCAATTTCTTCGCAAATAATTGTAACACGTTGTCGGTCTAGAGAAAATATCTTTTGGCAGAAATCTTTCCATAAATTTTTTTTAATCATTTCTTTTTCCAAACCTTCTTCCTATACAATGCAAGTCAAATAGAAAGTCTTATTTCTCAAAAAAAAAAAAAAAAAAAAAAACAATAGAAAGTCTTAATGAGAGTATTTTAATTGGTCCCTCTCTCACACGCGCACACACACACGCACGCTCACAAAGACACAGCACTCTTTATGTGTCTATATATTGACTGCTAGTCCGCCACATCTTTTGCAACTCCATAACAACAATAAACTTGTAACTGTGGTGCTAACTTGCTGCAATACAAGCAGAAAAAAATGGTAGTTGCTGGACCAGTTAACAATGGTGGTGGTGCTCTTGGCTTGGCAGGCATGAAGGGTCTTAGCGTCCAAATCTTAACTGGGCGTTGGTTCATGGTGTTTGCATCATTTCTAATCATGTCCGCTGCAGGAGCTACCTACATGTTTGGTATATACTCAAGCGACATCAAAAAAGTGCTTGGCTACGACCAAAGCACCCTCAATTTGCTCAGCTTTTTTAAGGACTTGGGTGCCAATGTTGGTGTCCTCTCCGGCCTAATCAACGAGTTTACACCCCCATATGTAGTCCTATCAATAGGTGCAGTCCTCAACTTTTTTGGGTACTTCATGATCTGGCTAGCCGTGACCAAAAAAATATCAACCCCAAAAGTTTGGCAAATGTGCTTGTACATTTGCATAGGTGCAAACTCACAGTCTTTTGCCAACACTGGTTCCCTTGTTCCCTGCGTAAAGAACTTCCCTGAAAGTCGTGGTTCTGTGTTGGGGATTCTAAAAGGTTACGTGGGTCTAAGTGGTGCTATAATCACACAATTATACTATGCTTTATATGGGAATGACTCAAAGTCCCTTATATTGCTAATAGGCTGGCTTCCAGCTGCTATATCATTAGTTTTTCTTCGAACTATTCGGTACATGAAGGTCATTCGCCAGCCGAATGAGATCAAAGTTTTCTATAATTTCCTCTATATTTCACTTGGCCTGGCAGGGTTTTTGATGATAATGATTATAGTACAAAGACCGGTTCAGTTCACACGGGGTGAGTATGGTATTAGCGCTGCCGCGGTGCTTGTCTTGCTCTTTCTTCCACTTGCTGTTGTTATTGCCGAAGAGTTTAAGCTTTGGCAGAGCAAGAACTTAGCAGTGAATGACCCAACTCCCTTGAAGATAATCACCGAGAAGCCGAGCCCAGCAGAGACAATTCCATCTCTACCAGCACCATCATACAACATCACCACAAATTCACTCACTGAGACTGAGCCAAGCTCAGAAAAGCAAGCTTCTTGTTGGAGAACAGCATTCAGGCCACCAGATAGAGGAGATGACTATACAATATTACAAGCACTTTTCAGTGTTGACATGTTAGTTCTTTTCATGTCAGCAATTTGCGGTGTTGGGGGTACTCTAACAGCCATAGACAATTTGGGACAAATTGGAGCTTCTTTAGGGTACCCAAAGCTAAGTGTTAGCACTTTTGTGTCCCTTGTTAGTATTTGGAATTATCTTGGACGGGTAGCCTCAGGATTTGGGTCTGAAATTGCTCTAAAAAGATACAAATTCCCTCGTCCTCTCATGCTCACTCTAACCCTTTTATTATCATGTGCTGGTCACCTTCTAATCGCGTTTAATGTCCCCAATGGACTCTACTTGGCATCAGTAATTATTGGGTTTTGTTTTGGTGCACAATGGCCATTACTTTTCGCAATAATTTCTGAGCTTTTTGGCCTTAAGTACTACTCAACTTTGTACAATTTTGGGTCAGTGGCTAGCCCAATTGGGCTATATGTGCTGAATGTGAAGGTCACTGGGTATTTGTATGATAAGGAGGCTGAGAAGCAAATGGCAGCATCGGGACTCAAAAGGGTGGCTGGGGAAGAGTTAGATTGTAAAGGAGTGGATTGCTTCAAATTGTCCTTTATTATTATTACTGCGGTCACATTGTTTGGTGCACTTGTTTCCCTCATTTTGGTGCTTAGGACAAAGAAGTTCTATAAGAGTGACATTTACATGAAGTTTCGAGAGCAGTCTAAGCAGGCTGAGACAGAGATGGCCATGAATGGAAATGGTACTGGACCATCAGAGACAAAAGGTGGCTAGAGATTTTAATGTTTCCTTTAACAATTTTTGAAATAGATAAATGTATAGGTATAAAATATAAATGAAAATGTAGCATGGAAGAAGTATATATTAATATTAAAAAAGAAGAAGAACTATATTGGTGTGTCATTTGAGATAGGATTTTCTTTGCGCTTTGCTTGTTATTTTATGTTTTCTTTTTCTTACACAGCGATATTTTCTCTTGAAACAAAATATTCCAGGACTTTTCGTTGTACATGTAATAAAATGAAGACAGGTTAGTCAATTGGTTGCTAATAGTCTTTTATCCATTTCTTCATGGCCCCCCAATCAATACGGTATCAAAGGAAAGAAAATTAAAATAAGAAATTGTTTCATGGTAGATATGAAAGTTACTTCTACTGTTCTGAATTTTTTTTTAGAGAGTTTCAGTATTCACTCCTAATAATAATTCGTTATCATCATATGAAGATACCAATCAGTTTTTGGTGTAGGCGAAGAAAAAATTATGACTATTGTTTTAAATTGATGTATACGTATATAATATCATAGTAATGCATCCTGAAAAGTAATAAGTTGCTCTACTCCTAGAATTAAATCAAGGCGTTAAATTTGGAAACAATATAAGGCATTTTTGAGTCATCCATCGACACTAAGATCTTGGTTAGTAATTGATATATTTATATTCTATTAAACCAAAATTTTAAGAACATTTTTTTAATAATAAATCTTGGCCAATAGATTTCAATTTTTTTATTCATATTATTTTATATAATTATATATACTCTATTAGAATTATTTACAGGTTTGAAAAAGTGAGAGAAATAGAGAGTGGAAGTAACAACATTAAGCTTTAATGCTTTATGAGATTACTTCGTTATGTTATTGAAAAGTTTTTGTTACATCGAACTTATTGAGATTATATATAGAGAGATTAACCCTAAATTATTTATAAATTAAATCTAAGATGTAGTAGTATATGTTATAAACTATAAAGTACAATATAACAAGTATTGCAGTCGTATAAGTACATTGAATCTTGAAATATATCTTTAACAAGTTATTATATGTTGTAAACTATAAAGTACAATATAACAAGTATAGCAGTGGTATAAGTACATTAAATCTTGAAACATATCTTTAACAAGTTATTTAAAATTTTAATACTTCATAAATTTCTTATAATTTTAATAATAAGTTCATCCTAGCAGTTGGCGAAGTATCATGCATGAAGAGGATTTGGAGTAGTTTTTTTTGGATATATATAAGATAGAAATTCCACTCTAACATAATCTAAGTATATACGACTTATATGACTCAAATGTGGCAAATAATATAATAGTTTTATCCTAGCAGCTGGCGAAGTACCATGCATGAAGAGGCTTAAGATTTGGGGTATTTTTTTTTATACAAGATAAAAATTCTACTCTAACCTATTCTAAGTATATATATGTGTGAAGTTCCCTTTTGGAGATTTGAATATTAACCCTTGCCCCTCTATACACTCACAATAGTTTTGTACTTATGGAGTGACCATTATACCAAGAGTGCGAGGTAGTAATTTTCTAAGCCTTCATAGATTGACATGAAATAAATAAATTACATGTGTGAATCACATAGTTTAATTGCATAAATTGCCCCTTATGTCCTTCGCTAAAAATTGATGAGAATTTTACTTGTAAAATGACTATCATCACACCAATGGTGCGTGGTAGTATTGAGGTAGTTTTCTAAGCCATCATGGTTTGACATGGAATAAATAAACTACATGTGAATTACAAAAAATTATTGAGTACTCCAGGAGTACAATAAATGTGTCCCCTTCTCACATGAATTGTGAATCCCACCATGAATCTAATTAGTGAGACCCATAATTATGTGAGAAAGAGAGAAGTATGCATTTATAGTATTCCAGAAATATTTAATAATTTCTCGTGAATCACATAAGTTAACCCATAAATTGCTCCTTATGTCCCTCGGCAAAAAATTAATGAGAGCTTAATTGTTAAGCGCGTACATGGCTCCTTATGTCCCTCGGCAAAAAATTAATGAGAGCTTAATTGTAAAATAAGTAAAGTAGTGGATAGAATGAGGCAATCTGATCAAGTATGTAATCTCTTAAAAATTAATAAATCCGTGTCTATCTAATTAATAGGAATCTTAACTTTGTGTCAAGGCCTAACCATTGTAGAATGCAAGTCACAGGTAAGTTCTATCGTAATTTTATTTTAAAAAAAGACCAAATAGAGTTAAGACCAGAGAAGAAGGGCATGTAAGATTTCTATGATCTAAACTTCGTTGAATCATATTCTCTCTTCTAAGAGATATGGCCCAGATGAGTTGTTGCGTTGGTAGACATGATAGACTAAAAAATTAGATATATATATTTTAATCTAACAGACTAACACTAGCTTATATATCTCGAATTCTTTGCAAGAATTGGTGTACGTACTGGTTACTTAATCAATTCAATATTCATTCATCTGATATATATATATATATATATATATATATATATATATGATTTCACCAATTATCACCCTCAGCTTCTTGTCAATCGAGCTTCGCATGTTGACTTCACTCGAAAGATTCTACACCCTAAGCCTCTTGAAATTGAAGCTCAGATGAAGAAGAAGATAAGTCAGTCCTAGAAAAACACATACAAATACGTACACAAAATTACAAATAAATAATTTATCATTAAAATAAGACAAGTTGAGAAGAACAGCGAACTATTATATTCAACCCAAAGTTGTCATTTTAAAAATGCCCACCCTATGCTTATCCTTCTCCCCCTCACTCCCACTCTCACTCTCACACGCACATACAAATTCATTTCTATATATACGCTACTTGTTTCTTCTAACACCATTACAAACTTGTGAGATACTTATCCAAAGAAAAAAAATTGTGACTGTGTAAGAGTATTGTTACAACTTAAAGAGTGAAAGAAATGGAGGGTGCTAAACCCAAAGGTGGTGGTGGTTTGGCTAGCAAGAAGACCTTTATCATTCAATTACTCACAGGGTCATGGTTCATGGTGTTCGCATCATTGCTAATCATGTCCACCGCAGGCACACCCTACGCGTTTGGTCTATATTCAAACGTGCTCAAATCAGTGCTCGGCTATGACCAAAGTACTCTCAATTTGATCAGCTTCTTCAAAGACGTTGGCACCAACGTTGGAGTCCTCTCTGGCCTCATTGCCGAGGTCACACCAACATGGTTCGTTTTATCAATTGGTGCAGTCTTAAACTTTTTTGGCTACATAATGATATGGCTAGCCGTGACTGAAAGAATGGCTAAGCCCCATGTATGGATGATGAGCTTGTACATCTGTCTTGGGGCAAATTCAACTGCTTTTGCTAACACTGGAGCACTTGTAACCAGCGTGAAAAACTTCCCTGAAAGCCGTGGGGTTGTGTTAGGGCTTTTGAAGGGTTATGTGGGACTAAGTGGTGCTATAATCACACAACTATACCACGCTATCTATGGTAATGACTCAAAGTCTTTGATTTTGCTTATAGCTTGGCTTCCAGCTGCTATATCTTTCCTTTTTCTACGAACTATAAGGATCATGAAGGTCAATCGGCAGAAGAACGAGCTCCAAGTTTTCTATAATTTCCTTTATATATCACTTGGCCTAGCTGGGTTTCTAATGATCATGATCATAGTGCAACAAAAGGTTACATTCACGAAAAGTGAGTATAGTGGTAGTGCAGCTGCAGTGTTAATCTTGCTCTTTCTCCCACTTGCTGTGGTTATCATGGAAGAAAATTATATTTCAAAGAGCAAGAATTTTTCAATGATTGACACCGAGAAGTCCAGCACGGGAACCACACCGTCTCTTCCAGAATCAACTCTTGCCAAAGCCAATTTGATCACTGAAGTACAGGACACAGAAAAGCATGTTTCATGTTGGAAAAACGTGTTTAAGCCACCGGAGAGAGGGGAGGACTATACCATATTACAAGCACTCTTCAGCATCGACATGTTAATACTGTTCTTCTCAGCAATTTGTGGCGTTGGAGGCACTTTGACAGCAATAGACAATTTGGGACAAATGGGAACTGCCCTTGGATACCCAGCTCGAAGTATTAGCACCTTTGTTTCTCTTGTGAGTATATGGAATTATCTTGGACGAGTGGTCGCTGGTTTGGTCTCTGAAATTCTATTGAAAAAATACAAGTTCCCTCGACCTCTCATGCTGACTCTAGTGCTCCTATTAGCATGTCTTGGTCACCTTCTAATCGCGTTTAATCCTCCCGGTGGTCTCTATGTTGCATCAATAATTATCGGGTTTTCCTTTGGTGCACAATGGCCATTAGTTTTCGCAATAATTTCTGAAATTTTTGGCCTAAAGTATTACTCCACTTTGTACAATTTTGGGTCAGTGGCTAGCCCCATTGGACTATATGTACTCAATGTAAAGGTCACTGGACATTTATATGATAAGGAAGCTAGAAAGCAGCTGGCTGCCTCAGGAAGCGTAAGAAAGGCTGGGGAGGCTTTGAATTGTATTGGGGTTGAGTGCTTCAAATTGTCTTTCATTATAATTACTGCTGTGACATTGTTTGGCTCGCTTGTTTCCCTTATTTTGGTTCTTAGGACTAAGAAGTTTTATAAGAGTGACATTTACAAGAAGTTCCGGGAGGAGGCACGGGCGGCCGAGATGGAGATGGCTATGGCCGGAATCAGCATTGGATCGCAGGACACAAATAATGGCCAAAGACGTTGACTTCAACTATAAAAGATATCACATATTAGAAGAAAGAAGATGGAATGACTTAGTTTATTTCAAGAGGGAATAATGGATGCGTAGGTTTTAAGTGTAAATATTTTTACCGTTTGGATTCAACGTTTCCACGTTGCGTTTTGAAGCCCCGCGTTTTAAGTTTTTTTTTTTTTTTTGGGTTCAGCTGCATATTATTAACTTTTCAGCAGTAAACAGTGTATTTGTGTACTGTTTAAGGGTCTTACAACTCCACTTTTTAGCAACTTTTTTATTAAAAATAAGTCTCACGGCACTATTTATACATTTAAAAATTATTTTGCTACAGTATTTTCAGTTTTCAATTTTCAACAATAAGCTCTGTAAGTGCACAATTGCACCTGGACCCAAGAACAGTTATGGGCTCAGGCCCAATGAGCCTTAAACAATACGAATTTGTAGAGTGTGGGCTTGAAACCTAGGTTAGAAGTGTGTGTGGGGACTAAATGACAAACCAAAGATTGCCAGTACTTGGAAACAACAAAGAATATTGTAAATAGGCCTCCTCGGACGTAAGCCGAGAGCTGTTCTTATATCATATCTTTCTCTTTGTCTTTTTTCTTTCTAGGTTACAAAAAGTCCGTCCCGTTTCTGTTCTAGGTCCCTCCTTAAATACTCCTCTTTTTAATACTTTATACACGTGTTGTCCCAACTCCTCCCTTAGCCTAGATATTTCTTTTCTTAGTGCCTTTGAACAGTAACTAGAAGTTTCCCTTCCACTGTTCAAGTGTCACTTCCCCATTAATGCGGCCAGGGTGGTAGGTGCAGGGTCTTTAATGTGGAGGTAGCAGCCTTTACCTTTGACATTTTTCCAACATCGGTACTTCTAGGACATTCAAAGGTTCACCCCCTTTAACCATTGATCTTGACCGTGTCATTCCCTAACCTTTACCATGAAGTCCCGGGTTCTCTGGTGCCAATCCGAGGGGAAAAACATCCTCGGCTGGATCTTCGGATCCTCGGCTTATGGGCCGACCCGTAGTACTAACAGGCCCTAAACCCAAGAGCAGGTCGGCCTTCCTTAGCATGACCCATCGGCCCATATTCCCATCAAGGTATCTTTACTCCCCACAAGCTCTATCCAAATAGACCCAATTGTATTTATCTGCTATGCAAATTAAAGTAGGTGATACATCAACATGGTAGGATCGATTTTAATTATTTTTCTTTTAGATTTTTGTTTCTTGTTTTATTTCAAATCTGTCTTTGCATGGAAAGGTTCGCTTCGTGTGAACAAGTTTATTCAAGAGGATATTCTTAAAAAAGAAAAAGTAAAAAAGAATTAAGTTTATTCCAGAGGAAATGAGGAACATATAATGTTCTCTATCTGTAATATAGCAAAATGGGTCTAAGTGCAAACATTGTAGGATTTTCATTATTTATTTATTTATTTTTCCAGATTTGTTCTTGCGTGCAAAGCTGTTTCTTCATGTTTTACATCATTACAGGAGTGGTCAATTGTCATTTGGAGTATCATGAGCAAAATTGTCAGTTGAGATACGTTATCCAAATGGAGTAGCCAAAAATATGTGGTATTGGTTTAGACTAGTATGACACATTGACCCAAATTTGTACTCATTTTCGCCCTCAATTCTTCTAGGACCACAATTTAATGACATTTGCATCATGATTGGTGAATTATTTATCTGTTGTGTTAGAGATGCCTATACCTCAAATTCATCGACATATTTAACGTCTAAATCAATTGAATATAATAATTATACTAGAAAAATTGGAATTTCTTAATTCAATCTTCCCTTGCAAGACAGAGTGCTAGAAGGGGGCAGAGAGACCAAACATATAAAGGGGTAGAAGTTGGCGCCCTTATGCTTATGTTCACGGTTAGCCTAAAACGAGTCTTTGACAACGAGCACCACAACAATTGGTGGTTGACCATTCCTTATTTCTCGTCATGCGTGTCATGTAGCTAGATCGTGTGCTCGTTGCCAAGTTTTATAGTGAGAGGTTAAAGAAAGAGACATTAAGGGCATTAGAACATAAGCAACTGATAATAGAGAAAGAAGATAAAGAGAGAAGGTAAAAGAGGGAGTCGAAAAAATTACTTTGTCTCCTCTGTTGGAAATATCTTAAATTCATTGGTTTATTTGGCTAAAAAAATTAAGTTGAGTAAAATTGCAATTGTAATTAAAAAATAAAAATTTAAAAATTCGTTTACATAAATTTACTGAAAATACACCTATTTATAAAATAAATAAACTATTAAAAAAATAAAAAATAAAAAGAAGAACAGGAATGAACAATTTTATTGCAAGTCTATACCTGAATGGCACTTATTGGGATGTGAATCTTTAGTGAAGGGTGCAGATTTTTCAAAAATGACGCAATAAAATAAAATAAATAAATAAAAAGATGGTAAAGCATCTCCCAGATGTGAAAATGAAAAATCTCCAATAAGCCTGGGACTACAAAGTCTAAAAAGGCGTGTGGTTGCTTTTACAACATAATGAGCTGGGCCATTTTGTAAAAGCGGTAGATTAGCTAGCGGATGTTTTCGATGCAGTAAGCCCTTTGCACGAACAACTTTGGACCACCCTTATTTTTCTTAATATTTTATTAAGGTGATAGGTTGCCAGTAATGAGAAACCATTTTAGCATAAATTCACTACTTATATCACTTTATTGAAGTGATAAGTTGCAAGTAAATTTACTATTAACCTCACTTATATTTTTTCCAAATACGTAATCATGAACCCCTCAAAAAAAAAAAAAAAAAGTAATCGTGAAAATAGATGTCACTAGACTCATAATGTTGCAGCTCTACATGAGTAGAATTATCCCTATAAATTTTAATTATGGAAATTCTATTATAACTAGAAAATCACCTAATTATGTTGATTCTATTATAAATTCTTGCCATTGTCATGTAGTCAATGATATTAGTTTTATTTTTTTGGATTCATTTTTTTTTTTAATATTCTTCTTTTTATTGATCCTTTAAAGTTTTTAGAATAATTGGATGGTAAAAATTTTAAAATATTATTTATTCATTTTGAAATGAGTAAATTGGATTTTCTAATCACATCATCAATAAATGTTTTTTTTTTTGTTGAGAAACACGTCATCAATAAGTTAAATAGAAATAAAAGTATGGATAATAAAAAAATTTAAAATATTAACGACACAACAAAATCCAATTAATGTATAGAATTTTAAGATTTTCACTATTAAATTTCCCTATAAACTCTTAGGAATCTTAATCCATTTTAAGCCCACATTTTCTGCTTAATGCTTCTCTTTTGTAAGACAAAATTTGTTTAATTTAAGTACGTACTATCATGGTTGTCAAAATCGCGATCCGGATCGTAAAATCCCATGATTTTACGATCCCATTTCACCAAAAAGTTGAAAATCGTAGCAGGATCGCAAAAAATGTAGGATTGTGTAGGATCGTATGAGATCCTACTGATCCTACCATTTGGCTTGATTTTTTTTTAAATTTTTTTTTAAGTGGGATCCATTTGGGTAAAATAATCCACTTAAACCCACAAGCCCAACAGGTTATCAGAAGCCCAATAATGAATTGAAGTCCCAAATTTACCCCTATGTCAACATAAAATCTCAAAAAAAACCTATAGTACTTAAGTTTAACGTTTTGGATGTTGATACTAGAAAGGATATAGATGATGAAATGGGATATGACAATGATAGTGATTAGATTAGAAGAACCTTAGAATATAAATTCTCTTTTGGATTTCATATTTGTAATTAGCTAGTTTACCTTAGATTGAGAATTCTCAGAGGAGAGAGCAATTGCACTACCTATTGAGAACCATACACTGACTTAAGCATCGGAGCATTCCTAATTGGCCTTATGCCAATGAATCTTCCTTGTTTTAATCTTTTCTTAACTACAGGTACAACAGTTCGTCCATCGGCATTGATGAGGAGCATATTGAAGAGGTGAATTTCCAGCTTCATCAGTTTGGCGCTGTTTGCGGGAATACATGCCAAACCATTGTACTCCTATCGACAAAGCTCCTTAAGATCAATGGAATCCGCTGCAGCACCTTTGGATCTTGTAGTAATGGCTCAATAGATCCAGGCTCTAACAGCCAATGTACAAGAAATAATGAAGCAGAATGAAGAATTGAGGCATCGAAACTGTCCTGAGGGTAGCAACACCTCACTCCATCGATGCAGCCGCAACAGACATGATGAAGAGCTAGCAGCCCTGAGAACAGCAAGGGGAAGGATGCTTCAGAATACACCGGACAGTCCACGCGTGGCAATGATCACATGATGAAAAGCCTACGAAGGGAGTTGGACGAGGTGAAGAACGCCATGAAGGGAAAAACGACGATGAATCTTGATGGCATGCTCAAACGAACAGATTCACCCTTCACTGCTGGAGTTCTAGAGTGCCCTTTGCCGCCAAAGTTTCGCCTACCTCAGTTGGAGTTCTATGATGGCACGAAAGATCCCCTTGACCACATAGGGGCTTTCAAGACAATACTGAACCTCCAACAAAATCCAAACGAAGTCATATGCATGTCTTTTCTCGCCACTCTCAGGGGAGCTGCCAGGGTGTGGTTTAGCAAGTTACTAGCGTCTTCAATTGCTAACTTTGAACAACTCATTGACTCGTTTGTTTGACATTTCATTGAAGCATAGCGTCACAAGAGGCTAACCTCTTACCTATTAACGATAAGACAATAGGAGGGGGAAAGCTTGAGAGAATATGTGAAGCGCTTTAACAAAGCTGTCCTAGAAATTGACGAAGCTAACGACGAAGTTATAATGACGACCTTTCAGGCCGGGCTCAACAATCTTGATCTCGTCTTTTCATTGGGGAAGACGCCACCAACTTCTATGACAAATCTCCTGTTCAAAGCTCAGAAGTACATGAATGGGGAGGACGCTCTTACCGCAAAAAGGCTGACGGGCACGCAAAAAAAGGAGGAGCCCAGTGACTCCCTGGGTAAGAAAAAAGAGTGCAAAGACCATTTAGTGGAAACCAAGACCAGCAAGAGTAGCCCAGAGGTCTCAAAGAAGAGGTTGAACTTTACCCCATTGGTAATGCCTATGGACAAAATCCTGATGCAGATTAAGGATGAACCCACTCTGAATTGGCCAAAGCCGTTAAGCACGTCCTCTAGAAAGCGCAACCCGAAGAAATAGTGCCGCTTCCACAAGGATCATGGCCATTATATTGACGAATGTCGTGACTTGAAGGAGAAAATTGAGGAACTAATTCAAAGGGGGAAGCTCCAGACGTTCATCAAGAAAGATCATCAGTCTCGGACGAGAATAAAGGATAAACCCCATGACGACCATAAAGATAAGGGACAAGACCACCCGAAGTAGGCTGTAGGGGAAATAAGGACGATAATAGGTGGACCAGTATTAGGAGGATCATACAAGTCCTTGAGGAGGACTTACTAGAGGCAAGTCAACAGTGTTCACATCAAGCATCCCTCAGCAAAATACCGTCACTCAGAGAATTGCGATATAATCTTCTTTGAACGAGATGCAAGTGGAGCCAAGCAGCCTCATGATGACCTCATTGTCGTTACGCTGGAAATCGAGGGCTTCAACACAAGAAAAGTATTGATCGATAACGGAAGCTCGGCAGATATCATGTACATGACGGCTTACTAGCAGCTGAGGTTGGATCCAAAGCGGCTTCAGCCTTTCAAGTCACTGTTAGTCAGCTTCAGTGGAGACCTCATCTATCCAAAAGGCATTATCTCGTTATCAGTCACAGCAGGGGTGCATCCAGCCCAAGTAACAAAGCAAGTGGATTTTTTAATCGTTGATTATCCATCGTCATACAATGTGATCCTTGGACGTCCAACGTTGAATCGACTTAAAACTGCAACCTCGACCTACTGCCTCAAGGTGAAATTTCCAACCCCACATGGGATTGGAGAGATACGCGGAGATCAACTGCTAACCTGAGAGTGTTATCAGGCGGTACTAGCTTCCAGAGAGAATTATGCATGGGTGGTTGAGGAAGAGCCTAAGAAGTCTTCCAATGATCTGGAAGATGTGAAACTAGTGGAAGGAGATCCTACCAAATTCACTAAAATCGGAGGTGGACTTGACGAAGTATTGAAGGACGAGACCATAGAATTCCTAAAGAAGAATCTAGATATCTTCGCTTGGACCCATGAAGATATGCCAAGCATAGATAACAAGGTGATAGAGTACCGACTAAATGTCGACCCAACAAGAAAGCCCGTCCAACAAAAAGGACAAGTCTTTGCTCCAGAAAGGAATAAGGTTGTCATGGAGGAAGTGGAGAAGCTCTTAGCAGCCAGTTTTATCAGAGAGGTTTTCTATCCGGAGTGGCTTGCCAATGTCGTCATGGTGAAGAAGTCCAACTAAAAATGGCGAATGTGCGTCAATTTTACAGATCTCAACCATGCTTACTCGAAAGACAGGTTCCCACTTTGACTAACTCGTAGATTCTACAGTTGGTCATGAGTTGCTGACCTTTATGGATGCCTTTTTAGGCTACAACCAAATCCGCATGAACGAGGAAGATCAAGAGAAAACTTCCTTCGTCACTAGCCAAGGGTTGTATTGTTACAAAGTCATGTTGTTCGGCCTGAAGAATGCAGGGGCTACCTACCAAAGGCTGGTGAATCACATGTTCAGTAAGCAGATTAGACGAAACATGGAGATATATGTGGACGACATGCTTGTAAAAAGCAAAAAGGCACAGTTGCACCTGGATGACATCAAAGAAACTTTTGACACATTGAGAAAGTTTCAGATGAGATTAAACCCGGTGAAATGTGTGTTTGGGGTCTTGTCAGGCAAGTTTCTGGGTTTCATGGTTTCCCAATAGGGGATCGAAGCCAACCCAGAGAAAGTCAAAGCCATACTTGACATGACCTCCCTAAGGATCGTGAAGGAAGTACAGAGGTTGATTGGACGAATAGTGACTTGAACAAGTTTGTCTCTAGGGCCACAGATAAGTGTCTTCCATTTTTTAAGACATTGAAGCAGGCCTTCTAGTGAACTAGAATGCGAAGTAGCTTTCCAGGCAGTCAAGGAATACTTGTCCAAACCACCACTCTTAAGCCCGTTTGTTGAGGGGGAAGAGATGTTCCTTTACTTAACTGTGTCATAAACAGCTGTGAGCTTAGCTTTAATCCGTAAAGAGCTTAGGGTCCAGAGGCCGGTTTACTACACAAACTAGGCCTTCAAGGAGCAGAGGCAAAATACCTGAGGATAGAAAAGTTGGCTTTCACTCTAATTGTCGCATCTAGGAAGCTTCGTCCATACTTCCAGGCTCATACCATCCTCGTCATGACAGACCAACCCCTCCGGAAGGCTATGGGCAGGCCAGATGCTGCAGGAAGAATGGTTCAATGGGCCGTGGAGTTGAGCCAATTTGATATTGGCTATAGACCACGGGCAGCAATTAAAGCCCAAGCATTAGCTGACTTCGTTTAGCTGACTTTGTTGCTGAATTCACCATGAAGGATCAGAATCCATAAGTAGATTATTGGACTATATATACAGATGGGTCGTCAACCGCGGGCGTTGGGGGTGTAGTTGTGATTCTCCTATCTCTAGAGAAAGACATCCTCAGATACAAGGTCCAACTTCAGTTTCTAGCAACAAACAGTGAAGTGGAGTATGAGGCGGTACTTATAGGCCTGAGGGTTGCTAAAGCATTGGGGGTCAAGAACTTAAAGCTGAATTCAGATTTAAAGCTAGTGGTCGGATAGATAACCAAGGAGTATGAGGCAAAGGAAGACAAGATGAAAATGTACCTGAAACTAATCATCCAGTTAGTTTCTGATTTTGATGATGTCAGGATCAATTGGGTATTAAGGGAGGAGAATTTTGAAGCAGACAAGGTGGCTAGATTTGCATCATCTAACTGTGATGTAGGTCGACCTAGGCTATACATGGAGGTGCAAAGCCTCCCAAGCATAGAAGAGTTGGACGTAATCTATGTCCAATCCGGAGGAAGTTGGAAGGATTCAATAATCACTTACCTTAGAGATGGCACACTCCCACCAGATCCTTCAGTGGCCAAGAAATCAGAGTAAGGTCGTCCAGATTCATGATCTTGAATGACGAGCTTTATAAGAGAGGGTTTTCCCAACCTTACTTGAAGTGCCTAGATTTCGAAGATGCTGCAAATGTGCTGAGTGAGGTCCATGAAGGTGTTTGTGGCAATCATTCAGGCCCACGATCACTCTTAGAGAAAGTGGTACAAGTGGGATACTTTTGGATGACCATGGTGAAGAATGCAGTCCAAGTCGTCCAAAAGTGCGACAAGTGCCAGTGGTTTGACAATACACAGCACGTTCCAGCAGAGCACATGACTACCATTTCGTAACCATGGCCATTCTTAACATGGGGAATTGACATTGTAGGTCCCCTACCACCGGGTAAAAAGCAAGTCAAGTTCCTAGTTGTCGTAATTGATTATTTCATGAAATGGGTGGAAGCAGAACCTTTGGCAGTTATCACAGAGGCAAAAATAAAAAACTTCGTTTGGAAGAACATCGTCTGTCGGTTCGGGATTCCGAGGGTGCTTATCTCTGACAATGGGCGACAATTTGACAACAACAAGTTCAGGGATTTCTGTAAGGAGTTGCGGATCAGAAACCACTATTCCTCCCCTAGACATCCACAAGCTAATGGGCAGACTGAAGTCACATATTGAACTTTGGTTAAGTTAATCAAAGCTTGACTTGAGGGGGCAAAGGGAGCATGGACTGAAGAACTTCTAGGAGTTTTATAGGCCTATAGAACAACTGTGAGAACACCAACATGCGAAACACCCTTTAAACTGGCATTTGGAACTGAAGCAGTGATTCCTGTGGAGGTTGGAATGTCAAGCCTCAGACGAACGTACTATGACGAGCATAGCAACTACGAGGGACTTAAACTCACCATGGACTGCTTACTTGAGGTTAGGGACGATGCAGCTCAGAGGATGGCTCTGTACCATGAGAGGATGACAAGGTACCACAATCAAAGGGTGAAACTGAAACATTTCAATCCTGGAGATATGGTTTTGCGGAAGGTTTCCCAAGCTACCAAAGATCCAACTCAAAGGAAGCTAGGCCCCAATTGGAAAGGTCTGTACAAGATCATCCGTTATTCGAGAAGAGGGAACTATTACTTGGAAGATGTGAACGGAAGACCCTTGCCTCGTCCTTGGAATGCAGAGCACCTCAAGAAGTACTATCAGTGAAGGAGCTGACACCCAACGTCAATAAGTTTTAGTGCCTGGAGCACCTCACCTTATTCACCAACAGATAAGCGAGACTTTATTGTTTTCTTGTTTAAGCTTTACTTTCATACTTTCAGCAATTTCATTTTTTGTTAAGTACTATCCTTGTAACACCTTTTATAAGCAAGGATGAATAAAGCAAATAGGCACTCTAAAGCCATTTCTTTCCAAAAGATCAAGTCTCAAGCATCTTGTGAGGAAGCAAACTCTCCTCATTCAAAGTGACGAACTTAAAAGCACAATGTGGATGATAAAAACTCCGTCAACATTAATGATGAGTTTAAATCATAATGATAAAAATTATGTCAGTGCAATGATGGGTTTAAATCATAAACCATGATAAAAACTCTGTCAATGCCACAACTAGTTTAAATCATAAACCATAATGATAAAAACTCTGCCGAGTTTAAATAATAAGCGATAAGCATTTCGTCAACACAATGATGAGGGTAGATTGCAGCACTTGCAAAATGACAAGTCTAAATCACGACATCGGTGACAAAAGAATTCGTCCGTAAAATTACAAGTTGGAGTTACTCTATTAGTGATGAAATTCTAAAATAAAAACTTTTGCATAGACAAATAAAGATGCATCTATTGTGAGAGAAAGTTGTAGCTCTACCAACGAAAAGTCTCTCTAAAAGCAAGACCATAAGATGGCCAAGAGCATAAGGCTTCCTGCAAAGAAGGTATCATCATGTTCAACGAAATAAAAGAGGCACATTCAAGAAAGACTTCGAAACAAGAAAAGTAGTTAAATAGAAGCCTCAAAACCAAGATGCAACAAGTGTTTGAAACAACTTCAAAATCAAGAGGTAACAAGTGTTTTTGATAGTTAAAGCCCCAAAACAGGGGGCAACCATTGTTCACAAAAAGAAAAGAAAAGATCAATGTATACTAAGAAAGAGGAACAACAAACTCATCGGTAACTACATTTTCCTTCTCCCCAACGGTGTCCTTTCCAGCGGTATCGTTCTCTACAACTACATTAGTGTCAGTCTCTTCCTGCTCCTTAGCCTCATCTGCAAGAATCTCGGTGTCAATCTTCTTGAAATCCAAGTTAGAAAAATCTACGACCAAGCTATGGTGCTTCATTTTCCATCTTCGCAGAAGCTCAAAACCTTTAAAGTATTGAATGAATTAGATGTCCAAACACTGCTCAGACTGCATGAACTTCTGGATGACCTTGTCTCTCTCGGCATCAGTCTTCAGGAGAGCAGCTTGGATTTCTTCGTCCTTCTGGATAACGAGTGCTTTTTCCACCCGCAAGGCTTTAGTAAGTTCCTTTATTTTCTCGTTTGCCTTGTTTGTCTCGTCCATATCCACGATCAGGTCCTTCCTCAACTTTGAACTTTCAACTTTGACGGATTCCAATTTTGAGTTGACCACCACGACCTTCTCCTCGGTACTTAAATAATCCGTTGTTATAGCAAGGATTCTCCAAGGACATGTGTAGAGAGAGAGAGAGAGAGAGAGAGAGAGAGAGAGAGAGAGAGAGAGAGAGAGAGAGAGAGAGGCTAGGTGCTTAAACATATACGAATAAGTACGAAAGGAAGCAGTGAGGAAAAAGACATACCTGAACCAATTTGTGGATATGGCGGCTGACCAACTCATGAGAAGGAACAGATGACATGCCCTTGAGCTCTTCGTCTATTATCACGTTGTGAGCGCAGCCTAAAGCAGTGGCAGGGTCATCCCAAACACTCCTCCTAACCTTGCCCTTTCCTTTCCTTTTGAACGTGTGGTGGAGGGAGTAAAAGCTGTCACTTCTAAGGATGGGGTTCGAGAAGATGGAGCAATTTGAATAGAAGGGAGCACGACAGTTTCACCTTTCTCTTCACCCAGTTTCCGCTTCTTTGAATCCACAGTAAGATTAGACAGAGGCTCATTTTTCAGTCCTCTGATGCAAGGATATTATTTTTGCTGTACCTGGTGGCCATTTTTGCTGATAAGAAGAAAAGAATGAGTGATTAGAAGTATGCAGAGACAAGATCACTTAAAAAAAAAAAAACTAAAAGGACGATCTTACTTTTTTCCTCTCGACGAATTTTCTCCAGCACGTACTCGAAGGCTCGGGCCCTAGGCAGCAATCAAACAGATGATGAGTGTCAACTAGATCGTTTAAGTCCTCGATCTCCCGAGCAAAATCAAGAGTTGCTTGAACCCGACTACGATTCCGGTCCTCCAACTCAGGACGATCAAAGGCTGCAGGAATTGAAAGATAGACATTGTTAGGCAAGCAGTTGTAATGTCAAAGAAAACTAAGGGAGACGATGAAAAGTTCGCACCAAGCGCAGAAACTTCCCATTTTTGCATTGACCTCGGGACTTCCCCCTAGAAGTCGTCTGACATAGTTTCCCAACCCGTTCCAGAAATAAAAAGTATCATGATTTCCAATCACAAAAAGATGAGGGAAAGCCTTTGACGATCCTAGACTTTCTATCCTAGGGTAAAAGCTCAAAATACCCGTGATAGGTGGAGTTTTTCAGAAGGTACAAATGCAAAAACTCGTTTAACGTAATCATATCTCCATCACAAGCGGACACCCAAATAGATATTCAACTTATAATTGTCCTCCAGGCATTAGGGACGAGTTACCCCGGGGCAATTTGAAAATTATGAAGAAGTCACATAATAAATGGGTGGACGGGGAAATGGAGACCACACAGGAAGTCCGCCTCATAGAAGCACACTCCTCAATGGGCAAAATTGCAAGCTTTCTCGCCAAGACGGGGTAATCTAACAAAGGTATGCCTTTGGGAAACTGGAATCTTTTTCTAAAGCCTTTCATATGCGTCTCTTTCAAAGAACAGGACTCAGAAAGGGCGTGCAAAGGAGGAGAAGAAGAAGACGAAGGAAGTTTTGACATAGTCGTGTCAGTCTCTTTGGCTAGGGATTCCACGTTTGAAGACAGCCCTGTCTCCAAGTGATGTTCTATCAATAAATGGCGAATTAGGGGGTAGAGGGTGAGCAAAACAGGCTTGAGGGGAGTAAAATGAGACACAAACCGACCAGCCTGGGGACGCCGACCAGAAGAATATTCAAAGTAAACTCCTAACCTAGCAAAGAAAAAGGAAATCATAGGGCACTCTCGCCTGACAAAATCAAAACCAACCATTAAAACACAAAGGAAGGAGGCCTTACCAGGGAAAAATGAAGCTTGAAAACTCCTCAGTACTCTGAAGTGCAGACCAAATAAGGCGGAATAAGAGGAACCATTTTCTTAAATAAGGAAAAACTAGAATTAAAGCGCGCCAAGATCAATGCGATTTCACACACAACGCGAATCGGGAACAGACACGTGGTTCTTTCCTGAGAAGTAGTTGTTTCACATTTAAGATGGAAGCAAAGTTTCGGGATTCGGGAAGATACGAACCGCCATGATTGATCACATTCCTAAGATTTTCCAAAATCTTGACAACAACGGAATGGGGGGCAATTGATAAAGATCAGTTAAACGTCATCCAATGTAAAGATGACCATAGCCACATCTAGGTCGGGGACTAGTAAAATGACGAAAGGCTGTCCATATGAAAGAGATGAGCCTATACATATTAAAGCCAGAAGTGAATTCCATTAAGCCAGTTGACAAGGGATAAATGCACTGAAGCAGTTACAAAAGCAATAATGAACTAACGGTCACCTGTTACACATTAAACAGAAACTTCATTACCATTAAATGCCACGTTTCCTTCAGGAGAAAAACGCCTAGAGGAGCATTAACTGGCATAATTGACCCGCCAGAAAGGAAACTATAAAAGGCAATGGAACCAAGGTTATTTTCTTCATAAAAAAACTGAGGAGAGAGCAATTGCACTACCCATTGAGAACCATACACTGACTTAAGCATCAGAGCATTCCCCACTGGACCCCATGCATGAATCTTCCTTGTTTTAATCTTTTCTTAACTACAGGTGCAGCAATTTGTCCATCGGCACTGACGAGGAGCATATTGACGAGGTCAATTTCCGACTTCATCACAATGCATATTAGGATTCTAAGTAGCCAACCTTGGCTATGTTTTGGATAACCATTCCAACAACGCTTTGGTGACAAGCTTTTGCCGACTTTGGAGTTTTATATTTTGGAATAGTAAATTACTAGGTTTAAGGACACTTTTATCCTAATTTTGTGCACAATTTGCTAGAGTGGTCAAGGTGGTGGACAATCATTTTAACAATGACCTACCATTCAACTAGTTCAGCGCATTGTGGCAAAAGTTGTTTTCTTAGACTTAGGGTGAGTTTGGTTGGGCTTTTTGAAAAAGTGCATAATAAAAAAGTGGAGTTTTTTAAAAAGTTCATAATGAAAGAGTGTTTTTTAAAAAAACTGAGTGTTTGGTAAAAACTGTTAAAAAGTGTTTTTTAAAAAAACTGAGTGTTTGGCTAGCACTTATAAAAGTGGCAGTTTGAGTTATAAATTACCAAAAAGGACAAGATATATAAAAAGAGAATTCTTTGTTTTAATTACCTCTCTTAATGCAAGTTATGAACACAATATTTTCACAAAAATTTCACAATAAAGTTAATATGACAAGTTGTTAATGGTAGGAAAAAAAAAATTAATGTCACTAGTAGGTCTAAATGAGAACCAATAACAACTTACTAGGTAAACTTTATTATAAAATTGTTATAAAAATATTCTATCAATAGCACTATTTTTTTAGAAAAAAAAATAGTGCTAATTTAAAAAGTTTAGAGATATAATAAAATGTTACAATATTTTTACAATACTCTTTATTTTTTGTTGTGGTCAATCCAAGTCTAATATTTTATTAATTTATTTAATTTTATTTTGACATATGGAATATTTGATACCTCAACTGTTATGAAAATTTGTTGTGTTTTAACACAATTGTAATTTTTTTAAAGTAAATTTCCATCTCCATGTGTCCCACTCTAGGAGGCAAAAAAAAAAAAAAAAAAAAAAAAAAAAATTTCTAGACCTTTTTTCTCATCCACACATTTCTTCCCCCATTCACATCAAATATCATTTCTTTTCTTTTCCTCCACTCACTAGTCACTCTCTTGTCTCTTCTCTTCTTCAAGTCTTTGTCCTCACCCTAAATACACAGAGAAAGCAACCAAAACACAAACACACACACACACACACACAGAGAAAAAAGAAAACACTGAGAGAGTGAGAGAGGTTTGGGGACGAAATCCATGAAAGAGCCATCGGAGAAGACGAAGGTGGTGGTACGGCACCTCCCTCCATCACTCACGCACTCCGATCTCTCCGTCAACGTCGACGAAAAATTCTCCAGCCGTGTGATTCTACTGTGCTTGATCTTTGCTGCGTGATTCTACTGTGCTTGATCTTCCTCCAGAACATTCCAGTTTCACTCCGCAGAGCTCTTTCTTTTTTCTTTTTTTTTCTTCTTCTTCTTCCTATGTGATTCTGCTGCTTGATCTCTTCTGATTTTGCTATATTCTGATTTTTTTCTTTTTTTGCATTTTGAGGAATCCTAATTTGCAAGGGATTGATTTTTTATTTTCCTTAGCTAATTTGGGAATTTGTTATAGATTTTTTTGTGTTTGGATTTGGAAATTTGTTATTGAGAGGTTAGAAGGTAGAGCAGAGAGATAAGAGGAATGAGGAATGGTGTGAAAGGGTAATTTGGTAATTGCCCTGTGAGTCCAACGGATAGATTCAAACGTGCACCGGCTTTTTCCAAAATGGAGCTCTAAGCTCCTTTCAGGATATGCGCGTTTCTTCACAAATATAAAACGCAACTTTTTGAAAAAAGTTGCGTTTTGTGCTGAACCAAACGCACATAAAGGGCTGGCTTTTTTAAAAAGTGGCTTTTTGAGCTCAAAACGTTGAAACAAACGAGCACTTAGTAATGATATATTGATTGATGTCTCTCTCTTTGTATTTTATTCAAGTCTTTTGTTATTTTTTAGAGCCAGTTTATTTAGGTTTTGTGTGAGATTTGTGATACTACTATAATTTGTTTAATTTACTAGTAAAACTCTTACTTCAACGCTACTCGTTAATGCAAGTTTACTCTCAACCAAATAATTTGTTTAATTCTTATAAGCTTAACTTTGATGCAGCTGTTTTCAAAGCTTCTAAGTCAGCTGGGATTGAGATTATGGCTCGTGATTGGCACGGGGAAGTTGTTGGTGCTTTGTCTCAGCCTATCCCGACTTCTCACTCGGTTGCAGATATGGAAGCACAGGCTTGTCGAAGAGCTGTCTAGTTTGTTGTTGAAATTGGGCTTTGCAGAGTTGTTTTTGAAGGAGATTCAACTTTGGTGATCAATTCTATTACTCAAGGAGTTGCTGATTTCTCTACCTATGGAAACATCATTGATGAAATTTGTTGTATTGCGGTAAATTTCCAGTTTGTCAAATTCAATCATGTAAGTCAAATATGTAATTGTGTTGTTGATGTTTTAGCTAAAAAAGCTAAAAACGTTTTGGAGCTTCAGGTGTGGATGGAAGATCCTCCAGATGACAGTGTTCCCCTATTGCTATTTGATGTTCATTATTATTTTTTTTTCTTTCAATAAAGTCCCAAACTCTGGTTTCTAAAAAAAAATAATAATAATATTGAAGCACGTAAATTTTAGTGTTTTCTATATAATATTTATCGGGCGCAACTTACGTCTAGTGCTCCAGTGCACTGGATGCGTTGTGATTGTGACACGTGTCCAAAAATAGACACATGTCACAATCGGTGCGGCTCCAGTGCACTGGAGCACTGGACATAAACCGCACCCATATTTATCTATTTATTTATTTTTATTTCGCATAAATTAACTATAATTAGTTTGAATTCTTTATTTAAATTTAGAGCTTTTCAAGTTTCCTTTGGGGACTTTACACAAGTAGTTTTTTTTTTTTTTTGAGTAATTAATCTATTATATTTGGTTGAGAGTAATTAATCTATTCCATTGGGTTTTTGGTAGTGTCGACAAACCTTTCATCAACAACAAAATTTCAAATGGTAGAAATTCTAATTGCACGAATGATTTTAATTTGTGGTGGGTAAAGATATACACTTGGTTAATGTAGTAATGTTGTGGGTGTGGGGACTAAAAAGACCTAAGTAAGTATTTGGGCATTGGGCTTTGTTGATGGGCGCTAGTTTGTTTAGACTAAAAGCCTCCTAGAACCGTAACTCGGCCCATGAGTCGAGAGTTCGAGGACGAACATCTCCTCGGACAGACCCACGATGACCCTGGGACCCGCCAAAAAGATCAAGGCAGGGTTACATAAAAATCGTTGGTTAAAAGGGGGACTTAGGCGCCATCTAGACGCAACGGTGTGAGAGAAATATCTTATGAAAAGGCTGCCACCTCCACATTAAAGACCCTACACCTACCTCCCTGGTCGCATTAATGGGGGAGTGACCCCTGAACAGTAGAATTAAACTTTCCAGCTATTATAAAAAGACTTCAAGAAGGTGGTGGAGAAAATGAGGATTATTTTTGGGGGAGGAGCAGAAAAGAAACTAAGAACTGTAACTTTGGCATAAAAGAGAAGTAATATATAAATTGTCCTCGGCTTACGTCCGAGGAGGTTCTCTTGTCATATTTGTTTATCATTTGCAAAGATTGTGGCATTATAGCCTGCTTGTCACGTTTCCAATACCCCTAAACTAGATTGCAGACCCATACTCTACAAATTTCATTGTTTAAGGTTCATTGGGCCTGAGCCCACGTGTGTTTTTGGGTCCAGGTACAATTGAGTGCTTACAGTGGGCACTAAAAGGAAAATGAAGGCTTAACTATAGATATCTAACCCCCTAGATTGAGGGATGTACATGCTGTCATCAATTCTAACTTGTATTTCTCAACCCAAAAAAAAAAAAATTTAACTTGTGAAAGCGAACTGAGACATAAATTACAATGTAACAAAAATGTCGACTATAAAACAAAGTTTATGGACATGTTTTCTAATAAAAAAGATTAGGTTAACATGCAAAATTGATCCTCTAAGTTTTTTCAGATTTTATTTTAGTCTTTTAACTTTATTTTCATTCATTTCAGTATTTTAAATAATTGTTTGGATAAAAATTATAGCGTCTACGTTTTGGGAGGGACGCGTTTCAGCTTTTTTTTTTTCTTCCTTTACACGCGCTTCAGCTGGGGGACAAAAGTTACTGTTCATGCACTTTTCAGCCACTTTTTCATTAAAAATGGGTCACACGGCACTATTCACACATTTAAAAATTATTTTGCTATAGTATTTTCAGTTTTTAGCTGTATCCAAATAGACCCTAAGTTTCAAATTTATTCAATTAAGACCTTTATGTCTTTATTAAAAAAAAAATTTTTTAAAAAAATCTAGAAAATATTTTTCAATCATTAATTGAATTTTTTTTAATTAAATCTAAAAAAAATTTAAAAATTAACCATAACATATAACAAAAGTTGATGGAAAAGTTTTAATTGAATAAACTTAAAAGTTAGAAGACTAAAATGAACGAAAGCAAAACTAAAAAATTGAAATGAAATATGAAGAAATTTAGAGAGTCAGCTTTACATTTTGACCAAAAAATTAAGAAAATTGAATGTGTACCCAATGAAAACAAAAGCACACATTCCAAGAGAAACCAGTTTTTCTAATCAAATTAACATGCAATTTCAAGGGAATTAAGACACATCTAGTGAAGTATGACACATATTTTCAAACTCTTTTGGACCTATTTTCTAAGAAAATTACAACTTATTTTTCAATAGAATTCCCTACATGCTTTTCACGAAATTTTACTTTTTTTTTTTTTTAATGATATATCACTTAAAACTTGATATGTGACAAGTTTTTATTTGTGAAATATAGAGTGAACTAGGAAAAATGGAATAGAAGATTTGGACTCTCGATTGAAACCCCAATTTTTATTTGTGATGTAACTAGGGTACAAAATCTAAGGTATACCAACTTCAAAATTTAAAACATATCACTGAGTTTGTGACTTTTGATCGATCAAGTATCAATTGAATGTCTATCAAATTTTGAATCTCAATTGATCGAGTGATTGATGAAATTTAGATAGTGTCTTTTAAGTACTTCAATACACACATTGATCTTGAAAACTTGAATAACAGTTACAGATTTAATAAATATTGAATTGTGATAGAATTCCTCGATCTAATTCTAGCAATGTTATAAATGGAATTCAAATACTATGATTGTAGAATTTCATATAACAATTTTGAAATATAAAAATTATGATACCATAATCAAGCGGTTAATTTTTGTTTGTACAACCTAATTTTTCATACTACCGTTGATGTAACAAATTTTTTATATGCGTTAATAAATAAAAAAAAACGTTCCGTAATATAATAGAAAGGTAATGGAATAGTTTACTCTTAATTTGTGACCTTTCAGGAATTCTTTCTTTTTTCGTGTATATGGATGGTGCAATTCGGCAATTTAAATCAAAACTTACTTGACCAAAAGCTTTAAAAACTGCATGAAATTAGGGAGAAGAAAAAAAATTATTATTAAAAATGGTGTGCAAAAGTATTCCATAATAGTTGGTATATATCAATTAGATTTAAGTCGGCCAGTCAATAATTCAAGTACCAACTCCACACGCAGTTTTTATAACAACGATTCTCGATTTATTTATTGAGCAAAAGCTGATGTAATCATAACAATCATCTTCCAATTTAAAACTGCATCTTTTTCAATTTGATTTCAATCTACCACTCTTGCTTCTAAACCCAAAAATTAAAGCACCAATACAAGACTTCACCAATATTTATCACCGCTATTTATCCATATTTATATCCACAACCACAAGTGCTTAATTGCGTTTACTTGTTGGAATAGGTCCATTTTTGCAGCTAAGTCCACGTATTCGAATCAACATACAAGGTTCCCCATTTGAATGGGCAAAATTGAAGAAGATCATATATAAAATTAATTTTGTACGTGCATTCACACTGATTATCTATGACCATATATACATACATTACGTGTGTGTTTATCTATATATATGTTATGATCCTCTCATCCAATTTCATAACATACTTAGTGCTACTCTCAAATAGTTACAAAAAATGGATTTTAGAAAACCCAATGGTCTCTTTAGCAACAAGAGCTTCATCTTCCAACTCCTCACTGGACCATGGTTCATGGTTTTTGCATCATTGCTAATCATGTCCACTGCAGGCACACCCTATGCCTTTGGACTATATTCCAGCGTGATCAAATCTGTGCTTGGCTACGACCAATCCACACTCAATTTGATCAGTTTTTTCAAGGACGTGGGCACCAACGTTGGTATCCTACCAGGCCTAATCAACGAGGTTACACCCCCATGGGTGGTGTTATCAACTGGTGCACTTGTGAACTTTTTGGGGTACTTCATGATATGGCTATCCGTGACAGAAAAAATAGCAAAGCCCCAAGTGTGGATGATGTGCTTGTACATCTTTCTTGCTGCAAATTCAACTGCTTTTGCCAACACTGGAGCACTCGTAACCTGCGTGAAGAACTTCCCGGAAAGCCGTGGCGTGGTGCTAGGGCTTCTAAAGGGATATGTTGGTCTCACTGGTGCTATAATCACTCAACTCTACCATGCTTTCTATGGTAATGACACGAAGTCTTTGATTTTGCTTCTAGGGTGGCTTCCTGCTGCTATATCTTTCGCTTTTCTACGTACAATAAGAATCATGAAGGTGAATAGGCAACAAAACGAGCTCCAAGTGTTCTATAATTTCCTTTATATATCACTTGGCCTTGCTGGGTTTCTAATGGTCATGATTATAGTAGAGCAAAAGGTCACGTTCACAAAGAGCGAGTATGGTGGAAGTGTAGCTGCGGTGCTGCTTTTGCTCTTTCTCCCACTTGCTGTGGTTATCATAGAAGAGCGTTATCTTTGGAAGAACAAGAATATATCATCACTTAACGATTCTTCCCAGGTGAAAGTAATCACTGAGAAGCCAAAGGCAGAAAGTACTACCGCATCTTTTGCACAATCCATTCCTGACACAACTAATATGGTCCCTGAATTGGACAAAGAAAAGCATGTTTCATGTTGGAGAAACGTGTTCAGCCCACCGGATAGAGGTGACGACTATACCATACTACAAGCACTCTTCAGCATTGACATGTTGATATTGTTCTTCTCAGCAATTTGTGGCGTTGGAGGCACTTTAACAGCAATAGATAATTTGGGACAAATGGGAACTTCGCTTGGGTACCCAACTCGAAGTATAAGCACATTTGTGTCTCTCGTGAGCATATGGAATTATCTTGGACGAGTGACCTCTGGTTTGGTCTCTGAAATACTATTGAAAAAGTACAAGTTCCCTCGGCCTCTCATGCTGACTCTAGTGCTACTATTAGCATGTGTTGGTCACCTTCTAATCGCGTTTAATCCTCCAGGTGGTCTCTATGTTGCATCGATAGTTATCGGGTTTTCTTTTGGTGCACAATGGCCGTTACTTTTTGCAATAATTTCTGAAATTTTTGGCCTGAAGTACTACTCTACTTTGTACAATTTTGGGTCAGTGGCTAGCCCAATTGGACTGTATGTACTCAACGTAAAGGTCACTGGGCATTTATATGATAAGGAAGCTAGAAAGCAGCTGGCTGCCTCAGGACAATTAAGGAATGCTGGGGAGGCTTTGAATTGTATTGGGGTTGAGTGCTTCAAATTGTCATTCATTATAATTACTGCTGTGACATTGTTTGGCTCGCTTGTTTCTCTCATTCTGGTGCTGAGGACTAGGAAGTTCTATAAGAGTGACATTTACAAGAAGTTCCGGGAGGAGGCGAAGTTGGCCGAGAGGGAGATGGCTATGGCCGGAGACCACATTGGACCCGAAAATGGTCGCTAGGCTACCAATAAAAGTCGTTAATTTTATTAGTGAAATGGAAGACTGGTTTTATTTGAGGATGAAATTAGGTTTCATAGAGTTTTTTCTTTTTAATAATTTGATGGTTAAGGATTTATACAAAAAAAAAATGATGGTTACAGTGACTTTCTTTACGAGGGAAAACATATAATATTAAGTTACAAGATTCTTGATTAAGCTTGAAAATACAGATTTGGTATAAATGGTGAGAATTTCATTGTTAGGCTTAAATTGTTCCTTATAAGAAAAAATATAATACTATGTTCTATCTTTATTTATTTTTTTGGTTGCAACTTGCAAGGTAAAAAAATGGTCTCCTGAGACGTATTAACGTTTGGGCTTGCTTAAATTACTCGGAATAAAATAAAGAGCTGGTGACTTTATTGGTTGACTTGACCAGTCTCAATACATTTGATAATGGTTACAGTGTTACACAATTGCTCTACATTTATAGTTATAAAATCGTTTAAAGAAATATGGGATAAATTTTGGGCTATTGACAAATAAACATGTTTTGAATGATCAGATTTTTATTTTTTTATTTTTTTATTTTTTGTCGAGAATACTAAGTATTTTTAATATACACACATACGAAGAGAGGAAGGAAAGTTTTTTAAAGAAACTTACAATGATGTATATTCAAAAAGGTCTGAATGATCAAAATTGACAATTTATAAAAGAACTAATAGTTTCTAATTTATATAATTTTTTTATTTTAACGTGGTAAAAGTTTTTTTTCCTCACTAATTAGGAGAATTCCTACAGCCTGTTTATTGTACCCTAATCTTTAATATATAGTGCACCGTCCCCAAGAATGTTTAAAATCCATGTGACCATTTTATTAGCATTTTTATTTCTTTTTAAATTTGATCATTGGAGAATAAGATATTTAAATTTGGAATAATGTCCATTGAAAATATAGAAAATATTAACCAGTTGAGATACAAAATTCTTTGACAACCAATTTACTGTTTTAGTTAGTTAATGTCAATCCTTTCATTATTCTTCCTAAGTTCTAATAATCCATTTGACACCGGAAGTGTTTGAAGTATTAGCTAACCTAATATGAGTTTAAAAAGCCCAACTAAGATGACTTTTAGGCCCAATGAATAAGTCCCCTTTTTTTTTAATCAATTTTTTCCTCCGATTTAGATGATATTTAAAGATTAAGAAGTCATTTTGTCCAAGGAATCAAATAACATTTAATTAGAATTTTCTAGGAAATATTACAGCCTCTCATTTCAGCTTCTGGATAAGGCAGAAAAGCCCTTTACTAGTTTTACTAGTTTCTATGAGTCCAATTTGACTCAATCTTGAAAATGTAATGTTTTGAATGCTATTTTTTTTCCCCTATGCTTAGAGGGCTATACTAAATACAATATAAGTTATTTAGCTGGAATGTTATTTTTGTTTTACTATGCTTAAAGTGTTATTCTAAGTACCATATAAGTTATTTGGTGGATGTTTTGAATGTTATTTTTTTCCTATGCTTAAAGGACTGTTCCAAGTAGGGATGGCAATGGGGTGGGGCGGGGCCCGAATGATGGAATCTTCATCTCCACTTCGCATGGTTTTGTCTTGTCCCATTCTTGTCCCGCTCCGCATGATGGGAAAAACTTTCTCATCCCATCCCTGCCTCTTGGAGCCCCGCGAACTCCCGCCCCACCCTGTAAAACTCTACTTTTTGTTAATTTGCCCTACAATTAGTACAATTTTCACTACAACAAAAGTGGACTATAGTGACGAAACATTTCGTCACAATATGTCCTTATTTCGTCACTGAATACGTATGGTGACGAAACAACATTCGTCACCTAAGCTCCGTCACAAAATGTATTGGTGATGAAAATGTTTCGTCACCAATAAAAAAATGATAGGTGACGAAATTTTTTCGTCACCAACAAAAAATGATAGGTGACGAAAGCTTTTCGTCACCTAATATTTTCGTCACTAAACCTTATTTTTAGTGACGGAATATTTCGTCACCAAATGTATTTTTTTTCCCAATTTCAATAGATTAGGTGACGAAGTTTTGCGTCACCGATTGTTTTTTTTTTCTTTTTAATTTCAATAGATCAGGTGACGAATTATTTCATCACCAATTTCTGTTTATAGTCAGATATGGCGACGAAAATTATCGTCACCAATTTTATTTTTTTATTAATATTCTTTACATTTACTTGTCATTACATTAACCTATTCATTTTTAACCAAATCCATATAAAAAAAATTCATTCATTTCTAACCAAATCCATAAAAAAAACATCCATAAAATCTAAAAATGCAATAAAGATGTTCACAAAATAATTACAACCATTTATATACAAATGATGTCTTCGCTTCCAAACTTTACAGAAAATTATTTGAGTTCAAGTAGTCCCACAAAAGCTATCTTTTTGCCACCAATCCCATATCTGCACAAGCATAAAGGAAAATACATCAATAGCAAACTAGACTGCAAACCTATATCCCTGATAAGATGTACTACAACAACAAAAAAAAGATTATTATTAGTAAGACAATGCAAAAAATGTCCACAGAATACCCAATAACAAACTAGACAAAATAATCATAATGCAACATCATATGAAGCCAAACTATCAAAGAAAGAAGACCCACAACATTCTCATCAAATAAAAACCCAACCCACATTACAAACCATGGAGAAATCATAAAGAATGCAGAAAAATCCCAATTTAAAACAAAACAAATAAAAAGAAATCCAAAACAAAAATCCAACCACCATCATAAACACAAACCCAACCACCACAACAAAAAAAAAATCTAGCAAACACTATTAAAAAAAAAAAAAAACTAGACACCACCATTAAAAAAACCACAGCCACCACCATAAACAAAAAACTCACTACCACCATTAAACAAAAACTCAGCCACCACCATTAATACAAAAACCCAGCCACTACCATAAACAAAAAACCCACACATCACAATAATCAATAAACTCAGCAACATACATAAACAAAATTCCCACCACAACTATTTTTAAAAAAACAAAACAAAACAAAACCACCACCATTAACACAAAAACCCAGCCACTACCATAAACAAAAAACCCAACCACCACCATTAAACAGAAAGCACAATCACCGCCATTAACACAAAAATCCAGTCACTACCATAAACAAAAAACCCACCACCAACATTAAACAAAAAACTCAATCACCACCATAAACAAAAAACCCACCACCACCATTAAACAAAAAACATGGTCACCACTATTAACACAAAAAACACAGTCACTACCATAAACAAAGAACGCAGTCATCACAATAAGCAAATAACTAACCAATAATAGTTTTAGATCTATAATAGTTCATTCACACCCCTCAAAACCTCCAAGCATTTTGACAATAATTTTCTTCATGTACACGTTTCATATGCCCCATGCTCATTTACTAGCACGACACACTAGCATATTCTAAATGAGCAAAGGGATCCATTAGCCATCATCACAAGCGATAGATTGAAATGAATAAAAATCATTAAACCCAAATCCAGTTACTAAAAATTGCATCAATTACCCCCATTTTCCCAAAAGAAAATGCACAAGTGCTATGTGGTACAAACTAGAAGCATTCAAGTTACCAAAAAAGCTTACGAATAAAAGAATATACTACTATACTATTCATTGAAATAAATGTTTGACTAAAGACTAACCTACAAGAAGGCAGTCTATGATTCTACATTAAAACTCAAACAATGAAAAAGTGGCAAATCCCCAATATTTATGCTTTATTTGTTAAAATTTTCAAGGCCAACAACAAAAACTTAAAATACCCAGATCCATTCCAGAATATCCAATTAATTTCTACTTATGATCAAAGTAACAAAAACAGTTACCCAGTTTGAAAGATCTAATGCAGCACTTTCAACCACCAACAAAAATCACATATCTGAGAGAGAGGATCGATGAGAGAGAGAGCTTACCGGTTTTTTTGGGAGGCTAAGAGGCGTGGGTCTGTATGTGGGAGGAGAAAGAGAGCATCAGTGTTTTGTTTACACAAATAAAAAATAAAGAAAAAAATTTTAGAACGCGCCTGAAAATTTGGCACCGCGCAAAAAGAAATTAAAAAATTTGAGAGATATTATCTCCACAATATTTTTATCATAATTTCACAACAAATTATAGGTGGTTAGTTGTTATTGGTTTAAATTTTAATATAACACTAAAATTACTTTTTTGTCCTAACATAACAACCAATAACAACTTACTACTTAAGATTTGTTATAAAAATATTGTAAAAATATTGTGAAAATACCATTTCTATTTGAATTTGGAAGAGAAGAGACCACGACGAAGCATGACCACAGTATTGCTTGAGTTTCTTGAAATGAACTTCTGCTGCAGAAATACGGAAAGAGACAAACAAATCAAAAGTTACAAAACAACTGAACCTTTAAAAATGGTGTGCTCTATACACAACAAAACAATGAGAGCCACACCTTTTTATTTTTAGTTATTAATCTAGAATAAATGAGAACCACATGCTATGACTTTACTTTTAGCATTTGTTTTATTTATTTATTTTAGAAAGGGCTTTTGTTTTACTTGACATAGTTTAAGGTCTGTACATTGTAGATGGTACAATTACAACTTCTTTGTCCTCAAAAGCATTATTATATACTATATTATACTACTCTATGTTAAAAGTCACGTGAATTTTTTTTTTCTTTTCCTTTTCCTTTTTGTGATAATTATGGTTAGAAAAAAATAGTAATTTTAATTAATTAAGTGAATAAACTTAAAAAATTACTTAATTTTTATATAGCATTAATTAATTCATTATATATAAAATATTTTTTTTATTTTTATGATTACAATTAAACATGTGATTGTCCATTCCAAGAAAAATTAATTGCTTGATGACATGCCTATTAATCTTTAATCACTTTGAAATTTTCTAAGTGTGAAAAATATATGAAGATAATATAATCTAACGGTAGATTTTTAAAAATTCACATTGAATTAAAAAGTATAAAGTTGGGTTCAAGTTACAACTGATCTAACTCTAAAAAATGTTACACCACCAAATAAATTATTATTTAATGCAAATTTTGAAAATCCAACCGTTGGATAACATGTTCTATATGTTCTTAACATGCATGCCAATTTTTATGCCAATCGGATGTAATTTACCATTTTATCTGTAACTCATCTTTTATGTGTTATTTCAAACTACAAAAACTTGAATTCAAACAATTGATTGATGACATACCTATTAATCTTTGATAACCTTGAAATTTTGAAGCATGAAAATATTTGAAGATAATGTAATCTAACGGTAGACTCATCAAAATTCACAACGAATTAGGAATATAGGGTTGGATTCGAGTTACACTCGACGTAACTCTAAAAATGTTACACTACCCAATAACTTATTATTGAATTCATATTTTGAAAATTCAACCGTTGGATTACATTATCTATATGATCTTAACATTCATGCCAATTTTCATGACAATCGGATGTAATTAACCATTTGATCTATAAACTCATCTTTTAGGCATTATTTTAAATTACAAACACTTGAATCTAGACAATAAATTGATGACAAGGCTATTAATCTTTTATCGCCTTGACATTTTGTAAGCATGGAAAATATAAAGATAGTGTAATCTAACCGTAGATTTGTCAAAATTCACATCGAATTAAGAAATATAGGGTTGGGTTCAAGTTACACCTGATATAATTCTAAAAAATGTTACAAGACCCAATAACTTATTATTAAATTCACATTTTGAAAATCCAACCGTTGGATTACATGTACTATATGGTATTAACACGCATGCCAATTTTCATGTCAATCGGATGTAATTTACCATTTGATCTATAAACTAATATTTTATGCATTATTTTAAACTACTGAAACTTGAATCTAGAAAATTGATTGATGGCATGACTATTAATTTCTTATCACCTTGAAATTTTGTAAGCATGAAAAATATATGAAGATAGTGTAATCTAACGGTAAATTTGTCAAAATTCACATCGAATTAAAAAATATAGGGTTGGGTTCGATTTACACCTGAAGTGACTCTAAAAAATGTTACACCACCCAATAACTTATTATTTAATTCATAATTTGAAAATTCAACCGTTGGATTACATGTTCTATATGGTCTTAATATGCATGCCAATTTTCACGCCAATCGGATGTAATTTACCATTTGATCTATAAACCATCTTTTATACATTATTTTAAACTACTAAAACTTGAATCTAGACAATTGATTGATGACATGACTATTACTCTTTTATCACCTTGAAATTTTGTAAGCATGAAAAATTTATGAAGATAGTATAATCTAACGGTAGATTTGTCAAAATTCACATCGAATTAAGAAATATAGAGTTGGGTTCGAGTTACACCTGACATAACTCTAAAAAATGTTACACCACCTAATAACTTATTATTGAATTCAAATTTTGAAAATCCAACCATTGGATTACTTTTACTATATGGTATTAACATGCATGCCAATTTTCATGCCAATCAGATGTAATTTACCATTTGATCTATAAACTCATATTTTATTCATTATTTTAAACAACTAAAACTTGAATCTAAACAATTGATTGATGACATGGCTATTAATCTTTGATCACCTTGAAATTTTGTAAGCATGGACAATATATGAAGATAATGTAATCTAACGGTAGAATTGTCAAAATTCACATCGAATTAAGAAATATATGGTTGGGTTCAATTACACCTGACATAATTCTAAAAAATGTTCCACCACCGAATAACTTATTTTTGAATTCATATTTTGAAAATCCAACCGTTGGATTACATGTTCTATATGGTCTTAACATGCATGTCAATTTTCATGCCAATTTGATGTAATTTACCATTTGATCTATAAACTCATATTTTTTGAATTATTTTAAACTACTAAAACTTGAATCTAGACAATTGATTGATGACATGACTATTAATCTGTGATCACCTTGAAAATTTGTAAGCATGAAAAATATATGAAGATAATGTAATCTAACGGTAGATTTGTCAAAATTCACATCGAATTAAGAAATATAGAGTTTGGTTCGAATTACACCTGACATAACTCTAAAAATGTTACACCACCTAATAACTTATTATTGAATTCAAAATTTTAAAATCCAACCGTTGGATTACTTGTAATATATGGTATTAACATGCATGCCAATTTGCATGCCAATCAGATGTAATTTACCATTTAATCTATAAACTCATATTTTATGCATTATTTTAAACAACTAAAACTTGAATCTAAACAATTGATTGATGACATGGCTATTAATCTTTGATCACCTTGAACTTTTGTAAACATGGACAATATATGACAATAATGTAATCTAACGGTGGAATTGTCAAAATTCACATCGAATTAAGAAATATATGGTTGGGTTCAATTACACCTGACGTAACTCTAAAAAATGTTCCATCACCAAATAACTTATTTTTGAATTCATATTTTGAAAATCCAACCATTGGATTACATGTTCTATATGGTCTTAACATGCATGTCAATTTTCATGCCAATTTGATGTAATTTACCATTTGATCTCTAAACTCATATTTTTTGAATTATTTTAAACTACTAAAACTTGAATCTAGACAATTGATTGATGACATAACTATTAATCTATGATCACCTTGAAATTTTGTAACCATAATAAATATATGAAGATAATGTAATCTAATAGTAGATTTGTCAATATTAACATCGAATTAAGAAATATAGGGTTGAGTTCGAGTTACACCTGACATAACTCTAAAAAATGTTACACCACCAAATAATTTATTATTTAATTTATAATTTGAAAATCCAACCGTTGGATTACATGTTCTATATGCTATGAACATGCATGCCAATTTTCATGCCAATCAGGTGTAATTTGTTATTTGATCTTTAAACTCATCTTTTAAGTGTTATTATAAACTACAAAAATTTGAATTTAGGCAATTGATTGATGACATGCCTATTAATGTTTGATTACCTTTAAAATTTGTGAGCGTGAAAAACATATGAAGATAATGTAATCTAATGGTAGATTTGTCAAAATTCACATTGAATTAAGAAATATGGATCGTGTTTAGGTTACATTTGATGTAACTCTAAATAATGTTACACTACCCAAGAACTTATTATTAAATTCATATTTTGAAAATCCAACCGTTGGATTACATTTTCTATATGTTCTTAAAATGCATGCCAATTTTCATGCCAATCAAGTGTAATTTGTGATCTAATCTTTAAACTCATCTATTATGCGTTAGTTTAAACTACAAAAACTTAAATTTAGACAATTGATTGATGACATGCCTATTAATTTTTGATCACCTTGAAATTTTGTAAGCATGAAAAACATATGAAGATAACATAATCTGACGGTAGATTTGTCAAAATTCACATTGAATTAAGAAATATAGGTCTGGGTTCAATTTATACTTGGTGTAACTCTAGAAAGTGTTACACCACCCAATAAATTATTATTGAATTCATATTTTGAAAATCCAACCGTTGAATTACATGTTCTATATATTCTTAACATGCATGTCAATTTTCATTCCAATCAGGTGTAATTTACCATTTGACTTTAAACTCATCTATTATGTGTTATTTTAAACGACAAAAACTTGAAACCTAGAAAACAATTGATTGATGACATGCCTATTAATCTTTGATCACCTTTAAAATTTGTGAACATGAAAAAAATATGAAGATAATGTAATCTAACTGTAAATTTGTCAAAATTCACATTGAATTAAGAAATATAGGGCTAGGTTTAAGTTACACCTAATGTAACTCTAAAAAATGTTACACCACCCAATAACTTATTATTGAATTCATATTTTGGAAATCCAACTGTTAGATTACATTCTATATATGTTCTGAATATGCATGCCAATGTTCATGCCAATCGGGAGTAATTTGCCATTTGATCTTTAAACTCATCTTTTATGCGTTATTTTAAACTACAAAAGCTTGAATTTAGACAATTGATTGATGACATGCCTAATCTTTAATCACCTTGAAATTTTGTAAGCATGAAAAACATATGAAGATAATGTAATCTAACGGTAGATTTGTCGAAATTCACATTGAATTAAGAAATATAAGTCTGGGTTCAAGTTACACCTGATGTAATTCTAAAAATATTACACCACACAATAACTTATTATTGAATTCATATTTTGAAAATTCAACCGTTGGATTATATGTTCTTTATGTTCTTAACATGCACGTCAATTTTCCCCGCCAATCAAAGCGTAATTTACACATCATTATCCATTTAACTAATTAAATTTAACCTAAAACCTAACTCAACCAAATTATTATAGGTAAACTCCAACCCACTCAATTACCCAATTATCAAAATTACCAAATTGCCTCTAAAGCTTGCAAATTACCAAATTGCCGACATGTACCCTAATCCTAAAAAATGACCAAAATACCTCTAAAATCATAAAATTACCAAAATACCCCTAAAACTTAAAACATTACCAAAATATCCCCCGAAACTAAAAAAATACCAAAATTCACCCTAAAGCTAAGAAATAATTGAAATACCCCTGGAACCTTCAAAATGACCAAAATACCCCCCGAAACTTAAAAATGACAAAAATACGTCCTAAATCTAAGAAATGACCGAAATACTCTCCAAAACTTAAACATTACCAAAATACCCATGAAACCTAAAAATGACCAAAAATACCCTTGAAATATGAAAATTACCAAAATACCCCCCTAAATCTAAAAAAGAACCGAAGATACCCTCGAAACCCAATAAAATGACCAAAATACCCCCTAAACCTAAAAAATGACCAAAATAGCCAGAAATTATAAAAATGAGTATTTTTGTCATTTAGGGGTATTTTGGTCATTTTTAGGTTTGAGGGCATTTCGATCATCTTTTAGGTTTAGGGTGTATTTTTATCATCGTATGGGTTTTAGGGCTATTTTTGTCATTTTATAGGTTTCAGGGGTATTTTGGTAATTTTTAAAGTTTTGGGGGGGTATTTTGGTCATTTTTTAAGGATTAGGAGTATTTTGGTAATTTTAAAGCATTAAGGCTATTTTGGTCAGTTTTTAGGTTTCAAAGTTATTTTGGTTATTTTTTGGGTTTAGGGGTTATTTTGATAATTTTTTGTTTTGGGGGTATTTTGGCCAAATTTTAGGTTTCGAGGGGTAATTTTTTAGGTTTTGTGTGTACTTTGGTCATTTTTTAGGATTAGAGGATTTCGGTCATTTATGAGGTTTAGGGGATATTTTGGTAATTTTTAGTGATTTTTGAGCATATTTGGTGTTTTAGGGGTATTTTGGTCATTTTGAGGTTATTTTATGGGTATTTTGCTCATTTTAGAGATTTAGAGATATTTTGGTCATTTTAGTGGGTTTTTAGCATAATTGGTGATTTTAGAGATTGTAGGAATATTTTGGTCATTTTAAAGGTTTCATGGGTATTTTGCTTATTTTAGAGATTTTGAGGATATTTTAGTCATTTTAGTGGTTTTTGAACATATTTGTTGATTTTATAAAAATTAGCTTTGGGTGGGTTATAAATATCTATGGATAAACAAACCGGGTATATATGGGTATACCGTATAACAATGGCAATCCTTAATTATTTGTAAACAATAGGTGACAAACACTTATTTTGTCACCAAAAATACCTCCATCTTAATATTGGATGATGAATTTGGAATTTCATCACCTCTAGTTAGTCTTTGGTTAAACAATAGGTGACAAAAATTTATTTCGTCACCAAAAACACCTACATCCTAATATTGGGTGACAAATTTAAAATTTTGTCACCTTTGGTAAGTCTTTGGTGACGTGAATATTTCGTCACCCTAGGTTTGCATTTTTTTATGACCTATAGTGACAAAATAAATATTTCGTCACCAATTTGTACATCTTTGGTGACAAAATATTGATTTCGTCACCAATTGGTACATCTTTGGTGACGAAATATTGATTTCGTCACCCATTTTAATATTTTTATAGTATTTGGTGACGAATTCTTCTTTTCCTCACTAAATGTTATCATTCGGTGACGAAATTGTTTATCCTCACTAGATTTCGTCACCATAGCCCACTTTTGTTGTAGTGTTTTTTAACGAAATATATTTCATTAATAAAAATATACTTGAAATTACAACTAAATTTATCCTATTAAATCAAATCAATTTTTAGGAAAAATTGAATAATATATCCAAGCGTTTAACAAGACAATCACAAAAAAAAAAAAAAAACTCATAGTATAACACATAACAAAATAAAGGCAAATAACCACATTGGGTAAATAAGCTAATATTGATATGTTATTTAAATAGTAGGATTTTAAAGTATAAAAAATTTACAATTATAACCCTTAGCAACTCGGGCGGGGCGGGGTGGGTCTAAAAAGTCTAAACCCATCCCCGCCTCGCCCCATGATGCGGGGCTAAAATCTTGTCCCATCCCCGCCTCATCATCTTTGCGGGGTAAGGAAAACCCGCGCGGGACGAAGCAGGGGAGGGGCGGGTTAAGCGGGGTGGGGCAAAATTGTCATCCCTAATTCCAAGTACTATATATGTATTTAAGTTATTTGGCTGGAATGCTATTTTTGTTTTCCTATGCTTAGAGGGCTATTCTAAGTACTATATAAGTCATTTGGTGGATTTTATTGAGTGGTGGATTTTATTTAATCTTCTATCTTTAGTTGAATTCCATTAGGCGATGATAATTTATATCCCGTTGGCTTTTGTTTTAATGGTAAGCTATCTATCAATTTTACTTGGGTTTTTGGTTTGCTTCAACTATCTAAAATTATATATCCAGTCATCCTTCTTTTCTCGAAATCGTCATCTCTTTCCTTATTTTGTCTACTTGGTATTTGACATCTCTGGTGGAAATCAAATAATCAATGTATTTCCTAAATTTCTATAAAAGAAAATATCTCTTACAAATTTTTATAATATTTGATAGTCCTCTTGCTTTTTATGAATTGAAATTTTTTTAAAAAGTATTTTGAATTTCTTATTTTTGGAGCTAAAATGAGATTTCCAAAAAATATTAGGATTTTCATTTTACTTTTCTAATTCCTTATTGAAAATTTTAATTATTTTTCTCCTTCAACATCCTTACTCAAGGGGAATCAGTTACAAAAATAAAAGCAATCATATTTTCTAAAAATAGATAATTTATTCGTGTTCTCCATATTATAAATTCTTAAGCCTTTATTCATCCTCTTAGTTATATTACTAAGTATCCTTGTTTATTTTAAACAACTATATATATAAATATATATATATATATATATATTTATTTATTTATTGTGGGAGGGGTAAGATTCGAACACATAATAGTGCCAAGTGGGTTTGACCTAAGGAGAGGGAAGGTCCATCCTTTCATCAATTCTGGCCCAATACGTTGATAAGAACTCAAATATTGAAACCAAAGAAGCCGACCGCCCTAGGAGCCCAAAGAGTGAACATTCCTCGGTAGGTTTTAGGTAAGCCACTTGGACCAAAAGACAAAATACTAAGGAAAGAAGTAAGGACATACAACTAAAGAAAAAGGGAAATATCTAGATAAAATACTCACCACCTCCGCATTCAATCTCAGCTGGCCGCATTAATGATAGAATGACTCCTGAACAGTACTCTCATAGCTTGCAACACATTCTACTACCTCTAGCAAAATCTTGATGGGACAAGTATCCAAATGAAGATCAGTGACTATATAAGTAGAGGATTAGAATGCACTTCAAAGTTCAAATAGCTATATAAGGAAAAGGAACTCTTCCAAAATAGGGGGACTGAGAATCATAGAAAAACATACAATTGTGCATCTATAAGCTTTGTAACCAAGACTTGAATATTATATGAACTAGTGATCTTCGGACTAACCCAAGAAAGAGTTAATATTGAAATCTTCTCCTTTTTTACTGGTAATTTATTGTTTTTCTACTAACTTTAAATGAAACCATAAGAACTTACGAAGGTTGACCTCGAGAGCTCATTCTCTAAAAATCTATATATATATATATATATATATATATATATATATATATAATTAATAGGTGAAGTAGAGAGAAACTCCAATTGCAATTCCAAATTAGAATTCTAATATATATTGTGCCACGTGTCATTGTAAATATGAAATTGGAGTCTAATTTTCCTCCATCTGTTGTAATTCTAATGTGCTTCTCTTTTTTTCCACACCCGTATATTTTCAGGTTCACCTCCCTTTTCCACACTTACGTATTTTCAAGTTTACCCCCCTTTTCCACATCGATTCAAGCACCTTAATATACAGCTCCCCTCTTCTTCAATCAATGCTATGGAATTTCAAAAGAATCTGTCGGTATCAGTGATGCATGTATTTGGGTATTTCTGTATCTTATATAAGAAGAAGTTCTCTAGATATTCCGATTATACTTGTCTTTACAATTTTCATGGTTCTAGTTTATGCTCTGCAAAACGAATACCAACCATTCCTAAGGTTTGATTACTACTTTATTTCATTTGCCTATACTGTTGTTCTTTTTTGTGTAAATTTTTTATTGTTTAATTATATAATTTTATGGTTTTCCTATGATTGATGTTGTATGTTTATTTTCTTTCATCTGTCTATACTTTCTTTCCTTTTTTTCAATAATTTTTATAGTTTAATTATAAAATTATTTTGTTTTCCTATCATTGATGTTGCATGTTTCTTTTCTTTTTCATAACATGTTATCAACACGAGTCTCTACCCAATTTCGAAATGAAGTTGTAATCCCATTATTCTTCAAACATCAAAAATTATTTGTGTAGTTTTCTCAACTCACTGTAATTTTTCTTTTAAAGAACTAGTACTTATCCTATTTGTTTGTCTTTACATTTTATGCTCATAATTTTAGAGATTTTTAAGTGATTAAAAAAAAATTAAGAGATTTACGTTATTCTATTGTTATGAGATGCATGTTATGAGATTCACATTTAATTGATTAAAATATTTTGTTAAAAATGGTTTGTGATAAAGTAACTAAATCATAGTTATATGTACCGTGCATGAATCAACCTTGAATATATATATGTCTATGTAGCATTCTTTCATTAGAATTTTGTATGATAAAAATATTTGTTAAAAAATTACATAATGCTAAGTTTTATTAAACATGAATAAACTAAGTCTTTTAAACATGACTAAACTCATGATTAATAAATAAATAAATAACAAAACTAATAGTATCACTTAAATAATAAAATGCAATATATTTATTTTCATTATTTTATTAAATTATATCCATTTTCGTGCGGTAGCATAGGTTATATACTAGTTAATTGTAATAGGCCGTCACAAATTAACTCTCCATGCAACTTGAGTTGATAATTGATTTTTGCCTATATATATATATATATATATAGCTAAGAGAAGGGAAGTTGAATCCTAAATATCTCTGCATAAAACACTATAATATACCAACTAGTTAAATTACAAAATTCTTTCGTTTCACAGTTTAGTACTTTTATCTTTGGTAATTGTGTCCCATTCCTTAACCATGTGGAAGATTAAGATCCACAATAATCAGAGGCGGGGAACATAAATGCGGACCCAACTTGGGTGATTTTCTTGGTGGCACCTTATCTCTTCATTTCAATTCGTTTATCAGACCATGAGCACTCAGCCAAAAAATAATAATAATAATAATAATAATAATAATAATAATAATAATACAGAAGTAACAACTGGTCTTATTTCACTAATATATTATTAAGAGGAAAAAAATAAAATACGAAACATTTTTTTTTATAGAAAGCATACGTGGCATAGTAATGGTGGAATATAAAATAATACAAGTTTTTTTTCTTTCTTTTTTCTTTTTGCTAAAATAAAATAAAACACCTTTTTTTTAATAGGATGTTTGCTCTATTATACGAGTAACGTTGATAAAAGTCATGGCAAGTATCTTGAAGCACCTTTTTTTTATTCAGAAAGGTATCTTGAAGTACTTAAATTCAAATATACTATAGAAATGTTGACTATCTTCCAAATAATTAACACCCATCTCTAGGACCACCATGACTCCATGAGGTACGTGACAACCTTGTCAATGTTTGGACTGTTTGGTATATCATACTAAGCGAAACACTAGCTGCAGAGCACAGATCAATGGTTGTTAGCAGTGGTGGTGGTGGAGGCCCTTGGGCGGAGATGAAGGGCGGCCTCACCCTCCAAATTCTAAAGGGGCGAAGATTCATGATGTTTGGGTCTCTTTTGATTATGAACACAGCTGGTTTGAGCTACATCTTTAGCCTTTACTCCAGCGAGATCAAGTCCTCACTTGGCTATGACCAAACCACCCTCAATTTGATCAGCTTCTACAAGGACTTGGGTGCAAATATTGGAATCATCTCTGGCCTAATCAATGAGATCACACCCCCATGGGTTGTGTTAGCTATGGGTGCAGGGTTCAACTTTTTTGGGTACTTCATGATATGGCTAAGCGTGACTGGAAGAATTGCCAAGCCCCATGTTTGGCAAATGTGCTTATACATATGCCTTGGCTCAAATTCACAACCTTTTGTCAACACTGGAGCCCTTGTCACTTGCATCAAGAACTTCCCTGAAAGCCGTGGAGTTCTTATTGGTGTTTTGAAGGGTTACACGGGTCTAAGTGGGGCTGTGATTACACAGTTGTACCATGCTATCTATGGTGATGACGCGAAGTCTTTGATTTTGCTAATAGCGTGGCTTCCAGTAGCTATATGTTTGGCTTTTCTTCGAACCATGAGGATCATGAAGGCTCCTCGGCAGCCAAACGAGCTCAAACTTCTCTATAATTTCCTCTATATTTCGCTTGGTCTCGCGGGGTTCTTGATGATTATAATCATATTAGAGAAAAGGGTCACCTTTACACAAAGTGAATATGGAGGGAGTGCAGCCATGGTACTTTTCTTACTGTTTCTCCCACTTGCAGTTGTCATTAGGGACGAGTACGAGCTTTGGAAGAACAAGAATGAAGCCATCAATGACCCTTCACCATTAGAAGTTACTACAGAAGAGGCAATTTCTAGTACTGAAGCTTCAACAATTTCAGTCACGAAACCAAGTGCTCAAAATAACAAGCAAGTTTCTTGTTGGCAAACAGCTTTTCAGCCACCAGATAGAGGGGAGGACTATACGATATTACAAGCACTTTTCAGCATTGACATGTTGCTGATATTCTTAGCTACAATCTGTGGCCTAGGGGGAACTTTAACGGTAATAGACAACTTGGGTCAGATTGGAGATTCCTTAGAATATCCAAAGCAAAGCATAAGCACTTTTGTGTCACTTGTAAGCATTTGGAACTACCTCGGACGTGTGGTCGCAGGTATTACCTCAGAATTTTTCATTACAAAGTATAAAATCCCACGCACTCTCATGCTCACTTTAACTCTCCTAGTATCATGTGTTGGTCACCTATTAATCGCTTTTAATGTACCAAATGGTATCTATTTCGCATCGGTGATTATTGGGTTTTGTTTCGGTGCCCAATGGCCATTGCTCTTTGCAATTATTTCTGAAATCTTTGGCCTTAAGTACTACTCTACGCTATTCAATTTTGCGGCAGTGGCTAGTCCAATTGGGTCTTATTTGCTCAATGTGAGGGTCACTGGGCATTTATATGACAAGGAAGCTGAGAAGCAAATGGCAGCCTCGGGGCTCATAAGGAAGGCTGGGGAGGACTTGAAGTGTACTGGGGTTGATTGCTTCAAATTGTCTTTCATAATCATTGCTGCCGTGACCTTTTTTGGCACACTTGTTTCGTTCATTCTGGTGCTAAGGACTAGGAAGTTCTATAAGAGTGACATTTATAAGAAGTTCAGTGAGAATGAGAATCAGGCCCAAACGAAAACCGTGATGGCTGGAGATGGTGCCCAACTGGTGGAGGCACAAGTTAGGTAGGTAACAATGACTTTTTTTCTCCCCTCCCTTGTAGCAATTGTGAAGCTTTTTTTTTTTTTTTTTTGTGGGTCTTTTCTTGCAAAATAATCTGTAATTACCAAGTGTTTTCTAAGGTTACAAGGCTTTTTTTTTTTTTTTTAATTTATTTTAATTCCTACTGGATATTAATAATATTAATACCACACACAAATACATTAATTTTTCCAAAACCGTCTTTCCTACGTGGTAGATTATGAAAGGTAAAAAAATCAAATTTATGGGATAGTAACAAATAACCAATCATATTTTGTCACGTAGGAAAATTATGACAAAATGTGTATATTTGTGTGCAGTATTAGTATTATTAACTAGATAATAAAGGACGCTTCACACTTGTGGTTTAATTAAAGTGGCTTGTATTTGCTAAAGACCTTGTAGTTGAATTGGACCTCTCCATGTATAAAGTGCTTGGAAGTTTAGGGGGAAAAAGGTTTGAGCTGCGGGGTTAGCAATATATTGTAATTATTTTTCAAAAAGTGGCTTGTATTTATTACTTTATGCAACTTCGTTGATGGAAGAAAATTTAGTATGCATTTGGATTTTGGATGCTTTTTAGTGCCCTTTTGGTTCAGTGTTTATGGACAAAAAAGTCACGATGGCAATTTCAAAATGTCATTTGAGATGGAATGAGACATTTGGTAAAATTTTGAAACCATGCCTTTTGGACCTAATGTGATTTTCTTTGTTTTGGCAAAGCATGTAGGAGAAGCAATTCCAAATTCCAAAGAAACAAAAAAAACAATGTGGAAAAAATGAATTTTCACATAAATTTTCACTCACTTACCCATATCCTCCTTGGCAGAAGGACTTATATAAGAGTGACCTCTAGGGGCAGTTTGGGAATAATTTGTTTAGTTTTTTTTTTTTGTGAAAATGCTATAGATAAAAGATAAAAACTAAATAAAATAAATTAATTGCTTTTTTTTAAGTATTGTAGCAAAAAAAGTAGAGTAGAACCCACAATGATTAAAAATTAACTATCATTTGTGCAAAATCTGTAACATAGAACCCACAAACAATCAACTTTACCTCACTCTTTGAACAAAAAGTTATAGTAAGACTCTTAAAATGTGCCAAGCCGGTTGAGCAATTAAGCTCGCTTAAGCCAAAAAGAATTTCTTCTTTGCAAGACCCATGGGACATGTAAACAATAGAAATAGTTATAAATTCTATTTCATTCTACCTAGAAAAGTCTGAATTTTCCATTCTAATTAGTTAACCGGTACGATTCAGCCCTCTATTTTATCTGCCTTCTATTTTACCTTGCTCCAAATACCAGTCTATTTCACTCTATTTCACTAAATTCTACTAGGTATGTTGAGTCTATTTCACTCTATTTCACTAAATTCTACTAGGTATGTTGATTTTGACGGGTACGTGAATGAATCATTATTTTTCACCTATACTTTTTTTTAAGAAACTTTTATTATTTCACTTACATATGACATTTTAATATCATTTTCCTTTAACAATGTGTTTTTCTTGTTTACTTTACTCACATATAAAATGTTTTTTTTCTTCATTAATATACTTATATATGACATTTTTTATACTTATATTATATAATGATGATTAAGTGTGTGTTTGGCATTGGCTTAAAAAGCCAGTTTTTTTTTTTTTTTTACTATTCAGCTTATATATTTGCTACTATTCATGAGTCGCATTGCACTTTTTCGTATTATTCATGAGCTCTACTGTATTATTTCAACTATCTTTTAGTTTTATCTACAGTACTTTTAGCAAAAAGATTTCACTTTCAGTTAAATTAGTTGTTCCCAAATAGACACAAAGTTTGTGCACTATTTGATTTCGAATTAATAATCTGATACGGTATAGTATCATGTGATACGGTATAGTATCATGTGATACTTAGGTGTGTGTGTGTGTGTGTGTGTGTGTGTGTGAAACTTTAGTGGTAACCACGAAATGGTATGCCAGAATAGACAGGTAACAAAATTTTTCATTTCAATGGGCAAATCGGAACAAGGTCCGAAAAAATATTTTGAACATTTAGAAGTAATAAGCAATAAGTTGTTAGTTTTGAACAATTTAAGTGCACCCAAACACTCACTTATAGATTGAGTTGTTCCCAAATAGACACAAAGTTTGTGCACTATTTGATTTTGAATTAATAATCTGATACGGTATAGTATCATGTGATACTTAGGTGTATGTGTGTGTGTGTAAAACTTTAGTGGTAACGACGAAATGGTATGCCAGAATAGACAGGTAACAAAATTTTTCCACTACAAAAAACGCGCGCTATAGCCGCGTTTTTTAGCCGCGTTTATAAAAAAAAGCGGCTATACCTGACCTATAGCCGCGTTTAAAAGAAACGCGGCTATAGACCAAACCTATAGCCCCGTTTCCAAGAAACGTGGCTTCAGACCCAATCTATAGCTGCGTTTTGTTAAACGCGGCCATAGGTTCGGTCTGAAGCTGCGTTTCTAGTGCCTTGAGCTGCGTTTTACATCCGGACTATAGCCGCGTTTATCAAAACGCGGCTATAGGTCCAGACAAAAATATTTTTTTAATAGGGTGCTATGTACAGTAGAACAAATTTTTTTATAAGGGAGGGTTATAGCCGCGTTTCACAAAAACGCGGCTATAGATCCAGTCAAATAATATATATATTTTAAAAACATGACTTGTATATCCAAATAAATTTTTTTTTATATATAAGGGAGGGGCTATAGCCGCGTTTCTGAAAACGCGGCTATAGGTCCAGTCAAATAATATATATATTTTAAAAAGATTACCCGTGCATCCGAATAAAATTTTTTTTTATAAGGGAGGGGCTATAGCCGCGTTTCTGAAAACGCGGCTATAGGTCCAGTCAAATAATATATATATTTTTTAAAAGGATGACCTGTGCATCCGAATAAATTTTTTTAGTATAAGGGAGGGGCTATAGCCGCGTTTTCAAAAACGCGGCTATAGGTAACACCAATTAAAAGCCCCAGAACCCACTTTCCCACCTACCCCCACTCTTATCTTTTCTTTCTTATCTTTTCTTTCTTTCGTCAATCTCTGCTTTCCTGGGTTCTTTCTTTCTTTCTTCTCTGCAAGTCACGCCGAACTCCTTTCTTTCTCTTTTTTTTTTTTTTTCCTTCTTCACTCCAACACAGCTCTTTTTTTTTTCTTTGTTTCTTTGCTGCTGCTTCTTTTCTTTTTTTTCTCTCTTTCCTTCTTTTTTTCTCTCGTTCCTTCTTTTTTTCTTTCAACACAACGCACACTCCTCTCACCGGTACACTCCACACCACCTTATACTTCATTTTTCAAGCAAGGGTCACTGGAAAACTTCATAAGAAAAGCTAAAGGCTCACTCATCTCTACTATTTGAGGTAAAAATTCTCTAATTTTTTAATGGGTATTATACTTTTTCTAGAAGTTATTTTTGCTATTGTGTTGCTGATATTGTGCTTATGTTTAAATAGGTTTGTGTTCTTGAGCTTTTGTGTTCTTTGAATGGATTTAGTGTTAAATTTGGGTTGGTTTTGTTTAAATTTGGAGCACGTTGCATTTGTACTGTCAGTATATGGTGTTTGATTTTGAATTTTTTGGGTGTGTTTGATTTTAAACTTTTTGGGTTTGTGTTTGATTTTGAATTTTTTGAGTTTGTGTTTAATTTAAAAATTCTTTTTGTTTGAATTTTGAATTTTTGGGGGAAAAAAAACCCAGAAAATTATTTTTGTTTAAAAAAAAAAAGCTGAATTTTTGAATTTTTTGGGGAAAAAAAAACCCCAGTAAATTTTTTTTTTGTTTTTAGGGAGGGGCTATAGCCGCGGTTTAAACGCAGCTCAAGTCTGGTCTGTAGCCGCGTTTTTAAAAAACGCGGCTATAGACCTGAAGCCTATAGCCATGGTTCAAAAACGCGGCTTCAGGTCAAGTCTGTAGCCGCGTTTTTAAAAACGCGGCTATAGACCCCCAGGGTCTGTTGCTGCGCCGCTTAGGCCGGGGTTGTAAACGCAGCCATAGAAAACGCGGCTTCAGGTCTATAGCCGCGTTTTCGGTGTCTATAGCCGCGTTTTTGAAACGCGGCTATAGACCCCGTTTTTTGTAGTGTTCGTTTCAATGGGCAAATCGAAACAGGGTCCGAAAAAGTATTTTGAACATTTAGAAGTAATAAGCAATAAGTTGTTAGTTTTGAAGTGCACCCAAACACTCACTTATAGATCGAGTTAAGTTAAAAAGAAAATGTGGTCCAAACTCAAACTATGATGGCTGGAGATGGCAAAAGTTCTAGGACCACATGATTAATAACAATTTTGTCACAATTTTTTCAAGTAACAAATGGTGAGTGATAAAGAAAAAAAAAAAAAAAAGTGAATTTATGTAAAAGTATCAAACAAGTAATCTCGATATATAACCGTTACGTAAGATAATTATAACTTTTTATATAGTACAAAAATTACTCTGCAGATATGTCCAGGTGGACTGAAGGCACAAATTAAGTAGGTAACAATGAGGTCAGCAAAAAATAGGATTCAGATCCTCTAGAGTTCCTAGGGTACTCTACCAGTAGAGTTCATTAAATCCTAACCACTCTTTAATGATTTAATGGTTTAGATTCTGCCATGTCAGCATTTCATTAATAATATTCTTGAAATAATAAAATAATGTTGTAAACAAAACAATTAAGATGATTGTTAATGAAATGCTGACATGGCAAAATCTAGACCATTAAATCATTAAAGAGTGGTTAGGATTTAATGAACTCTACTTGGTAGAGTACCCTAGGAACTCTAGAGGATCTGAATCCCAAAAAATATGGTAACAATCAGGTTAGGTCCATTAGGATATGAAGAATAAATGCGTGAGCTGTTTTTTTCCCCCTCACATAAATTTCCACTCACTTCGCTCATCCCTCCATTATGGCGATTGTGAAACTTTAATTGTGGTTCTTGACTTCTTGTAATTTCATTTCAGCGTTTTTTTGTTTTGTTTTGGTGGTGATCTTTTTTGCTTGTTTAGTAAGTAGTAAGGTTATAAGGCTTTTATCTATTTATTTATTATTACCCTTGAACATGGGAGGACACTAGTTGTATGGTTTAGTTAAAAGTATCCTTATCTTACCAAAAAAAAAAAAAGTATCCTTATCTATTCCTTCACAATAAAGCGAAGGATATAATAAAAGTGCATAAAAAATTTACAATATTTTTAAATTAACCTACTATTTCACACATATAGTCCATTATGTTATGTTATTTTTCTTTTATAAAAAATTAATATTAATATAAGAATAATGTGAAAAATTGTTGTGAATTTTTAGTGTTCTTAGTATGATTCATTTTTTAAAATGTTTACTATGGTATATAAGTAGAGCTCTAGAGACAAAGAGAAAATCACTTGGGGAAAAAAAAAAACCATAGCTCCTCACATAAATTTCCACTCAAATCTCTCATATTGCATAGTAAGAGATGATGTGTGATTTTTTTTTTTTGGCTTATTTTCAGTACTTTTTAAACAGGAATATCTTTTTATTTTAATGAAAGACTGTCACATCATCCATTTAAAAAAGCAAATAGACGTGTCCAATTAAAAAAGCACTCGAGATAAGTCAAACTTTTTTTTTAGTGTCTAGAGGTTTCTCCTCCAAGTATTGCATGATTCACTAACTTGAATGTTGAATCTTGTTAAGTTGACTGGAATTATTACAATGATGTTTATCACTATTTGTGTATAAAAAAAGTTATGCCAAGATAACTAGATAAGGCAATGACCTTTTCCTTTTAGATAGACTATTAAAATGTCTTAATCCTTTTGAAGACTGACTTAAGGAGAGTTGAAAATGAGACTTGGAAATCAGAAAATTTAAATAGTTGGCAAAACTTTTGAGTTAAAACCTATTTTAGGAGAATTTATTTAGTCTTGTGGAACACAAAATCAGGAGGAGTCTTGCCTCCTTTCACATGAAGTGCGGACTGTATGAGTAAATAATAGGCCTAGTTGTTTAAAATTATAACATTTTTCGAACTTTTTGAGTGTAATATCAATTTAAAATTTTGATCAAATCAAAATTATTTTCAATTTAATCGGGAAAAAATACCCACCCAAAACTCCCTTCCCACCTCTCTCACGTGTGTTTGTAACAAGTCACAACACCTAAAGAGTCACAACCCCCCCCCCCCCCCCAAAGTTGTCACCACTTTTCCTATAACCATTGTCAATTATGTTTTTTTATTCTCTTTCCATTTAATAGGAAAAAAAATACTTTAACTTTGGTCAATTGCCATTTTGGTCATGTAAGTTTTAATTTTGTCATTTTGGTTTCATAAGTTGACATTTGTTGTCACCATTAGTCATTCTACCATTCAGTTAAAAAATTTGCAATTAAGGACTTGTTGGTGCCCGAGGACTGAGGATGAAGTTGAAGAGTTGCAGTATGGGTGGGGGGATGCCACGGGCCCGAGGAGGAAGTTTGCCTGGTGAGAGGAAAGGATGAGTCAAAAGGACTCTAAGGCGTTTCAAGTGGGAGGAGGGATCTGACGAGATAGAATCAGAGATCGTATGGGAAGTTTCTAGTTTGGAGTAGCCTGTTGCCTCCGTATTAAATGGTGGGCAACAGTTTTATCAGCAGCATTAATGAGGAAGTGACCTGAATAGTGCGATTCACAGCTAAACAGCTCATTCTACCACCTTCATCAGATGTTTAAAGGGGCAAGTGTCACGCTGAGAATTTTGTTAGGTAAGAATGAGGGGTCAAGATGTGAAGTAGGAGAGAGTATATAAGAAAAAGAAAGTTTCTAGAGAAAAGGATCTAGACGGAAGTATCAGAAAAAGAAGAGTAAAAACAAGAACATTGAAAAAAGAACATGAACAGTGTATTTTTCTATGCAATATTGGCCTCCTCGGGCAAGCTTGTATTAAGACATTTACCTGTATATCTTATAATATGAAGTCTTCCTTCCTTACTCTCATCCTTGAGCTGAACCCTCTCTTGTTGCTTGGTTCCCTCTCTTACAAATTTATTGATTTAGGTCTAAGTTGAACTGTACAAACTCACTGTTCTGAGTGGGCCTAGGCTGTTAGATTTCTAGGTCTTTACAATTGGCGCCGTTTGTGGGAAACAACAAGGTGTTGTAGATTCTTCTCGAGTGTATATGGCTAACGTAGGCTAGGATAGGAAGGAATCGGTTGGCTTGCAAAGGGAGAACTAGTTTGTTAACTTGGAGCGAATGAGAGATAGGCAACATACCCCAAACGTTGTGGTGGAATCTTACCACACTAAGCATACTGAGCAGAGTCACTTAAGGACTAGGAATCATGTCTCACATGATCAGGAGATGAGGAAGTTGTAGCAGGAGATACATCACCTGTGCAGTAAGCTAAAGCACAGGGAACGTGATAGAAAAAGTCAATTCTCCCCACCAAGTGATGGTTCTAAGGAAAGCAGGGACCGTTCATATCGTCGTAGGTCTAGAACTCCATCTAGTGAGTCCTTTTCAACCTCTTCGCGGCAAGATAGGTGGGAGAAGAGCATAATTAAGTGTGAAAAAAGGCCTTCCCACCATGGCATGGGGAATGATGTAATGAGGAAGGCCCTATAACAGATTTCTAAGTCACCCTTCGTTAGGAGGATTAACAAGGCCAAACTTCCTCACCGGTTTTCTCAGCTGACGTTTGCCGTTTACAATGGGAAAATTGATCTCGTGGAGCATGTCAACCACTTTAATCAGAAGATGGCAGTCCATGCCAACAATGAGGCCCTTATGTGCAAAGTGTTCCCCTTTAGTCTTGAGCCTGTGGCTATATGTTGGTTTGATGCCTTGGAGGAAGGATAAATGGGGTCTTTCGAGGAGCTAACAAGTGCATTCGGGGCCAGATTCATAACATGCAGCAGAGTCCCCAAGCTATTAGACTCTTTACTGTCTATGGCGATGAGGGAAGGAGAGACCCTCAAGACCTACTCGGACAAGTATTGGAAAACATATAATGAGATCGATGGAGACTTTGACGATGTGGCTGTGAGGACTTTTAAGGTTGAGCTCCCTGTTGAGCACGAGTTGAGGAAGTCATTGACGATGAAGTTTGCCTTGAGCATATGCCAACTTATGGAGCGCATAGATAAGTATAAGCGGGTGGAGGAGGACCAGGTACAGGGAATGGGTAAGGCTAAGATGTTCTCGGAGAAGAGGGACTCGCGGGGGGAAGGGGGGGATACTAGGGTAATTGCCCCCGAATGGAGTTTTTTAGTCAACCGTCATCCGCGGGAGCTCAGTTGGTCAACTCCTTGTTTAAGGAGCTAGTGTATTAAATACTGGAGAAAATTAAGAATGAGCCTTATTTTAAATGGCCCAATAAGATGGGCGGGGACTCATCCTGGAGAAATCAAAGCCTCTATTGCCACTACCATAAGAACAAAAGACATACTATTGAGGATTGTAGAACCCTGCGAGATCACCTAAGCCGATTGGTGAAGGCAGGGAAGCTCAATCGGTTTTTGCATCAGCCTGCAGAGCAGTTCAGTCACCCAAGGACTAAGGAATGATAAGGTTTGATGGTAGGCTGGTGGTCCCCCAAGGAATGATAAGGTTACCCGTACAAGCTGGGGACGAGGAGGTTCAGGTTAACTACATTGTAGTAGAGGCATTTTCCCCCTACACAGCTATTCTGGCCAAACCCTGGCTTCACGTTATTGGTGTTGTGTCCTTAACCTTAGACCTGAAGGTTAAGTATCCTACTCAGGGGAAAGTGGGAGAGTTGGTGGGTAGCCAGGCCACGGCTAGGCAGTGCTTGGTATCAGCAATGGCATGGTAGCCTTCAGATCCTACTTTGGTGATTAAAGATCCAGATACCGAACATTAATCTCGAGGTTATGCCACTTAAACAGCCTCCTTGGCAATCATCCAAAGATCACGCCGAGGTAGTAAGGATAAAGGTAAACAAGTTAAAGCAAGTTGAAGCCATTAAGAAGATCTTCTATCCCGAGTAAAGGTTAAGTATCCTACTCAGGGGAAAGTGGGAGAGTTGGTGGGTAGCCAGGCCACTGCTAGGCAGTGCTTGGTATTAGCAATGGCATGGCAGCCTTCAGATCCTGTTGTGGTGATTAAAGATCCAGTCTCATAGCAACTAAAGGGCCTTGTAAGGGGGCAACAGACTAGGACATCTAGAGAGCCATCCGAGGATTTGGAGAGAGTGATAATAGGACAAGATCAGGAACAATATTTCCAGGTGGGATCCCAGTTTCCATCCATGGAAAAAGCAAATTTGGTGAAGTTTTTGGAGGCCAACATTAATGTCTTTGCATGGACTGCTTATGGCGTCCCAGGGATTGACCCTGAGTTTATATGTCACCAACTGAACGTTAATCCACATAAACAGCCTCCTCGGCGATCATCCAAAGATCACGCTGAGGTAGTAAGGATAAAGGTGAACAAGTTGAAGCAAGCTAGAGCCATTAAGGAGATCTTCTATCTCGAGTGGTTGGCCAACACTGTGGTGGTTAAGAAGAAGAATGGGAAGTGGCGAGTCTGCGTGGACTTCACTGATTTGAATAAATTTTGTCCAAAAGACCCCTTCCCTATCCCTAGAATTGACCAATTGGTGGATGCCACGATGGGACACCCTTAGATGAGTTTCTTGGACGCCTTCCAAGGTTACCATCAGATACCCCTATTATTACCTGATCTGGAAAAGACGGCATTTTGTGCTCCTAATGGGAACTACCATTATCGAGTGATGCGTGGAAGCATACACTGATGACATGGTAGTGAAAAGTAGGCAGATAAAAGAGCATTTAGCCGATTTAGGGTAGACATTCTCGGTTCTGAGAAAACATAAGTTACGCTTGAACGCCTCTAAGTGTTCTTTTGGGGTCAGGTTGGGCAAGTTTTGGGGCTATATGATTACTCACCATGTGATTGAGGTCAACCCCTAGCAGATTAAGGTTATTAAAAATTTAATTCCTCATCGGAATCCCAAACAGGTGCAAAAATTGACTAGAATGGCAGCTACCTTAAATAGGTTCATCTCTCGGTCTGCGGACATGTGTCGTCCCTTTTTCCAGCTTCTTCACAAGTGGAAGGACTTTCAGTGGACGGAGGAGTGTATAACAGCTTTTTGGGATCTTAAGAAATATTTTTCAAGTCCTCCAATACTCTCCAAGCCCGAGAAGGAAGAAATGTTGTATGCATACCTAGCAGTCATAGACTATGTTGTTAGTCTCGTCTTGGTCAGAAATGAGAATGGGGTCCAAATGCCTATCTACTATATCAGTAAGTCCTTATAGGAGGTGCAGACACGTTATCTACCTTGAAGAAGGCAGTTTTGGCTATAGTGTATGGCACGAGGAAGCTTCCTCATTACTTTCAGGCTCACATTGTGGTGGTGCTCACTCAGCTTCCTTTGCAAGCTCTTCTAAGGAAATCAGACTATACGGGTAGAATTGCTAAGTGGGGAACCATGCTTGAAGCCTATGATGTCAAATACATGCCTCAGACTGCCATAAAAGGGCAAATTCTAGCAGACTTTGTGGCAGAGTTCACTGAGGGTATAATAGAGAAGGAAGAAAAAGGATTAGGGATAATGGTCACATTGGCCATTGTTGTCCTCCCTTGGGAGGTTTATACGGACGGGACATCTAACTGAAAGGGAGCAAGGATAGGGATTGTGTTAATCACTCCCGAGAAGCTGGTAATGGAGAAATCGTTATGGTTGAGTTTCCTCGCTACTAACAACGAGGCCAAATACGAGGTTCTATTAGCAAGAGTAGCAATGGTCAAGCAATTTGGTGGAGATGTAATGGAGTTGTATTTTGATTCTAGGTTGGTGGTGGGCCAAGTTAATGGAGAGTTTGAAGCTCGGGATGAAAGAATGCAGGGTTATCTTGTTAGGGCACAGCATGCTCGGGCTCGATTTAAGAGTTTTGTATTAAAGCAAATCCCTAGGGAGCAGAACTCTCATGCATATTCTTTAGCCATGCTAGCCACTTCTCTAGGGTTAGGTCTTCCTCGGGTTATGGTTGTTGAGGAGATGAATAGCTCAAGTCTCATAGGGGTATCCATGGTCAGAGTTTATAGCCTCTATGTGGGGACGAGCTGGATGGACCCCATAGTAACCTTTTTGAAGTTGGGATTGTTACCCAAGGACAAGTGTGAAGCAGAGAAGGTACGAAGAAGTGCTCCTTGCTATGCAGAAGTTGTATAAGCATTCTTACTCAGGACCATATTTATTTTGTGTACATCCAGAAGTAGTGGAGCCTTTGTCGAAAGAGTTACATGAAAGCATATATGGGAGTCATACAGGCGGTAGGACTTTGGTGCATAGGGCCCTTACTCAGGAGTATTGGTGGCCCAGCATGCGAAGAAGTGTGACCAATGTCAGAGGTATGCCCCAAGTATTCATCAGCCAACGGGAGTCCTAAATCCAGTATCTAGCCCTTGGCCATTTGCTCAGTGGGGCTTAGACATAGTGAGACCATTTTCCCGAGTTATAGGAAACCGAAGATGGCTCATCGTCGGTACGGACTATTTCACCAAGTGGGTGGAAGCTGAGCCACTTGCTAGTATCAGGGACATGAATGCTAAGAGGCTCATCTAGAAGAATACTGTCCTAGGGTTTGGAGTCTCTCACACACTAATCTCGGATGATGGTCTTCAATTTGACAGCAAAGCCTTCCAAAGATATTGTGGGGAGTTAGGAATTAGGAACATATATTCTACACCTGCCTATCCTCAAGGGAATGGATAGGTTGAGGCCACTAATAAGGTTATAGTATCTGGGCTGAAGAAAAAGTTGGACAACGATAAAGGAAAATGGGTAGATGAATTGCCCCATGTATTGTGGACCTATTGTACCACACCTCGAAGATCAACAGGGGAGACTCTTTTTCAATTACTTATGGGGCAGAGGCAGTAATCCCTCTTGAGTCGAGATTCCTAACTTTAAGGATAGACCAGTTCAATGTTGTAGAGAACAACTGTTCACTCTTGGACGGTTTTGGATGTGGTTGAGGAAAGAAGAGAGGTGGCAATGGTAAAGATGGCACATTACCAACAAAAATTTAAGCAAGGCTATGATAAGGGGATTAAGTCACGACCACTAGCTCTAGGGAATCTGTAGTGGGGACAGCAAAGAACCCTGCCTAGGGAAAACTGAGCCCTAACTAGGAAGGGTCGTATTGGATCACTTCTGTTGCTAGCATTGGGGATTATTACTTGGAAGATTTGAATGAAAATGTAATTCCTCATCCTTGGAATGTAAACAATCTGCAACGTTACTATTATTAATGTTATGAATTCCTTTGCCACTTATATCTTGATTAGTTATGTCTTATTGTGGATGTATTTGCTAAAATAATCTGGTTGTGAAATATTCTAAGTGTTAAACAGAACCTAGGCCTTATTCAACTCCTTGAGTCACAAACCTAGGGTAAATTAACATTGTATGAAATGTTCTAAGTGTTAAACAGAACCTAGACCTTGTTCAACTCCTTGGGTCACAAGCCTAGGGTAAATTAAAATTTTATGAAATGTTTTAAGTGTTAGACAAGCCCTCAGCTTTGTTTGGCTCCTTGAGCCACAAGCCTTGGGTAAATTAACAGCTTTCTAAGAGTCTTTTAAGTGTTGGATAGAATTTAGACCTAACATGACCCCCTGGATCACAGAAAGGGAATAAAGTGATATTTTCAAGAGGTTGCTTAAATAGACAGTGAAGTAATTAGCCTTCAATGTTTCCCCGGGTGTCAGGGTCACTACTAGTGGGTTTGGTTTGGGATTCCAAGTCCAATGTAAGATAAGTGTTGGTCGGAATCTTTCTTAAGTTCTATGAGTTAGTTTATTAGTTGTAGTGCGAGTCATTCTAGATTAGATAGGAAGATAAGGAATATTCCATGAATAAATTATAGGTTAGTATGATGAAATTGCTATAAAGGGAGTACAGGAGCGTAAGATATAAACTGACAAATATAAGTTACATAGTTAAAGGAGCTTAAGATAAGTCATGAAGTCATTTTTAATTAATGTTTGAGAAACTAAGTACAATAAAAAAAAGCGCCTATTACATTTGAGCCTAATTACAAAAAATGGCCATCTGTCTCTTAGTCTGAGGTGGGGTTATGCTGAAGCTTCTTTCCCTTGTCCCCCTTTCTTTTTTTGCTCTTTCTCTTTTTTCTTCTTCTTCAGCTAGGCCACCTCTGTTGTTTCCTCCTTCTTTAAGTCCACCACATTGGCCTGATGGGGCTGTTCTTGCTCTTGGTTTTTGGAGGGGGAAGTAGAAGGAGTAGAGGCAGGTTAGTCTGTGGAGGAGGGGGGCGGAACTGGGATCTGCTAAAGGTTAGGGGGGGAATAGGTGCCAAGCGGAAGGTTGGGGGATAGTACACCTTATCAGAAGCCCTAAGCTCTGATTCAGAAGGCCTGAGCAACGTCCCTGAGTTGGGCAGTAAGGCTTTCAGCGGCCTTAGTCATGCTCGCGTCATAGGCCGCCTGCTCGGCTTGGGACATCTCTGCCTCCTTAGCCTCCAGCTGCTTCTTTGTTTGCTTTAACTCCACCACAGTCAGAGCCATCTTATTCTTAACCTTTTTCTGGGCCTCCAGGGCATCAACTGCCTACTTCTCATAACCTTTGAGGGCAGACTCAGCTTTCCTCTGAGCCTTCTCCACCTCGATCAGTTAGGCAAGAGTTTCCTTGAGCTTCTTGTCCACCTCCACATGGGCTTTTTTAGCAGCCTTTAGTTTATTCTCTACCTTTCTTGCCAAGTCCAAGGAGTGGTCTACCCATTCCTCGGCCATAAAGGTAGCTTGGACAGACTACAAAAATAATAGAAAGTGTCAATTAAGGTTTATACAGTTTAATGTTGCAGGCTAAGGAGAGTAGCCACATACCTTGGCTAAGTCCTAGTTCAGGGATAGGAAGACCTCACGCTTCCTAAAGGACCTCAGCTCTGCCATGTCTTCAGGCAGGCATAAGGCCTTTTCCAGGTAATCGGCCACTAGGCTTGAGCTCCCCTTTTGGGGGTCCCTCAGATTAGCATCGCCCAGCACCGAGTTGCCAGAGCTGAGGGTGAAGAGGGGCCACTAGATGGAAGGCTTCTTGGGCTGGTTTCCCCCAAGCTCCTTAGTAGTCCCTGTGGATGAGGACTTCTTCTATTGCCCCCTCCCTGTCTAAGCTTCTTTGACAGGGGGCTGGTGGGAGGACTGGGAGACCTCCCCCTCATCGGCACCTTCAGTGCCTTTGCCTCCTTAGGCCTCTTCCATTTCTTGTCCGTTGCATCAACAAAAGAGGTGTGTGTTGGGGCAGGGGTGGGTGGTCGAGTCGCCACTGCTACAACTGGGGAGGAGCCCCCAGCATGGGCTATAAGTAGGGCGAGCAAATTAGGGGTCTTCTCTTCAAATCCCATGCCTTTTAGGATGTTGGTTGCCTCTTGGTTGGAGCTGACTTGTGCAGGCTGCAAGCGTGGGCGTGAAGTACTGGGAGTGTCTTCAATGTCCTTTTGTTAATAAAAGACCTTAAAGTTTTTATCTATGACTTCTGGCTGGGTAGGTTCTGGTATGAGCTCATTGTCTTCGTCGTCAGAAGGAATGGGAGGCTCTTGGGCGTAGAGGAGCCTAACAGCTAATGGGGCTGGAAATTGGGCGTCTTGAGTCCCCTCTAGAGGAGGTTCTAATAGTAGGAAGCCTAGAATGGCTACGTCAATTAAAACCAATTGGGAGTTCTTGGCTTTAATGACATTCTTTGGGCTTTGGAAACGTTTGGTGGAGGGCTTGTATCCAAAGATGACGTGAGCAGCTCGAAGTTGACCGTCCTTGTGTAGGAAAATCTCTGACTTGAGGATCCAGTTCAAGTCCTTGAGGTTCACTAGATGCTTAGTTGGGGCAATGTGGTATTCATCTGCCAAGAAGAACAATAAGAATTATGAGTAAAAAGAAAAGAAAAAGAAAGCTTTCATACTGATGAAATTAGCTAAACATCTTATATGCATCTATGGTCCTCGAGAACCTTACTTGGTTCCCCATCCATCGTGCCAATCTCCCGAGATGATGAGGAAGTCCTAGTCCATACCCTTGCTTGAGTCAGGTACGCAGAAGATTAACCTAACAAAGGGGACTCTACATTTGATGTAATATTTAGTTTTTTCCCCTTTTTGGCAATTGTATACCCAGTTTACATCATGCTAGGTAAGGTTGGTTCCCATTTTTCTATTCAGCATATCTACACACCCGAGGACACTAAAGACATTTGGAGAGCATTGGGTGGGGGTTAACCTATAGTTTATTAGATAGTCTCTTGTAACCCTTCCCATGGTAAGTTCCATCCCGCCTTCAATGAAGGCAATCATTGGAATGACCACAGATTCAGGAGGTCTATTCAAGACCAGCCATTCACTGTATTCACAATGTCCGATTTCAACACCGTTGGGAATCTTATATTGTGCACTAAATACAGCCTTAGCGTATCTACCCATGAAGTTCTATGGTATGAAAGAGTTAACTTGTGCAAAAATAGAAACAAAAGAAAGAGGATTCTCCTCGGGAGGTTGCTTCAACTCAAATTGCCAGAATGCGTAAATGAACTTCTGCCCCAAATTCTCCTTATATGGGAGTAAAAAATTGGTGATAATTTTCCCGCTCATAAATGAAGGAAAATAAGGACCGTAGGATCTTGATCGAGTTGTCGAACGTGGGAAGACAAGCAGTTGCTTGATGCCATAAATGTGAAATCGTGGATTCCGAAGCATCAGGAGCGTGCTGGAGACAAATGAAAGGACGTTACCACGTAGGAATGTATGTGGCACGTATGTAGTTTGCTTGTCTAAATAAAAGTTTGCTTTCACCTCAGGGTTAATAGCAGGAGTTTTAGGGGGCTATTGTGGGTGCCGAAGAACCGAGGATGAAGTTGAAGAGTTGCAGTATGGGTGGGGGGATGCCATGGGCCACGGGCTCGAGGAGGAAGTTTGCCCGATAAGAGGAAGGGATAAGTCAAAAGGACTCTGAGGCATTTCAAGTGAGAGGAGGGATTTGACGAGAGAGAATCAGAGATTGTAGGGGAAGTTTGTAGTTTGGAGTAGCCTATTGCCTCCGCATTAAATGGTGGGCAACAGCTTTATCAACAGCATTGATGAGGAAGTGACTTGAATAGTGCGATTCACATTTACCTGTATATCTTATAATACGAAGTCTTTCTTCCTTACTCTCATCCTCTGGTTGAGCCGTCTCTTGTTGTTTGGTTCCCTCTCTTACAAATTTATTGATTTAGGCCTAAGTTGAACTGTACAAACTCACTATTCTAAGTGGGCCTGGACTATTAGATTTCTAGGTCCTTACAGGACTAATTGTGAAATAAAAATTTTGAATTTACATGATAAAAAAGTGATAAAACTTAAATGGTGTAATTTGTATTTTGCCTATTTTTAATAGTTAACAAAATGACTAACAATAACAACAAATGAAAACTTACAAGACCAAGATGATAAAATTAAAATTTGCAAACTGAAAAAATAATCGACTTAACTTAAATGATGCAATATATATTTTACCTAAAATCCATTTAGGTTTGTTTTAACGGTATTGCACCTAAGTTATTGTATATAAAATTTTCCTATCCGTACGTTTAATATCTTATTATACATCACCCGTTGGATCAAATTATAAGAATCTATTCTAGTGACATTAATTAATGTTATTTTAGAAGTACTATGTCCACAACATTTTCACAATACTTTAAACAAATCATAGGTGATAAGTTGTTATTGGTTCTAATTTGAATCCACAACTTAAATTATGTTTTTGCTTACCTGTAACAACCAATAACAATATGTCATTTAGAATTTGTTGTGAAAATATTGTAACCATAGCATCTCTCAAGTATTGGAGGCACTTTAATAGCCCTAGACAACTTGGGACAAATGTGAACTTCGCTTGGATACCCAAAAGTTTTTTATTTTCCTATTAATTTGGAGAATTCCTACAGCTCGTTTGTTTCCTAATCTTCAAATCATATAGATTAGGGTACCGTTTCAAAGAATGTTTAAAAACGCCCGACCATTTTATTATTGTAGTAACTTAACAAAAAGTTTTCCTTAATTTCTACTAGTAATTTTTAATAATCCATCGATTCCATCTCTCTCGTTATTTTGCCTATTTGGTATTCGGCATCTCTAGTAGATTGCATGCATTTCCTAAATTTCTATAAAAGGAAATGTATCTTGCAATTTTTATGATATTTGATAAGCTTCTTGATTTCCTTGAAATGCATTTTTTTTTTCTAAAGTTTTTTGAATTTCTTATTTTATGAGCTAAACTTAAGATTTTTTTGTCTTTGTTTTGCATTTTCATTTTTCTTCTAATTCTTTATTAAAAACGTTATTTTTCACTTTTAACATCGTTGATGACAGGGGGACCTATATATTATAAAAATATTAAAAAAAATCATATTCTTTTAAAAATAAATAATTTATATTCTATTTGTGTTAATCTTTTATTCTATTTTAGGATGTCTCAAAAAAAATTCCTTTTCAAAAGACAACAAATAAATTCTCTATATACACTTTAATTTAATAAAATAGTCAATATCCTTCTTTTCACTAAAGTATAATTTTTTTTTTTAAATGTAATTTTGAAAATTTTTACCTTTTTTATATATGTAAAATTCAAAAAGTTATGCATTAAAAATAATATTCCATTAAAATTTTGAATCTTTCTAACACGTTTAACAAATCTAGTATTATTTAGAAGAAAAATGGATACATGTAAAAGAAAGATATTTTAGGCTTATTCAATGCGTGTCTAAGTTGTATTACTTGGTATCTTTTATTAAAAAAATATATATCAAGATTCGAACATTTACAAATCATCGAATATATCTATATATCTATATATATAAAATAGGTGAAGTAGAGAGAAACTTCAATTGCAATTCTAAATTAGAATCCTAATTTTGTGCCATGTGTCAAGATTCATGTGATTCCATTTGTTTAAATTTAAGTGAATTAGTTGTAATTCTGGTGTGCTTTTTTTTTTTTTCTTCCATACCTGTGGAGTTTAAGGTTCATCTTCCCTTCTCCAATAATAACCTTCATATATAGCTCCCTTGTTGTTCAACGAATGCTATGGAATTTGATAAGAATCTCTCGGTATCAATGAAGCATGTATTTGGGTATTTCTGTATCTTATATAAGAAAATGTTTTCCATAGATTCGGATTGTACTCACAATTTTAATAGTCCTGGTTTATACTTTCTAAGGTTTGATTACTTCTTTCTTTCATCCGCCTATACTTTCATTCATTTTTGTGAATAATTGTTATTGTTTAATTATAAAAAAAAAATTTTGTTTTTCTATCATTGATGTTGCATGTTTATTTTCTGTTTCATAACAAGTTGCAAGGAAACTCAGAATTTTAATGGTCCTAGTTTATGGTCTGCAAAATGAATTCCAACCATTCTTAAGATTTGATTACTCCTTTCTTTCATCGTCCTATTGTTTCCGTCCTTTTTGTGAATAATTTTTATTCTTTAATTATAAAAGTTTTTTTGTTTGCCTATGATTGATGTTGCATGTTTATTTCCTACTTCATGTTTCATAAAACTTTTTTTGTTGCCTATGTTAATCAGGTTTCCCCTGATTGCGTAATAGTATATGCTGTAAACAGCTTATTGTCTTGACAAAGGTCGTTTATGTTTTCACAGTTTATATCCTTATTTGCCGTGCTTTTTCCCCTCACAAGAAATTGTCATAATATTGGAAACTTTGTTGCCAACGAACTGAGTCTTTAAAACTACTGATTTCCTTACCAAATGTATAGTCATTAGACAAAACATAATTTTTAATTTTAAGATAAGCCAAGAATATTTTGTAACTCAATGGATAGCATCATATCTTGAATTAGTTGAATCATAGTTCAAATCTCTCATAATTTTTGTAACCATTCAATTATTTTTTTTTTAAAATTGTAGAAAAGATCTATGTTCAGAAAGATTATTTTCTTAGTGCACAAAAGCCCCAATTAAATAAATAAATAAATTATTTTAATTCATTAATATCTTGGGCTAATGATAAAAAATAATCATTATAAAGTAAATATTATATATTCCATTCATATTGTATTTAAATAGTTAATTAATAAAAAGAAAACAGTGACTTAATTTGTCATATTTGCTGATAACCTTAAATCAAGTGGGTAACTAAACAACTTTTTTCAGTTTATTTATTTATTTTTATTTTCTATTTCATGTTGGACTATAATATTACAAATCAAGTAATAACTCCACCATTTTTTTGGTAGTTATATTTTAAGTTAGACCATAACATGGTTACATAGTAGTTAATTAGGTTTGTCACGTTGCATTGTAAAAAGCTAGATTTCTTATTTTCTTTCATTTCATTTTTGTCAATTTGAACAGAAACTAACAAAGTTATACTAACTTATACATGACAAGAATTATATCATATCAATTAATAATCCATGTCACATTGAACAGTAATCCCATAAGTCTTTGATAATTTTTTTTCCAAAACTATAAACTATGACAATAGTCAAATTCGATGGGAGGTTTCACCATATCACATGATAATAACTCTTTTCTTTTTTTTTTCTTTTTTTTTGTCACTTTAAACATATAATAATAAGATCACTTTAAACATATACTAATTAAAATTGAATACATAATATGTTGAATGATTTAAATGAATCACATTTCTTGTCACTCTTTAATAATTTACCAATATTTGAATATAAATTTGAAAAAAGCAGTGACCCAATTCTGAATCTATCTTTATAGTTGTTTCTAGATTCTTCTCATTGTATGGTTCAATAAGTAATAACTAATAAGTTTGATCAATTTTCTTCTCTATGTTATGACATTTTCCCTTCCTTCTAAGCAAATTCAATTCCTTTATGTTTTACACTGATTTCCGTTTTTGTTGATTCATTGAACTGGTTTGTGTTATATTCTTGGGATCCGAATCATTGCCCACTTTCTAATACTGTGAATCGTTAGGAAACTAAAACAGCAATTTAGTGAACCTAATTAACCACTAACATTAACTGTAAAGTATTAATATTAATGGATAGAAACAATGAAATTCATTAAAAACCAATTGCAATACAAAATTCTATACGAATTGAACCATTTCACCATCAAATTCATGTATAATCATTTCAAAATTCTTAAACACGTGATTATTATGTATTGTTATTTAATATCATACTATGAACCTTAACAAATGATTTTATTATAAATAGTAGATGAAATGTTATAATACTATTTCAACAAAACAACAATATGAAAACTTTAAAAAACCTTCCTATTGACATGTGGGTTGAAATCTTTTCGAAAGTGGGCAAAGATTCGGCAACACTCTTAGGAAACATTAAGTTAAGGTAAAAAAAACTATTTCTTCAATTTGTATCTACTTATTCATTTCCCTCTATATAAATAATACAGTCTATTAATTTGATTTTTTTCCTTTGTCTTAATTAGTTGCAAACGCTTCAAGAAGTTAACAGAAAAGAAATTGGTCTTCCAACAAATTGAGTTGACTCCGTATTTCAATCATCCAGCTCTACTACATGACAAAGAAAAAAATTTAATATTTTCATGTTATGAAGCAGAAAATCCTTATGCGCTACTGATAGTGGGAAACTACCAATATTTTTTGAATGAAGAAGTCGTTGTAGGAAAAAAAATAATTGAAAAAACTCTTCCATGTGGCAATTTTATTGCACCTCATATTTATGGAATCATGCTACTTTGTGAGTCAAATAATGAAGGCATTGATAACCTTTTGAAAATTTTAAATGATGAACATGGGAAGTTTTGGCTTGTCAAATGCTGAAAAAATGCTTCAACTACTTATTGCAGGAATCGACATGTATAAAATTCCAAACTTTCAAGCATGTCACAAAATTAGAATGGGACATTGGAACCGAGATAAACCTTATCCTTACGGTTATGAAGAATTTGTAGTGACGTGCAAAAGACTTTGCAAAAGTTTTACAATTATGATTTCCTTAATGGTTTGCCAAAATCAATGATTATAGATTGTGGAAAATTCAAAGTATAATCAACCTTATCCTTGTGATTATCAAAAATTTGTAGTTAAATGCAATATATATTTTTAATGTTTTATCTAATTCTATCCTCTTTGTGATAAATCCAAAAAGACAAAAAAGAAATTGACCAATAGTATCACTACAATTAACCATTTCCCGTGCGGTTATCAATAGTATTTAAATTATATATATATAAGAATTATACTATGCATCTTAAATGTGTATTTTCAGTATATCCATGCAATTGTAAAAAAATTACATAATGAAAAATTTTGTTAATCAAAATTTTCTGGTTAATAATATAAATTTAGACGTGACTAATCCTTTTAAACATGAATAAATCTACCTAATAATATCCTTACAACTTTTTTTAAAGACTTAACAAAATATAAGAATGACCATTTATCAATAGTATTTACATTATATATACAAGAATTATACTATGCATCCTAATGTGTATTTTTTAAGCATATCCATGCAATTGTAAAAAAATTACATAATACTAAGTTTTGTTAACGAAATTTTCTGGTTAATAATATGAATTTATACATAACTAAGCCTTTTAAACATGAATAAACTCGTGATTAATAAATAAAAAACAAAACCAATAGTATCACTTAAATAATAAAATGCAATATATATTTTTTTCATTATTTTATTAAATGATATCCATTCCCGTTTAATATTTAAACATGAATTTAGACTTAACTAAGCCTTTTAAATATGAATAAACTCATGATTAATAAATAAATAAATAAATAAAAAAACCAATAGTATCACTTAAATAATAAGGTGCAATTTTTTTTCATTGTTTTATTAAATTATATCGATTCCGCACGGGTTACATACTAGTATATAATAATAGGTAAAATTAAAAGAAAATCCAATTAGATTTCAAATTGGAATTGAATTAGGGTCTAATTTTGCGCCATGTGTCTCATCTAATCTAAGTTTTTAAATTTTTTTGCCAAGTGAGTTAATTCAATGTAAAAATTGGATTTCAATTAAAGTTTAATTTTGCAACATGTGTCCCATTTAATCTAAATTTTTTAATTTTTGTACCAAATGAATTAATTTAGTGTAAAAAAAAAAGAAGTCCAGTATAAGTAAACCATAAAAAACTTAATTTTTGAATGATTTTATATTTATGAGCTTTTTTTTTTTTTTTGTAGAGCTAAAACTAATTCAAGTTTATAAGTCACACACACACACACACACACACACACACACACACACACACACACATATATATATATAATATATATATATATATATATTAATAGGTAAAACTGAGAGAAAATCTAATTAAATTTCAAATTGGAATTAAATTAGAGTCTAATTTTACGCCATGTGTCCCATCTAATCTAAGTTTTTAAATTTTTGTGTCAAGTGGGTTAATTCAATGTAAAAATTGGATTTCAATTAGAGTTTGATTTTGTGCCATGTGTCCCATCTAATCTAAATTTTTTAATTTTTGTGCTAAATGAGTTAATTTAGTGTAAAAAAACGAGAAGTCCAATATAAGTAAACCATAAAAAATATAATTTTTGAATGATTTTATACTTATGAGTCTTTTTTGTATAATTAAAAACAATTCAAGTTTATAAGTCATATATATATATATATTTATTTATTTATTTAATAGCCAATGCTAAGAGAAATCCAATTAAATTCTAAATTAAAGTCTAATTTTGCGCCACGTGTCTCATCTAATTTATAAATTTGTGTTTAAAGTAAATTATTACGTACAAAAATTAAAGAGCCTAAACTCAATTAGATTCTAAATTGAATTTTAATTGGAGTACAATTTTGAGCATGTGTTCCATCTAATTTTTTTAATTTTTGTGACAAGTAAATTACTGAATGCAAAAACAGAAGAATCTAGATCTAATTAGATTCTAAATTATATATATGTAATTGTGGTTGTTTTTAAATGTATCCGTGCATATATATGCACGGAGTTACACACTAATATTTAATAATAGGTAAAGTTAAGAGAAAATCCAATTAGATTTCCAATTGGAATTCAATTAGAGTCTAACTTTGCTCCACGTGTCCCATCTAATATAAGTTTTTAAATTTTTGTGTCAAGTGAGTTAATTCAATGTAAAAATTAGATTTTAATTAGAGTTTAATTTTGCAACATGTGTCCCATTTAATCTAAGTTTTTTAAAAAAAAAAATTTGTCAAATGAGTTAATTTAGTGTAAAAAACGAAGAGTCCAATATAAGTAAACCATAAAAATCATAATTTTTGAATGAATTTATATTTATGAGCCTTTTTTTATAGAACTAAAAACAATTTAAATTTATAAGTTATATATATATATATATGTGTGTGTGTGTGTGTTTGTGTGTGTGTGTGTGGCCCATTTAATCAAAAAAATTTAATTTTTGTGCCAAATGAGTTAATTTAGTGTTAAAAACAAGGAATTCAATATAAATAAATCATAAAGAACATAATCATATATCTAACACTATATATAAAATTAGAGGAAGAGAGAGTTTGAATTATTTTATATTTATGAGCCTTTTTTTTGTATAACTAAAAACAATTCAAATTTATAAGTCATATATATATATATATATGTGGGGGGGGGGTAAAAACTCCTGAACAAACATTTGGGCTTTGGGCCTGGTTGGCTGGTACCAGTTTGTTTTTTATCAGGGCCTCCAGGCCCACAAGTCAATCTGCACTGTAAAGGTCCAAGAAGTTGTCCGAAGAGGAATATCTTCTCGGACAGGCCTAGCAATGACCCTGGGACTTGCTAAACGGATTAAAGGCAGAATTCTAGAAAAACTGATGGGTAAGAGGGTGATCCAAGAACCCTCTAGAAGCGAGGATGTGAGAGAAGTATCTAAGGAAAAGGCTGCTACCACCACATTAAAGACCCTGCACCTACCTCCTTGGTCGCATTAATGTAGAAATGACCTCTAACCAGTAGGATTCAGTCTCCCTGCTATTATTTGAAGACTTCAAGAAGGTGGTGGATGGGACAAGTATCTAAGGGAAAGATTTGTATGACACGTGGATGAACCAATGAAGAGGAAAAGTATATAAGGAAACGAGAGAGGAAAGAGAGAGGGATCTACACTTTCTGCTGAGAAAAATAGGAACTAAGAATTGCAAACTTTGGCATAGAAAAAGAATATTTATACAAATCGTCCTCGGCTTATGTCCAAGGAGGTCTCTTTGTCGTATTCGATTACCATTTGCACAGATAGTGGCACTCTAGTCTGTTAATCAAACTTCCAACATCCCGAACCTAGATTTCAAATCCATTCTCTACAAGTTTATTGTATAAGGCTCATTGGGCCCGAGCCCAACACTTGTTTTTGGGACCGGGTGCAATTGTGCACTTACAATTGGCGCCGTCTGTGGGAAATCTAGCGTTGAACGAATTGGAACATCATGGCAGGTTTAGGTTCACACCATGCAGAATCTCAAGGATCGCAGCCTGAAGATCTTTTTGAGCGTCTTGAGCGCTGGAGGGATCAAGAGGGAAGCGTTCATACGCGCGGCGGAGGTAGTGCCACTCATGAGGACGATGCCAAGGCCATGCAGAGGGAGATTGACCACCTCAAGAAGAAGCTGCGCCGCGTCAGACGAAGGCAGGCTTCACCCCCATCCAATCCTTCTTCAAGGGGATCCTGGGGAAGCAGTTATAGTTCAAGGTCCAGGACTCCCCCCAACGAAACCTTCTCTTGCAAAGAGGATGACCTACCGGGTCATAAGCATAGGAAGCTTCCCTCTAAGGGCTTGGGGAATGATGCTATGAGTCGAGCGCTACACCAACTCTCCAAATCGCCCTTCTCATGCAAGATTGAGAATGGAAGGCTCCCCAGGTGGTTCACCCCGCCCACCTTCACCACTTATAATGGCCGGACAGACCCGGTGGAACATGTGAGCCACTTTAATCAGAGGATGGCGGTGCATTCTCACAATGAAACCTTGATGTGCAAAGTCTTTCCTTCTAGCTTGGGACTTGTTGCTATGAGATGGTTCAATGGACTAAAGTCGGGGTCTGTCGGTTCGTTCAGGGAACTTACTAGGGCATTCGCGTCTCGGTTCATTACATGCAGCAGAGTTCCTCGACCGTTGGACTCTCTATTATCTATGGCCATGATGGAGGGTGAGATGTTGAAAGCATACTCCGACAGGTATTGGGAGATGTTCAACAAGATAGATGGAGATTTTGACGAGGTGGCGATCAATACTTTTAAAGTGGGCCTTCCCACTGATCACGACTTGAGGAAATCCTTGACCGAAAAGCCCGTACGGAATGTACGTCGCCTCATGGACCGTATTGACGAGTACAAAAGGGTTAAGGAAGATTAACAGCAGGGTAAGGGTAAGGCGAAGGTTATGGCGAAGGTTATCCCGCAAGAGAGAAGGGATTTCAGGTCGGATAGGTATCACAACAATAAGCCGATGAGAGATTACTCTAGGCAGTCTGGCTCAGCCACTCCTCAAGCAGTTAATATTGTATTCCGAGAACCAGTGCACCAACTGCTGGAGAAAGTCCGTAAGGAACCCTACTTCAGATGGCCCAGTAAGATGGCGGGGGACCTTACGAAGCGAAATCAGAATCTTTTTTGCCAGTACCATCAGGATGTGGGTCATACTACCGAGAATTGTTGGACCCTCTAGAACCATCTGGAACAGTTTGTTAGCAAGGGGAAGTTGAAGCAGCACTTGTACTAACCTAACGGGCAAGGCAGTCAGTCAGGCTCAAATAATCAGAAGAACAACTCATCTCGGCCGCCCTTGGGAACGATTAACGTCATCTTTACTGCACCTGGCAGGACCGGTTCCTGTCCTACCAGGGTGATGGCAGTGTCACACTCCCAGGCCGAGGAGTCAGGCTCGAAGCCGAAGAGGATTAAAGGGAATGTTCCTATCTTGGGATTCTCGGAGGAGGATAAGGTTGGGACCATCCAACCCCATGATGACGCTCTGGTGGTCACTTTAAGGATAGGCAATTACGACGTCAAAAGGGTGATGATCGATCAAGGTAGCGGCGCGGATATTATGTATCCTGACTTATTCAAGGGGCTAAGGTTAAAACTGGAGGATCTCACACCTTATGACTCCCCACTGACAAGCTTCGAAAGGAAGGCTATCATACCAAAGGGACAGATTTGATTGCCTGTACAATCTAGCTCGAAAACGGTCGAGGTGGATTTTATTGTGGTTGACGCATATTCCCCATACATGGCCATTCTTGCCATGCATTGGTTGCACGCTTTGGGTGTTGTCCCCTCAACTTTGCATGTTAAAGTAAAATTCCCTTTGGGGGGACTCATCGAAGAAATTCTTGGCAGCCAAGCAGTGGTAAGGCAATGCATATCGGCTGCAGTATTGCATCAAGCCAAATCAGAGTCCTCGGCCTCGGTTGTGAAGGACTTATAGCAATTAACAACTCTGGATGCACCCGATGTGGTGACAGCAGAGGAAGCCATGTGTGAAGATTTGGAGAGGTTTCTAATAGCCGATGATCCTGAGAGGTTCTTTCAAGTGGGGATACAGTTACCACACCAGGAGAAAATGAAATTGGTCAAGTTTTTGAAAGACAATATCGATGTCTTTGCTTGGGATCCTTATGAGGCTCCGGGGGTTAACCCAAGCTTCATTTGCCATCATTTGAACGTCAACACTGCCGTTGTTCCTAAGAGACAGCCACCTCGGCGTTCTTCCAAAGAGCATTTCGAGGCTGTTAAAGAAGAAGTGCTCAAGCTCAAAAGGGCTGGGGTTATTAAAGAAGTTTTCTACCCGGAGTGGTTGGCGCATACAGTTGTGGTGAAAAAGAAGAACGGAAAGTAGAGAGAATGTGTGGACTTTACAGACCTAAACAAAGCCTGTCCAAAGGACTCGTTCTCGATGCCTCGCATCGATCAGCTTGTGGATGCCACGGTCGGGCATCCTCAAATGAGCTTTTTAGATGCCTTCCAGGGTTATCACCAAATTCCATTGGCGGCAGATGATCAGGAGAAGACTTCTTTCATTACTCCAATAGGGAACTATCACTATAAAGTGATGCCGTTCAGATTGAAGAATGCCGGGACTACTTACCAAAGGATGATGACCAGAATGTTTGAGTCTCAACTTGGAAAGACCATTGAGGTATATGTGGATGATATGGTAGTGAAGAGTAAGACAATACCTACGCACGTGAAAGATCTGGACGACACTTTTCAAATACTTAGAAAGTACAAGCTGCGCCTTAACGCCTCAAAGTGTTCTTTTGGGGTGGATTCTGGAAAGTTCATATGCTTCATGGTGACTTATAGAGGAATAGAGGTGAATCCGGCACAGGTTAAAACCATTCAGAGCTTGCAACCACCTCGGAACCCAAAGGAAGTTCTGAAGTTGACCGGGATGATCGCTGCTCTCAACAGATTTATCTCTCGGTCAGCTGATAGGTGCAGGCCTTTTTTCCAACTGATGAATAAGTGGAAAGGATTCCAATGGTCCGAGGAGTGTGCTTTAGCTTTTCAGCGACTTAAGGAATATCTTTCCCGGCCACCCATTATGTCTCGGCCGAAGGTTGATGAAATCCTGTTTGCGTACCTAGCTGTGGCCGTCCATGCAGTCAGCCTGGTCCTTATAAGGGACGATGGTGGGGTGCAAAGACCGGTCTATTACGTCAGCAAATCCTTGAATGAAGCTGAGGTGTGTTACCTGCATTTAGAGAAGGCACTTCTGGCCATAGTCCATGCCATGCGGAAGCTTCCTCACTATTTCTAGTCCCACACCTTTATGGTTTTGAACCAACTGCCTCTCAAGTCAGTGTTACGCAGTGCTGACTACTCGGGAAGAGTAGCTAAATGGGGAACTATTTTGGGAGCTTTTGATATCAAATACATGCTACGCACCTCGGTGAAGGGCCAGGTTCTCACAGATTTGGTGGCAGAGTTCGCTGAACCATTGTTGGAAGAACCTGCGGAGGGATCAAGCATGGATGAGAAATCAGTTGGCATGATTATGGACAAAGGACCTCCGAATTGGAAAGTGTTCGTTGATGGGGCAGCCAACCAGAGGGGGTCTGGTGTCGGACTTGTTTTGGTATCCCCTGAGGGAATTGTCTTCGAAAAATCATTGAGATTAGCGTTCTCGACCACTAATAACGAGGCCAAGTACAAAGCGGTCTTGGTCGGTATAAACATGGTACGTAGAATGGGGGGAAAGGAAGTTCATATGTTCTCGGATTCTCGGTTAGTGGTTGGCCAAGTAACGGGGACCATGGAGGCTAGGGATCCAAGAATGCAAGAGTACCTGACCCAGGTCAAATGTTTACAATCTGAATTTGATTCCTTTATCCTTTCTCATGTTTCTAGAGGTGGAAACACACATGCGGACTCGTTGGCCACTTTGACGACATCCTTGGCTCAGTTTTTGCCTAAGATTATCCTCATTGAAGACTTGCTAGAACCAACTCTGACCACTGCAAGTGCCGTCCATATCCATCTGATAAGACCCGGACCTAGTTGGATTGACCTTGTGGTGTCTTTTCTAAAAAGCGACATTCTTCCCGAGGACAAGTCTGAAGCAGATAAGATTCGTCGAAAGGCGCCTCATTTCTGACTGTCCGAGGATCAGAAATTGTATAAAAGCTCCTTCTCTGGACCGTACTTGTTATGTGTACACCCTGAGTCAACGGAGGCACTTTTGAAAGAATTGCATGAGGGAATTTGCGGAAGCCACACTGGGGGAGGGTCCTTAGCCCATAGGGCTCTGACTCAGGGATATTGGTGGCCCAATATGCAGAGGGAAGCTCAAGACTACGCGAGAAAGTGTGACCAATGCCAAAGGTTCGCTCCCAACATTCATCAGCCTGGGGGAGTCCTTAATCCTTTGTCCAGTCCTTGGCTTTTCGCTCAATGGGGATTGGATATAGTATGGCCTTTTTCGAGGGCCGTGGGAAATAAAAGATGGCTACTCGTGGGAACTGACTATTTCACCAAGTGGGTCGAAGCTGAGCCCTTAGCAAATATTAGGGATATCGACTCCAAGAAGTTTATTTGGAAGAATATTATCACTAGATTTGGGGTACCCCACACACTTATCTCAGATAACGGCGTTCAATTCGATAGTAGAGCTTTCAGGAAGTATTGTAGTGACATGGACATCACAAACAGATACTTCACCCTAGCTTATCCTCAGGGAAATGGGCAGGCCGAGGCTGTTAACAAAGTCAGAGTCAGTGGACTCAAAAAGAGGCTGGATGACGTGAAGGGTAGATGGGTAGAGGAGCTACCACATGTTTTATAGACGTATCGGACTACGCCGTGCAGGTCCACTAGAGAAACACCATTCTCTATAACTTATGAGGCCGAGGTGGTGATACCTTTAGAATCAGGTTTCCCCACGCTAAGGACGAGTTCTTTTAGCCGAAAAAGTAATGATGGTCTCCTGGAGAAAAGCCTGGATTTGGTTAAGGAATGGCAAGAGACCGCTATGGTCCAAATGGCTTATTATCAACAGAAGCTTAAACGAGGATATGATGCCCATGTGAAGTTAAGGCCACTAGCGCTTGGGGATCTGGTGTTGAGAAAAGTTGTGGGTACTGCCAAAAACCCAGCATGGGGAAAGCTAGGACCAAATTGGGAAGGACCCTATCGGATCATCTCTGTAGCAGGCATAGGATCATATCGACTAGCTGATCTAGATGAAAAAATTGTACAACGCCCTTGGAATGCAAACAACCTGCGAAGGTATTATTATTAATAAAGAGCACTTTTATCGTTCGTCGTTCAAAATTATCAATATGTATTTGGGTTTATCTCTTACAATTTCTAAGTATCAAACAGAAACTTGGTCATGGATGGTCCTCGGACCTCATACCTTGTGGAAATTGATATCTTCTCATGTGTTAAACAGAACCTTAGTTATGTCGGGTCCACAAACCTTCTACTTTGGGGAAATTAACATTTCAAGTTACAATTTCTAAGTATCAAACAAAAACTTGGTCATGGATAGTCCTCGGACCACATACCTTGTGAAAATTGATATCTTATCATGTGTTAAACAGAACCTTAGTTATGCCGAGTCCACAGACCTTCTACTTTGGGGAAATTAACATTTCAAGTTACAATTTCTAAGTATCAAACAGAAACTTGGTCATGGATGGTCCTCGGACCACATACCTTATGGAAATTGATATCTTATCATGTGTTAAACAGAACCTTAGTTATGTCGGGTCCACAGACCTTCTACTTTGGGGAAATTAACATTTCAAGTTACAATTTCTAAGTATCAAATAGAAACTTGGTCATAAATGGTCCTCGGACCACATACCTTGTGGAAATTGATATCTTATCATGTGTTAAACAAAACCTTAGTTATGTCGGGTCCACAGACCTTCTACTTTGGGGAAATTAACATTTCAAGTTACAATTTCTAAGTATCAAACAGAAACTTGGTCATGGATGGTCCTCGGACCACATACCTTGTGGAAATTGATATCTTATCATGTGTTAAACAAAACCTTAATTATGCCGGGTCCACAGACCTTCTACTTTGGGGAAATTAACATTTCAAGTTACAATTTCTAAGTATCAAACAGAAATTTGGTCATGGATGGTTCTCGGACCACATACCTTGTGGAAATTGATATCTTATCATGTGTTAAACAAAACCTTAGTTATGTCGGGTCCACAGACCTTCTACTTTGGGGAAATTAACATTTCAAGTTACAATTTCTAAGTATCAAACAGAAACTTGGTCATGGATGGTCGGACCACATACCTTGTGGAAATTGATATCTTATCATGTGTTAAACAGAACCTTAGTTATGTCGAGTCCACAGACCTTCTACTTTGGGGAAATTAACATTTCAAGTTATAATTTCTAAGTATCAAACAGAAACTTGGTCATGGGTGGTCCTCGGACCACATACCTTGTGAAAATTGATATTTTATCATGTGTTAAGCAGAACCTTAGTTATGTCGGGTCCATAGACCTTCTACTTTGGGGAAATTAACATTTCAAATTACAATTTCTAAGTATCAAACATAAACTTGGTCATGGGTGGTCCTCGGACCACATACCTTGTGAAAATTGATATTTTATCATGTGTTAAGCAGAACCTTAGTTATGTCGGGTCCACAGACCTTCTACTTTGGGAAAATTAACATTTTAAGTTACAATTTCTAAGTATCAAACGGAAACTTGGTCATGGGTGGTCCTCGGACCACATACCTTATGGAAATTGATATTTTATCATGTGTTAAGCAGAACCTTAGTTATGTCGGGTCCATAGACCTTCTACTTTGGGAAATTAACATTTTAAGTTGCAATATCTAAGTATTAGATAAAAACTTTGATATGCATGGTCCTCGGACCACATGCCCTGTAAAAATTGGCATCCTACTTGTTCTAGAAAGAAAGTTTGGTTATGTTAGGTCTTTGAACCCTTCACTTTGAAAACATTAGCAGAAAACTATTTCACATTAGTGCTGAGGAGTTAATGAAACACTTGGATTGTTTTATGTCCCAAGTTAAATTCTAAGTTAAGTTTTTTTATTGTATATTGCTGTTTCACATATGTTTTGTTCGCAGGTCATGATTTGCAAAATATAAGCTAAGTAGGTGTGTTTCTATTTAAAGTCATGACAAATTGAAATATTGCAAGTGGTGTTAATTGTTCCAATCATTCATTTTTGTGATGATGAGTATTGCTATACTAAAAAAAAATTGGAAGGCAAATGAAAATCAAATCAAACAGATTGTCATTAATTTCTGTCAATGTACATTCAAAGCAAAAATTCAAAAATTTGTTACATGACAAAAAGAGAAGTCCTAAATAGCCTAAATCCTAAGCCTTAGAAGGGGGGTTCTGCTCGGAAGTGCTGGCAACTTCTGTGTTTTTTAGCTCCATTTCAAAAGAGGACTAGACTTGTTTTCCCTTGTCTATTGCCACTGATGGAGGGACATTAGGCTCGGTGCTTTGGCTCGTAGCCTCCTCAGCACCTTCACCCTATTCCTTCTCTTTATTGGAACTAGTAGGTTCTGTAGGAGCAGGAATAGGCTTTGGGATCTTAGGAGGGAGCATGGAAGGTGCTGTCTCAGGGGCAAGGGCAACAGAAGGAAGTTCTTCTATCTCCTGGATGTCTAGGGGAAGCCAAACATTTTCAGGCTTCCTCAACTCAGAAGTTGAGGGAATCCCTGCCACATTTAAGGCTTCCTCCCAAACTTGCTGGCATACTCTCGGCACAGCCCAGCGAACTCCTCAGTTAGTTGGTTTTCTATCGCCACTTCCCCTTCCTTGTAAGCAGCCTTCTTCGCGGCCTCCATAGAGTCCTCAAAGGTACGAGCCTCGTCCTTCATCCTAGCAAGCTCCTTCTTCAAGTCGGAGTGTTCCTGTTGAGTTTTGGATAACTCTTCATCCCTTTGATGAAGAAGCTTGCATTGCCCCTTCACCTGAGTCCTCATTGTCCTTAGGCTGGCCTCAGCACCATCTTTTTCCCTTTTAAGCTCCGCCAGCTACGTGGTTAGCTTTTCATTCTGCGCAAGGGCCTGGCCTAAGGACTTCTCGATCTCCAGCGTAAGCTCCAGTTCAAGTCCAGCCTTCTTCCAAGAATCCTCCACCCACTTCTCAGCAGCAAAGACTTCCTGGATGGCCTGTGACGAAATATTAAAGTATTTAACGCATGAGAATGTCTCTTACGATAAGATGTGATGAAAAAAAAATAAGGTGAACATAAGACTTAAATACTTACCAAGGCCAAGTCCCTTTTTAGCGAAAGGAACAGATGGGGCTGGTTCATCTTGTCTAGGGCTTCCATGTCCTTGGGCAGAAGAAGGGGACGTTCCAAGGCATCGGCCAGGTGGAGAGCATGGCCTTGTTGGAACGCCCTAATATTAGACTGGGAAGGGATTGGTGCCCCGTCTAGCATAAGCTCGGGAGACCAGTTAACTGGTGCACGGCGCACCTCGGCAAGGTCCCTGTTCTCCCCGCTTTCTACCGAAGAGGCACGTCCCTTGCCCTTGTTGGGTTTTTGTTGCTGGGGTTGTTGTTGTTGTTGTTGTTGTTGTTGTTGTTGTTGTTATTGTTGTTGTTTCTGCTTCTTCTTCCTCTTCCCATCTGCCTCCTCGGCCTCACCCTTCCTTTTCTTCTTGGGCTCCGCAATGGGAGGCTTGGGATCTGAGGGAGGAGGGGGTAGGGGCAAGGACAGAGGGACTTGCGACCCACCTATTCCCTTTTTAGAGACTCTTGCGCCCCTCTTGTGCATCAGTTCCTTTAAGGCGTCCATCTCTTCTTCTTCGGAGCTGGGGTCAGGGTGGGCAATCACCAAACCTTGTATCCCTGAAGTCTCGGCGGGCACGTGCTCCTCGTCTGAAAGAATGACAAATGGATTTCCTCGACCCTTTCGACGTCCTCGAGTTGAAAGTTGTCTATCTCTTCGTTCAACAAGTGTTGTGAGGACGCTTGCTCTTCTCGGACGGCGGTTGTCTGGGAGTGCGCCGAGAGGGGAATTGCTGCAAATGGGCGCGTGTACAGAATGGTGGTGGGATCGTCGGGAATTTCGCGGTTGGAAAGGAAGCTTGGTCTTGCCATGTCTATCCTTCTGCGTCGCTTATCTCCCGCGATGATGGCGTTTTCAATTTCTTGGAAGTCCACCGATATGGGGTCGTATCCCAGTATCAGGTGGGCAGCTCTCAATTGTAGGTCCTCACTGACGAATACTTCAGAGCGAAGGACACGGTTCAGGTCGGCAACGTTGCAGAGGTTGAGGCGTGCACATACGTGTTGTTTTTCTGTGAAGAGAAACATCCGAGAAGAAGAACATGGTCAGATTAGTGATAAACATCAAGACAAAAGGGAACAATATGCAGTAAAAGTTAAAAATGGTAAAGGCAACAGGGTTGAATCATGGGTTAGTAAATCTAACTCCTAAGGATTCACACCTGGTTCTCCCCATTCGACTGGGCAGTGAGGACCGTCATACCAGTTTCCTGAGGTGATGAGGTAGTCGTCCTTCATGCCTTTGTTGGATTTAGGAAGACAGGAGATCAGTTTAACTATGCTAGATCGGGATTTAATGTAATATCCTACATTTTTGGGTTTGTGGCACTCGTACATGAAAGCAACGTCGTGCCATGTGAGGTTTAAGCCCATTTGCTTGTTCAGAGCGTCGACACTGCCTAAGACCCTAAACACGTTTGGTGCGCACTGGTCTGGGCATAACCTATGGTTGCAAAGGTATTCACTAGTCACATTTCTCATGGGGAGAGTCATCCCACCTTCTATGAAGGCAATCATGGGAATAATGACTTCTGCGTCTCTCCTAGCGCTACCTACGACTTCTACTGGATAGTATCTCAAGCCTATGTCATTGGGAATATGGTACTTGGCCCTAAAACCTTCCATACCAACATCAGTATCAACTAGACACTTAAATCTACCCATTTAGGAGAAGTGAAAATGAGAGTTTGAAGAAGAAAGGAGGTTAAGATGGGAGTCGAGGACAGAAGCCGAAAAGGAATGAATATGGAAAAGCGAAAACTTATTGGAGTTGGTTATGCGATTCTTCATGAGCTTCTGGAGAGAAAAGGTGATGATTGACATTTTGATACGATTGATTTCTGAAGAAATGAATGAAGGCGCGGGTTTCCAGGCGTTTTGACGTGCAGGAGGCGGCCTCGAAATTAAATTTGTCCCACTCAAAATTTTCAGGGCCAACCTAGACAGTTGGATGTCCATCTTACCGTTGAACGTGGGGAACAGGATGTAACTTGCGGTCATAAATGCGCGCGTTCCGAGTTTCGAAGCGTCAGAAGCGTTTTCAGGGAACGAAAGGACCCATACACGCGTGGAGGTTTACAAAGCGTGTGTGAGGTATTCTAGTCGGATCAAAACTCTATTTCTCTCCTCGGATGGGTGGGAAAAATAAAGTTTTGAGGGGCTATTGTGGGGGGTAAAAACTCCTGAACAAACATTTGGGTTTTGGGCCTGGTTGATTGGTACCAGTTTGTTTTTTATCAGGACCTCCAAGCCCACAAGTCAATCTGCACTGTAAAGGTCCGAGGAGTTGTCCGAGGAGGAATATCTCCTCGGACAGGCCCGGCAATGGCCCTGGGACTTGCTAAACGGGTTAAAGGCAGAATTCTGAAAAAACTGATGGGTAAGAGGGTGATCCAAGCACCCTCTAGAAGCGAGGATGTGAGAGAAGTATCTAAGAAAAAGGCTACTACCACCACATTAAAGACCCTGCATCTACCTCCCTGGCCGCATTAATGGAGAAATGACCTCTGACCAGTAGGATTCAGTCTCCCTACTATTATTTGAAGACTTCAAGAAGGTGGTGGATGGGACAAGTATCCAAGGGAAAGATTTGTATGACACGTGAATGAACCAATGAAGAGGAAGAAGTATATAAGGAAACGAGAGAGGAAAGAGAGAGGGATTTGCACTTTCTGCTGAGAAAAATAGGAACTAAGAATTGTAAACTTTGGCATAGAAAGAGAATATTTATACAAATCGTCATCGGCTTACGTCCGAGGAGGTCTCTTTGTCGTATTCGATTACCATTTGCACAGATAGTGGCACTCTAGTCTATTAATCAAACTTCCAACATCCCGAACCTAGATTTCAAATCCATTCTCTACAAGTTTATTGTATAAGGCTCATTGGGCCCGAGCCCAACACTTGTTTTTGGGACCGGGTGCAATTGTGCACTTACAATATATATATATATATATATATATATATATATATATATATATATATATATATATAGAGGTAAAGTTTAGAGAAAATCCAATTAGATTCTACAATTGAAGTCCAATCTTACGTCATGTGTCCTGAATTATTTATTTTTAGAAAGAATTTTATTTCTCAATTTTGGAATCAAATGTGGAACCATATCATAAGTATCCATTGAAGTGAGTTATCGTGTACAAAAACCAAAGAGTCTGGAATTAATGAACATAAAAATATTTAAAAAATGAACAATTTACATTTTCTACCTAATGATATTCTTACAAGATTTTCAAAAGAGTTAAAAATATATGAGAATGACTATCAATAATATTTAAATTATATATGTAAGGTCATAATTTGCACCCAAACCCAACAGTAAGTAAGAGATAGGTCTAAAAAGTCCAATACAATGAAATTTGTAGAGAGTGTGTTTGAAATCTAGGTTTTAGTGATGTTGGATAACAAAAATGATGGGCTAGATTATCACATCACATACAATGAACTGTTTATGTAACAGATGTTCTCCTCGGACACAAGCCGAGGATGATTTGTATTATATTTCCCTCTTCCAAAGATAGATTATAATTATGGATGGTGGTGTGTACAGTGTTTTTTCTCTTTCTTCTCCGATCCCCTTCCTAAACATCTCCCTTTCCTTTTATATCATCCTCCTTCTTTTTCTCATCTTCCACATATGGATCAGATTATCAATTTAGATACTTGTCCCATCAACCTATCCCTGGAGTCTTTAGAGGCAGCTGTAAAGCTGAACCCTGATACTCAGGCATCACTTCCCCATTAATGTGGCCAAGGAAGTGATTGCAGAGCATTCAATGCGGTGGTAACAGCTTTATCTCGGATATTTCGTGGCTCTTCTTCTTATCTTATACATCCACCATGCCTGCCCTTACTTGTAGGATTTCTTAGAATATCGCCCTTGGACGCCAGACAGCCTTCTCCTACCTCGAACCACCTTCTTGGATATACTTGATCAGATATCACTTCTTTACCTATTAGTATTGCTTCATGAATTGACATTCTTACATCCTCGAACCATTCAGTGTCCTCGGATTAGGCCTTTAACCCAACAAATACTCTTGGGCCAACCCCACACATGTTCCTGAGCCCATTGACCCTACAATATATGTAAAAATTATATTATGCATCTTAATATGTACTCCCTCCGTCTCAATTTGTTTGTGCTGTTTAAAAAGTTAAACTTTTTAAGGGAACATCATTTATTATTTTGTCTCTGCCTTATAAAAATGTATAAGTTTACAAAGTTACCCTTAAATAAATTTATCAACTTTTTAAAAAAGAGTTATTCTTAATGAGGCAACTAAAAATGTGCCCCAATTAAATTGATTTTTTAAAATATTAGCTAGTTTTCTTTTCAAATAGTTTTAAAAATAAACTAAGGGTATAATAGAAACATTAATAAACTAATAATTTTTATTTTTAGAAACATGACAATATTTTGAGACATCTCAAAATAAAATAGAGAACAAACAAATTGGGACAGAGGTAGTATCTTTTAAGTAGATCCATGCATATGCATAGAGTTACAAGCTAATTATATTAAAGTGAAAGTTGAGAGAAAGTTCAATCAAGAATCTAAATTAGATTCTAATTGAACTCTATTTTGTGCCAAGTATCCTTTTAATTGTCCTATAATTTAATGCCAAATGACCCTAATTTTGTTAATTGTCCTTTCAACTATACTTTAATTTTCTATAAGTTATATTTGACGTAATTAAATTCATGTATTTAAATCTCGAAAATTTAAAAAGACTTAATTCACATTTATTAGTCTTTTACATAATATTGTGAATATATACAATTCGTATTTCTCAGAAACTTTTGTGTGTGTTGGTGTATCACTGCAGACGACAGCATTTTAGATCAAGATTTCAGTATTTATAACATCACAATAGTGGAGAGAAGCAACGACATCATTTGGCTTTGAAGTTGAAGTCCAACTAACCCGTATTTTTGTACTTGTTTCTATATTTATTTAATTTGTAATTGAGTTTGTTAAGCTAATCTCCTATTAATTTGATAGAGTTTGTTAGAGCTGGTTTTACTGCCAAATTTCTTTTTAGAACTGGTTTAACTGCTAAAACTTTGTAACGATTAAGCTTAGAACTGCCCTATTAATAGAGCCCCTGTACCTGCAATTCAGTGTGTTGCGAATATCGAATTTTGTCCTACACTCATTTTTTCTTCTCTTACTGAGTTTTACCTTATGTTTTTATTTAAGAGTCTGGTTAACGGATATAGTTAGACATTTGTTAATAAACTATTTAAATAAAATTTTGATATCATATTTATAACAAAATAAGAAATATAAAAGATTGTAACAAAAATAAAAAATTAGTAATTTTCTCTGTTTTCATAAAAACTTTTTAAAATATTTTCTAAATTAATAGTCTTAAGCATTTGTTAACTTATTCCTTTATCTATTGTGGGCAGTCGTGTATCGTTTTTTTTTTTTTTTTTTTCCTCAACCACTTGGAATGGCTAAATTAAGATCCACACAAATCGGGGACCGGAAAACATTTACGTACTCGGACTGAATCTGTATAACTTTCATGCAACTTTATTGTGGTTCCTTAAGAACCAATATCCTCACTAGACTTAAATATATCTTTTTATTTTCTTGGTAGAAAACTTATTTATATCCTAATCTATTCATTTCGATTCGTTATAAAATCATGAACACTCAACCAAAAGAATAGAATACAGAAGTACGTCAATAACAACAAATCCCTTTGAAACAACCGATCATAAGCCACTAATATATATATATACAAGCGCATGTTCCACTTAGCTAAACTAGAAAAGTATCTTGTCATTTTGAAAAATCATCATATCTAAAAAAATTAATATTAATGGAATATAAAATATAAAAAAACTTTTTATTGTGCTAAAATAGAATAGAACACTTGGGTCATCAGACAATAAAAAATTCCAATACTTCAAAACAACTCAAAATTAGCATATGAACTCATACATAAGCCTACCATAATCTCCAAATTAGATGATATGATGCTAACTTGTGAAAGTTATGATTTTTTTTTTTTTTGTTATGTTGTTATATATATAGCATTACTCTAAAATTTATAACAATAACAGTGGAACTAAAATTAGTTATTTTTTCTGTTAAAATTGTTATTTTATCATAATTTTAATGTGGCAAACTATGAATGGTTGCATATTATTACTTTAACGTGAACCCAACATTTTTAACTTACTACTCAACATACTCGTGCCAAAAATAGTTGCCAGGATTTTCTGATCTTGAAGTGATCAAATTTCAAAATGCTCTGGAAATGTTAACAACGTAAATTCTTATAAATAACACCCTTCTACATCTCTAGGACCTCCATGAGAATCCTGTCAACTTTTACTACATCCTATAGAGCAAAAGACTGCAACAACAACAACAACAACAACAACAACAACAATAACAACGAAAGGAACAATGCATGTTAGAGTTGGTGATAGGGGAGGCCCTATGACGAAGATGAACAGCCTCACCCTCCAAATTCTCAAGGGGCGGAGATTGATGATGTTCGGGTCTCTTTTGATTATGAACTCAGCTGGTTTGAGCTACATCTTCGGTCTTTACTCTGGCGACATCAAGTCCTCGCTTGGCTATGACCAATCCACCCTCAATTTGATCGGCTTCTACAAGGACTTGGGTGCCAATATCGGTATCGTCTCTGGCCTAATCAATGAGGTCACACCCCCATGGGTTGCCTTAGCAATTGGTGCCTTTTTCAACTTTTTTGGATACTTCATGATATGGCTTGGCGTGACTGAAAGAACAGCCAAGCCCCTGGTTTGGCAAATGTGCTTATACATATGCATCGGCGCAAATTCACAACCTTTTATCAACACTGGAGCCCTTGTCACTTCCATAAAGAACTACCCTGAAAATCGTGGAATTCTTATAGGTGTTTTGAAGGGTTACACGGGTCTAAGTGGGGCTGTAGTTACACAGGTGTACCATGCTCTCTTTGGTGAAGACCCTAAGTCTTTGATTTTGTTAGTAGGGGTTATTCCAGCAGTTGTATGTTTGATTTTTCTTCCAACCATGCGGATCATGAACGCTCCTCGGCAACCAAACGAGCTCACACTTCTCTATCATTTCCTCTATGTTTCGCTTGGTCTCGCAGGGTTCTTGATGATTATAATTATAATAGAGAAAAGGACCACCTTTTCACAAAGTCAATACGGAGGGAGTGCAGCCGTGGTACTTTTCTTGCTGTTTCTACCTATTGCATTTGTCATTAGGGACGAGTATAAGGCTTGGAAGAGCAAGAGAGAAGCCATAAAGAACGACCGTTTAGTAATTGAAGTTATTAACGGGGAGGATTTATCAAAAAAAACAAACGGGAAGGCAATTATTTCTAATGAGATTCAACAATTTTCAGTCACAAAACCAAGTGATGATGCTGAAAAAAGCGTCAGGCTTTCTTGTTGGCAAACAGCTTTCCAGACACCAGAGAGAGGGGAGGACTATACGATATTACAAGCAATTTTTAGCATTGACATGTTGCTGATTTTATTGGCTTCAATGTGTGGCCTAGGGGGAACTTTAACGGTAATAGACAACTTGGGTCAGATTGGAGCTTCCTTACGATATCCAAAGAAAAGCATAAGCACTTTTGTGTCACTTGTGAGCATTTGGAACTACCTCGGACGTGTGGTCTCAGGTCTTGTCTCAGAAATTTTAATTAAAAGGTACAGAACCCCACGCACTCTCATACTCACTTTGACTCTCCTACTAGCCTGTGTTGGTCACCTCCTAATCGCGTTTGATGTACCCAATGGTATCTATTTTGCATCGGTGATTATTGGGTTTTGTTTTGGTGCACAATGGCCATTGCTCTTTGCTATGATTTCTGAACTTTTTGGCCTGAAGTACTACTCTACACTATTCAATTTTGCGGCTATAGCTAGTCCAATTGGGTCTTATCTGTTCAACGTGCGGGTCGCTGGGTATTTATATGACAAGGAAGCTAAGACGCAAATGGCAGCCTTGGGGCTTGTAAGGAAGGCAGGGGAGGACTTGAAGTGTACTGGGGTTGAGTGCTACAAATTGTCTTTCATTATCATTGCTGCCATGACCTTTTTAGGCACAATTGCTTCGTTCATTTTGACCCTAAGGACAAAGAAGTTTTATAAGACTGACATTTATAAGAAGTTCCGCGAGCCACAGGTGGAGGAAGAAGTTAAGTAACAATGAGGGATGGATATGAAGATAAATATTTATTGGGACCGATTGTGAAACTTTACTATCAACCAAAAAAAGATTGTGAAACTTTAATTGTGATCCTTGAAAATTCATGTTTGTGTGTGTGTTTTTTTTTCTTTTTTCCTCTATTCTTTTGTGAGTAGTCGATTAATAATATTAAGTTCTATCTTTCCCCTTACTTTATTTGAAAAATCAATATCAGCCTTTTTCTGCAGTTAAAATTTATGAGAGCACTCTTGAGAACTTGTACATTTTTATCTAAAAGACAAAGTATTAAATAACGTTCCTTATAAAGTTAGATTTCCTAAATGAAAACAACGGTTTGAAATACAAATCATATGTTTCATTTTTTGTGTTCCATTTTATATTTCAAGTTTTAACAATCACAACTTGCCATGCATTGATTTAACATTCCTCATAAAATAACTAAAAGTTTAAAATGAAAAAAAAAAAAAAAAAAATCAAACACATGACATACCATGATTAACATAGTGCAAAATGAAACAAAGAATTTGTATTCAACCATTTAGGATGAAGGGAAAATTTTATAAAATAACTAAAAGTTTTACACTCAAAACATTTGGAAAACGTTATATTTCTAAACAAATAGGCCTAAAATAGTTTGTTATCCAAAAAAATTGCCAATTGTTTAGTATTATGAGACTCATTTCCTACTCCGATGAACTCACTCTTCAAAGAGATTAAGACATTTTAACAGTTTTTTTGAAAAGAAAAAGGTCATTGTCCACCAATTACAATGAATCAAGTCTAAACTTTGATTCAAGTTAAGATACCCAAAGACCCATCTAACCTTTTTTCCTGTTCCCCCTCTTGCCATATCCTAACCAATAAGTAGTAACCATCAATTAGCCAACTAAGGAATACAAATCATCTATCTCGCTTTTTATTCCACCAGCTATGGCATATGCCAAATGTTTTATTATTATTATTATTATTATTATTTTGGTTATTTTATAAGGAAGGTCAAAATACTACAAGGCAAGCTGTGCTTAGTAGAGCATAAAGTGTAACACAAATAGTGGGACAAAGAATTTGTATTCCCCAATTAGCTTTTTTTTCTTCTCTCTCTCTCCAATTATTGACAATAATACTTTAAATTTGGTCAATTGTCATTTTGGTTTGCAAGTTTCATTATTATCATTTTGGTTCTATAAGTTTATATTTGTTGTGATTGTAACCCATTCTACCATTTTGTCAAAAAATATGCGATTAAAATGACAAATATAAAATGTACAAGAACAAAATAACAAGTGATGAAACTTAAATGGTGTGATTTGTATTTTTACCTATTTTTTAAAAAATAAGTTTTATTAAGATCCACACAAATCAGAAGACTAAATCTGTGTAATTATCATGCAACTTTATTGTGGCCCCTTAATAACCAATATCCTTGTGACTAGACTTATTTTATACCCCTTTTTTTGGTAGAAAACTTATTCATATCCTAATCTCTTCATTTTAATTCGTTTATAAGAGCATGAACACTCAACCAAAAAAAAAAAGAATACAAAAGTAATCAGTAACAGCTAACCCCTTTGAAACAATTGATCATAAGACACTAATATATATATATATATATATATATATATATATATATATATATTGTGCGGGCTTGATTTCCCTAAGTGACTTGTAAGCCTAAAGAACAAGCCAACAATTGATTTGTATAAAGTGGGTAATGGAATTCCTACAATGAGAAGACCCCTTATCGCCAATTTGGTTGCACAAATGATGGAGTTCTTAGTCTAGCCCGTATCCTCCTACCCCCTTTTTTTGTGTATCCCCCGAGGAGTACCTCAACCACTGATGAGGTTCTCCCCTTCCCTTTAGTTACTCACAATTCTCTCATGTATTTCTCTCACTCTTGTTTTTTCCAACCCCTTTCTCTCCCCTTCGTTCCCTAATTATAGACTTCCCTTAGGGGGATAGTCATGATGATTGGGAGGCTTTTTAGGTGGGTGGAACCATTCTAGAATAAATTACTGACCAGATGAGACCCATTTTTCTAAACAAATGTGACCATCTTGAAACTTGCTCCCACTGCTGACTAGTTCTCTACAAGCGATTTCCCTCAAGGAACTACCGTGCTGAGCAGTATACATCCCCGATATGTAATTAGCTTGCCGGTAAGGTGTACAACCCATTATTAGGCTCGGGGTTCTCGATTTATTGAAATTGAGGAGTTGGGCCTCTATGTCATGCACGTACACTGGACTAGGCCTAAATACCACGTCCACACAATAGACCTCGTGATTCCATTCCCATATCATGGGGATGGGATCGTGGTTAACCCAAGCATATCGGTGAATAGATGATCGGGTTTAAAGTCTCATATCAATAGACAGTTTCCTCAATGTGTGGACCCTTCTTGGGAAAACCAACCACCAGTCATTAAATGTGATAGACAGGTCTATTTGCACTCCTCGCAGGCAGACAACAAATGTCACATCAAGTTACACCTGGTGTAACTTCACAAGAGTTATTACACCTTTTATGAACCATTGATTACTATTAAAATCTAAAGGTCAAAAAATACTATCATTATTACTCCCTAGAAATTAGTGATTTAGGCATTAACTTTTCTTATTAAAGGGGGAAAAAATATTAACTCTTTTTTTTTTCGTCCATATCATCATCTTCTTCCTCTTGTCTTTTTTTTTTTTTTTTTTTTTTTGTACTATACTTTCAGGCCTCCACCATTCATAAAATTCTCATAGTTAAGTCGGAAAGCAACCACAGAGCTTCTCTTTTGTTTATTCGTCTAGTATTACTAGGTAATTTCATAGTTGACGTTGAGGAGACCACATGTGCTCTAAAACTATTGCAGTGAAAAGATATTTCTTAAATTTGGATTTCCATTACCACCATTAATAATAGTCTTGTATCTATAAAGGAGTTTGTAAGCGGATGACACGTTTTTCGTTGAAGAAATTTCTTTGTGGAGGAACCATGAAAAGAACTTTCACATTAACTTTAAAAGATAATCTTGACTAAAATATTTTGTTTATATATAGAGACGTTATATTCAGAATTCTTTCAACACCGAGCCTAGCAAGAAGAAAAGGATTTGAGAGTTATTTTCATAATTTTTTCCAACGAGTCTAAGAAGAAGAAAAGACTGGAGATGTTATTTTCAGAATTATTTCAACCACCATTCATGATGGAGGCCTAAAAGTATAGTGCAAAAAGAAAGACAAGAGGAAGAAGAAGATGATATGGAGGAAAATAAAGTTCATGCTGCCGTTTTTTTTTTTTTTTTTCCTTTAATAAAAAGAGTTAATGCCTAAATTACTAATTTCTAGGGGGTAATAATGATACTACTATGAATGTTTTTTTACTCTTAGATCTAATAGTAATCAATGGTTCACAAAAGGTGTAACTCTTATGAAGTTACACCAAGTGTAACTTACACTCATCTTATATATATATATATATATATATATATATATATATATATATATATATATATATATATATATATATATATATAATCGAAGCCTCTAAAACTTAATAATGAGTAAAACTCTATCTCTATAACAAGTACAACTTAAACTCAAACTCAAACTCAAACGTTAATAATCTATATAAAAACAAAAATTATGATAGGACTCAAAAAAAAAAAAGACTAACGTTGAAAAAAAAAAAGACTCTAATTTTTTGGTTTGAAATTTCTACTTTTTTTTTTTTATTGTACATGGCAGATAAAGCATCTCTATTTTTTTGGAGAAAAATCAAAGATACAATCTATGTCTTCCAGCTTAGGGAATGATACATTTTATTTGGTATGTTATATATAAATTTGTTGAATTTGGTTTGGTTCTAAAGTAGAATTTGGAGATTCTATAAATTTTGAAGTTTTAAGTTTTGGAGTTTTTAATATTTGCGCCTCAGTAAGTTGATCTTAATTCTTCACCTTAAATGTTTTTTATTTAGGTTCATGTGATTTTTTTTTTCTTATTAAAAGCTATATTTTTGGTTGATTAATTATTTTTTGGATTAATTTCAATTAATTATTTTTTGTCAGAATGTCTATTTACTCATTGTTAGATTTTTTTTTTAGAATCAATAGTTTTTCCGTGCATCGCACAGGTTAGCGACTAGTTTTTTATGATCATGGAAGAAAGACTTCTTATCATAATTCATACTAGCATCACCCAAATGATTGGTTAGCCCAGCTTTTAATCACAGGGCTTGGACCTCTGATTGGCTCATATATATAGATCCGGATTGAGAGAATTTTATTGAGCCTGAGCAAACTCATGTCTAGGTTCAATATTGTTTAATTTCGTTATCGTTTACTTGTATAGTCAAGTCAATCAACTCGGAATTTTGTTGTTTTTCTTATTCATTTATGTTTCTTTTTTTCATATTCTTAAATGTCGTTGCTTGTATAGAAGGGTTCTCAGTTTATATATAATTTTAATACCTTGGTTCACTTCACTTCAATAAAATAAGCATAAGTTACATTTTTTTGGGGTTTGGCTACGCATTATATAGTCTCTATCCATTTCACATTGTGAGTTGAGTGACCGCTTGGGGAGGGCATCTCCTGCGTGTGGGATTTATATGAGAGTGATGTTGTATAAGTCTGATGCATATGACAGTTCGACTACTTAGTCAAAATATTAGTTGCATTTTTACCTAATAATGGGGAAAAATGTAACATCATAGGGTTGAGTTTGATTATATTTATTGAAGATCAAATTATTATTTGATTCGATCGTATTCAGTTGTAAATCTAACAATTTGATATCCATTAAAATGACCGGGTTTCTAACCTAACTTTGTTTTATTGGTTTAGCAAGTCAATGATGGAAATGAGGAGGATAATAAGATATGGTAGAGTAGAATTAAAAGAAGAAGAGAGAATTAGTCTCTAGTCAAAGGTAACTCTTAATTGTTTATAAATATTACACCCATATTCAATTTTTTTTTTCTTTTTCATTTAGATTTTACTCGTAACACATTTGAGTGATTTGCTCATCCAATCCGGCAACATTCATGTGTCGCTCCTTCATCTATCACTCGAAGACACAGTCAAAAATCAGATAAAAATTTATAAAATATTGTCTTAAAGACGACCGATTCATTAGTGTCTCTAAACCTTACATTTTTTTTTTTTTTTTGTTCATTCTATTGTCTGACCCATTCCCCGACAAATTCTATTCATTAAGCTTTACTTCGCATTGTTAAACACCTATATTGTATGGGTTGCATGAGGTGCTAAATAACTCACTCCTTGAGTACCTTATCCTTTTACACTTTGCCCTTTTAGCACGGATAGTAGTGAATTTCAATTTGTTAATGATTTCCCAACCGACACAGTATTTATAAGTTTTTTTTTTTTTTTTTGGTTACATGAACATATTGCACTGAAAATAAGAAGCTAAGTCCCTAATGGACAGTAGCTTTAATTTCCTGCATCTCTCAGAGATAAGGAGTATTGCTAGCAAGGCCCACTCATTATAGTTTTTGGTTTATTTTGATAGGATGCCTGTAGTTGACCATAGCCCACAATTAGCCCTAGCCCCATAGGAAAATAAGAGATTTATGATTTAATTTCTGTATATACCAAAAAATTAATTAATATCTTGACTTAACGGTAAAGAGTAATCATCATAAAACGAATGTCATAAATTTGAAGTACCATCTCTCTCTTTTTTTTTTTTAATCCCAAGAGAGAGGCAATCAACTTTTTTGACAATTAGAATATAAATCCTCAACGAATGTTTCAATTTATATCCCACCAGTTATGATACATCATGTAATGATTTTTTTTTTTCCCTATTTCTAACTCAGTAATTTCATAAAGAAAGTTAAATAAATATCTGATAAGTTGTAATTAGTAGAACAAGCGTAAAGTAACACAAAAGTGAGATAGATAACTTATATTATAAAAATGTATACTTATTTTTCGAAGTTTACTCAAACCTTTCATTCCTGCACAATCAAACGCAAACCTCTTGCGTTTGTCTACCAACGATACGCATGCACAGCCTGCTAAGAATTTGAGTATTATCTCCAAATGCATCATTACATCTTCATTTTCTACTTTCGTAATAGTAATGATTTAAGGGTTCTGACTTCTAGAGCATGACCAAAACTCTAGCTGTAAAAGGAAAATAGCAAGCTAAAAGTCATAGTCTTGTGAAAAAATGACTTATTAGAGACAGATACGAGAAAGTCATCTAAAAGTCCTCTCTCTCTCTCTCTCTCTCTCTCTCTCTCTCTCTCTCATATAGTATATACACAATTTTTCTTCTATTATATGATGCTAGCTCCTAAGAAATATCTGCTGTATTAATTATTTAATATTACTTTATTTTCTTATATTAATTCTCCTCCAATACACGCTATCACAAAATTCATAGCTAGCTGTTATTTGCCAATAAATTATAGGATATCATTTATCAATAGCAAACACAGCTTATTTTTTAGTGGTTTTATTATTCTAAAGGAATCCCAGTCCAAACATGTTATGGAACGTGCATGATTGTGTTTAGATTTGATTACTATGACAGATTTTGTGGCACCAGATCCTATACAAAATCAACCTAAAAGATTAAATGATTTATACTCGTGTGGCATGAGCTTTAGATGATTTTTCTTTTTTCTTTTTTTGCTCTTTCATTTTCTTTTTTTTTTTCTTTTTTTGAGAAGAAAGACTGAAAATGTCACTAACCAGAAATGATATATAAAAGATCTCTTAGTTGGTTCTGCCTTCCGTTCTATATATAAAATATTATGTATATATAACAGAATCTCCAGATATATCTAATCCAGCCTTGTAAAGGTTTGATCCAACATTCAGTTTGATTAAATTAAAATGATATATTAATTCGTTAGAGGATTTGAAACATTTGATTATCAAGATGTAATTATTGTAATTGAGAATCAAATATATAGGACTCAGTCAAACTAATATTTCAGTGGGTTTTGCTTTCTTTTTATTACACAAGTTTTCAAAAATATTAATAAAATTTTTATTACTTTCATATTAGCACCAAGAGACAAATGGTCATGATCCCATAAAAAAGAATTAAAAAAAAATTAAAAGATACAAATGGTGATGTTAGCTCTGCATTGTTTAAGAAAGTGTTATAGTTCAAGGATGTCATCCTATTAAGTTGGAATTAAATATTACAACATTTAAAATGATGCATAACTACTTCATTTTAAATTCAAACTAAATGTCATATTTATGTAATTTATTTTCCATTTGTTCAACCTAAAAATGGAAACCAATTAAATGTAGTGGAAAGTTTAATTACTTTTGTAGTAGTGAAGATCAAAGCTTCTCTCTCTCTCAACAAGGTTACTTTTTTTAGCGAAACTACAATGTTGGTCCTTCAAGTTTACCATGTTTATGCAATTAGTCTTTCAAGTTTCAAGTAAGCACAATTAGTCCCTCAAATTTTAAACTGAATTGTATTAGTCCTTTTACTAACTGTTATTAGTAGTATTACTTACGTGGCTAACGGAACAATGATTTGGCATTGTTTTTAATGATGTGGCTTTTTTTAATTAAAAATTACAAAATAAATTTACATATAAGAAATTCACAAATCAGTATCAAATTAAAACCAGTTTTTGCAACTGATTCACAAACCCACCGCTTCAACAAAAAAAAAATCTCAAACCCACCCACGAGAGAGAGAGGGGGGGTGAGAAAAGAAATCCAAGCACAAATCCGCCGCCAATGGAGACCCAAGCCTTATCCGCCACCGGCGATCGCCCAAACCCTATCCGTTGCCGGCGACAGCCACTTGCATCCCTGCTTCTTTCACGTGCTACCTAAATATTGTGATGTGAAGGAGTACATTGAAGTGTTTTTATTCATGGATTTTTTTTTTTTTTTTTTTGATCAGTGTACAATCTCGTGTCAAGACCAATACCACAATCTAATGCCTTATATGATATGACACTACTTCAAGGTTTTGGCTTTGTTTACAATTGGGCTTACTAGTCCATGTATGCTCAAAGGTCACCCAGATTATTTGCTTGTGGTTGATGTTGAATAGTTGAGGTACAAAAGACAATTTGATGCCACAGGAAATTCATGCAAGAATACATTAACAGCAACATTTTTCTAATATTTTCGTTGATGTGAGATGTTATCATCTTAATACAACTATTCAAAAATGGCTACTACTATCTAGCTCAAACAAAATAGTCTAACATGAGCAAGGGGCGGCAGCTAATTAAGGTAGAAAATACCTTCTTTTTTTTTTTTTTTAAATGGTTGGTACAGTGAATATTGTTTCTAACGTGGAAACTAAATTTTTTTAAATTTTTAATTAAAAACATGCTACATCATTAAAAAAAATGTTAAGTCATTGTTCCGTTAACCACATAAGTAACACCACTAACGGTAATTAGTAAAAAGACTAATACAACTCAGTATTAAAACTTAAGGGACCAATTATGTTTGCTTCAAACTTAAAGAACCGATTGCGCACACAGTGTAAACTTCAGGGACCAATATTATAGTTTTGCCTACTTTTTTTAGTTGTTTTTATTTATTTATTTATTTTTATCATTAGTAGTAGTATTATAATAAAAAAGATGCATTGACCCTGCGATCCTGGAACTTTACATTAAAACATACTTGCAAAGAATTAATTATTTCAAGTTTTTTAATATATCAAATATAGAATCTTGATTAATTTATTCATGAGCCTAAAGCTCATAGAACTGATAGAAGTAAGAATTAAAAGTCTATAATCCTTTTGCTTTGATTTCAATCTATGTAGAAAAAAGAATAAGAAATCTTAATTTGAAAAACAGAATAAAATAACTAAACATGTCTAATTGATTGAACTAAAATAGAGAAATGAAAGCCTATCCTCTCTCTCTCTCTCTCTCCACTATTGGTCTATATATTGTAACAAGTACCTCACATCTCTTCCAACCCCCATAATAACAAACCTGTAATAGTCTTGCAAAGACTTATCACAGAATGGAAGCTAGTAACAAGGGCTTGTTTCTCCATGTCCTCAAAGGGCCATGGATCATGGTATTCGCATCTTTCATAATCATGTCCACTGCGGGCACACCCTATGCCTTTGGACTATACTCCAACGTGCTCAAGTCTGTGCTTGGCTACGACCAAAGTACCCTCAACTTGATCAGCTTCTTCAAAGACGTTGGCACCAACGTTGGTGTCCTCTCAGGCTTCATTGCCGAGGTCACACCCCCATGGTTTGTTTTATCAGTTGGTGCAGTCATGAACGTTTTTGGGTACTTGATGATATGGCTAGCCGTGACACAAAAAATGGCTAAGCCCCATGTGTGGATGATGTGCTTGTACATCTGCCTCGGTGCTAATTCAACTGCTTTTGCAAACACTGGAGCAATGGTTACTTGCATCAAGAACTTCCCCGAAAGCCGAGGCATTGTACTCGGGCTTCTAAAGGGATATGTTGGCCTTTGTGGTGCTATTCTCACACAACTATACCACGCTTTCTATAATAACGACCCCAAGTCCTTGATTTTGTTAGTGGGGTGGCTTCCGGCTCTGATAAATATTGCTTTTGCACCTTTTATTCGGCTAATGAAGGTCGCTAGGCAATCAAACGAGCTCCAAGTGTTCTATAATTTCCTTTATATTACATTTGGACTCGCGGGGTTTCTGTTGATTATGATTATGATTGAGCAAAAAGTTTCTTTCACACAAAGCGAGTATGGTGGTAGTGCAGCTGCAGTGCTTTTCTTGCTCTTTCTCCCACTTGGGATCGCTATCGTTGAAGAGATTAAGATTTGGAGGAGCAAGAAATTAGCACTAAGTGATGGTTCACAGCTGCAAGTTATCACAGACAAGACAAAGACCGAGGCCAGTCCATCTCTGCCACAAGCCTCTCCTCTCTCAGTAAACTTGCTCCTTGAACCAAGCACAGAAAAGCAAGTTTCATGTTGGAGTAACGCATTCAGTCCCCCACAGCGCGGTGAGGACTATAGTATACTCCAAGCACTCTTCAGCATTGACATGTTGATACTTTTCTACACAGTGATTGCAGGTGTTGGTGGCACACTAACAGCCGTAGACAACTTGGGACAAATGGGACTTTCTCTCGGCTACTCACCGAGAAGTATAAGCACTTTTGTGTCACTAGTAGTATGGAATTATCTTGGAAGAGTAATGGCTGGTTTGGTATCCGAAATCCTTTTGAAGAAATACAAGTTCCCTCGCCCTCTCATGCTCACCATAATCCTCCTCCTTGCATGTGTTGGTCACCTTCTAGTTGCATATCATCCCCCTGGGGGTCTCTATGTGGCTTCAGTGATTATTGGGTTTTGTTTTGGTGCACAATGGTCAGTAGTGTTCACATCAATTTCTGAAATTTTTGGCCTAAAGTACTACGCAACTTTGTACAATTTCGGGTCGGTGGCTAGCCCAATTGGGCTATACGTACTCAACGTGACAGTCACTGGGCATTTATATGATAGGGAAGCTAGGAAGCAACTAGCCGCTTTGGGACTCACAAGGAAGGCTGGGCAAGCTTTGAATTGTACTGGGGTTCAGTGTTTCAGATTGTCTTTCATTATAATTGCTGCTGTAACACTTTCTGGTGCTCTGGTTTCCATTATTCTAGTCCTTAGGACTAGGAAGTTTTATAAGAGTGACATTTACAAGAAGTTCAGGGAAGAAGCAAAGCTTGCTGAGACGGAGATGGCATTTGCAGGACATTAGACTTTGTTTATGCTAGCTGTTGGTGCCGATGGGAGCTGGCAAATGGTGCTTTGAGCCATTTACTTTGAAGTATGAACAACCAAAAGATTGGATTGAAATTTGAAAGATATGGACGGAGACTTCTTATATTCCCATTGACTTGGGAGTTAGGATGCAAACTTGCGCAAATAGACGGATATATTTTCATTATATATTTAGTATTTCTTATTGATATACGTTTCAAAGAAGAAATAAGGAGCCTTTTTTTTTTACTTGTTTTGAATCTGGACGCGTTTTGCATGGTTACATGTGGCCTTCGTTTTTTATTCCAGTTTGCTTAGAATAATGAAGCGTGAATACTGGCTGTCGCTGACGAATGTAATCACATGAGCATTTACAGCAACGTGACTGTTTATACTTTACTCTCTCTCTCTCTCTCGATTTTTTTTTTTTTTTTTGTTAAGGGTTAAAAATGGTAGAAATGCTCATTCGGAACATTTTCAGTTATTGGTGGGCAAAAAATTAGAATAAGTGGTAGATTTAAATTAGAACCAATAGTAACTTAATACTTATGATTTATTATGAAAATATTGTGAACGTAATACTTCTATAAAAATGATTATTGTTTCTTTTGAGTTTTGAATTCATTTGGTTAGAAAGATTGAATTGTGATCCGTATGTTTTAGGTCAATTTCCTGTAGAAGAATCATGTTACATGGTTTAATTAGGACATTTTTGAGGCCCCAAATTTAATTGAGAAGCTCATGATTAAGATTTTTTTTTTTTTCTGCCACTTTTTTAGCGTTATTTACTGCAGATTCTTATTCAGAAAGTGCTTAGTTTGAGCTTCTTGTTGTTGCTGTTGTTTTTTATAATAAGAGAGTTTGAGCTTGTTTGTTGTTAATTTTGTGTGTTTTTTTTATCTAGTGGTTGTGAAGGTTGGAATCAAAGTATAGAACAAGGATTCATGCCAAGAAAAGAAAATTATGGTGTGTGGGATTTCGAAGAACTCCGCCTGGATCTTTAAACTGTCCTGGTACCACCAAATGGCAGGTAATCTCCCAATTTTGGGTGTGAGTGAGATTGTATGTAGGATATTCATTTGACTGTGGCTGTTCTTGTATCAATATGGTGAGGATTAGGATCATTTTGTCCATTTGGTCCTCTTCAGTCCACTTTGATTCATTTCAGTCCATTCGGTATACATCAGTCCATTATGCTCTATTTCGGTCCACTTTGATCTACTTTGGTTTATTTAGTCCATTTCAGTTCATTCGGTCCATTGTGAACTAATTTTGAAATCTAAGTCCTCTGTCGACTCTAGCAATCACCCTTGAGGTAGAAATCTGCAATTAAATCATTATTGGACATTCCAACAAAATGTTATTAGTCATCAATTGTGAGTCCCTTGAAATAAATAAGTTAACCAGCTATGTAACTTTTTTATTTCAAATCCAATATTATGAATTTCAAGGAAGAAAAAGTAATACGAGGAATTCATTGCAAGTTTCAATCAAATGAGAATTCAATTATTTTTCTAAGTGGAATATAATTTGGGGGGACATTTCTCTTCCTATTGGTTAACGTATATGCAACCAAGCTAATTTTCCTGTGAGATTCAAAAAGCCAAGAGTGCTACTGCTTCCGTATAGTGACCACCATCGCTCTTCATTCTTGTACCACCCCCCCCCCCCCCGCCTTGCATTTTGAGGAATATAGTGCATCTTTCACATGAGTAAAAGCTCATAATATGCAGTGCATGGCAACTAAGAAAATGTTTAGCAGATATAGGTAATAAAATTTACACTATCATCACGAAATTAAAACAAATAGGGAAACACATAAAGATGATCATCCTTACATGCTCCACCAACATGGCTAAGCAACTGTAATGTCCAAATCAAAATTTGAAGAAAAATTACCTTTATGCCAAAGAATGTACGCAGGAAAAAAATTAATAAATGTAGCTACATTTTTCATACCAGACCCTATGAGTTTGTGAGATTGCAAATTTTAAATTGAAAATTGAAGAACATTAAAAGCAACCCTATCAGTTTCGAACCGAGCAACCTAATTAAAAATAGCCAACAGCCTAAAACACAATAAAGCAACTAAATAACCTATAAATATGAGAAAGAAAAAGAAAGTGCCTTCTGATTTGGTAGACAAAGATTGGCAGGGAGTTGAGGTTTGAATCACCAAGCAGGGAGGCTTGATTGAAGAATGTACTTAGTCGAAGTTGATGTTGGAGTAATTATAGGGCGGTAAACAAGTCGAGTTTTATTAAATAGTGCATGTTTGAGTTTGGCTCGATAATAAATATAAAAAAGCCCAAAAAATGTTCGAGTTTTATCAAATAGTGTTCAAGCTCGAACTCATTAGAATGCCCAAAAGCTTTTGACATTACACGCATCCTATGAAACCACTAAATTTTCCCATAAGAAGAAGAGGTTGAAAAAAAAAAAAAAGTAAATTCTAATTAGCAAATGGGAAAGGAAAAAGTTTTCACTTTCAAATGAAATTGAAATAATATTAAGGTCCAATAAATGCTTCTGGACAAACATTACACAGTACGATGAGGTGTATGATGATTTCCAAACGCTGCAGAATAGAAGCAGCACATAGCTAAGCTAAGGCCATTCAATAAATTACAGATGACTAATATTGTTATTCTTTGTGCAACAGACTTCTTATATGCTAAATCACTGATTCCATACAAGAGGTCTAACAATCCAGTAATATGTAGTCGATCACAACGTTGTTTTTGGAGTAGTTCTAGGACCACAATTTTTTTTTCAGAACTCTAACATTGCAAATTGTGAGTAGTTAACTATCACTTACATATGGACCCAGCATTTTTTCTTTACTAATCACACTCTATCATGTCACAGTTGTAGCAAAAAGTTGTGAAAAATTATGTGGTGCTAAAATTTTTCTTTTTTTTTTTGTGACAAACAAAATGGTACTTAAAATGCTTTTAGCTTTGAAGATTGTCACCCATGAGAGCATCTTATTTAGTTGTTGATTGCTCATCTGTTAACATATCAGTACAAGCTTATGTTCCTAAATGCTAATAGTCTAAGCAGTTTAGCAGAATATCTTTGATATTGTTAATGCAGACCCTTCTCTGTTGATGCAGATTACTCCATTGTTGGAGACCAATTTTTTTTTTTTTTTAAAGACCCTTCTTTGTTGATGCAGAGTACTCTGTCAAAATTTCTTCAAACAGGAGAATTGTATAGAAAATTTTGACACAAACATGGATCTTTTTTAAAACGTTAATGACTGCATGCATACATACATGCCAAAAGCCATAAATTCTCTCAAATGGGTAAGCAAAAGATATCAAATGTTGATGGGCTAGAGAGTGAGAGAGAGAGATCAAAATTCCATAGTTCTAATATGCATAAATACAAGAACTTTATTTAGTTCGTGGTTACTTTACCGAAGGCAAAATCCCTATATAACCTTGAGCTCCTAAAAAAATTTAAACCCAACACATTCTAACCCTATCCTTAAAATATATAAATACAAGTTTGTTAGTAAATGCAATTCAAAATTAATTATTTTCCTCAAAACAAAACTCACACACAAACACAAAAAATCTAGGGCATGTTTGTACATGTGTTTAAACACATGTTTTCAATTTTTAAATAATATTACATGTATTTTCATACATTTTTTCACTCACACGTATTTCTAAAAAAAAATTAAAAATTGTTGTTTAAACACACATACCAAATGAGCCTCTATTCATCGATGCAGCTTTTATAGTTTAGTGATATTACTTGATTTTCCTAATAAGAAAAAACAATGTTCAAATCTTCATTTGCACTTATTAAAACAATTAAATTATAAAAAATACCAAATCAAATTCCTAACCCAACCCACACTATTTTTAAAAAATAAAAATAAAAATAAAAACCGGCAATTTAATTAATTGAAACAAAAATTAAAAAGTTAACCATGCCATAAAGCTCATTGATTAAGGAAATATTTTTTAAAAATATTATTAATTTTATTTTTATCAGCTTTTTAAATTTCCATAGAAGGTTGTTTTAATATTTTTCTAAAATCTTATCAAAAAAAATTTTTTTTTTCTAAAATAGTTTATTAAGCTTCAAAATAAAATAAAATAAAAATAACCATATTCTCTCTTTCTCACGCTCTCTTCTCTTCCTTCTCCACTTGCTTATTCTCTCTAAACCCCAAACCTCAACCAGTTCACAATCTCTCTCTCTCCCCCTGATATTTCAGTATCTGAGCGATCAATTACGCAAAGAATCATAGAGAATCAGAGGCTTTGAAGACTATGTCGATGTCCCATTCCGATACGACGTCGTCTTATGGCACCGACTACAATAATTTCAGACAAACCAGCCGCGACTGTGAGTTCAATCTCTCTCTCTCTCTCTCTCTCTCTCTCTCTCTCTTAATTAATCAATTTTTGTGTGTGTAATTTACACGATTTCACAGTATGTTTATCTTTTACTACATTTAATTAGTTCTTTTCTAATTTGGTGGAATTAGTAAGAAATTGAAACTAATTAGTCAAGCTTAGTTCATTTCTTAATTTGAATCGGTCATTTATATTAGTTGCAGTTAGGAATGCATTTGATCAAGTACTATAACAACGTATTTCAATGGATAATGCATCCATTAGCAAATTGATAGTGTAGCTTCAACCGTCATACTATCTTTGAAGAACAATAGGATTTGAAATACTTAGGATAAGCCAGTAAATTGAGGTTCGGGTGGCAATGGCATACATGTTTAGCCGATTGATTATGACATTCATGCGTGGCCGCCTTGATTAGTTGTGTTGAGAAAAGGTTAAATGAGTATATGTTAAGCTATTGGCGGTTTCATGATATTGGAAATGGGACAAATCGGTGTTAAACCATGTGTGAAAAAAAAAAAAAAAAAAACAAACAAACAAACAATGAATTGGCCTTTAAAAATCTCAATGTCCGGACCAATGGTCGTTCCTATCTCAATCAACTACTTATAATTACCTCACCCTTACTTACTGGTGCTAGAAGGTTTGGTGAATTTGAGATAGTTAATTTCTTTAGCGGAAACTTTTTTTTTTTGGCAACTAAATGACGATTAGTGGAAAAGATGTTTGTTCAAGTTATTTGGTTATCATGAAGTGATATGTGTCCGTGGGCGTGCATTATTGTTTGATATGAACAGAGAGATTAGGCAGGGCCAAATTATTGACTGATCGGCTGATCACTTAGTAATTGACTCTTTTTTTTTTTTTTGAACCCTATGTATGCACGGGATTATTGCATGAAATGCTTCGGTCATTTAAAACAGGGGATTCAAAATCAACTTGGAAGGTATATGCAGCTTGTAGTAGTCTTCTGTAATTCAAAATGTTTTTGGTGAGCTGTACTTTTAATTTAACTTCATTCCAATCACTTAGAGAATTCCTGTCTTGAACATCCTTCTATTTTCTTTTTCTTTTTCTTTTTTATTTTTTTTAATTAACCTTTCCAATACATATATTTGTTTAGTCTAAAATGTTTGCTTCTAGGTCTAGGCCCAAGTTCATCAACATCTTTAGCAACTAGTGTTTCTTTTAAATGTAGCCAATATAGGCTTAAATGATAGCCCTTTTGTTTTTCTTAAAGGGCTAGCCATATAGTGTAGAAATGTGAGTGACATGGTCTCTATTGTTGAAGCCTATATTGGCTATATCTTAGAGAAAAACTAGTTGCCAAAAGATGTTGATGAACATAGTCCTTGACCTAGAAGCAAACGTTTTAGAGTAAATAAATACATGTATTGGAAAGGTTAATTTTTTATATAAAAAAAAGTAATAAAAATAAAAAATAAAAAATAAAAGAGAGACGGAGAGAGAATGATGTTCAAGACGGGAATTTTCTAAGTGATTGGAATGAAGTTAACGTTTGCTTGAATTTTTTTTTTCTTAGTTACAAACCCAACTTTAAAAGAAGTAACTTAAAGATATAATTGATATTGTTTAAGAAGTACAATGATTTCTTTATCATATTTGCTACCATCTAGAAAGCACGAACGCAGCTGGGAGGGTGCCGCAACCGAGTCTGACGCGGCCCAACGAGGGCCGCGGCGTCCGACGCGGTTGCCCGTGAGTCGATGCTGCGTCTGAGTTTTTTTTTTTTTCACGGATTCGCGCCGACTCGGCTTCGATTCGCGCCGAACCGGGCAAATTCGGCCAGAATCGGGTCGTATTGGCCAGTGACCGAAACGGTCGAAACATACCGAAACAGGCCGAAATCGGCCTTGAATCTTGCCGGAACAGCCGAAATCGGCTTTGAATGGGGCCCAAACACCTTAAATCTGTCCTTCCTCAATTTATTTTGAATATTTGTTGCTTCTTTTTGTGTTTTCTTTTTGGTTTTATGTTTTGTTTTGTGTTTCTTGCCTTCTTCTTTCTTTGTTTTGTGAATCAAGGCATAGTAATATGTTTTTTAAGCATATTTTAATTGTAAAAATATATAGAAAATATAAATAAAAATATTTTTAATAATTTTTTAATTGCCGAGTCCCGCCGCACCCGCACCCGCACCCACCTTTTTCAAAAATTGCCGAGTCCCGCACCCGCACCCGAGTCCCAAAACGCACCCGTGCTTCATAGGCTACCATTCATTTGTTTTTTAAACATATAGTTGGTTTGTTTATGTGATATTTAGTTCTATAGGAAAAACACTTGGGTTGGTATTCTAAAGAGTCATATATACTTTATTCCACTGAGATTTAATTGTCTTTGCTTTTGATTTATATAAAAGGGTAGTAAAGGATATGATCCCAAGTGGGTACAGTTCATTTTTTAAACCCCATATTGACAAATTAAAACTCAATTCAAACCATAGGTAATTAAAGGACTCACATGTGTGGTAGACTAAATGTTAATGTTATACATTAGAACACTAGCATGGCTTGAAATATATTATAATTGGTACTACACTAATCAGTTTTGAATCTTTTGATGGGCTTTTTTTTTTAATATTACTAAAATAATAAAATAATTTATGGTTGCAGATCTTTTAATTCAGCAACGGTGTGAATCAGCTTGTGTGTCGGAGTTTGAGGCTATAAACTACTCTTGTAAAAGTCGGTTCATTTTTCCCTTTCACTGGTCCACTTGAGTTTTCTTGTCTATATTTTCTATTCCAATTTTTTAGATTATGATTGCATTGAGGAGAACACTCTACCTATGGTTGTGTTACTTAAATTCTGCAAACTTTTCTGCACAACTCAACTCAGAATGTTACGAATCCTTGACCCTTTTACCTTGTTGAGTAGATCTTGTCACTTTGAATCGAAACCAGGCTTCAATTCTTGGGGCCCAACCTCGCCCTTGAGACCAAAAATTACCAAAAACAATGTTGCAATTTTCTGGGATTTGGACAATAAACCACCAAACTCATTCCCGCCATACAACACTGCTGTCAAGCTAAAGGCAGCAATGGCGTCCTTTGGGGTTGTTAGATACATGGTGGCATATGCAAATCATCACGCATTTACCCATGTTCCACAAGTTGTTAGGGAGCAAAGAAAAGAGAGGAAAATATTGAATCAGTTGGAGAATAGGGGTGTGATTAAGACAGTTGAGCCGTATCTTTGTCGGGTTTGTGGGAGGAATTTTTATTCAAATGAGAAGTTTGTAAATCATTTCAAGCAAATTCATGAGCGTGAGCAGATAAAAAGGTTGAATCAGATAGAGTCAGCAAGGGGGAAGACGAGGGTGAAGCTAGTGGCTAAGTATTCCATGAAGATGGAGAAGTATAAGAATGCTGCGAGGGATATTTTGACTCCGAAGGTGGGGTATGGTTTGGCTGATGAGTTGAAGCAGGCAGGGTTTTGGGTTCGCACTGTGTCGAATAAGCCACAAGCTGCAGATGTTGCTTTGAAGAATCATATGGTGGATATGATGGATAGGAGGAGAGTTGAGTGTATGGTGCTTGTATCAGATGATTCAGATTTTGTGGATGTTTTGAAGGAGGCAAAGTTGCGATGTTTGAAGACAGTTGTTGTGGGGGATGTGAATGATGGGGCTTTGAAGAGGGTTGCGGATGCAGGGTTTTCATGGAGTGAAATTTTGATGGGTAAGGCGAAGAAGGAGGCAGAATCAGTCGTTGGAAAATGGAAGGACCATGACATTTTGAAGAGATTGGAGTGGACATATAACCCTGAGGTGGAGAAAAAGGTATATGATCTTGAGGATGAGGTTGTTGAGGAGACCCAAAATGTGGATTTTGAAGGAATTGTTAGTGGGGTAGTTGATGGTAATATACAAGAAGATAACAAGGCTTGGTGGGAGCTGGATTCTGATGGTGATGTTTCTTCACAATCATTGAAAAGATTGGAGTGGAGATATAACCCTGAGGTGAAGAATAATGTATGTAGTTTTGAGGATGAGGTTGCTGAGGAGACTGAGAATGGGGATTTTGAAGGTATTGTTAGTGGGGTAGATGAGGATTACATGCAAAAGGAAGACAGCATTGCTTGGTCAGATCTGGGTTCTAATGTTGATGCTGTTTCTTCACAATCTAGTGGATGACTGCTTGTAGTTTTGTATCTTAGAGTTTGGTATATGGTAAAGTTAACTTATCTTCTCTTGCCAAGCATTTATCAGATAATGTTTTAATAGATTTGAAGAATTAGATTGCCTATCAACGAAAGGAAAAAAAATTGAAAAATTAAATCGTCGATTGTCTTTAGTAAATAATGGATGATTTTGATTTATTTATGTTTCTTGCAATGAATCATGATATGATGGACGTTAAGTTATATACACACACACATATGATGGACATGCTGGGCTGTCTAATGCTATGTTGAACCGACATCCAGGACTAGCATTAGACAGCCCAGCATAGCATCCAGTTAATTTTGGTGGTGCTTTCATGATAACTGTAGGAGCTCTCTAGCACTATTTGTTTGATCAACCTTTACACAGTACTGGATGCATCATAAATGTGTTGTATGATGCATCAAATGTCAACCAAAATTAACTGCTTTTCTAGTTGCCGCTGGTCTTACTCAGCATTTTTGTAGAACATGCCAGTGAAGTTTAACTCAATTTACACCTCTCTTTGTAAAAGGTAAAGTCAAGACCTCGAGGGTGAGGCCATGGATTTAAGATTTAGTGAGCATGTATTGTACCAGTGAAAAAAAGGGTTGTAGTAATATGGAAGTCTAGGAAACTTTGAAGAATGTTTCTCATAAGTGGCCATCCGCACTTGTTTTGAAGTTGACACACGAAATCATATTTGGTGTCTTATTTTGAATACCATGGGCCAAATTCTTTTCTCATGAAATTTTGATATTCTATAATTTTGTTCCAACCCTACTAGTTCTTTGAACTTTAGTTTTGTCGATCAGTAACTTATACATTGATGTTATGTTTAGTGGAGTTGTGAGTTTTCAGTTGTCTGTATCTGTCTCTGTGAATGTAGCTGCTACATTATTTCTAGGGATCAAGGTTGTTCTCTCTAATCTTTGGTGTGCTGTGACTTTTTAGTTTTTAACTTGTACCATAAACAGAGCCCTTTTCTGCTCTTCATATTGTATATTTCTTTTGCACTTATTAAAACAATTAAATTATAAAAAATACCAAACCAAATTCCTAACCCAACCCACACTATTTTTAAAAAATAAAAATAAAAATAAAAACCGGCAATTTAATTAATTGAAACAAAAATTAAAAAGTTAACCATGCCATAAAGCTCATTGATTAAGGAATATTTTTAAAAAAATATTATTATTTTTATTTTTATCAGCTTTTTAAATTTCCATAGAAGGTTGTTTTAATATTTTTCTAAAATCTTATCAAAAAAATTTTTTTTTTTTTCTAAAATAATTTATTAAGCTTCAAAATAAAATAAAATAAAAATAACCATATTCTCTCTTTCTCACGCTCTCTCTTCTCTTTCTTTTCCACTTGCTTATTCTCTCTAAACCCCAAACCTCAACCAGTTCACAATCTCTCTCTCTCTCCCTGATATTTCAGTATCTGAGCGATCAATTACGCAAAGAATCATAGAGAATCAGAGGCTTTGAAGACTATGTCGATGTCCCATTCCGATACGACGTCGTCTTATGGCACCGACTACAATAATTTCAGACAAACCAGCCGCGACCGTGAGTTCAATCTCTCTCTCTCTCTCTCTCTCTCTCTCTCTCTCTCTTAATTAATCAATTTTTGTGTGTGTAATTTACACGATTTCACAGTATGTTTATCTTTTACTACATTTAATTAGTTCTTTTCTAATTTGGTGGAATTAGTAAGAAATTGAAACTAATTAGTCAAGCTTAGTTCATTTCTTAATTTGAATCGGTCATTTATATTAGTTGCAGTTAGGAATGCATTTGATCAAGTACTATAACAACGTATTTCAATGGATAATGCATCCATTAGCAAATTGATAGTGTAGCTTCAACCGTCATTCTATCTTTGAAGAACAATAGGATTTGAAATACTTAGGATAAGCCAGTAAATTGAGGTTCGGGTGGCAATGGCATACATGTTTAACCGATTGATTATGACATTCATGCGTGGCCGCCTTGATTAGTTGTGTTGAGAAAAGGTTAAATGAGTATATGTTAAGCTATTGGCGGTTTCATGATATTGGAAATGGGACAAATCAGTGTTAAACCATGTGTGAAAAAAAAAAAACAAACAAACAATGAATTGGCCTTTAAAAATCTCAATGTCCGGACCAATGGTCGTTCCTATCTCAATCAACTACTTATAATTACCTCACCCTTACTTACTGGTGCTAGAAGGTTTGGTGAATTTGAGATAGTTAATTTCTTTAGCGGAAACTTTTTTTTTTTGGCAACTAAATGTCGATTAGTGTAAAAGATGTTTGTTCAAGTTATTTGGTTATCATGAAGTGATATGTGTGCGTGGGCGTGCATTATTGTTTGATATGAACAGAGAGATTAGGCAGGGCCAAATTATTGACTAATCGGCTGATCACTTAGTAATTGACTCTTTTTTTTTTTTGAACCCTATGTATGCACGGGATTATTGCATGAAATGCTTCGGTCATTTAAAACAGGGGATTCAAAATCAACTTGGAAGGTATATGCAGCTTGTAGTAGTCTTCTGTAATTCAAAATGTTTTTGGTGAGCTGTACTTTTAATTTAACTTCATTCCAATCACTTAGAGAATTCCTGTCTTGAACATCCTTCTCTTTTCTTTTTCTTTTTCTTTTTTATTTTTTTTAATTAACCTCCAATACATATATTTGTTTAGTCTAAAATGTTTGCTTCTAGGTCTAGGCCCAAGTTCATCAACATCTTTAGCAACTAGTGTTTCTTTTAAATGTAGCCAATATAGGCTTAAATGATAGCCCTTTTGTTTTTCTTAAAGGGCTAGCCATATAGTGTAGAAATGTGAGTGACATGGTCTCTATTGTTGAAGCCTATATTGGCTATATCTTAGAGAAAAACTAGTTGCCAAAAGATGTTGATGAACATAGTCCTTGACCTAGAAGCAAACGTTTTAGAGTAAACAAATACATGTATTGGAAAGGTTAATTTTTTATATAAAAAAAAAGTAATAAAAATAAAAAATAAAAGAGAGACAGAGAGAGAATGATGTTCAAGACGGGAATTTTCTAAGTGATTGGAAAGAAGTTAACGTTTGCTTGAATTTTTTTTTCTTAGTTACAAACCCAACTTTAAAAGAAGTAACTTAAAGATATAATTGATATTCTTTAAGAAGTACAATTATTTCTTTATCATATTTGCTACCATCTAGAAAGCACGAACGTGGCTGGGAGGGTGCCGCACCCGAGTCCGACACGGGACGCGGCGTCCGACGCAGTTGCCCGTGAGTCGGTGCTGCATCTGAGTTTTTTTTTTTTTTTTCACGGATTCGCGCCGACTCAGCTTCGATTCGCGCCGAACCGGGCAGATTCGGCCAGAATCAGGCCGTATCGGGTCGTATTGGCCAGCGACTGAAACGGCCGAAATCGGCCTTGAATCTCGCCGGAACAGCCGAAATCGGCTTTGAATGGGGCCCAAACACCTTAAATCTGTCCTTCCTCAATTTATTTTGAATATTTGTTGCTTCTTTTTGTGTTTTCTTTTTGGTTTTGTGTTTTGTTTTGTGTTTCTTGCCTTCTTCTTTCTTTGTTTTGTGAATCAAGGCATAGTAATATGTTTTTTAAGCATATTTTAATTGTAAAAATATATAGAAAATATAAATAAAAATATTTTTAATAATTTTTTAATTGCCGAGTCCCGCCGCACCCGCACCCACCTTTTTCAAAAATTCCCGAGTCCCGCACCCGTGCTTCATAGGCTACCATTGATTTGTTTTTTAAACATATAGTTGGTTTGTTTATGTGATATTTAGTTCTATAGGAAAAACACTTGGGTTGGTATTCTAAAGAGTCATATATACTTTATTCCACTGAGATTTAATTGTCTTTGCTTTTGATTTATATAAAAGGGTAGTAAAGGATATGATCCCAAGTGGGTACAGTTCATTTTTTAAACCCCATATTGACAAATTAAAACTCAATTCAAACCATAGGTAATTAAAGGACTCACATGTGTGGTAGACTAAATGTTAATGTTATACATTAGAACGCTAGCATGGCTTGAAATATATTATAATTGGTACTACACTAATCAGTTTTGAATCTTTTGATGGGCTTTTTTTTTTAATATTACTAAAATAATTAAATAATTTATGGTTGCAGATCTTTTAATTCAGCAACGGTGTGAATCAGCTTGTGTGTTGGAGTTTGAGACTATAAACTACTCTTGTAAAAGTCGGTTCATTTTTCCCTTTCACTGGTCCACTTGAGTTTTCTTGTCTATATTTTCAATTCCAATTTTTTAGATTATGATTGCATTGAGGAGAACACTCTACCTATGGTTGTGTTACTTAAATTCTGCGAACTTTTCTGCACAACTCAACTCAGAATGTTACGAATCCTTGACCCTTTTACCTTGTTGAGTAGATCTTGTCACTTTGAATCGAAACCAGGCTTCAATTCTTGGGGCCCAACCTCGCCCTTGAGACCAAAAATTACCAAAAACAATGTTGCAATTTTCTGGGATTTGGACAATAAACCACCAAACTCATTCCCGCCATACAACACTGCTGTCAAGCTAAAGGCAGCAATGGCGTCCTTTGGGGTTGTTAGATACATGGTGGCATATGCAAATCATCACGCATTTACCCATGTTCCACAAGTTGTTAGGGAGCAAAGAAAAGAGAGGAAAATACTGAATCAGTTGGAGAATAGGGGTGTGATTAAGACAGTTGAGCCGTATCTTTGTCGGGTTTGTGGGAGGAATTTTTATTCAAATGAGAAGTTTGTAAATCATTTCAAGCAAATTCATGAGCGTGAGCAGATAAAAAGGTTGAATCAGATAGAGTCAGCAAGGGGGAAGATGAGGGTGAAGCTAGTGGCTAAGTATTCCATGAAGATGGAGAAGTATAAGAATGCTGCGAGGGATATTTTGACTCCGAAGGTGGGGTATGGTTTGGCTGATGAGTTGAAGCAGGCAGGGTTTTGGGTTCACACTGTGTCGAATAAGCCACAAGCTGCAGATGTTGCTTTGAAGAATCATATGGTGGATATGATGGATAGGAGGAGAGTTGAGTGTATGGTGCTTGTATCAGATGATTCGGATTTTGTGGATGTTTTGAAGGAGGCAAAGTTGCGATGTTTGAAGACAGTTGTTGTGGGGGATGTGAATGATGGGGCTTTGAAGAGGGTTGCGGATGCAGGGTTTTCATGGAGTGAAATTTTGATGGGTAAGGCGAAGAAGGAGGCAGAATCGGTCGTTGGAAAATGGAAGGACCATGACATTTTGAAGAGATTGGAGTGGACATATAACCCTGAGGTGGAGAAAAAGGTATATGATCTTGAGGATGAGGTTGTTGAGGAGACCCAAAATGTGGATTTTGAAGGAATTGTTAGTGGGGTAGTTGATGGTAATATACAAGAAGATAACAAGGCTTGGTGGGAGCTGGATTCTGATGGTGATGTTTCTTCACAATCATTGAAAAGATTGGAGTGGAGATATAACCCGGAGGTGAAGAATAATGTATGTAGTTTTGAGGATGAGGTTGCTGAGGAGACTGAGAATGGGGATTTTGAAGGTATTGTTAGTGGGGTAGATGAGGATTACATGCAAAAGGAAGACAGCATTGCTTGGTCAGATCTGGGTTCTAATGTTGATGCTGTTTCTTCACAATCTAGTGGATGACTGCTTGTAGTTTTGTATCTTAGAGTTTGGTATATGGTAAAGTTAACTTATCTTCTCTTGCCAAGCATTTATCAGATAATGTTTTAATAGATTTGAAGAATTAGATTGCCTATCAACGAAAGGAAAAAAAATTGAAAAATTAAATCGTCGATTGTCTTTAGTAAATAATGGATGATTTTGATTTATTTATGTTTCATGCAATGAATCATGATATGATGGACGTTAAGTTATATACACACACACACATATGATGGACATGCTGGGCTGTCTAATGCTATGTTGAATCGACATCCAGGACTAGCATTAGACAGCCCAGCATAGCATCCAGTTAATTTTGGTGGTGCTTTCATGATAACTGTAGGAGCTCTCTAGCACTATTTGTTTGATCAACCTTTACACAGTACTGGATGCATCATAAATGTGTTGTATGATGCATCAAATGTCAACCAAAATTAACTGCTTTTCTAGTTGCCGCTGGTCTTACTCAGCATTTTTGTAGAACATGCCAGTGAAGTTTAACTCAATTTACACCTCTCTTTGTAAAAGGTAAAGTCAAGACCTCGAGGGTGAGGCCATGGATTAAGATTTAGTGAGCATGTATTGTACTAGTGAAAAAAAGGGTTGTAGTAATATGGAAGTCTAGGAAACTTTGAAGAATGTTTCTCATAAGTGGCCATCCGCACTTGTTTTGAAGTTGACACACGAAATCATATTTGGTGTCTTAATTTGTATACCATGGGCCAAATTCTTTTCTCATGAAATTTTGATATTCTATAATTTTGTTCCAACCCTACTAGTTCTTTGAACTTTAGTTTTGTCGATCAGTAACTTATACATTGATGTTATGTTTAGTGGAGGTGTGAGTTTTCAGTTGTCTGTATCTGTCTCTTTGGATATAGCTGCTACAGTATTTCTAGGGATCAAGGTTGTTCTCTCTAATCTTTGGTGTGCTGTGACTTTTTAGTTTTTAACTTGTACCATAAACAGAGCCCTTTTCTGCTCTTCATATTGTATATTTCTTTTGCTGTCAGCTGGTTGGAGTCCTTGAAAACAAAACAACATTTAACAATTTTGCAAAAGAGAAGGTTAATTCTCACATTAAGATCTTTTGAAAGCTTCTTTGATATGATCAGAGAGTCCCAAAATTGTTGACATTTTAAATTGGGAACATAAAACAACTAAGGACTTGTTGGCCTCTTGCATTGTTCTTTGTGACCTTCCATTGTCGTTGGCTTCTTGCATTGTTGTTTATACGCATGTGGTTCAAACCTTCCATATCTTCATGATCCAGACATTTGATGCAGTAGTCTGTAAGGTTCACATGTATCCGATCATTAAAAAATGATTAGAATCTTCATGAATTCTTAGGGTAATTTCACCATGAGATTACTAAAATCTTATAAATCTATTTTGAAATGTGTGAGATTAGATTTTATCACAGATGAATAAAAGTTGACGGTTAGGAAGTCGGTATCTATTTAAATTTTGATGACAAAATAAATGCAGTTTACTCATTTCAAATGTATGGATCAGAGAAGTTCTTTAAAATTCTAAAGAATCTTAATCCTATAATGTAAACTTTTATAGTTCTTGTAGTTTCCTTCACAGCATGAAGAAACAACCAAAGCGCAAGACGGACAAAAACCAAATATTCTTTTAGCAAGTCTGTCTATATGATCCTGTCCAAAAAAAAATGTTGACAAATTTTGACACAGTCAAAACTTTACTACACATATCTACTCAGGCGTTTGGAAACTTGAATTTGGATTTTAAATCAATAGATTTCAAATGCCTTGATTTCAAATCCATTGATTTTCGATGTCATTTCAAGTCCAACTCCTTGATCTTTCAAAACTATTCAAACAAAGTATTTGAATATTAATCACTCAAAGCCAAATACAAATATTTAAATCTTACTATCTAAACACGCTATTTGATCATAGAGCACGCAAAGGATGCTACAGTCTCAAGAAGTAAAAGGTTAAACAGCGGCCTTTCATGTAGAAACAAGAAAGGTGCTCTCAATGTCATTCAAAAACGTAGGAACTACTCCAGAAAACCATTATGCTGTTAGACTCTTGAACTATCCGATCATTAATTTTGAATAGTTGCGTCATAAATCATAATGCAAGTAATTATTAAGATTCTGGCAGAACCACTGCAATAAGGATAATTGAAGTTTCAATCAATTGCAGACTTGGGGTTCTACTTTATATTGAGCTTTAACATAATCTTCACAATCAATCCCCATGAATATCTTTTCCTCAAAAAAAAAAAAATCCCCATGAATATTTTATTCCCTTTTACTTTTATTTATACTAATACTAGCGCTTGTAATAATTTGCACTTGAACATGAAATCTCTAGTTTTTTAGCCAAATCTCCCTTTTTTTTAGGATAGGATAGGAAACTTATATTAGAAATACACCTTGTCCTTGCAAATAGACTCGTACCTCTTTGGTGAATTGAGTTGCACTTCCAGCTGAGGCTTGGACTCTCAGAGAGAACTGGCTTCCGTCGTTCCACAACAAGATCAATACTCATATAAAATGATAAATTGAATTCATAAAATCCAAAAATCATTCACAAGAAAAGCATCCTTTGATTCCTTTCACATGGTTGTTTCCTATTTCCTTGGTTTCAGCTTCACTAGTTGATAATAATATCCACATAGCTAGGACCCATCAAAAGTTATCTAGTTCATACTTCATACAGATTCAGAATCCAATTATCCCCATGTACCAATGAGTGAAAATGATAAGGATCTCAGTAGACGAGACAAAGAATAAAACAAAGAGATCCAAGACCCTGACCCCCCCAAAAACCCCACAACCCAAATTCTCGAAACATAGGTACCAATCATAAACATCCCCATGTAACAATTAAGCAGAACATGTACAAAAAGTAATACAGAATGCTCATAATGTTTAAGTTTTAAGATCATACAATTACACCCGTGCCTTCAACATTACTTTGATCGTTGTTGGTTTCATTATAGTACTTGCATAGAACCTTGCACTTAACCGCACTGCCATAGACATAGAATCCAGGTGCAACCATGATACGAACCTCCGCAGATGGAACCAACTGTTTCACCTTATCTCCACCCATGTCCTCCATGTAAACCCCATCAAACCCAACCCCTAAATCCACTCTAAATATAGGCAAGCTCGGGTGCACTGAGTTGGCTAAAAGGTGGACCAACCACACACTCTTTGAAGCAACAAAGAAGGCTTGCAAAATTGGCTCTGGCCAAGCCCTGTTCCAACCCAACATGGCCACAATTTCACTCATTTTCCTGTCACAAAACCTGCTAAACTCTTCACTGAAATGCCTTGTCCCCTTGTTCAACACTTGTTCCCATTTCAAACCACGAAGAAAGTTGAAGGACTCGAAGTTAGCCGTGCACCTATCAATCGGGTTCAAGATTTGATTCGAGGCATTCCTTCGAAACCCAATTGATTCAAAGTCTTCATAAAAAGCCTTGTTTAGTAAAGCCTCCAGGTAAAACACCAAACTTCTGGGGTTCTTTGAGAGTGAGAATTTTATATCATAAGGTTGGAGGAGAACTGAAATTCTTTCGTTTACTCTGCTCCCCATGTGCCTAAGTTGCATGGTGAGTGAACGGCTTAATAGCTTGACCGAAGACCGAGACTCCGAAACAGAAACCAGAAAGTGTTCAATCACTTTGCCATTAAGCCCCATTGAGCTGTGTCCATTACTGTGGCTAGTCTTTATTCCCATTTGATATGGCGAGTTGGTGGTGCTACATTCTTCGAGCCCAGATTTCAAGTTATAGCAATAGGCTTCGAGCTTGTTGAGCTTCTTCTCTAGCTCAGCCATGGAGTACTTAAGCCTTGAAGCTTCAAGAAGAGCCTCATCTCTCTTTCCTGTAGCGTGAATAAGCTTCTGTGAGAGCTCAGCCACTGCAATATTCTTCCACTGCTCCTCTCTCGCCGCCGCCTCTGTGGGACTAGACCTCGGGCTCTTCCTCGTTAAAGATAACAATATGGACTTGAATATGCCATTGGGACTTGCAATCGATGAAGAAGAAGAAGAAGAAAAAGTGGAGTGCTTGTTGAGGCCATTGTTGTCGAGTGGAACCACAGAGATTTTCTCACGCGCGTGTGGACGACAATTGTTGCAACGCACTGCAGTAGTACCATCTTCTACTCCGTTGGCATCAGAATCTGACTGCTTAATCTTCTTGGGTTTGCCAATAATTTTGTGAGGCTGATGAAGTGGCGTAGGGTGGTGCCTTAGCGCACTTGGTGTAGTCTCTCTACTCTGCCTTTGTTCATTGTTATATTCATCTTCATTTTCACATTCTTGAATCTACAACAAACAAACATAAAAAATAATATAAAAAAAAACTGCATCAAATAAAACATTAATTTCCAATTGTTTTATGTTAATGTTTTAATTAATATTTATATATGTGTGTACTTACTGGAGTGAAGTGTGATGATAGGTGAGGAGGAGGGGATTTAGAGGGAGGAGGAGGAGATTTAGAGGAAGAAGAAGAAGAAGAAGAAGAATGAGCCATGTTGCTTATGGTTTTTTTTTTTTTTTTTTTGGGTTGCCTTTTTGCCTCATCTAACAAAATAAAAGGCTCCTTCTACCCCAAAAAAAAAAAAAAAAAAAGGGCAAAATAAAAGAGTCAATTAGTAGTAAGGCATTTGTTAATAAATTATTTTTTTAAAAAAAATTTAATGTAATGATAATATTAAAGTTTTATCTTAAAATATTTGTTAATATATTATTTTTAAAAAATTTTAATATATTGGTATGAAAATTTGAATAGTACTTTAACTACAAACTATTTTATAATACTTTTACAAATAATTAATATATCAAATTCTTACTAATTTTCATCTTAACACCACTAATATTATTTGTTTATTTATCAATAATCACTCATTACATAAAACTATTTGTTTACTTACCCATAATCATACGTTACATAAAACTGGTAAAATAGTTTGTCTTGCATTTTCCTTAAAAATTAATCAAATGCTTTTAGTTGGGAGTGTACCTGTTCTGTTTCAAGCTCTTTTCGTTTTCTTTCATTTTCTTGTTCGGTTGTATTTTCGTCGTCTTGTAATCATCAACCATGGTTGAGAAACGCATGTAGAGGATTAGTTAGCACGAGTTCGGATTAGACATAGTGCATGGTACACGCTCAGATTTTTGTCTTTCATCGTGATGATGATCCATATATAGTGGAACTTGGATTTGACTATTGAGTCTGTCTATTGACCACGTCAAGGATGATTTTGATTCAAAAGGATCAATCATTCGTTGGATTGATGGGCAACTTGCTGAGGTCATAGCATGTACACCAGTGTTCATGTGTGTAGCAAAACTCTCTGAACATTTCTTTTTCTGCATAAACATAATTTTCATCTGCTACTAGTTTTGATTAAAAAAACAATTGCTTGAAACATGTTATTTTGTAGTTTAACATGGAAAGTGGATACGAAGTTCCTAAAATATTAGTGAACATGTGGAAAATTATGTGAATATTGCATTACTTTGATAAAACCTACCTAGAGAAGATGCATGAATAATGTTAAAAATACGAATTTTTTTACAAAATATTAATATAATGCGTGATTCTCAATAAATGAAAAATGATGTTAATAGTGAACCTAAATAAAAATCAATAAAAAGTTGACCATATCAACTGTTTGTAAAAATGTTGTAATAAAATAATCTATGACTGTTACATTACTCAGAGAAGATTAGGGACCGAGACTGATCAATGGTTAGAAACAAAAATATGCTTGGCTTAGCCAATAGATTTCCTTGACATCCCCATGGTTTTATGTCATGGCCATTTTAGTCTGAAAACAAAGAGGGAGCACGGATGGTTTGTAATGTGTAACCAGAAAAGTCGACACCTTTTGTCTAGGTACACACGTACACACATACACAGTAAATTCATTTTGAAGAAAAATATTCGGTTCAAGTGTGAATGTTTTCCGTGGCGGCGCCACTGGCCAGTGGTCCAGGACCACCCTAAACTAGGAAAAAAAAATTTATATATAATAATTTAAAATTTTATACTTGTTTACCTTAAAAAAAAAATTTGGGACTACCTTAAATTTTTTTTTTTTGTCAATAAAATTAAATTTTGGTTCATAATTTGAGCAACTTAACAATATATTGGAGTTTTTCAAACAAAAAGAAAAAAACTCAAAAAATATTTGAATGAAAATCTGAAAAAAGGCAGGGGCTTGATTCCTTGACTAAGCATTCTGAGCGGTTCTCAGACACTTTTACATCTACGTTTTAAATTTTATTAGATCTTCATCTACACTTTTACATCTACGTTTTGCCTTCCTCCTTGTTCATAACTTCTATGTCTTCTACCAGTACCAGTGTGACAGTATCTTTTCTCAAGTTTTGAGTTTTAAATTTTTCAATACGAAATTTTTTTAACTGTACCGATACCTTTATTCATTTCTTATCTTTTTTTCTTCTTCTTTTTTTTTTTTTTTTTCCTTTTGAGGTTTTTCGATTTACAGAATGCAAATTTGTTTTGGTTTTAAGAACCATTTTTTTTTTTTAAGCACAAACTTCATGCCGGCCAAATCTTGAATTTCGGCCGGTATTTACCAAAATATTCTGAAACACCTGAAATAGACCAGAATGACCCAAATTTTTTCAAAGTGAAATAGGGTGGGTTACTATTCCGGTTTGTTTACCGATATGGTATTTTCTTGCCAGAACAAAATTAATAACATTGAATCAAACCTAATTACCTAAAAGCTAAAAGGAAATACGATTATGTAATTTATACTTCTTAAAGAACGCCCTGGACTAAATTCCTGGAGCCACCACTAAATATTTTTTTGCTATTGTGGCAAATTCATATCAATAAATTAGCAATGCTTATATGAAATTAGGGTCTTGTTATAAATAATTTGAGGGAAGTTAACGGTGTCTTTAGAGTATTTGTTAATAAATCATTTTAGGAAATTTTAACATCATATTCATGAAAAATATAAAAAGTTGTCCAAAAGATTAATTTTCCTATTACATAAAAAGTTTTAAAAACTATTTCTTATACAAACAACCCTAAAGTATCTGTTAATTTTTCCAACTAGATTAAGAACGCAATTTTTTTTTTTTTTTGAGAATCAAATTAAGGGACATTGTTCCTTTTGAAGGTTTACCTCTCTAGTAGGCTAATACCATATTGGACTATTGGAGATTTGGGAGAAATTATAAAGTCCTCATAGTGGACCACGTCATTTGTCTACCATTCCAGTAAAAAACTCCTACTTATTTAAAATTGCTGAGTCAGTATTCAGTTTTTATTAAAAATTCACAATTTTAAACAAGTGGGAGTCTTTTACTGGAATGGCGGATTACATCACTTGTCCACCATGAGGACCCTATAATTTCTCGAGATTTGGTGTAGTACAATAGGCGGTAGGCGACTAGTAGTATCTTTGGGTGCAAATTATAATTATTGCATTTATATCATCAATTACTCCACATTCGATAGTTGAAAGCCGTATACTTGAGAAACTTGCTGGGAGTCCAGCAAGATTTCATGAATACATTTGCATTTCTTTGTACTTTTTTTTTTTTTTTGAGAAATAATTTTAACTTATGGTATCCGCTCTTGATGATAATTCTTTATCATTAGTACAAAATACCAATCGATTTTTAGTATAAATAGAGATTGAACCTCAGATCTTTTTGTAAGATATATATATATATATATATATATATATATATATATATATATATATATATATATATATATAGTATTTCTTTATAAATTCTTTGTAATTAGTTCCATGAAACTAAAATCTGTTTTCCAAAGTAGGAACGACAAAAAATAATAATAATAATAATAATAATAATCTATAATTCCATATTACTTCCACGTTCAATGTCTTTGTCTCCTCTTCTGCAATATCATTCCACATTAATTAAGAATTTATAGTCTTCCTTTTAATGTGAATCCATTTTGAACCCTACCTACCATCAGGTCCGGGTGGTGGTAAAAAAAGGATTGGAAATAATAATGGGGAAAGGTTTTTGTGATCACAAAGTTCATACTATTTTTGTATTGGGTTAATTTGGTTTCTTTTTTTCTTTTCTTCTTTATACAATATATAATTTTTACTCTAATTTAATCTAAGTGTATATATATATGTGTGTGAAGTTCCCTCCTAAAGATTTGAACTCCAGCTCTTACCCCCCACACTCCACAAGCACTTATACTTGTGGAGTGACCATCGCACCAAGAGTGTGCAGTTGTGTGTTAATTTGGTTTCTAACTCTTTGCTATTGTGTCTTTAGTTACTAATAAATGAAAAATGTTCATCCTTATTATTAAGAACAAGATCATTTTGATACCATACCAAAAGATTAAGGACACTTTATTTTTTAAATAGAAAAAACATAAAGATACTTATTTGTTGTTTATCATTTATATTATGTGTCAGTTTAATCTATAATCTTTTGATATATATATATATAAACAATATTATCTAAGACACAAACATATAAGGGAATGGATGAAATAAGGAAATATACTCACACGCCAACATTAAAATTATATGTAATAATTAATGCGACAGAGCAAGTGATAAACTCTTTTCAATATCACACCTTACTAAAGGAGGATTATCATTAAAAAAAAAAATCACAATGTTGACAGTAAAGTGGGAAAGTGTTGTTCTCGAAATTATTGAAGCAGCTAAAATCTTAGACTGTGTCAAACTCATTCATTTATGACTACATCAAAAGGAAGGTTGTCACATTTATAGCCGTATTTAATTCTCCAACTGCAATATTTATGCCCCAACTGCTCACATTTATTCCGACAGATAAACGTACCTGCCGGTGGATCACAATTCACAAGCCACATCCACACCACACCAACCAAGTCTAACGTAAGAGAGAGATAAATGTTGGTTTACATGTGAAGTTAATTAAAATGTGAGTCACAACGGGGTCTTGGACTCTTGGGGTTGATTTTTCTCAAAAAATAAAAAAGACTCGTGGGGTTGATATTTTTTGAGATCTAATATGATATTATGATTCGGCAAGTGGTTTATACTCTCGTAAAATGTTAAAATTACTATTTTTTTTTTTACAAATAAACTAGTATTAATATAATATAATATAATATAATGTAAATAAAAATAATAATATTTGTAGTGAGGTCTAAATAAGAACTAGTAATAATTTGTCATATCAGTAATTTGTAAAAAAGAGTTTGTAGCTATAGTATAACTCTGATTGATCAAGATAAATAGTTATTAAGTAAGTGAAAAAAGTGATGTTTATGATAGTTAAAGGCTTTATAACTGAATTGGCACCTCTCCATGCACAAAGTATTTAGGAGTCTAAGGGAAAAAGGTTCAAGCTGCGAGGTTAACAGCATGTTGTAATTATCTCTAAAAAAAAAGTGATGTTAATAATAAGTTCAAATATCAAATTTTTAGCTCCCATTATATAAATAAGTTACCGAAAATAAGATATATATAAACAAATAACTATCGCAAGAGGTGTGACTTGTAAATACAAACTAGTACTATAATTTTAGAAATTCGGAGGATGGCTTCCACCCTCAAAAAGTTTTTATAAACTTAGCACAGATGGCCATGGGTAGGTTGGAAGCCATCCATGACTAGCAAGGGGAAGGGAACTCAGTCGGGATAATAAGGAAAAATGGGCTGTGGTTTCTAATTCTCTAGAAGAATTTGGGATCACAAGGTTAGTTGTGGCAGAATGTTGAGCTTTTAAGGGATGAATCAATTTGTAATGGCTTTACAACATAATAGGGAGAATTTATTGCAAAAATGGATGACATGCTAAGAATTAGTTGGGAACAATTTATTTAGTTAAAATTGAAAATTCTTTAGTGAAAATACTGTATATAAAGTTAAAGGCTAACTGAAATAATACATTAAGACTTGTGAATAATACCAAAAAATACAATAGAACTCATAAATAATAATAAAAATAAATTAAACAGTATAAAAAAAAAAAAACTGTCTGCTAATGCCAAACGCAATTACCCTGTGAATGAAACGTCACAGTCTGACATATTAAGTGCCATGTTACTTGAATTACAATTACCTCCTTAACACAGTGGCCCATGTCGCGGGCCATGGCTCAGCGTGCTTCCCATAACCTGTGGTATGTAATAATTCTTCTCCCATCACTCATTTAGTTTGAGATATGCTTGGAAGTTGGATGTTAATCTTTTGTTATTTGATTGAAAGTTCTCTTTATATATAAAGAGAGTACCTCATTAACGAGTTGAATTTTTGAAATCAAGCATAAGTACTATGAAAGAAATTTTTATGCAGGTTTTTGGGAAAAATAGGGTTGTGTTATGGACAATGTGTTTATGCTTTATTTGCATCTCCATCCATGTGTGTATATATGTATACATATATTCTGTTTAATGAGATATTTTATTGATAACAACAAGGAAGAAGAAAGCGGAGAGTCTTCCACGTAAGAGTTTGCATGGGTTGGGTAAGATTGGGTTTGAAGGTTTTTTTTTTTTTTTTTTAAATCCAACCTTGTCTGGTTGAGGAATTTACAACCTAATCCAATCTATCATATGTGTAGAAACCAACCCAACCCAAATGAGTCAGTGGGTTATGTTAACTTTTTTTTTTTCCTTTTTCTTCTTCTTCTTCTTTTAAAAAAAAAAAATTTAAAGAACAATCACAAAGCTTACATATTTCATACCTCATAAAAAATTGGACTTTTGTCAACTATTTAAATATTTTTTTCAATAAATTATTATAAATCACGTAATATGCTTAACTTATATTCCAAAATTTCAAATTATTTAAAATTAATTTTTAAAATATCAAAATAAATCACACAAAAAATTAAAATAAGTATAATAAAATAACTTTATACATTCATACATACATACATATATATTTATATGAGCAAGACTTAGGTACAGTACTTAGGTACTGTTCCTTAGGTTCCCATTTTAAGATTCTGCCATGTGGATTTTTTCTTATAGATGGAAGTGTATTTTTTTTTTTAATTAAATAGTCACATAGCTAAATCTTAAGAAAGAAATCTAAAGTATTGTACATAAGTTTTATCCTATATATATAATGTGCTGAAAAAACTATCAATTCAAACTTAACCTAGCCCGAAGCTCACATTAAAATCCTAATCCAATCCAACCCATCAATCTACAAAAACCAACACAAAAACATAATATTGGGTCAGTTTTGTCAAGTTGATGGGTTGTATGCACACCAAGTAGGGATAGAGAAAATGTTGCAGGCCCTAGGAGTTACAAAAGCTGGCCTAGGAGGCCAAATTTTGGGCCGATACATTAGCACCCTTGGGAACAAAACATCATGGATCATCAACAAGGAAGAAATATCACAAACAAGATTAGAAATTTCCCAAGGAGTGTCCTCAACTTTCCCGGTGATGACATCCAAAAGCCCTTAAGCATCCCCTTCAAACAACAGTAAACTAAATTGTATTCAAAAGAGTCCACAATAGAGGATTCTCGGCCTAAGCTGCCTTTGCCTCGGCCCCAAGGAAATCCGCTTTGTACAGGCATGGATTTTGGAATCCCTGTGGTTTTGAATCACAGCAATACTTAAACTTCTTTTGCTTGTTAGTATTATCCTACATAGATTTTTTGGGCTTTTATTATGCTCATCTGTGGTGGTTGCTATTTGGCACAGTGGACCTAATGCAAATGGGCTAATCATGCTGTGTGTTCTTTTAGGTTCCTAGAGAGGCTAATCAAGCTGCTCACTCCTCAGGTAAATGCCACTTCAAACTTTTTTTTTTTTTTTTTTTGTGTGACAAACCTCTTCCTATTCCCTAGTTTTTGCAAGGCTTAAAGCTTGGGTTCCCCCTAGTTGTGATCCCTTTCCACCTTCTGTAGTACAAGACATTTATTCCAGAACAAAAAAAAAACAAAGCCAAGCTCGTTAGTAGTTGTCTCTACTCTTACCATATAGCCCTGGCTGGTGATTTTACTCTCTTGGATTAGATTCTTATTAATGTCTTCTATAATAGGTAGAATTCCATCGTCAAAAACGTATTGGACTTTGTCGGTTCTAGATCTAATTAAAGTAAACCCCAAAAAGTTTAAGACTTAAAGTGATAAGGGCTGCAAAGAAATGAGTTTTATCCAGTATTAAATGTTCATATTAGGTTCAACAATAAATGTTAAATGTTCAAGTTTGGCTTGAACTTGAACCAAGCCTAAAAAATAATGTTTGAATTTGAATTTGACTTGGCTTGACTTAATTCATTAATTAAGTCAAGCTTGATCTTAATATCAAGTTTTTGAGATCGAGATCCACTACAAGTATATTATCAAGCTCATACTAAGTATATTATCAAGTATATTTGGTTTGGATGAGTAGTCCTAACACCCAATTAATTAAAAGCTTAATAAGATTTGAGTTAGTGTGTGTTTGAAACCAACTTATAGTTTTTTGTTTTTTAGCTTTTATGTACAACAAAAAGTTAAAATTGCTTCCAAACAAACACTTGATTGTTCAAGCCCATGGGATTTTTTTGCTATTTAGCAACAATTTGGTTAGTTGGCATATTTTTGAAACATTTTAGCAAACTAACATCTCAAGCTCATTGGACTCAATTTCAACCAACAAAATTGAGTCTCACACACTCGATTTTGATGTTGTGGAAGGCTGATGTGGAAATTTGTATACACTTTGAACTCGAGTCTTACCCACTTGATTTACTTTTACTGATTTGAGAAGCAAAGAAGTAGAACGAAGAAGAAAGGAGATAGAAGGAAAAGAAGAGGAAGAAGAAGAAGAAAATACCCATGGCAAAACCAAACCCACTTCATGAAGTCACCTGCAAAAATCAAACCCACACACACGGCAAAACAAACCCATCCATGGCAAAACCAAACCCACCCACAGAAAAATCTTTCTTATTCTTCTTCGTGTTCTCCAGATGTGTAATATTTGATATTTCTTATAGAGCATAAACCGAGTATATTAGACTCGAGTTCCATGTGTACAAAAGATCCACATCAGCCTATGTCAAAGCATAAATCTAATAGAGCATAAATTAAGTGTATTAGACTCGATTTTTTTCATCGAAATCTAGGATAACAAACTCAAGATGTTAGTTTGCTAAAATGTTTCAAAAACATGTCAACTAACAAAATTATTGCTAAAATGATGCTAAATGGCAAAAAAATCCTCAAACTTATTACAAAGCATATAAACCAACCTAAGCTTCTTTTTCTTTTTCTTTTTCTTTTTTAAGGGAAAAACCAACCTAAGCTTGGTTTGTTTTTTTTTTTTTTTTTTTTTGTGAGTCAAATTGTTCATGAATTTGTTCAATAACAATATTTTTTTCCTGACCTAAATTTAAGATTTAAGTTTAGTTTGTTTATAAACAAACAAACATAATCGAACTAGCTCGAGCTATTTATAAACAATCATTCATTCATAGCTCGTACCCTTTTATGATACCCTTCATAAACTTATTAGAGAATTGTTAAATAAAAAATTTGGAATTCACTCTTGCCTATACTAAAAATCAATAAGTGTATTTGAGAAATAGACCCATTTAGGCCTAAAAATGACAAGGACAAAAAATGAGATTGATGAGATTTTTTTTTTAGAGAGATAGTTTCAACTTATGACATTCGTTTTTTATGATAATTCTTTATTATCATATCAAAATAGCATGAGTTTGATGTGATATTTTTTGGCAGAGAAGATTGATGGGATATGATCTACGATTCTTCGTTGTATCTAACTATCTACCTATTATTATTATTATTATTAAATAAATCAAAAGCCTAAGACCAAAACCAAAACCTCTTAACCTCAGCTCACAGATACATATAATACATTTCCAATTCTATAGTCTCCAAATTTCCAAATCAATCATTATTCTCTTACTTTTTTTTGCAACCAAAAAGAACAAGAAAAGAAGAAGAAGAAGAAGAAAAACTGATATGCAAAGGTCTGGTGCAGCAATGGCGTGGAACGTGTTCAAGTTCTGTACGGCTTTGCGTGGACTTGGGTCCATCATGATCTTGATGGTTCTCGCCATTGTGGGTCTCTCTTATTACACTCTCGTCATAGCCAATTACGGCCCTGCTCTCTTCCACGCTACTCTTCTCGATTCCCTCTTCGCTCTCGCTGTTTTGCTCTTATTCCATTCCTTGGTACTTTCCTATTTCCTATTCTTCAATCTTTGTGTTTTTTTTTTTTTTCTTCTTAAATTTCATTTAGCTATGTACTAAGACAAACCCTTTTGCTTTTTTAATCATTATTATGTTAGAGGTTATGCCTTGAGCTTGTTTGGTCAACGAGAAAATCAAAGAAAAGAAAAAATTGTAGAAATTAAGTGGAGTTAGGTTGATTGGAAAAAGGTATAATGAAAAAAGGGTTGCATCAATTAATGGAAAGTTTGCCTTTGCAGCAAAGAGAAAATTGGGTTTTTGAGGTTATAGATGCATACTTTATTTTATTATTCGAAGTTCTTATATGAAGTTGAATTAAATGTGAACTGGGTATCTTTGATAATATCGAATTGTATTATCAAAGAAAAGAAAATTTGTAGAAACTAAGTAAGTGGGGTCGGGTTAATTGGAAAAGGTATAATAAAAAAAGGGTTGTATCAATTAATGGAAAGTTCACCTTTGCATCTAAGAGAAAATTGGTTTTTGAGGTTACAGATGCATACAATATTTAACTATTAGAAGTTCTTGAATGAATTTGAATTCAATGTGAACTGGGTACCTTTGATGATATCGAATTGTATTCTCAACGAGCTGGAAAAATTGAATTTGCTTGTGTGCTACTGCTATGCAACCGATTGTCTATTGTGAAGCAATTATATGTTGTGAGGTTTAGTTATCAAAGGTGGGAAACAGGTGTGTTGTGAGGGTTTAGAAGAAAAAAAAAGGGTGAAGGTACCAATTTTTCTCATTTCCATTCATTTCAAACATAACAAAAGAATGTTTTTGATGATCAATGATGACTGGTTGTGGTGCAAAATGATATATTATACTAATTTTCTCTTAAGTTGATTTGGTTATGCAGTTGGTGATGCTATTATGGAGCTACTTTTCTGTTGTTCTAACGGATCCGGGTGGCGTTCCCCCAAACTGGAGACCTGTAATGGACGAAGAGAAAGGAGACATGGATCCATTGGTGCATTCAGACTACAATGGACCAGGTTTAGGCACAAACCCGTCAACTATAGACCCAGCAAATCCAAGAATACGGTTTTGTCGAAAGTGCAACCAATTTAAACCACCGCGTTGCCATCACTGTTCTGTTTGTGAGTTCTTTGCATGACATTCTGTCTTCAAAACTTTCATCGTGCTATTGTATGCGACGTACAAAAAATTAATATATGCATTTGTTTTAGGTGGGAGGTGTATTTTGAAAATGGACCATCATTGTGTGTGGGTCGTCAATTGTGTTGGGGCGTTGAACTACAAGTACTTCTGTCTTTTCCTGGTATGTTGATTCTAGTTCATTGGCTTTCCGGTCTTTTTGGATGTAAACATATTCATGCGCTAACTTGAGTGGATTGTTGCCAAGTAATGGGTATGGAAATTAAGATGGATGATTTCCAATTGGATTGTCTTCTCTTTATTTGTTGATGGTCATAATTTTCATGATATAGATATTGTCAATTTCTATGTTTGTTTAACATGCATCATGTCTACAAGTTCAGGATGTTGCAATGGAGTACAGAAGAAAAAGAAACATTGTAGGACAATTATAAATAAAATTTAATGTAATGAAAGATTTTTTGATGTGGTTAATTTGGCGGGAGCGTAATAATCGTACTTTTGAAGATATTGTGAGATCAGTAGATCTTTTGAAACCTGTACTAGTTGGGACCTTATTTCAGTCAGGTAGAATTTGGGGTTTTACACATTGAATTTACATTTCTGAATTTCTTCTTTTTGTTTGTATCTCTTCTTGAGGTACTTGTATTCGTTTTAAGTTCAGAGTGTTCACCATCGTGAACATGATATCCTTTTTATGAAATAAATCTTTGATTGCCTATCAAAAAAAACCTGACAGATATACTGCTTCAGCAGTTTATTGGTACACCAACTTTGGTATACATTCACCCAGATATATTTTTGCATTTAACAGGTTTGCATGGCAATTGACCCCATATTTCATTTCATACATAGAAAAACATCTAAATTAAAGTGAGAGACTGATGTTAGAAAAGAAATTTCAGTAAGAATGTTCTGTTGGAAGTATGCTTGTTAAGATTATGCATTAATCTAAAGCATTGTGTCTAAACAATTTCCATTTTTATTTTTTTATATGTGAATCTCAGTACCTTAGGATTGGATGCTCTATATAGGCATTTGTAATTAAAAAAAGAGTGCTTTATAATGTTATCAACAGTTACTTATCAAAAAGAGTTATTGTATAAGTTGTAATTGTATGGCTTCCCTTTCCCAACATAGTCTAATAACATAAAGGGTTTCAATCACAGTTATGCTGCAAGATGTTAGAGAGGGAAGGGCTATGGTAAAAACTTAGAGGTCTTGGTAGGGTCAAAACTTACAAGAAAAAAAGGAAAAAAAGAAGTGTTTTTCCTTTCAGTTTTGTTAATTAAAATAAAGTTCCAGTTTGATCTTCTTGAATACATCTTCTGCAAGATATTACACACACTGTATGCTCATGGTATTAGATAAAACACTTGCCATTTCCTTCTTTTTATTCTCTATGGTATCTGTGTATGTGTGCCTACATATTACAATAAAAATTTATGATGCTTTTGATTGCCTGAATTTGTTTTAGATTGCCGGGGTGACTGGAGACTATTTAATTGTTCCCGTTGTTTATATGCTTTATGCAGATCTTATCTTCTCCCCCAAGAGAAAGCACAAGCACATCTAGACCCCTTTATTCTCTTTTTTTTTTTAAGTTCTTTTAGAATCTAATTCCCAGCAGGAGGGTCCTTCTTTCATTTCGCATTTGTCCTCAGACAAATCAAGTCAAGAGGAATCCAAATGTAAATAACTAGAACCAATTGATGGGGGGAGATACATATGTAGGTTGGTACAATCTGGGCTATTGCCATATTCAGGATTGAAAGAGATACCATACTGGTCTGGCTTTTTTTCTATTGTTCCTGGTCTATCAAATAAAGTAGCAATTTTTTTTACCAGGATCACATAACATTTTTTTATAGGCAATTTACATTTCATAGTTTCCCCAACAGAGTATTTTTCATATTTGACCTACCCCTCCTTCTAGCTCTGATTTTTTTAACCTATATGACTAATTGGGTGCAATCTATCTATTTTGTCTTGTGCTTTTCTGCTAATGGTGTAATGGAAGTTTCTTAAGGTACATTGAATTGTGTGTCGATTGAAAACTTTGTACAGCTGTTGTATTTGATAGGTTTCATATTAGATTTCATGTAACTCTAATGCTTGAGCATAGTTTTCTATTATATAGAAATTAATTACCAATCAAACATCATGATTAAGGGGTGTATATGAAAATGTTCTAAAAATTAGTGAAGAAGAAATAAAAGAAAAGAAGAGAAAAGTAACGATGACTGAGTGGTATTGTCTAATCTTGATGCAGTTTTACACATTTCTTGAGACAACTCTTGTCACTTTATCATTGTTGCGGTATTTTGTTGGATTTTTCACTGATGGTGAGATAATCGGAACACCAGGCGCCCTTGCAGCGACTTTTATCACATTCAGTAAGTTCTTTAAACCTATAATCTTTTTGTGTAATCTGTCATGTGTATCCTTAAAGTACTTGTAATCACTGATGTTTTATCTATTCAGTTTTGAATTTATCATTTGCACTGAGTGTATTGGGCTTTCTGATTATGCACATATCATTGATGGCGTCAAATACCACCACAATTGAGGTAATACCTTTATCAATGGATTCATACTCATAAATGATTGACGCAAAGTTCTTGATCACTGAATTTCTTGTTTTTAGGCATATGAGAAGAAAACCAATCCTAGATGGCGTTTTGACCTTGGATGGAAGAAAAATTTTGAACAGGTTACCTCCTCTCTGTCCGTTTGTTTGTGTGTCAATGTGTCTGCAAGTGTGGTTTACAAATATCATGGATATGTTGCCATTTCCGTTTCATCTGTTTTGCCAGATGCATTGCCTTGGCCTAAACAAAATAACTTATGGTCCTACTATTACAAACAATATAGTACTTTATGGACCATAGAGCAGAAAGAACCTCATTTAGTTCTTGATTTTAGACTTCCACATGTTAAATTACATCTTAATGAAACATAATTTTATGAGGTTCTGGCTAAAAGCTTAGTACACAACACTCGGTATTTTCATTATAAATTTACTCTAATAACTTCCATTTTCAGCATGTTTGAGTTTATCCATTGTTTGAATGTAAGACCTTGTACCTGAAATTTGGTTTTATACTTCCAATTGTTTGTGGACATGTCCATGCTGTCTTTGTTCCCTGTCTTTGTATTTCCTTGTTCTTGTGTGCACTTCTCTGTACTAAACGAACTGGATCAAACAATGAAATAACTTATGGTCCTACTATTACAAATTATCAAGCTGTAAGTCCCTATGTACCTGAGAGTATGATAGACTGCATTACTATATTGGTGGCTGACAATTAACTCAAAAGTAGCAGACTGAGTATAGTTAGAACACCCTGCCAGTAATGACTTCCAATTGCTAAATCATCACCAGTTCAAGGTAAGGGTATGGATGACTCTAAATAAAAATGATTTGTCATGGTGCAAGAATCACAATGATCTTCCTGCACTACATGTGAGTTCAGAATCCACCATCCTTTCTTTGGTATATGTCACACCACTAAGAGCTCAATAATTTAAAACTAAACTACTTTTGCAATTGCAATCTTCACGTTTGCATTCCCAAAACCAGTTTCTTCTTTTCACAAATTCTTTTCACAATGTTGGTTACGTAGTGAATTTCCTTTTTCTGTTCAGGTTTTTGGGATGGATAGGAAGTACTGGTTAATCCCTGCATATTCAGAAGAGGATCTAAGACGGATGCCAGCACTTCAGGGTCTTGAATATCCAACAAAGCCTGACTTGGATGGGCAGCAGTTCTAGTGATAGATGAGAATGCCAGGAGATCAGGTTGATGTTTCTTTTACCATATGCGGTCCCTGCAACTGAAAAGTATGGATATCATTCTTAGCCATATGGGTTGAACTTTATGCACATTGGCATCCACAATGTAATCATCATCAGGGGGATAAGCTTCAGCCTTTTAGCCATTTTACTTGGCTCTTTGAAGGAGTTGAATCTGTGAGCCTGGAGGTTGAATATCTGTCGAGGTAATTTCTTTTGTTCATGGTTAGTTTAACCTGTGGAAGTGTGGAGGACTCGCAACTTCAAGTTGGTGTAATGAATCTGTATATGTCATCATAATCATCTTTGTGATCATTTATACGATAAATACCACACAGTCAAGCATGCAAGAATGGTTTTAATTGTGATATGGAAAGCATTCTTGATCATTGTAAATGAAATCTGGTTTTCAGTATGGATTTTTGATCAAAGACTAGCACTTTGTTTTGAAATTTTATGAATGCGATTAAATTCTACAATGATGTAATGTAAAACTTCCAATATACACCCTTCAATTAAATATTGCTGCATCAGTGTTTTTCAAATAGAATGACAAGTAAGGTTGTGTTTGTTTCACTGGTAAATCAATTTCAAAAAATATTTTACACATTTGCGTGTGTTTGGTAGCAACTGAAAATTTGGTCAACTAAAAATCACTTACACTTTGACCGTAAAATACCCCTTCTCACCCGTAAAACCATTTCGGCTTCTATTTTACTTTCAATTCATTTCTACCTCTCACGTACTCTCTTGGGTTCTCGCACTCTCCCTCACGCCAGTTGAGCTCCACACTTCTCCTCACGCTAGTCCGAGCTCAACCCTCTCCAATCCACACACCTACGACCCATCTGTTCAAACCCACCCTCGCCAGAAGTCTCCTCCATCTTCGTCGAGCAATGCCCAAACCCAGAAAACCCACCACTCCAAAGAATTCAGAAAACCCATTCCTCAAACCCACTCCGACGAACCCACCACTCCGCGAGATCGAACCCAGTCGCCTCCGTCGCGAGATCAAACCCAGTCCCCTCCGCCACGAGATTGACCCAATCGCACTGGTCTCTCTTCCTTCTTCTCTCAATTTGATCGGATTTGATGAATTTTTTTGTTGGGTTTTGTTTGTTTTGTGTTTATCTATTGAGAAATGATATTATATATTTGTTTAGAAGCTAAGAAAATGTGAGCAACAAGTAGAAAATGTGTTTTCTATAGTATTTTCAAGAACACAACCAAATACAAAAAAATATTTTTCAAAGTATTTTTGAAAATGCAACCAAACACTAGAAAATATTTTCCTTTCTCGAAATTATTTTCCACTTTGCACTGAAACAAACGCAGCCTAAAACACAATACTAATAGAATGTGGTTTCATTCTACTCTTACGTATGGTGCTTTTTGTACGTTAATGATTTCCTCAAAGTCCTTATTCCCTAGCTTGGCAATCTTAGTTGGTGTTCGAAATAAACCTCAACTTGTTAGAGCGGTTTTTATTGGTTCTAGTTTATGTGCGGTTTTTATTGGTTCTAGTTTATGTTTCTTAGCCAACATTTTGGGGTCACTTTCAAAAGATTTATTGTAATATGTGTGGGACGGAGACTCCACTTCCAAAGACTACACTTTAGTTCTGGGAATTGAGTACACATTAATTATTGAAGATTTAAAAGAAAATTCATCAAAAAAGAAGAGTTAAAAGAAAGAAAAAAAAAAAAAGCAGTGGTGGTGTTGGAATTGGGAGAGGGCTTTATGGGAGAGTAAGCAACGTCAAAGATGGCTTATTTTTCTTCTGGCAATAGCACCTTTTTCTTTTTTTTTTTCTTTTTTTATAATTACTAATATTTTTTTAAAGAGAGTTTTAATCTATAGTATTCACTCTTGATAGCTCTTTATCATCAGATCAAAGACATTGATCCGTTTTTGGTTAATCTCTATGTATTAAGGGGATTTAGAAAGTTAGTTATGGCTTTAAAAATTGTCAAAAATACCCCTAATCTAATTAGATAATCTTTATTCTTAAAAAAAATAGGGTTAAAATTGTAATTCAACAAAATTCAAAAACAAAAAACCTACTCGAAAAACTTTTTTCCTAAAAATAAACGCACTCTTTATTTAAATATGAGAAATGATATGTCCACAATATTTTTACAACATTTTTATAACAAATCTTAAGTGACAGGTTGTTACTGGTTGTTATTGTTGGTGCAAAAAAGTAATTTTAGTGTTAGGTTCAAATTTGAACCAATAACAACTAACCACCTATGATTTGTTGTGAAAATATTATGGACGTAGCATCTCTCTTTAAATATATCTCATATTTGATACATTTTTTCCTAAAAACTAGCCCACACTAATTCTAGCAGTTTACTCCATTTCAAATAATAAATTTTAGTTTCTTAAAAATTTCTCCCGATGTAACCTCACTAACAATAGATAAATTCAAATTGAAAAATTACATTAAACTCAAAAAAAAAAAAAAACCACATTACATGTGCTTCGCACATGTGACGAGGTTAGTATGTTTTAAAGTACTATAAAATTGTGTCTAAGTGTGACACTATCTATTTGAAAAAATTTTATGTAAAATATTTTTTAGATGGTATAAATAGAAAGTTTCACTATTCACGCAATCCTTTATAGAATTTAACCTCTTTTTGAAGTTGTGAAAATTGATATGTAAGGTATTATACAAGATGTAACTCAGCCATAAATTGGATTTGAAATTTAAACGGAATTGGAAAATTTTATCCTTTGTTTTCATCTTTAATCCTTTTTTTTTAATGTTTGATCCATTAGAAGAAAATTCGTATGTAAAGGTATTGCCGAAGATGTAACTCAACCATAAGTTGGACTTCTCATCAAAAAAAAAAAAAAAAAATCATAAGTTGGACTTGAAATTTTAAACTGAAGTGGAAAATTTTGTCATTTGTTTCTAACGCCAACATATGATTATTAACTCTATTTTAGAATAATTTCAACTCTAGAAAAAAGGAACCTAAAAAGTTCTAGATAAACCAACTACCTCCCAAAAATAATACAAAGCCCACCCCACACATGGCCACTCTCCTATAATCCCATCTCATTAAATTGTTCATGCTTAGTGGGAATTAGTATCTCTTCATTAAAATTCAAATAATGTTGCATTAGATATAATTATAAATTTGATTAAAAATATATATACTTCTAAATTTATTTATTTTATTATTATTATTATTATTGTAAGGACCAAATTCAGTCCATAGCCCAAACGATTTAGGCAATGGCCCAATGAGCTTAAAACGATGAATTTATTAGAGAGCGGGCCTGATAATGAACGTTCAATGAGTTAGGTGATAGGCTAGTTAGTGTCAAGATAACCAACATAAACAATTTGGACAAAGAAAAATGCTCATCAGTTAGATCCGAGGAAGAACTGTTCTTATATATTTCTTTTGGACTTATACAAATATTCCAATTCTCAGTAACACAGTGCTTTTTTCCTCTCAATCTCAGCTCCCCCTCCTGTAATGGAATTTCTCCTTTTTATACCCCCTTCCCCCTTTTCATCTCAGTCCTCTACGTGTAAATCAGATTGCTAATAATCTTGATACTTTTCCCATCAACACCTTCCTGAAGCCTTTAGGTGCAACTGTAAAGCTGAAAGTTACTGTTCAAGTATTACTTCCTCATTAATACAGCCAAGGGGTTAGATGCAAAACATTCAATGCAATGGCAGCAACTTTCTTCCCAAATATTTCTCAATTCTCTGTTGAATCACCTCATGCTTATCCTTCCAAGCATGGTTGCCTATAGCCCAGTACTTGATGGGTGGTCGGACCTTAGGCCTCCACTCTATTGGCCGAGGAGGAGTCACTCCTCGGACAACATCACTTGTTCATTGTGGCTCGACCTTTTCCTTAGCTCAATAATTATTCTATCTTCGCTAGTACTTATCTATCATCGGGCTATCTGATGTCCTCGGGCGCGACCCACGGCCCAATATCCTTATCTGGGCCTTTCATTCTTATAATAGTCCCTCAAAATTTTACTCTTTCTCTCATCGGGGAAAAGTGGAATTTTGACTTTAAGTAACCGTATCCTCCACACTCGTGTTATTTCCTCACGTATAAATGTCTTTTCACCTACAAAGGAGCATACTCCTGATGCTTCGGCATTTGGGATGCCTCTGCATTTACTCCCTACGTCACTCTATTCCCCACGTCCTACAGTATGATGAAAATCCTACAATGGAGGTTTTTTTTTGTGGGGATTTGAGTAGGAACTCTCCCGCTTACTTTTCCCATCTCTATATAAGTTGCTTGAAAAGTCCGGATGTCCCACTTTTTGAATCTTCAACACTCGAGAATCAGTCCAAGGTGCCTTTCCATACTTTCATAAGTAACGTTTATCCTTCCTTGTCATTTCTAGGACCTTTCCTTCCTCGGCCATCTAATTTACACCTTACTCCCTTAATACTACCCACTCACGTCTCAAATGGGTAGGTTTGTTAACTTGGAAGATACCCCAGAAGGCATAGAGAACTTAAAGGCCCATTACAACATACCTGCTGGGGTTTCAATCCGGCACTGCCCTCAAGGGTAATGGCATGCTAAGAGATCATAGGGGGAGGTAGTAATCCCTATAATCGCCTTCATAGAGGGAGGGATAAGGATCCCTATGGGTAGAATGACTAGGGATTTTTTGATTGCCCACCGACTCTATCCAACCCAGTGTGCCCCAAACATTTTTAGGGTACTAGGTAGCATAAACGCCCTTTAATGAGAAGATGTGTGTAAACCTCACCCATCATGATGTTAATTGGGTGTATAACTGTCAACAAGTTAAAAATCAGGGATATTACCTCAAAACAAGGGTCCCTGAAATTAGGCTCATATCATGTCTTCTCGATACTAACAAGGGATGGACCAAGACTTCCTAACTGTCTTGGGAGAGTGGCATGATGTTCTTCATTGCCCAACGCGAGATGGGAAACCAAGTGGGGTACTTAGGTTTAGGTTCACTGTAGTAACATTGCCTATTTTCTCACTAATAGCTCTTATTTCTCTTTTTGTAATTTGCAAGTTTATTTTGGTTTATTCAATGACTTCCCACTCTAACAACACTTTCGTTTTTGGAAATTTTGCAAATAAGCACTTTATAGCCCTAAACCTTAATCTCGTCAACGAGCCCGACTTGACGAGGATACTCCAGTCCGAGATCTTCATTCACTCTAACGGACAACTGCGAGCGGCACACATTATACTGGGATACAAGCCCATCTCCACAAGTTTCCAAGCCCCTAAGTACATGATTAAAGCAAAAGATCCTCGGTTGCACCAAATCAACGTCGCCGTTCCAAGATTCCTTGCTGACCCCTCGCCTAAAGGTACCTATCGGGTTGAGTAACCCTCTCAGCGCTGTGCCGAGGAAAAGGCTACCTCCTCACACTTGGCTCTTGAAGAGGCAGTTAAGGTAATTGAAGTTTCAGATTCCGAGGAGGACTTTAGAGCCTTTGACCAGCCTCACTCTTCAAAACCTCCAAGTACTACTTTCAGCCACCTTCCCCCTACTCAAGTAAGCAGCGCCCAAGAATCTTCCAACGTCCCCGACACAATGGTGCTATAGAGGAAGCCAAAAGCTAGCTTGCTTGAGCTCCTTGAGTCTCACGTAGGAGGGTTGGTCCCCAATATGGCCGTCCAGGCCTGACCCCCCACTCCCCTCCCCTCCCCTCCCCACCCATGCTTCTTCATTTGAGCCTGCGGACAAGAAAAGGAAACGAGACAAGAAGGGTAAAGACGTGGTAGAAGAGGGAGAAGTCATCCCCACAAAAGAGCTTGAGCCCTAAATTGGGTCCAAAAAGGCCCAAAAGAAGTCCTCAAATGAAGGGGTGTTCACTAAGAGAAGGCGTCTGATTGTCGCCCTAGGGTCTAAATCTGGGACCCCCCTTTGGTATTAGATGGAGCTCCTCTTCCCCATGACTCCTCCATCATAGCATTCCGGAAGGGGAAGGCGAGGCTACGTGGCTAATGCCTTGGAGCAACCACTACTATTACCTCAAGACATGGCTGACTTGGGGACGTTTAAGAAATATGAACTGTTTCTAACCCTGAAAAAGGATCGGGCCATGGTAAGTTTTTTTTTTTTTTTTTTTTTTTACTCTTACGTAATATTCCTGCTGTTCTTGCTCCTAGAGAATTTATCTTAACTTCTTTATTTTCTTTTTTGAAGGTGATCCAAGCAACACATATTGCCGAGGACTATGTAGACGATGCCCATAAGCAAATGAAGGATAAGGAAGGATGGCGTATAGCTGCCATTGATGCGTTCACTCTGGCTGAGCAGAGGATTAAAGACCTCAACGTCAAGCTAACCGAGGCAAATAGGGATAGAAAGAGTGTTGAAGCAGCTTTAGCTGGGGCTGAGAGGCAGGCAGAGGATCAACGCCAATTGTTATGCAAGGTTAAGGATCATCTCACTATTGCTAAGGAGCAGATAGATGCTCTAAAGAAGAAAGTGGAGAAAGCCGAGGAGACTACAACCCAAGCTAGGCAAGAAGGCTATGATATTGGGGTGAAGGAGACCAAGGAGAACCTCAAGGCCTAAGTCACTGGAGTCTACAGAGGCTATTGCCTCCAAGTGTGGAATGAAGCACTGAACCAAGCTGGAGTAGATGCTTCTTCAACACTAAGGAGGGCAAAAAATGTCTTCTATCCTTCAGCCTTCCGTCTAGCAGGCTCCTCTAGCTCCCAAATTGACACTGCCACCAAAGCTCCTGAGCCCAGTAAGACTGCCTCTACCAGTGCTTTTCCCACCCCAACTGTCCCTTCCAAAGAGGTTGATCGAGCAGGAGCTGTGGAGAAGGATAAGGAGCCAGCGAAGGAAACAACTCCTAAGCCAGCTAAGCTTCCACCAGCACCAAAGGATTCTTCCAAGTAGAAGGGAGCATCCTGGGGCCAGATACTGGTACTTGCCACACTCCCTTTCACAACCAAGGAGGATCCTAAGGGCAAAAGTGCAGCTCAAGCAATAGTGCCCGAGGCGCCTACCCAAATTGCAATGAAGATCAATTATCCTCCTCCCAAGGCCACCTAGGACCCTACTCATTCTCTGCTGTTGTTTTTTTTTTAAGTATTCCTTTTATTTATTTTTTATTTTACATGTACTCTCTTTGCCTTTTAAAGGATTTATCTAATAAAAAGTATTAAATTTCTCTGCATTCTCAACATGTTTGTGCTAAAAAAAATGTTGCCTCATTATTAAACATAGTCTAATTAATGTAAGCTCAATTTATAACCACTTCCAATTGAGGTATAGTGTTGCCTTTAACCTTGATAGATATCTATGCAACTAGTAATCTACCAATTAAATTCCCGTGCAATTGGTAACTTATTAAGTTAACTGCCAAGCACTTGATAATTTACAACTTAACTTAGGAATATACGTTATGCACCTGAGATACTTAGCTCAAAAGATTGCGTGTAATCCAAGGCTCCATTTTTAACTCCAAATAGACATGAGGTGTTAATTTATCCAAGGCATATGGTTCGAGAAGTACGACTTAGTGAAATCAGGTTTATCACTCGAGAATATTTCATGGATATACTTGCAAATGCTTTAAGAGATGCTCATGAACGCTTCTTCAGTTAGGATATTTTAACAACAGTCTTCATTATCCATTGTGGATAGGTCAAGTGCTAATTTACATAAGGTATGTGGTCCGAGGAACTAGGCATGACCGAGATTCAGTTTAACACTTAGGGGCATAGGAGAGCATTAATTTACTCAAGGTATGTGGTCTGAGGAGCCAGGCATGACTAAGATTCTACTTAATACTTAGAGGAATAAAGAAGTAGAGAAACATTAATTTACTTAAGGTATGTGGTCTGAGGAGTCAGGCAAGACCAATATTCTACTTAATACTTAGAGGAATAGAGAAGTAGAGAAGCATTAATTTACCCAAGGTATGTGGTCCGAGGAACCAGGCATAACCAATGTTCTATTTAACACTTAGAGGAATATAGAAGTATTAATTTACCCAAGGTGTGTGATCCAATGAACCAAGCATGACCGATATTTTGTTTAATATTTAAAGGAATAGAGAAATATTAATTTACCCAAAGTATGTGGTCCGAGGAATCAGGCATGACCGAGATTCTGTTTAATAGTTAACGGAATAGACAAGTATTAATTTATGCAAGGTATGTGGTCCAAGAAACCAGACATAACCAAGGTTCTATTTAATACTTAACTGAATGAGAAGCATTAATTTACCAAGGTATGTGGTCCGAGGAATCAGGCATGACCAAGATTCTGTATAATACTTAAATGAATGAGAAGCATTAATTTACCTAAGGTACGTGGTCCAAGGAACCAGGCATGACCGAGGTTCTGTTTAATACTTAAATGAATGAGAAGCGTTAATTTACTCAAGGTATGTAGTTTGAGGAACCAGGCATGACCGATGTTCTGTTTAATACTTAAATGAATGAGAAACATAACATATAATTTTAGAAACAAAAAGTGATAGGATTGCCTTTCATTAAAAGTAATACCTCCGTAAGTTATTTACATTCTTAGCATCTGTCTTGCTCTTCACCACCATGTCATCTATGTAGACCTCAATATGTTTACTAAGCTGAGGTTCAAACATTCTAGTCATCATCCTCTGATAAGTAGACCCAACATTCTTCAATCCAAATGGCATCACCTTATAATGATAGTTCCCAGTGGGCGTTACAAAAGCAGTCTTCTCTTGGGCAGCCAAAACTAATGGTATCTAATAATACTCCTGAAAGGCATCCAAAAAGCTCATCCGAGGATGACCAATGGTCTTATCCACTAACTAGGTCTATCTGAGGTATCGGGAAGGGATCCTTGGAGCAAGCTTTGTTCAGATCTGTGAAATCCACACACACTCGTCATTTCCCATTCTTCTTCTTTACCACCACCATGTTGGCCAACCATTCCGGGTAAAACACTTCTTTTATTGCCCCTGCACGCCTAAGTTTCACCACCTCTTCCTTGAAAGCATCAGAATGTTCTCTAGAAGAACGCCGAGGTGGTTGTTCCTTAAGGGTGACAGATGGATTAACATTAATGTGGCCAACGAGTTAGATTCAGAGCATTTAATGTGGTGGCAATAGCTTTCTTCCCAGATATTTCTCAATTCTCTATTAAATCACCTCTTTCTAATGCTTATCATTCCAAGCATGGTTGCCTATGACCCAGCACTTGATGGGTGGTCTGTCCTCGGGCTATCTGACGTCTTTGGGTATGGCTTACGGCCCAATATCCTTATCTAGGCCCTTCATCCCTACAATTATTATTATTATTATTATTATTATTATTATTATTATTATTATTTGCTATAAAATGATTTCATTTCAAATGGATAGTAACTTGTAATATTGAGTTCATAACTAATTAAACACTTTTGCTAGACATGTATTCATGAAATTTTTATTTATAAAATTACTTCCAAAATAAGGCGATGTGTTGATTCAAAATTTTCAATACATTGCTTTGCCAAGAATCTTCCAACCAAGTGAAATAGTCAATTCTTATATATATTAAGAATTGTAACTATGAAAAAAACATTAAGAACAAAAGCAATAAAATCTTGAGACTATTAAAGCTAGGCCACTTTAATCTTTGTCGAATGCCCAGCTCATCTATACTCTTAGAGCATTCATAATGGTCAATTGTATCATATCCTATTTTACAATCTCAAAAAGCTACTTTATCAATTATACCATACCATTTTACAACACACCCAACATCTCAATTTTTATTTTCCTATTCTACTCATGAAAATCATATATTTTATCCACTAAAATATATAACTAAAAAAATAATCTCCTCTCTCTAATTTTTTCTCTTTTCCTTGCTCCCCCGTCTCTCTCTCTCCACCGTGAACAAACCCAAACCCCAACCACCTCCTTCACCCAGCAACAATCACTTACCCATCCTCTGCCCAGCAACAATCACCCACAACACAGACCCAGATCACTGCTACACCACCAACCACCCCAACAAATCATAACAACAATCCCAAAACAAAGAATTGAAGAAAAACCCACCATCAATCCATGTCGATTGCCACCACCACGCCACCAGCCAACAACCACCACCACAACCAAACTCACCACCAACAACAACCACAAGAAACAACCACCAAGAGTAAAAAAAATACAAAAAATTGCCAAAAACCACCACCAACAAGCACAATCACAAGAAATGTCAACCATAAAAACCACCAAGAGAAAAAAAAAATCGAAGAAACCCACCACGCCGACTCGCCGATCTCCACACGCTGATCAGCAACCCCAAGCCACCGATCAACAAACCTAAGCTGTCGATCAGAAACCCACACTGCTGATTAGAAACCCAGGCCGTCGATTAGCACCAACTGATAACACCGCCAGACCCACGCCAATGCCGCCAAATCCAAGCCACAAGACCCACATTGCCACTTGAACCATGTCGGCCCACGCCCACGCCTGAAAATAATCTACCATGGATACAAAGAGAGAAGATGGACACGGAGAGAGAAGACTGAAGAGACAACTTGCTACAACTTGCTACACGGAGAGAGAAGCCTCAGAGAATGATGGCAAATAAAATATAATATAAATTGGATACAAGTTGCTACAGTGCCATCATAAAAATAAGATGGCAATGTAGCAAAATTGTAAATTTTTTTACAATTCTGAGTTTTTACAATTCCGGATGGTGGAGGTTTTTGAGAGACAAATGTTAAATAGAAGCAACATATGGCATTTACCATTCCCATTGTGAATGCTCTTAATCAATCTCCTTAAATTTTGACTCAACCAATAGTCAGAAAAAATTTCTTTTCAAACTAGTTTAGAGAAAAATCGTTCAAACTTTTCTTATATCTTTTTATTGAATATGAATTTTGAAGATTTAATCGCTAAGATCATAGTTTTATTATATCCTCCATACTCGCAAAATTTCGAGAAAATCAAAGATCATACCTATTTCATCAATCATTAAGCTTTTATGATCTAAAAAATAACTCATTTTTAACCAAATTTTACATGTGTATTAAAAACATTAAACAAGCTTCTCTTCTTTTTTCTTTTTTGTTTCTTATTTTTTTTCTTTTTGTGATGAGCTGAATAAGCTAAAAAAACTAGTTTTTTTTTGGCGGTTCCCAAACGCAGCCTTATTACCCGCCAAATAGACATAATATCGCGATATTTCAGGCCCATATTCTAGAGACTTCTATACTCTCTCTCTCTCTCTCTCTCTCTCTTCTTGTGTGTTGAGATTAAACGTCGGTGATTACACGCTCTGATCTTAAGCACCTCAATTATTGTACAATCCCTCAAAACTGCAAAAACCCTTTTCGTCATTTCGTGAGCCATTATTAGGGTTTCGATTTCCTTTCAATCCCAGGTACTCTCTCTCTCCGATGCAAATAGTTCTTCATATTCTCATCTCTTACATAATTGTGAAATTTCGTGTGCGTGCCGACTTTTGTCTCTGAAATCAGTGTAAACAACTTGATCGGATCAGTGGGTATATTATGTTGCAAATTATCGAATAGTTCTGTTTAGAATCTCTTAATTTCAAGGCTTAGGGTTCGTGTTTTTTTTTTTTTTTTTAATTTTTAATTTTTTAGGCTTTTGTATATGAAAGTGTCCTAATTATAAGGTGGGTATGTTTCATTTTTCTAATATGTGTCATAGTTTTTGTTTAATGTTTCATTATGGTTGATGGGAAATTTGTAAAAATTAGAATCGTTCTTATGTAAGTATGCAAAAATTTATGCACAAAACATGTTCTTTTGCTATGCCATGGTTTCGAGATATATATATATATATATATGAGAGAGAGAGAGAGAGTTTCTGTTTTTGTTACTAGTAGAAGTTGTGTCTGATACGGGTGATAAATTATTTTTCCATCCATTTTAGTGTAGATTCTGTGCTCGAGTTTGCCTTCCTTCTTTTACCTCCAGTTAAATGTGTAGATGAATTATTTTCGATTCATTTAAGTGTAGATTCTGCGTTTGTGTTTTCCTAGTATAGACTGTAACATTGATCATCATGGTGTTACAGTGGAACTTAGGAATTTTATATGTTTGATGAATTATATGTTGTTTGCATTTTCTTCTATGTTTCGTTCTTTTGGTTTGCATGTGTTGTGGGGTTCCATCCTTGGGATCTTGGTGGTTGAGAGAGAAATATGTTAAACTAGAGGTAAGTTTGGTGAGTGAAGATCATTTTCTGCTGTAATTCCAAAAGTTATACTTACAGCCTGCTCGTCATTTATAAAGTAAGAAACTAGTTCATGGAGAAACTGTGAGGGTCTACCAGGGCTGGGGCCGCATTTGTGGAAGTTTTAGCTTATTACTAAATACTTAGCCATTTTTATTGTTTTGCTATTTGAATCTTTAGTTGCAGTCTCATGCTGTCATAGATGATTAGTTTGGTGATCATTTCCACACAAGTATTGTGTTGCTTTTGTTTTATATAATGTTCGTTTAATCGGTTCTAAGGCCGTGATGCTGAATCTCATGGTTGCAGAGAATATATTTTTCTTGGCAGAGTAAGGCTTAAGTTTTTTGGTGGGGATTTTTAGCGCCTAGAAAATGCAGGGAGGCAGAGGTGGCGGGGATCCTTTCTCTAATTTTGGTGACCCTTTTGCTGGTTTTGGGGGCTTTGGTGGCTTTGGAGATCATAGGAGTTTACTTTCTAACTTTTTTGGAGGGAGGAACCCATTTGATGACCCTTTCTTCACACGCCCATTTGGAGGCATGCTTGATTCAAATCCAGGCTTCCTTGGTTCAAGTGGAAGTCCTTTTATGAACATGCGTCCATCTGGATTTTTTGAGCATCAAGGTTCAAGTGGAAGTCCTTTTATGAGCATGCATCCATCTGAATTTCTTGAGCATCAGGCACCAGAGCCAAAAAGACCAAGGGGCCCGATTATTGAGGAATTGAACTCTGACGATGAAAAAGAAGATGCGAATAAAGAGACTAAAGAAAATCCTAGGAAGCATGGTAGATCAAGGAGTGAACACTATGTTGAGGATCCTGATGATGAAATTGAAGGTAAAGTGCATCAACTAACTGGTTGTATGTTATGTTTTGATTGTTATTGTTGGAGTCAACCTTTAAAAGTGCTATCATTTTAACATTCTGCCCCCTCTCTCCCTCTAATGCAGAGAAAAAGAGCAAGCAGTTGCTGTATAGAAATGACGACAACAGGCTGAATCATAATCAATCACAACCTCAAGCTCATAACTTCACCTTTGAGAGCTCCACTGTCACTTATGGCGGTGCCAATGGACCATATTATACCTCATCCAGGACTAGAAGGACAAGTGATGGAGTAAGTGATTTTTTCGGTTGATAACAGGTTCAATTTTTTGGGTTAATGCTATTTTCTAAGTAGTACTTGTTGTGGAGCAGGTGACAGTTGAAGAGGCTAAAGAAGCTGATATTGCTGCAAGGCAAGCATCACACAGGATATCTAGGGGACTTCACAATAAGGTCTTTATCGGTTGAGCAACTTTTTTTATGGCCATTTTTGTTGTGTAATATATAGTTTTTTCAGTCATGTTCCTGTTCCAATAACATGAGGGATGGTAATATTATACTTACGTTGAGACCGCACTTTGCAGGGGCATTCTGTTACGAGGAAGCTTAATTCAGATGGTAAGGTGGACACAACGCAGATCTTACACAATCTGAATGAAGGTATGTAGATATAGCATACTTTGGGGTGTGTGTACTAAGATGTACTCAATATCTGTTAGCACATATAGGAGGAATAACCAAAAATTCTTTGGATTGGCAAATTTTCAGATGAGGTTGTGGGATTTGAAGAAGCCTGGAAGGGAAATGCTCAAAAACATATGCCTGGCTGGTCTGAGAATCTTATTGGTCATGGTAATAAGCTTAGGTGCATCTCTTGCTATTTAGGAATGTAATATTTCATTGGCTTTGGATACAATTGATGAATCGTCCTTTGAGTTGTGTTTCTCAATTAACTGCAAAACAGTCCATATTGTTTTTAATCCTGACCTGCCTGGAATGTTGGAAAATACTTGAACTCGCTGCATATTGTCATGCTAATTAATTGCCTTTTCAACTGGTCTAAGAAGTGGTTGTAAATGGTTTAATTAATCTGTAACTACTTTAGAGGTTGGTGTAACTAGAAATGGGGATGGCTACTAGGCATTTTAAGTCTTGTGGCATAATGAGTAACCAGTATGCTGTCATTAGTATGTTTGTAGTGTGCAAGTGCACATACATACACATATCAAATGTCTTGTGGATTAGTAGGGATGGGCTTATATCTCCTTTGCGGTATAAATGGCTTTTTGGGAAATTCTGCTGGATGGGTTTTAGCACATTTGTTGATTTTCATGAAGTATTTCTTATAATTATGCCCAAGTATTTCATCAGGAATTTGAAGCATATGGAATTCAGTATGAGCTTATTTCACCCTTTTTTTTTAAACGTAGATATTAAGCTTTCTTGTGATGTTTGATGTTTGACTTGACATTGTACTGGCCCATAAGTTTTGTTGCATAACAACATAGTTATGGTCTAGAATAAATAGCATCTCTTTCTCTCATGAATGAGGGTGGATAACTAGTTCAATGTTGTATGACCATGCAAATTGTATTTACCATTTATTTTTTAAGTGATAGTTACATTCATTGTCTTTCTGTTTTCTAGGGGATGTGAGATTGCTTAACCTTTTTTTTTGGTATTGTAGGAGGTAGCAGCAGTGGACATGGGCAGGCTGGAAGGGGAGGTTGGGCACTGCCTTCAACAGAGCATGCACAGCACTCGGGAAGAGTGATACCAGATGGTAGAGACGGGGGAGTATCTTCTCGCTCAGAGGTCTCAGGGAGGAAGAAATCTGATGTTAAAGACAAAAGTGGTTATTCTAGGGGGAAAGCTAGAAATTGAGACGGGGACAAAAGCTGAATGTGTTGGATTACACACGTCCATAAAGCCCCCTCTTGCCTTCTCTTTTCCAGAGGATACTAGCTCATGTTGTCGTCTGGATACCAAATGGATCAGAAGCAAGGTTATTGAAGTTGTTAGGTAGATAATACTAATGATTTTTCGTTGGAGTTAAATGTACTGGATATGTTTTACAAGTGGGATCTGAAATGATTGTTGGTAACCTTCAGAGGTCTCTTTCATTGAATGCTAATATATTGGGTGTTTGTTGATGTTTTACAACATGAGAATGTGTAGAGTAAAAGGTGAAACATGTATGGCCTTTCAATGATCATGAATTTTAATGAATATGGTCAAAAGTCCTGTGACTTGTCCAATTTTCCCATGGAAGAGAATGTGGGTTGAATCCTACTTAATAATAATATTGAATATATCTATTCTTCCCAACATTTGATATTTCTTGGATTTCACTAGGCTTGGTCTTTTTAAACCAAACATTTGCTTTTTAAAAGAGAGGCAAATAGGCATGTATTTTACAGTATAGAGCAAGTAAGTCTTTGCTTGGCAGATGGTTGAATTGTTTAAGATGTTTAGAATTGAGAGATATGAGGGAAGGAGATTGAATGTATTAAAAATGTGATTAGTATGTTAGAAAAGTGAGATGATAACAAAGGGTGGTGAGTGTGGAAAATGGATTGTTTTTTATTTGGGTTTGTAATTCACTTATTTTTCAAAACTTTATTGAGAGAAAATGTTTTACATGGATGATTATCATAGTCTTGCTTGAGTAAACTTTGAGTTCCAAGCATTATAGGTTGTTTGATTCTTTAGTTGCAGTCTCATGCTGTCATAGATTTGGGCTGTGACTCATAATACAGCTTGAATTCTTTTACGAGGTTTGGACGAGTTCTTACTGAGGTGCTTTTCTTTGGTCGAACGGCTGAATGTTGATAATTCAATTGTAGGGGGGGATTTGAACCTTGGTTCTCATTATACAGGAGATATGGCAATCTTGTTGAGCTACAATGCTCTTTATTAGATTGCCCCTTCATGTACTTTATTTAGCCCCCGCTTTTTCCTATCCACTGCCCCGACACACGTATACTATTATACTATAAGAGTATTCTAGAATCATAACTTCATGAGTTAATTCTAGAAGGCTAACGGTCAAACTACATTCTAAAGTTTAGGAATCTTAAGATTTACACTCTAAAACTTCAAAATTTGGAGTTTATTCCTTGAAATTATATTCCGTTTGAATTGGCAACCCCTTCAACCATATTTTCTTTTAAGTGTTACATAAATTTGTCACACGTGTTTAATTCATCCAATAAAATGGTGTCATGCCATTTTCATAATGCCACGTCATTCTTATTATATTTTGAATGCAATATTCCTCTTTTTCCTGTCTTTGTTAGTCTTATTGTAAAGGGCATAGCATTGTCCTTTATATTTGTTTCTGTATTATAGAAGGGCTGTTATTGGGGAGTAGAAATGCCTTAAGGATCCGTTTGGATTGAAGGAGGAAAAAATAGTAGTAGAGTAGAGTTGGCTGAAAATAAGTTAATTTTGGGTCAAAACTACTCTACTCTTCCTCCCTCTCTGTTAATCCAAACGGACTATAAGAGCAAGAGGGTGCTTTTGCAAAAGAAGGCATTTAGAAGAAGTCGAAAAAGCTGGGACTCATCTAATACTTTACAAGGTTAAAGTGAATTGAGATCATTAAATATGTAAGCTCACTTGACATTCAATGTGCTCTATATTTGGTTTCCTGTTCAAGACTCTGTTCTATATAGGAAACGAGGACAAGTATTGTCTTTACCATGATGGGAAAGGGATGTCGAGAGTACTTTTTACGTGGTCTTGTAAAAAATACCAAATGTTTGCTGAGTAAATAGTCTCTTGATGTAAGATGACTGGGGATAATGGTCTCTTGATGTAAATTACTTTGTTTTATGGAGTTTTACTCTTACACTGATATGATTTATACAAATTGAGAGTTTGATTATTTTAATCTATCTTTGTACTTGAGACTTGTTAATTGGGTCTTCCTGTTTGCCTTGTAAAAGCCAGCAGTATCTGCTGTCCAAAATTTAACTATTTGATAATAAAAAAATGAGCACATTTGCGGTTGTAGGAACAGAAAAAATGCACTGATTCTTTTATACATTGCAATATTTATCCTTGCAAGCTTCCCTTTTTAGTGCTGGAGAAAGGGATGGGAAATTCTGTGAATGAAGACATTGAGTTAAATGGATCTGTTAAGAGATATTTTCTTATTCATTCCCATGAAAAAAATACATGCACAACTTAAGACAGGAATCAGAGAAGAAATGATGGAATGAAAACTATCTTTTGGCGAGTAAACAAGGATGAAATAATCAGTTTTATGGCTAGAACTTGATTGTATCTTGATTAATTCTCATTAACTAACGTACAAATAATTTTTTAACTTGTTGAATTCATACATACAACCTAAAATGAAAAAGGATAATGACAGAGAAAACCATTCATTTCACCTTTCTGATAACATGCTCTTCTCCTGATTGTTGATCCACATACTTGATCCATTTGACAGAACCTGAACCTGAACCTGAACCTGAATTTCCTCCATTACCACTAGCAGCAACATGTGCGATATCCAGTCCCATCCCCACTGGCAGAAACACAGAATGCACAAGACGCCGCGATCCACCATTGACATTGCCATCAAGAACGCTTCGCCATTTGAAAGTCGAAGCAATTCTTAAGCTGCTAGCATTCTTACACACCAAAACTGCACCACGGCTGCTCAATTTTGCCAGCCTAAGTATTCTTGTGAAGTCCTTGCGCATACAATCCACAACCATGAAATCCATGCCTACTAGCTCATCCATAACTTCCTCTGCCTCTCCAACAATAATTTCTGGTGACATGCCTGCCTCAACCATTCCTTCAACATACTCTAACCTTGACTGCTCATCTGTGACTATGCACACGTGTCTCCCACCCGTGTGGCGGCTCGCCACGGCTAAGCCAATACTTGTGGCCATAATACCACCTTTTGACCATGTCTCAACGATGAAGTTTGCATTCCAACCTGCAGCCATGGCTGAAACAAGCTCTGCCACGCCTGATTCTTGATAAAGCTCGCACTGCCAAACAAAACCCAATAAAAATAATAGATTTCATTAAAAATGGAATACAAAATGGAAAGAAAGCAAAAATGGAAAGCAATTTGCAATAGGAAAAATAAAGATTGTTTTAGAAAGTTGCTTACAAATTTAACAGTATCAATATAGGCCTTTGATGCCGTCTCAGGGGACCAAACTAGCTTCATCTTTAGTGTTCTCTTCTTCTTGGTGGTGTAAAATCTTTCTTTCCTAGTTGGCTTTTTCTTGGTTGTCAAGCAAGAAAGTTATTCTATCTAAAGGAGCAAGGTCTATCTTTGACGTTTTATTTTGGATCTTATATAAACAGTTTCTTGGACCGTTGACCCTGCAAATCCAACTTGTGGATTGAGATTAAAATGGATGAAGTGGTCTCTATATATTGTGCTGAGCCTGCTGTGACTATTGTGTACCAATCTGATTTCAAGAATATATTTATTGCCAAATAGAAAATAGATACCAAGTGTGGCGTTCGGCATGACTTAATTTTACCAGCTTATTTTACTATCCAGCTTATTTTTACTACTATTTATAGATTTCACTCCACTTTTTAGTACTATTTGTGGGGGGTAAAAAGATCCTGATGGGAATGTGGGCCTTTTGGGCCGTGTTAAGGAAGGCCGACCTGCTCCTGGGTTTAGAATCTGTTAGTACTATGGGTCGGCCCATACGCCGAGGATCCGAGGATCCAGCCGAGGGTGAGCTTACCCTCGGATGAACATCGAAGAACTCGGGATTTCATGGTAAAGATTATGGGATGACACGGTTAAGGCCAATGGTTAAGAGGGGTGAACCCTAGAACGCCCCAGAAGCACCGGTGTTGAAGAAATGTCAAAGATAAAAGCTGCTGCCTCCACATTAAAGACCCTGCACCTACCACCCTGGCCGCATTTATGGGGAAGTGACACCTGAACAGTGGAAGGGAAACTTCTAGTTACTGTTCAAAGGCACTAAGAAAAGAAATATCTAGGCTAAGGGAGGAGTTGGGGCAACACGTGTACAAAGTATTAAAAAGAGGAGTATTTAAGGGGGAACCTGGAAGAGAAATGGGGACGGACTTTTTGTAACCTAAAAAGAAAAAAGGCTAAGAGAAAGATATAATATAAGAACAGCTCTCGGCTTACATCCGAGGAGGCCTATCTATAATATTCCTTGTTGTTTCCAAATATTTGCAATCTTTAGTTTGTCATTTAATCCCCACACACTTTTAACCTGGGTTTCAAGCCCACACTCTACAAATTCATATTGTTTAAGGCTCATTGGGCCTGAGCCCATAACTGTTCTTGGGACCAGGTGTAATTGTGCACTTACACTATTAATAAGTCTTATTATACTATTTTAACTAATTTTTACTTTTATCTAAAGTACTTTCAGCAAAAAAATTTCAATTTCAGCAAAATATACAGATTTCAAAAAAGAACATGAAATTGCATTTGCTGGAGTGTTCTGCTCTTGCCCTTTATTATTTAGTCAATTTTGTTTTGCGAGGTGTCAGCTGTTTTGATCAACCTTACATTACATACTCGTTTTCCCAAGTCTTTTCTCATCAGTGGCTTGTTGGCTTCCACTACCAACTCATCCATCAAATGGCATGACTCATGAATTTGGTTTATTGGTAAGTAGGGTACTATTAATAAGTACCTCCGGTTGGGTTTGTTTGTTTTTCTTTCTTTTTTTTATTACTATTTTTTTTTTATTAACTTTGATTTGGACATTTCTTGCTGGGATTGTTAACCATATAGTTGCGGTTTAATTTATTCACCAATGCAATTTCTTTATCGTGCAAACAATTGAAAAACCAAAAAAATAGTAATAATTACCATGCCTATCATCCTTGATTCTTTTCCATTATTTTGAAAACGACTGTTTAACCTCTGCAACATTGATGCCCACATTGTATAAAAGGGACCCCTAGTATTTAGTCTGATCTACCGAGATCAAATATACATTCCTTTTCATTTATTCATTTGTCTAATTTTTGGTTTGATAAGAATTTATAGGAGTTTTGTAGCTTAGGGATATTGTCTACTCTCCCTCACAAAGAGAACTATAGTTTGAATTCTTTCTTCTCTATTATTATAACTATTGGGTTAAAAAAACTGTCTTAATATTATTAATTTGTAAATTTAAGTTCTTTGTTTTATTTATTTTCATAACCTTAAACTCTATCCTTTCATGTCCGAATAGAGGAGGTAAAAACCAACTATCCTTCTCAAGAATTTCCTAAATAACTATATCTCAATTCATGATCAAATGAGGAAAGAGTGAAAAATTAGTTTTGTTGTGCGAGTGTCTAAGTCAAAGAACGGGAATTAGTTGTATGATCTACGTCATTGAAGATGAATTTGGCTTATGTCTATTGGTCCAATGTATTGGATGTGACACATATATGATACGTGTAAAAAAACAAAACCATATGTTTTTCATGTATTCCCTTTGATGCACTAAAATATATAACAAAAAATTCAGTAATAAATGACATGGGAATATCATCAATAGTGTAAATTAAAAAGGAAAAAAGAAAAAGAAAGAACATGTTACATTCGATTTTGGTACAAAAATCATATATATATCTTAATTTTACCACATTTTACCAAAACATTTTCAAACCTGACTTCTAGTAATTTATATCTTAATTTTAAGTTGTTTATATTTATTTTCTTGATCTTGAAAACCCTAACTATTTTAGGTAAACTTCTTATAAAAAAGAAGAAGAAGAAGACAATAATTTTAATCAAGTATTATTACACAAGTAGTAGCTCAAAATTTTGGATTTCATAAGGTGCCCAATGAAACTCCAAATAGTCCAAATCCAAAATGACACCTTTTGTTTTCGTAGTTTAATTTGGAAGGAATTAAATTGTATATTCAATTCCTTTATTTCATTTTCATAACATTAGACTCTATCTTTTTCTATTCAAATATAAGAGGAAAAAACCAACTATTCTTCTCACAAGTTTCCTAAATAACTATATCTTAAATCATTATCAAAGGAGACGAAAGGGTTAAAAACTAGTTTTGTTGCGTGAACGTGAATGTCCAAATCAAGGAAGGAGAATTAGTTGTATGTTCCACGTTATCAAAGACGAGCTTGGCTTGTTCCTATTGCTCCAATATATTGGACGTGACACGCACGTGATAAGTGTAAAAAAAAAAAGAACCATGTGTCACTTGTGTATCCCCTCCGATGCACTAGAGTATACAACAAAAGATTTTTTCCTTTTTTTTTTTTGAGAAACAAACATACACACACAAGAGTCCGAGAGAAATAAGTTATAATACAAAAGCACACTACAAATTCCACTTAAAAGTCATAGTAACTTTTAAATTGTGAGACAAGTTATATTTATACACAACACATTAGACAAAAACTTAATAAATGATAAAGGCACACTTATGTAGAAAATTAAAAAGATAAAAGGAAAAACATGTTACATGTGGATTTTGGTTATAATATTTTTAAAAAAGTATTGTATACCAAAACATTTTCAAGCTTGACTTCTAGAAATTTATTCTTAATTTTAAATTGTCTATATTTATTTTCCTTGATCTTGAAAGTATAAATTTTAGGTAAAATTAAAAAAAATAGAAAAAGAAAAGGAACAAGAACAAAGAAGAGAGAATAATATTTTAAATAAAGTATTATTCCACTAGCAATAACTCAAAATTTCGGATTTCATGAGTGTTCCCAATGAAACTCCAAAACGACACCTTTTGTTTTTTGTAGTTTTGGTAATCACTAGTAAATAAATAACTATATATATAAAGGAGTTCGATTTGTGTCCGAAAAAGAAAGAGGAAGAACTCATTCCGTTCATACACTCGCAAAACAAACCAAGACTGGACAAACCTATCTTTCTGAAGTCTTAACTATGATACACGTATTGTAATATTCAACCTCAATCATTTGGGAAAATAAACATTTCTCACTTCCTCTATTGTTGTTGTAATAATGATATATAGGGCGGTGTTCACAGTGTGTAAAACACAGTGGGTCTATACTGATAATTGATATGTTCTGTACTAAACTACTACAAAATATAACCGTACAGAGCGTAGCTTAAAGATAGGAGTTCTTGTCCTAATAAGACTTGTGTAGTGCATGTGATATTACTTATTACCGTCAGGTGGTGTGAGGTTAATGAACCCATAACGGAGACCAATTTTTTTATATATATCTAAAAACAAATCTACAAGATATGTCACTGTGTCAGCAAATGCAAAGCATTCGCATCTGTTAACCTCAGCTAACCTTATCAGATCATGCTTATATAGTTATATTGAAATTGTCAAGTCTCACATTAATTAGCCAACTTTATGGTTCACGTTGATATTTGGCTAATGGAAGCCGACCACGTTGTTTACCTAAGAAAAACGTGGATAAGTTTGTGTTTTTTGATATTTGGCCTAACAAAGAGTCTATGTGTTTTTTGTTTATCATGATGATGAACATGAACCAGAACATTCTGTTGAATGTTGAAGTAAACCCCTGAAATACACAAGAAGTTGTTGGTAGTGTTCGTATCAATTCTTAATTTGTGGATAAGTTTCAAATCCACCCCATATTTTCATCATCAGTTTTATTTTATTTTATTTTATTTTATTTTTTAGATACATACAATTTTACTTTTATTTAGAAATTAATAACAAGTTGTGCTATATAGTCTTGCTCTAGTATTAGTAATTAAGATAAATTCTTCATTATATCAAACGTGTATTTCAAGAACAAAATTTAAATTTCTTTCACTATTTTCTTTTCGTTTTGTCTTGACTTGGCTATATAGAAGTCTTAATCATGCATGTTCTTTCACCGCTAAACTGGTCTGAGATTAAAAACGCATTTTGACTTTAATTACGTTAAGATGACGATTAAAAAGCACAAATAAAACAAAGCTAATTAAGCCATCTGTTAGATCAATAAGATTTACAATCATTTAGCACTTTTTTTACGCATATTGCGAAAGTGAAGTTGGCCTCCAACCAAAACCATTTTTAGGTCAACTTTCTTCTGAAATTTTTAAAAAGTATATAACGTAGACATGACTGGACAAAGATTTGAAGTTCATTGATTTTCTTCCAATAAAAATTTAGCCTGAGAACAGCCTGTATAAGTAGATTTTTGTTAGTCAACGTTTCATGACTATATATATAACACTTATCTAACCTATTCATAATAATATAAAGCTTTTTTGCTGCTGTCTCATTGATGATATGATGAAGAAATCAATTATTTATTGATTAAGAAAGTAAAACCTAAAACAAGAGCTTTATGTTAAAACTTAAACAATGAATATTTCAATATTAAATCTTTTTTTTTTTTTTTGATACGATATACGTTCAATATTAAATTTAGTGCATATATAGTGCCTATCTGATATATATCTAACTTGGGTTGCATAACCTATGTCAATTATAATGGTATAAACTATAACATCAATATCCAGCCCCATGTAATTGAAACATATATACAAAACGAGTCATCATCATGACATGGTGAGACAGGAGAGAGGGGCGGCGGCGGCGAGGAATAAAAGAAACCATAGTTGTCATTACATCTGGGGGAGCATGATGATGATAATTACTAAAACATTGTCATTGCGTGACACAAAAGAAAATGGCAAATTAATAATAAAATGAATATATATTCATTATATAATTTGATATAAGAACAGAAACTACACTAGTGTAGTTTCCTATTTATATAATCATTCTTATTCATTAAAAAAAATGCTGAAAATATATAGAGTAATTATCATGTGGAATATGCGAGTATAATTTTTCATCTTCTTCTTCCATTTGATTGATAAAAAAAATTGAAGTTATATTTTTGTATGTTAATGGGAGAGAAACTGAAGATAGACAATATGAACAAAGCTATATTTTGAGAAATATTTTCCGCAAACTAATTTCATTTGTGTGTTGGACTATTGGAGTATGCTTAAGGTTCATTTAGATACCGCTTATTTTGCTGAAAACTGAAAACAATAAAAAAATAATAAAAAAGTTATTGTTCATGCGCTTGGCATTGTTCATAAGCCTAAAAGCACTGTTCATGAACAATAAACAGTGCAAGAGGTGTTGTCCAGGAAAAAAAAAAGCACAAACGCAAAACCCAAACGCATATTTAATGTTAGAGCTGGGAGATTCAAGAGCTAAGTGATATAAGTTTCCACAACCAATGAGTTTTGTTAGGATTTTATACGTACCGTCATTGTTGATTATGATTGATTGAATTAACAAATTATTTGATTATGTCTATTTATTAATTATGTGTAAACAATTAAAGCATATATGGTCTGCAAATGTGTCACCAATCACAATGAAGATGGTGATATGGTCACAAAGTAGAAAACCCAGACCACTATGGGAAAACTTACTCCAATGAAGCAAATTTACTATGACAGGAGAAGTTTTATAATCAAGGAAATTTTTTTCCTAAACCTTACAATCTGATAGCCAATTATAGAAAAACCTAAGGTCTAATTGGATCCCGCTTATTGCTGAAAACTAAAAACACTGTAGTAAAATAATTTTTAAATATATAAATAGTGCCGTGAAACCCAATTTTAAAGTTAATTTTGCTGAAATCTGTACTTACAGGTCCTATGAACAGTACACGAGATCCACACAAAAAAACACAGACTGCTATCGAAATGCAGCCCTAATTCACTGCACAAGAATATAATTTGAACTTTTCAAACTTATGAATTGCTTCGACGGATTACATACCCATAATCATGATTGGAACCCATCCAGAAAATGGAGAAAGATGTGGAAAAATTTTGCAGAAAAAGTATCTCAGTTTATCTGTCCTAGCCTCCTAGGTCCGGATCCTTGAAATTTGCTCGTCTATTCCCATGATAAGTATGCTTAAATGCACATTATATCACTGTCATATTAAGTTGCTCTATTTCACCCCATGAGAACGTAGATGGTTAAACAAATACTTTAAAGAAAGATGATGCCAAAAAATAACTTAGCCATAGAAGACAGGAATCTGAGAAGAAATGATGGAATGAAAACCATCTTTTGGCGAGTAAACAGGGATGAAATAATCAGATTTATGGCTAGAACTTGAATGTATCTTGATTAATTCTCATTAACTTACGTACAAATAATTTCTTAACTTGTTGAATTCATACATACAACCTAAAATGAAAAAGGATAGTGACACAGAAAACCATTCATTTCACCTTTCTGATAACATGCTCTTCTCCTGATCGTTGATCCACATGCTTGATCCATTTGACAGAACCTGAACTTGAACCTGAATTTCCTCCATTACCACTAGCAGCAACATGTGCAATATCCAGTCCCATCCCCACTGGCAGAAACACAGAACGCACAAGACGCAGCGATCCACCATTGCCATTGCCATCAAGAACGCTTCGCCATTTGAAAGTCGAAGCAGTTCTTAAGCTGCTAGCATTCTTACACACCAAAACTGCACCACGGCTGCTCAATTTTGCCAGCCTAAGTATTCTTGTAAAGTCCTTGCGCGTACAATCTACAACCATGAAATCTATGCCTGAAAGCTCATCCATGACTTCCTCTGCCTCTCCAACAATAATTTCTGGTGACATGCCTGCCTCAACCATTCCTTCAACATACTCTAACCTTGACTGCTCATCTGTGACTATGCACACGTGTCTCCCACCCGTGTGGCGGCTCGCCACGGCTAAGCCAATACTTGTGGCCATAATACCACCTTTTGACCATGTCTCAACGATGAAGTTTGCATTCCAACCTGCAGCCATGGCTGAAACAAGCTCTGCCACGCCTGATTCTTGATAAAGCTCACACTGCCAAACAAAACCCAATAAAAATAATATAGTTCATTAAAAATGGAATACAAAATGGAAAAAAAAAAAAAAAAAGCAATTCTTTAGAGAAAGAAAGCAAAAATGGAAAGCAATTTGCAATAGGAAAAATAAAGATTGTTTTAGAAAGTTGCTTACAAATTTAACAGTATCAATATAGGCCTTTGATGCCGTCTCAGGGGACCAAACTAGCTTCATCTTTAGTGTTCTTCTTATTGGTGGTGTAATCTTTCTTTTCTAGTCGGCTTTTTCTTGGTTGTCAAGCTAGAAAGTTATTCTATCTAAAGGAGCAAGGTCTATCCTTGACGTTTATTTTGGATCTTATACAAACAGTTTCTAAATATGTGGATTAAGATTAAAAATGGATGAGCTAGTAGGCATGGATTAAAAATGGAAAAAGAATCTTAATATGTGGATTAAGATTAAAAATGGATGAAGTGGTTTCTAAATATTGTGCTGAGCCTGCTGTGACTATTATGCACCAATCTGATTTCAAGAATATATTTATTGCCAAATAGAAAATAGATACCAAGTCTGGATTTGTACCATGAAATTGTGCTCTGCTCTTGCCCTTTATTATTAGTCAATTTGTTTTGCCGAGGTGTCAGCTGTTTTGATCAACCTTACTCGTTTTCCCAGGTCTTTTCTCATCAGTGGCTTGTTGGCTTCCACTACCAACTCATCCATCAGATGGCATGACTCATGAGTTTGGTTTTTTGGTAAGGTACTATTAATAACTACCTCCTCTTGGGTTTGTTTGTTTGTTTGTCTTTCTTTTTTTATTAACTTTGATTTGGACATTTCTTTTTTATTTTGTTAACCATATAGTCGCAGTTTAATTTATTCACCAATGCAATTTCTTTACCGTGCAAACAATTGAAAAACAAAAAATAATAATAATAATTACCATGCCTATCATCCTTGATTCTTTTTCCATTATTTTGAAAACGACTGTTTAACCTCTGCAACATTGATGCCCACATTGTATAAAAGGGACCCCTAGTGTCTAGTTTGATCCACCGAGATCAAATATACATTCTTTTTCATTTATTCATTTGTCTAATTTTGGTTTGATAAGAATTGACCTTAATTCATAGGAGTTTTGTAGCTTAGTGATATTGTCTACTCTCCCTTACAAAGAGAATTATAGTTTGAATTCTTTCTTCTCTATTATTATAACTATTGGGTTAAAAAAAACTGTCTTAATATTATTAATTTGTAAATTTAATTTCTTTGTTTTATTTATTTTCATAACCTTAAACTCTATCCTTTCATGTCCGAATAGAGGAGGAGAATTATAGTCTGAATTCTTTCTTCTCTATTATTATAACTATTGGGTTAAAAAAAACTATCTTAATATTATTAATTTGTAAATTTAATTTCTTTGTTTTATTTATTTTCATAACCTTAAACTCCATCTAATAAGGGTAATTCTGAAAGTTTGTTAAACTTGATCACATAAGGCAAAGTTGACGGTCCTAATGAACCCGTCGACATTACTTGTGCATTCATAGACGTAAACGACGATATCATGAAGCCAACGGTCCCACCTCAAGGCCAACGACTGCACCCCGAGATCCACGACACCTGAATGAGACGACCAGAATGCATAGATGGGATAAGAAGCTAACGGAAGGTAACTGAAGTGGATAAGCAAACCTTTGACGAATCTAACATGGCCTTGCTTGGTCTCCACGCGTGAATATATAAAGAAATATCTTGTGCCCCACTATTAACCTTAATCAAGGGGGTTCCTACAAGGAAAGGATTCCGCAAGATATGCGTATTAATGAAGATCTTCTCTACAAGGAAATGCCATCTCTGCCAAGGAACGTATGTCAAACCTATACTACTATAAAAACCCCAAAATCCTCACAAACGAAGGTATGCATGATTTATCCCAGCTCTAGCACTCTAGAGTTGTGAAAATTCTCTAACTTGACCGTCGGAGAGTATTTAGCCGGTACCACACCAGTACTCTTCGTAGGGTCTTCTTCTTCTCTTGATGTTGTGCAGGTCTTACGGGGAGCATGTGAGGACCGTGTAGCTTACTAATGATTTTCGGCATCATCAGTATCCTTTCATGTCCAAATAGAGAAGGTAAAAACCAACTATTCTTCTCAGGAATTTCCCAAATAACTATATCTCAATTCATGATCAAATGAAGAAAGCGTGAAAAATTAGTTTTGCTATGTGAGTGTCAAAGTCACAAAAGGGGAATTATTTGTATGATCTACATCATCGAAGATGAATTTGGCTTATGTCTATTAATTTAATGTATTGGATGTGACACGTACATGATATGTGTAAAAAAATAGAACTATGTGTCATTCATATATCCCCTTTGATGTACTAGAATATTTAACAAAATAATTAGTAATAAATGACATGGGAATATCAATATTGTAAACTAGTCGTTAACCCGTGCGATGCACGAAAAAACTATTGACTCTGGAAAAAAATCTAACAATGAGTAAACACACATTTTGCTAGTTAGTTTTTTTTTTTTTTTTTTTAAATGAAGAAATTTTTAACTTCTATACTTTTCCATAGTTTAGAAGTGTTGTCTAATATTGAATGTTATTGAGTTGCAAGTGCATTGTTACCGAAACTTACAAAATAATTTACAGTTCTTAAATTAATAAAGCAAAACTCTCAATAGTTATACATACACACACTCAAAACTAATATAAACTGCAAAATATATAAACAAAGATCATGATATGAGGAAGACACACTAGGTTTCAAATTTGAGTAGCAATATGACTTTTTCGTAGTAATAACAATATAGGCAATTCAAAATATAGAACAATATCAAAATTATAATACCTAATTTCAGTATCTTTTATGTTGAATCCAAACAAATAATTAATTGAAATTAATCCAAACAAATAATTATCAACCAAAAATCATAGCTTTTAATAAGGAAAAAAAAAACACATGAACCTAAATAAAAAGCATTTAAGGTGAAGAATTAAGATCAACCTACTAAGATGCAAATACCAAAAACCTCAAGACTTAAAACTTCAAAATTTATAGAATCCTCAAATTCTACTTCAAAACCAAATCAAATTCAACAAATTTATATATAACATACCAAATAAAAATTTATCGTTCCCTAGGCTGGAAGACATAAGTTGCATCTTTGATTTTTTTTTTTTTCCAAAAAAATAGAAATGTTTTATCTGCCTTGTATAATATAAAAATAATAATTAGTAGAAATTTCAACTCAAAAACCAAAAATTCTTTTTTTTTTTCAGCGTTAGTCTTTTTTTTTCAACCCAAAAACCAAACCCTCTTTTTTTTCAAAGTTTTTTTTTTTTTTTTTTGAGTCCTATCATAATTTTTGTTTTTATATAGATTATCAATGTTTGAATTTGAGTTTAAGTTTGACTTATTAGAGAGATAGAATTTCACTCCTTGTTGGGTTTTGATTAAACAAAAATAATTTTATTTAAAAAAACTGATAATGATGAGCTTGAGTTTAAGTTAAACTTGTTAGAAAGATAGAGTTTCACTTCTGGTTAAGTTTGAACTAAACAAAAATAATTATATTTAAATAAAATGATAATTTTATTTAAAAATTGTGCTGACGTGGAAAATTGTGAGAGTTTCAAAGGTTTCGGTTTTTCATTCCCTAGGCTAGCTGGAAGACAAAGGCTGCATCTTTGATTTTCCTCTAAAAAAATAGAGATGTTTTATTTGTCATGTACAATAAAAAAAAAAAAATTAGTAGAAATTTCAACCCAAAAACCAAACCCTCTTTTTTTTTTCAACAAAAGAAAAGAAAATCTATTCTAAACATAACAAAATAATAAAATAGAAAGAAAATCTCAGGCACATATGAAAGCAAATAAAAAAGAAAGAACCTACGTTTTTTTTTTTTTTTACGTGAGTCTCTTTTCTTCTTCTTTTTTTAATCCTAAAGTGAAGTTAAGTTTAGGGTTTTGAGTTGGTAAGTGCTTGGGTTTTAAGGAGAGAAGAGAGAGTCCTACCAGTATTCTCTCTCTTTTTTTCTTAATCCTAAATTTTTTTTTTTGACTTGAGTCCTTTCTTTTTTTTTTTGAAACCTAAAGTGAGTCCTTTTTTTTTCTAATTCTAACATGAGGTCTAATTTTAAAAAAAATTATAATTATTTTTTTAATTTTCAATTTTATATTATATATAGATTTTAATGATGATGTGAGAAACAGAGTCCTAACAGGAGTCTCTCTCTTTTTAGTCTTTTTTTTTTTTTTTTTTACGTGAGCCTTCTTTTTTTTTGAAACCTGTAAGGACACAATTTACACCCAAACCCAAAAATAAGATTGGGGTAGGCCCAAAAAACCCAATACAATGAATTTGTAGAGAGTGTGCTTGAAATCTAGGTTCTAGTGATTTTAAATAACAAAGATGATGGGCTAGATTGCAACATCATACAGATGAGATAATTTATATAACAAAAATTGTCCTCGGACTCAAGCCGAGGAGACTGGATCCTATATTTCTCTTTCTTAAAGACAGGCTACAGATATTGATTTTAATGTCTACAGTGTTTTCTTTCTCCTATTTTTGATCCCCCTTCCCTGAATGTCTTCTCCTCATTTTATATCATCTTTCTTCCTCTCTCCATCCTCCACATATGGATCAGATTACTGGTTTGAATATTTGTCCCATCAGCCCATCCCTGAAGTTTTTGGAAGTAGCTGTAAGGTTGAACTCTGATACTCAGGCATCACTTCCCCATTAATGCGGCTAGAGGTTTAGCTGCAAAGCATTTAATGCGATGGTAGCAATTTTATCTTGGATATTTCCTAGCCCTTCTTCCTATCCGGTACACCCACCATGTATATCGTTGCTTACAGTTTCTCCTAGAATATCACTTTTGAACGTCGGGCAACCCTTTCCCACATCGGCTTTATTCAGCCGAGGATGGATTCATCCTCGGACCACCTTCCGAGATGACCTTGATCAGCCTCCGCCTCTTTATCCATCAACACTGCCTCTTGAATCAATATTCCTACATTCTTGGACCATTTAGTGTCCTCAAATTGGGCCTCTAGCCCAATACATATTCCTGGGCCCATTGACCCTACAAAACCTAAAGTGAGTCTTTTTTTTTTTTTAATTCTAACGTGAGGTATCTTTAAAAATTCTAATTAATTTTTAATCTTTGATTTTATATTATATATATTAATAATGATGTGGTAAGCTCTGGAAATGTCAACAAAATATATCTAATAAATTTTTACTTAAACTAAATTATTATAACACTAATAAGATAATTACACGTTGCAGAAAAAATAATAAATATATAAGATATAAAACCTAGAATAAAAAGAATCTTAAAAAAAATAATGGTGACGTGAAAAATTATGGGAGCTTCAGAGGTTTTGGTTTTATATATATATATATATATATATATATATATATATATATATATATATATATATATATATATTAAAAAAGAAAAAGAAAGAACATGTTACATTGGATTTTGGTACAAAAATCATATATATATTACCACATTTTACCAAAATATTTTCAAACCTGACTTTTAGTAATTTATATCTTAATTTTAAGTTGCTTATATTTATTTTTTTGATCTTGGATACCCTAAAATTTTTAGGTAAACTTCTTTTAAAAAAGAAGAAGAAGATAATAATTTTAGTCAACTATTATTACACTAGTAGTAGCTCAAAATTTTGGATTTCATGAGGGGCCCAATGAAACTCCAAATAGTCCAAATCCAAAATGACACCTTTTGTTTTCGTAGTTTTGGCAGGAATTAAATTGTATATTTAATTCCTTTATTTTATTTTCATAAGCTTAAACTCTATCTTTTTCTATTCAAATATATGAGGAAAAAACCAACTATTCTTCTCACAAGTTTCCTAAAAAACTATATCGATCTTAAATCATTATCAAAGGAGACGAAAGGGATAAAAACTAGTTTTGTTGGGTGAATGTCCAAGTCAAGGAAGGAAAATTAGTTGTATGATCTACATCATCAAAGATGAGTTTGGCTTATTCGTATTGCTCCAATATATTGGACGTGACAACCACATGATACGTGTAAAAAAACAAGAACCATGTGTCATTTGTGTATCCCCTCCGATGTACTAGAGTATTCAACAAAAGATTTTTTTCTTTTTTTATGAGAAACAAACATACACACACAAGGGTCTGAGGAAAATGAGTGATAACACAAAAGCACACCACAAATTTTACTCAAAAGTTATAGTAACTTTTAAATTGTGAGACAAGTGATATTTCACACAACACATTAGACAAAAACTTAATAAATCATATAGGAACATCTATGCAAAAAATTAAAAAGGAAAAATGATAAAAGGAAAAACATGTTACATGTGGATTTTCGTTATAATATTTTTTTTTAAATATTGTAAAACAAAACATTTTCAAGCCTGACTTCTAGAAATTTATACTTAATTTTAAATTGTCTATATTTATTTTCTTGATTTTAAAAGTAAAAATTTTTGGTAAACTTAAAAAAAAAAAAGAACAAGAACAAAGAAGAGAAAATAATATTTTAAATCAAGTATTATTCCACTAGTAGTAACTCAAAATTTCGGATTTCATGAATGTTCCCAATAAAACTCCAAAACAGTCCAAATCCAAAATGGTACCTTTTGTTTTTTTGTAGTTTTGGTAGTCAATTGTAAATAAATAACTATATATACAAAGGAGTTCGATTTGTGTCGGAAAAAGAAAGAGGTAGAACTCATAAGAATGCATTCCGTTCATACACTCGCAAACCAAACCAAGACTGGACAAACCTATCTTTCTTAGGTCTTAACTATGTTACACATATTGTAATATTCAACTTCAACCATTTGGGAAAATAAACATATATCACTTCCTCCGTTGTTGTTGTAATGCTGATATATAGGGCAGTGTTCACTGTGTATGTAAAACACAATGTGTCCATACTAAACACAGTGTGTCCATATTGATAAGATATAACCGTATAGGACGTGGCTTGATGGTAAGAGTTCTTATCTCAGGCCTCAAATATGAGCAGTTTGAGTGACAATCCCAACAAGTCTTATGCGGTACATATGATATTATCTATTGCCGTTATGTGGCGTAGAGTCAATGAGTCCATACAAAATACCCATTTTTTTATAGCTAAAAAAAATCTACGAGATATGTGACAGCAAATACAAAGCATTCACATGCGTTAACCTTAACTAACCTTATCAGATCATGCTTATATGGTTATATTGAAATTGTCAAGTCTCACATTAACCAACTTTATTGTTCACGTTGATATTTGGCTAATGGAAGCCGACCACGTTGTTTACTAAGAAAAACGTGGATAAGTTTGTGTTTTTTGATATTTGGCCTAACAAAGTCAAAGAGTGTGTTTTGTGTTTATCATGATGATGAACATGAACCAGAGCATTCTGTTGAATGTTGAAGTAAACCCCTGAAATACACAAGAAGTTGTTGGTAGTGCTCCTTTTCTTAATTTGTGGATAAGTTTCAAATCCACCCCATATTTTCATCATCAGTTTTATTATTCTATTTTATTTAGATACATACAATGTTACTTTTATATAGAAATTAATAACAAGTTGTGCTATATAGTCTTGCTAGTATTGGTAATTAAGATAAAATCTTCATTATATCAAACGTGTATTTCAAGAACAAAATTTAAATTTCTTTCATTATTTTCTTTTCGTTTTGTCTTGACTTGGCTATATAGAAGTCTTAATCATGCCTGTTCTTTCACCGCTAAACTGGTCTGAGATTAAAAGGCATTTTGACTTTAATTACGTTAAGATGACGATTAAAAAGCACAAATAAAACAAAGCTAATTAAGCCATCTGTTAGATCAATAAGTTTTACAATCTTTTAGCACTTTTTTTCTAGCATATTGCGAAAGTGAAGTTGGCCTCCAAACAAAACCATTTTAAGGCCAACTTTCTTCTGAAATTTTTAGAAGTATATAACGTAGACACGACTGGACAAAGATTTGAAGCTCATTGATTTTCTTCGAATATAAATTTAGCTTGAGAACTGCCTGTATAAGTAGATTTTTGTTAGTCAACGTTTCATGACTATATATAACACGTATCTAACCTATTCATAGTAATATAAAGCTTTTTTGCTGCTGCCTCATTGATGATATGATAAAGAAATCAATTATTTATTGATCAAGAAAGTGAAACCTAAAACAAGAGCTTTATATAGTGCCTGTCTGATATATATCGATCTAACTTGGGTTGCATAACCTATGTCAATTATACTGGTATAAACTATAACATCAATATCCAGCCCCATGTAATTGAAACATATATACAAAACGAGTCATCACCATGACATGGTGAGACAGGAGAGGGGTGGCGGTGGCGAGGAATAAAAGTAACCATAGTTGTCATTACATCTGGGGGAGCATGATGATGATAACTAAAACATTGTCATCGCGTGACACAAAAGAAAATGACAAATTAATAATAAAATGAATATATATATTCATTATACAATTTGATAAAAGAAAGCAACTACACTTGGAGTGTAGTTTGCTATTTATATAATCATTATTATTCATTAAAAAAATGCTGAAAATATATAGAGTAATTATCATGTGGAATATGCGAGTACAAATTTTCTTCTTTTTCTTCCATTTGATTGATAAAAAAAAATTGAAGTTATATTTTTGTATGTTAATGGGAGAGAAATTGAAGATAGACAATATGAACAAAGACATATTTTGAGAAATATTTTCCGCAAACTAATTTCATTTGTTGTTGGAGTATGCTTAATGTTGGAGGGAGATCCAAAAGCTAAGTGAAATAAGTTTCCACAACCAATGGGTTTTGTTAGGGTTTTATACCATGGTTGTTGATTATGATTGAGTGAATTAATAAATTATTTGATTATTTCAATTTATCAATTATGTGTAAACAATTAAAGCATATATGATATGTAAAATAATGTGTCACCAATCACATCAATCACAATGAAGACAGCAATATGGTGACAAAGTGGGAAACTCAAGCCACTATGGGAAAACCTTCTCTAATGAAGCAAATTAAGCATGATAGGAGAAGTTTTATAATTAAGGAAAAACTTTTTCCTGAAGCCTACAATCTGATAGCCAACGATATGATTTGCTTCAATGGATGACATACCCATGATCACAATTGGAACCTTCAACTGACTCCAAAAGTCTCTTGAAGATTTTCTTCAAAGTAGCAAGTTTGTAGTAAGTGCTATAGGCTATGACTTTAGTTTCTTTACCAATTAATCTTCAAATTTACTTGAATATCTCCGATAGGATGAAATTGAGAGAATTTTGGTTAGCAAAAATAATCCTTATATGTTTGTTTTATCAAGTAATTGGGATTGTGAGAATTCTAAAGTTTCTTCCACTGTGACAGTTATTACAACAATGTCCTAAAAGTTTCTAACATGCCAATAAAACTATTTTAGCAAACTTTTAAAGTTGTTGTTGTACTTTAAAATAATATGTTCCATGTACAAGGTTGCTTGCTCAGTGATATAATTGAGCTCATTTGTATGGTCAAATCTAACTTTAAGTTGTTGTTATCAAAAAAAAAATCTAACTTTAAGTTGTTAGGAGAAAAACTGCATCAATCAAAAGGAACTACACGTATCTAGAACTAGAAGGAACAATGATAAATCTTTTTAGGCCCAAGAGTCCACGAACAATCATTAAAAATAAAGGTCAATTGGGCTCTCTCTCAATCAAATCCGGATTTATGAAATACAGATGATAAGACCACATTTCAGCCCAAAAAAAAGGGACCAAATTCTAGCCCAAAAAAAGGGACCGAATTCCAACCCAGAGGAAAGATTTAAGGTGTGTTTGGATACCACTTATTTTATTGAAAACTAATAACTTATTACTAAAAATACTGTAGAAAAATAATTTTTAAACCACAAAACACTATTGCTGCGTTTGTTGGGGGTTGGCTGGTCCATGAATAGTGCAATGGAACTAGACCAAAACATGCAAAACACACTTTCATCCTTGGGCAAACGCACACTTAAGTGCTAAAATTATTTTTTTAATTTTTTAAAACAGCCCAAATTTCAAGCTTTTTTGCATAATCAAGAACACGTCACCTCTAAGTTCTTAAGTTCTTGAATTTCATTTACATCCGAAAAAATTATTGAATTTCACTGATAATATTCGGACTTTAGACTCTAGAGTAATCCATTTTACAAATTCAAAAAAGAAAAATAAAAGTAATTCATTTTACTCTATTTTCCTTTTGAAAAAAGTCATAAATTCAACCATTAAAAACTAAAGCATATTTCCTATAAAAATAAAAAAATAAAGCATAATTAAGTGGAAACCTTTTTCTTCTTTTTTTGGGAGAAGAATTTAAGGGGAAATTTCAATTCAATTAATTGAGAATATCATAATAATCCAATTGTTTCTAAACATTGAAAAAAATTGGAAGTAAAGTTAATCAAATAGAGACTCACATGGGAATTAAACCGTTGTCCTTGAAAGCAAAGAAGATGTAGGTGGACTTGGGTGAATTATACTCTAAAAGAAAGAACATAAAGGATATATAAACTTTGAAAGAATTTCACTATATGAAGAATTTGACATGGTGATGAAGTTATGATTTCTTATCAACCTATGAATTATATGATAAGGAGACAGTGGGTAGAGAAAGAGATGCAACATTTAGACATACATCATATAAAATATTGTTAGTGTAATTTTGTTTTCACTATGTTGTTGTTTTACTTAGAAACACCTATGAGTACTTGTCAAAAAAACTTAGAAACACAAATGGTATTGGCGTATGGCTAGTAAGATACACTATTAGTGTAACATTTAAACTGGTGTTTATAAAAAAATTGTATATTAAAAAACATTAAAAAAATAGTTGTAGATTACGAGCTCAAAGTATATTTTTAGCCTTAAAAGTTTAGAATTGTTTTCATTTTAGTCTTTCAAGTTTTAAATTTTTCATTTTGACCCTTCGTAAATTAAGTATACTTTTGGCCCTTAAAAGTATACTTGATTTAGTTTTCTATTTGGTCCTTTAAGTTTATTTTGACCTTTCATTTTAGCCCTTTGTGAAAATAATAATTTTGAAACATGAAGGGTTAAACAAAAAATAAAATCAAGCATAATGGGACAAGAATAAATTTTTGAAAAGTAAAAGGCCAATATGATAATGAAACAAACTTGAAATGTAAAGGATAAAAATGAAAACAGGCCCAATATTTAAGGGCTTTTTTGGTATATAAAGCCCAAATTTCAAGCTTTTTTGCATAATCAAGAACACGTCACCTCTAATGGTTTGAGTTCTTGAATATCATTTACATCCCAAAAAATTATTGAATTTCATTGATGATATTCGGGCTTTAGACTTTAGAGTAATCCATTTTACAAACTCAAAAAAGAAAAAGAAAAAGAATTCATTTTACTCTATTTCCCTTTTGAAAAAAAAAAGTTCTAAATTTAATAATTAACAACTAAAGCATATTTAAGTGGAAACCTTTTACTCAAAAAAAAGTGGAAACCTTTTTTTTTAGAAGAATTTAATTGGAAACCTCAATTCAAATAATTGAGAATATCATAATAATCCAAGTTTCTAAACATTGAAAAAAAAATTAAAAGTAAAGTTTTTTTTTAAAAATAAACAGTAATATTTATTAGAACATACATGAAAAATTAGAACACAAACAAGAGGTATGTTAACTCAGGTAAATTATGCTCTACAAAAAAAGATAAAGGATATAAAAACTTGAAGGAATTCCATTATATGAAGAATTTGAAATGGTAATCAAGTTATGATCTCTTATCAACCTATGAATTATATAAAGGAGACAGTGGGTAGAGAAAAAGATGCAACATTTAGACATACATCATATAAAATATTAGCAAAAACATATTATCGGTCCCTGAAATTTATTTTGTGAGTACAATTGGTTTCTGGAGTTTCAAATGAGCATTACTGGTCCATAAGTTTAAATAATGAGTTATGTTAGCCATTTTATTAACTTCCATTAATTTTATTCTTATGTAGCTAACGGAATAATGATATGTCATATTTTGACTTTTATAATATGTTGGGTAAAGTTTGTGAATTTGACAACTTAGCATGTCTCATTGAGACCTAGCCCAGTCTTCCTCTTCTCTTCTCTTTTCCCAACAAGTGTTGCTGCCACTTCCGCCACCATTGTTAGCCACTTTTTCCTCTTGTTCCAAACAGTTTTTGTTACTGTATTAGCCAACACAAGCATCTCTATGTCTTTACCAATCTCCGTCAGCTGCTAATCTCTAAAGTTCTCTATATTTCTTTGTTCTTAAGCTCTATTTCCAAGGATCTACAAATGACATAAAAATATTTAAATCTATTTGATTAGTCTTCAAATATTTGTTATTTGAATGATTTTAGGTATTATATTTAGATTTTTTTTTTTTTTTAGTTTTTGCAAAGCCCCAAACCAATCTACGTGGGATCACCGGTTTCTTTTTATTGCATAAACCTTTGTTGGGTTTTTTACACCCAATCTCAAATTACTCCTATTAACAGAAAAAGGATATGTGGTCAACGATCCAGATTTAAGAGAGAGGGTAAATCTACTCACTTTGCCACCATAATTTTGTTGGCATTTTGAGGTGGTCTGGTGACTCCATTGGAGGACCGAAAGACAACAAAGTGGAGAAAGGCGACGAGAGGAAGGGAGGCCAAAATCAGTTTTTTTTTTTATAATTATTATAATAAATAATAATCAATTAAAGATTACATGGAAATCTTATAATTAAATAAGTGACGTGTCCACTTAAGCTGCCACATGCCACTTTATTATTCCATCAGCCACGCAAGCAATAACACTAACTATAATTAGCAAAAGGACTAACATTGCTCGATTTTTAAACTTGAAGGACCAATAGTGTTTACTTGAAACTTAAGAGACCAATTGCGCTTAGAAGGTAAACTTCATAAACCAATAGTGTAGTTTCGCCTAAAATATTGTTACTATAATTTTGATTTCACAATGTTGTTGTTTTACTTAGAAATACCTATGGGTACTTGTCAAAATAAACTTAGAAACACATACAGTATTGGCGTGTGGCTAGTAAGATACACTATTAATGTAACATTTAAACCAATGTTTATAATAATACAAACAAAAAAAATTGTATATTACAAAAACATAAAATTTCTCAAAAAATAAAAAAATAGTTGTATATAAGAGCTTAAAGTATAGTTCTGGCCTTAAAAGTTTTGAATTGTTTTCTCTTTGGCCTTTTAAGTTTCAAACTTTTCATTTTGGCCCTTCTTAAATCAAGCATACTTTTGGCCCTTAAAAGTATACTTGATTTAGTTTTCTATTTGGCCCTTTACGGTTATTTTGACCTTTCATTTTAGCTCTTCATGAAAATAATAATTTTGAAACATAGAGGGCTAAACAAAAAATAAAATCAAACATAATGGGACAAGAATAAATTTTGAAAAGTAAAAAGCCAATATAATAATGAATCAAACATGAAATGTAAAGGATAAAAATGAAATCAGCCCTAATATTTAAGGGCCAAAAGTATGCCTAAGTTTAAAAAAAAATAAAAATAAAACCAAATAGTAGAATAGCAAAAAGTTGATAAGAACAAAACCATTCGTCTATTAAATAATGTTAGTAAAAAATTTATAGTAAAGTTAATAGTAAAAATTTATAATAAAATTATTTTTTAAAGTTGTACATGTCATAATTGGGTAAGATATATATTTAGAACAACCACAATTTTTATGATCCAAGTTTCTTGAGTAAGTTAGGTCATAGAAAAAAAGTAAGGTCAACTTAAAAAAAAATTATTATTCAATACTTATAACAAGAGGCTGAGAATATGAGTTTGAATATTTTTGTTGAGATACAATCTTCTTGAATTACAAAAAATTCTTGACAATTTCGATTGTGTCCAATTTTGATTATTTTGACAAAGGATACAAAATAAATTATGACGGCGCGGTATTTTCGAAGTCAGAGGAAGCGGGTATTGGTGTTGTGATCAGAAATGAAAGGGGTGAGGTGATGGCATCTTTGGCTGAGAAGGTGAACAGGCCATCGGGAGGGGTAGAAGCTATAGAAGCCATGGCAGCTAGAAGGGCAATTTTGCTGGCAGCAGAGCTGGGTTTTCAGCAATGTGTTGTTGAAGAAGATTCAGAAATTGTGTTTAAAGCTTTATCAAGAGAAGGTTCTAATCGGTCAAGTTTTGGTCATATTATAAAAGATTGTAAGTTTATAATGGGTTTACTAAAAACCTGTTCTCTCACGCTAGAAGAAAAGGCAATGGGGTTACCCATGCCTTAGCTAGGAAAACAAATAAATCTTTTTTAGTTCACATTGATATAATCCCTTAAGTTTGTCTTTTAAAGCTTCCTTCTCCCACACCCCCCCCCCCCCCCCCCCGCGGCTCTTTTTTTACACAAGTTGGGCTTATATAACAATTGAACTTATTCCTAGTCTTGCCCTACGTAAATACGCACTTAAACGTACTTCACAAGTTTTTATCTAATATGGTAGTTGCTGCATGTTAATCTTTTGATATTTCCTGGGTACAAATAAAGAAAATATTGAGACTAGTATTCTAAAACTTCAAACGTACTTCACAAGTTTTTATTTGTTGCATATTAATCTTTTGATATTTCCTAAGTATCAATTATTAACAAATAAATAAAAATCCTGCCTATCAAAGATCAATAGGATCTTTTCTCAAAAAAAAAAAAAAAAAAGATCAATAGGATCAGTTTCAATTTGTTAGAGATATAATAATTTTTAAGAAATTACAGATTTCAAATAGTTCACGTACTTGTATCAGAGCACTCTAGAATAACTCAAAATTGCTAAAATATATCTACTCATATGCCTCTATAACAATATTTGAATGACCATACGCGACCATATAAACGAAAAAAGCAACAAGCCTACTCATCGAAAAAAAAAGAAAGATCATTAACCAAATTTATCACTTTATTAGAGATTAAACATATATGGGTGGATCCAATGTTGTTAAAATCGGGATTCTACGTAGGATCGTGGGAGGTAGGTAGGATCGTGGATCGTAGGATCGGATCGTGGATCGTAAGATCCTACCTATTTTCAAATTTTAAGCAAAAAACCTATTGATAGTGACTTTGTATGTTATATAATCACTTAAAATATGAATCCATCCATTAAAAAAAATTGCATCATAAAATGTAATTTGTACGCACTACATCATTCTTATGTCATTCTAACGAAACAAAATATATTTAACTTTTGACATAATATATCTAAAAAGTTCAGTACATATTTAATTAGCAACTAAGTACCAAAATATTATCTACACATATGAAAAATGTTTTCCAAATTCTAAGTTCCAAATTCAAAATAAGTTAGGCTAGTTAGCATATAAAAACTAGCTAAGTACAAATTTACAATATGTAATCCAAAAGAAAATTCTCAATCTAAGGTAAACTAGCTAATTACAAATATGAAATCTAAAAGAAAATTCCCATTCTAAGGTTCTTCTAATCTAATCACTGTCATTGTCATATCCCATTTCATCATCTATATCCTTCCTAGTATCAACATCCAAAACGTTGAACTTAAGTACTATAGGTTTTTTGAGATTTTATGTTAACATAGGGGTTAATTTGGGACTTCAATTCATTATTGAGTTTCTAATAACCCGTTGGGCTTGTGGGTTTAGGTGGATTATCTTACCCAAATGGATCCCACTTAAAAAATAAAAAAAAAATCAAACCAAATGGTAGGATCTCATACGATCCCATACGAAACAAGCCTACTCATTGAAGAAAAAAAAAAGATCATTAACCAAATTCATCACTTTATTAGAGATTAAACATTTATGGGTGGATTCAATGTTGTTAAAATCGGGATCCTATGTAGGATCATGGGAGGTAGGTTGGATTGTGGATTATCTTACCCAAATGGATCCCACTTAAAAAAAAATCAAGCCAAATGGTAGGATCCCATGCGATCCTATACAATCCTACACGATCCTACATACGATCCTATCATTTTTACGATCCTACTACGATTTTAAACTTTTTGGTGAGGAAGGATCGAAAAATCGTACGATCGTGAGATTTTACAATCCGGATCGCGATTTTAACAATCATGGGTGGGTCCAAAAGGTAGTTCTAAAACTTTCGTTGTTTATCAACTAAAGAAAATCCCCAAGTTATTGTTTTAATGTGAAAATTAGATTTGTTCATAAAAAAAAAAAGGGTGAGAACTAGACTTCACAATCATTGATGATGCTTGACAACACGGCTACAACCTCTAATTCGACATGAATCATGCATACATCTGCTATGAGAATGTTCATTGGCACAATTTATTTGACTTCATGCTCCTTATTGGAACTCATTCAAGCCGATCATGCATGTTTAGGTTATGTTTGGTAACCGTTTTTATTTTCTATTTTCAAATACTTGTTTTTGAGGATATAAAAAAAAAAAAATTATTGTATTTTTGAAATAAAAAACATGTTTTGTCAGTTGAAATTAAAAAAATAGTTTTTTTAAGAAAAAAAATAGAAAAGACTAAAATATGTTATTACTAGGATTTGAACTCTAATTTGAACTCATTAAATGAGACAGATTCATTAAATTAAATGCATATTTTCATTGACTCTTGAAAATTAGAAACTAAAAACACCATTTTGCATTTTTTAGTTTCCTTCACAAATTGAGTTTTGAAAATAATTTTTGTTTTTTGTCAATTTTGGGTCGCCAAATAAGTTTTTTAGTCTCAAAAATAAAAAATTGTTTTTAAAAACAGAAAATAAGGGGGAAAAACTGTTACCAAATATACCCTAAGTTTTTTAGAAGTTAAATGAATTGATCTTTGAAGTCTGTGGTCTTATATTGCTATTTACACTATAGAGTTCATGGAGGTCAATACAATCAAGATTAGGTCGTGTTCTTTGGAAGTGGCTGGCTGGATCTTGAAGGATATTAAGCTGATTTGTGAAAAAATTGTTTATATATATATATATATATATATATATTTGGTTTCTTTTAAGATGGAATTGTGTTACTCTAACTCTTTCTAGTGTTGTAAAAGAAAATAAGGTCATTTTATTTAACCCTCATTTCTCTTTTCCATTGTATAACATGATACTCAATGAATAAAATCTAGTATCATGGTTCATTTGGATTGAAGAGGAGAGAGTGAGAATAAACTAGAGTAGAATAGAATTGGCCCAAAATTAACATATTTTCAACTAAATCTATTCTACTGAGTCTACTCCTTTTCACTCCTCCTCATTCCATCCTCTATTTAAACGAGCCATAATTTCAAAATTTGAAAATTAAAACACATATTTTCTAAAACAGTTTCAATTTAATCCATTAGTTAGTTTCTTTTACAATAATATTGAAGAAATCCACACTATTTTGTTGAATTTCAAATAAAAATGACATTGTATAGGAAAATTAGTAGAATGTTTCATTAGATACCTTATAAAAAGTGTGGAATTTAACTCAAAACATTCCGCACTTTATTTTGATGGATTATATAATAATATATTTTTTTTTTTTGAGAAACGAATAAATTAAAATTTTAAAACCATAATATAGGATTTAAAATGTAATTTGACTAATAATAACAAATATAAAACGGTTATCCCCCAAATATGGAAAAAAAAAAAAAAATCACAAACCAAGAGAGCAAGGACAAAACTGTAAATTCACATAAGATTCCACGTATAAATTTTGGGTCCAGTGTATTCCCACTCACCAGTCACTCTCATCCACGCTCTGTCTCTCTCTCTTCTTTCAGTTCGTCTCTTCAAATGCAGAAGGGTAAGGGCAAAGGCGTCGCCGGAAAAACCACCGCCGGGAAAGGAAAGGCCGGCGACGATGACAAGACCGGCGGCAAGAAGCGGAGGAATCGCGAGGTCCTCCAGTTCTTCGAGGAGTCTGCTGGCGAGGACTCCGATTCCAGCTTCGACTTCGGCGATGACTTTGGTATATAATGCATTTCCATCTCTCTCTCTTGTATGATCGCGCTTTATCTTTTTCTGTGTTTAGGTTAGGGTTTTGAGGTGGATTTTTGGAGTGATTTTTTTGAAATGGACCTACTTTTTTTTTTTTTTCAAATTTTCTCTCTCTATGTTTGGTGCTTTGGATGTTCGTTTTATCTGCGTTCAGGTTTTTGGTGGGGTATTTAGGGTTTTTGGGACAATTTTGGAGCTTGATTAGTGAAAATGTTTTTGAATTTTAACAAAAAAAAAAAAAACTGGATTTTAGGGTTATGGGGAGCTAAAATTGGGGATTCTTTTTTTAAATTCCTTAGATATTTTCGTATGAATTTTGTGGTGTTCAGCTTGAAATGTGTTTGATCATAGTGTTTTAGGGTTCTGTGTGTATTTTGATGTAAAAATGTGGGTGTTTTTGGGTTTGATCATAGTGTTTTTGGGTTCTGTGTGTATTTTGATTGAAAAATGTGGGTGTTTGTCTGTGTCTTAAAAAAAAAAAAAAACTAATTTGGTAAGTTATTACATACCCACCCAGTGGGTTTTGTTTGGATGATTTGGGGTTTTAAGGGCAATGGATTGAGTTATAGGTTTACAGTGCATGTATTTTGTAGTAATGCAGTTCAATTTCTTCTGTTTTAGTTGCATGCAGGTTTTTGGGTTTTAGGTGATTGTTAAAAATGTTTTTATTTGTAGTATTATTATAAAATAGAAATGATGTAATTTGTACATTTTCATCACATGCACATGTGTTAATGTGATATACTTGAAAGGCTGCATGTGTATTTACTATTTAGTGGTTTTCGCCGTGGCTGTCGGTCTCAGACTAAGTGCTGATGGATTGTTGTGGTAATGCCTGTAAAACCATAATTTTAATTATTATGTGCAGCAAATATATATGATATACATAAATGGTTCATTTATCTGATTTTTATTTTTATTTTTAAATTGTTTTTTGCAACTTTTCTTTCTTTGAATGCCCCATTAGATGCTTGGTCTCTATTCTTGTTATAATGAGGCCAGATGCAAAGGCTGCTATCATGTAGCTGGATTTTTTTAACGGTTCAGACTGTAGAGTATAATCAGATATTGTGGACATCAAAGCCACGAACCAACATCAAACCTTTATCTTGTCTCATTTGTTAGAAGCTTATTGAGCATTTTTGAGGAGATGTCCCAGGCTAGCTGCATGTTGTTTGCTACAGATATAGTTTTTGTTAGTGAAACTTGGTTGAGAAAAGGTAAGTGGCACCTCATATTGGTTAAAGTAGGAGTAGAACTGGGCTGTGGTGAAAATTTATGCCTAAGAGGCCTTTTATCTAATTTTAGATTGATTGTACCTGAGGGAGAGATTGAGCCAGAAGTTCCTGCTGATATTTATTTGTTTATTTGTTTATATGTTTCGATGGTTGAGGGTAACTGGTCTAATATGACTTTTCGATCTTTGACCTATTTCGATGCATGTGCTGGCATGAAAAGTATGATGACATGTATCAATTTGAGAATAGACTAGAATAGAAAGATTTAATAGAAGATATAACTCTAGCTATAGTTAATGGAGTTGAATTTGGAGGCTTTTTTGTTCTACGTAACTTATACCAAGATGGGTCATGATCTATGATTTTAGTGTACAACTTGAATTGAAATAAGGTTTCTTGTGCTCAATCCTTTTGGCCTGGCATGTGCCATCACGAGTGAATTCGCTTATTGATTGCACATTACATGCGTTAAGAGTACAACTCTATCACACTGTTTTATTGCATTTAGTCTACAAGTGTGTCATATTGTTTTATATATAAATTTAGGGTGCCACCAAAAGATTTTGATGCGAAGATAAATGCTTTGCTCCACTTGATGTTAAAAACTTAAAAACACTTGTTGACAAAGGAGCATGATTTTCCAACAAGGTCTAGCTCAAATGTTACCTCCACTTGTTAGAGCAAGGTTTTTTTTTTTTTGGGGGGGGGGGGTGTTGGGGTGGAGGGCTTGGGTTCAAGACCCACCAGGAGCATGTGTGACTTACCAAAATAAATAAATAAGAGCATGGTCTTCTTGCTGGTTATTCAGTCTGGATTTTGATTTCTGGCCAGAACAGTAGTGCTGATGGCACAATGTAATTTGATCAATTTTACTTGGGTTTATTGTTCATTAATACCCCTCCCACCCCCACCCAAAAAATAATAATAATTTTTTTTTTTTCAAACGTTGCAATTTGATCAATGTGGGCATGTTTAATTTATCTTCTGCTTCTCTCTCCAATCATTGGGAACAGATTTTGCTGAAGAAGATTTTGATACAGAGTCAAAAATTGACAAGGAACCAGGAAAAGCCCAGAGCCTTCCCCTTTTTCCCAAAGAGGAGGAGATGAATGAGGAAGAATTTGATAAAATGATGGAAGAACGCTACAAGGATGGTTCTAATTTCGTCAGATATGGCGAGGATGATTTTGAGAACAAAAGAGCAATTGATAGAAATAATATTATACCTTCTGCCAGAGATCCAACCATCTGGAAAGTTAAATGCATGGTGTGGTACTCGGAGTATTGTTTTGATAATTCACAATGCCTATTTTAAAACTTCTCTTTCCCTTGTGTTCAGCTTTCCATTATGTTGTGTTTGATTGAAACTCGTTGACTGTAGGTTGGACGTGAGAGGAATTCAGCTTTTTGTCTTATGCAGAAGTATGTAGACTTGAAATCATTAGGTACCAAACTTCAGATAATATCTGCATTTGCTCTTGATCATATAAAGGGTTGTATTTACATTGAAGCTGACAAGCAATTTGATATTATTGAGGTAATGTATTTTTGCATGTTGGATAATCTGATAATATTGTGATTGCCAGTGCTAGTATAGTTTCTCCTATAGCCAATGCTATTATTAGTAGACTAATGGCTATGATATGAATTTGCATTTAGGCATGTAAAGGGCTTACTACTATATACTCCTCTCGAATAGCTACAGTCCCAAAAAATGAAGTTTCTCATTTGTTATCTTCCCGAATTACGCGCAATGAAGTTTCTGAGGGCTCATGGGCTCGTGTGAAGAATGGGAAATATAAGGGAGACTTGGCGCAGGTACTGTGTACCCAATTTGACTTCATTGCTCTCTGGCTGCATTTTTTACTTATATACTTTTTCTTTTTTCTTTTTTAATTGTAGATTGTGGCTGTGAATGATGCACGAAAAAGAGCAACAGTGAAGCTTATACCAAGAATTGATCTACAAGCAATGACTGCAAAATTTGTAATGCCAATTTTTTTTCCTGCAGTATTTTCCTTATTTTTATTTTTGTGGAAATAATTAATGTTTTTTGCCAGTATCATTTGATATTAAAAAAAATGACTGCATCAAATTTGTATACCTTACTTGATGGGTTTTATGGAATTGGCAACGACAAGTCTCAGAGTCAGTGGCTATTTCCTAGGCAAAAACTTGCATTTTATGTTACCCTTTTTATATTTAACCATAATTGTATATCTTCTCTTGCTTTTTTAAACAGTAGTTGTACCATTATAATTCCCCCTTCCCCATGAGGGAAAATTAGGATGTGTAGATGATGTTCTCAACAATTATGGTTTGCCAATTCACTAATAGTTATAAATAATTAATTCCAAATATGTGTTGTCATGTAAATATACTTCTTAGTTTCCATGCAACCAAGAAATGTTGGGTGTTGATATTCAGTTGAGCCTGGCCTACTCTACTATGTACTGAGCCTCTCAAAGATACTAGGCAGCCATGTTCTATCGTCAACCCTGTTAATATGGCCTTTCATAAACCAGTGTACCTTTTGGGTCTCTCATTGTCTTTGCAACACTACAAGCATGAACCCTTTTGCCTTTTTTTATTTGCTATACCCTTTTTCTTATCACTATAAATAAGTAGATTCCAATTAAGTTTGTTACAATCAAATTTTGGTTTAATTGGAAATCTAGTTGTTTAGAAGTTGTGGTGCTGTGTGTGTTAAAAATCAGAACATCCTTTTTTTACAGGGTGGGGGAGTTAGCCTCAAGAAAAACTCCACTCCAGCACCAAGATTGATCAGCACAAGTGAACTTGAGTAATATGCATGATCTTGTCTTTTATATACTTTTTTTTTATAGTTCATCTTGGATGTCTCAGCTTCTTATGTGTGTGTGTTCATATTAAACCTTTGTAGGGAGTTCCGGCCTCTCATTCAGTACAGACGTGATCGTGACACCAACAAGCATTTTGAGGTTCTTGATGGTCTGATGCTCAAGGATGGATATTTATACAAGAAAGTATCAATAGATTCTTTAAGCTGCTCGGGAGTTATGCCATCTGAAGAGGAGCTCCTGAAGTTTAAATCTTCTGAGAATAATGAAACTGATGATTTGGAGTGGCTTACACAGATTTACGGTGAGCGAAAGAAAAAACGGGTTATAAGAAGTGATAAAGGTGGTGGGAAAGGAGAAGGCTCATCAGGATCTAGTGGTGTGAACAGCTTTGACCTGCATGATCTTGTTTGTTTTGGGTGAGTCCTATACAAACTTACATAACATTCATTATCCATTTATATTCCTTATTCTTATCTAACTTCTTTGTATTTGTTTTTTTTGCTACCTCAGCCGGAAAGATTTTGGAATTATTATAGGCATTGAGAAAGATGATAGTTACAAGGTATGCAATTAGTCAACTTTCTTTATTCTTTTATTATTGGCCACTTATGTCCTATTTAATATTCTAGATTTTGAAAGAGGGTCCAGAAGGACCTGCTGTGGTGTATGTCCAACTGAAAGAGTTAAAGAGTGGGCCCTTTGATATGAAATTTACTGCTTTAGATCAGCACATGAAGCCCATATCTGCCTGTGATACTATCCGGGTTTTGGAAGGACCATCTAAGGTTTGAAACTTTTTTCAATTGAAATGTCTTTTAAATGTAGTTTTCTGGAGTATGGTAACCTTTGAAAGCTTAAACTTTATATGCTTGTTTATCTCACTTTGCAGGGTAGGCAAGGCATTGTTAGGCAAATCTACAGAGGCACCATCTTTTTATATGATGAGAATGAAGCAGAAAATGGTGGTTATTTCTGTGCTAAGTCTCAAATGTGTGAGAAAGTCAAGTTATCTAGTGATGTGTGCAATGAAAAGGTTGAAAAGGTTGTGAGAAAGCACCCGTAGTTCCTTTTTTACAGTTCTTTTTTTTTTTTTTTGGGGACGTGGAGAGGTGTTCCTGGTGTTCTTTTTAATAATCCTTGTTCTTCCTCATTCAGGGTGGTGAATCAGCTCCCTTTGGTTTTGAAGACTTCCCATCATCTCCTAAGTCACCTCTTTCACCTAAAAAGCCATGGCAAGCTAGAGAAAACCGTCAGGAATGTATGTATTGGTGTTTTCAGAGCCCTAATTTTGAGCTATCAGCTGTGGATGCCTGGACTTATGCCTGCCTACTTAACAAATGTTTTCAATGCAGTCAATCGTGGGGATAAAGATACAATGTTCTCCATTGGTCAAACCTTGAGAATCCGTGTTGGTCCTCTAAAGGGATACCTCTGCCGTGTTTTAGCTATACGCCATTCTGATGTCACGGTGAAACTTGATTCTCAGCACAAGGTTCTTACAGGTTTGTTAAGGATGGTCAGCTCTTACTCTGTTGGATTTGGTTTTTTGTCACTGGTATGACGTATCTCCACATGTTATTCCTGCAGTTAAAAGTGAGCATCTTACTGAGGTTCGTGGGAAAAGCTCTACTGTACCTATGAGGTGCACTTTTACAGCCATAATGATTCTTCTCGATATGATTTTGATTAATTTTACGCAATATCCATTCTAACTTGCTTCTTGCAAACTTAAAAGTGAGGATCTGGAGTCTGGTTCTTTAAAACCGTTTGATCTGCTTGGAGCTGAAGGCTGCTCTAGAGGTAGGGATCTATTTATTTGTCAAAAGTTTGAAAATAAATTCTGGAACAGTATATTCATGAAAATATGCACTGGCATATTATCAAACTTGCACATCTCCCTCTGTAACACAAAGTTTTAGTTTTATTATTTTACCTTGCATTTCTGTTTCATTTAAGATATATATTTTTCTTCTAGTTTTCAGCTTAATGTTTATGGAGTGTGATTTATGGAATTTCTCTTCATCTGTTTTTTTTTTTTTTTAAAGATTGGATGGATGGAGCAGGAACGTCAGCAGGGAGTTCTGGGTGGAATTCTGGAGGGCTGTCTTCTGGAAGGTACTATTCTGGTGATATCTTGTATCTCCCTTTCAATTCATGCTGTAAAACTTTCCAAAATAATCTTAAAGCATATGTTGGAGATGGCTACTAGACCTTGCATAATGATTTTTTTTTTTTTTTGCTTTAGGGCTTCTTGTCATCTTTTTATATTTATCAAAAGCCATCACTTTCAAACTTTTCATGATCAAGCTTGTGACTCTTGAATTTCCCCATTCAGTGTTGGCTTTGTTCTTCTCAAACTGTACAAAATGTGAATGGAGATGTCAAATTTTTAGGACAACCAAACCTTACATAAATGATTCGCCTAATTGTTCAATGTCACTTGCTCTGTTGGTATATGAACCTTTTTTGATGCAACCTGTGCAATTGTTAAAAGATACATTTGTTTAAATGCGGTTAAGAATGTCATGCATAAGCATTGATCATGGCCTAGGATTGAGTGAATCAAAAACCACATGATATGTGTGGGAAAGTAGATTTCACATGGTTGAACTTCTGTGCTCTACTTTTAGTTTTCCAATTAAATTGTAGGAGCTGATTTCTTGGTCTTTTGAATATAATGGAGGTCCTGCAGAGCCTTTTTAAATGAGAAATGATCCATTAATTAGGCAAGATTAGTGTGGAAGTGGGGGTTCACCCTTTTAATTAAAACACATATGAATGACAGGATGTTAGGTATATTGCTGTATGACTTTACTTTGAGAAAATATATATTTGAAGCTCTTCTAATTGGATGCCTACTGTTCTTTATTCACATTTATTTGTGTTATAAAATTTGGACTCATTTTTTCAGCTGATTATTTGAAATACTTGCTTTTTTGCTTTTTACCTGAATGTCTGCTCAAATTCACTGGATCAATCAAGACAATACTTATTTGAAATGGAAGTATGGTAGTATTGCTGAGTGTAACCTAGAAATCACTAGAAGATTTAATAATTTGGGGGCTATAATTGGGTTTCCTATCTTGGTGAGGATGGTTCTGCATGTAGGTTTTGTGTAGATTACGTATATAATGTACATAACAATGAAACTGCTTTATTGACTTCTTGTTGTTCTATGCATCTTTTCTTTTGCTATTGATTCTGGCTTGGTGGTGTGGATTCTAGTAAGCTCAACTGATAAAGACTTTTGGCATTGAACGGGCGAACTAGGTTTGAATCCCACCTACACCAAAAAGAAACCTATTGGTGTCTTGGCTTGATGGTAAAGAGCAATAATCTTGTAATGGACATCATGAGTTCAAAGTCCCCTATTTGTATCTATCAAAAAATGATTCTGGCCTGTTGGTGTTCAGCCTTTCTTTGAGGGGCAAGCCCTGCATTCAAACCACACCTGATGCATTAACTCATGATCTACACATTGACTAAAACTCAGTTCTAATTTGGGAGTGAACTTATAACAGTAATATTAGTGTCACTGCCTCACTCCAGAATGCCATGTTGTTTGTCTGTTTATCATTCCACAAATGGTTTATTAGAAGAAAGATATCTTATGTCTATGTGAGCAATTTCTTGCAGGAGATCATGCTCTTTTTCTTCTTTTTTATTTATATTCTGACCTTGGTGAGCAATTTCTTGCAGTAGCTCTTGGCCTAGTTTCCCTGCCTCAGGCATTTCGGTTGGTTATGACCTTCCTCTAAATAATTTAGTTCATCTTTGTGTTTGTGTGTTTAAGTTTTTCATTCATCTGTGGCAATTTCTTAATTCAAAAGTTTTCTGGTGATACTAGCTTCAGCCAGAGTCCAGTTCAGCAAATCCTTTTAGTTCCGAGGCCAATGATGCCAAAAAAGGTATGTAGCACTGTCTGTATAAGCTATGAAATTTATAATAAGTTCATCAATTGTGTAAATTTGGTTCATTGTTTCTCTGTTATTATTTAATAGATGTGGAAAATGCTGCTTGGGAGACCAAAGCGGCTCCAAACCAGAGTTCATTCTGGGGTGCTGCAGCAGCTAATGAGAATTCATCCTGGGGTGCTGGGACATCTAATGAAAAATCATCTTGGGGTGCTGGGACATCTAATGAAAAATCATCTTCGGGCGCCGCAGCAGCGAACGAGAAATCATCCTGGGGCGCTGCAGCAGCGAACGAGAAATCATCCTGGGGTGCTGCAGCAGCTACTGAAAAATCATCCTGGGGCGCTGGGACAGCTAATGAAAAATCATCTTGGGGTGCTGCAGCAGGTAACGAGAAATCATCCTGGGGTAAATCTACACCTGATGGAGATCTGGGAAGTTCTTCAAAAGTTTCTGGAGACAATTGGGGCAAAGGAAACCTTAAAGTTGGAACTCCAACTGATTCGTCAAATGATGCTGCAGCTACCTGGAAAAAGAATACAGTGTCTGATGATCAAGACGGTTGGAAAACATCAGAGGAACCCTGGAACAAGGGTAAGAGTGTTAGTGCAAGCCCAACTGGTGGAAAGAATCAACCAGATTCTTGGGGCAAAGGTAAAGATACAGTTGAAGCTGGGTCATGGGAGAAGAGCAAAAGTTCTGGTGTTGGTGGGGATGGCTGGAATCAACAGAAATCTTGGGACAAAGGCAAAGATGTAGTTGTTGGTGAGGGATCTGCTTGGGGCAAAGCTGATGAAGCAGAAAAAATTGATGAAGCAGGATGGAATAAAGCCAAAATTGCTGGTGGAAGTCAAAATGTTAACTGGGGTAATGTGAAAAATGCCAGTGAAGATGCTGTTGGGGATAATGGAAAATCTTGGAATAAAAATGAAGGTTCTTCTTGGAATAAATCAGCTGGAGGGTCTTCGTGGGGAAAACAAGCTGATACAAATGTGGAGAGGAAGGGTTGGGTGGAAAATAAAGAGGATACAGAACAGCAAGATAGTTGGGCGAGGCCAAAACCATTTGGTGAGGGTCGTGGGTTTGGTGGGAGAGGAAGGGGTAGAGGAAGCCAAGGGCGTGGAGATCAATTTGGCAGGGGAAGATCATCGAGTCAGGGAGAGTTTGGTGGGAACAGTGGTCAGGGAAATAGTTGGACTGGTGATGGAATGTCAACAGGGAATCCTTCTGGTTGGAACAATGATCAAACAGGTGGTTGGGCTAAATCCAAAGCTTCTGATTGGGGTAAAAAAGATGATGGTTGTCAGAAAGCTAATGCACCTGATGATAATAATGGATTTGGATGGAACAAAAGATGGGGAGCAGGTAAGGAGATTGGTGAAAGCGGTGACCAATGGAACAATTCAAAACCTTCTCGTGGTGATTGGAGTGCTCCAAAAGCTTCAAATGATGACAAGTCATCTGGTTGGAACATTAAGTCTTCTGCTAATGAAGGAGCTGGTAGTGCTGGGGATAATGGAGGTGGTTGGAACAAAAGAAAAGGTCCTGGTGAAAATCAAAACACGGGGTGGACCAGTAAAGCTAATGATATGGATGGAAATCAATCATCTGGATGGGGTACTTTGGATACCAACAGAGTGTCTGGAGACAGGTCCTCTGACTGGAATAAGAAGACCACTGAAAATAAAGAAGGGGGTGAGCATAAAAATCAAGGGGGTGGCTGGAACAGTGGAAAAACTTCAGATCAAGGTTCAGCAACTGGATGGGGTCAAAGTGCTGGTTGGAAAAGTGGACCAAATGTTGGAGAAAACCAGGATGGTGGAAAAAGTAGTTGGAACGCTGGGTCAAGTGATGCCAATAGAAACCAGGATTCTAGTTGGGGTAAAAAAAGTGATTGGAGTGGAGGTGGGAACCAGAGTTCTAATTGGGGCAAAAGTAATTGGAACTCTGGATCTGGTGATGCAAGTGAAGACCAAACTGAGACTTTTGGTAATAGGGGAGGTTTTGGAGGTAGAGGTGGAGACAGGGGAGGTTTTGGAGGTAGAGGTAGGGGCCGTTCAGACAGAGGAGGCTTTAGAGGTAGAGGGGGTTTTGGAGGTAGAGGTGGAGACAGGGGTGGTTATGGTGGTAGAGGTGGAGAAGGGGGTGGTTTTGGTGGTAGAAGTGGAGACGGGGGTGGTTTTGGTGGTAGAGGTAGATCAGACAGAGGAGGATTTGGAGGTAGAGGCCGTGGAAGGAGGGATCAAAGTGGTGGTTGGAACAACAGTAACGATGATGCAGGAACTTGGAGCAGCAGAAATGATGGTGCGGGAACTTGGAGCAGCAGAAATGATGGTGCAGGAACTTGGAACAGCAAAAATGACTCTAGTGAGGATAGGCCCACTGACTGGAACAAAGGAGCAGGAGAGGGGTGGAAAAACAAAGATGGTGCAGGAACTTGGAACAGTGGAAGTGGTGATAAGAACAAGTCACATAGTTGGAATGCAGGAAGTAGTGGAACTAGCAATCAATCTGGTGGTTGGAACAGCCAGGGGTCAGGTTGGAACAAAGGAACTGGTTCAGATAATGCAGGGAGTGGAGATCAAGCTGTTAATGCAGGAGAGGGGTGGAAAAACAAAGATGGTGCAGGAACTTGGAACAGTGGAAGTGGTGATAAGAACAAGTCGCATAGTTGGAATGCAGGAAGCAGTGGAACTAGCAATCAATCTGGTGGCTGGAACAGCCAGGGGTCAGGTTGGAATAAAGGAACAGGTTCAGATAATGCAGGGAATGGAGATCAAGCTGTTAATGCAGGAAGTAGTGGAACTACTAATCAATCTAGTGGATGGAATAGCCAGGGTTCAGGTTGGAACAAAGGAACAGGTAATGGGGGTAAGACTCAGTCATCTGGTTGGAATTAATCAGAAGATGCAAGTTGACCTTGGTTTTAAAATTTGCTCATGTAGGCTGGTGCTGGTATAAATGTCTATGCTATAGCTTTTGTTTATGTGTATGAAACTTAGATTAATGTACTCCTATGTGAGAGACATCGACTGATATTGACTACTTAGGGCTGATGTTGTGCAGTTGGTTGTTATTATAATCTTATATGCCAGGTGCTAGCTACTAAGTGGTCTAAGGAGTTTGAAATTCAGAATTTGGGTGTGTTGCATGCTGGTGCTGGTATAATTTAATCGATGCTATAGCTTTTGTTTATGTGTAAGGAACTTAGATATTAATGTGTTGCATGCTGGTGCTGGTATAATATATCGATGCTATATTTGTGCATGAACCTTAGATGTTAATGTACAGATGTTATATAACAGGTGCTAGCTACTAAGTGGTCTAATGAGTTTGAAATGCACAGAATGTGTACGCATGCGTGTGCATGCATGTGTGTGCAAATGCCTTATTTTGTTAAGAAGGATTCAGGAATATGATCTTTAGTCTCTGTGCTTGGGACTCAAGCTTGTGAGAGGTCTACTTTATAAGATAAATCTGCAGTGAGGATGGGTCTGCATTTCTTGTGGGGTGTTCTCAATGCAGCCTATTGCTTAAAAACTTTCCCCAATGTGATGGCACCATGGTTCAAACCAAGTGACCAAGGAGGTTGTCTTGTGTTCCAACCCTAAACCCACCATGGGGACTGCAGAAGACCACTGCACGTTTTGTAACCTACTACTGCCATTTGACCAAACAAATAAACCCTAAGTGGTTCACAAGAATTCTCAAAATTGATCTGTATTTTTGTTTCTTCTAGGTAATGAACAGGCTATATATGTTTATGAATTAAATATAATGCTTTCCTTAGGGGGATTTTCTTGTTTGTTGTAAGTTTAAGATACTGGGGATCAAACTAGAGGGATTCCTACCAAAAAGGTCAGGTTGGTGATAGTCCAAACTCCAAAGAGCCGTTGGCGCTTTCTCTAAAGCTTTGTGACATTTTATTGTTACCTTAAATTCTTGCCATCTTGTTTATTTATGAAATTCATGGATCACTTGTTAGCCAGTTAATGTTGCGAATCAAAGCTGATGTTGCTTAGTTATTCATGTCAATCTTAAAAGATTGACACGAATAATGATTTTTTTTTCGTTAGAGGTAGTAATTATTAACACCCCCACGGTACCTTGGAGGGCCTTTTTAAAATTATGACCTAGGCCCAAAAAGTGATTTGATTATTTCCTTTCAAAGCCTTTTGGTTTTCCCCTTTTGGTTGCATTTATGATATAATTTTACGATTGTTTCTTTGCATATGAAACTGAGAAAATTTAGGCTCTATTTGTTTTGGTGTTAAACGTTTTTTCTTTTTCTTTTTTCGATTATGGAAGTTTGATGTGCCAAATATATATATATTGTCAATCTGAAATCGATTGACCAGGAAAAACAAGTTTTTTGGGACTGAAAATGTTTACCCTTAAAGGATCGATAGTAAAATATTTACAGATTCGAGAGAATAGAAAATGTTTTGAAAATCAAATAAAAATAGCTTTCAAGTGTCTTGTTGGAGGTTTCAACTATGGTTGTGAACGTGTATAATGGGTGGGTTCAATCCTGCCTAAAATAAATGGGCAGAATAGCCATACTCTTCTCCAATTCACATTAAAAGAAGTCCTTTGCTATAGACCTTCTCTCCATTTAATAATCCATCTGGACCATCTCTGTATAGAAGCATCATTGGAGTCTTTCAAGATAATAGCTATTATTGTTTAATTGATAGTTACTATTTATTATTTTATTTATCTATTTATTTATTTAGTTATTATTATTATTTACTATTGTGCTCTTGTTTTGAGTATGCTTATAAATTTAATTTTTAATAATTTAATTTTGATTGTGTGATTTCAATGCTCTGTAAAACATTTCCTTCGTCGCTGTGCAGCTAGGATTTGATGAAGGAGGAACGAAGGAAGTGCCCATGTAGTTAAAATTTATTATTTTGGTTCATGCTTGTACTAAGTTATTTGATAAATGCAATTTTTTTTTTCTTTTTTGAGAAGAAAGCTGTAATTTTATTAAGCAAGAGCAGCCAAATCAATTGAGATTACAACATTAAGATGTGTAGGAACATCCTCCATTCACACTGAAATATAATCATCTGTATTGAGCTCTAAGGCATTAGAGTTAATTTGAAACCATTCACTTGATTGTCATTGAGATCGATGTCTCTTTGGATTTAGATTATTGGTAATATATCACTGTACGGAGTTTTTTCAGTGTGGATCAAGTTAAGCACACAACAATAGATGAGAGTTTGAGAGAGTTTGAGAGAGGGAGAGTGATTTTTTAAAAATGATTATGAGTTTGGGTGAAGTAATTAGAATTAAGGGCATTTTAGTCAAAGTAATTTTTTTGTAAGGTTAATGTGGTCCATTAACTGAATGGAAGGGTAAAACAGACAATTTACTTTCTGTAGGGTGTAATTTGTCTCATTTGTTATTATTATTATTTTGCTAAACAACAACCTTATTTGTCTCATTTTGTTATGATTTTGGGTGGTGAGTGTAAGTTTATATTTTAGGTGCAGAGTGCAAGAATTCATTGTTTAAGGTGGCTTTCTACACTTACGATATATATATAAAAAAAAAAGAAAAAAAAAAGGTGGCTTTCTACAATAATTAAACCCAAAAATGAATATGGTCAGATACACAACTGTTTCCCTCTAACCAAATCCAAAAGTTTCATAAACAACCATGTTTGTTTGCAACCCTAGTCAGTGAAACTCGCAGTTGCATATACTCCCAGCCTCCCATTAAATGTTGACATTATTGTATTATAAATTGCAACTTAATGTTAACCGTGGCCCAACAAACATTGATTGAACCCCTAGAAGCTATTCCTTGCAACATGTCTTATGCGGAGAATTGATAAAATATAGCGGATCACCAATAAACTAGGGTCCATATGGCTTAAATATCTTAAGACTATATGCAATCTTTATTGCAAGAATATAATGGGCTCACTCATGAGTAGTGATAATGCAACCACTATAACATTTAACAAGCAAGACAAAATCTTGCTAGTTCCTCCCTTTGTAATTCTTGTTAATTCATGGTCTCTCTCTCTCTAGTTGGTCCCAATGGTGTGGATATTAATTCCGTTAAGGTAGGAATCACCAACACAACAATAGAGAGAGAAAATCTAATTTGGTGAATAAATGATGAATTCTAGCATTTATAGACTTCTTCATAACTCTTGGTAATAGACATTTATTTGTGAAAAGATAAGTTTAATGGATTGAGATCCGGTGCGATTAACCCCCTCCCTCTCACAACATTTTTTTACTATTCTTACTTTTTATCATTTTTTTTATTCAATGGTTGAGATTTAAAGTTGTTTTTTGCAACCTTAAATTCCAGCTATTCATAACAATTGCATCAGGTGGGTGTTGCACCTGATCTCAATCCTAAGTTTAACCAATATATTTTCTCTTTTATTTAAGAACCAACTTCATGTTAAATATATTATCTACTGTAGATTGATAAAGCAACACCATCTACCAAGCGAGAATTATTGCATAAGTGAAGGTACAACTGTACACCCATATTATGGTACGATCAATCGTAACTATTTTACACTAACATCTCTCTCTCTCTGGGCTTGTATGCAAATTACAACCAATGGAATTTGTCCAAACAGAATATACTGGGATGTTATGCCTTCAAAATGAAATACCATTACTCTCCAATTGGCCATATGAGTCACCAGCTAGAGCCATTGGAATAAGTCACCAAGATGCTCATTTCTATTGGAAAGTTTTGTATCAATACTTAGGTTACAAGGACATGTTACATAAAGTCGCATTTTTTGTCAGAAAATCCAATATTACATCGCTTTAAAATGTACATGGTCATTTACCTAATAACAATGTACTGTTCTACTAAAATTTAGAGAGTAACAGAACAGACCATATAGAAGATTTTGTAGTCCACCATGTTAAAAATCCTAAATTTCTGTTTCCCACTTTCTTTTTTCTAATAATTAACATTCATATAATCATATACTCTGGTGCAAAACACAAAGCAGTCAAATAAACACGTAGACAATAGCGTGCTTGAGAGAGATGCGACTATGGGATAGAAGAGAGAGAGAGAGATTGAAAGAAACACAATGAATTATAAAAATGCATAGGCCAAAGTGGACGGTTTGGCAGTTTTCTCCGACAATGGAGACATGACATGTTAAATTACATTATTATTACTTAGGAACCACACAAAAATCAAAATGACACAAAAGGTTGATTAATGAAAGGCCTCTGAAACTGACTTGGCAGCCGAAAATGCCTACATCATCCACACATATCCTATCCTATTTATTATTCGTACCTTTCTTGTTCAATTTTGTTATCCCTTAATGAGGTCTACCTTTGTGCATTGCATTACCTGAATCCAAACATCATCAAACTGATTTTCCCAACAAAAAAAAGAAAAAAAAAAGAAAGAAAAATAGTAGAGCCAAAATCAACTTAGAAATGTCAGAATTTGCGGCTTTAAGTCAAAAAGAACCCAAGCATTGTTAGTTATTGTGATGCGTGGGAAAACCCACATAAGTACTATGTGACAAAGCTTAGCTAAAAAGGAATTGGATCTTATAATGATGATGATTTCACACCAAGATCTCGAAAGCCGGATCAGATAGATTGGTCTGTTTTAAATTTTTGAGAAGGTAAATTTGAAAATCTGGAGAGAAAATGTAAAAACTGAATTATTGAGAACTGGACTAGTAATCAAAGCTGAAGTGACATTGCCTTCTCTATGGATTACATGAAGAAGAATCTTCAAGATGGCCCTTAAAGTCACAAATGCAGTTCTTACAAGAATTTTTAAATTAGAAAAGTGCAAGAGACTTGCAAATATGTCCTCTTTTGCAAGTTGGTAGTGTGGGGTCACATCTATAAGTAATCATGGAATTAAGAATATAATTACGCTCTGTTTGTTTTGTTGGAAAACTTTCTGTAAAGATAGTTTTCCACATTTTCTAGTATTTGGTAGCACAAAAAAAAACTGGTCAATGGAAAATCCTAATAAAAATAAGGTTTGTTTTTTTTAGGTTATTTTTCAATTTTTTTTTTTTTTTTTGGAAAACAATCTCTCTCTCACGGTACGCTCTCTCACTCTTTCTCTCTTCCCTTTTTTTTTTTTTCCTCACACCTTCACTATCACTAACTCTGGTCTCTCCTCTTCCATAGATCTCTCTCTCTCTCTCTCTCTCTCCATATTTCTCTTCTCCTTTATAACACAGTTCTCTGATTAGATTTTTTTTCCCTCATTGCTCAGTAATTATTTCATTTCTCTCTACCAACTTGCAAAAGAGAACATATTTGCAACAGTAATTATTTTATTCCTCTCTACCAAAATCTCAATTCTTTACTTTGAATTTCAAACTTAATTTTATTTTTTCTCTAAAATTTTTTTGGTTTGATGGATTCTAGGTAAAAGTTTTTTTTGCACATAAAAGTACTAAAAAAATAAAAAAGAAGAAAGAAAGAAAGAATGAAGTAAAAGACGAAAATTTTAAACATGGTGCCTATATGGCTCTAAATTGCTTTTACATAGGATAATCTTTTTTGTTGATAGATACATTATACATATACTATGTAGTGATGATATATAATGTAAATACATTATAAAAATACATAATTTTAAGTAATATTAAAGACTTGTGGTTGACCATAGTAGACAATTAGTGTACCAACAAAAAGAGTAGACAATTAAAAGTTATTGTTATTTGTACTTATTAAAGATGTATTCCCCTGTCAATTTTATGTATATAGACAAATGGTTGATATATATATGTGTGTGTGTGTGTGTGTGTATGTGGACGTTCCTGTCCATATATATGAGCAAGATGAGTGGTAGAGATCATGAAAATTTGACAACTAATTTTGATTGTATCTATTGTCAAAATTTTAGTATGAAAACCAAATTCATTCTTGGTTTTTTATTATTATTTATATTGATTACATTAGTTGGTTTACATAATACACATGTTTTAAATTACACAAGAAATATAAAAAATAAAAATAAAAATTTGCATACCAAACACCAGAAACATTTTCAAGCTCATTTTTAAGGTCATTACCAAACACTGGAAAATGATATTATTTTCTAGAAAATGCTATTTAGAAAATGAACCATTTTCCGGAAAACGTTGATGCTAAAACAAACAGAGCGTTATATTTTAATGGGTATTGTTAACGGGTGCCCATAATATTAATTGTTTTTTTTTCCTTTTACCATAATTTTTAAAAAAAAATGATTCACTAACTATTTCTCTAAGAACATTCGTTATAATTTCTCTATTTTTTTTCAATTATATAAAAGCATCAATTCAAGTAATGGAATCTTCCTTGGGTTCCTAACAAACCTTAAAGTGATTTTCCTATTGAATTCATCCTTCGGCTATTAACTCTGTAAATAAATTGTTTTATGGTATTTATTTTAGTGCACTTTATATTATATGGTGATTTGTTTATTGTAAACATAAATTGAAGAAAATTTTTCAAAAAAAGAAAAGAAAAGAAATTCAATTGAAATTTCATAATTGGTTAATTTAATAAAGTTAATTTGATAATGCTAAAATTCACCAAGGTCTAAATAATACATTAATAAACCATTTTAGAAAATTTTTTATGGAAAATTTAAAAAGCTGTAAAAAAAAATTGGTAACTTTTTCAATTTTCCATAAAAAAGTTTTCTAAAATGGATGATTAATGTGCCCTTGAGTAGACATGGTAAAACGGGCCAAAATTTGATGACCCGAACCCAAATATTTTGTCCTAAATAAACACAAAGGAACAGCACAGCACTTTTCTGCCAAATGGCTAAGTAGTGTCATTGCAATGTTGTGCATTTGTGTCCATGCACCTAGCACCTTGGCATGCAGATGCAATGCAATGCAATGCGGCCCACCCATATTTAAACTTTTTTTCCCTAAAAAATATTTAGACTACATGCCAAGGTGCTAGGTGCTTAGATATAAAGGCACAACACTGCATTGACACTACTTAGCCATTTAGTAGCAACCAATGGCAGTGGCCATTCCCCCAATTATTTTAAAAGAAGTTAATAAAAAGCAACCAAAAAAAAAAAAACTATACGAAAGGCAAAAGCATCTATAACTACACGTCTCTACTAATAACGTCTAACACTAAGTTAAATACTAAGTAGCAAAATTAAATACTAGGACTAAGTTACTAACACTAAGTCTAACTAGAACAAAACTAAACTAAAAGAAAAAGTCCATATCATTATTGAACTTTGAAACTGAATGTGTAAACTTAAAATATACACTTTTTGTACTCCTTCAAATCTATCCCTTTCTTAGGGTCTATTTGGAATCTGCTTATTTTGCAGATTTTGAAAACATTTTACTGAAAGTACTGTAAATGAAAGTAAAAGTTAGTGAAAATGGCCAAATACCACCATTTTCAGGAATTTGTAGCAATTAAGCATTGTTTCGAAACTAAATGAGAATCTACCACTTTTTATGTACTCAAGCTTACTAAACTCGAGTTCTAAATGGTACTCGACTTTAGTAAACTCGAGTTCCAAGTTTCATTCCACAGTGGTGCTACTAACCTAGAATTTGTGCAATTAAAAAAATAATATGGTACTCGAGCTTGGTAAACTCGAGTTCCATGCAACACAATACTTGAGCATACCAAGCTTGAGTTCTTTGTAAATAAAACGCTCGTTATTTTTTTTCTACGGTACTTGAGCTCACCAAGCTCGAGTTCCTTGTAATATGGAACTCAAGCTTGGTAAACTCGAGTTCCTTATAACTTTTGTTTTTTAGATAATCAAAAAATAAACATAAACATTAAAAAAAAAAATTACGTTTTTATTTATTTAAATAGAAGCATTGTAAAATATAAAGATTTTAATTTCAAAACATGAATTTTTAGGCCACTCATACCCCTTGTTCATTCATTTTTAACACACTCATCAATTTCTTACTTCTTGGAAGCATTATGGTCAAATTGGTTAAAATATTGGCATAACAATGAGAAATTAGAACAACATGTAAAAGAAAAATCTCACTCCATTTTTAGCCATCGGCACACCGAAAGAAGTTTAAGCTACATATTGTTACTTTATCAATCATGTTCGGAATAATCGTATGGTCAAATAATTGATAAGTATTGCAAAAAGAGTGGACCACTCGAATATAAAGAAGAACCTAACCTTTACCACATCTGGATATGTAAGTTCTTGACTTGCAGTGTTTCTAAGAGGAATGTGAAACATTTTTTATGTATATCTAAATGTTTGGTTGATGATGTGAAAGTCACTTTGGCAACTTTTTTTCTTTGCGGGTTGTAGCACCCCATGTTCAGATATTGTTCACTGTTTTCTCATAAAACACCTCCTGAAATTGTGTTCTCTAAATTTAAAAGCCTAATCTGTATGCATTTTCATGTTTAAATTTCACAATAATCGAATCTATTTTTCTGCATTGATAAAATATGTTTCTACATTAATAAAATTTGCTCTCTGCACATCGTGTTAACTGTATATTCAAATCTGCTTACTACATTCATAATTTTTTTTTCTATATTAATTAAAATTGTTCATTGTTTTCTCATAAAAATTGTTCACTGTTTTCTGCATAAAATATTTCTAGCATTCTGCATACAATTATTTTTTGTTCAGCATTATTTAAAAAATTGTTCACTCTCTTTTCAGCATAAATTATCCTCTGTTAGCATTGGCGTGGTTATTGCACTAAATGGTTTTTGTGTTTTTTTAAAATATGTAACCAGATGAATAATGGACAAACTCCATGAAAGAAATATGAATGATTCATATAAATCACCTAATGGTAAATGCCTCAAATAAATCCAAAGAGCAACTAATAATCCTACTATACAGACAAAAGTAGTTATTATGCCTTTTGGACGAATCATATAGTCCTAAGGTTGTATGTAAACATGTTTGTTGTATGTAAACATGCAATGAACAGTGAATAATTTATGCAGAAAAAACAGTGAACAATTTTTCAAATAATGCTGAACAAAAAATAGTTTTATGCAAAATGCTAAAAAAAGTTTATGTAGAAAACAGTGAACAGTTTTAATTAATACAGAAAATAGATTTTATGAATGCAGTAAGCAGATTTGAATATACAGTAAATATGATGTAGCACCAACTATGGCATAAGTAGTTTTTTGAAGACACGTCACCAGCCTACTGCTGTAGCACCAACTGTAGTCATACGAACAAAATGCGCCAACAAACGCCACTGTTTCACACATGCTGCTCAACAACTCAGCACTGTTTCACACAATGTCCAATCATATCATCCATATTCATGTGAATACTTAAATATATGAATAATTGTACCCTGGTGCCAGAGACATAGCACCGTGTCAATTAAGTATGATGCTCTGTTCAAGAACATTGCAACTACCACCCACATCTTCAAATCTCACTGTGACATTGGGAACATTTAAAATCCTGTTCATGTAGTGTTTTTCCAGCCTGTATTGATATGACAAGTCCTAATAATTGAAATTATAATGCTTGGAACATAAAATGAGGTTATAAATGCACTACAATAATGATCTTATTTCCATCCCACTAACTTCGTAGATTGACTAAGTTATGAGTCGCAACTCCTCAACATCAAATCGTACAATGCGAAACAAGTTTGGATTTATTTCAACAAATGGATTATCACAAGTTCCAGCAGATCAACAACTACAAATATACACAGACCACTATAGAGGGAAATAGGTTGGAAAGAAGAGAGATTTCGTTAATATGCCAATATACACGTACGAGAGTCTTGGAAGCGTTGGACACATTACTGTCGGCAAACCTACAAAACTAAGTACAAATACCACTGCAATAGAGTTCACCGTGGCAAAACCACCATGGTCAACCCTATACGAGAAGAGGTGTGAGTGGAGGTGTATTGTTGATGGCATGAGTTATGAGTTCGTAAGGCATGCTCAGTCGAGTTACCTAGAGATGAACCTGCCAACATACTTGCTTGTCTTGAACAAGAGAACAATCAAATGCAAAGGCGATTAGACCGTTTTCATGCAATCCAAAAAGCTAGAAAGCATCTAAAGCCATCAAGTCTATTAATGAAGTTACTGCGTTAGATGATGAAAAAGATATTTCAAACTTCTTAGATTTAAGCAATGATGATTTCCAAAAATTTCTACCTATGAACATTAGATGTTGTTGTTCATGTCTGACAACTGATGATTATGTACATTCAACTTTTGCAAATTTAAAGATTAACTATTCATTAGTTTTGGCTAAGTTTATATGAAATCACTTGCTCATTTTTTCTCTGCTGTTCTTTGTTGCTACATATGATTCTTGTGCTTTGGTTAGACAATGTCCTCTGCTTTGTAATGTATGAAACACCTTAGGAAGTGAAATGCCTCCAGTTAGATATGTCGATGTTTCCAATATTCTGTTTTTGAAATGTTACACACATAACAATTATCACCCAAATTAGATTTATTGTACATTACTTGTAGCAAAATTTAATAGATTCAATACATACAGACTCATCCAAACCACACAGACCAACCACTCTTTCGAAAAAAAACCATATGTCTCCTAAAGCAAGGACTCGCCACGTGAATACACAAATATGCAACCCTTTGCAATGCATCGTTTTCAAGGATGCAGAGCATCCTTGGAAAGTTTATGCATCAATTTTTGGGGAGAGTTATGTCCACCATTAGCTCCCATAATCAAACGTATATGACCACGATGTTTGATCGAACAGTCGAGTAAATATGTATTCAAAATCTGCAGCGTAACAGTAATTGGCTACGATTACAAGAGATATTTCAATGTTTCAAGCTGTATGGCTACTTAATTTGTAAGAGTGATGGTTCTGAGAGCAAAGTGATGCTTTTAATGTACATATTTATGAGATGTGATTGCTTGACAGCTCAGTTTCAGGGTTCAAGATGGCTTTACCATGTGCTATTACTTTTAACCAGTAGTCACAAATTATGGGAAGAGTGTTTTGACTAGCATCCATGAAAATGACCAAAGATAATAAATAGCTTGGCACTGTTGAGCCCTGACTAGAAGTACCCAAGTGCTATTACTTCTAACCAATAGTCACAGATTATGAGAAGCATCCATGATGAGTTGTCCACCATTGCTACACTGATGTTCGCAATGCTGCATGTGCTGCTCAACGATTTGGTACGTTCTTTGATTTTCCGTTGAGTTTACACGATTTTGTTCATTCAACGATTTTGAATTTTTCAAGAAATTCGGATGATCAATACATTAGTACATAGTTTTCCATTTAATTTTCACGATTTTGTACATTTAACGAATTCAAACTTTTCCAAAAATTCAGACTATCTGTACATCTAATTTACACAATATAAGTTTCTACTTTTAAGATTTTATACATTCAACGAATAAATTTTGTCTTTTACAAATTCGATCAATTTGTACATCTAATGTACACAATTTTCTCTTGAATTTTCACGATTTTGTACATTTGACAACTTCAAATTTGGAAACAGATTTGGATGATTTGTACATCTAATGTAATTAATTTTCCATTGAGTTTACTCAATTTGGTATGTTCTTCAATTTTCATTTGAATTTTCACGATTTTACACTCAACGAATTCAAAATTTTCAACAAATTTGTACTATTTGTACATCTAATGTACACAATTTTCCCTTGAGTTTTCAAAGTTTTGTACATTCAACGAATTCAAATTTTTAAACAAATTCATAGGATCTGTACATCTAACATACATACTTTTCCATTGAATTTTCATTCTTTTGTACACTCAACGAAGTCAAATTTCTCAACATGTCTAGACTATCTGTACATCTTATGTACACATTCACGATGGTACATTCATTGATTTTCCATCAATTTTACCTGAATTTCTACATTCAACTAATTCGAACTTTTTAAAAAATTCGAATTATTCGAGGCATTTACCATTAGGTGATTTATACGAATCATTCATTTTTCTTTCATGGAGTTTGTCCATTATTCATATGGTTACATATTTAAAAAAAACACAAAAACCATTTAAGTGCAATAATCGCACCAATGCTAAAAACAGTTTATGCACAAAACAACGAAATTTTTTTATGAGAAAACAGTGAATAGTTTTAATTAATGCAAAACAGATTTCATGAATGTAGTAAGCAGATTTGAATATACAGTAAACATGATGTGCAGAGAGCAAATTTTATTAATGTAGAAATAGATTTTATCAATGCGAAAAAATAGATTTGATTATTGTCAAGTTTAAATATGAAAAAGCATTCATATTTGGCTTTTAAATTTAGAAAACATGATTTCACTAAGTGTTTTATGAGAAAACAGTGAACAATTTATGCAGTGAACAGAGAATAATTTATGCAAAAAAAAGAGAGAACAATTTTATAAATAATGTTGAACAGAAAATTATTTTATGTAGAATGCTAGAAATAGTTAATGCAAAAAACAATGAACAATTTTAATGAGAAAATAATGAACAGTTTTAAATAATGCAGAAAACAGATTTTATGAATGCAGTAAGCAGATTCATATATACAGTAAACATGATGTGCCGAGAGAAAATTTATTAATGTAGAAATAGATTTTATCAATGCAGAAAAACAGATTTGATTATTGTGAAATTTAAACATGAAAAAGCATGCAGATTTGGCTTTTAAATTTAGATAACACAATTTCAGGAGGTGTTTTATGAGAAAACAGTGAACAATTTTTTAAATAGTGAACATAAAATAATTTTATGCAGAATGCTAGAAATAGTTTATGCAGAAAACAGTGAACAATTTTTATGAGAGAACAATGAATAATTTTAATTAATGCAAAAAATAGATTTTATGAATGCAGTAAGCAGATCTGAATATGCAGTAAACATGATGTGCAGAGAGCAAATTTTATTAATGTAGAAACAGATTTTATCAATGCAGAAAAATACATTCGATTATTGTGAAATTCAAAGATGAACAGACATTCAGATTTGGCTTTTAAATTTAGAAAATACAATTTCACTAGGTATTTTATGAGAAAACAGTGAATAATTTATACTGTGAACAGAGAATAATTTATGCAAAAAAGAGAGAACAATTTTTTAAATAATGCTGAGCAGAAAGTTATTTTATGTAGAATGCTAGAAATAGTTAATGCAGAAAACAATGAACAATTTTAAATAATGTAGAAAACAGATTTTATGAATGTAGTAAGAAGATTCATATATACAGTAAACATGATGTGCAGAGAGAAAATTTATTAATGTAGAAATAGATTTTATCAATGCAGAAAAACATATTCGATTATTGTGAAATTTAAACATGAAAAATCATGCAGATTTGGCTTTTAAATTTAGATAACACAATTTCAGGAGGTGTTTTATGAGAAAACAATGAACAATTTTTTAAATAGTGAACATAAAATAATTTTATGCAGAATGCTAGAAATAGTTTATGTAGAAAACAGTGAACAATTTTTATGAGAGAACAATGTATAGTTTTAATTAATGCAAAAAACAGATTTTATGAATGCAGCAAGCAGATCTGAATATGCAGTAAACATGATGTGTAGAGAGTAAATTTTATTAATGTAGAAACATATTTTATCAATGCAGAAAAATAGATTCGATTATTGTGAAATTCAAAGATGAAAAGACATTCAGATTTGGCTTTTAAATTTAGAAAACACAATTTCACTAGGTGTTTTATGAGAAAACAGTGAATAATTTATGCTGTGAACAGAGAATAATTTATGCAAAAAAAAGAGTGAACAATTTTTTAAATAATGTTGAATAGAAAATAATTTTATGCAGAATGCTAGAAATAGTTTATGCAGAAAACAGTGAACAATTTTTATAAGAAAACAATGAACAATTTTAATTAATGTAGAAAACAAATTTTATGAATGCAGAGAGAAATTTTATGAATATACAGTAAACATGATGTGCAGAGAGCAAATTTTATTTATGTAGAAACAGATTTTATCAATGCAGAAAAACAGATTCGATTATTGTGAAATTCAAACATGAAAAAGCATACAGATTTGGCTTTTAAATTTAGTGAACACAATTTCAGGAGGTATTTTATGAGAAAACAGTGAACAATATCTATTGGCGCATGTGGTTCGTATGACTACAGTTAGTGCTACAGCAGCAGGCTGGTGACGTGTCTTTAAAAAACTACTTATGCCACAGTTGGTGCTACATCATGTTTACTGTATATTCAAATTTGCTTACTGCATACATAAAATCTGTTATCCGTATTTATAAAAACTGTTCACTATTGTCTCATAAAAATTGTTCATTGTTTTCTACAAAAGCTATTTTCTGTTCAACATTATTTGAAAAATTATTCACTATTTTTTCTACATAAAATTATTCACCGTTCACTGCATGTTTACATACAACCTTAGGACTATATGATTCGTCCAAAAAAGGCATAATACCTACTTTTGTCTGTATTGTAGGATTATTAGTTACTCTTTGGATTTATTCAAGGCATTTAAAATTAGGTTATTTATATGAATCATTCATTTTTCTTTTATGGAGTTTGTCCATTATTCATATGGTTACATATTTCAAAAAACACAAAAACCATTTAAGTGCAATAACCACGTTAATGCTAAAAACAGTTTATGCAGAAACCAATGAACAATGTTTATGAGAAAACAACGAACAATTTTAATTAATGCTGAAAACAGATTTTATGAGTGTAGTAAGCAGATTTGAATATATAGTAAACATGATGTGCAGAGAGCAAATTTTATTAATGTAGAAACAAATTTTATCAATGCAAAAAAACAGATTCGATTATTGTGAATTTAAACATGAAAATTGGCTTTTAAATTTAGAGAACACAATTTCAAGAGGTGTTTTATGAGAAAATAGTGAACATAAAATAATTTATGCAAAAATGAGAGTGAGAAATTTTTTAAATAATGCTGAATCGAAAATAATTTTATGCAGAATGCTAGAAATAGTTTATGCAGAAAACAATGAACAATTTTTATGAGAAAACAATAAATAGTTTTAATTAATGCTAAAAACAGATTTTATGAATGTAGTAAGTAGATTCGAATATACAGTAAACATGATGTGCAGAGAGCAAATTTTATTAATGTAGAAACAGATTTTATCAATGCAGAAAAATAGATTCGATTATTGTGAAATTCAAACATGAAAAAGCATTCAGATTTGGCTTTTAAATTTAGAAAACACGATTTCACTAGGTTTTTATGAGAAAACAGAGAATAATTTATGCAGAAAAGAAAGTGAACAATTTTTTAAATAATGCTGAACAGAAAATAATTTTATGTAGAATGCTAGAAATAGTTTATGCAGAATACAATGAACAATTTTTATGAGAAAACAATGAACAATTTTAATTAATGTAGAAAACAAATTTTATGAATGCAATATGCAAATTTGAATATACAGTAAACATGATGTGCAAATAGCAAATTTTATTAATATAGAAACATATTTTATCAATGCAGAAAAACATATTCGATTATTGTGACATTTAAACATGAAAAAACATACAGATTTGGCTTTTAAATTTAGTGAACACAATTTCAAGAGGTATTTTATGAGAAAAAAGTGAACAATATCTATTGGCGCATGTGGTGTGTATGACTACAGTTGGTGCTATAGCAGCAGGCTGGTGACGTGTCTTCAAAAAACTACTCATGCCACAGTTGGTGCTACATCATGTTTGCTGTATATTCAAATTTGCTTACTGCATACATAAAATCTATTTTATGTATTAATTAAAACTGTTTCACTGTTTTCTACAAAAACTATTTTTAGCATTCTGCATAAAAACTTTTTTCTGTTCAGCATTATTAGAAAAAAATTTCACTATTTTTTCGGCATAAAATTATTCACCGTTCGCTGCATGTTTACATACAATAAACATGTTTACATACAACCTTAGGACTATATGATTCATCCAAAAACAGCATAATACCTACTTTTGTCTGTATAGTAGGATTATTAGTTACTCTTTGGATTTATTCAAGGCATTTAGCATTAGGTTATTTATATGAATCATTCATTTTGCTTTCATGGAGTTTGTCCATTATTCATATGTTACATATTTTAAAAAACACAAAAACCATTTAAGTGCAATAACCACGCCAATGCTAAAAACAATTTATGCAAAAAACAGTGAACAATGTTTAAAAGAAAACAATGAACAATTTTAATTAATGTAGAAAACAGATTTTATGAGTGCAGTAAGCAGATTTGAATATATAGTAAACATGATGTGCAGAGAGCAAATTTTATTAATGTAGAAATAAATTTTATCAATGCAGAAAAACAGATTCGATTATTGTGAAATTTGAACATGAAAAAACATACAAATTTGGCTTTTAAATTTAGAGAACACAATTTCAAGAGGTGTTTTATGAGAAAACAGTGAACAATTTTTTAAATAGTGAACATAAAATAATTTATGCAGAAATGATAGTGAGCAATTTTTTAAGTAATGCTGAACAGAAAATAATTTTATGCAAAATGCTAGAGATAGTTTATGCAGAAAATAGTGAACAGTTTTTATGAGAAAACAATGAATAGTTTTAATTAATGCAGAAAACAGATTTTATGAATGCAGTATGCAGATACGAATATACAGTAAACATGATGTGAAGAGAGCAAATTTTAATAATGTAGAAACAGATTTTATCAATGCAGAAAAATAGATTTGATTATTGTGAAATTCAAACATGCAAAAGCATTGAGATTTGCCTTTTAAATTTAGAAAACACGATTTCACTAGGTTTTTATGAGAAAATAGAGAATAATTTATGCTGAAAAGAGAGTGAACAATTTTTTAAATAATGCTGAACAAAAAATAATTTTATGTAGAATGCTTGAAATAGTTTATACAGAAAATAGTGAACAATTTTTATGAGAAAACAAATTTTATGAATGTAGTAAGCAGATTTGAATATAGAGTAAACATGATGTGCAGAGAGCAAATTTTATTAATGTAGAAACATATTTTATCAATGCAGAAAAAACATATTCGATTATTGTGAAATTTAAACATGAAAAAGCATACAGATTTGGCTTTTAAATTTAGAGAACACAATTTTAGGAGGTGTATTATGAGAAAATAGTGAATAATATCTAAACATGGGGTGCTACAACTCGCAAAGAAAAAAAGTTACCAAAGCGACTTTCACATCATCAGCCAAACATTTAGATATACAAAAAAAAAAAAATGTTTCACATTCCTCTTAGAAACTCTGCAAGTCAAGAACTTACATATCCACATGTGGTAAAGCTTAAGTTCTTCTTTATATCCGAGTGGTCCACTCTTTCTGCAATACTTATGAATCATTTGACCATATGGTAATTCCAAACAGGATTGATAAAGTAACAATATGTAGCTTAAACTTCTTTCAGTGTGCCCATGGCTAAAAATGGAGTAAGAATTTTCTTTTACATGTTGTTCTAATTTCTCATTGTAACCCCAATATTTTAACCAATTTGACCATAATGCTTCCGAAAAGTAAGAAATTGATGAGTGTGTTAAAAATGAATGAACAAGGGGTATGAGTGGCTTACAAATTCATGTTTTGAAATTAAAATCTCTATATTTTACAATGCTTCTATTTAAATAAATAAAACCATAAAAAAACTACTTATTTTTATGTTTATGTTTATTTGTCGATTATCCAAAAAAAAAAAAAATTATAAGGAACTTTAGTTTACCAAGCTCAAGTTCCATATTACAAGGAACTCGAGCTTGGTGAGCGCGAGTACCATAGAAAAAAAATAACTAGAATTTTATTTACAAAGAATTTGAGCTTGGCATGCTCAAGTATTGTGTTGCATGGAACTTGAGTTTACCAAGCTCAAGTACCACTTTATTTTTTTTAATTGCACAAATTCCAGGTCAGTAGCGCCAAGGTGGAAAGAAACTAAGAACTCAAGTTTACTAAACTCGAGTTTAGTGAGCTCAGGTACACAAAAAGTGGTAGATTCCCATTTAGTTCCGAACCAGTGTTTAATTGCTATAATTTTATGAAAATAGTGGTATTTGGTCATTTTCACCGGTAAAAGTTAGCTGAAATAGTATAGTGAGACTTATGAATAATACAAAAAAGTAAAAAGAAACCCATGAATAGTAACAAAAATGAGCTGAATAGTAAAATAAGTTAGCAAATGTAATCGTGCCAAACGAACACTTAAATTGTAAATTCGTAATTATAAACATTATGCTTGTAAGTTATTAAAGTAGAATATTTTGTTATCATAATTGTAAAGAATTTTAGTCTTGTACAAAACTATTAGAATTGGATGGATTTGAAGAGTTTCAAGTTTTTTGATTTGTTTGTTTTTTTCCCTTCACATGTATAATAATAACACTATAATTGAATAATAGTAGGTACCCACTTAATGAAAAAAAAGAAGAAGGTATTATATGTAGTTTATTTACTTGATTGATTTGATTTTTTCTCTTTAAAAATTTGGCATTTTTTTTAAAAAAATGTAGAATACAGGTCCGCCGGAACCCACTCACAACTCAAATTGCCTAACTCGTTAAAAATGACTCGTTTTTTAACACGGCCTATATTTAATCCACAACCCAATTGACCCGACCCGAACATTTGTCATATCTACCCTTAAGACTTACATTAATCAAACCCATAATAATAATAATAAGATCTATCCATGAATAATAATAATAATAATAATAATAATAATAATAATAATAATATCAATATCAATATGTGGGACCAAAAAAAAAAAATCATCACCCAATTTTCCTTTTTTTTTTCATCATTAAATATAATTTACCTTTTTTTCTTTCAACTATAATGATAACAATAATGGTAAGGATAATAGGACACCATGGTTGGTAATAGTGTACAAAATTAAAATAACGAGAAGGGACAAGATGATTGTAGAAGTAATAGCAGATGATGCGGGCGGTGCCGCCGCGTTCCTGAATATCATGTCAAAGTAGCCACCACTCCCTCCGTCGCTATACCCACCATCGCCACTGCTGGTGCCGCCGGGGCTGGTCCCACTTGAGATAGGCTCACTGCTATCTTGCCCATCTCTGCACAATGTTTTTAAATACAAATTAATAAAATATATGACACAATATAAAGACATACAATATTCTGTGTAATAATTAGAATATTTTGCTGAGAGAGAGTGTAATAATTAGAATTAAGTTGTTAGTAGTTGGGATATCAAATATTCAACGAAAATTAATTGAATATGATAAGAGTTTGTTGAGAGTTTTTTAAATAATTGAGAATTAGACTTCCTTCAAGTCCTACATTCCCTGGACACAACCAAATTCCTGACTATCAAAATTTGGTTCAAAAGTCCAATCAAAATCCATGTAGCCATGTCTATTGTCCCAATGAACAAGCAAATAGGCAAATTGAGGGAAAAGGAATGGGACCTCATAGGGGGATAAAGAGTTGCTATGTGGGCCTGAATTTTGAAAAAAAAAAAAAAAAAAAAAGTGTATAGAATTGTACAGGTATCATTCAAATATTTTATTCTTGAAGAAGACCTTTAAAGTTACAACAATGCTATTAGAATCATTGGTTACATTACAATACAATTTATTTAAACATGGAAACAAATCAATTTTTGCTGAAAATTCTATTTGAAGATATGAATTACCTACTTAAAGAAAAGGTAGTTTCGTAAGAGATTAAGGCCCATTGCAGATTGCACAACCATTAAAAAAGAAGAGTTTTAAGAGCTCCAAAATTCTTTACAAAACTTGGCAATAGTCTACAAATAGCTTCAAATTTAATGGGTCCATATCCTTCAAAATGAACTAAAGCTCCAATTCGAAAAAGTTGGCAATCCACTAAAAAAATAGCTTTAATGGGGTCCTTCAGCTAAAGTTGAGATTTGGAGCTTTTAATCAAAATCTCTATACAACAAAAAGCTCTTCTACTAAACTCTATAGTTAAAAATCTACTTCCTCCTAATGCCAAAACAGATATAATATTACGCTCACTCTTATAATTTAGGAACAAGGAAACATAAATGGTCAATTGTTCTACAACTTGAGTTTTGAATCAAACATCATAATGAATTTCCATATTCAAATCTTGTTGGATTTTGTATACTAATTACTAATAATTGTTAATGAGCACGGTACACTAATTAGTAATTAGTAGCCAGCTACCCATAAACTCGGCTGGATCAAAAAAGCCTATAATAAAATAGACAAGTAGTAGAGAGAGGAATGGGATACAGCAAATAAATTCACAGAAAAAAGCCCCTTTCCCAATACTGAAGCAGCTAGCGTAGTTGTCTTGTCTATTTACTGGTGTATATCAAAATCAGAATGGGCCTCCAAAAGTTCTGATAAATATATAACGAGGGCCCCACATTTTCGGGCTGGAAAGCAGAAGAAAAGAATAAACTGACTCACCTCTCTCCCTACAAACACATGTACCGGAACATGGCCTGCTGTGACTGTCCTACTCACTGATCACACTCTCAGATTTCAACTCACATTTTTCCCTGTTTCCACGCATGCACCCACCTCTCTTTCTATTTCCCTTTAAAAATGACGTCCGCAACCAATTTTTAAAGTGACAGATAAAAAAAAAGAAAGTAATTTCAGTACTTTTTTGTTTGTACGCATTAATACCATATTGTTGATATTTTTTGGTGTCTTTTTTTTCTTTTGTATAAAAACTTTGTGATTTATTAGAAAAATATTTTTATTTTAAACTTATAATTTAAAAATGCAACAAATTAAACAAAGTAAGTTCAAAAATAGAAAATTAAACTTTGAGATTAATAAAGACAACAAATTAATCCTCACTAATTTTCTTTGAAGTTTAATATAATAATAATATTTTTTGTATCGTCTCATAAACGTGTTTATACTTATACCCCACCTCTCTCTCTCCCAACTTTATATATAGATTTTTGTAATGAAAAAGATGCTTGGTATTTACATACCACATGGGAAATTTGACTTTAGTGTATTGTCCTAAAGATAAGTGGGGGACCTAAAAATGAGCTCAACCGAAATAAATTTTGCCAAACGAAAACTTATAATTGTCTAAAACTTATAAGCTCAACTCTTAACTTATAATTTTTATATAAATTTTTTAAAACTTTTTTTTTTCAAAGTTTAGGAGTTTATTTGGAATCCGCATATTTTGCTGAAACTGAAAATTTTTTACAAAAAATAACATAAATAAAAGTAAAAATTAGTTGAAATATTACAATAAAACCCATAAATAATATTTAAAAGTACAATAAAACCTATAAATAATAGCAAAAATAAATTAGGTAGTAAAATAAACCGACAAATATAATTTTTACCCAACAACCCTTATTTATCATTTAAAACACTCTAAAAAGCTAAATAAACTGTTTTGGCAAAATTATCCTAAATTTTCTCCTTAGAAAAAGGCTTTTGACATCCTGGTGGGTACCAGTGTCCAGACCACATGCTTAGGTCAAAAGAGTCAAAACAAAACGCAAAAAAAAAAAAAAAAAAAAAAAAAAAAAAGTGTATTTACCAATGAGAAAAAAAGATATGGTGCTATACTGCTAAGCATCCATGTAGGGATTGGGGAAGACAAAGGCAAAGACTAAAAACTAAAAAGAGACAAGTGAACTGAAAGGCTGATTCGTCAGCGAGATTCCCAATGCCTGAAACATCACGTGCACCGATGAAAAGACCCACACTCTGTAACTTACAATTTTTTTTGCTTGTTTTAATGACATATACACCCTTATTTTAGTGCTGCTAAAGTGAGTTTTTAGCGAAAACCCAGGTCATGAAAGCGATAAAAAAAAAAAAAAAAAAGCGACAAAAAAAAAAGAGCCAAATTGAAATTATAAAAATAATTGGAAGTATTTCCAACTAACAACAACCTGTTCCTCTGACAATGTCCAAGAGCAAAAGTTCAAAAAGGATGGACAACAAGTAATTAGGTTTAAGGGGTATGTTTGTAATTCCAGGAAGAAGTGTATTTTACTATTTTCGGTATTTATAAAAGGATTATGTTTGTAAATTTTTTTTTTTAAATGACTAATTTTTTTAAATTTTTAATAAAAAATTTCTTTTAAACAATACATGTAATTTTTAACTTTAAAATGTTTTTTATTAAATATATGTAAGTGAAAAAGTATATAAAAATATGTGTAATATTGTTTAAAAACTGAAAATTGTTATTTGAAATTATATACCAAACCCTCACTAAATATTTTAAAAAATAAATATGTAAAATAAAAAATATTAATAAGTAATTTCCTATACTAAAAATGGACAGAATTTTTTGGGTGATTAGATATAATATTCGATACGACATGAATACACTTATCAGTGATTGGTTGTATTGTTTTTAAAAAGTCAATATCACGTGGCTCTTTCGATTTAGTGTTTAACTTTTGAAACATCAAAATTATGCTTTGTTAAACGCTCCAATCAAAATTTTTTTTTTTTTTTTTTTCTTTTTGAGCCCGCAGTTTTCAGCGCTTAGAGACCGTAAACTGTTGTTTCAACTTTATCAAACGTATACTTACTTTGACAGGTAGTGCAGTTGTTTCTGTTTAAGTAGAAAATAATAGTGGTGAAAAGTTACAGTAGTGTGTAACACATTACTTGTACTATTTTATTAAAAAATCCTTCCTTGTTTAATGATTGAGTTAGTAGTCAATTTTTGATTAAAAATTTTTTTATTCAAGTAATTTTAAATAAATGAGTTTTTTTAGTAGAATAGTAGACTACGTTATTTGTCCACCCTAAAACCTTATAATTTATGGTTGTGAGATGGTGGTGGGATCATCGGAGCACGTACCTGGCCCCGCCGAAGACGCCGGCGTTCATGGTGAGTTGGTTAATGAGTCCAGCGTTGAAGGGATTCACACTGGATGCCTTGGCGTACTGGATACTGGCCCCAGCGCCTGAGGGTACGAAGAATGCTCCATTTACCATTATGTCCCCATCTGTCCTCCAGTTCCACCCTGTCCACTCTCCCTCGTCTGTGTCCACGCGCTTTGTCACCTATCAACCAAATCAAAATCATCATAAAGCCAGCGTATAATACATGATGTGAATTTAGGACCCACGCGCTGACAGTACAGTTTTGTTGCTAGTAACTCCAAGAAGTAAAAGGATGAATTATCAATTATGTTTCTATCGATGGAAATGGACTTGTTAACTCTGTAGTGTGTGTATACACTGACATTGTTTCGGTCTTTTCTCGCCATAACCTCCCTTTAGCTTTGAGGCCCTGGTCCACTCAGATCTTTTACACTTTTAGAAAGCTGGACCCATTTCCTAAACGACACAGTGTTTCCAAATTCTCAAATTTCTAAATAGTAATTAACTAATTGTAGGGATACATGAAAATTGTTTGACTAACAAGTAAGCGTCATTTCTATAACTATCAAATAATGCTATAATTATTTTTTTTGTTAATATGTTATTAACATAATATCATTTAATACCAAATACTTCTCCAAGTCAAACGGCAGCCGGCCTCAATTTCAAAACCTTAAAAAGGTAAGACCTTCAAGTCAGCTGCTCAATTTTTTCCAGTCCAAGTGGCCATACCATACTTGTTGCGCAAATCTTCTCACAAATCCAACTGACCCCCTCCCTATGCAAACGACCCAAAAAAATAATGCAGTAACGACGACGAGCGGCGCGTAAACACAGGCGCCACCTCTGCAAGTGGGATAATCCAGCCACAGCTAATTATTCAATTACACTACAGACAGAAACCCAAAAAGGTGACCATGTGGGTCTCACGCTGTATCACAAATATCATTAAACAATCATTTCCCTTTTCACAAACCACAAACCCCCCCTAAACCCATTTCACACCAACCAATCAGAACAAAGATAAAAACCCAACCAATTAAAAAAAATAACGAAATTACCTCTTTGGCATTTTCATCAGAGGGAGCAGTGTAGCGATTACCCTGACTATTAATAGTAGGATTAGCACTTCCACCAATCGCATACATCTCCCACTGCGTGAAATCATTGTTGACCACGTGTATGTACCCGCGCCTACACCTAGGCATACGCTGCACCAGCGCCTCACCGAAGTGGTTAAAAGCGATCGTAACTTGCATCCCCGAATCCATCGTGTACTGGTCATTGTGACCCAGCAGCATGACCTCGTCGTGGTGCGAGAAATAATTATTGGAGATAGTGATCCCTGTGGACCCCATTATTGCATCGATCAATCCGTCCGCGCAGTACGATAAGGAGCAGTGGTCGATCCAGATTTGGTGCGCGGAGAACAGGGAGATGCCGTCGCCGTCCGATACGCCCCTCCACCCTGCGTGGGTCGGGGAGGACCGCACGATTGTGTGGCCCGAGGGCTTGCAGTGGTTCACGTGGATGTTGTGGATGATAATGTTGGACACGTACTGGAGTGTGATGCAGCCGTTGCCGGTCACGTGGACGTTCCCGCCTCGGCCGTCGACGGTCTTGAAGCTGTTGAAGATGAGCTCGTGTTTGAGCTTTATGGTCATGTCCGCAGAGAATATAATCCTGACAAAAGAAAAGTAGATTGTTATGTGTTTGATAAAATGCCTAAGAGAGAGAGAGAGTGTGTGTTTTGTGTTTTTAAGTGAGAGCAGTACCAGAGGGGCTCGTCTTGGATAACGGCGTGGCGGAGAGTGCCCGGGATGGGGTTGGCGGCGTCACGATCCGAAGAGTCGGTGACGACGTAGATCCGGCCGCCTTTGCCGCCGAGTGCGGTGCGGCCGAAGCCGATGGCACAGTCTGCGAGTCTTTGGCGGTTGTTTTCCCAGTTTGGGTCGCAGCGCCAGCAGTCGTCGATGGGGTTTCCGGTGAGGCATGCTGGTTGGTTGTCCTTTGCTTGGAGAGATAACATTTGTCTTCGTGTGATAGAGGCATTGACGCTACTGCAAAAGCAAAACATAAAGAAAGGAAGGGTGAGACAGAGGGAAAGGAATTTTAATACTCTGCTTTGTTTGTGAAAAATGTTGAAATGAGAGAAAAATGAGGGTTGCCCAGATGGGGGGTTTTTGTTGTTTTGGACTAAAATGCTTGAAATTTTGTGAATACTTGACTTTGTAATGAGAAAAGATTGGATTTTTCTAGTTGTGGTTTATTAATATTGGGGAGAATCCAGGTGGGTGGGGATGTTTCATGTTTGAGACTAAACTCTTCAAAATGAGGCAAACTTAGAATGTAAAGACAATGAAACAAGCAAATGAGCAAAACCCATGTGGGGGATTTTGAGTTTTTGGGTGTAGTGTAGTACTGCAACCATGACTGTTACCTTTGTACATGTTGAACAACAGCTTCAGGGTCAGGGTGCTGGTGAGGGAGGGTGAGATTGTAGATAATGGCTTTGGCGAGAAAAGAAGGAGAAGAGCTCAAGAGAAGACATATAAAGAAAATGCAGGTGGGACGAAGCATCTTGAAGGAACAATAATAATGGTGTGTGGGTTATTTGATTTGTTGTTAGCTACTGTAAAGCAGACTCTTTGAGATGTGTCTGGCTTGGCCAAGAGCTTAAAGGCTTGCCCAAGAGCTTAAAGGCTTGCCCTTGAATGCACAGCTAGGACTCAGCAGCAAACAACTTAGGATGCTGCAAAATTTGGGAAAATGTGATGTCTTTATATAGTAAAACAGGTTTATAATTATAATAAATAATTACTGCTGCAAATTGTAGCAATAATTATAATCTAAAAATGTGGTTAGGGTTTTGGAGGGTTTAATGTTTTATATTAACAGGGAAGAAAGGAAGAGAAGGCGAGGTGGGTGTGCCTCTGATATATATATAGCTAAGGTATCATAGACAATGGAAGAGGAGGAGGAGAGAGAATGGATCTCTTTCTCATTCAAATTGTCCCTTCCACACACTCCCTCAGTAGCTCACATTCCTACCTTGCGTGGTAATCATTCGAGGGAGAGTAGAAAGATAACATTCTAAAAGATAATGAGCAAGAAATAGAAAGATGGACAAAACGTTGAAGCCCTTTCTTTACCCGTAAAACTAGTTTTTCAGCTTTGTCTGCGCGTTAAGAATCTTTAAGGGAAGGATTTATTACAATAATCATTCTCGAATTTAGACAAAAACTTTCTTGGTGAGAAAAGATTGTAGGTTAGAGTAGTAATCAAGATTCCAGCCAGGTTTAGGTAATTTTGGTTTCGGTAAAAGTAAATCAATGAGAATGGAGACACGGGCGCCCTTAGTTTTATAAAGCGCTCCTACAAGTTAAAAAGGGCCAGACAAAAAAAAAAAAAGCCCTCTTTCTGTTTGGAAATTGTATGTCTATGTCAAATGATTAATTTGAGTTGAAAATAGGTAGATGAAAAATAAGAAGAGGAAAATAAGGTGAAAAATTGCATTTTATACTGTTTAGTTGAACGGGGGAGGGGGAGAAAAGTGGTGGAACTCACAAGTTTTCTCTCATTCCTTCCAAAATACAATCTCTCCAAATTGGAGAGAAAATTAGAGTGAAAAGTTCAAAAAAAAAATTTTTGACAAAATTGTCTCCGCTTATCTGGTTTTTTTTTCTTTTTTTTCTTTTGACTTTTTCACTGTAGCGTTGGTTTTTTTTTCTTTTGACTTTCCACGTTGTTGTTGTTGTTTTTTTTTTTTTTTTTTTTTTGCTTTTTATTTGTATCTTTTGTTTGGTCAGTGGGTTCTTTTTTTCTTTCTTTTTCTCTTAAATTTTATTTTATTTTTTTTTAAAAAAATACTTTTGGATGATTTCTTGTGCTATTTTTTTTGAAGTGTCCACTATCATTTATACACAATTTTTTAGTATAATGCATTACTTTCTCTTTTATTTAAAAGAGACATTATGGTAAATTTATACAAACCTTGTTTTCAACCAAATCAAAAAAATTTCCATCTTTCTACTTTTTCACTATCTCAACTAAACACAACTGAAGAAAATTAAAAACTTTTCTACTCTCCTACTTTTCCATCCTCTCTTTATTTTTATCCTCTCACTTTTCCATCATCCCAACCAAACAAACAAACCCTAACAGTAAACTGAAATTTTATTTGTATACAAATCGACTTAATGGAATTAGCTAATGAGCAACAAAGGGATTGACTTAGAATGAGTTTGGATCAAGCGTTTCAGCTGGCGTTTGCGTTTGGCATTGGAAAAGTGGGTCTCACGGCAACTCTGTACACGTCAAATTATGTATTTTGCTAGGTCCCACAAGGCACTATTTGTATTTAAAAATTATTTTGCTATAGTATTTTTAGCAATAAATTTTCAATTTTTAGCAATAAGCGATATTCAAACAAACTTTTAGCCTCCATTTTGGAAGTGCGTTTGCATTTCCTAGTGGAGCTTTTTTTTTGTTTTTTTTTGTTTAGGTTAGTGAGTTATGTTTACTCATTTTATTTCTTCTAAATTTTTTGGCTTTCATCAATATTTAACAAATTTTTAAAATAAATTATTATAATTCGCATAATATAATCAAATTATATCTAAATTTACAAATTCAATCATACTAATTCTCAAAATAATATAGTAAATCAAATTTCCAACAAAATGGCAAGCTTAATTTTATAGACACATTTGCCTTGTCAAGGGTTGTAAACGAGTAGTTTGTTGAGTATTAATGTTTGACTAAGGTTGACAAAAAAAGTAAAATGTTTAAACTCGAACCAAGTTTACGAACCATGTTCGAACTTAAGCTCATCAAAGCATCCCAAAGTTTGAGCTTAGCTTGAATCATTAGCCAAGCTAAGCCCAAGCTCAATATCAAGCTTTTAAGCTTGAAATCTAAAAAAAGTACAATATTAAACCTATACTAAGCATATTATCAAACTCATTTTGTTTTACCAAATGGTCTCAACTTTCATTTAATTAAAGGTTTAGTAAAGTATGAATTGATTTTTCAAGCCAGTAGCAAGCTTATTACCAAGCCTATAAATGAGCCTAGGCTCAACTTCTTATTTTAATTTAGCTCTATTGTTAACAAGCCTGTTCATGGAAAAAAAAATTGTTTGGGCTTAACTCATTTATTAAACAAGTAAAAAATTAAGGCTCAAGTTGTTTATAAATGACTTAGTTCATTTATAACCCTAATCTTTTAGAAATTTGTTTGAGTGTAGGCAATCATTGTCTAAAAAATGACTAATTTTTACTTTTAAGCCCTTCAATTTTGTGTTCATTCCATTTTTACCCCCCATAATCTCAAAAAAAAAAAAAAAAGGTCAGAAATATCAAAACACCCAAAAAACTCTTGTTATAGAAAGGGGGTTGTTATTGTGGTGTGTGTGTGCATGCAAGCGCATGGAGAGAGAGAGATTAAAAAAAAATTAATTGTTAATAGTTCTTGCATCTCATCTTTTACTTTAACACATCAGACATTAAAATAGTCTAAAATAACCCACCATCTATTAAAAAACAAAAAAAGTAAAACCCACAATAAACAGATAACAAAGAGAGGCGAGAGATATATGAGAGAGAAAGAACTGAGAGTTAGTAGAGAGGAGAGAGAATTTATTTTAAAAAAAAATTAGCACATCTATTGGAGGTCAAATTTTGGTGTTTGGTGTATATTTAGCACATTTAATGCTAGTGCTCTAAATAGAGCGGATTGTAATCAAGGTTCTAAATTTCTAATATACAAGACTTCTTGCATTGCAATGACATGTTTTATGTGTTCGGACTAGTTTATAATAAGCTAGTTTGTTTATTTATTATTTTTAGTTTTATGTAAACTTTTTAAAATGCTACATTTTATTAGCTTTTCTCACATTTTAAAAATATAAGTATACATTGTATGACCAACATTGAATGGAGTTTATGAATTGATATAAAAGATGACCATTTTTTTTTTGGATAGGTAGTACAGGAATGAAGAATTGTGGTTTGAAATACATTCATCAAGCATCATAAAAGATATCATTATCACTATACTAAGCCACCGTTCAAAATCTCATTTCCATTTAAAGGATGAATTTTATGAATATCAAAAAAATATATAGCAGTAAAGTAAGCAAATAAAGTCCACTGCATATGGAGCTTGTCATAAACACATGACTTCTCGTCGTTGGTCGGTTCAAAAATCAATATGGAGCTTGTCATAAACACATTATTAGTATTAGCTACTTTGTTTTGCTTTTTTTTTTTTTTTCTTTCTAAATTATTAATTTTCGTTGCTCTGTTTAAAATATTTTTCTATTTTTATTAAAGACCTACCTTATCAATCCTCGCGAAGAGATGTGAGTTGCTACACTTGATTTAGTGATTGAAGGTCGTTGGATAAATTTTGATAGAAAATCCAATCCAATAGAGTCTCACGGTCGGCTTCAAGTTATAATTTTACCCCTTTTTTGATTTTAGAGTGGTTGCAGAACCAGGGCAGAAATAGTTCTCCTGTTTAGAGTGGTTGCAGAATTCACAGAAAGAGGCTACCCAAGCTCTTAGTCCCTTTCTTCCATGGAAGGTTAGTACCAACCCTATTTCCATAATCTTCTTACACATATATGTTATTATCCTGTTTCCATAAATGGTTTGGATTTCTAGGTATGAATCATCATCATCATCATCATCATCATCATCATCATCATAGGGTTGGGTTACACTTGTTTAGAATTATACTTAGTATAACTCTAAGTAATGCTACACCACTCAATAACTTGTTATTGAATTAATATTTTGAAAATCCAACTGTTGAATTGCATGTTTTATATGTTTTTAACATGCATGTCAATTTTCATATCAATCGGATACTATTTACCATTTGATCCATAAACTCATCTTTTATGCATTATTTTAAACTACAAAAATTTGAATTTTAACAATTGATTGGTGACATGGCTATTAATCTTTAATCACCTTGAAACTTTGCAAGCATGAAGAATATACGAAGATAATGTAATCTAACGGTAAATTTGTCAATATATAACACTAATGAGAATCAGTTTAAAAGTTTGTTAGAATATAAAGAAGAAAACAGAATAATATAGAAATAAGGGAAAAAAAAGTAGATGAAAGTTAAGTAATTCAGCTTGACAATTTATGTCCACATTAAAAAGTCCATAGTAGCAACATTTTTTTTTTAGTAAACAGTAACACTTAACAATGATATTTCACTATTCATAATTGTGTTACAAAGAAACCATTACACACATTAATATGTTAAGCTTAGTTGGCAACTATGAAATTGCAATAGTCTTTGATATTCTATAAAACAATGGTTTACACATTTATAACAATGTAATAAATATATGTGGGGGTAGAAGAGTCAGAGTATGTTTGTGGACCTTGGGCTTGATCCGAGGATATTAACTCGTCCGAGGAGGTCTTTGTAATAATAACTATACTGGATATAAAAGTCCACATGCAAATTATTACGAGATAAGTTGGTGGAAATGGTCCGAGGGAGATCTTCTCGGCTTTATGAAGTAAATGTTGTACCATACACCTTGATGTATGTAAGGGAATTCTAGAGGGTCTGATAAGGGAGGATATGTTCCATATAAGAACAGGAGGAAGGAGTGAATAAGAAATATCTTAGAGAAAGCTGCTACCACCGCATTAAAGACTCTGCACCTACTTCTCTGGCCGCATTAATGGGGAAGTGACTTCTAAACAATTGGAGGCAGTGTTACAGCTAATGTTTGAGGGCTTCAAGAAGACGGTGAATGAGACAAATATTTGGATTGGTGATTTGGTCCACACGTGGAAGATGGTGGGAAGAAGGAAGAAAATATAAAAGGAAAGGAGTGGCATTCAAGAAGGGGGATCGGGAAGAAGAAAGAAAAAAGAACAGTGTATACATTATCTTCAACTATAATTTATTACTGAGAGAGGAAAGAGCAATATAAGACGTCCTTAGCTAACTTCCGACGAGAGTTTTTTGTCATAAAACCATTTCATTGTGTATGTATTGGCGATCTAGCCTACCATACTTGTTATCCAATATTCATAAAACCTAAGTTTCAAGTCCACACTCTATAAATTTTATTGTATAAGGCTATTTGGGCCTGCACTCTACACACGGTTGGGTTCAGGTGCAAATTGTGTCCTTACAATATATTTTTTTGATTACACATTTATGATATTACCTACTATTTTCTAATGTCTCTGCTCAAGCTCGGAGTACAATACTTTGGAACTACAATAATGTTGCACTCCCTCGTTGCACACAAATATTAAATTTTGTTATAAATTCAATTAGTGAGACTCATTATTATGTAAAAATAGAGAATACAGTCTTATTTTATTCCTAAAGTATTGTATAATTATCCATCGAACTCAAGATGGTTTGACGAAAACTTGAGTGTGGAAGGTAAGTATGTAATTTAAAGAAGCCGTTCAATGCCAATTGAATGAAATAAGACTGCTAAGAAATGCCTAACTAAGATAATCGCCAATGAGAAGAAGCTCGTGCAGCATAGAGCACATCGTCCAGAGAAAACTGGGGCATGAGGGCTCGGAGCACATGTGAGACACATAAAAGGGTATCTTATAAGCATGAGTCAAAGCATGCAACTCTAATTAAGCACATGATTGGGACTAAGACGATGCATAAGGGTGTGTGAGACACTGAGACGACAATGAGAGGACTCGGATGTAGATTTGAGGAGATGTAGATATAAATGGGATTTTCATGGATCGAGCTAAGTCTTGGGTTTGGCCATTGATGTTGAAATGATCAGAAGCGACAGTGAAGATTAGTGAAGAACAAACTTGACTTTGATACGAAAATTGAATAATACGTATGTGATCAAGAAAGAAGGCCAGGTATAATCACTTGTACACTCACCTGTCTCTCTCGTGCCTTAAATTTTTATATATCTGTATGTCTTTTTTCCTTCTTGTTCTCAATGATCACTCGAGAATTTGACTCGACGAGTTAGGATAAATTAAAAAAATGCTATACTTGTAATGCTATATTCAGCTTAATAATCATGTCTAGGTCCAAAAAATCTGAATTATACATCTCCATAGGTTTCATACTCAAACTGAGCAATGATTTGCAGAATTCATCTGCATTTCCCTTATAAATATATGGCAGTAGAAAGTAATTTTGCTGCTTCTACAAGAAACTGCAGTAGTGCAATTCTTTGAGAGTATACTTTTTCTCTCTAGCGTCAATGTCTTTGAATTAAAGTGGCTTTGAAGTTTGAACCTCTAATCTGACTTTGGTACGGCACAGCCTCCACACATACACGCATGCTACTCTAAACATGAAAAAGTTTGAATTAGAAACATTGTTATTAATAGACACTTTGACTAAACAGAACAATGTGTTATAAATTCTAATCTATCTTAGTCTCTCCCCGTAAAGCAGAAGAAAAACAATGATCTCGTTTTCATTCTATTTTTCTCTGTTTTCCTTTGTTCAATAAAATCGGCTGTGTGAGAGGGAAATATTAAAATATAATTATAATTTTTATTTTTATATAAAGGCCATCGGCTGTGTGAGAGGGAAATATTAAAATATAATTAGTTTTTTATATAATTATTTTGTAAGTGCTTGTCTTCTTTATTATTATCATTTTTTTAATAAGAACATTTAAGACACCTTAAACGATATTGGAATTGTGGAGATTTGTGCCATAAAAATCAATTTGTATGACACTTTTTAATTAATAAAATATTTTATTTTATGAGATTATATGATCATGACACGTTATGCATTGATTCAATGAATGGTCATGTATTGGATGTGATTTAGACATTAGAATTAAATTCACATAGAAATATCTAAATCATAATTTTTTTTTGGGTAAACTCATAAGTTTTAGTTTGTTATCAGTGACAAAATTAGGTAAACTTAAAGAAAGCTGTCTTAAATGTAGGAGATAATATCTCGGGGATAGTTCAATTGAAACCTCAAGAGAACATATGTGAATCTTATGGTATGAGCTATGCTGGCTTGCCTTATGTGATATTGTGATGTAAACTTGTTTGGGCTCCAAGTATACATACTTGTCCCTCATCCAACTAGATCTTAATAATATTTCTACCTCACTGTAAGTCCGATTATCACTTATTAGAAAGACTATTTTGTGGAGACTTCAATTAAGTTCTTAATATACTATACAACGATAACACTTAACCCAATAGCTTATGCTTGTAGGTTTGAACCCACATATATTATATTAATCTTATTATTACCATTATATTATTTTTTAACTACCGATAAGGGTGGTCTAGTGGTCTTGGTGTGAACATTAGAGTGCAGCGTTGCTTGAAGTCTCATGTTTGAACTCCAATGGGCAAAACATGAGAATTCCCTCTTGCAACTAGCCTAAGGATACTAGCCTTTTCATAGGGTTAGGGTGAGGTCTGTTGTTATCTTTAATAACAATAACAATGACTCAATTTAATATTCTCTAGTAAGTGAGTGTCCCAATGATCACACTCGTGGGGTCTACAACAATGTTTATCCCGCTTACCCATATTGGCCATCAAAAAGAAAAATTATATTATTTTTTTAAAGTTAGGGTCGTTGTTAACTCTTTTTTTTTTTTTTAAGAATCCAGTAAATGGTAACTTTAACATTTGATTTATATTTCTTTTTCACGTTTTTTTGTTGGAATATAGATTCTTTTTCGTTGGAATATAGATTCATCTCCACTATGAAAAGATCAAAAGGCAGCCGATAATTATTATACTAAAAAAAAGGTGCCTATGATGCCAATAGACTTTATAGCTCCATAGATTCAATTCTTAAATTTTTGTAAGGGTGTTGTCACTTGTCAGTTGTGGTTGGATTTCTTAAGATGCAAACTACCTCAACTTGTGGTCAACCGGAGTCCTCAAATGCTTCGTCCCAACATGCCTTTTTTTTAAAAAAAAAAATTGGGACAAGGCTTTCTTCTAAAACTAGGTTTGAGAAATTTATTCCGTAGTATTATATAACGGTTTATAAGATTATTTACATATATTAAATTACATAATTTATAAAATTATTTAAGTAAATGACATATATTTGACGATTTATAAGATTATTCATGTATATTAAATTACATAATTCATAAAATTATTTAAATAAGTGACATATATCTTAAATATGATATGTTATATGACTAAAATTATATATATGTTCCTTTAAATTACACCATAGTGTATCAAAAAAACTCAAAACTTTGTTGTATTTAGTGATATCGTTACAATCTTTCCAATTTATTATTTGGGTTTTAGACCATTCGGTGCTTTGATGATAGGCCCTTGTGCACATAATTCTGCACTTCCCTCTATATTCTAATTGCTACAAATTCAGTGAAGATAACATCTAATTTAAGGGGTAGTAACTACTAGCTAGTAAGGCACTAAAGCACGAGCTCAGAACTGCCTCCATCTTGATGGAATGATGGGGAACCCTTGACCCGAAAACAAGTTAATCATGCTTACTTCAATCTTACTAGATAAACATTTGCAACTTTTGTTGAATCTTTGTCAAGCTCATGCTCGAGTACAGACCCTACAGGGTAGAAGGGAAATCTAACCTAGTAGCATTTTCATTTTTGTTTTATATTGTTTTTTTTTTTTTTTTGGTGACTCTCTCATCTCTTGGCGAAGCAAGAAACAAATTGTTGTTACTCAATCTAGTACTGAGGTTGAATATTACGCTCTTGTAGACACCATAGTTGAGCTTTTGTGGCTTAGTTTCTATAGGATTTTGGAGTTAACTGCTCCGCTGCCACTTCAATCTACTATGACAATAGAAGTGCTATACAAATGGCCCACAATAACATTTTTCACAAGCGTACCAAACATGTTGAAATTGACTCACTTTATTTGTCATTATCTACTCTAGAGTGCTCTATAGTTGTAGTCAGTTTCTTCCCAAAATCAACTTGCTAACATTTTCACTAAGCCTCCTTCATCAGGATGCTTTCGTGCTTTGATTTCTAAACTCAAGTTCATATCACTTCACTCAATATGAGTTTAAGGGGACCGGTTAGAATACAAACCCAATGGACTTAGGCCCATAGTTGTAGGTTAATTATACAACAACACACCTTATCTACCGATATATGAAGTATATTGTTGTAATTTATTTCACGTAACTTAATACACAATCTTTCAAACTTTAATGATTTGATCAAAGGCTCTAATAGACTAATTATGTAAATAATTCAATTGCTCTATATACTTTTTGCAGTTTGCAAGACTTGTTGCCCTATCAATTATGCACTTTGTAATAAGAACTCTAATATAGGCTAATATCCTAGTACTTCGTATGAATACAATTCGGGTTTATTGACACATAAAGGGAGAAAAAAAAGAATAGAAAATAGCAAATTTTTTTTTTGACAAGGAATGGGACACTTGTGATGCTTAATCTACGTGTATTTTGTCTTGGTAGGAAGAAAAGCCTCCGATACATTGCCTCGAGAGAGAAAAAGTTAAACATCAAACATGGAAGCTAAAAGTATGGTTCCAAAGTTCCAAACTTGTGGAATTTAAAAAAGAAATTAGGCTTGTTTGTTTGCTATGCAATTCTGCCTCACTTGGAAAGTCTTGTGAAAAGGGATAACAAAATGCATTTTTCAGAAATATGCAAACAGGGAAATGAAAAAAAAAAAAAATAGTGGATTAGCAGAAAGGAAGCTTGATGCGGATTAAGATAAGGTGATCTCTTTACCAAAGGAACAAACTTTGAGATAAAGATTGTTGAAACTTGGAAGCATATTGTTGAAAAATAAAATAAAATAAAGAGAAAAAACCTTTTGAAGTAGATAATATAGATTCTTAAACCAACTAGTAGGGAAGAAAAGTTTGCTTGAGGATAACTGGATAAGTGAGACCCACAAGGATCAAGATTGTATTTCGGTTTCATGCAGATTGGATGGAATCGATGGATGATGTTAGGGCCACTTTCTTGGCCAAAGCCCAAAAAGGCAATTCAAAACACTTTTTTTTTAGTCCATATTCCATAACCCTTGTAAAAAAGGACCACGAGTTGGGTGAAATTGGGATCACAAAATCAGTCCCCAAGGCCCACTCGATCTTTCATTAAAATAATTGAATCTCCAGCTCAAGGCCTATTCAAATTGGTCCAAGGTGGTCCTCAAAATAATAAAAAATTAAATAATACATGAACCATGAAAGAAAAGAAAAAGCAGTTATTTAACCGCAAATTATTCTGCAATTTTTTTATTATAACTCTAACATGACAAATCGTGAGTGGTTAACTATCACTTACACATGAGCTTACTATTTTTTATTCATCAAATCGCATTCTGTCACGTTACAATTGTGATAAAAAATTGTGAAAAATTTTGTGGTTTCAAAAAAGAAAACCCACAATTCGTGGGACTATCTTCTCATCTAGTTGGTATAAGGTGGGGCAAAGGACATTACTCTCAATTAAGCCCAAGAAGGTCAAAGCTGTTAGCATGACCACGCCAATACGAAAGAAACAATGACTTTCAGTCTCTCGAGTAAACTCAGTTGCAAAGGTAGTCAGGCTATTTTGCTAACTTAACTTGGTTAAATTGAAGCAAATATAACAAGAAATCAACCAAAGGACAAGCATCAAGTTAAAATCCAAATTTCCCCTCTATTGTGTGAACCAACAAGCTCATCAAAAGGAAAAGATGAGGAACAGGGGATTGGAAGGCAAAAGGGGTCATTCCACATCAATTTACATCCACTCAAAGTCTTACAAGGGAGCTTGGAACACTTTTGAGACCATTGCACCTATGTTAAATCATGTGTAAGTGAAGGAAGTCACAAAAACTAAGTTATACCTGCTATTTAACAAAGTATCAGCCAACATCATATTTACCTCCTTAAGTCAATCGCCATTGCAAGGCTACCACAGCTCTTAATTTTAGCATACCCTTTCTCCATCTACTCATCCTTCATTATTTTTCTTATTTCATTGTACTAACATTTAACTCTCTCAAGTCATTGGAGATATTTTTGCAAACTTTTATACTTGCTGCCGTATTACATTTGCTAATGCAAGTCTTTGGGCTCAATCTCCTTGCACACGTTGCATGTCTACTTCGGCCAAAAGATGAACATGGTTGCTTGCAACCAAGATAAGTTTCCAGCTTCTTACTCTCCACACACACACACACATATATATATTTCTACACATCTTCAAGTGATGTTGCTTGACACAGTTATTGACATGGATTTAAAGCTATATATATTAATTTGGGCATAGGCAAATATTTGCGTCCAATACCACCAACTACACTTGCTTAGCCTTGTTTACAATAACTTAACATTGTCCTTCATTTTTACATGTTCATGCCTCATATTTACGGTCATGTTTGGTAAATCAACTTAAATATATGTTTTCAGTTTTTAAACAACATTACACGTATTTTCACACACTTTTTCACCCACACATATTTTAAAAAAAAAACTGAAAACTGTTGTTTAAACACACGTACCAAACGGGCATATGAGAAAACTTATTTTCCCATCAATTTGATATTTTCATAATTCATTATGTTGTATTTTCACTTAGGAGAAGACATAACGATAGCAATCAACAGGTGATCCATTGGTGTGAGTACTGGACTTGACTACCCCAAATAGAACCAAAGTTTAGCCATTAGCTCATCAAAACATGACACATATCACGAGCACAAAAAAACTTCTAATAGATGCAAAGGTCAAAGACTTGTACTAAAGATAACTTACTAGAGGACACATTTAATATGATCAATTGTGGTTTGTGGATCTCACACTTTCTCACTAATCTCACTTGATTGATGACTGTAAAGCTAGACTTTCATCTGCTATTCAGAGCACATAACAAGCTTTGATACGTATGAAAATGAATTGCTTATGTTGTTAGAGCAAAAAAGATGAATTGCTCATGTTTTTTTTTTTTTTTGAGAAACAATGTTAATGGTTGAACTTAGCTCAAGACTGGAATAAGACATTGCATTTCCAATTAATAAATCACCAAAGAAGAGAGATGACGCAACATTTTATTATTAAAAGATTTTTTGTTGATATATTCTAAATGGGAGGGGATTTGAACCTTGACAAGTCAATTGGAAACGAGAAAAAATATAATTTATTATTGATTTATTACCATTGATAGCAGTGTCATTATAGCTTATCCATAAAACATTGCCATCACCAAAATTATGATACCTCTTAAATTCAATTCATTATGAGGCCCAAAATAGACTGCTTTTAACATCTCTAACCTATGCCACACGTCCATATTCAATTTGACTATATAATATAACTCCATCCCTGGTCACAAGGATTTTTTTTTTAAAAATAACTATAAAAGCCAAACAATTTTGTTAGTTAGCACAATTTTGAAACTATTTGGGTATCTAATAACTCGAGACCAAAAAACTCGATTTTGGAAGGCTAATTTGACTACAAGCCACTTCCTTGTTCTTCCAAGCTACAAAAACCCATGAACAAAACCAAATACAAACCCAAAACAAATACCTGATCGAATCTGATTTCCCTTGCTTGAAGTTTTTGTTGTCATTGCCTAAAGCTTTTGCCGCCTAGGTTGCTTCTCCTCTAGCAAGATCTTCTCTAGACTCCAACATGTTCTTCTCCTCCACTGGAGCGGCAGCAACATCACCGGAGTGGCGGTGAGAAACCACACCCACATTAAGTCTGACATGTTTAGCCATCGCCTGAAGCATTCGCTGCCTGGGTTGCTTTGTTCTCTGGTGCTTCGTTCTTCATTATTGCTAGGTAACGAAATCGAGCGTTACAAACTCGATTTTTTGGTATTGAAATCGAGTGTTAGAGACTCGATTTTCATGCCTATGTGGACAAATTTCCACATCAGCTGTAGCATTAAGCTGAAATCAAGTTTAGTGCACTCGATTTGCATTCCCAAATTGAGTCCTTTAGTCTCAAATTGTTAGATCTCCAAATAGTTTCAAAACTGTACTAACTAACAAAGTTGTTAGGCTTTTATGGTTATTTAAAAAAAAAAAATCCCTGGTTATGGATTCCCAACTCTAAATACAGGCTCGGACTTGCTTCGGAAAGCCGTTCGGCTCCCCATACCATTAATCCATTTACCATTTTACCCTTCATATTTAATTCCTTTTCTTTTCCCTCCTCTCATTCAATTTCCTATTTCCCTCGCGCACGTACACAGCGAGTTAAGAGAGAGAGAGAGAGATTAGGGTTTTTAGCTTGGGTTCGAGTTCCACCATGGACACTGCTATGGTTCTTGATTCAGAAAATTGTGTTGCTCTTGCTCGAGGTAACTAAATCCCTACTTGCCCTCATTTTTATTTATTTATTTTTTCCTTTTCTTCTTGATTATTTTTCTAAACCCCTATATATTGTGGTATGCTTAGTAAAATTACATTTTGATTTTTGATTTTTTTAGTGTTGATTTCGTTTCTTGATTACCTATTAGGTTTATGGTGGTAGGGTATACTTGATGCAGTGAGGGATTTGGTATTACGCATTGTCTTTTCTAGGGTTAGGTTTTCATGGTGACTTAGAAATTTAGCATGGAATTGAGGTAGGAATTGGGAACCTGTAATATGGTTTGTTTGGTTGCTGATAAAATGTGTGGAAAAAACTTTTTTTTTAATCAAAATGGGTTTGACCTCCATTTCCACCTAATACAGCTATAGGGTTCAGTTTATGTGAGTTGTTAGCATAGATGAGGGATATTTTTACCCGAGATGGCTTGGCCATATTCATAGGAGAGCAAATAATGCAACGGTGAGAAAGAGTGAGTAGATTCAAGTTGAGGGAACAAATAAAGTTACAGGAAGATTAAAAATTACATTGGTAGATGTAGTGAAAAAAGATATGTTAGTTTAAAGAAATGGTAGAGAGTATGGCTTCAGATTGAATAAAATGATAGAAAAGATGTGGCTGACCCTGACTAATTTGTTGAGAATCCTTAGCCAACCCCTAATATTTGGGACTAAGTTTTTGTTGTTGTCGTTGTTTGGTTTTCTTTACACCCAATCGGGGCTTTGGTTCTTGTAGTACTAGGGTTGTTCAATTACTGAGATTTTTTCTTTTTCTTTTGGGTGGCAGATGATAAGGCAAAAGGAATGGTAAAGGGTTCAAAAATTGGAAGTGCCCCAAGGAAGAGACTTGCTGACATAAGCAACTTGCCGCAGCGGCCTAGACCAGTAGACCAAGAGGTGAAGCAACTGCCTGTATCACTTACAACTAAGGAGTACATTGAAAAGCTACAGAGGGTATGTTCAAAGTGGTTCCTTCTTCTGTGTACTGCATGTGCGTGAATGTCCGTCTTCCTTAGGTCTATATTGTCAGTTTAGCTCACCCGGGTATTTCTCAATCTGATTTTCAGGAAAACTTGACACTGATGAAGATTCTTGCTGACAGAAAGTATCCTTCACGATCAACTTAGTTTATCTATTTATTTATTTTCTTAAATTGGTTTCTGTGATATGGTTTTGGGGTTTTTACTTTGTGCCTTTTGGCTTTCCTTAATGTTGGTTAACAGTAAAACTATTGAACTGAGTGGCATGGAGTTACAGAAACTTAGACTCAATCTGCAAAAAGTGCAGCAACAAAATTTGCAACTTGCCCAAGCAAACAGCCAGATGTTGGCGGTACCTTCACATCTTTTAATAACTAGTTGTACAATTTTATTATATCATGCAGTGCCTATAAGCTCTGGCTCAAATGGTATTTCCTCCTCCCACAAAAATGGGTAGTGGTTGAGACTGTTGATTAAAAACTCAATGGGCACATGTATAACTTACTATTATATATTTTTAATTAAAACTGGTAGCAACATTTTAGAGACTGTATTTGATGCTTTGGTGAAACTAACGTGTTTTGCATCTTTGCAGGAACTTAATTCAGGTAAAGATAGGGTAAGTTAACTTATGTTGCAAGAAAGCAGTAAAACTTGATGCCTTATGTTATAATCTGTAAATTGACAGCTGTAATTTTGTTCCTTTTCAGCTAAAAGCACTTTTTCATGAGCTTGGATGCAAAAATGGCTTGCTCAAAGCAAGAAAACTGGAAAAGGTCAGTTTAACTAGTATCCATGTTAATCAGTTCCATCATTCCATGTTAGATCATTCGTTGACTTGACATTTTTTTTTTCCAAGGTCAAAGAGAAAATGTTAATTTGTCAGGATAAAGGAAATAAGGTACCTATACAAATCATCTCTGTGGTTCTTAACAAAGTAAACAATTGATATTTTTCTGTCCCCTGTGTTATTTACACCTTTTCTTTCACTCCTTTAAGGTAGGTATAACTGAATGTGATGAGGCAGCTCAGGCAGGGGAATCCTCTCAAGCAGATAAGGGGGACTGTAAACCTTGTAATACAAACCGGAGAAGGCAATCCAAAAAACAATGTAATTAGCATACTAGGCATTTCATTTGAAAATCTGAATCTGTTTATGATATCAACTTTTTTCTTATATGATTTTTGGACAGCTTTGGGTCCCACCACTACTAAACCAGTCCATGCTAAAGAGAATGTTGAAAAGAAGAGGTTTGTCCATGCATGTTTCTTTGCTTTGTGTGAGATTGTGGCCAATTTTTCCTTTGGATTTTTACAAATGATGCAGGTAATTAAAGGATCCTTTCATATACTTTGATGTTCCAACAGGTGTTTGAGAAGGCAATCCTCTAGGTTTAACTCTGAAGAACCTGAACCAACCGAAGACTTGTTTGAGATAGATAAGGCTTCAGGCCCTACTAGTCTTAAACCAGTCCATGCTGAAGAGAATGTTGGCAATAAGAGGTTTGTTAATGCATGTTTGCTTTATCACTCTAGGTTAGTCTTTCCAATGGACTTTACCAATGATCCAGAGAATTGAAGGATTCTTAGGTGTACTTCAACAATTTTTTAACAGGCGTTGTTTGAGAAGGCAATCTGCAAGGTTTAAATCTATAGAGCCAGAACAAACTGAAGACTTGTTTGAGATAGACAGTGCCAAATTTCCCGTCTCTCCTGTACATGATGATCTGGTGCATGAAAGTGGTCAAATGTTATCAGGATTGTTGGTCAAAGAAGAAGATGAAGGAAATACTGCCCTAAGATTTGAAGCTCAAGAAAATCGAAGATCTTCAGTTGGAAGGCCATTGCGACGAGCAGCTGAGAAGGTTCAGTCCTATAAGGAAATTCCACTTAACATAAAGATGCGGCGAAATGAGTGAGTCAAATTCTTTTTCAAATTTGTCCTTCATTTTGTTGAATGTGGTGAATGAGTAGTAGAGCAGCATTTTCTGCATCTTGCAATCTTTTGTGCCTTGTGATATTATTATTTTGTACCTTCCAGTTGCACAACTTCCTTTTTCGGGAGGCATGCTCCCAACACACTGTAAATTTTTTAATTTCTTTTGTTATCACCTGCTGATGATAACTAAGAATGCACAAAATCTTAATGCGAGATAGTTCATTGATGTTGTATCTTGAAGAACACAGATTTTCTTGCTGAACTGCTCAGTGGTATTCCATTATTGTAAAGAGTTGTATTTTCTCTAATTCTATATGGTCCTTGTGGTTTGGGGTTGCGTTGAGGAGATGGTTGATTACTAGTAACAATTTCATAAGAGGTGTAATATGGGTCTTACGAGGGCATGGTTGATTTCCATTGTTGTATAACTTTTTTTTTTTTTAGTAAAGACGATAGATGTTGTATAACTATTAATATGAGGCTAATGATTAATGCCTCGATGGTATTCCTTTGGGGAGTAATTTTTTATGTAAGTTCACGCCAAAAGCTATTATCTGATGCATGGAATGACTGGATGAAAGCTTGTCTGTGCATTTGTGGCTAATGATTCTTCTATATAAGAGGAGCGACTAGGAGTTTTAAAATCTTTATTGGAATTTGTAATTGTAATTTATTTTCTGTTGAAAGGAAGATAGAAATTGAGAAACTGTAGTTAAAAGTGTCAAAATCTGAATAAAATAAAAGCAAAAATAGTACAATGAACTGTTAGATTTTTTTTTAAAAAAATTGAGAATGTCTCTTAGCTCATTGGATGCATGTCCGCTGGATCGCCCCTCCATGAGATACATTGTATCTATGGAATATTGACAAATTCGGTGTATAGGGTGTATTTGAATTTATATACGGCACTAAATTAGTGAATGATATATTTTAGATCACATATAACATGTGGTTACTGAAAGCTAATGAAATTTAATCCGCCTTTTGAATTTTCATATTAGGGAGGGGCAAACAACATATATTAAGCAAGAGCATCAGAATCAGAATCAGAATCAGGTGTGCTAAATGCTAAATTTTTGTTATCTGCAATTCGAATTTTGTTGATTTACTAATTAAGGGCACTTGAAATCAAGTCCTGGAATTTACAATTTGATGAAAACATCCTAAAGTTTAGCAAATTTCAACAGTGATTTACTATGTGAAATTAGAATTTTTACATAGAAAAAGAAGAAGAGAAAATAAAAGAAAAGATTATTTGACAGTTGCATTCCATTTTCAAACTGACTCGTTCTTATCATTGACAATATAATCCATTGAAGTCAATACAGCATTTCCCTTCAATAACTGTCTTTTTTCGTTTTCTTGCTTCCAATCCAATCAATACTTTTCCCTCTATAGCTTCCTTGACGCGTGGGTCCAGCAACTTTAACCCTATTGCACATGCAAACGAAAGAAGCTGAAAAAGATCGATCTTTTTACAACTATAAACCGCGTTAGTGCACGAACAAGGCATCTAGAATAGAAGTTATAATAGTTAAATGATGTGTTGTTAAAGTAATTGTTAGTTCTGTACTATGTTTCTTCATGCTAAGAATAGTCTTAACAACTTTGCTCTTAACAACTTTGCTCATAAATGTGAATAAGTCGTGTGCAATAAAGTAATAGAAATACTATTAATGGTGGATACCATGTGAGTATTGTTCACAATTTAAATCTTGTGATTCAAGTGTATTGAAAACAATTTATGAAAAACAAATTATGTCAAAGTTGTTACATGAAATTACACATTTTTTTTAAGGAAAAAAAATGTGGCCAAAAAAAAGATGTGGATCTAGTACAAAAGCACATGTCGTTAAATAAATCTGAGGTTCAAATTCTACCTATCTATATCAAAAACTGATTGATATCTTAGCTTGATAATAAACAATAATCATTATGAGTTAGGCGACATAGGTTGAAATCTTATCATATCTATAAATAATAATTTTAGGGAATAATAGTATAAAATCTTGATGGCTGTCTATGCAGAGAAAATCTACTATGCATCGAGTGCATGTATCCCCCTTTAACACTCATTTGAGAGGAGAATACATCGATGCATGTAATATCACCTCGTCTATGTGGGTCCACCATGGAAACATGTTTAGATCCTTTTTGATGTGATTTATGGTTTCGGTTATTCAATCAAAGACCTCATCCCTAGAAATTGATTGTGGTGGCATCCAGCTGAAAGGAGTCGCTCTAAAACAAAAGCATAGAAAACGCGCAAAAAAAAGGAAAGAAGATGTTTTCACAATATTACTATTTGTCAAGTTTCTATATAAATATATATAAAACTATTTGTCTTCATAATTTATGTTGCTGGTTAGAGTCCAGCAGCCTAAAAATACATTCAGAATTTATGGGACTATGGGATAGTTGATAATTATGTGATACCAGTATTTTCATTCTTTCTTGTAAAGATAACAAACGGTAATACTTTTAGGTTGGCCTACAAGTTATCAGGCTCGCATTGTTTTAGAATAAGGAGCTGGAGGGAAATTTTTGTTATAAATTCTGCAACAGTTTAGGGTAACTCTCTAAATTGCAAACTACATTCCTAAAGTTTGGAGATGTTTGAATTTTACACCATAAAATTTCAAAATTTAGATTTTATCCCCTGAAGTTTAGAGGTATTTGGATTTTGCACCCTGAAATTTCAAAATTTAGATTTTACTCATTGAAGTTCTATTTCGCTTGCATCGACAGCCCTTTCGTCCATGTTTTTAGTTAAGTGTCATATAAACTTGCCACGTGTGTTTACTTTATCCAATAAAATGATGTCACGTCATTTTTGTAACCTAAAAAAACTAAATAATTAAAAATGGCATGGCATAATAAAAATGACATAACATCATTTAATTTGATGAACTAAATACACATGGCAAGTTTAAGTAATACTTAACGGAAAATATGAATGGAGGGGTTGTTGATGCAAAAAGAATTTAATTTCAAGGGTAAAATTCAAATTCTGAAACTTCAGGGTATAAAATCCAAATATCCTCAAACTTTAAGGGTAAAATTTAAATTCTAAAATTTCAGGATATAAAATCCAAACACCTCCAAACATTTTGAAATGAAAGTGCCTTCATTTTCTATTCCAGTAAGGTTGTTTGAAGTCTTAGATTCTGATTTTTCGGGTGGTTGTTCCTAAGTCGGGTTTAAGCCCCGATAGCGAGTTTGATTAAACTAGTGGGAGGGATGACACTCAAGGGGTCAAACAAAAGAAGTTGATAAAGGAAAATGATAGTTTACTCAATATTCGTTCCATCTTCTAGGGCTGACTTAAGATTGAATCCAAAACCAAAGGAATTGGAGGAATTGAAGCAAACTGCAAAATTCCAAAAAGGGGAAAGTCACTCGCATTGCCAAAGTAAACCCTAGTTGGAAACCCAGGATTAGACGCAATTCCAACACCAACTTTAGATCAATAGGGGTGTAGTTTGCAATTTATCATTTTTTTTAACGTTGAAACTTGAATTCTAATGAACACGTTAGTACAAAGGGAAATGTTTATTACACACAACTTGGAGTGTTTTCATGAACTGAAATTGTGAGTTAAACTCACGACTTCAGGAATTGAAACACGCTGTGTATTAGACTTTTCCCTAGTGTAAAATACACCGCAATGCATGTAGAGGATCTGCCGTCACCCACACAAAACAGTGAGTTTTGAATGAGTCAATTTGGAAGCCGCTATTCTATTTTTTTGATGACTCTGTTATCCAAAAGGGGTCCATAAGGACCCTACCATTATCTACTTTGCCATATTTTGGTGGAATTTTTTTTTCGGTTCCGCTCCCTTCTCTGACTGGTAAAACATGAAAGAGGTTGAGGCAGGTGCATGCGTACACTCTCTCAAGTGAGGTGGGAAAACATGTTTCATTTACAATCTAATAATCTATGACAAAATAAATGCTTTTCTTTTTCATGGTCGGATGACAATGACATAATAAATGTTGGCATTTTCTTTCTTTTCTATTTTGGTGAGTAACTTTTGAGTTTCACCACAAAGTTTGGAGCTTAGTAGAAAAATGAAGCAAAGTTCAATTGTAAATGATTCTAAGAACTAAGAACTGATCCTATAAACTTTGTGGGCTTCCTTTTCAAACAATGCGAAAAACAAACTGAAAAGAGGACTTATTTTGTTACCTAATTAACTTACATTGCTATTTAAATTCAGGCTCAAATGTAAATGGTGGAATGACAATGAGAGAAATTTTGAGTTCAAAACTTACCGAGTCAAAAGGAGAAGAAAAAAAATCTGGATGGATTCTTGTTTTGATTACATAAATTAAATCAAAATGAAAGATGGATTATTAGACACTGCAATTTGAGATGAAAAATTTGGCTTTACTAAGTGGACACAACTATATAACATTTGTACCAGCAACTAGCTCATAATAAGTCATGGTAGGCATGTATCATGTATGGTGTGGTTTGGTAAAATTTCCTTCTTCAATGTAAAGATAAAAAACCATGATGTATCGTGCTTCTACGGTTTTATAGTACAACTATCCATCCATTTCTCTTTCAAGAGTCAAAAAGAAAACCTAAGTATGGCTCTACAAAAGAAAAAAGTGTGTGGATCAGATGGCTTTAATCATTCATCAAATAGTACTTTCTCTTTTAGCCTGACCGAGGAGATTTTCCGGGATTAAAGTATAATACAGGATTAGTTTTATTAAGTTCAATCCTTTTTGCCTTCTCCTTGTCCCATTACCAACTTTTAAAACCCTTGATTTGATTTTCATCATCAATAAACTGAGACAAGAAGTTATATAGGATCTTGTCATGTTAAATATTTGATCAAAATATCACTGTTTTTTTCAGCATTTTTGTCTACTTTTCTGTTAGATATAACAAAGCAAGATACTTTCCCTGTATTAGCCCAAACAGGTGGCTGAGTTTCCATACGGAATGGATAACAACAACAATCAAGCCTTATTTATCCCAAACTGTTGTGGTCGGTTGTGGATTTTCAACAAATCAATCTGGCAATCAATGGTTCCATACTAGTTCTATTAATTTCAACCAACTTGGTCCTGGTTGGTTCTTTTCGTTAAATTTCTCATCCATATCATCCTGTAGCTTCTAATTCAACTACAAGGCTTTTACATATAATTGAGAAAGGAGCAGTTATATATATTAATTTCAACCAACGTGGTCCTGGTTGGTTCTTTTCGTTAAATTTCTCATCCATATCATCCTGTAGCTTCTAATTCAACTACAAGGCTTTTACTTATAGTTGAGATGGGAGCAGTTTTATATATATATATATATATATATATATATATATTCTGATTTCTGAGAATTAGTTGCTGCTCTACCTTGCCTAATTTACTTGTTGAGCCATTAAAATTGGATCATAAGAATTAGCTGCAATAGACAGCTAAGAATTTCAATGACAAGCAGTTTGTGAGTAGATTGAATTATGGTCATTGCTATCTAATGCCTATGCTAGGCTTCACGCCATTTAGTAAAACCATTGGAGAAACTTCATTGGAAAAAAATAAACATGACACATCATGAAATTATCTCAAATATTTCAACAACAAAAAAAAAATTGAGAATGTTTCTGTAAGTAAGAAATTGGATTCATGTTATCTCCAAGCTATATAAAGAAAAGAAGGTTCTTCTGTTGAACGCAGCTTAATAGATTATTATAGTGTATATGGATAATCCGAAAACAAATATGTAAAAATATGAAATGCATGGAAATTAATTAAATATATGATAAATAAGGATTTTTTTCATAAACTTTTAGGTGCTTAAGGGGATATGCAATAAGTCCTCATTTCAGCAACATCTTAACTTTTGCATTCACAAGTGCATGAGCACGTGTCATCCGCCGCTAGTCATACCAAAAAGGTAGAATATGAAGAAGAACTATGTCTTACTTTTACTGCAGATTTCACATTCCTTCCCCTCACAGTTTGGTCATGCACACAGAATCCAAAATACATAAAGATTTATGCACTAAGCAAATTTGGCCTGCCTATACTTTTGGCCTTTTGTGTATTTTTCCAACCTGATGTCCCAGGGAAAAAAAAATTAAAGTGACAAAAAAGGACTGTAAATAGCGACAAGGTGCTTCAATTCTATAAAAAGTAAAGAAACCACACTTAACAACCCCAACTCCTTTTCCCTCTACTTTGGTCAGACCACTGCAAGAAATGGAGGATCAATGCAGCCCTCTTAGCTGGGAATTCAGCTACCATGAAGAGGTTAGACATTCTTTAATCATCTTAACTTCAATGCTTTCTTTTGTTAGATACTATTTTCTACTTCTTGTGAATGTGTGCTCTGTTTGGAGGAAACAGTTTTCTAAGACTATTAAATTGGCAGGGAATGGAGGAGTTAAGGCATTCTCTCTTGTACACAACCTTTGAGCTAGAGACAACACTTTTAGCAGCTAAGGAGGAGATTACAAAAAGAGAATATGAACTGATTCATGTCAAAGATCTTTTGAGCAGGACCATCAAAGAGAGAGATGAGGCGCAGTCAAGATGCAAGAATCTAATGTTGGAGAAACTCATGCTTCAAGAACAGCTACAACAAAAGCAGCAACAGCAACAACTACAACTACAACAGCAACAACGACAACAACAACAACAACAACAACAACAAGAACAAGCTGCTTCAAACAATGAGGATGACTCAAAAGGCACTGACCAAAGCAAGCATTTTGCCTCTTCTGACTCTGATGAAAACATCATTTCATCTCCGGGTACAGACCCAATTTTCCAACCACCATTGCCACAACCACTGCCATCACAAGCAAACTTGAAATTAGTACCCAAGAGGCCACTGCCAGAGAAAGGGAAGCTCCTGCAGGCAGTGATAGAAGCTGGTCCCCTCCTGAAAAACCTCCTCCTGGCTGGACCTCTCCCTCAGTGGCAGCACCCACCTCCTCAACTTAACTCCATTGAGATTCCACCCGTGGCCATTTCATCGCCTTCTCCACGCCTTTTACAGCAGGACTCTTGCATCAATTTTAATGGTTGTTTTAATAGCAAGTCTAATTCTCTGTGATGGCTCCATTGACCAATTAGCACTTTCACATAACTTGTAGCAGTATGCCCATCCTTTTCATACTATTATAACATGAAAAGGTATAATCAGCATGAAATGGATGTGGCTTTATGCATCGGTTTCAGAATTTGTACACAACTTTGTCTTAGAAATGAAATTCCTAACTTTCTAGCTTCTTGAATGGTGACTTGAACCCTTTTTTTTTCCCGGTTACATAACTACTCTATTAGTATATAATGTGAAATGGATTTCCGGTCCACAAACAAGTTGGAATTTCGTTACTCCTGCAAACATATATTATGCATATCTTTGTTTTGGTATATTGGGGTGATGTAACCAAATTTCACAAGATGGTATAATATAATATAAGCAATTGTTGTGCTCATGTGAATGTATCTTGCTTTTGCTTTTTGTTGTTATAATAAAGTAGAATAATGATGGTAAGTATGACCAAAACAAGCAATCATAAATCTTCTCAGGGATTTTCCTTTCCATGAAGCATACCTACCATCCATGGTGTGTGTCTGCCACTAAAGGTGCACCCAATTAGATTTCACTGTCATAATTAATGAATCAAAGCTAGATCTAGCTAAAAAAATCAGACTTGAACCATATCAAACACCTTGTCAGCCCGCCAAAAAGGCAGCAATTGATCAAGTTACCACAGTGAAATCAAGTTTGAAATTATGAACGAATGAAGTTCACTTCACATGGAGAGGTTATGGTCATTGGTTGATTTAGACCATTACCGAAACAAGTCAATGAAAATTGTATTTACTAAAGATGTTTATGAATGCTTCATTCTTGTAGCGCTTTAGCCATTGTCGTGCATTGCACATGCTAGTGAGTTTGTGATATACCACTACGGCCCCACACACCTTTGCAAGGCCATTGTTTTGGACTTCTGTAAAGGCCAAGTTTTGACCACTTTTATAGTCTCTCTTCAGACTAACAAAACCACTAGCTAAAAGGGAGGTCCATGCATCAGATGGTCAGTACAAACTTGATCCGGTTAATCTTTGGCTAGATTTTGGATTCTGACATATGCTCTCCAGTATCCCGAATTATGTGAATTGGATTGAATAAGTTTGTATTTTGCGACTCGTGTTGAGTTTCACTAGTGATTAGGTGCAATCTCAATTGTAACTTAACTAGTCTTCTTTTAAAGTATAACATAGACGTAACTAGTGCTTCATTACATGCTTATCTTCCAATATTACAGGTCCAATACTAGCGAAGTAAAATAACTCAAAATACTTATCTGAGGAATAGTTGAAAAAGATACTTATAATCGAACATAGCCATAGGTCCGTCTGGTGAATGAATAGTCAGTCAACAAACAAATAGCTAGGCTCATTAGTTGGTTCATTCGACTTTTTTCTACAGCCTAGACAAGTTACATATATGGACTATGGAGGCACACACCTAAGCTAGACAAGTTACATATATGGACAAGTTATATATTATTTTGGTTTTGACTTGTATTAGTACGTATCAAAATCTCATCTATGAAAAAAGGAAACGTGAAGATCGCCTGAAGCACATAAGATGGTTAGATAGGTGGAAATACAACAAAAGATATTAATTAGAAGGGTCATGCTAACGAGTGTCCTTAGGGCAATAGTTAATAACTCATTTTAAGAAAGTTTTGAAGCCACTTTTATGTAAAATGAAAAAAGCTATCAAAACATTAATTGTTTTTTTTTTCCACATAAAACATTTCTTTAAATGGATTGTTAATCAATGCTTTAAGGGCATCCGTTAGCATTTCCGTAATTAGAAAAGTGAAAAATCGCCTATTGATGAAAGGAAAGGATGAAAAAGAGTCAATTGAAAGTTTTTAATCATTTGCAAAGGAGGGATAAGTTGATTCAATTGGAGGGACAAAAACATGTTGAGGAATACTTAAAATGACACTAGCAGAAGAAATGAAAAAAAAAATGACATGTCAATTGATGGGGAATAAAAAGATTAAAATTGACATGTCAATTAGAGATGCAAAACAAAATACTGTTGAATATCTATAATTGACTCTAAAATTTGGAACTAAGACTTGATTGTTATTATTGTTAAAAAACCAAAGATTTCAATCATTCCCAAAGCCTTATAGGCTTGTAGCTCAATAAACACCTTTTAGTATTTCAAACGGAGACATCCAGGTTCAAATCCCCCATCTCTCAACTATTGACTTATAAAAAAAAAAGTTTAAGCTATTTGAAAAATATAATTGCCCTTCAACCAAAGGGAAAAAAAGTGACTGCCCTAATACCATGAGATATATATAAAAGTTGAAGCGTAACATTTATTGTTATTACGCTCTAGTCGAGCCATATCATCGTCATGTCACAAAGTTTTTTTTTTTTTGGGTTTCCACTTCACACATTCTCTTTAATCAATCTCATTTCCTCTCGCTCAACTCATCATCTTCCCATCAAAAAATTAGACTATTAATGAATTTCTCATTGAATCCAAAATGCCTTAATTTTAGCAATCAATCCTTCTCTCTCCCTCTCTCTCTCTCTAACTTTTCATCTCCGTATCAAACAAACGACTTCTATCTCCATCAAAACATTCAATTGACTCCCTTTGGATTTAAAACCCAATGATTTAATTTTTTATATATAGATTTTGAATTGCTTTCTTTTCACAACAGAAGTCACCAAATTACAACTAGAATTGGAAAGTCTATTTGAGGTCAGTTTTTCTTTTTCTTCCCTTGAACTTCTTTGCTTTTCTACTGCAATTTTTATGTTTGTATTGGATTTTCTTTTCCAGAGTTGTATATACCATTTTTTTTCAATTGATAGTCTATTTCTTTGTATTCATGTTTACAATTTTTCTTTACATAATTGCGCTTTACCCATTAAAATTGTTTATGTCTATTGAATTGGAATGTGTTTTTATTGATTTAGTACATGATCATTTGCCTCCCATTTGTTTATTTTATTTTCTGAATGGCTTTGAAATTTTTTAAATTAAATACTACACAAATTCTTGCTAATTTTCTTTTACTATCATCTAAATCTATGCTAATTTTTAACTTCTTAGGATAACTCAGAATAAGAAACAAAATATTATGATTGATACGTATGGACCATATGGTGTTCCTCCTTTTATTTGTATTTGGGATTATAACTTAGCTTTATATGGTTATTTTCATCTATTTTTCAACAAATTACTATGTAAAGGTTTATATTGGATTTTCTTTTCCAAGGTTGTAAATGTTTCTTTTTTCTTTTATTTTTTTTTCAATTTTCAATTTTCAATTGATAGTCTATTTTTTTTGTATTCATGTTTACAAATTTTCTTTACATAATTGTGTTTTACCCATTAAAAATTTGTGTGTCTAAAGAATTAGAATGTGTTTTATTGATTTAGTACATGATCATTTACATCCCATTTGTTTATTTTATTTTCGTAACGGCTCTGTCATTTTTAAAATTAAATACAGCATAAATTCTTGCTAATTTTCTTTAATCTCATCTACATCTATGCTAATTTCTAACATCTTAGGATAACATGGAAGAGGAAACAAAATATTCTGATCTATAGATATGGATTGTATGGTGTTCATCTTTTTCTTTGTATTTGGGATTATAACTTAGCTTTATATGGTTATTTTCAATAATTTTTCGACAAATTATGATGTAAATTACATTATGATAAGTTAGACACACTAAAGTTTTTTATATATAAAAAAAGATCTAATCTCCAATTCTTTCCATATATCTTCTCACCCCCCCCCCCCCAAAAGATTCTTACAATTTATAATTTTTAAGGAAATAACTTTGGAATGCTTACAATGTTGAACTATTGCATCCATTTTATGCTTGTGGACATGCTTGCAGTATTGCTTTGTGTTTTCCATGGTAATATTAATATCCATTACTTTGGAATTAAAAAATTCTCTCAATTGAAGCTGTAAGTGCACAATTTGTACCCAGACCCAAAAACAAGTGATGGGCTCAGGCCCAAAGAGCCTTATACAATGAAATTTGTAGAGTATGGGTTTAAAACCTAGGTTTGGGATGTTGGAAAGTTGATCAACAGGCTAGAATGCCGCTGTCTATGCAAGTAATAGACGAACGTAACAAAAAACCCTCCTCGGACGTAAGCCGATGACAAATTGTATAGCCTTTCTTTCTCTAAGAAAAATATTACAATTTCTTAGCTTCCAAAAAGAAGAAAAAAGCCCCCCTTTTCTCTCTCTTCTCTCGTCTTCTTATATCCTTCTTCTTCTTACCCGATTCGTCCACATGTAACACAGATCTTTCTCCCAGATACTTGTCCCATCCACCACCTCCTCAAAGTCTTCAAACAATATCTAGAAGGCTGAATGCTACTGTTCAGAGGTCATTTCTCCATTAATGCGGCCAAGGAGGTAGATGTAGGGCCTTTAATGCGGTGGTAGCAACTTTTTCCTCAAATATTTCTCACTCGTTCCTTCCTCTAACGGGTACTTGGACCACACCTTTACCCAACAGATCTTTCAGAATTCTGTCTCTAAACCGTTTAGCAAAATCTAAGGCCTTTACTGGGCCTGTCTGAGGAGATACTCCTCCTCAGACAACTCCTCGGACCATTATAGTGCAGACTGACTAGTGTGCCTAGAGACCCTGATTGGACAGACTTGCACCAACTAACTAGGCCCAGAGCCTAAACATTTATTTAAACATTTTTATCCCCCACAATAGCCCCTCAAAACTTTATTTTTCCCTCCCATCCGAGGAGAGAAATGGAGTTTTGAACCAAACAGTGCTTCCTCCAAACACTTTGCTAACCGCCACACGTGTAGGGGTCCTTTCGTTCCTTTAAAACCGTCTCTGACGCTTCGAAACCCGGAACGCACGCATTTATGACTACAAGTTACATCCTATCCCCCACGTTCAACGGTAAGATACGCATCCAACGGCCCAGGTTTGTTCTAAAAAATTGGGTGGGATAATTTTGATTCGAGGCCGCCTCCCACACGTCAAAACGCTTGGGAACCCGTATCTCCACCCATTCTTTCAGAAATCAATCACATCTAAGTGCTAATCATTATCTTTCTTCTCAAGAAGCTCGTGAAGAATCACCTAATCAATTCCCGTAAGTTCTCAATTTTCTTTACTCATTCCTTCTTGGCTTCTGTCCTTGGCCACCATCTAGACCCCTTTCCTCCTTTTAACTTTTGTTTTCATTCCCACCAAATGGGTAGATTTAAGTATTTAGTAGATACCGACGCTGGTATGGAGGGTTTTAGGGCCAAAAATCAGATTCCCCACGACGTAGGTTTGAAATATTGCCCAGTAGAAGCCGTAGGTGACGCTAGGAAAGAGGGAGAAGTTATCATTCCCATCATCGCCTTCCTAGAAGGTGGGATGACCCTCCCCATGAAAAACGTAACCAGCGAATACCTATGCAACCATAGGCTATGCCCAGATCAATGCACACCAAACATATTTAGGGTCTTAGGTTGTGTCGATACTTTAAACGAGCGAATGGGTCTGAACCTCACATGGCACGATGTTGTCTATATGTACGAGTGCCATAAACTTAAAAAGTGTAGGATACTACCTTAAATCCAGGTCTAGCATCGTTAGACTGATATCCTGTCTTCCCAAGTCCAACAAAGGCATGAAAGACGACTATCTCATCGCCTCAGGAAACTGGTTTGACGGTCCTCACTGGCCAGTCGAATGGGGAGAGCCAGGTGTGATTTCATAGGAGTTAGATTCCCTAACCCATGACTCAATCCCGTTACTTTTACCGTTTTTAATTTCATTGCACATTATTGCTTTTTCCCTTGATATTTATCGCCAATCTAACCATGCTTGTCTCCTCGGATGTTTCTTTTCACAAATAAACAACACGTACGTCAGCGTCTAAGCCTTTGCAACGTCGCAGACTTGAATCGCGTCCTTCGCTCCGAGGTCTTTGTCAGTGAAGACCTACAAGTGAGAGCAGCCCACCTGATATTAGGATACGATCCTTTATCAGAGGATTTCCAAGAGATTGACAACGCAATCACCGCAGGAGATAAACGACGTAGAAGGATAGACGTTTCTCGACGAGGCTTCCTTTTTGACCACGAACTCCCAGACGACCCCTCCATTATACTATACACTCGCCCTATTGCAGCGATTCCTCTTTCGGCACATTCCCAGACAACCGCCGTCCGAGAAGAGCCAGTGTCCTCGCAACAATCGTTGGACGAGGAGATTGATCAATTTTGACTTGAGGAAGCTGAGAGACCTCGAAAGGATCAACTTGTCATCCTCTCGGATGAAGAGCACGTGCCCGCCGAAACTTCGGGCATACGAGGTTTAATAATTGCACAGCCTGACTCCAGCTCCGAAGAAGACGACATGTCCACTCTACGGAAGCTGATGACGAAGAGGAGCTCGAAAGCCTCTAATAAAGAAGCGGGTGGGTCCCAAGTCCCTCCATCCTTGCCACCACCCCCTTCTCCCTCCAATCCAAAGCTTCCCATTCCAGAGCCCAAGAAGAAGAGGAAGAATGAGGCCGAGGAAGCAGATGCAGAGAGGCAGAAGAAGCTAAAACAACAACAACAACAACAACAACAACAGAAAACTTGCAAAGGCAAGGGACGTGCCTCTTTAGTGGAAAGTAGGGAGAACCGGGACTTGGCTGAGGTACGCCATACACCGGCCAATTGGTTTCTCGAGCTAAAACTGGACGGGGCACCAATCTCTTGCCAATTCAGCATTAGGGCGTTCCAGTAAGGTCACGCTCACCACTTGGCCGAGGCTTTGGAACGTCCTCTTCTTCTGCCCAAGGACATGGATGCCCTGGACAAGATGAACCAACCGCATCTATTTCTTTCGCTAAAAAGGGATTTGGTTTTGGTGAGTGTCTCGGTCCTACCCTCACTTTATTGCTTTCATCACACTTTAATGAAAAAAAAAACCATTCTCATGTACTTTAAATTTGCTTTACTAATAATGCATCTATTTTAATATTTCACCAAAGGCCATTCAGGAAGTCTTCGTTGCCGAAAAGTGGGTGGAAGACTCTCGGAAGAAAGCTGCAGCTGAACTGGAGGTTAGGCAGGAGACCGAGAAGTCCCTAGGCCAAGCTCTTGCGTAGAACGAGAACCTAACCACGCAGCTGGCAGAGCAGAAGAGGGAGAGGGACGGTGCCGAGGCCAACCTGAAGACAATGAGGACCCAGGTGGAGGGGCAACGTAAGCTTCTGCGTCAAAAGGACGAGGACTTGTCCAAAGCTCAGCAAGAAAACTCCAACCTGAAGAAGGAGCTTGCTAGGATGAGGGAAGAGGCTCGTACCTTCAAGGACACCATGGAGGCCGCGAAGAAGACCGCTTACAAGGAAGGGGTGGAGGTGACAGAAAACCAACTGATAAAGGAGTTCGCCGAGCTGTGCTGGGAGTACTGTCAACAAGTGTGGGCGGAAGCTCTAAATGTGGCAGGGATTCCCACAACCTCCGAGTTGAGGAACCTTGAAAACATTTGGCTCCCCCAGGACATCCAGGTGCTCGAAGAACTTCCTCCTGTCACACCGGCCCCCGAGACGGCGTCTTCAACGCTCCCATCCAGGATTCCAGAGCCCATCCCAACTCCTAAAGAACCTGAACGTTCTGACAAAGAGAAGGAACAAGACGATGGCACCGAGAAGCCTACGAACCAAAATGCCGAGTCTAGTGTCCCTCCACCAGTGGCAAGAGATAAAGGGAAACAAGTCCAGACCTCATTTGAAGCAGAGTTGAAACGAACAGAGGCGGACCGCAAACCAAAAGAGGCTGCCAGCACTTCTGAGCAAGACCCTCCTTCTAAGGCTTAAGACTTAGGCTAGTTAGGACTTCCTCCCCTTTTCTTACGCAGTAAAATTTGTATTAAGGCTTTTGCTTCAAATGTACATTTTAAAAGAAATTAATGAGAAACTTTGACTGGTTTGATCTTCATTTGACTTCCAATCTTTAGTACAAAAATACTCATTCGCCTCTTTTTAGCGCAAAAATGAATGAATGGAACAACTAACTCCACCTCTAACATTTCAATTAGCTGTAACTTTAAACAAAAGTACATATACTTAGCGTATACTTGTAAATCATGCCTCAAGAGCATAATATGTGTAACACAGCAATACACAATCAAAAATTTAACTTAGGATTCAATTTAGGGCATAAAGCAATCCATCAAACTTACTGTGGCTCATCAACACCTCAACACTAACATGGTATGGTTTCTGCTAATATTCCCAAAGTAGAAGGTCCGAGGACCATGCACGTCCAAGTTTCTGTTTGACAATTAGAAGTAGTAGATTGAAATGTTAATTTCCCCAAAGTAGAAGGCCTGAGGACCCAACATAACTAAGGTTCTGTTTAACAAACAATAAGATATCAATTTCCACAAGGCATGTGATCCGAGGACAATGCATGACCAAGTTTCTGTTTGATACGTAGAAATAGTGAATTGAAATGTTAATTTCCCCAAAGTAGAAGGTCCGAGGACCCGACATAACTAAGGTTCTGTTTAACAAACAATAGGATATCAATTTCCACGAGGTATGTGGTCCGAGGACCATGCATGACCATATTTCTATTTGATACGTAGAAATAGTGAATTGAAATGTTAATTTTTCCAAAGTAGAAGGTCCGAGAACCCGACATAACTAAGGTTCTGTTTAACAAACAATAGGATATCTATTTCCACAAGGCATGTGGTCCGAGGACCATGCATGTCCAAGTTTCTGTTTGATACGTAAAAATAGTGAATTGAAATGTTACTTTCCCCAAAGTAGAAGGTCCGAGGACCCGACATAACTAAGGTTCTATTTAACAAACAATAGGATATCAATTTCCACAAGGCATGTGATCCGAGGACCATGCATGTCCAAGTTTCTGTTTGATACGTAGAAATAGTGAATTGAAATGTTAATTTTCCCAAAGTAGAAGGTCCGAGGACCCGACATAACTAAGGTTCTATTTAACAAACAATAGGATATCAATTTCCACAAGGCATGTGGTCCGAGGACCATGCATGTCCAAGTTTCTATTTGATACGTAGAAATAGTGAATTGAAATGTTAATTTCCCCAAAGTAAAAGGTCCGAGGACCCGACATAACTAAGGTTCTGTTTAACAAACAATAGGATATAAATTTCCACAAGGCATGTGGTTCGAGGACCATGCATGTCTAAGTTTCTGTTTGATACTTATGAGTAGCAATAAATAAATCGAGTTGTATAATGATAATGTGAACAACGAACGACAAAAATACTTTTTATTAATGATAATAACTTCATAGGTTGTTTACATTCCATGGGCGTTGTACAATTTTTTCATCTAGATCAGCTAAGTGATATGACCCTATGCCCACTACAGAGATGATCCGATATGGTCCTTCCCAATTTCGTGCTAGCTTTCCCCATGCTGGATTTTTGGCAGCACCCAAGACTTTCCTCAACACCAAATCCCCAGGCGCTAGTGGCCTCAGCTTCACATGAGCATCATATCCTCGTTTAAGCTTCTGCTGATAATAAGCCATTTAGACCATGACGGCCTCTTACCGTTCCTCAACCAGATTCAGGCTTTTTTCAAGGAGGCCATCATTATTTCCCGGGCTAAAAGAACTTGTCCTTAATGTGGGGAAACCAGATTCTAAAGGTATCACTGCCTCGACCTCGTAAGTCATGGAGAAGAGTGTTTCTCCAGTGGATCTCCGCGGCGTAGTCTGATATGTCCACAAAACGTGTGGCAATTTCTCTACCCATCTACCCTTTGCATCATCTAGCCTCTTCTTAAGTCCATTGACTATAACTTGTTAACAGCCTCGACCTGCCCATTTTCCTGAGGATAAGCTGGGGTGGAGTATTTATTTGTGATGCCCAAGTCATTACAATATTTCTTGAAAGCTTTACTATCAAATTGCAAGCCATTATCTGAAATAAGTGTGTGAGGTACCCCAAATCTAGTGATAATGTTCTTCCAGATAAATTTCTTGGAGTTCACATCCCTAATATTTGGTAAAGGCTTAGCTTCGACCCACTTGGTGAAGTAGTCAGTTCCCACCAGTAGTCACCTTTTGTTTCCCACAGCCTTCGGAAAAGGCCCAACTATATCCAGTCCCCATTGAGCGAATGGCCAAGGACTAGACAAAGGATTAAGGACTCCACCAGGTTGATCAATATTGGGAGCAAACCTTTGGCATTGGTCACATTTTCTTGTGTAATCTTGAGCTTCTCTCTGCATATTGGGCCACCAATATCCCTGAGTCAGAGCCCTATGGGTTAAGGATCTTCCCCCAGTATGGCTTTCACAAATTCCCTCATGCAATTCTTCCAAAAAAGCCTTTGTTGCTTCAGGATGTACACACAACAGGTATGGTCCGAAAAATGAGCGTTTATACAACTTCTGATCCTCGGACAACCAGAACCGAGGCGCCTTTCGACGAATCTTTTCTGCTTCAAACTTCTCCTCGGGCAGAATATCGCTTTTTAGAAAAGAAACCACAGGGTCAATCCAGCTAGGTTTGGGCCTTATCAGATAAATATGGACGACACTTGCATTGGTTAAAGTTGGTTTTAGCAAGTCTTCGACGAGGATAATCCTAGGCAAACACTGAGCCGAGGACGTCGCCAAAGTGGCCAACGAGTCCGCATGCATGTTTCCACTTCTAAAAACGTGCGAAAGGATGAAAAAATCGAACTCGGATTGTAAACATTTGACCTGGGTCAGGTACTCTTGCATTCTTGGATCCCTAGCCTCCATGGTCCCCGTCACTTGACCCACAACTAATTGAGAATCCGAGGACATATGTGAAGGAAAGATTCTGGTTTTGTATCTCATACAAAACACATAGCAGAAGAAACAAACAAGGATCTATTTCATTCATGATTGATAACGTGCACTATGTAAATTTCAGAATTCAAGAACAAGATAGCGTACCTTGGTGTGGAGAAATTCAAAATAAAGATTAGAAGCACTTGGGAACACTTTTAATCTTCACTTCAATTCCACTTTACGCCCAAGATGTGTGGTCTCTCAATTAGATTTCAAGGGAGAATGAAAGTGTGTCTCACACTCTCTCACACACAGTTTTTTTTTTTACAATTAAAAATTATGTATGTTTCTCCCTTTATAACTAACTGATTATCTAATTGGGCTGGCCTATTGGGCCTTTCCAATTGGGTTTTAGTGTGTGGCTTGGAGTGGGACCAAAAGAGACTAATAAGACACTAGCTCCAATGGGCCTTGGGCTTTTCCGTCAACTCTTGACAAGTCCAAAATTACCATTAATTATATTTAATACCACTATATAAATATAATTGCACTCTAGGCCTTATTAATAAATTATATCCTAAGACTTTATTATACATGCAACTCCTTCATAAAATATTCGTAGTAACATAAAGTCATAAATGTAGACTACCACTTTGTAAATTACTACATCTTATCCTTGAGTACCCGGTTTAATCCTTTAAAGTTATTCATTATATATTTATGAAATCCAATTTCATAAATATATACTTTAGTAATTTCTTACTAAAGTGGTTAGACCTAACTCTCTGAATAATTGAACCCATTAAACTTATCTCAAGGGAATATTTTATATCTCCATTAAGAGACTATGAATTCCATCTTGAGAATATATGTTCCATCAATACTAAATGTGGCTACCCAACATACTGAGGTTTTGACCATCACTTTAGATCTCACTCTTGATATATCAAAGCAACCTACACCTCATGATCAGGTCCATTATTTTCTCAGGATTAAGAGTTCATGCAAATAGAAGTCGTGAGATTTATTATTCATTTGACAGTCGTTAGGAGAATAATAAATCTCACAGCGGTCCTATTCAGTATGTCTTAACTCTTAAAACATATCAACATATCAACTAAAAGTCTCCACTTCCATGATCAAGACAAATCATCTTAGTTGATACGTTATAGTCTTCGCAGATGAAATGCCCAATTTCATCACCGACTACGAACTATAAATTTTGAGTTTACAAAGAACTTGTGATTTACATCTTCTGTGACTTTTCACATAAATCACATACAATGCATCTCATGGACTATATGATAATGTTCCATATTCATGTTACTATTATTTTAGATAATAATAAAATAACTTTATCAATCACAATATTAAGTCATACATCATGTTATACATAATGTCATACATAACATCATATAATAGGATTTAAGGGCACTAATCCTAACAATATGAATTGCCTTTCCCCCCATTCTCCGTACCATATTCATACCGACCAAGACAGCTTTGTACTCAGCCTCGTTATTAGTGGCCGAGAATGCTAATCTCAATGATTTCTCAAAGATAATTCCCTCAAGGGATACCAAAACAAGTCCAATGCCAGACCCCCACTGGTTTGCTGCCCCATCAACATACGCTTTCCAAATCGAAGGTCCTTTGTCCGTGATCATGCCAACTGATTTTTCACCCATGTGCGATTCCTTCGCAGTTTCTTCTAACGATGGTTCGGCGAATTCTGCCACCAAATCCACGAGAACCTGGCCCTTCACCGAGGTGCGTGGCATATATTTGATATTGAAAGCTCCCAGAATAGTTCCCCACTTGGCTACCCTCCCCAAGTAGTCAGCACTTCATAACATTGACTTGAGAGGCAGTTGAGTCAACACCACGACTGTGTGGGACTAGAAATAATGAGGAAGCTTTCGTGTGGCATGGACTACTGCCAGAATTGCCTTCTCCAAAGGCAAATAATGCACCCCAGCTTCATTCAAAGATTTGCTGACATAATAAACCGGTCTTTGTACTCCGCCGTCGTATGGGCAATCGAATATGTCCCTTTGGTATAACAGTTTTTCCTTCAAAACTTATCAACGGCGAGTCATAGGGAGTGAGATCCTCCAGTCTTAACTTAAGCCCTTTGAATAAGTCAGGGTACATAATATCCGCCCCACTACCTTGATCGACCATCACCCTCCTGACGTCATAATTCCCTATCCTCAATGTGACCATCAGCGCATCGTCGTGTGGTTGAATAGTCTCGACCTTATCTTCATCGGAGAATCCCAAAATAGGCGTACTCCCTTTAATCCTCTTCAGCCTCGAGCCAGGCTCCTCGGCTTGGGAATGTGACACCGCCATCACCGTTGTGGGATAAGAACTGGTCCTGCCCGGTGCAGCGAAGATGACATTAATCGTTCCCAAGGGCGGCCGAGATGAGTTGTTCTTCTGATTATTTGAACCTGAACGATTTCCTTGTCCATTGGGTTGATACAGGTGCTGCTTCAATTTTTCCTCGCTAACAAGCTGCTTTAAATGGTTCCAAAGGGTCCGACAATTCTCGGTGGTATGACCCACGTCCTGATGATACTGGCAAAAAAGGTTATGATTTCGTTTCGTAAGGTCCCCGGCCATCTTACTAGGCCACTTGAAGTAGGGTTCCTTACGAACTTTCTCCAGCAATTGGTGCACTGTTTCTCGGAATACAGTATTAACTACTTAAGGAGTGGCTGAACCAGATTTTCTAGAGTAATCTCTCCTCGGCTTATTGTTATGATACATGTTTGACCTGAAATCCCTTCTCTCCTGCGGGATAACCTTTGCCTTACCCTTACGTTGTTGTTGATCTTCCTCAACCCTTTTGTACTCGTCGATGCGATCCATGAGGCGACGTACACTCCGTACGGGCTTTTTGGTCAGGGATTTCCTTAAATCATGATTAGTTGGGAGGCCCACTTTGAAAGTGTTAATCGCCACCTCATCAAAATCTCCATCGATCTCATTAAACATCTCCCAGTACCTATCAGAGTATGCTTGCAAAGTCTCACCCTCCCTCATGGCCATAGATAATAATGAGTCCAAAGGTCGAGGGACTCTGCTGCATGTAATGAATCGAGACACGAATGCCCTGGTAAGTTCCATGAAAGAATCGACAGACCCCGACTTTAGTCCGTTAAACCATCTCATAACAACAGGTCCCAGGCTAGAAGGAAAGACTTTGCACATCAAGGTTTCATTCTGAGAATACACCGCCATCCTCTGATTAAAATGGCTCACATGTTCAACTGGGTCTGTCCTGCCATTATAGATGGTGACGGTGGGCTGAGTGAATCGTCTAGGGAGCCTTCCCTTCTCGATCCTGCGTGAGAAGGGCAACTTGGAGAGTTGGTGCAACGCTCGGCCCATAGCATCGTTCCCCAAGCCCCTGGAGGGAAGCTCCCTATGCTTACGACTTGGTAGGTCATCCCTTTCGTAAGAGAAGGTTTCGTTAGGGGGAGTCCTGGACCTTGGATTGTAACTGCTTCCCCGGGACCCCCTGAGGAAGGATTGGATGGGGGTGAAGCCCGCCTTCGTCTGACACGGCATAGCTTTTTCTTGAGGTGGTCAATCTCCCTCTGCATGGCCTTGGCATCATCCTCATGGGTGGCACTGCTTCCACCACGCGAATGGCGTGCGTCAGGATATATGGTATGCACGCTTTCCTCTTGATCCCTCCGACGCTCAAGACGTTTAAAAAGATCTTCGCGCTGGGATCCCTGAGATTCTGCATGATGCGAACCTAAGCCTGCCATGATGTTCCAATTCCTTCGACACTAGATTCCCACAGACGGCGCCAATTATAAGTGCACAATTTGTACCCGAACCCAAAAACAAGTGATGGACTCAGGCCCAAAGAGCCTTATACAATGAAATTTTTAGAGTATGTGTTTGAAACCTAGGTTTGGGATGTTGGAAAGTTGATCTACAGGCTAGAATGCCGCTGTCTATGCAAGTAATAGATGAACGTAACAAAAAACCCTCCTCGGACGTAAGCCGAGGAAAAATTGTATAGTCTTTCTTTCTCTAAGCAAAAGATTACAATTTCTTAGCTTCCAAAAAGAAGAAAAAAGCCCCCCCTTTCTCTCTCGTCTTCTTATATCCTTCTTCTTCTTACCCGATCCGTCCACGTGTAACACAGATCTTTTTCCCAGATACTTGTTCCATCCACCACCTCCTCAAAGTCTTCAAACAATAGCTGGAAGGCTGAATGCTACTGTTCAGAGGTCATTTCTCCATTAATGCGGCTAGGGAGGTAGATGCAGGGCCTTTAATGCGGTAGTAGCAGCTTTTTCCTCAAATATTTCTCACTCGTTCCTTCCTCTAACGGGTACTTGGATCACACCTTTATCCAACAGATCTTTTAGAATTCTGTCTCTAAACCGTTTAGCAAGTTCTAAGGCCTTTACTGGGCCTGTCCGAGGAGATACTCCTCCTCGGACAACTCCTCGGACCATTATAGTGCGGACTGACCTGTGAGCCTAGAGACCATGATTGGACAGACTTGCACCAACTAACCAAGTCCAGAGCCCAAACATTTATTTAAACATTTTTATCCCCCACAGAAGCTTATACCTTGATGTGATCTCATTCTTAGGAAATTAAGACCTTTTATACCTATACAAGATAAAAAAGAGTTGAGTTTCATTTTTGCATTTCTTATTAGTAAATAGAGGTAAAGGGTTGAGAAAATTTACTTGGGCAAGCAGATTTTTATTCCGCTTTGTATCAAACACAATCCACATAAGTTGTTTCATATATATTAAAGAAAATCATATTTTAAACTCAATAGTTTAGGGGTGTAAGTGTAGCAAATCAAATCTTATAACTTGATAAGGACAATGGTTCTACCAAAAAAGAAAAAAAAAATGATAATGATTATTTTAAAATTTATTTATTTATTATAACCCATTCAAGACTTCAATAATTATTTTGAATTTTATTTACAAAAAGTGGAATTTGATAATAGGTTCTTTATTTGATGATGTGAAATCTTAACAATTGAGCAAATAGAAACACACAACTTTTCATAAAAATAAAAATAAAAACTTAACGGAATTAAAGACACCATCACCAAGTTCAAAAAAGGACCAAACATGGCCAATAAGAACTGAAAATACTATGACCACATAATTGTATACAATTTTGGCTACAACTCGCCATGTAGCGAGTTGTAGCCAAAGCTGGATACAACTATGTGGTTAGCATTGCTCATCCTTTGCTATATGAAAATGCATTAAGCTTTATTTAACATTTGGGGATTAATTAAATGATAATTTTTTGAGAAAGGGTTAGAATCAAATAATTAATAATTTGATGACTCCATTATTGCATTATTTTAGTATAACTGTGATATCAATTATTCAAGTTAGCATCCTTCTCTTTCCTAAAAAAAATTTGGTAGCATTACACATGGTGTAACTCTAAGTAATATTACATTATCCAATAAATTATTATAGAATTCATATTTTGAAAATCTCACTATTGAATTACATATTCTATATGTTGTTAACATTCATACCAATTTTCATGTCAATCGGCTGTTATTTATGATTCAATCCATAATTCATCTTTTATGCATTATTTTTAACTATAAAACTTGAATTTAAATAATTGATTGATGACATGACTATTTTTTTACCACCTTGAAATTTCGCAAGCATGAAAAATATACAAAGACAATGTAATTTAATGGTGAATTTGTTAAAATTTGCATCCTAAAAAATATTGAATGATGTAACATTACTTAGAATCCAACCTTACTTAATTATATATCTAAGCTTAAAAATAATGCATAAACTCCAAAATGTCAACGAGATATTCCCTTTTCAGCGAAAAGTTCTCTTCGAAGGGGTCATGAAAAAATGACACAACATATGTCCACAGTGTTTCTTTGCATTTAATAGTATACTATGTTATATAATCAGTTTTATCTTATTCGATTTATTTATATTATACAGAGCCTTAGCCCAGCCACAAAATTAACTTATATTTTATAGTGATAGTTCTATCCGAAAATCCACATTACATGTCAAATAATGCATCAATCGATCGTTTACATTCAACAAGCACCAAAAAGAAAAATTGAGGACGAATCTTTTATTGCATAAGATTTAGAAAAAGAAAATATTGAATGCTAAATATTGGAAGATAGATAATTTATTGAGAAATATAACAATATATCCTTATCAAGTATAGCTTGTCCCTCCAACTTCTATCTAACCAATATTTATTTAGTAAGGTTAGGTATACAACTTTTTCACATTTTTAAAAATAAATTATTAAGATTATAAATAGTTATTAGAAGCTATAACAGTAACATTTTCATAAAGGTCCTTAACAATGCTTTTTCTACATTAATCACAATAGATTTACCAAGAGTCTTATAATTTAGTTGACACCAATTTTGATATTTTAATAGAGACATTTAAGATTTAAATTCCTTCTAAGTATCGAAATATTAAAAAAAAAAAATCACAACAGATTATTATTATTTTTTATTAAAAATATTCACAAGAGAAAGAATTCTTGTATTTGACATATCCAATATTGGCCCCCCAAAAAAAAGAGATCTAGAGAAGCATTCTTACCTAAATTGGGCTTAAATTGGGACACATTTGATGCTAGTATAAGGGCCCGAAGTTGAAAGTGACTGGAGGGTTGTTTGGGCCTTGGTCATATCTATGGTGACTATCAAGCAGAGGGCTTTATTGACTGAATAACTGCAATAATGAGACAAATCAGTGTCAAAGCCCGTTGGTGTGATTGGCTTATTCCTAATGATCTATCACCATTCACCAAGCAAGCCCCTTTAATAGAGTTTTTATAATAATAATAATAATAATAATAATTTTTTTTTTTTAGACAATTCAATAGAGTTATTCACCCCCCCCCCCCCCAACCCCAAGGGAATGTAATAGTTTTTTTTAGCTTGGCAAGTTTAATAGAGTTGATCACTTCCAATGAATATGGTTTTTTCTCTAATAATAATAATAATAATAATTGTAGGGATAAAGGGCTTAGAAAAGGATATTGGGCCGTGGGTTGTGTCCGAGGACATTAAGTTGTCTGAGAACAGGTAGACATTAACGAAAACGTACAAATTAATAAACTATGGAAGAAGTATAGTCGTAAAGGATTGAGAGTGTAGTCCGATGAGAAATACCTCCTCGGCTAAGCAAAGGAGGGGTCAAATGTCCGACCTTTCATTAAGAACAACACACTAGACGATCATATTGGTAAGAATAAGTATCAAAAGGGAATAAGACAAAGGAAAACTGTGAAATATCTAAGAAAAAGCTGCTACCACCGCATTGAATGTTCTGCAGCTAACTCTCTAGCCACATTAATGTGGAGGTAATACCTGAGAAGAGACATGCAGCCTTACAACTACCTACAAAGACTTCAGGAAGGTACTGATAGGATATGGATCAATACTAGCAATTTGATCTACACGTGGAGGGCTGAGATGAAGTAAAACAGGAGAATATAAAGAAGAAAAACCCCATTACAGGGGGGATCAGATAATTTGGAGGAAAGAAATTGTACACTGAAGAACGGTAATTGTGTTTAAGTTTAAGAGAAATATATAAGAACTACCATCCTTGAACTATTTATTTATGCTTTCAAATATCATTTAGTCTACTGTGATTACTGTCCAACACCTTGGAGTTCAGTTTCTAGTCCACTTTCTACAAATTCATTGTTTTGGGTTCTTTGGGCCTTAGTTCTTTTTCACTTTTGGGCTTTCCAAGCTAAACGTGCCCTTACAATAATAATAATAATAATAATAATAATAATAATAATAATAATAATAATAATAATAATAGAGTTGGTCACTAAAAACTATGAATTTCCTATCATGAAGTCTAAACAGATAAATATTAATATGATGAAACATAACTATGATATATTAAATTTTATAATTTTTTTTGGGTCCATATATAATATGATGTATTTTATTTAGTATAGGTTGAGAGTTTTTTATTTATTTATTTATTTATTTATTTATTTATTTATTTAATTTATGGGTGGATTGAGATTATAGTAAAACCATGAGCCTAGAACATTTTTTTTTTATAATCTTCATAAAATTTTGGGCTAGCTCTAGCTTTAATAAGAGCCCGTCTTTGGGACTCTACATCGCACAACAGCTAAAATCTGATGGTTAAACACACCAATTTGTGCCTGAATCTCAATGGTATATTAAAACTCATGAATTTTGTTGGAAAAAAATTGCAACGGAATCTATTTGTCTTTTATCATTTTATTTACAACACTAAATACTTTTGATGAATGGTGTTTGATGTTGATCTGAATTGGGGAAAAATCATATTATAATATGTCATATTTTGTGTTGTTTTCAGATATTAGTTTATTTGAAAAACAACAAGATAATCTGGACAAACTAATAAAGAACAGTTAGTGTAGTTGAAAATAATGGTCTTTGTGTAGTTTCTTTTCACTATTTGTAAATATTATGTTTTATATACTAGCGGCAAATTGTCATGTCTTTATTATATGATGTTCTTAAATGCTTAAATAATTGCTTTAAGCATTTACAAATATTTTATATTATTTTTCATCTTCTTTATTTCATTAGTGTCTTTTTTGAGATTTTTAAGAAAACAAATTCTATTTTGTGTTTAAAATTATTTATTTATCTACTCAATTTTCATATGTTGGATTATATGTTAGATTAGATTATGAAAACATTAACACAATACTTCTTCTTCTTTTTTAAAACTTCTCCACTTTTTTCCCTTTGGAATTGTACTCTTGGTTTTTTTTTAAGAGAAAAGAGTTTCAATATTTTATTATTATTATTTTTTAAATTGTAGTTTTATTGAGTTTTATTAATTTTTTAGATAAGTTTCTCAGTGTTTTTGATTATATGGTAGAAAATTTATGGTTTAAGAAGGTTTGTTTAAAACTAAAAGAAATTTTTTCAAATTTTAAATATTTTTTAATGACACAGAAAATATTATAAATAAATTTTATTAAAAAATTAATAATTTTGCTAACTTACCTTTTAAATGCTTGAGAAAATTTGTATTGTTTTGATTTGGTACGACAAAAATAAAATTATATATATATATATATATATTATACATTTGTGATTGTCCCTATAGGGACACAATTTGTACCTAAGCCCAAAATAGAAATGAAATAGATCCAAAGAGCCCAATACAATGAATTTGTAACGATGGGTTTGAAATCTAGGTTCTTATGAGTTTGTGCATCAATTGTAATGGGCCAAGATGACTATAGAACAAAAATGAAGCAGTTTTATATAAGGAAAATCATCATCGGACTCAATCCGAGGAGGCTGATTATTTTATATAACTCACTTAATGACAGATTACAAATATTGTTCTTCAGTCTACAATGTTTTTCTCACTTTTTCCCGATCCTTCATCTTGAGAGCCTCCTCTCCCTTTTATAGCATCTTCTCTCTTCTCTTTACCCTCCACGTATGGATCAGATTGTTGGCCTGGATACTTGTCTTATCAGCACCTTCCTGAAGCCTTTGGAAGTAGCTGTAAAGTTGAACATTGCTGCTCAGGTATCACTTCCTCATTAATGCGGCCAGAGAGTTAGCTACAAAGTATTCAATGTGGTGGTAGCAGCTTTCTCTTTAGATATTTTAGGACTTCCCTCTCTCCCACATTTCTGTGATGCTTATCTGTATCGATAGAATCTCCTGGGAAGTTGCCCTGGATGGCAAACCACCCTTTCGGACCTCGACTTCGTTCATCCAAGGAGACACCTCTCTTTGGACCTTTTCTCGGACCATTGTAACTTGACTTCTTTATTTATTTATCAAAGCTGACCTTCTTAACAACGCTTACCTCGTCCTCGGACGATTAGGCGTCCTCGGACCGGGCCACCGGCCCAATATACACATGGATACAAAATATTACTCGGCCTAACACCCCTACAGTCCCTATAATAAATTAAAATTACATTACTATTTACTAAATTAGTTCAAAATGAAGTTGTAAGGGCATGTTTTGAATTCAAAGCCCAAAAGTGAAAAGGACTAAGGCCCAAAGAGCCCAAAACAATGAATTTGTAGAGAGCAGGTTAGAAACTGAACTCCAATGAGTTGGACAGTGATTACAGTAGGCCAAATGATACTTAAAAGCATTAACAAACAGTTTTGTGCAAAGAAAATTCTTCTCGATAAAGTCCGAGAATGGTAGTTCTTATATATTTCTCTCAAACTTAAACACAATTATAGTCCTTAAGTGCATAGTGATTTTTCCACAGATTATTTGATGATCCCCTTGTAACGGGAATTTCCTTCCTTATATCTTTCTTCTTGACTTCATCTCAGCGCTGCCTTCCACGTGTAGAGTAGATTGCTGGCTTTAATACTTATTCCATTAGCACATTCCTGAAGTTTTTGTGGGTAGTTGTAAGGCTGGAGGTTACTATACAGGTATCACCTCCACATTAATGCGGCCAGAGGGTTAGTTGCAGAGCATTCAATGTGGTGGCAGCAGCTTTCTCCGTAGATATTTTCCAACTCTCTTTTGTCTTATCTCCTCCTGATATTTATCCTTGCCAGAATGATCGTCTGCTGCCTTGTTCTTGATGAAAAGTCGAATGTACGACCCCTCCTCTGCTCAGCCAAGGAGGCACTTATGCTCGGACAACATCTCCAATTCCTCATAATCAAACTTCTTCCACGGGCCATTGCTCTGTAGGCCTCCATCATTATTACCTGTCCTTGGACACAGCCCACGACCTAATATCAAGTCTGGGCCCTTTATTTCTACAGAAATAATAAATAAATTTAATGAAACCATCCTAAAAAAATTATCATGCGCAATACACAGGGTCCACGACTAGTTACTATAATTTGTCACCGGTTGCCTAAGTTATAATAAATCGATGGCAAGCTCGTGTAGAATTCTAATTTGAGTAATAAGTCATCTTTTTATTGTATTAGTCTATAGGTTTTACCTTGAGTCTAATTGTATGCGCAAAACGCTTGTGATAAGTCTAGTTGGTCTATAAAATTTTAATTTTTTTTTTCTAAATTAATCACTAAACTATATTACTAATTAGATAATAAAATATCATGACACGGATAAAAAACTAGTATATATAGCTATTAGAATAAATATCGATCAGCTTATTCACTATTTATCTTGCCTATTCAATCTTTCTTTTTTTCCTCTCTAATGATTTTGAATTTACTTAATTCTATGGGAGCATTATTGTCAAATCTTTCAACGATCAATAAACAAAAGAAAAAATAAATTTATGATTCATTTTTCTTAACAAGGAAAATCTTTCATCCATTTATGAACTCTATCACCTAGGAAATAAAGTTTTTTTTTCTTGAAATTTGAAAATACCTATGATCTCTATTCTATATCTTCACTTTAATCTTCAGTTAAATCAGTTAAAAGATATATAAAATAAATAAATAATTCAGTTTTTTTGGTGATGAAAAAAAAAATTCAGTTAAAAAGCCATTGTTTTGGAACTTCACTAGCCCACCACTCCACTCAAAAAAGACAAAGACGCTACTTTGAGACCACCACTTGAAGAGCTATCTACATTATTTGTTTCTCTCTGTTTGAATAATTCTTCTCTCGTTGGATAGGATCATGGAAGGTTAAGTTTATGTGAGAGTCTTCATTTGTGGAAGAATGGGATCAAATAATCTAAATTGGGTTCCTTTTAGAATGGTAATAGCTAGGCATAGGCTCGCTTGTTAAAGAATCTGTTGTGTGTGTGTGTGTGTTTTTTTTTTGGCATATTACATAGAGCTTCAAAGATTCGTGTGCATATTACATGTATTTTTGGGCTTTGTAATAGCTAGGCATGGGCTTGTTAAAGAATCAATTTACACTCATAGTATATGAGTTCAACAGGAGTCTAAAATCAAGTTTTTATTTATTATTTATTTTTTATTTTTATAGGCTAAAATCAGGTTCTTGAGAAAGAGAATAAGTGCATTAATATTATTGCGATGGACCGGTGATGGAGGTGAAATGAAACAGCTAAGTAAAGCTAAAAAAAAATGTTTCTAAAAAAATAGTAAAGCTAAAAATTAAAATTAAAAAAAGAAAGTTAAAGAATCAATTTACACTCATAGTATATGAGTTCAACATGAGTCTAAAATCAAGTTTTTATTTTTTTATTTTTATTTTTTATAGGCTAAAATCAGGTTCTTGAGAAAGAGAATAAGTGCATTAATATTATTGCGATGGACTGTTGATGGAGGTGAAATGAAACAGCTACGTAAAGCTAAAAAAAAAAATGTTTCTAAAAAAAAAATAGTAAAGCTAAAAATTAAAATTAAAAAAAAGAAAGTTAAAGAATCAATTTACACTCATAGTATATGAGTTCAACATGAGTCTAAAATCAAGTTTTTATTATTATTTTTTTAATTTTTTTATAGGCTAAAATCAGGTTCTTGAGAAAGAAAATAAGTGCATTAATATTATTGCGATGGACTAGTGATGGAGGTGAAATGAAACAGCTAAGTAAAGCTAAAAAAAAATGTTTCTTAAAAAAAATAGTAAAGCTAAAAATTAAAATTAAAAAAAAAAAAAGAAAGAAAGAAAATGAGAGGCACTATCCAACATATATTTTGGATGGTTTAAGACTAATTACAATTTGTAGTCTCCAAATTTTTTTCCGCCCATCCTAACAAAACTTTAAGACCATTTATTCAACAAAGATTAGTTAAAAATACAAAAATTTTTAGGGAAAAGATAGTGTAAGTGCACAATTGTACCCAGACCCAAAAACAAATGTTGGGCTCAGGCTCAATGAGCCTTATACAATAAAATTTGTAGAGTATGTATTTGAAATTTAGGTTTGGGATGTTGGAAGTTTGATTAACAGGCTAGAGTGCCACAATCTGTGCAAATGATAAACGAATGTGACAAAGAGACCTCGGACGTAAGCCGATGACGATTTGTATAAATATTCTCTTTCTATGCCAAAGTTTACAATTCTTAGTTCCTATTTTTCTCAGCAGAAAGTGCAGATCCCCCTCTCTTTCCTCTCTCGTTTCTTTATATACTTCTTTTTCTTCACTGGTTCATCCACGTGTCATACAAATCTTCCGCTTGGATACTTGTCCCATTCACCACCTTCTTGAAGTCTTCAAATAATAGCAGGAAGGCTGAATTCTACTGTTCAGAGATCATTTTCCCATTAATGCAGCTAGGGAGGTAGATGCAGGGCCTTTAATGTGGTGATAGCAACTTTTTCCTTAGATATTTCTCACATGTTCTTGCTTCTAAAGGGTGCATGGATCACCCTCTTACCCATCAGTTCTTCCAGAATTCTGCCTCTAACCCATTTAGCAAGTCTCAGGGTCATTGCTGGACTTGTCCGAGGAGACACTCCTCCTCGGACAACTCCTCGGACTACTACCGTGCGGATTGACTTGTGGACCTAGAGGCCCTGATCAAAACAAACTGGTACCAACCGATCAAGCCCAAAACCTAAAACGTTTATTCAATAGCTTTTACCCCCCACAGATAGATAAAATAGAATAAAGTAAACATCAGAGTTTGCGTTGTTTACAGGACAAGGAGCCTAAAGGGCTATATTTTCTCATACATTTTTTCTTATAATACATTACAATAGAATCCATATTTATAATGTGATTACAATATTAAGTACAAAAGTTTTAAAAAAAATTAGAATTTTAATTGCATATTGATTGTCTAAATCCAACAAATTTATTTAATAATTAATCCCATAAATTTTATCTTGAAATCAATGTACTGATTTGGTCTTTTTGTTGTTGTTGTTGTTTTGTTTTGAGGGGAGGTCTTCTAACAAAAAGACACTCAATTTGCTTAACCCAAACAACCCACCTTCACAGGGTACACCAATTTCATTCAAACAAGTGAAAATTTTAATTCTTCATTCGTCCCACCGGATCCTGTTGCAACTTCTTTAAGCTATTTAGCCACATGGGTTGGAGATAGAAACTAGGTGGGAAGGCTCAACAAAGGACTCAAAAGTAACATGAACCTTTTAGTATTTGATTCACTTTATTTAATCCAACAAAATCTCTCCAAATAAAATTCCTCCAACATTGACATATGAACTTAGTGTATTATACAGTATTATTTTTCTGATAAGTATGGTGGAGGTTTCAAATCTAAGTTCTCCCCCCCCCCCCCCCCATTGAAAAAAAAAATCAAATTATAAAATCAAATAATGTTATTGAGTTAGACTATTAACTTCTTTACTTTTCTTTTACCAAAGCTTCCAATATAATAAACCCTAATCATTAGTCATTGAAAACCCAAGGAAATGTACCATAAATTGGACTCTCATTGTGGGCGTGTGGCATTCACACTAGACTGAGCAAGAACACAATTTTAGGTTGTGGGCTATCATATTTCAAGGGCATTTTTCATAAGAATAATATCTTTCACTCTAAGAATATTCCAAAGCATTGAGCTGTCCATGGTGTGTACGTAGGAGTTCTCAGTGTGGCTATATATGTTTTAAATGTGAAGGCATTTTGAGATGTAATTGATTAAAGAAAAATGTGTTTCTAATTTTCTATAACCCAATAACAAAAAACAAAAAAACAAAAAAGTTCTTGGTTCTCAAATTAATCAAAACAAGACTACCGACGAAAATCCAATCAATTGTATATTAGGTGACCTGGACAAGCCAAGTGCAATAAACATGTTCACTTATAACACGTTATCCTAATCTTAGTTGTCCCAAATATGAAAGCATAAATTGTTGTACTAGGCTTTTATGTTAAAGCTATCAAAACAAGTCTGAAAGCTTTGACTCCCTCACCGTTCCTTTTTGGACTCTATTCAGTTAATTACAAAATACTTCAATTATAGTTTCTTTGAACATCTCACAATCAAGATCAACTCATCAAAGTAGAGAAGTTAAGGGGAAAAGAAAAGAAGGCAAAAGCCAAATAGTCTTATGTTTCTCTATGGTCTTATAGAAAGAAAGTGTTATTTTTACAATATTTTTACAACAAATTTTACATTCTAACTTGAACCCATAACTGAATTTATTTTTTTGCCTATCAATAACGGTTAGTAACAATCTATCACTTAAAATTTAGGAAAATTATTAGATACTCCCGGAGTACGCATGTGAGAGGAATGAATACGCATTTATGGTACTCCAGAAGTACACAATAATTTTTCTAAAATTTATTGTGAAAGAGTAATAATAATGTTGTTAAGACAGTATTTTTCGTAAAAAATAAAAAGAATTAAGAGTTTGAGAGTAGAATCTTTCCATCCCACCTATAAGGCTATAACAAAAACAAGTTTACCTGTTAATTTTTCCTTATTTTAGTTGACGTGATTCCCTTTAATGGCTTTTGGGTTTTGGCATTGTAATTTTAGGAAAAGGAGGCAAATAAGGAAAAGTACCTAAAATTTGATATGACAAGCAATCATTACTCTCAAACATTGCACACATAGAATACGTTTGGATCCAGCTTTTTTTAGCTGCGTCCATGTTTTGTTGTTTTTTTTTTTTTTCACCCATAAACTCTTAAACGATGTCATAAATGAATATGATTGCCAAGCATATCCTATACCCTGATTCTCTTCCCAAAACCTTTCCATTTTATCTATAAATACAGCTATCCCTTGAACCAATATACACCATCTCATCTTTAACCTTCATTCCTAATTCCAAACCCCACAGAGACAAGAGGAAGAGAAAGAGACATGGAGTCCAAATATTCAATCTTGCTAAGCCTTTTGATGCTACAATGTCTCTCACTCCTTTGTGTTTCACAATCACAGGATTTCGATTTCTTCTACTTTGTCCAACAGGTGAGCCATTTTCTTTTGTCATATCATTCTTTTTTGCATCGTCTTTACTAAATTAATATTGGGTAACTTAAAATTTTTCATTTCTTAATTTTCAATTTTTTTTTAGTGGCCTGGATCATACTGTGACACAAAGCAAAGTTGTTGCTACCCAAACACTGGGAAGCCTGCTGCAGATTTTGGCATTCACGGTCTTTGGCCTAATTACGAGGATGGTTCTTACCCTTCAAATTGTGATCCTAGCAATTCCTTCAATCAGGCTAAGGTACATGAATTTTTATTTTCTCATATATCATATTCTTTTGGCATCAAAATCATAGCAAATTTTGTTCTTAATGTTTTTGTGAATTGCTTCTATCGGATTAGAAGAAACAAGGTTCTGAGATGACCAGTCACAAGTATAACAGTGTGTAATTTGACTATGAAATTCCATCAATTTCCACAAGTCTGGCCACTTGATTAATAGCAACTTTATTAATTGGACAGTTTTTTTTAGAAATGACTAAACTATTAGCTGTATATTATTACTAGACCAACTACAATAATGCCAGCTCTCAATGAGAAAACTGTCCTTTCACTTTTTATAAATTTTCCCATTTTAGGCGAATGCATATCTAAAACATTTTTGTTTCTCTCCTTCCTTAATTCATGGCAAGAGAAATGGCATCATTTACTTATTATTATGGATCTTGTCATGGAACTTTTGATACCATTTGTATAGACTATAAAAAACTGTTAAACTAATGTTAGCATTTCTAAAAAAATTTTGATACTATTTCTAAAAATATTTTCTAAACTAATGCCAGCATTTCTAAAAATATTTTGATTCCATTTTTAAAAATGTTGTCTAAACTAATGTTAACATCAGTTGACTTCTCTCTATTATCATTACAGAGTATTATATGGGGAAAAAAACTTATTCAAATTCTTTTTTTTTTTATACAAGATATAATTTCTACTCTAGCATAATCTTAGTGTATGTGTGTGTGAAGCTCCCTCCTGGAGATTTGAATCCTGACCCTTGCTTCCCACACCCCACAAGCATTTATATTTGTGGAGTGACCACTGCACCGGGTGTGCGGTGGTAAACTTATTCAAATTCTACATTTATTGCTCAGCTACTTGAACCAAAGTCCATATGGATAATGCCCTTGAATGATGGGCGTGCTTATTATAACACCTTAAATGAGTTACCATAACATGTGTTTCTGTTTGAAAACGCAAAATAAAAAGATTTCACATCATTTTAGCGCTTAAGTGTAAAAACTGCGTTGGGCTAAAATACAAAAGGGTAGAAACTGTATAGTTTTTTTAACCAGTAATGCTAGAGATACAAATTGTTTTACAACATTTTTACAAACTATTAATGTGGTAAGTAATTACTAGTAAATAAAAAAGTGTTGTTAATGGTAAGCCTGAATAAAAACCAATAAAAAGTTACCCTCAACAACAGTTTGTGATTGTAACATAACTTCTTTTTTTTTTTTTAATTATGACAATTAGTAGTATCTTGAAATGACAATTCTTGGGTGGAGTGTTTTGTGCACTGGACCTAATATATTGCTACCACAAATCCTTATATGTCACGACTCACTTGTTTATATCATATCAGGTCCAGCGCAGAAGACATATTGAACCCAAACTTTGTCCATCTTAAAAACATTTGGATTTTAGGCTTCAATTATTATTATTATTATGGGAAGGCTTCAATTAAATTAGTTAAATATTGTTATAATTTTTTCTAGATTGAATATGATTCTCAATCTTCTTGTTTATCATGGCTACAGATATCAGACCTCATAAGCAATATGCAAAAAAATTGGCCATCATTAGCTTGCCCTAGTAGCAACAGTATACAATTTTGGACACATGAGTGGGAGAAACATGGGACATGCTCAGAGTCTGTACTTAGCCAACATGGATACTTTGATACAGCTCTTAGTTTGAAAGGGAAGACAAACCTCCTTGAAGCTCTTAAAAGTGCAGGTAAATTCAATTTTCAATACTTTAGTGCTTTGTGTTTTAAGTAACACTTAGTTTACAAGATTTTAGGTTTTGATTGCCTATAATGTCCTTAATAATTCGTGCTTTATGTGAAAATAAATACAGGAATAAATCCAGATGGGAACTCTTACAGCTTAGTAGACATAAAAAATGCTATAAATGGTGCAATTGGCTATACTCCATGGATAGAGTGTAATGTGGATGCATCTGGAAATAGCCAGCTTTACCAGATCTACCTTTGTGTGGATAATTCTGGATCAGACCTAATCGAATGTCCTGTGTTTCCAAAGGGAAAATGTGGTTCAGAGATTGAGTTCCCTTCTTTTTAAAAAATGGTAGTGATAACCATTATGATGTTTTAATTTTCATTTCTGCCCTCTTATTATCAATTCAAAGTTATCATCATTGTTTTGATGACCAATATTGTACGTTCAAGTACTATAAGAATGTTAATAAATTCGAAAGGGGATAGTGCTTATTCATAAATTTTCGAAATATATATATATATATATATATATATATATATATATATATATATATATATATATATATATTTAACTCTATAATTGAGAGGATTTGAACTCTCAATATATCTTATTTAGAAACAGTAGGAAGTTCAACTAGTTCAATTACAAGAATCTTTACTTGGTTGGCTTTTGGAAATATTGCATTTTCTTATCTTAGTGGACCAAAACGTTGACTAAATATGCTTTCAAAATTCCAAATAAAACAAAACAACGTGACTTGAATAGTAAAATAGAGATTCATGGGTTGGGTCCAATACATACAAGCACTAGACCTAGTGGAATTTTGAAAAGTGGCAAATATTTGACATGTGTCAGCATGTTAACAAGTCTAGTACTCCTATGCATTGGACCTAAGCTAGATTGAAAAATGAATTTGAACTCATGATATCAATTTTAAGGTGGAAGAGATTACTACCAACCAAGGCACCATTTGTTATTAACTAAAAATTGAAAAATACAATGCAATTAGGCTCGCATGAATTCATATATTTAAAATTATAATTAGCTTTGGGGTTTAAGTGATTGTCCAACAATATTGGTCTCCTTTATGGTGTCTCATGTCGGTAGTTCGAATCTTACTTTCCCTCTTCCTCGCTATCTACCTATTAATAAGAAAACAAAAAAAGCATTATAATTAACTTTAACTCTCCATAAAGTGTATCACTCATAACATAATTATCATCTCAATAAATTGTGAAAAAATTTGTGAAATCTTTTATGTTTATGCAGTACTCTTTGACTAAAAACACTGTTTATGGGAGGATTACTTATCAACGAATAAATAAATAACAATGTTTATGTAAGGATTATTTATCCAAAAACAAAAACATTGTGAAATTTGTTATTTTTATGTGTGACTCTTTGAATAAAACAATGTTTATTAAAGGATTACTTATCCAAAAGAAAAAGAAAAACATACTATAGTTTCTAACTTTCAATGATGTTGCGGTCCTTGTGGATCTAATTTTTTATAGGCAAGACTTAGGTACAGTACTTAGAGGTTATTCCTTAGGTTCTCTTCTTAAAATTTAGCCACGTGGATTTTTTTCTCATGGGATGGAAGTGTATTTTTTATTTAAGTAGCCACATGGCTGAATCTTAAGAAAAGAACTTAACAATACCTAAAGTATTGTACCTAAGTTTTGTCAATTTTTTATTTTCCTCCTTTTCTTGTTCTTTTCTGTACTTTTGGGCCACGCCAACAACCCAAACTCATTAGTTTATAGAGTTAACTATTGAGATAAAATCCTAGGATACGAGCTAGATGGAAGGGATTTAGGATATTCTATATCCTATGGTCAAAAACAACGACTGTTTTAATTTTTTTTAAATAAAATATTCATATTTATTTATTATACAGGTTAGTGATCAATGTCATTTTAATACTAGCTCTAAACAATAATTTATTCTATACCACTTGGAAAACAAAAACTTGTTAATTTTGCTTTATTTTAGTTGACATGATTCCCTTTAATGGCTTTTGACACTGTAATTTTAGGGAAAGGAGGCAAATAAGGAAAAAGTAGCCAAAATTTGATATGATAAGCATAAGGATAAAGCCAACATATATTAATCATTACTCTTGACCGTTACACGCATAAAATCTTAAATGATGACATAAAAATGAATATGATTGCTAAAGCCAAGCATATCCTATACCCTGAATCTCTACCCAAAACCTTTCCATTTTCTCTATAAATACAGCTATCCCTTGAACCATTATATACCATCTCATCTTTAATCATCATTACTAGTTCCAAACCCCCACAGAGTCAAGAGGAAGAGAAAGAGACATGGAGTCCAAATATTCAATCTTGCTAAGCCTTTTGATGCTACAATGTCTCTCACTCCTTTGTGTTTCACTGTCACAGGATTTCGATTTCTTCTACTTTGTCCAACAGGTGAGCCAATTTTTATTTATTATTTTATCATATCATTCTTTTGTGCATTGTTTTTTACTAAATTAATCTAGTGTATTTTTTTTTTTTTTTCATTTCTTAATCTTCAACTATTTCTATAGTGGCCTGGATCATACTGCGACACAAAGCAAAGTTGTTGCTACCCAAACACTGGGAAGCCTTCTGCAGATTTTGGCATTCATGGGCTTTGGCCTAATTACAAGGATGGTTCTTACCCTTCAAATTGTGATCCTAACAATTCCTTCAATCAGGCTAAGGCACTTGAAATCTTTTTTTTCATATATCATTGTCTTTTGGCATCGAAATCATAGCAAATTTTGCTCTTAATGTTTTTGTGAGTCGTTTCTATAGGATTAGAAGAAACAAGGTTCTGAGATGACCAGTCACAAGTATAACACACTGTAATTTAACTATGAAATTCCATCAATTTCTACAAGTCTGGCCACGTAATTAACAACAACTTTATTAATTGGACCGTTTTTGGAAATGACTAGACTATTGGCTGTATACTATTTTCCCTTTTTTTTAGTTGAATGCATATCTAAATCATTTTTGCTAATCTCTTTCCTTAACATGGCAAGAGAAATGGCATCCTTTATTTATTATTATGGGTCCCGTCAATGGATGTTCCCCATTTTATAGAAGTTTTGATACTATTTTCATGGAAACTATAAAAAGTGATAAAAAAGTTAATTGTTTTTTTTTTCTTTTTAAGTTTCTAAAAATATTTTCTAAACTAATACCAGGATCAGTTGAATTTTCTTTATTATTTCACATCATTTTAGCACTAAGTATAAAACATATTCTAAAGATGTCACTTCTATGCTCCGTTTTTTTCAATGGAAAACCTTGTGTAAAAATAGTTTTTTGTGTTTTCCAGTGTTGGGTAGCATCAAAAAAGATGAGTAAAATGAAAACTATCTTTGGTCAACATAAAAAATATGACTTATTTTTAGAAATTGTTTTCCATTAATTTTTTTTATATATAAAACAACTCTATCTTACAGCAAACTAAATAAGGGAAGTTAGGAGGTTGTTTTTCAATTCATTTAAAGTTGCTATTAAACATTGGACAATTAAGTGTAGTATCTTAAAAAGACATCTCTTGAGTCTAGTGTTTTTTGCACTGGACCCGATATGTTGTTGTCACAAGTCCAGTTTATGTCACGACTCATTTGTCCATATCATATCAGGTTTAGTGCAAAAGACGATGTGAACACAAACCTTCCCCATCTTAAAAATATTTGGAGTTTTGGCTTCAATTATTATTATTTTATGGGAAGGCTTCAATTAAATTAGTTAAATACTGTTATCATTTATTTACATTTTTTCTAGAACGAACTATGATTTTCAGTCAACCTATTTATCATGGCTATAGATATCAAACCTCATAAACGATATGCAAAAAAACTGGCCATCACTAGCTTGCCCCAGCAGCAACAATATACAATTTTGGAGACATGAGTGGGAGAAACATGGGACATGCTCAGAGTCTGCACTTAACCAACATGGATACTTCGATACAGCTCTCAATTTGAAAGGAAAGACAAACCTCCTCAAAGCTCTTAAAAGTGCAGGTAAATTCAATTTTCAGTACTATAGTGTTTTGTTTTCTAAGTAACACTTATGCTCCTTTTGTTTTGATGAAAAACTTTGTGTTAAGATAGTTTTCTTTATTTTCCAATATTTGGTAGCCTAAACAAAGTTGAGTTAAAAGGAAACTATCTTTGATTAACATAAAAAGTATGACTTATTTTTAGAGATTGTTTTTCATTAAATTTTTTTGGAAAACAACTCTATCTCACAGCAAGCTAAGTAAGGGAAGTTAAGAGGTTGTTTTTCAACTAATTTAAAGTTGCTACTAAACATTAGAAAAAAGGAGATAGTTTTATAGAAAATGTTTCTTAGAAAATGGCTTCTTTTCTAGAAAACATCATTATTGAAACAAATAGAGCGTAATTTACTAGATTTTGGGTTTTGATTGCCTATAATGTCCTTAATATAATAATTCATGCATTATGTGAAAATGAATACAGGAATAAATCCAGATGGGAACTCTTACAACTTACAGAACATCAAAATTGCAATAAAAGGTGCAATTGGATATACTCCATGGATAGAGTGCAATGTGGATGCATCTGGAAATAGCCAGCTTTACCAGATCTACCTTTGTGTGGATACTTCTGGGTCAAGCCTAATCGAATGCCCTGTGTTTCCCAAGGGAAAATGTGGTTCAGAGATTGAGTTCCCTTCCTTTTAAAAAATGGTGGTGATAACCATTTTATGATGTTTTAATTTTCATTTTTACCCTCTTATCATCAATTCAAAGTTATCATTGTTTTGATGACAAATATTGTACGTTCAAGTACTATAAGAAATGTTAATTAATTCAAAAGGGGGTGGTGTTTCTTCATAAATTTTCAACTGCAAGATTTTTTTTTTATAATTATAACTCTATAATTGAGAGGGATTTGAACCCTCGCTAAATCTTATTTGGAAACACTAGGAAGTTCAATCTGCTAACTAGTTGAGTTACAGGACTTGGTTGCTTTAGGAAATACCTCATTTTCTTATTTGAGTGGATCAAAAAGTTGACTAAAGTATATGCCTTCAAAATGCCAAACAAAACCAAGCAGCATGACTTGAATAAGGACTGAGCTTGGGTTGGTTTCACTGCCACCCGAAACCCGATCCGATATTGATCGGGTTTAACAAGGAAAAACCCTATGCAACCCAAATATGCGGGTGCATGGTCGGGTTGGGTTGCTAGGTGTCAGGTCGGGCCTTTTTTTCATAATATAATTTTCAAACCGTGTGAACCAGGAAAAGTCTTATAGAAACATTGAAACAACCGGACTTTAATGAGCTATTAATAGGGAAAAAATTACTTATTGTATTATTCAAACTTTCCTTTAAAAGTTGTCAAGTTTTCTTTGTTGCTATTTTACTAATTTATTGATTGACATTAATAAGAAAAACTTAAATCCAATTCCCAACATTTAAAAATTAATGTTGGAGCTCAAAACTTGGGAATTGCATTAAAAGAGGGGGAAAGAGATAAGGAAAGTAGGAACGAATGAAAACATATCCCATGATTGCAGTCTGCAAATGAATGACAACACCTTTAGTGCGATGGTTATTTCACAAGTATAAGTACTTGTGGAGTGTGGAAGAGGGTAAGGACACTTATATTAGACTAGAGTAGAATTTATATCTTGTATTAAAAAAAATAAATGAATGACAACATATCCCATGACTGTAGGGAATTAATTTCCAATTACAATGCTCTGCCATTTTTACTATTCTTTGACTAATTACAATGCTTTATACTTTGAAACAAATATCTTTTACCCAAATACATTAATTGCTTTCCATTTAAACAAATTTATTTTATTTTAATTGCTTGAAGAATGGTAGACTTTTTTTTTTTTTTTTTTTTTTTTGAGGGTGAAGAAGAATGGTAGACCTATAATAAGGAATACTTCAAATAATTTTAATTGCGAGACCCTAGCACTTGGTTTTGCTGCGGTCATTGAAAATTGAAATTTTAAAATTTTAATTTTGGATGCACGAATTTGTTGGACTAACTAAAATATCGTCCCACATTGAGTTCCGCGACTTAAGTTGCTAGTTTTTTCTTCTCACAAAAAAAAAACGCTGCTAGTTTATTTCCTAATAAATATCAATATAGGAGAATGAATTTCTGGACTTTTATCACTTGCTGGATCATGTTAATGCTCATAATTTTTAATGGTTTACTTTTTTTTTTGAGAAACTTTTTAATGGTTTAACTTAGTGTTGTATATTTTTCTAAAAAAAGAAAAAACTTAGGGCATATTTGGTAACTGTTTTTTCCCCTTATTTTCTGTTTTCAAAAACAATTTTCTATTTTTGAAACTAAAAAACTTATTTGGCAATCTAAAATGGACAGAAAACAAAAACTATTCTCAAAACTTAATTTGTGAAGGAAACTGAAAACATGCAAAAGACTGTTTTCAGTTTCTAATTTTCAAAAGTCAATGAAAATACACATTAATAAATCTATCTCATTTATATGAGTTAGTATTAGAGTTCAAATCCTAGTAACAACATATTTTAATATATTCTATTTTTTTCTTCAAAAAACTATTTTTTTAATTTCAACTAACCAAACATGTTTTTGATTTCAAAAAATACAAGAAATTTTTTTTTTCTTTATATTCCTAAAAACAATTTTTTGAAAATAGAAAACAAAAACTGTTTCCAAACATAACCTTAGTGTTATATATATGGACAAAGAGTTTTTATAATTCTTGTCATTAGTAGTGCAGTAATGCTACAGTCACAAACTATTTTACAACATTTTTTATAAACTGCTAATGTGGCCAACCTTTTATTGGTTTTCATCTAGGTCCATCATTAATATCATTTTTTCATTTACCAATAATCACTTATCACATTAGCAGTTTGTAAAAAATTTTGTAAAATAGTTTGCATCTCTAGCATTATTCTTAGTAGTGGTGAGCATTTGCTCTTTTTTCAAATTTCCATTTAGGAATATATGCGGCTATGACTATGACCTATGAATCAATTAAAGACTTTTTCAAATTTTCACTTATTTCTATATAAAATTAGTCTATTTTTAATTGTTTGTTTAGGAATTTAAAGATTTTTATGGTCATAATTAAATTTATTGTAAAAAATTTACATATCATCTATCTATCTCTTTATCTCTCACTCCTTGGGATACATGTGATCCACTCAATCAGAGTTTCATGAGAAAGCAAAGCTAAACACAAGAGTTGGAAAAGGAAGAAAGAAGAAGAAGAATAACTTTTTTCGATCTACCTTATGTTTTTTTCCTTAACTCTCTCTCTCTTATGTTTGTTTCATGTTTTGTCTAAAGGGAAAAAAGAAAAAGAAAAAAAAAGAGCAAAGATTTAGTTTCTGTACATTTTATTTATAAAAAAATTGGGTGGGTCAGATTGGACCCAAGACCAACCCAAACCCAAAAGAGACTGTTTTTGGCCTGAACCCAATCCGAACACCCATCCAACCTGCTCAATACCCTTCGGGTTGTGTCAGGTCGGGTTGGCTGAGTTTATGCTCACTTTGTTTACGGGTAAGAATTGAGTCCAATACATAGGAGCACTTGGAATGTTCACTTAGCTTTGGGGTTCAAGTGATTGTCCAGCAATAATGTTCTTCTCAATGGTGTCTCATGTCGGTTGTTTGAATCTTACCTTCCCCCTCACTATCTACCTATTAAAAAGAAAAAAGAAAAAGCATTATAATTAGCTTTATATCTTCTTCTTTTTTGCATTGGTAATTAACTTTATATCTATATGGAGACAACTCTCCTCTAAATCGATTTAAAGAAAAAAATTATTCCAACTCACCATACGGTGATTTTAATAATTAATGACTTACATATGATTTTAATCACATAACATATGCCTAAATCATTTAGGCTAAATGGTTATTGAATCTCCATGTAGTGTATCACTCGTAACTTAATAATCATTCCAATAAATTATGAAAAAAATTGAGATTTTTTTTGTTTTGTTTATGCCTTACTCTTTGACTAAAAACAATGTTTATGGAAGAATTACTTATCAAATAATAAATAAATAACAATGTAAGGATTACTAATCCAAAAGAAAAGGAAAAACATCCTCTAGTTTCTAACTTTCAATGATGTTAAGTGGATCTAATTTTTTATTTTCCTCCTTTCCTTGTTCTTTTCCGTACTTTTTGGGCTACACCAACTACCCTAACTCAAAGCGACAAAATCCATGTGGAATCTATAACCCTTTTAAACTCATTAGTTTATGGAGATAAATATTGAGATAAAATCCTAGGATATGAGCTAGATGGAAGGGATTTAGGATATTCTATAACCTATAGTAAAAAACAACGACTGTTTAAAAAAAAAATTAAATAAAATGTTCATATTTATTTATTATACATGTTAGTAATCAATGTCATTTTAATACTAATTCTAAAAATTATTTATATTATGACTTGTCATTTAACTTTTGGTGCTATTTGACTTTTAAGTTTCTTTTGGAAGTTTCATTATTCAACCTCGTATGTAATACACTAATACCATGCCAATGTTCTCCGCAATTTTAATATCGAGATTAAAAATGTCTTAAAAAAAATTTAATGTTGGTGTCTTTTGAATTTCGATCACTTAATTATTTCTTTGAGTATATATAGAGTCTCTTCATCTTATACACATCAGATAATTATAGAAAAATATCCATTTAAAATGACTTCAAGATGTTAATTAAGAGTTTTGAATTCAAGACTTCATGGATTTCGTGAAGGCTTAAAAACCATTAGACCAATAATTGAGGTTAGAAATATCTTCTCTTGAACCATGTGTGGTTTCTTTTCATCCATGTATAACTTTCGATGAAAAATTTTCTTATTGTCTAAAAAAAGGATGGAAGAGACGCTCTTTTTTGTTATATCAACATGTGTTGCAGAGTTAATATATTAGATGGACAAGTGGCATGTTTTTATTTGTGTAGTATATAGTGGAGCAGAAAAAGTGGGACAGAAGATTTGGACTCTGTGTTGCACACACTATTCGGAGTTTGGTGCTATTGTCAATGTAAGATGTTTGTATCATGCTCCAAAGGTCATAAAAATTGGTCATTTAAGATTTTCTATATAACAAATATTCTTAGAAAAATTATTAAAAAAAAAATGCGAGGCACTCACTTAATATAAAATCATTGATATCAACCCACAGAAAATGAATCAGGATTCAGAGACTTCATTTTTATAATGAATAAGTTATTTTTCTTCAATTTAAAGGTGTACATAATAGATATGATTATTATGCCACAAGAGAACACAAATGATTGGTAATTAGGCAGGATTACAGTCGAAATATCCAATACACTTTCAGCAAATGATGTTTAAGAGAGACATTCCACTTAATTCCTCTATTATATTTAGAAGGTAGGGAAATCAATGTTGGAGGCACATCCCCCTTTTGGTAGCACAGGACATTTGATGAGGTTTGACCCAGAAGTGTCTACACAAAGATAAATCTGGTAAAGCTGGCTATTCCCTGATGCACCAACATTGCATTCCATCCCAGGAGCATACCCAACTGCTCCTTTTATAGCATCACTTATTCTACTTAAGCTGTAAGAACTCCCATCTGGGTGGATCCCTGTAACATTTTTTTCCCCACGTAAAAATGAAAATTAAAAATAATATTTAAAAAAAAACAAAAACAAAAACAAAACAAACAAACAAACAAAGAGAAGGTTTATGAAATTAAGCTGGGACAACCAATTTCAAGTTACTACATATATGAAGAGTTACGTGCACTTTCAAGAATTTGGAGGAGGTCTACTTTGTCTTTGAGGTTTAGAGGTGCTTGAAAGTATCCATGCTGGTTAAGGATGGACTCGGAGCAGGTACCATGTTTCTCCCATTCATGTTTCTCCCATTCATGTGACCAAAACGTGGAACCATTGCCGCTTGGGCAGGCCAGTGTTGGCCAGCTTGCATTCTTCTAATTAGGTCTGAAATCTATAGAGTGATATACAATGAACTTTATTAGTGATAGAATTTAAGTACTTATGTTGTTGATGTAGCATCAGTTACATTTATTATCAAGTTAGTTTATAAGTTTCATTAGTAAAATTGATAACAACTTTAACATTTTCCTAATAAAATATTGATACCTTGGATTGAACGTAAGGGCTGTTAGGATTGCAGTTGGACAGGTATGAGCCATCGTTGTAACTAGACCAAAGCCCATGAATGCCGAAATCAGTTTTGGGTTTTCCTGTTGTTGGATAGGAACAACTTTGCTTTGTGTCACAGTATGATCCTGGCCACTGCATTAGAGATTTAGAGGGTAAAATCAAAATATAAAAAAAAAGTTCTGATGTTTTGACAACATCAGATAAGAGTAATTAGCGTTCAAAGGATGATCTCTCTCTTAAATAATCCCACTCACCTGTTGTACAAGGTAGAAGAAATCGAAATCCTGTGAAAAACAACCAATTGCTAGGCATTGTACTAATAAAAGCTTGATAAAGATTGCATAATTGGAATTCATCTCTCTCTCTCTCTCTGAGTGAGTTGTGAGATTTGCTTTTGAACTTAGGGTGGTAATGTCATGGTATGAATGGCAGTACATATAGGCAAAAATGTAAGTATGTACTGGTGAGGCATATGCTTATTGCTATTACTATTAATTTATCACCTGTGATGTGTGAAACAAATGCACCGGATTAGCCTTTCACATTGGGAGTATGGGACAAAGTCATTGACTTATTTCCACAACTTCATTGGTTTTGTTTGTATTTTTGTGAAAAATTAAATTAAACTATTATTTACTTATCATATTGAAACAACTAACTTTGACTTCTTTTTTTTCCTTGCTACATAAAAAGTTAGAGAAATCCAACCACAAAAAATAGCAATAAAAAGACACCCAGGCCAGTAAAATGTCCTCACTAAGAGCAGGAACAACTTCTGCCACATCATTTTCCTTTGCTTTGTGTTTAAAAGTTGACTTTAAAAGTAATTGATTTGCCTGAATTACAAAAGGCTTTATTTAACTCTTTGGAACCAATTTATCAGTACAGATCCACCAAAGGCTTTATTCCACTTTTTGGAACCAATATTTTATCTGTACAAATCAACAAAAGGCTTTATTCCTCTCTTTGGTACTAATTTATTTGTACAAATAGATTCCAAAGATGGATATGTTTCATCTATTTTTGTACGATGTTGGGCAAGTGTTTAATGATGATACAATTTGATTTGCTCATCTTACATCAGATTTTGGCCTGTTAAATGAAATTGGAACGCTTGTTTCCTCGTTAAGTTTGTGCCTGATACTGTTTCTCAATCTTGAAGTGCAACATTTATTATTGTTATACTCCTATTAAGCCACATCAACGGTCACATCATCCACTCATTTTTAAGATTCTCTTTCTTATTTTTAATTTTTTTTCTTATTAATTTCCTAACTTATTGTTAATTATACTTTTCTAACTTCCCCCCTTTTACCTTTTCATCTTCCCACAACTATGTACCTTATTATCACTTTTCTTTTATTCCATCATTTTCATTTATTTTTTGCTTTTCTTATTTCCTTCTTCTTACTATAAATTTACAATTCTCTTTTCCATTTTATTCATAATTTTTTCACACACAAAATGTTACTTCTCTCTCTTTCTCTCATTTTCCACACATAAAAGGTTATTTCTCTCTCTTTCTCTCCCTCATTTTTTTTTTCTATTTTTCTTGCATCACTACTTTAGATTGATGAATTTTTGTATTATTTGGAACTCTACTTTGAGTTGATGTGATTAAGTTTGTGTTTTTAAGTTGTTATCTTTTTAATTCTCTTTGATTTCATAGATATTAATTATCATATTGCATTACAAAGATAATATATAAGAATATAATGTTATTTTATTACGTAATATGACTTGGATGATTTGATGTTTATTAATATATTTTTTATATTTACTTTTTTCTTCTTATATTATTTTCTATAAATTTCTTATTATTCTCTTTCACACTCTTTCTTGAAAAAGTATTTATTCTCTTTCTCTTGATTTTTTATTCTTTCTTGCAACTCTACTTTATATTGATGAATCATTATGATTTTTAAAATTCTATTTTGGATTCATATGTTTTGATGTTGTATTTCTTAGTTCCCATCACAAGTAGTCTCTCCTTCTACAATAAAATTTAGAGAATAAATTATACATATTCAGCATAAGTTTGATATGACATATGAGTTTTGATTATTATGATAATCTCTTTTAAAAGAATGAATAATTTTAATAATAAAAATTATACATACATAAATATATGTATGTATGTATTTTTCTTAAATATATAATTAACCTCATGCAATACTTTTAAAAGTAACAACATTAAAACAAATGAATAACTGCCTTAAAGATTACGTTTGTATATTCATAGCCTTTATGTTTATAAAAACTTTCACTTAAATTTAGTTGTACTGAAGTGGACTGAAATACTACATTAATATGACTCAAAAAAAGCGTAGCAACATTAAATGTTATACTTAAGATTTTAGATATTATAGTGTTTGAGATAGGAATGGCAACGAGTCGGGTTAATGGCGGGTTTCTTTATGCCCGAACCCACCCCATTTAATAAATAGATTTTTTTTAGCCCCCAAACTCACCCCATCCAGCCATACCACTTTAGGGCCTAATTCGTGGTCCTATAAAATAAAAATTATACAGTGCCCCAAAGGCCAAATCAATCCAAAAATCAATCTCATAGCAAAAAAAAAAAAACTACCACAACACAACAGTCACCACCCTCACCCACAGCATAGCAGCTGCCACCAGGCCCACCACCACCTAAAATCCAACAAAACCACCACCACCACCACTGCCAAATCCATACACACAAACTCAAATAAAAAAACGAAACAAAAACAAATTTGAACCATAACCCGCAACCACCAATCACAAAAAACACAGCAACTACTATCGCCAAACCCACCACTGCAATCTACCACCAAACAGATCGAACTCCACCACCTAATGACCCACCAAAACCCAAACCCACACAACCCATATCCCACAACCCACGCCCACCATGGTCCCACACCTACCACGACTCAACACGACCCCACAGCCCCACGCCTACCATGACCCCTAAGCCCTTACACCCACCACGGCCACCGACAACCCACAACTCGACACTGCCAAGGCCGATTCAAAGCCCGCCCACCCACCCAAATCAGTCTAAAGCCACCCCAAACAACCACACAAAAATTTCAAATTTATGATTTACCCTTTCAAAATCAAAATCAAAAACACAAACACAAACACAGAATAAACAAAGAAAAAACAATGAAAGACGAAATGAACCCAAAAAAAAAACACTGTCGTGAGGCTGTGAGGGGAGCGTTTAAGTGAGGCTGAAGGCAGTGCATGAGAGCTTGAGAGAGAAGGCAACTTAGAGGTGAGGGATTAGGGTTAGGAAAATGAATTGAGGATTGAGAAAGAAGAGTATTTATACCTAAGGTTTTTAATTTTTTTTTTTAATATTATATATGTATACAGGTTAGGTTCGGGGTGAGTATTACTAAAACCCAGAACCCTACTGTTTTGCAGGTCAGGTAAAAATTGGCATCCCTAGTTTCATATAGGATTTTACTAACATGTACCTTCAGGGCACACAATAATATACTATTTTTGAAAAAAAATTTATTTGGAATTAAAAAAGTTTCAACAGCTTTTTCAATTCTTAATAAACTTTTTTCAAAAACGAATTTGTTAATGCATGAACCAAAGTGGATAGAATGAACCAAATAGATTTAGATTAGGCGCTTTCAACCTAAACATGTTTTTTCCCATTATATAAGTGCACAAAAATAGATTGAAGTGGACCAAAATGAACCGAAGTGATCTGGATGAACCAAATTGGACTAGATGGAACAAAGTGTACCAAATGGACCAAACAGAAACAAGGTGGACCATATAAGAACAAATGAACCGAAGTGGATAGAATGAACCGAATAGAACTAAAGTGGACAAAATAAACCGAATAGAACTAAAGTGGACAAAATGGACCAAATAGGATAAAAGTGGACCGATTTGGATCAAAGTGGACCAAATTGGCCGAATAGAACTGAAGTAGATCAAAGTAGATAGAATGAACTGAATAGGACCAATGTGGACTGAATGGAGCAAATTGGACTGAAGCGGATTGAATAAGACTAAATATAACTTTAGTGGACAAAATGGAGTAAATAGTACCAAATAAACAAATTGGACCAAATAGAACCAATGTGGACTAAATAAGACTTTTGGCTATTTATAATTTTATTGCATTTTTAGGGATTATGTTTCTAATTTCTAATGTCTATTTTAGTATTTTGCTTGTAATTTTTAACTCAAAACTAAATAGTTTAGTCCAAATATAATAAAATTTCATACTTATCAAATAAAAAATTAAACATTTGTTTTTTGAGTTAAAACTTTTTTTTGACCGAAAAAGGTAGTTTTTGATTTAAACTTAAAAAAGAAAACTTACAAAAAAATAATAAATAAATTTAAGACACAATTAGTTTAACCATATTTATTTAGGGTTTCTTGCACATGAGTACTCCCACATTCGGTAGCCTTTGTTGCAGCCGCCGATTCCCCATGAAATTTCCAAAGTTTGTAATTTTTAAGCATCCCCCATGTCCAACAATGATCACGTGCAACATTTGGCAGTAATAATATCAAATTCACACAGTGGTTACAAGGACATAAGATCTTCCCATCACGCGCAGTTAGAGATGCAAACTCCACGAATTTTACTACACCTTGAACATATTCCATTGAATTCCTCCTCTTGTTTATCCAATTTTTATCCATTGCTATACAATATGTACGGAATTTCACCTACAACAACATTTCAATAATGTACATAACAAGGGTTAAATCCAAAGTTCCTGTGGACGAGTGTTGATCTGTGCATCTCGCATATACATGTACATGTCTAAATATTTTTTTAATTTCCATTATTTGAAAGTTTCATGGTCTCCAAAATATAGTGAAAACTGTAATTTAAAACTTCTCTATAAAGAAATCTCCAAAATTTTACACATGAGATCCTTAAAAATGAGAAAGATATAACTATTATAAAGTAATATATTATAGTTATTATAACATGCTCTTACAATTGGTTTAATATTAATACATTTGGTACAATGTAGAGCCAAGCTCTTAGGTAACACGTTTACTTATCTTGGTATTACGTTAAGATCGGACATGCCCAATTATGCTTAAAATTTCTTATAACATATAACATTAATTCAAGAGTAACTTATGATTAAATTTTTTTAAAAACATATAACACTAATTCAAGCATAACTTAGCGTGATAAGTTCTAAATAATTTAAGCATAATTGTGTAAATGTAAATGTCATAATTATTAATTCCGTAATACCAAGATAAGTACTTCCAAAAATGAAGCAGTTGTCTACTACATGTGATAATGAGGGTACTACATTTTAAACAACAATTTTCAGTGTTTAAACAATATTACACGTATTTTTTCACATTTTTTCACCTACACGTATTTCCAAAAAATTCTAACAACATTACCAAACGACCCCAATATATCTCAAATTCATATGATACTTGAACAACAATAAATGGATTGAGTAATAGTACTCCTAAAACACTTACTGTATTTGATTTTACCGAGTGTACAAAGCGAGATAATAGTAGATCTCAAAGCAGTAAGGTTAGATGTGATTGTTCTATAGACCTAGACAGAGGAAATGCAAAAATTATGATTAGTCTTTGAGCTAGAAGAAATGAACTATAAGCAAAATTGTCATCAATGTTAAGACATGTATTAGAAAGAGCTAATGAGTTCTTCAGCCACTAAATTGAGTTTTATGTGAATTCATTGTACCATGCAAATTTTTTTGCAAATATAAAGGTAACATAGTCATCCCACTGATTGTCTACAATGCAAATACATTTAGCACTCACAGTTATTTGTAGGAAGCATCATAAGTTCATAACTGATATCATAAATATGATAAACATCACATACCTTCCTGGGTTAGTTACAGGGATCTGAGCTCTGAAAGCACGGACAAGCTGCAAAATCTGCACACAACCATGAATATACTCTTAAAGGAAATATAGTAATTTAACTGTTGTCTTAGTAGCAAACAAGCTTAGATAATGACATATCTGCAGAGTCATCGATAAAAGCCAAGTGCGTGGCTAAGATATAACAAGTACCACACTCTCTTAATTGTAATGTTAAACTGTTGAGCTAGCCTATTATTGGCCAAGGTTCACTTTTTTTTTTTTTTTTTGATAAGTAAATAAAGATTCATTGATAACAAAAAGAGAGAGACACCCAAGTACACAGGAAGTATACAGGGGGGAACAAATCAAAAACGAACATTACAAAAGTCAAGAAAATCTAAAATAGAAGAAAAAGAATAGTTTCTTCACACAGAGAACCTATCAAGTAAGGTTAGGAAAAAAAAAAAAAAAAAAGCTTGAGATCTGGCATGGAACGCTCATTGTCTTCAAAACACTTACTATTTCTCTCCTTCCAAATACACCACATCAAACAAAGAGGAACGACCTTCCATATATCTCTATTACGGTGGCGACCAAAACAACCTTGCCAGCAAGCAAGCAGCCCAACAACAGACATTGGCATAACCCAACAAACTCCAAATAAACCAAAAACCATATCTCATAACTCCAAGGAAAAGATGGTCAACACTTTCACTATTACATTTGCACATATAACACCAATCCAAAATGCAAACCTTTCTTTTCCTTAAATTGTCAATTGTCAAAAATTTCTCCAAGGCTGCGGTCCAAACAAAGAAAGCCACTCTGGAGGGGATCTTCTGCTTCCAAATGCTTTTCTAAGGATAAAACTGATCACTATGGCCAACTAGGAGATGGTAGTATGCACCAACCGTGAACCCCTTACTCTTACAAGGCAGCCAACATCTCTTATCCTCCCCGTTCCCCCTCACAGGAGTGCTATATATGGTATTGATGAAGCTCCTGATAGCTTCCAATTCACGATTATGCACCTCCCTACAAAACTGAATCTCCCAATGAAGGACTCTGTTGGTGTACCTCATTAGAACCGCCACACTTGCCTCTTTGCTACAACAAATCTTCTATAATTTCGGATAGCGATCAGCAAGAGAAGAAGTTCCACACCAACGATCTAGCCAAAACTGCACTTTTGAACCATCCCCAATTTCATGCATAATAAACCGAGATAAAGAGAGTCACCCCCTTCTAATATTTTTTCACAAACTGACTCCACAAGGACCAGAGAAAGAGCTAGAACACCAACCACCCCAATCATAACCATACTTCACCTCTATCACTTGACGCCATAGAGTGTCTCTTTCTTGCCCAAATCTCCATAACCACTTCCCTAATAAAGCTACGTTGAAAGTTCTCAGGTTCCTAATCCCCAACCCACTTGAAGAAAGCGGAGTACACACCGTCGACCAATCAACCAGATGAAATTTGGGCTCATCTCCTAGGCCAGCCCATAGAAAGTCCCACTGAAGTCTAGCAATACGGTTGGCCACAGATAATAGAGCTGTCTAAATGGTGACTATTAACAGGTGACAAAAAGATGAGTATCAAGCATTGTGCTAATCCACATGAAGATAATAAAAAAGAGAATTACACATGAACCCAAACTCAATACGAAAGCAACTTCAATTAATACTGAAGCATTTAACATGTATATTGAGCATAATGTAAGATACTATATTCATAATCATAAATAAATGAAATTTTTATACAGCCCAATCATATAAAAAAGCATACAGTCCTATAATAACCATGTAAAATGTTTCAAAATTTGTTTGCCTTTGTTTAATGGCAAGTTACAAAAGTGGGTGGAACTTTGAATCCTCAACCTCACCTTTAGAATTTGTACAATTAGTAAATTTTTTTTTTTTTTTTTTTAAAAGTAAGTTACCCATGCACCCTCACCCTCCATCCATTCTTATGGGAAAAGAAAGTGGTTCTTGAGCTAGAACTCATTGGAAACCAATGTCAATTTAGTTAATTATTCTTCACATTTGATCTTTCACTAGTGGAAACCATTGATTAGCAACTAAATAAACAGTGCAAATGAGCATTGGAAAATCAAGTGTTCCTTCTATGTAGTGGGAGCAAATCTATATTTTCAACCTAGTTCAACTCCTTTATGAGTTTCTATGTCTCATCCTGACCCCAAAATGATCCACAAAAAGGATAATTGAGTAAGATAAAAGTAATTAACATTTATGAATTATTTTAAGCAAGTTTTTCAACTAACACTGCTTCCTTAGCCACCCATTGTTCATTATTAGGGATAGAGAGATATATTTGCATGGAATGCTTGGAAATAGTTCATACAAGTTTGCATGCATTTGAGAAACCCACTTCAAAACAAGGTTGGAGGTTCAAATAGTCAATGCCAAACTCAAAATTCCCAAATATAATTCAATAATTGGGGGAGGGGGATTTGAACTCGGGATGTTTCCGTTAGAAACACTAGAACGTGTTAACCAGTTGCATTGAAAGGCTCTTGGCCAAACTCAAACTTCCCAAAGAAAGCAGGGATCAAATTAATTGTAGAATGTATACATGTGAATATCTTCATTTAATTACAAGTTAACAAGAACTAAATAAAATCATCAACAGCATACAATGTGCAAACAAGCAAGTCAAAGGAAAAACATATACTCCTATGTTTTAGATGTTCTATTATTCATTTTATTTTTCCCAAATCTGGAGAAGATGGGTGGATCTCAATTTTTCACTATCAAGCTCTGCTTAATCCAGTTCCAGTTTCATCCTTATCACTACAAAATTGTAATCAATCAAGCCCAAGATAACATAAACCCCAAGATAATAACTTAAAATAGCTAACAAACAGCCTAGTTTGGTCTATGAATGAGGGAAACTAAATTCAAAGCAACCTTGCAACCTCATTAGTGTTTTATACAAGTAGTTGTCTACCTTCAGTTTAAATTATTCCTCGAATATCTTTGCTTAGTCTGTGAACACAGAACCCTAAGAAGAAAAAAACAAACAAAAGCATTCTTGCCACCCAATAAGTCTTTAATACCACTAGTTGTCTATGTTTTCCAATTATCAAAACAAAAAAGCAGCGTTTGCACAGTTACAACATTCCTTCCACCCCATTTATCCTCAATTTTCTCAGCTGCCAAACAGGGTACAGTACAGGAAACTTGTTGTAATATAGAAGAAAATAAGCAAGGAATTGAAATGGGTGTGCTGGAAAATAGAGAAAAATTGCGACTTGAGTAACAAATACCCACTACCAAAAACATGAGAGATACCTGAACAATGCCACCAATCTTCTGCTCTCTAATCGAAGCAAACTTCTGCAAATTTGCTGAACCCTAATCACAGCTTTAACTCTGGAAATGGGGAAGAGCAAGGGACGGCGGCGTGGAGAGTCAGAGAGAACTTGAAGGGAGCTGCTCGGCGGTAGGAAGATCAAGGGACTACGGCGCTATGTTCAGAGTGGGCTATCTCGGCGGCGTGGATCGGCACTCAGCGGAGAGTGAGAGAAGTTGAGACTTGAGAGAGAGAGCTAGGTTGAGAGTGAGATGATCTGATCGACCATGAGTTTTTTCGTTTTTTTATAGTTCCATATGAACCTATAGTCGCGTTTTTTTAACATGGCTATTGCCTTGTCCAAAAAAATACGGCTGCAAACCTTTAAATTCTGTTTCGAAGCCACTTATTACCGAAAATGTTCGGTTTGGATACTGTATATTGTTGAAAATATTTAAATACTGTAATAAAATAAATTTTAAATATGTAAATAGTACCGTGAGATCCAATTTTAAAATTTTTTTTTTAAAAAAGTAGTTTCAGGTTCTGTGAACAATGCACAGGACCCACTAAAAAAAAGCACATTACTGGAAACACAAAACGCACTTCACAAATGAAGGCTTAGGGTTTGTTTAGATACCACTTATTGCTGAAAATTGAAAACACTATAGCAAAATAATTTTTAAATGTTTGACCACCGCGCACCCTTGGTGCGATGATCACTCCACAAGTAAAATGCTTATGGGGTGTGGGGGGAAAAGGCCGGGGTTTAACTCTCTAGGAAAGAGCTTCACACACATATACACTTAGATTAGGCTAGAGAAGAAATTCTATCTTGTATTAAAAAAATTTTAATGTTTGAATAGTACCGTGGGACCTAGTTTTAAAGTTGTTTTTGCTAAAATTTGTACTTGCAGGTCCCGTGAACAGTGCACAGGATCCACAAAAAAATGCCCAAACGCAAATGTAGCCATGTTTCAGTGCAATCCAAATAGTCACTTAGAGCATTCTCATCAGATGTTTCAAAAAAAATGTCATTTTGACACACCAAACACCTACTTTATTATTTTACCACATTATTTACAATATCTCATTTATCAGATATTTTATCCTTCAATTCTATATATTAAAATAATATTTACTACAAATTAAAATATATTAACTCCTCCCTATCATCATCATCATCATCAACAACAACAACGGCACAACCACCACTACCGCAACAACCGCCACCAACAACCACTGCCGCAACAACCGCCACAACCACCACCAACATAAACCCACATCCACCAACACCACCTCAAAAAAAAAACAAAAAAAACAACCAGAGAGATTGGCACAAACCCACATCCACCACCGGTACAAACCCACAGCCACCAAATCAGACAAACCCACATCCCAAATCCATCAAATCAATTACAAAATTAATTACAATTTACACTAAAATCATAAATTGAATCAGACATACACCGAGACATTTTTTGTTTCTCTCCTCCTTCAGTGTTTGTTACCTTTTAAGAGCGACAATCAAATCAGGACAATCGTCTTCGTTGCCGTTGCTGATGGAAGTTTTCACTTCTGGCCACCGTGTCCTTCACACTAGAGTTCCTCTTCGTCGCAAAGTGGGTTAGTGATCAGTGGCGAGCCTGGACGGTCTCTATCTCTCGGCGTGGTGAGATTGGCGATGGCGAGATCAGCGTGGCAAGACGGCGATGGCGAGATCGGCGTGGTGAGACGGCAATGAGAATGCCAAACAGAGAGGGAGAGAGAGATGTGTTGCAGACGGAGAGAAACATCTGATAGGAGGAGAGAGAAAAAACGAAATAAATAAGCCAAACACTGTTTGGCATTGATGTCCGTACCGTCTCATATTTGAGACGATACTGTAGATATGTGCCAAAATTTTTGGCATTTGAAACATCTCATGAGGCTCATATTTTGGAGTTTTGGTGTGCCAAATGCCAAATATTTAACATTTGGCATATTTAGCTTACCTGATAAGAGTGCTCTTAGGTTAACTATAATTGCAGTTTTTTGTAAACGCAGTTATAACTCTAAGGGACTAAAATTGACTGAATGGACTAAATTGGATCGAATATGACCAAAATAGACCTAATTGGACCAAATAGAAATGATTTAATTTTTAGGAAGAATAAATTATCTTAAAAAATTTTTAAGAAAAAATTATACATTATATTATAATAAAAATAATTATTTATTCTCACGCATCATGTGAGTTTGCTATTAGTTATTACTAATTCTAAAAACTAAAACTATTAGAGCATTCCCATTAAGTGTGTCAAATGCTAAATATTTGGCATTTGACACACCAAACTTTGAAAAACCACTTTCATTAAGTGTTTTAAATGCCATAATATTTGGCATTGATGAATAGTGCAATCTCAAATTTGAGACCACACTGTTCACAAATTGTAAAACTTATATTATTTTTTTTTAATTCAGGTGGGGCCTGCTTTCTTTTAAAGAAAGAATAAAAATTGAATGAAGTTGTAAAAAAATGAATAAAAATATTAAAGAAATAATATTTAAATGAAATTGTAAAAAAAAAAAAAAAGGTTTGATATTTGGTATAGTGTAAAATAAGGTGTTAAAAAAAATTGTAAAAGTAGTGTTTTGAAATTGTAAATGCTAAAATTTTTACAATTGTTGATGAGAATGCTCTTCGGAAAAATGAATTTAATAATTTAAGCATTATTCTAATGCCCCACACCCAAACCAAGAACATCTAAGAAAATTAAAACTATGGTTGTTGTATATTGATGAATAGAAAATGAATACAAACCATGAAACCCAGCTCACACCAAACAGGGCCTTAAAACTTAAAAGAACGACATAGTCGTTCTATAGTGAGGAGTTGGGAATCCAGACAAACGACAATAACTTTTTTAAGAAAGAAAGAAAAAAAAAAAAACAGGTCGTTTAGTTCTTGCAAAAGAACGACTCGTCGTACAAAACACACAAAAGCGACTAGAAGGGGAAAATTTGCTCAACAACATTTTTTCAGAAAAATATTAGATAGATAGCACGTGTTTGAAGTTATTTAGTAAGTTAAACTGTTTTTTGAAAATCGAGTTTGTGAAACTCGAGTTCCAACCCAAAATCGAGTTTGAGAAACTCGATTTACTCCCGACCTTGATTTAAAAAAAATAATAATAATAAAGGTGGAACTCGAGTTTAGTATTTAAAAAAAAAAAAAAAACAAAACTCGTGTTTCCTACACTTGAGTTCCATTTGGGTTATTTTTTTTAAAGCATGAAACTCGAGTTTGTTATTCTCAAGTTCCACCTTATTTTATTTATTTATAAAATTAAAGTCGGGCATAAATTCAAGTATGAGAAACTCGATTTTAGGTTAAAATTCGAGTTTCATAAACTCGATTTTTAAAAAACGGTCAAACTTATTAAATAACTTCACAGACGCATGCTATCCACCGAATTTTTTCCAAAAAATATACTGTTGAGCAAATTTTGCCGACTAGAAGAGACAAAACGAGAAGATCTTTAGCAAACAAAAGGAACAGGGAAAAGAGAAAGAAAATGGGAAGATCGAGACTGCGAGAGAAAGAAATAAAAGAGTGAAGCCTGAAAAGTGAACAGAAAATACTTTTTCTCTCTCTCTCTCTCTCTCTCTCTCTCTCTGCAATTGCAAGAAATCTAAAATCGCAAGGAATTGAAAATCCTAATTAACAATAACAGTTATGTCTCTTTCATTCTCTCTTCGCTCATCGCCAACTCAACCTTTTCCTTTCCCAACAACTTCCAGTTCCAAGTCCAACCGTCACTTCCTTCTTCCTCATCGCACTTCTACAACGTCCACGTGTCCATCTTCTCCAATACGACGCCGTCTCCTTCTCAAACGAAACGGTACTCCTCTCTCTCTTCGCTGTTCCTCTTCCATGTCCGTTGACAACTCCACTCCTACTTCCCAGGTTCGTTCATGTTCATTCAAGGCTAGTTGTATAAATTTAAAAAAAAAAAAAAAAAAAACTAATAAACAAATATCGTCAATTCTATAATTGGAAAAACCTAGTTACAATTATTTAAGTACAGTACATTTTTTTTATTGACTGAAAAGGTAGATTAAGTACAGTACATTTAGTTTCTCGAAAAAAAAAAAAAAGTACCGTACATTTGGTTCTTATTAGATGAAAAAATCTACTACCATAACTTTTTTTTTTTTTTTTTTTTTTACGTGGCAAAATGTGAGTGGTGAGGTAGAAATGGTGTGTCGATGACTTAAGTTGCAGGCGACCACTTAGAGTCTGCCATATCAGACTTGTGTCAAAAAGTTGTGAAACTAGATACAATTACGTGGCAGTATTGACTAATGAATCACAAATAATGTTATCTTACAATTAAATTTAACAATGTTGTTTATTGGTAAATGTCATCACGTGGGTGAATTTAATTGAAAAACATAGCGAATAATACGTAAGAATCTGTCGTCCTAAAACATTCATATGCTTTTCGAGGATTTAGAACTGAGTTAGGAATAATCAACTTCACTGCATGCCACTAAACCAATGATCTAATTCTTGTAATTGGCAAAAAGCACAGGTTTTTTTTTTTTTTTTTTTTTTTCTTATGAAATTTTTGAAATTTGTCAGGAGAAGAGAGCTTTTGTTATTTGTTTTTGGGAGGAGCCACCATCCACACTTGGTGACCATTTTTTTTTTTTTGGGATTTTTTGGGCTCATGTTAATCATTTTTGGGCCTAGATTTCAGTTTTGGAGAGGCCACAGAAAAATATTATATATATATATATATACACACACATATATATGTCATATAGCTCCATCTCTGGTTGTTACATGCTTACCATTATATGTTATGTCAATTAGTTACTTCTCAATTCTCATCTATTGATACTTGACAAAATATGAGTTGAGCTCTCATTTGAAGTTGTAGATCGGTGATGGGTTGTTTATTTTATAATTTGGTAAGTTACCCACACACTCAGTGGGTTTTGAATTTGTGACCTCACCTTTCACCCATTCTTATGGGAGAAGCAAGTGTCATCGGAACTAGAGCTTATTGGCAAATTGGTGATGGGTGGTTATGAATGAAAAACATAACAATTTACATGGATGACTCAATGAGTGAACCTTCGGCATCCAGTGGTCGCGAGCCAACCATAGAACCCTGTTTCAAGAAAAAGCATCCAGGCTTCATAAAGTGCTTCTTTAGGAGTTAAACTTCCATTTGTCCGTATTTTGAGAAAAAAGTATCTCTTGTTTTTCATTCCCATTTATAAGGGCAAATAGAGCTTTTGCACATTTTTGTTAATCCATGAATAGGATCTATATAGACACTGCTTGGCAAAGGGGTGGATTATTTGGATTGCTTTGTCATTGTTGTGGGTCCCTCCCTTTGATTTTCCTTCTAATGATTGGGTTAGCATTGGATATATATTAGTTAGAGTTAAACCATTTATAATTTTACATGAGACTTATATTTTGTTAATCGTACCTTTGAATTATGTATTCACTCCATGCATTTATGTAAAATTTCATATCAATAAAAAGTTATTTACAATCAAATCCTCCATTCATGCATTTGGAAATTGATAGATGAGATGGCTCTTAATCCTTGATCATCTTGATATTTGATTAGCATAATAGATGTAGGAAAAACATATAACTCAATGTGGGTTTTAGCGAAATACTTAGCTAATGCAACGATATTTGGTGGAGTTATATTAACCAAAGTTATATTAGGTGTAACTTAAACCTAACCTCCTCCCAAAACCACATACGTATGTGGTTTTGTCTCCTCTATATGGAATGTTGGGTATAATTTTGTATAGACTGCCTTTTTCTTGTGTTGATATCATGGTAAAAAATGTTGATCTCAGCTGCAGGATAGTTTGTTGTTTTCAAGAGCATACTGGGTTAGTAAATCGATTATTGCCTGGAATGTGGATGTTGGAGATGGTTCCTGCTTCTTATTCGCTAGTAAAACTGCTGCTTTATCAATTGTGGATGATGGAGTTGAAGGTATAAACGTTTCTAATGATTACCTCCTTAATATGGTTGTTTGATTTTGTGAAAGAATTTTATTTTTTATTTTTTCTGAGAGCAAATTACTGCAATTCAAATTTGACTGATTTCTGTGCTACAGGCAAGGACATGCAAATTGAGCTTGAAGAAGACGGTTGTGGGCTTCCAGAAAATGTAACATAGTCATTTGTCGAACGAATTATAGTATTTAGACCTAGCTCTGATAGTTACTGCTGATGTTGTAGTTGTTTGCTTACATGTTCTAGTTTAAGAACTACTAATCCCTAACTTGTTCTTCTAAACATAATCTTTTTAGGTGATTAGAAAATTTCCTCATATTCAAGACTACAGAGCTTTCAAAGTGCCTTCTACTTTGGATGCCAAAACTCTCCTCAAATGCCAGTTAGCAGTTGCTACTTTCAATTGTAAGCATTTTGTGTTACTTTACTTCTTAACATGAATATGTACCAGTGGAGAATAGTAGGAGTAAATGTTCTAGATATCACTTTAACAAGTGATATAATAGAATCCTTAGTATGCCTGTTGAGGTTTATATTTGTATATTAGTTCTCATTTTGTGGATCAATCTGTTAACAAATTTATAGGCCTCTCATTTAATATAATAAGAAATATCTCACAGCTTGATGTAGTAAGTTATAGCTTTAACTTTTCACATGATTATGTAAACGATATCTGATTTATTGCATGGTTTATTAACAGCTATATAGTTGCATGAACATTAAATGAAGTTGGTGATGTGTATATATGTGTGTGTGTGCGCGTGCGTGTATGTAAATCTCTTGTGATCTTCTTTTTTGGTAAGTATCACATACGCCTAGTGGGTCTTGAACCCATGATTTCATACTCCATTTTGTGCTTGCAAGAGGAGGAAGTGCTATTTGGGCCCTGGCTCGTTGGCACAAACTCTCTTTTGCTGTGAATCTAAATAAGGCTTCTATTGCGGTCACTTGTATTTTACTGTTGTCTGTTGAATCATATCCTTTGTGTCTCTTTTCTTACAGCTGATGGGAAATGCATAAATGTTACTGGTTTGCAATTACCTGGTGTGCTTGACGACTTATTCTCATACAATGGTCCCCTTGGTGCACTTTACTCGGAAGACTCTGTGTCACTTTACCTCTGGGCTCCTACTGCTCAAGTATATCATATTTTCTAAAAGAATTCTGCCTTCTTTAGTTTTGTTTTGGTTATTCTCAAAATCATTTACTTTTTCTTGATTATTAATTTGTCAATACAGGCAGTATGTGCTTGCATTTATAGGGATCCAGTAGGTGGGAATCCTCTGGAAATTGTCCAGCTTGAGGAGGTTAATGGTGTTTGGAGTACTAAAGGACCAAAAAGATGGGAAGGCTGTTATTATGTCTATGAAGTATCTGTATATCATCCTAGCACCTTGCAAATTGATAAATGTCATGTAAATGATCCGTACGCTAGAGGGTATGCTGGTTGTCTCAATTAGCCAACAATTACTGAATATGGCTAAGGTGTCTCTACATTCTAAAGTTAAACTGGTTTATCATCTGCCAATACATGTTTATATATGGTGTATTGTATTTACAGACATACACATGGGCACATCCCGTGATGTTTTTATTTATTGTTTTCTTGTTGAAGCAGGCTCTCATCAGATGGCAGGCGGACATTTTTGGTCAATTTTGATTCTGATACATTGAAACCTGAAGATTGGGATGATTTGGCAAATGAGAAACCTGATATACTCTCTTTCTCTGACATTAGCATATATGAATTGCATATAAGGGATTTCAGGTGCAAACTCAATCTATTGTGCTTATTACTTTATGGAGATCAGCAGATAATAGACTTCATCATTCTTGTTTCAATAGTTCATGGAACTCTTAAATGAGAAGTTTGGCCTCCAAGGGTTTTTACGTTCAAACTCACAAGTGGAGCCTGCTTTTTCTAAATTTATAGTGTTCTAACTACAACATAATTGACTGGTCCTTAGTTTTGTGGTTTTTGCCCTTGCATTTCTTTCGATGTTGCACCTTAGTTAGAGACATATTTCATGCTACCTTTATCCAAATAATAACTAAGAATTTTAAGTCTGGCTTACCTGCTACAGGGAGGTTTCAATTGATAGGTGTTGCTACTGCTTGCTTGATTTCACTATTTGTTTTCTTTTTGCTGAGTTCTGTAGGTTTGTATTCCTCTAATATTCAGTGTTGCTATTGCAGTGCCTATGACTACACTGTGCATCCTGAATTTCGTGGTGGTTATCTGGCCTTCACTTTGCAGGTTTTATGTTCTTTCAGTCCTGATTACTGACAAAGTTGTTCTTAGAAGAATAAAAAGATTTTTCCACCTTTCTATGCCATAACAGATATTGTCTCTGCACTTAAACATAGATTTTCAGACCTGAGATTGCTTAGTTGTCCTTGTTTTTGCTTTCCTCGATAGTCTCTCTCTCTGTCTCTCTTTCCCTTCCTGGCTAGTCTTCATGGTTGATATAATAAAAAAGGTTTTGGAAAATTCCATAGTTATGGTGCCGGAAACAATCTTTGAGGTGGTTCTCCTCCAGGGAGAATATTTGTAAAATTGTTGATATCTGAAAAACTTTATGCTTTTGGCACAATAGCCATGGTCTTTACCAATAAGGTTTTCACTATGTTATTTTTCAAAATATATTGATTTGAGATTTCGATATCTTATATTAATAATTCATAAAGATGGAGAGATTGAAGAGGATGTGAACCATACGATAAGAGTGTGGTGGATCAAGTGGAGAAGTGCATCAAGGGTATTGTGTGATCATCGAATACCTATTATGTTAAAGGGAAAGTTTTATAACTGTTATTAGACTAGCCATGTTCTATAGTACTGAATTTTGGGTTGTTAAGAAGCAAAATGTTCATAAAATGAGTGTAGTTATAATGAAAATGTTAAGATGGATAAGAGGAAATACAAGGATAGATAGGATTAGAAATGAGGAAATTTGCTAAGGATAGGAGTGACCCATACTTATGAAAAGATGAGTTAAGTCGCTTGAGACAGTTTGGGCATGTGTAGAGGAGAGTGATTGCACTAGTGAGAAAAAGTGAGTTGATTTATGTTGAGGGAATGAAAAGAGGTGGAGACAGATGATAGGCCTAAAAAAAAGACAACATTAGTAGAAGTAGTGAAAAAGATATGACTTAAGATATGGTAACAAAAAGTATGGCTTAAGATAAAATAGAATGGTGGAAAAGAATACATGTAGTCGACTCTCACTAGTCTGTTCAGTATCTAAAGCTGACCCCAAAATTTTTGGACTGAGACATGGTTGGTTGTTGCTGTATTGATTTAAGCCTAAGAAGCTGAAAAAGAGTAAAAATAAGTTTGAGAAAATATTGATTATACATAAGCATACTCATTTAGTTATGTTGCTTTTTAACAGTCATGTGGAAAGACTGCTATAACAATTTGTTATCTAATAGTAAGCATGTTGCTTGAAGGATTCATCAGGTGTGCTCCATCTAAAAAAATTATCAAATGCTGGTCTCACTCATGTCCATCTATTGCCAACCTTCCAATTTGCTGGTGTTGATGATGAAAAGGAGAACTGGAAGTGTGTGGGTAAGATTGTTTTTCATCTGCTGATTCTTAAACATTTCCCCATTCTCCCCCCCCCCCTCCCCCAAAAAAAAAAATTTATTATGGTGATGAGCAAATGCTTTGACCTACTGATGTAGTTTTGGAAAATGCTAATTGTCACAACTTTAATTGGTATAGTAGTTCGGTTTTGGCCAAGTCAATCTTTGGCACCATATAAAGAGTTTATTGTCCATTCTAGACATGTTGATAACTACATTTTGATTGGGCTCAATTTTTTTTAAATTTTTTATCTAGTGGAATCATTCATCTCAATACCATTAGGGTTTTTGCAGATACCAATATGCTGGACAAATTACCACCTGATTCAGTTCAGCAACAAGCTCTAATTACAGCAATCCAAGACAATGATGGGTATAACTGGGGGTAAGCTCCTGGGGCTGAATTGGATGCCATTATCAAGTTTCTTTATATTGTGTTTGCTTGATTGGGTTGTTTGCTGTGTCTTACGAAGGTACAATCCTGTGCTCTGGGGGGTCCCTAAAGGAAGTTATGCAAGTAACCCAAATGGTCCATACCGTATAATTGAGTTTAGAAAGATGATTCAGGTATGGATTGTTTGTATTCTTTTCATTTTGATCTTTGTGTTGTCCAGAATAGATATTTGGGTTTTACATATGTCTGCAATCAGATTAAGTAGTTTTTTGTTGCTTTGTTCCTCATCAAGATCTACATTCATTATAGGCACTTAACCGTATTGGCCTTCGCATTGTACTGGATGTTGTCTACAATCATGTGCATGGAAGTGGGCCCTTTGATGAAAATTCCGTCCTTGATAAGGTGATGATCTGTTGTTAATATTTGGGAAAATTACATTTTAAACCCTGTCATTTAGGGTATAACAAATTAAATCCTGTTGTTTCAATAAGTAACAACTTAAACCTTGAAGTTTTACAAAGTAACAAATTAAACCTTGCAGTTTCAAAGGTAACAACTTTAACCCTGAAGTTTTGAAAAGTAACAAATTAATCATTGGGTTTTCAAAAAGTAACAAACTAAAACCCCCAGCCTATATTAAACCCCAAACATAATGTTGTTTCACTTAAATGGGTTGAGGTTTAATGTTCACCTTTTGAAAACTCAGGGTTTGATTTGTGACTTTTGAAACAATAGGGTTTAATTTATTACTTTTTAAACCTTTATGGTTTAAGTTTTTACTTTTGAAACTACAGGGTTTAATTTGTTACACCCCTAACTATAGAGTTTAAAACGAAAATTTCCCTTAATATTTTATGTCCACTTATGGTTTTTGGATACATGTTTTAAGTCATGATTGTAGCATTCCATTGTGTATATAAGTGATATCCTGTATAATATAATTTATTTTCCTGGAAGGTTTGTCTGCTCTTTGTTGTGACATAAGGTTTCTCTCTAGATTGTTCCAGGTTACTATCTGAGAAAGAACACTGATGGTCTTATTGAGAATAGTACATGCGTGAATAACACTGCCAGCGAGCATGTTATGGTTGAGCGTCTGATTCTTGATGATCTTCTTCACTGGGTAGTTCATTATAAGGTGATTGCACAGTGTTATGGTGTCTTCTTAAGTACCTCAATTTTGGCTCTTTTACTCTGATATAGTTAGAAAGCTTATGCCTTTTTCTTTCAATAGTACATTGGTGTATTGTTGGCTTAAGGCAGGTTTATCATTTCAACTCTTTTTTTTTTTTTTTTTTTTTTGCAGTTACGCTTTAAGATTTTAACCCAGAAATATGTAAATAGTTGATAATGAGTCATGGTTTTTCAGGTTGATGGGTTTCGGTTTGACCTCATGGGTCATATAATGAAAAGTACAATGGTATGTGCCTCTCTGACTTCTGGTTCTGTTACTGCACAAAACTATAGAGAGATCTAAGTTCATTTCTCTCTGGTGACTTGTGAGAACTGTAAAAAATCCTGTGAATTGAAATACTGGCCACATAAGTTCTAGTTACTAATGTCACATTTAAGGGCTTCATGAAGTTGCTTGGTTCGAGATGATGCAACTGCATCAATCCATCCATCCATGGGTATAACTTTGCTATGTAGATGTCTTGGTAGTTGAAAGTGTATTCAATGTGTTCTTTTATACGATGGATCCTTTGAAATGCTAGTGTGATAAAAGATTATAGTTAACATGATTTGGGATTCTCAACCAATTTAGGGTGGTGCAATGAGCTACTGTACAAGAGCCATGCAACTACAAGATAATATTATGACCTATGTATAGGTGAAAGCCAAGGATGCTCTCCACAGCCTAACAAAGGAAAGGGATGGGATTGATGGTTCAAGTATCTATATGTACGTTTAAAATCATAAACTGATTTATCTTCTTTTACGTTTCATCATTACTGCACTGGAGTTGGTGCTTGGCTTTTCCTTGTGAACTATTTTTTTTTTCTCTTTAATACTTGTACTCATGGTGTGTTTTTCATTTTTGCTATGTACTGTTCCTTTTCTCAGATATGGTGAAGGATGGGACTTTGGTGAAGTTGCCAAAAATGGACGTGGGGTAAATGCTTCTCAGTTCAATCTTAGTGGAACTCAAATTGGGAGGTAAGATTTTTTTTCATTTCATCTATCATTCTTTCCTTACTGTGTCAAAGCAAATCTGATGCAGGGTTTAACTATTAAATGGGTATACTATTGTAATCAACTTTACATGCTCACCTTGTTGACCACTCAGAGGATACTATCAACATCAGTTTTTCAAGTTTGATTTGTAATAATTGGCAATCTCTCCTAACTAAAGAACACTGAAAATTTAGACGCATTTTGCTTTGGACCTGAAGTCTGACTGCAATGGCTTCCATTCAAATTTCAATATAATGGAAACTATGTACTCTTTGATCACTGGCTAGCACTCTTTATTCATTCTGCATGAAGCATTTAGTTTATATGAGTTGTTTTGGAATTTATTCAGCTTTAATGATCGAATTCGGGATGCAATGCTTGGTGGATCTCCATTTGGCCATCCTCTTCAGCAAGGATTTGTTACTGGTCTATTTTTGCAGGTATTCAATAATTTCTAAGGTATTATGTTTGATTTCCTTTATGGTTGATTTTTTTTTTTTTTTGTAATATTTTTCATCTGTTAGAGAAAAATTTGCATCAGTAGAGAAATTGTGATAGCCTTTTGAACTAAATTTTCAAATGACTACTACATTCTACATAGTATGAATTGAGAAGAATGAGCTGAAGAAATATGTTTATTATGCAATTATCAGTCAACATAATGCGGTGATGGTCTGCTTCTTGCCTGCATTTTCTTGGCCTATGATTAACGATTCTATTCTTGGTCAGTGAAATAGTGATTTCTGTTACTAGTAGTTGACTATTGCTAGAGAAAAAAAAAAAAAAAAAATTCCTTGCACAATTTCTTTATAATAATTGGTTATTTTCAACTAGTTTGAATAGTTAATTAGTCGTTCTTCTGCAGCCAAATGGTCATGATCATGGTACAGAAGCTAATGCAGAATGCATGCTTGCTGTGGCAAAGGATCACATCCAGGTAAGTTGCTTGACAAAATCATTGTATTTAATAGTGTTGAATTGGATGGTTTTTGAAGTAAAATTTCGGGTCTAGCATCATGGCCTGTCTAGTTTTCTTAGTCCGTGTACATTAATCATGGAATCATGTGGGTAGTGGTGCACATTTACTTATCTTTGCAAGCATTATTCAAGTCACCCTAAGTTATATATATATTTTCTTGGATTGACTATAAACTAAAGTATGTTCACATTATTTAGGTTGGCATGGCTGCAAACTTGAGGGATTTTGTGCTCACTAATTTTGAAGGAAAAGAGGTATGTGATTGTTTGATGCAGTTTTCATCTAAATTTCTGCTTTAGAGCAGCTTTTGTTTACTTACCACATAAATTGGAAAAATATTGTTTTTCATTGCTGTATATATTGTGATATGTGTTTATCTGCTTAGGAAGTCTACTTGCAGAAAACGAGTCTTATGATTTAAGTGAGCTGCCTGAGGTTGTTGAAGATCAGTTGCTATTTGCAACTAAATGATACAGCAATCCTTTACTTTTTGGGGATTAATGTTTATATATATACAAAGACATGTCATATGTGTGAATGTTATCACAAATTCACATTGTTTTGAATGGTGGAGAACCAAATGCATGATCAACTATGCAAAACATGGCCCCCTACAAACTTTGTGATATTTTGGGAAAAGAACAAACAACTATCTGATCGCTACTTCACCTAGTCTTCTTAGCATATACATGTGCGCAGACAACACACACACACATGCACGCACATATTGTAAAGGCTTCTTCTGACTTATTATGAAACAACACGCACACACACACATTTGGAAGGCTTATCCTGACTTATCGGTTACATTTCCTGCCTTGCAATACACACACAAACCTGATAGTATAAACTTGCTCCCATTACAATCATGTTATAACTAGGGTATACATTACCTTGACATTTAATGATTGTTATCTGCTCAGGTAAAAGGATCAGAGGTATTAACTTATGGTGGGGCCCCTGTTGCATATGCTTTATCTCCCACAGAAACAGTAAGAATCTTATTTTGTTATTGTTTAAATAGCAATCAATACCCTTTTCCTACTCTACCTTCCATTTAAAAAGTTTAAAATCTTATGTTTTGGGCCCCATCTTATTAAAGGAGAGAGAGGGAGGGGGGGGGGGGGCTCAGTTTAAACGTAAGGGGGAGTGTTAGAATGATGATTAAATGCTTAAATTCACAATTTCCTAGCCTTTTGGACAATTTGTAGTTTATTAGTTTTTATTTATTTATTTTATAGGTAAAAATAATTTTGTTGAAACGACACTACCTCTTGAAAATAGGCACAAAGTAACCTAAAGAATTACAAATGGAGAACTATTTACATATGGATTGAATCTATGAAGGAATGAATAGAGTTACTATCTGTGAGACCCGACACAAAAGACCACTCATAAAGAGAACTAATGACGAATGCTTGCAATTGTGTTGATGTGCACTCCATGTCTTCAAATTGATCTTTAGTATAATGTAGGAGTACATGCTTACGAAGCATACACTTCTTTATGGCCAAGTAACAATGGGTAGGAGCGGTTGGTGACACCCCTACCCGTGGCCTCAAAAAGGCATCCTAAGAAGGGTATACTTGCCTGACCCCATAGAGCTAGATACCTCCCACCATAATTCTAGTGGACTGGGATTCAAGCCTGAACATTGAGTGAGGAGAACAAGTGCAGATACCCCATCCGCTTGCTGCAGTGGTGCTTAAAAGCATACACATTTTGTAGGAGTCAAATTTTTACTTTCAGTCTTTCTAAAATGTTGTTGATTTTACATCTCTCTTTCTAAAGTATTGTTGATCTTACATACCATAGGTTATGAGAAAAACACCAAAGGTTCTTCTTGCTCTTACAAATATTTTGTTAGGTGGTGTTGTGTTAAAAATATCAAGCTAAGATCTCAGATACATTAAGATTTTGATAGAAATGACCATAAAGCAGTCAATTATTGATTACATAACTGATGCTTCTGCAAGAGATTGCAGGGTTTCATTCTTAGGCCTAAACCACTGGGTTGATTGACGCTTTAACTGTTGTTCTATTTTCAAGGTTAATTATGTTTCTGCTCATGACAATGAGACCCTATTTGACATAGTGAGTTTGAAGGTATGCTCAACATTTTCTTGCAGTGCTTTTATATTATTATGTTTAATTCTGATCTAACTTGGTCCTTTACTTTTAGACTCCAATGGAAATCTCTGTAGACAAGAGGTGCAGGATAAATTATTTGGCAACAAGTGTAATAGCGCTATCACAGGTTCCAACCATTCCAAAATGTTAAATAGTGATAAAATCTTGTAATTTATTTTCTTGCTGTTTGCTTTATACAATTGCATTCATCATAGCATTTAAATTTAATGTACTTCATAGCTTATTGAGACTTATGAATTTTACAATGTGTTTGGTTGGAGGTATTTTTGGGAGGATGGAAAATAGGGGAGGGAAAAGAGGAGAGAATGCCACTTTCGTTTGCTTGGTAAGAGGATAAAAAAAGGTGGAAGGAAGATTGGGGTTGGGGAATTTTCTCTCCGTGCCCACGTTTCTCTCTGAAATAGAGAGAACATGGGAGAAAACTTGAGGGAGGCAAAATGTCAAAATTACTCCCTACTTTTCCACCTTTCTACTTTTTTATAATAAGACATAATTGTAATTAACTCTATATCCTTTCACCTTTTCATCCTCTCTACTAAACACACATGATGGAAAACATAAATATTTTCTATTCTCCTATTTTTCCATTCTCCCAACCAAATAGAGCCTTAGTCTTTTCTCATTTTGACGAAAATATTTATGTTAAGTAATGAGCTAATTTTAATGGGAGCATAAGTAGGTCATTTTGGAAAACATGAGTTTTATGGACAATGAGTTGATTGATTGTGCACCATCTTTTGCAAATTCTGATCTTCTCTTAATGCATTCATGTCCATTTTGTGTTCAGAAGTGGTACAAGTTCTCATGATGTTGAGTGAATAAAGGGACAATTCATTACATAGATTGGTTCAGGAACTATCTTGCTTAAGCATGACCTGTTTATAATTTGATTAACAACTTCAATGGAATAACTTTGATTTATCGAATTTGTTAGGGGTTATGTCAAACTGATTAGCCACCCCAATTAACTTAGTTTATCGGAAAATTTAGTAATAATACTAAATTAAATAACATTACCATTTACCACAATTTATTTAAAAAAATAAATTAGTTGAAAATGGTCATGGTCTGTAGACGTCGGGTCATTGAGTGCGTAAGACTAAGTCGAATTCAACCTATTCATGAGAAGGTTGTCCTGGATTCTTTGGAGTAGTTCATGCTAGAAAGGATCAAAGCAGAGTACAGTCAGGGGAGGAGGTGAGGGAAAGTAGAGGATAGAGAGAATGGGAGTGCCCTTAATATGCACATTTTCCCTTGGGTCCTCCTGTCCAGTCTTGTCCTAGTGGTCCACCGATCAGAGCCTTTTGAATGCCCCCAAACATGAACACACTAGTATAACAAGGCATCTGTTTTTGTGGTGCCCTTGTGTCAGAGCTAGGAGCCATGTTTAGTTAGTTGATTGTCGGGGTATAAATTGGTTAAATTTAGCAGTTTAGAACTGGGTCCTGGGGATTTTTCCAGCTCTAACCTATAGCACCCTGGACAAGATACTTAGTGACAGTGTTTGCCTTCAATTGTCAATTGCTTCCAAGATGCTGTCATGTCTATACCTTCTGTGCAAGGATGTCTTTCTTCTTATGGACAGCTGCTAGGGGTAGCATTCTCACCATCTATAACCTTGTTTTAAGGGATCAGGCCCTTGTTAATTAGTGTTGCTTATGTTGTTGTAATGGGGAAACTGTAGATCATTTTCTGCTTCATTGTAAGTTTGCTCATGTTTTATGGAGTGAAGTTTTTCTAATGTTTAGGGTTCAATGGGTGATGCCGGATACAACTGTTTCTCTTCTCTTTGCATGGAGGAATGTTTTGGGGAAAGGTTCTTCAAATGTTTGGAATATGGTACCAGCCTGCCTTATGTGGTTAATTTGGTGGGAACGCAACATCCGTATTTTTGAAGATATTGAGAGTCCTGTAGATCTCTTGAGGTCTATGCTAGCTGTAACTTTGTTTGGATGGTCTCGTACTTGGGGGTTCATGCAGTGTTTTTCTATTTTGGATTTTCTTATGTCTATTAGTTCCTCTTTGATTTGTTACTAGTGCAGTGGAATCACCATCGTGAACACATTGATTTTTTTTTCTTCACTAATAAACTTCTTTTATTTATTTATTTATAAGAATAAACTTCTATTATCTATCCAAAAAAAAGAATATGAGTTTGATCCTTTAGATAATTCATTATTTCTGAAATATTTATAACCCCCATTAATCATTTTTTCTTAGGGAATACCATTTTTCCACTCTGGTGATGAGATGCTTCGCTCAAAATCTCTTGATCGTGATTCATACAACTCTGGGGATTGGTTCAACAGGTCCACCATTTTTCTTGTGCTTAAGTTACTTTCCTAATAATAATTTTCATCAAACATATTGGCCAACCATTATCACTTTTGACTTTGACTTCTAAAAGGAGCACCTGATATTATTCTTCATGTTAATATAACAATAGAGTTATAAATTGGGACCTTTCTGTGAGCATAAGTAGACATTCACATTCTTTCTTCTTGGCACTGGTTGTGGATTCAGTGCAAAAAGTAACATGTTTCAGTTTTATCTCATATTTGACTTTTGCTTTTCATACTTTTCAGGCTTGACTTTACTTGCAATTCTAACAATTGGGGTGTTGGCCTTCCTCCAAAAGAGAAAAATGAAAAGAACTGGCCACTGTAAGCAGTCGCTTATCTCGAATCATTACTTGATAATTGTGCATGTTTTAGTCTGAGGCCACAATTGAAGTAGTTTGTTGATTTTTTTTCCTATTGACTGTTGGCCCCAAGGTGAGCGGAAATAGGAGATTCGAACCAATGACCTCTGCTTTATGAGGCATGAGGATTGTTCTATCCCTTGAGGTTCACAATATGAGTAGCTTCCTGTGATGAGTTGATGACTATTTTTTGAAGCAAACTTTATTATTATGTATTGACTGTTGTTCTGCCTTTATAACATCTGGTTTAATATTTCTAATTTTTTACTGATAATCTTGGATCTATTTTTCCATTACAGAATTAAACCAAGATTGGCAGATCCATCCTTTAAGCCTCAGAAAAGTCACATTCTTGCTGCTGTGGATAATTTTTTAAACCTGTTGCGTATAAGGTACTCTTCACCGCTCTTCCGTTTGAAGACAGCAAATGCTATCCAGGTGATATGTGATATCTTTTCAGAAAAGTACACGTTTTCACAAACCTACATAACTCCCAAGTTCTAAAACTGTAATATGTTATATCTTCTCAGGAAAGGGTACGCTTCCACAATACTGGACCGTCATGGATCCCTGGTACAATAGTGATGAGCATTGAAGATGGTTATGAAGGTGTCCCAGGGTTGTCTCAACTGGATCCCATGTGGGTAAAAATAAATTTTAACTTTCTTTTCTTGTGCATAATATAATTAATGAAAGAGGTGTTATCCTTTGTTCTTCACAGCTATTCATACATTGCGGTTATTGTCAATGCAAGTCCAACTGAAGTCTCATTTGCTTGCCCTGCATTACGGGCAAGAACGCTAAAATTGCATCCTATTCAGGTAATCTGATATTTCGATATATAATTGTAAGATTAGGTCTGTTAATTTCTTTGAGCTAATATGACTTCCATGTAGCATTCCATTTGATGATTTAAATTGAATTCCACTTTCAAAAAAAATTCAGGCCACTGAAGTTAAGTTCCTTGAAGTTTCCAAATGCACCTTTCATGATTTGGTTCATCTAGAGCTTCTAACATTTGTTGGCATACCTTCTCGGGTATCCTATATTGAAACTTCATGCAGGTGATGTCAACAGATGAACTAGTTAAGAGCTCAACGTATGAAGGATCCTCTGGGTGCTTCACTGTGCCCCCAAGGACAACATCTGTGTTTGTTGAGCCTCGATAGATTTGGTATTTGAGTGTCTGTGATATCAATTGTGGTATTTCACCGTTCATTTCACTTTAAAAGTGGTTGGGTGCCATCATTAGCTAGTAATCTGGTGATTTCCCAGCTAAAGGTACAGTTCTCATCTATCAGGAGTTAGTTGTGACTTCAACAGCGCCAAACTTGTGAGAAAATAAATAAATAAATAATAATTGTACTCTTTTTAAAGCCTGTTCTTAAAGGAGTGAAGCTTCCAGGGCTTTTAATTTTTGGTTGCACTCATGAAATGTTTGTGTAATATTTAGCCAAAATATTTTGAAGATCGAATTATAAATAAGCAATGTAGATGACCTTGAAACTGGAGATCAATGAATAAAGATTAAGACTTCAACCTTTCATACTGTTTTATAGCATATGATAAGATTGAATGATTAATATAACATAGTTAAACCCAAATTTATAGGCATTGAAGAAGCCTATAGTGCGGGTTTTATGGGATGGGCTATTACTCATTATGTAACCCAAACTTCCAATGGAGCCTATGATGAATAGAATGAGTTTTTTTATTAAAAAGAAGAAGAAGAAGAAGAAGAGGGAAGTCCAACAAACCTCTCCATAAGTATTTATTGGAGGGTTTTTCTATGGTACTTCTAAGGTATGGTTATGATTATAATTACAATTTTTTTGTTTCCAGTATTTTATTCGCAGAATTTTATTTGTATTCATGTAGAAATGGTGAAAATTGAAACATTTAAAGATACATGGCTATGATCTTAGTTGGTAACATAGACGTACAAAATCTTCCTTTATATAAATGTAAGTTATTACATGTTAAACAACATCTATATTTAAAAACATTAATGAGTTAGAGTAGGCAGAAGGTCGTTATCCATTGAAAGCAAGAGTATAATTCCAGTTCCACAACATGGAATAAAATTAATCAAAAAAAATTGTTATAAACACATACATACTTATTGCCACAACTATCAAGACCACTGGCCACTGACATCAAAACCACGCCCAGCGAACCAAACACACCACAGCCTTGACAGAAAGAGCTAGAAAATGTTATTAAAAGATTTCATATTCAACACTAATTTCAGATTGAAATTGAAAAACACTACTCATTTAGGAACATGACTGCTGTCAATACTAAAAGATGTTGTGTTTTCGCACACTAAATTCATTTTGAACATTAATTTCATATTGAAGCACTCAATTTCAGAAAATGATCCTTAATGGTATCGGTGTGAAATATGTTAATTGAGAGGAAAACGTTTTCCAAGAAAATAGATAAATGACAACAGAAAAATAGAGGCCATTTTGTTAATAATAAATGATTATTTTTGTTAACTTTATATATATAGTTACAAACTTACAATATTCTATTAATCTCGTAACACGAACATTTCAAATGCATCCCACACAAAATTATTGGAACCGAGATCCAACATGGAATCGATGATAGGATCCAAAGATCAAATCATAAAATTCGCATGAGGATTGTAAGATTCTCATTTCCTATTAAAAAAATATACTAAAAAATACATATAATTATAATTCATAATATATATTAGATAAACTCAAAAACATTAAGCAAAAGTAATTTTTAACACAGATTACTGATAAATGGAAAAGTATGCAATTACAAATACATAAATAAGTTTGTAACTATCTAAAAAAAAATCACTCACAAGTCAGCTCATTTTAAGTCATTTTTAGCTGCCGACTTTTATAGATTAGCTTTTTTTTCTCCTCCCCCGAGCTATTAAATTGGTTGATTTTCAAATAATTATAATTCTTTTTTTTTATACGAATAATTATAATTCTTATTGCTACATGTGCGTTCTTTATTGATTTCACTAGCAAGTCAGCTCACGTAAGATGTGACTGGACTGCACAATTATTTCAACCAAAATTTGCAAGCATTTATTCAATTGTTCAATCTTTTGTACAATTGATACTAGACAACTTGCTTAAAAAGGAAGACTTTTAGAGTATAGACTCCCTTTTTAGAGTATATACTCCCATCTCCACTCCACTCAATAGTGTGTCATCAAAGCTTGTGAGTCTTGACTTTTGGACAAAACATTTGTTTGTTCTATAACTAATTTGGCCTTAGATTTATATGGTTCAATGCATGGAAAATGGTGTTCATACTATAAATTAAAAAAAAAAAAAAAAGCCATTCGATCCCACTTTAAATGAGTCTTTCTTTTATCATTTTTTTTTATTTCCTCAGAAATTTTAAATAAATAAAAAAATGAGTAAAGATCAAAGCAAATGAACCAGGCAAAAAGATAAACCTTCCCCAAATTGGTAACCCTCCAATTCTTTAATTTTTCTTTTCTTTTCTTTTCTTCATTGGGTTTGGATGAATGACCAATTAGAGATTTACATCCACCTCATTCTGATTTGCCTTTTTTTTTTTTTTTAATTTCAATTTTCAAATACACAATCACCTTAAATTTAAAAGTTTTGTAGTGAATATTATAAAACGTTGACTACAAGAATGGAGCATGTATAATTTGATTGATTCGTCTACTCACATTCTATTTTAAGATTAATTAATTAATTTTTCATTTTTGGGTTTGCTTAGTTGCAACAAACATGTCATTTGAGTGGCTCAGAAGCTACTGAATCTCTCTCTCTCTCTCTCTCTCTCTCTCTCTCATAGATGTCGTGTTAAGTAAAAATAGTATAATACTAGTATAAAATAATTGAAATGTCGGTTATATCCACTGGCATAGTTGCTACTAGAAATTTCTTTGAAGCTAGCTATTATACACTTTTATATAAAAGCAATACATATATTTTAAGATATGCTTGTCTTGTGCTTAAGAGAGAGAGATATCCTAGACTAGAAGGTTAGATTAGAAAGAAATAGGGGAGAGGAACCCCATAACAAAGAGGATCCTTTGCTTCCTCTAATTCCTACTTTTCAATTTTTATGGGTTGGCTTTGCCTCTAACGTGCAGCACACAACCAAGCCGCCATTTATTATAGTAATTCTTCACGCCAAGAACTTGCCCTCCTCAACCCACTCATTATCCTTTGACTCATCACCATATAATATATATTATATGATCAAGTAACTACCAATAATGCATGTATAATGCCATTCATTTTGTTATAGGGAGAGTCAATATTTGCATATTATGGTAATTATTATAATTAAGTTGGTGGAAATTAATTTCTACATGAATTATTGTGGGAAGAATTAACACATGAGATGAACTATAATGGGAGGAAAACATTAGCTAGTTTAAGTAACATAGTTTGAACTATTATTGGTAAAAATTTTAGTGAAGTTTTGACAGCCTAAAATAAAAAGAAAAAATAGAAAGAGAAAGGAATAGTAAAGTTAGATTTATACTCGGATTAGCTTTCTGAGTTAGAATTTCCTCTCCTAACCTAAAAAGAGGAAATTTCTACATGAATTAGTATGGGAAGAACACATGAGATGAACTAAAATGGGAGGAAAACATTAGCTTGTTTAAGTAACATAGTTTGAACTATTATTGGTAAAAGAAGATTTAGTGAAGTTTTTACAACCCAAAATAAAGTTGGATTTATACTTGGATTAGCTTTCTGAGTCAGAATCTCATTTCCTAATCTAAAAAGAGGAAACTTGATCAACTTGAATAATCTAATCCTTGCGAGAGAAAATAGATTGAGATTTTTTTTGAAGTTCGATTAAATCGGTGACATACATATAATATATGTTAGAGGCAAAAAAAAAAAAAAAGATTGTACGGATTTGTTGGTTAAGCATAATAATATGTTATTATCAACTTGTTGGTAAAGTAACGTATAGTTGATAATGTGTATTAGTGCTTAAACTAAGTTGACCGAATTAAGGATTCCTAAATTCAGCAAAATTAAGTTTGCTAACTCTTTTAGTCAAATAAGCTCCACAGTCAAGCCCTATTAATAGAGCCCAAGCTGGAATATAGAGCACAAATTTGACTCACACCCAGTCATAGCTAAGTTTGCCAAGCCTACAATTACAAAACTGTGTTTGACGAGATGATCACTATATTAAAGACTTTACTATCAAGTTGCTGTTTGCATGATTCTTTGATTATATAGTGTTGATGTGCAGTAGGATGAACATTGGTACACTCAAATCATTTACTCTAGACCTTGTAAAAAAAAATCATTTACTCTAGAAGTTTTATCCTAGAAAGTGTAGTTATGCCAAGTAAATATCCTACTCAATTGCCACATTTATTTTTTTTAATAATAATTTTACTATTAATGCCTCGGGATCATGTTTTGTGTTCATTATTTCATCCTCTGTGTCTTCTGTCAATATTATTTATATTAAAAAAAGCTATAAAAAAGTTGATATAATGAATTTTTCTTTTCAATTCATGACTCTTAAAATATAAAATTATTAAGGGAAAAGTTAATGAATGTCCTAAGAGTATTGATTTAAGAAAAAATTTAGAAACTTTATGCGGTAAAAAAAACAAATGATTTTTGACAATTTTTACATGTCACATAGAAGTGGTATAATTTTTTTTAAAATGGTCCTATTAACAAATATCCTAAGGGCATCCTCTAACAGGACATTTATATTTATTGTAATCTAGAGCCAAATTAATATAACGAAATTTTTTGAAAAAAATTCTTGACATTCAAAATAAAAAATTAATTCTTTACATTGTCTTGTAATATTATCATTTGTTTAATGATGAAAATTGGGTCATAAAAATCATGATTGCACTAAGTGATGATATCTTACTGAACATTGTCACATGATATTATCATTTTTATTATTTCTCAATAAAATTAATATATTATATATTTTTATGGCCAAAACTGGGCCATTAATTAGCATGTACGTTAACAATTTGTCATCTCCTTGGAAAGGAAGAAAAAAAAAATTTCCTTGGAAGATAAATATCATAAATTATCTTGAACTAAAACTAATTAAAGATAATCATAAATTTTTTCAAACAAAAACAAATTAATTTACAAGTGTGTTATATCCAAAATTATAACTTATTATGGCTTTTTACATATATCATCCTTAAACTTTTTTTTTTATATACAAGATAGAATTTCTACTTTAACCTAATCTAAATGTATATGCGTGTGAAGCTCCCTCCTGGAGACTTGAATCCCGGTCCTTACCCCCCACACTCCACAAACACTTATACCTGTAGAGTGACCATCACACCAAGGATGTGCGGTAGTTTCTTAAACTTTAATGTGACTATTGTAAGTGCACAATTGCACCTGGACCCAAAAATATACGTGAGCTCAGGCCCAATGAGCCTTAAACAATTCAATTTGTAGAGTGTGGGTTCGCAATCTAATTCGATGGTGCTCGAAACTTGATGAACATGCCAAAATATTACAATATTTATAAACAACGGACAAATAGAGAAAAATGAACCTCCTCGGACGTAGGCCGAGGACCCTTTGTATATTATTTCTCTTTTTTCTTATAAAGGTTACAGCTTCTAGTCATTCTTAAGTTCTTTTTCAAAAGGCCTCCCTCTCTGCTATCCCATTTTCCCCTTATATACTTCATTTCCTTCTCTCTTTATCCACGTGTCACCCAAAATTTTCTTCTACCACCTTCTTGAAATCTTTAAATACTAGCCAGAAGGCTGAACTCTACTGTTCAGGGGTCACTTCCCCATTAATGCGGTCAGGGAGGTAGGTGCAGAGTCTTTAATGTGAAGGCAGCAGCTTTTTCCTGAGATATTTCTCTTACACCGAAATGTCTAGAGGGTATTTGGACTCCCTCTGTAACCTACAGTCTTTCCAGAACTCTGCCCTGATCATTCTAGTGAACCTCCAAGTAGTCACTGGTCTGTCTGATGAGTGACTCTTCCTCGTATGAATCCTTGGGCCCTCGGCTTGTGAGCCAACTCATGGCCCTAAAGGCCTTTAGTCAAGAACAAAATTGCGCCCATTGATAAAATCCAAGGCCCAAATATCCACTTAGGTTCTTTCACTCCCCACAACTATCATTTGATTTTTACAATATTTATTTTAGTGATAATATTTTCTAAAAAATAAATCATTAATATAATGAAGTTTTTTTTAAAAAAAATTCTTGACACTCAAAATAGAAAATTAATTCTTAACATTGTCTTGTGATATTATCATTTTTTTTTTAATGATGAAAATTGGGTCATAAAAATCGTGATTGCACTAAGTGATGATATCTTACTCAACATTGTTACGTGATATTATCATTGTTATTATTTCTCAATGAAATTAATATATTATTATCTTTATGACCAAAACTGTGCAAGGCATGGGCCATTAACTAGCATGTACGTCAAAAATTTGTCATCTCCCTGGAAAGGAAGAATTTTTTTTTTTTCCTTGGAAGATAAATATCATAAATTATCTATAAAAAAAAACTAATTAATTTACAAGTGTGTTGTATCCAAAATTATAACTTATTATGGCTTTTTACTCATATCACCCTTAAACTTTAATGTGACTATCATTTGATTTTTATACTATTATTTTGGTGATAATGTTTTCTAAAAAATGAGTCACTGTTCAAAAAAAAAAATTTATAAAACTATCTCATCTTCCTATGTTTAGTAATAATCTTAAATGAGTTGAAAAATAATCTGAAAACTTTCATTAATTAGCTTGCTGTGAGATAGGAGAAAGTAATTGGTATCAAATGATACCATTTCAGGTTATCTAAAAAAAAAAAATGATACAATTTCAGCAGTATTAAAATCCAATAAGTATAAAACATGTCTACAAAAAATAACTACCTCACTAACAAATGAAAGACATGTGTTAGTGGGTAATTATTTTTGCAAATATGTTTCTCATTTATTGGATTTTGATATGGATGACGTTGTATCATTTGATACAAAATACTTTTTTGTGACATAGAGTTGTTTAAAAAAAAAAAAAATTAATGGAAAACAATCTCTGAATATAAGCCATACTTTTTTTGTTAACTAAAGATAATTTTCATTTTGACTCATTTTTTTCTAATACTACCAAACACTTAAAAACACAGAAAACTATCTTTGTACAAAGTTTTTTATCGAAACAAATGAAGTGTTATTCCCTTGATTTTAACAATTTATTCTCTAAATTTTTCCCAAAAAAAAAAAAAAAAACCTACACTCTATTTTTGTAACAAATTATACTTTTATTAGTATTTTTCTTAAAGAGCATGATGTATATATAGTTTTTCCATATCATCTATAATGTATCATTTTTGTTATAAACACGTGATTAAATTTGTTAATGGCCGGGTAACTCTGCTTCTCATTACATTGCTAGATATGTTTAAACAAGGAAAACTATCTTTATACAAACTTTTTCATCGAAACAGACGGAGTGTTATTCCCTTGATTTTAACAATTTATTCTCTAAATTTTTCCCAAAAAAAAAACCCTACATTATACTTTTATTAGTATTTTTCTTTAAGAGCACGATGTATATATAGTTTTTCCATATCATCTATAATATATCATTTTTATTATGAACACGTGATTAAATATGTTAATGGCCGGGTAACTTTGGTGCTCATCACATTGCTAGACATGTTAATAGTTTTTTGATGTGGATGGAGGATATTCATCTACATCTTAACGCGGTAATCTTAGCTGATTTGGTTATTCCTTAGTAATAATATTACAGCCTTCTTCTAAAAAAACTGTTAATTTTTAAGATAAATACTAACAGAGTGTTTAATTTGTTACAAACTTAATTTGCAATGGGTTAATTGTTCAAATTGAAAGTTTATTGTCCAAATTGTCAATTATATCAAATTTTAAGGACAACTTTGGCATTCTGTTTTTCAAATATTACTTGCTTAATGCTTATTAAGGCTCAACTTTTAGGTATGCATTTTTTATCCCCAAATAGCTTTTAACTTTCGGTATGCTTTTCTTATTATAGTAAGACTTTCAGGTTTCTCAAAAAAAAAGAAAAAAGAAAAAAGAGTAAGACTTTCAGAAGTCTTACGCTATGAATATGATGTTGATTTATAGCATGCTTTTAACCTTTCTAAAAATTATCCCTCAGTTTTATTATATATATATATATATATATATATATATGCGCGCGCGCGCGCATCAAAATTGGACTTCTGTACGAGCCAACCATGGTCTTTGTTATAGCTTCTAGCCAACTCTATATAATAAATACTGGTTTTATTATAGCACAAAGTGTTTATTTCAAAGAAATGTGGAGAATAATAAACTTCGGTTACTAGCATCTTTAAAGAGCCTAGACTTTTCGTGGCTTTTGCTTTTAATTTCTTTGAACTCACATTAAATATGTTATAGCTTTTTACTTTGCTACGGAATTGTATGGGCTAGTTATTTTCAAGTTTCAACATTGAGTTCATTTCACTAAAGCCAGATTCTCACAAATGTGGAATTTCAATCAATACACCTGGTGTCTATCCATATCATCCAATCAAATTAATGAACCTCTATGATTGGCTTGAGCATAAATTATGCCGCAGATTATTTTATAAATCAAGTAGTCATTTGGTTATTCAAGAGGTGACACAATAATTAATGAAAACTAGATGGATGGGTGGGTCACTAGCACATGAACTGATTGATTAGAAAGGAGTATGCATAACATAATAATGCATTATGTAACAATCACAAAGATACTAATTTTTTTTTTATAAAGAAATTCTATGTTCATATATTTTTTGAAGCTTATTGTTTACAGAAGAAGTAGAAGAAAGCTAGAGTACACACTTTGTTATGAGTATTACATGCAACAGAGTTTAGATTGCAGAGTCTCAACAAGATACCCCTTCAAGCAACAAAAAAGTGAAAAAAAAACCGCAATACTCCTCCTCACTTTTTACTTGTAAAGGACCCCTCCTCTTTTCCATCTTAAATTTTCTTGCAGTCACTTTGATTGTGTAGAAACTAGCTAGAAAGACCCTTATCAAAAAGCAAGATTAATGAATATCTTAAAAGTAGAAAAAGTTTCAACTCTGAAAATTACATATCAATAATAAGGAAATGTAATTTGAGTGTAATAACCATTTCCAAATGAGCGAAATAAGAAATACAAAATTTTTCACAACATGATATAATTTGTTGTAATTCAAACATCAATTTCACCTAGATCTATCACTAACATCATTTTTATCATGCAATACTTACATATAAGCAATTATGAGAAATGTTATATTCTTACTTTTTTTTTTTCTCAATATTGGATACAAATAGAAGTGTAAAACATCATTGGATGGTGGATTTGAGAGTGTTTTCTTGTTATTGTTAACTTGGCTTTTAGCTTATTTTGGGTGAGTGTTAACTTTTGACACAATAGAAGTGTAAAACAATAGTGGATTTGAGAGTGTTTCTCTTGTTATTATTAACTTGGCATAGCTTATTTTGGGTGAGTGTTAGCTAGAAAAATAGAAAGAGGGCACACAAGAATTTGATGCAATGGTTGGTAATGCAAGCATGAGGGCAAACATAACATATTAAGAGAAGGGAGAAATTAAAAAGAAAGGGAAAGAAAGTGGAGGGAGCACCGCAGATTCCGTGGGTTCCAGGCTTGCACTCCAATCATCTCATGCACAATCGTTGAGACAAAGTAATGGGTTTTGCTTTGCTTTGCTTGTTACCCTTCACACACACACCCACCCTTATCCCAAATCTCTCTCTCTTTCTCTCCAAAATAGTATGTACACGTCTAAATTTGGAAGCCGTATTCAATGCATCCGGTGCATATATCCTTTTTCTCTCTCACATAAAAGTGGACCCCACACGTAATTTGCTCCTAAATCTGTCTGTTATTTGCTTTCTAGTTTCTACTAGTATTATTTTTTTCTTCAATAAAACGTGTGTGAAGTAACTAAATTAAAAGTATACATAGCACTGTTACTGATCCATACGCGCCTTCAAAACCATCACTACAGCATAATGTAACCTGCTTCCCCCTTTTTTCTCTCAGGTCCCAACCCAAATAAAGAAATCTCTCATGTACTCTGTGTGTTTGTGTGGGCTTCAAGTCCCAAGCTCTGTGCCTCATTAATTAATGAATAAATATATTATATTTCATGAATTGGAAAATAGCTTTAATATAACCAGGAAAAAAAAAGAAAATAAGAAGAAGAAGAAGACTATTGCTTCCTGTTACTAAAAAGGTTGGCACTAAAAGTAATGCAATTTTTGGTATTATATATCATAAACTATTGGAATAATAAATTTAATAATGATAAGGTGTAAAAATCCTTATTTCCGTCCTCTAGTATCATATGTCATATGTCATATGTCATATGTCATATCACACTCTTATTAATACCATATTCAACTAACATAATATATACTTTCTCAAAAAAAAAAAAAAACTAATATAATATATAAAAAAGATAAACGTTTGGATTCAATCAACTTCAGAAGATATGACCAAATCCTAATTAAATTCAATCTCAACTATAAATCATATTATAATTTGGAAATAAAATTAAGTACCATTAGAAGTATTATGTTCATAATATTTTCACAATAAATTTTAAGTAACAAGTTATTACGGGTTTTTAATATGAATCTATTATTAAAATTATTTTTTTTGCCTATTAGTAACAACCAATAATAACTTACCACGTAAAATTTGTTATAAGAATATTGTGAAAATATCGTAGACATAACATTTTTTTTAAGTATTATATTAAGAGAAATGATATGTCCACAACATTTTTACAACAAATCCTAAGTGGCAGGATGTTACTGGTTGTTATTGTTAGGGCAAAAAAGTAATCTTAGTGTTAGGTTCAAATTTGAACCAATAACAACTAACCACCTATGATTTGTTATAAAAGTATTCTGAACGTAACACTTCTTTTATATTAAAATCTAAATGATGATAAATAGCGAGTAATATGCTGACAGCCTTTGGAATGTGCTTGTGCTAGGACATGGGACAGTAGTAGCGCGTGAGGTTTGGATAAATATATATTTAAAATAGGCAAAAATTAGGGGGGGTAGCACGCTTATTTCGTGCAACTAAGCCTTGGTGGTGGGATTAGTTTTCAATTGGTGAAGAGTGCGTTGGCAAAGTGTGAGAAAGAGAGTGTGAAACGGACTTCAATACGCTTAACAACCTTCACCATTCTTTTCCATCCCTCTAATTTTGCCTATTTTCAGTTACAAATTTTGTTTTTTTTTTTAGTTTCCACCCTTTGTTTAATTTTGCCTAAATACAATCTCTTAGTTTCCAATTAACTCTCTCTCTCTCTCTCTCTCTGCTTCACTAAAAATCCCATAACTTCCCAATTCCATCCAAACTAGGCTAATATGTGTAACTTCGGGGGTTAAAAAAACTCAACCAAAGAATCATTGGCAGACTAATTCACACTCACTGTTCTATTGGGTATCCATAATATTTATATATCCCTTTCTCTCTATATATAAATTCACAACCCCACTCTCCTTCTCTTGCTTCTTTCATACCCTCCTACCTTTCTCACAAAAGCTCTCTTTTTTTGTTTGGGGTATTGGAGGAGAGGAACAAATGGAAGCTCAAGAAGAAGTCATGATGGGGTCTAGAGATCAAACCCACATCGCCAAAGGCAAGCGCACCAAACGCCAAAGGCCTCAATCCCCTATCCCTTTTGCCATGATCACTACTACAAGTGGAGAAGATATTATTGGTGGCGGTGGCGGCAGCGGCGGCACTACTACTGGCGGCGATTGTTACAATGTTGATATCCTCAATACCAACAATATTATCAATTGGTCACCTGCTGCCACTACTTCAACTGAATTACAAGATAGCACTGAGGAAGAAGAGGACATGGCCAATTGCCTAATCCTTCTAGCTAAAGGACAATCCGTTCGCAGCCGCGGTGAGTCCCTCAAACAAGTTGAAGAAGATGTTGCTGCTGCCGCTGTTGCTTCTGCTTATAAGCTTAATAGTCGAAGATTCTTAGAGGCGGCAGGCGCGGGGATAGGTCCAGGCACAGGCACAGGCACGAGCATGGGCATGAGTACGGGTACGGGTACGGGTACGGGTACAGGTACAGACACGAGTAATAAGGCTGGATGTTATATTTACGAATGCAAGACATGTAACCGGACATTCCAATCGTTCCAAGCGCTCGGTGGGCATAGGGCAAGTCACAAGAAGACTAAGGCCTTGGCGGCAGCAGCAGAAGAAAAGAAGCAATTTTTATTGTCTTCAGAGGATGATAGTATTGAAGAAGCGCAACAACAACAAGTGATCATCAAGAAGAATAATAATGATCATTTCTCATCATCTCTTTCTCTACAATTGAGTAATAGTTCTAGAGGTTTGTATAGCAATAACAACAATATTAACAGGTCATATAATACTAATAATAATACTAATAATAATAAGGTTCATGAGTGTTCGGTTTGTGGTGCGGAATTCACGTCCGGACAGGCCTTAGGTGGTCATATGAGACGGCACCGTTCACCTATGGGGACAAGTAGTAGTACTAGTTTGTCTTTGACAGCTCCAATAGCTTTGGAATCTGATCAATATCATCAGGAACAACCACCAAACAAGAAGCCAACACACATGTTTTCATTGAATTTGGATCTCAACCTTCCTGCCCCAGAAGATGATCATGATCATGTTCATGGAGTTGAACAGAAATTCCCATTTGCACCAAAGCAACAACAGCAACAGCAGCAGCAGCAACAACAACAACAACAGCAACAACAAACTAGTCTTGTTTTCTCCGCCCCAACTTTGGTGGACTGTCATTACTAAACAGAAGGGTCAGAAATTTTTTATTTGTTTATTTTCAATTTGTTTATCTTCCACGATTTCTCAATCTCATTTGAGGAGAATTATATACGGTAATTTGTTTTTTTGTTTATATATATTTTACCATTCAAAAACTATTAAGATTCTTTCAATTATTTTTTATTTTTTTATTATTTTATTTTCCTTCATATATATGGACTTAAAATTCTTTGTTAAAGCAAGTTGTGTTGTGTTCTTAAAGGCATGTTTGTAATTCATGAAAAGTGCATGATATAGAGTCCTTTTCATCTTCTTTTTGATTGGTTTTTGTTCTTTTCAGTGGGAGGGAATGTGATAAACACTTTGAGAGAGGGAGAGAGAAAACTATGGGTGTTTGGCTTGGGTTGTCACCTCTCACCACCACAACCAAAAGCGTGGTTTAGGTTTCATTATTTTGTTTACAAAGAAAGCCTCTCTCTCTCTCTCTCTCTCTCTCTCTCTCTCTCTCTCTCATATATTATAGCCAATGACAAGAATAGAATAAAAGTATAGAAAGCCAGTAAGTAACTGCAATTCCCACATGAATCCACCCCTTGTCCTTTTTCTCTTTTTTCAATAACAAAGTGGCATTAAAGTAATGTTCTTAATTACCCATTTTTGTTCTTTTCCTTGCTTTGTCCACCTCTCTGTTAGTTAACAGCCTACACATTACACCTAAGCAACATGACCCACAAGCCTTTACAATGCTCCAATAGGTTCTGAATCTTCTGATACACTACTTTAATTCAACTTCTCAACTTGGGGCATGTGAAGTTTGGTTTCATCAAATCTTAATTTAGTAAATCCGATCAGAGGTTTCTTCTTTAGCTGATTCAATATGATTTGCACCAATGCCACATTTTTTTTAGAAGGAAAAAAAATTAATTTACTAGTTAAACAAATTAAACCCATGATTAGAAATTTTATTTGGAAGTTAGTTACTAGATCTCAATTAGCGAATTTATTATTGTTTTTGCTTAAATGTGGTTGACCACTAGATATATTTGTGTAACTAAAGTAGGATGATTAGTTTAAAAAAAACAACCAACGGTTCACATGTAATAGGTAACAGATTTACATCATTTGTACTAATAAAATTAGTTTGAGTACATGTTAGCACAAAATAAGGGATAATGCCATTAATGGTAGGATTAAGTAGAGAGAGATAACCTTGTACCAAACCATCGTCCTAGTTTTGTGGCATTGTTAAACATCAATTAGCTGTTTTTAAACTAAGAGTAGGTGTATGTCTACCTCACAAAGAGAGAGAGAGAGAGAGAGAGAGAGAGAGAGAGAGAAGCAACTTGTGACTGTGAGGTTGCTATTGAGTATTGACTGTGCCAAGTTGAGCAGCGTGCTAAATTGGGAGTTTGGTCAATTCTTTGAGCCAAATAAAAGATAAGTAACTTGTGAGGTTAAAGATGAAAGTGCCAAATTAGGTAGTTATTTTTGTGATTTTCTTGAGCTACATATATTTTTTTCCCCTTAATAATTCTTCTTCTTTTCGTTGATATTTAATATATGTGGTAATCTGTGAGGGATTCACCAATTCAGATAGTTTCATTTCAATAAGGCTGTTTGAGTTCAACAAGTCAACAACTATATGTGGCTTGAATTTATGAAGCTAAAAGATTATGAATAAATATTCAATTTGGTAAATTACGAAAGTATTGGATTTTTTTTTTCTTTCTGAAAGATAGTTTCGACCTATAGTATCTGTTCTTGATAATTACTCTTTATGATTATTAGATTAAGATACCAATTAGTTTTTTGTGTAGGCAGTGATTGAATCTCAAATATCTTATTTGATGACAACAGGGCCAGCTCAATAGTATAAGCCATTGATGCGGCCGTCTAAGGCCTCAAGTGAAAAAAAAAAGGCCCCTAAATTTCAACCAATAGTATTAATTAAGCCAAAATATTAACCAATAAATAAAATAATATTTTCTTATCAAATGAAAAACAAATAAAAAAAGAGAAAGAAATGTTATGTCTACGACATTTTTCACAACATTTTTACAAAAAATCTTAACAGCATATTGTTAAAGGTTGTTATTGACAACAAAAAAATAATTTTAGTGGTAGGATCAACTAGAAAACAAGAAGCAACTTAACACCTAAGATTTGTCATGAAAAATATTCTGAATGTAGCACTTCTAAAAGAAAAAAGAAAAGAAAAGAAAAAAAGCAATTCACAACATTTTTCACAATAGTCAAGTTAGCAAATTTTTACTAGTTTTCAACTAGATTCACCACTGACATCACTTTTTTACTCATTATTATCAATCTGCCATATCAACAAATGTAAAAAGTTTTGTCAAATTTTTTTATGTTTATAAACTTTTTTTTAAAAAAATTCTACATAGCTAATGTTGATTAATAATAATTTTATATATAAAACAAGATAATTAATTTTCGCCTTAGGCCTTAAATCAGGGTGGTCGATACCGTACCGGCCAGTGCACCGGTACCAGTACACTTCTATTTTGTACCAAAAATATACCGGTCATACCGGTCCCGTACCAGCCATACCGGCCAATTTCGAGCAATACCTGTCGGTACCAGGCGTACCGGCCGGTACAGAAAAAAGCGTTTTTTTTTTTTTTTTTTTAGTTTTGTAATTTTTGAATTTTTGTAAGGGCATAATGGTAACTTATTTACATTAACTTATTAGTATTATTTTTTTTCTTAGTATGCAATAAACAACTAAGCTTTCTATTTTTTATATTTTTTTTTCCTTTTAATTGATACTAAAGTCTAAAATTATGAATAATTTATTCTGAATTGAGGTAATGTTTTATGATAAACTTTTATATTTACTATAATATAAGTGAAATATTATATGCTTATAAACATGGTTCTAGAGATTTTGGTGTGTGTATATAATATATATATATATATATATCGTACCGGTGGCCAAACCGGTACAGCCTCTGATACGGTATTGACTTCCTTGCCCCAAATGCATCAAGTCACCCCTACACGACAATAATTACATAGTGCCTTCACGTCCACTGTGGAGCAAGTCTACTTATTTATGCCCTTGTTATAAAAGTTCTTCAAAGAAAAAAAAATGATGGAGATATTAGTCATAAACCAACACACCTTTCACGTGTTCCTTTGAATTAACTTTTTCATGAGTTTATTAACTTATTTGTTAAGTACATTTAAAAAAGAAAATTACCAATTTTAACAAATAATTTGATCTGGCAAAATTGGATTCCAATCTGTTAACTTATTTGTTTATGTACATTTTTTAAAACTTTTATTTTTACCGACTTCTAACAAATTTCTAGCAAAATTGGACCGAAATTTAGCAATGAAAAAAAGGTTAGTGGTAGACACACACAAAAAAATAAATAAATAAATAAAATACGGAGCATTATAGATTTGTGGTGTGGCTTATTGAGTTTCCAAAAAAATTTCTTAATGAATAAATTCAAAGAAACTATTGCCTTAGTGTTCACTGTATAGTGATACTCAGGAAATTGGGCGTACAAAAAATGTCTTTGAGGCATTCCGAGTTTGTAATGTGCACGTCTGAGTTTGTAATTGGTTGCGTAAGAAAATCAGTCACCGTGGGGCGTGGAGTATCAAGTAACTCAGTTTTCGTGTAAATCATTTTTTTTTTCCTTGGAAATTAGCTTAGAGGAATTGGGTGGAAAATGGATTCCGTAAACATCATGAACATTGAGCAAATCAAAGTTGAAATGACAAAGGGACCAAATGAAATATTAGGAATTGTGAAAAGTTGAATGAAAAATAACAATTAAGATTTTGTTTTTAATTTTAAGACACGCTTGCATGTTAATGTTGACGTCCAGAACATGTTTTCCTTTTGGAAGTTCCATGAATTTTAGTATTTCTGTCCCGTTTGGACAAAGAATGATACTATAATTTCAAACTTTTGATTCTCTGAACCCCATATGGATCATAAGACCACAATATTATCAATTTAAAAAAAAAATTAAATACACCACAATATTATGAAATTAAGGGTAGTTCTATTACGTATTCAATTATAATAAGTTTAAAAGGTGAGACTCAAAAAATAGAATTGATTAATTTTAAGTCAAAATGGTCAAGAAAGTTGATCAAAGATTATTCTGTTATTATTCTCTAACAACCTGGAGTTAAGCATTCTTTCTTTTCCTTTCATTTTCACTATACCAAAATTATTGGGAAGAATTGGAATAAATTCTTGGAACATTTATCTTTGCCATAGCCAAACGCCAAAGGTTGATACCAAAAGTAAATAATAAGAGATTATAATAATATATTAAACATCAAGAGAATAGGTGAATGAATGCACATGGCTAAAGAAAGACATATTTTGGATTACTTACGCCCCTGTTTGGTAACACCACAAAAAAGATCCACACCCATTCCATTTGTCAACCCTCACTAGTCACTTCTCTCCCACAAAAGAGTCAAAACTCAAAACCCAAGTGAGAGTGAAACAATAACAAGAAATTGACTAACTCACCCCCAAATTAATCTTTTAAAGTATGCACTGTTAATAGACTAATTGTCTGCTTGGCAAAAAAAACTTTTTTGCTTTTTCTCTCAAACTTTATAAAAGCAAAAAAAAAAAAAAAAATTGCCATACAATTAGCATAAAAACTATATCTTTTTCCTCATATATAGAAAATAAACTACTAGAAACTATATATGGAATACCAAACGAAACAAGTGGTTGCCTATATTGATCCATGATTCCGTGTATCTCATTCTTTTCTCCCATTTTTCTTTAGAACAAAAAAAATAATCCAGAATACCAACTCCTTGGCCAATAGGTCATTAAATTTCTAATACTTATCCAATAAATCTGGAGGATGACTCTCCTTTACTGGCACTGCTACTATTTTGTTTTTGTTTTTTTTGGTTATTTTATACCATTTGGTCCATTCCTATCATTGGTGCCTAATGTTGAATATGGCTTCTCCCGTGGAGCATAAATCCAAGTCCATATGATCACGGCAACAAATTATTAATAATTGGTACTAAAATTGACAATTTTAAAAAAAAAATATTAGCCAACCTAATAAATTGTACTTAATGTGCTGCAAACACAATAATGGTCATACCTTTTAGGGACATTTAGAGGGCGTTTGGATTCAGCAGCTGCGTTTCCACGTTTCAGTTTTCACGTTTTGCCTTTTTTTTTTTTTTTGTTTATGCTGCAGAGGGGGACATGTGCGCACTGTGCGGCACTGTGCGCGTACTGTGTGGCACTGTGCGCGCACTATTCATGTACTTTTTCATCAATTTTTTATTAAAAATGGGTCCCGCATCACTATTCACACATTTAAAAATTATTTTGCTACAGTATTTTCAGTTTTCAATTTTCAATTTTCAGCAATAAGTTCTATCCAAACGAACCCTTACATAATTATGATCGTAATATAAATAGTGATGGCAACTACATGGTACATCAGCGTACTCCTATTTTCATAAGAATGAAGTAGTGAGTAAAACATAAGAGGTTTATATTTGGTTAAGTGCGTGAGTTTTTAGCTTTTAGTTTTTTCTTCTTTTTTTGTGCCCCTTAGAGCATCCACAACGTATAGGCCAAATGGCAAATGCAAAGCCAATTTCTCATTTAGCTCCAAAACCATCACTCCATTGAATATTGTAAAAGTCAAGAATTGTAAATATTTTTACAATCCGGCTACAGTGTCATTCTAAATGTAGAATGCACTGTAGCTTAATGGTAAATACAAACCATCACTTTCTCTCTCCTCTCTCTCTCTCTCTCTCTCTCTCTCTCTGCTCTCTTCCTTCTCTCTACAGACCCAAAACCCATAGCCACGGCCACCACACCACGGCGAGCCACCACACCACAGCAGACCGGCCTCTTGCTACCATTCGCCTTTTCACGCAACTTCTCCTGATTCTTCTCTTCACCTTCTTCCCAATTGTCTTCTTCCAATTCAAAATCAACAATTACGGTATCGCCGGAATCTCCAGCTTTCTCTTTGTCGAGCCTTCCATGGAAATTTGGGCTTCTTCGTCTTTGTTCTCTTCCACCGCCGTTTCTTCAATAATTTCAGTATCTTGATGGGTCTGAGTTTGCCGTGGGTCTGAGTGGCGATTGGGTGTGCTCGCCGTGGGTCCGAGTTTGCCGGCGTAAATCTGGGATTTGCTCACCCTGGGTTTACCGCCATGGGTTTGGGATTTGCTTGCCGTAGGTCTGCACTTGCTCACCGTGGGTCTGTCTTTTTTTTTGGTGGTGGGTTTTGTTCACAGTGATGCTCATCAGTGGTGGTGGTGGTGCAATGGGTTATGGTTAAGGTTTGTGTTCATGGTGGTTGCTGGGTATGTGGTGTGGGTTGGTTTCAAGTTCGATGGTTCTTTGTGTTTTGGGTTTCTTGTTTTGATCGGCGAGTGGAATGAGTTTCTTGTTTTGATTTTGGGTTTCTTGTGTTTGATCGGCGAGTGATTTGGGTTTTTCTTGTTTTGATTTTGGACTGAGAAGGTTGACTGAGAAGGTGGACGGTGGTGGTGGTGTGACTGAGAAGGTGAACGGTTGGGGTGGTTTGACTGAGAAGGTTGACAGAGGAAGAGAAACAGAGAACAGAGAGAGAATTGAAAAATATTTTTATACTTTTATTTTTATATTATTTTAATGTGTAGTATGGTAAAATAGAAGTTTGGATGTTGGTGAATTGAAAATTGGTATTGTATAATTGATAAAGTGATTTTTAAGATGGTTGTAAGTGCACAAGTGCACCTGGCCCCAAGAATAGTTATGGGCTCAGACCCAATGAGCCTTAAACAATATGAATTTGTAGAGTGTGGGCTTGAAACCCAGGTTAGAAGTGTGTGGGGATTAAATGACAAACTAGAGGTTGCAAATACTTGGAAACAACAAGGGATATTGTAAATCGGCCTTCTCGGACGTAAGCCAAGAACTGTTCTTATATTATATCTTTCTCCTTGTCTTTTTTTCTTTTTTAGGTTACAAAAAGTTCGTCCCTTTGTTCTGTCTTTGATTGCTCTTTAAATACTACTCTTTTGAATACTTTGTACACGTGTTGCCTCACCTCCCCCTTAGCCTAGATATTTCTTTTCTCAATGCCTTTGAATAGTAACCAGAAGTTTCCCTTCCACTGTTCAGGTGTCACTTCCCCATTAATGTGGCCAGGGTGGTAGGTGCAGGGTTTTTAATGTGGAGGTAGCAGCCTTTATCTTTGACATTTCTTCAACACCAGCGCTTCTGGGGCGTTCTAGGGTTCCCCCCTTTTAACCATTGGCCTTAACCGTGTCATCCCCTAATCCTTACTATGAAGTCCCGAGTTCTTCGGTGTTCATCCGAGGGTAAGGTCACCCTCGGCTGGATCCTCGGATCCTCGGCGAATGGGCCGACCCATAGTACTAACAAATTCTAAACCCAGGATCAGGTCGGCCTTCCTTAACACGGCCCAAAAGGCCCACGTTCCCATCAGGATCTTTTTGCCCCCCACAATAGCCCCTCAAAACTCTAATTTTCAACGTCCGAGGAGAAAAATAGGGTTTTGATCCGACGAGAACCTACTCCACTCACTTTGTGAGTAATGGCACGTGTGGAAATCGTTCCGCGTCCCAGAAGATGCCACTTGGCGGTTTTATTTTCAAAAACGCGCGCATTTATTACTGTAAGTTACTCTTTGTCTCCCACGTTCAACGATGAGATGGGCATCCAACGATCCTCGTTACTCCACGAAATTTTTAGGCGGGACAAATATAATTTCGAGGCCGCCTTTTCGCACGTCGTGACGCTTCGGGAACCCGCGCCTTCATTTAATTCATCAGGGATCAATCCCATCAAAACACCAACAATCATTCTTTACCAGCAGAAAACCGTGGAAACCCGTACCTTCAACTTTGTAAGTTCTTGCTCTCTCTATTCTTAACCCTTTCTCCTCGGATACAGTCCTCGGCTATCTTCGTAAACATTCTCCCCTTTAGAGTTTAACCTTTCGTTCTTTTCTAATGGGTAAGTTTAAGTATCTAGTTGATACCGCCGCTGGGATGGAAGGCTTTAGGGCCAAATACCGTATTCCCAGCGATGTAGGACTAAAATATTGCCCGGCAGAAGCCGTGGCTGGTTCTAGGAAAGAGGGAGAGGTTATCATCCCTATGATAGCCTTTATAGAGGGTGGGATGACCCTTCCAATGAAACCTGTAACTAGGGAGTACCTTCGCAACCACCGGTTGTGTCCCGATCAATGCCTCCCAAACGTTTTTAGAGTTCTAGGTAGTGTAGACGCTGCAAACGAGCAGGATGGAGTTTAAACCTCACATGGCACGATGTCGTGTTCCTATATGAGTCCCATAAACTTTCTAAGGTAGGTTATTATATTAAATCTCGGTCCCGGCACCGTTAGGCTAATCTCTTACGCCCAAATCAAACAAAGGCATGAAGGACGACTACTTGATCGTGTGCGGGAGCGGCACGGCGGCTTCGCGCCGAGTTGAGTGGGGGGATCCAGGTGCGACGCCGTAGGATTAATCTCCCCACAACACAACTTTTTCTAACACACACGAAATGCGTATTCGTACTAACTTAAATTTGTTAAATATACGTGTGAATCGACCGGGTTTGTCCGTTTTGACGTCGTTTTTTGCAGGATAAACAGCACGTGCGTCCTCGTGCGAGTCACCGCATGGCATCGAGATCTAAACCCAGTACTTCGCTGCGAGGTGTTCGTTAGTGAAGACTTACAACTCCGGGCTGCTCACCTTATTTTAGGGTACACTCCCCTTTCCTCGGACTTCCAGGAGATAGAGAACGCCATAATTGCGGGCGACCGAAGACGAAGGAAGATAAACGTAGCTCGGCCCCACTTTACGGACGACGCGACCTCACGGACGCTCACAACACCATTACGTACAACCGGCCAATAGCGGCGGTTCCCTGCTTGTGCACTCACTGGCAGCTTGTCGTTCCGAGAAGCGAGGTGTCTTCTTCACACACACTTGATGACGAGATAGATCAATTCCATCTCGAAGACACCGAGAAGACCTCGCGGGAACCGGTTTGTGGTACTTTCCGACGAGGAGGAAGAAGCCACCGAGGCCTGCGGAATTGCGGGGTTTGTGGTTGCCCTTCCCGAGGACGAATTTGAAGAAGACATGGGAAGAATGGAGGGTCTTCTCACCAATAAGCTAAAGTTGCGAGAGAAAAAGAAGGGGCGTCTCAGTTCCCCGTCCTTACCACCTCCCCCTCCATCCGAGCCAAAACTTCCGGCCGAGGATCCAAAGAAGAAGAGAAAGGGGGACAACGAGGGGACGATTAATAAAGACCCTAAGAAATCACGACAACAACTCCCAGAGCGGCAGCGAGAAGGTGGACAAGGGCAAGGGTAGGGCCGCTCGGTTGAAATCGGGGAATTCGGGGACGAGGGCGAAGTGCGCCGAGCACGACCACACTGGTCCCAGATCTAAAAGCGGGCCCGAGGCGCACCCATCTCCGCAGTCCGGTATAAGGGCGGTTCAACAAGGCCATGCCCACCACTTGGCCGAGGTTTTGGAACGCCCCTCCTGTTGCCCCGAAGGACATGGAGACCTTGGAAAAAATGGGCCGGCCACAACTATTCCTCTCACTAAAAAGAGATCTAGCGCTGGTAAGTTTTTCCCCTTTTTAGGAAGATTCCACTTTTAACAATATTTATAAGTAAGTTTATTTTTTACTATTCCTAACTCTGTCATCCTTTGTTATAGGCTATCCAGGAGGTCTTTGTAGCTGAGAAGTTTATAGAAGACACTCGGAAGGTAGCCAGAACTGAGCTCGAAATCAGGATGGAAACTGAGAAGTCCTTAGGCACAGCCCTTGATGAGAACGAGAAGTTGACCTCGGAGGTGGCTGATCTAAGAAGACAGCGCAAGCTCCTTCGTGAAAGAGATGAAGGGCTCTCCCAAGCTCAAAGGGAGTGCTCGGATCTGAAAAAGCAACTGGCGCTGATGAAGGAAGAAGCCAGCTCCTTCCACCTCTCTTGAGGGCGCAGCCGAGCGGCAAGTTTCGATGAAGGGGTAGCAACCACGAGAGGAGCGAGTGACGGAGGAATTCGCGGCTTTATGCGGGAATCTTGTCAAAAGTATGGGGGAAGCTTTAAACGTAGCGGAGTTCCTCCATCTTCGGATGCGAGGAAGTTCAGAGAACGTTTGGCTTCCTACGGAAATACGGGGGAGATTGAAGAGGCTCTCGCAACTCCTACCCCCGAGACAACTCTTCCTGCTCTTCCTCCGGTGGTCCCACAGCAAATTCCTGATCCTACAGAACCTTCTGGTTCCCACAAAGAGAAGGAAGGAGGAGGGGATGCAGAGAAGGACTTGAGCCAGACAGCGGAACCCAACGTCCTTTCAACGAAGACAGCAGATAAGGGAAAGCAAGTCTTGACTCCCTTTGAGCTGGAGTTGAGAAAGACCGAGGGCACCAGTACCTCTCAGCAAGATCCTCCTCCAAAAGCTTAGGACTTTAGCTTAGGGCTTCTCTTTTTCCATTTTTGAATTATATATGTAATGTACATTGAACAGATTAATGAAGAACAACCTCGTTTGCTTTTCACTTGGGTTATATCTGTTTTTACTTTATTCCTTTTGTACTTATTACAAAAGCTTCCCATTAAGTCATAGCAAAAGTTTCTCAGAGTACACAAATCTAACTCCAAGGATTGCACAATCATAACTTCCACATAATCATGCGTATATTATTAAAGATTCAATAAAAGGTGACATGGTTAATATATTTGAACAATGCCTCGATTAAGAAGAAGAGAGGGCCTCATATAACGATTAAACCCTTGTAATGCATAGCTCTGTTTCTAGTAAGATGTAAGATCCGAGGACCATTCCTTACACAAATTTGTTTAACAACCAAAGATATAAAACTTAAGATCCGAATTTAATAAACAGTAACGCATTAACATCCAGTCATAATAAGGAGACAACCTTGATCAAAGTTGTGGTCCGAAGATGAGACTTAACCAATTTTCCGTTTGATTCTTAAAAGTTATAACTTTAAATGTTAATTTTCCAAAGTAGGAGACCCAAGGACCCGACCTAACTAAGGTTCTGTTTAACAAATGACAAGACATCAATTTCCACAAGGTTTGTGGTCCGAGGACTGCACTTAACCAAGTTTCTGTTTGATTCTTAAAAATGATAACCTCAAATGTTAACTTTTCCAAAGTAGGAGGTCCGAAGACCCGGCATAACTAAGGTTCTGTTTAACAAATGACAAGACATCAATTTCCACAAGGTTTGTGGTCCGAGGACTGCACTTAACCAAGTTTCTGTTTGATTCTTAAAAATGATAACCTCAAATGTTAATTTTCCCAAAGTAGGAGGTCCGAAGACCCGGCGTAACTAAGGTTACGTTTTAACAAATGACAAGACATCAATTTCCACAAGGTTTGTGGTCCGAGGACTGCACTTAACCAAGTTTCTGTTTGATTCTTAAAAATGATAACCTCAAATGTTAATTTTCTCAAAGTAGGAGGTCCGAAGACCCGGCATAACTAAGGTTCTGTTTAACAAATGACAAGACATCAATTTCCACAAGGTTTGTGGTCCGAGGACTGCACTTAACCAAGTTTCTGTTTGATTCTTAAAAAATGATAACTTCAAGAATCAGAACTACTCATAACTTTGAAATATATTGACAAAAGCTCACTTTCATTAATAATAATACCTTCTAAGATTATTTACATTCCATGGACGTGGTACAATTCGTTCGTCTAGGTCAGCTAGCCTATACGACCCTATGCCTGCTATTGAAACAATGCGATAGGGGCCTTCCCAGTTAGGTCCGAGCTTACCCCAAGCTGGGTTCTTAGAAGCGCCTACAACTTTCCTTAATACAAGATCACCAGGCGCAAGCGGCCTTAGCTTCACGTGGGCATCATATCCTCGTTTTAGCTTCGCGATAATAGGCCATTTGGACCATAGCCGTGCCTCACGCCGTTCCTCGAAGTAAATCAAGATCTTTCTCTAGTAGTCCCTCGTTATTGTCCGGGGTAAAAGATCTTGTGTTTAGAGTAGGAAAACCAGATTCCAAAGGTATCACCGCCTCGGCTCCATAAGTCATAGAGAATGGCGTTTCTCCGGTGGATGCGCGGTGTGGTCCGGAAGTACGTCACGGGACATGAGGGAGCTCTTCTACCCATTTACCTTTCGCATCATCCAACCTCTTCTTGAGCCCGTTGACTATGACCTTGTTAACGGCCTCGGCTGCCCATTTCCTCGAGGATAATTTTGGGGTAGAATATCTATTTATGATACCCATGTCACCACAATATTGCCTAAAGGCGTTCTTGTCAAATTGAACGCCATTGTCTGAGATAAGTGTATGCGGTATACCAAATCTAGTAACGATATTTTTCCATATAAATTTCTTTGAATCAACATCTCGGATATTTGCTAATGGCTCAGCTTCAACCCATTTAGTTAAGTAGTCTATTCCCACGAGCAGCCAACTTTTGTTGCCGCACGGCCCTCGGAAATGGCCCTACAATGTCCAAGCCCCACTGTGCGAAAGGCCAAGGGCTGGAGAGAGGGTTAAGAACCCCTCCAGGTTGGTGGATATTAGGGGCGAACCTCTGACATTGATCACATTTTTTGGCATAATCCTGAGCCTCCCTCTGCATATTAGGCCACCAATAACCCTGAGTCAGGGCTCTATGGGCTAAGGACCTTCCCCCAGTGTGGCTCCCACAAATCCCCTCATGCAATTCCTCCAGTAATGCTTCTGTTGATTCAGGGTGTACACACAACAAATACGGTCCTGAAAAGGATCGTTTGTATAGCTTCTGGTCCTCGGACAACCAGAAACGCTGCGCCTTTCGATGTACCTTTTCTACTTCAACCTTGGCTTCGGGAAGAATGTCACTTTTAAGAAAAGATATGATCGAATCCATCCAACTAGGACCAGGCCTTATTAGATGGATGCGAGGTGCGTTAGCAGTTACAAGAGAAGGTTCTACCAAATCCTGAACGAGGATAACCCGTGGTAAACCTTGAGCCGAGGATGTTGCCAACGTAGCCAAGGAATCTGCATGAGTGTTTCCACTCCTAGAAACGTGAGCTAAGGAAAAGGAGTCGAATTCAGCCTGCTGGCGTTTGACCTGGGCCAAATATTCCTGCATTCTGGGGTCTCTAGCCTCCATGGTTCCCATGGCTTTGGTGACCACTAGCGAGAGTACGAGAACACCTGGATTTCCTTGCCACCCATCTTATGTACCATTTGCATGCCTACTAAGGCTTGCTTCATACTCGGCCTCATTATTAGTAGCGAGAAGGCCAATCTCAAAGATTTTTCGAAGACAATTCCTTCGGGGGGACATTAGAACAAGTCCGAACACCGGACCCTTTTTGATTAGCAGCCCCATCCACATAAACTCTCCAAGCCCAGGGGCGATACGTACGTGATCACACCAACTGATTTTTCACCCATGTGTGCTTCTTTTGAAGTTTCTTCTAACAATGGTTCAGTGAACTCTGCCACCAAATCAGCGAGGACCTGTCCCTTTACCGAAGTACGAGGCCTGTATTTAAAATCAAAGGCTCCCAAAATGGTTCCCCATTTTGCCACCCTGCCAGAATAATCAGCACTACGCAACACAGCCTTAAGAGGCAACTGGGTCAAAATAACCACAGTATGAGATTGGAAATAATGAGGAAGTTTGCGCGTGGCGTGGACTACAGCCAGAAGTGCTTTTTCCAAGGGCAGATAGCGCACCTCGGCCTCATTCAAGGACTTACTAACGTAGTAGATCGGTCTCTGTACTCCGCTTTCATTCCTTATAAGGACTAAGCTCACCGCGTGAATAGCCACGGCCAGATAAGCGAATAAAACCTCGTCCACCTCGGGGCGAGATGAAATAGAGTGGCCGAGAAAGATATTGCTTTGGCTTGGAAAGCTAACACGCGAGCCTCGGTCCATTGAAACCCTTTCCACTTGTGCAACAAGCTGAAAGAAAGGACGGCACCGATCGGTGAGCCAGAAATAAATCTATTCAATGCGGCAATCATTCAGTCAATTTACGGAATCTCTTTTGGGTTCCTAGGCGAGCAAATTCTGAATAGCCTTAACACACTGGGTTTACCTCATGCCCACTATGTGTAATCATATATCCCAAGAACTTTCCGGATCCCACGCCAAAAGAACATTTGGAGGCGTTAAGGCGCAACTTATACTTCCTTAGCACACGGAAGGTGTCGGCCGAATACGTCATGTGTGAAGGTCTTGTCTTACTCTTCACCACCATATCATCTACGTATACTTCGATGGTTTTCCCCGATTCTTGTTCAAACATTCGGGTCATCATTCTTTGATAAGTAGCCCCGGCGTTTTTTAATCCAAATGGCATGACCTTATAATGATAGTTCCCGGTTGGAGTAATGAAAGCGGTCTTCTCCCCGATCCTCTAACGCCGGGGAATTTGGTGGTAACCCTGGAAGGCGTCCAAGAAACTCATCAGGGGTGTCCAACGAGTAGCATCTACCGGTTGATCAATCCGTGGCATTGGGAACGAATCTTTAGGACGAGGGCCTTGTTCGGATCGGTAAAGTCCACACATACTCTCCACTTGCCATTCTTCTTTTAACAACAACGGTATGAGCCAACCATTCGGGGTAGAAAACTTCTTTGATAGCCCCGCCCTTTTGAGCTTAAGAACCTCTTCCTTCACAACCTCGAATGTTCTCGGGAAGATCGCCGAGGTGGCTTGCCTCCTCGGAACAATGGCGGGATTGACGTTTAAACGATGACAAATAAAGTTCGGATCTACGCCTGGAGCCTCATAGGGGTCCCACGCAAAGACATCTAAATTATCCTTGAAATTTCAGCAACTCCATCTTCTCTTGGTGTGGCAAAAGTATGCCAACTGGAAGAACCTCTGGATCATCTGTTATTACAAACTTCTCTAACTCCTCACAAACGGCCTCGTCTCGTCATCGCTCCGAGTGCCTCGAGGGCTGATAGTGCTATGACCCCTGGATGGGCAAAGTTAATGACTCAATTCCCGGCCCGACGTAGCACCGCGACCGATATGCATTGCCTAGCTGTACACGGCTGCCGAGGATTTCCTCAACATGCTCCCCCGAGGGGAATTTCACCTTAACATGTAAGGTAGAGGAGACAGCTCCCAAAGCGTGCAGCCATGGCCTGGCAAGGATGGCTGTATATGGAGAGTACGCGTCAACCACAATGAAATCTACCTCAACCGTTTCTGTGCCGGATTGAACGGGTAAACGGATCTGTCCCTTCGGCACAACGGCCCTTCCTTCGAAGCTTATAAGTGGGGAGTCGTAAGGGGTTAGATCTTCCAACTCCAATCTTAGCCCTTTAAATAGATCAGGGTACATGATATCTGCACCGCTACCCTGATCTATCATCACCCTTCTCACATCATAGTTCCCTATCCTGAGGGTAACCACAAGAGCATCGTCATGGGGCTAAATAGTCCCTACCTTATCCTCCTCGGAGAAACCCAAGACAGGTAAAGTGCCCCTTAATCTCTTCGGCCTGCTACCCACATCCTCGGCCTGCGAATGGGAAACCGCCATCACCCTAGTGGGACCTGAGCCGGTCCTACCAGGTGCAGCGAAGATAACATTAATTGTTCCCAATGCGGCGAGATGAAGCTTGTTCCTACGGTTGTTTGAACCAACTTGTGACCTTGCCCGGTTGAGACGACACAGAATCTTCTTTAACTTTCCCTCACCGACGAGTGCTCTAGATGGTTCCACGGGGTGCGGCAGGTTCTCGGTAGTGTGACCCACATCCGGTGATGCGACGAGAAAAGGTTTTGATTCCTTCTCGCGGGGTCCCTGCCATCTTGCCGGGCCATCTAAAGAAGGGCTCTTTATGAACTTTTTCTAATAAGCGGTACCTTTGGTTCTCGGAAGATAGTATTTACTGAGTCTTTGCCCGACCGGATTGTCCGAAGTAATCCCTCCTCGGCTTGTTGTTGTGATATCTGTCAGGCATCCGAAATCCCTTCTCTGGGGGATAACCTTCTCCTTTCCTTTTCCCTGCTGCTGGTCTTCCTCTACCTTTTTGTATTCATCAATACGATCCATAAGACGGCGTACGCTGCGGACGGGCTTTTTCGTCAAAGACTTTCTTAGGTCGTGATCAGTAGGGAGACCCACCTTAAAGGTATTAAGCGCCACCTCATCAAAGTCGCCATCTATTTCATTAAACATCTCCCAGTATCGGTCGGAGTATGCTTTCAGTGTCTCCCCTTCCTTCATGGCCATGGATAGCAACGAGTCCAATGGCTGAGGGACTCTGCTACACGTAATGAACCGTGAAGCAAATGCCCTAGTTAGCTCCCCAAATGAGCCTACAGATCTCGATTTGAGACCGTTAAACCATCTCATAGCCACAGGGCCCAAGCTGGAGGGGAAGACTTTACACATCAAAGTCTCGTTGTGAGAGTGCCTTTGCCATCCTTTGGTTGAAGTGACTCACGTGCTCCACGGATCGGTCCGGCCATTATATATGGTAAAGGTGGTGGGTGAACCTCCTGGGAAGCCTCCCCTCTCGATCCTCCGTGAAAACGGAGATTTAGGCGGTGCAACGCCTACTCATGGTATCGTTGCCTAAGCCCCTAGAACGAAGCTTCTTACGTCTGCGGGCTGGCGGGTCGTCCTCCTCACCGGAGGATGTTGCGCTGGTGGGGGAACATGACCTTGAACTATAGCCAAGTTCCCTATCCTTCTCCGAGGAAGAACTAGACGAGGACGGGGAAACCTTACGTTTAGCACGGCGTAACTTCCTCTTCAAACGATTGATTTCCTTCTGCATGGATTTAGAACCCTCATTATAGGTAGTGCTACCCCCTCCATGAGTACGGCTAGCCCCTGGGTATTCTGTATGGACGCTTCCCTCACGATCCCTATGATGTTCAAGACGTTCAAAGTGATCTTCCGGTTGTGATCCTTGTGACTCTGCATGGTGAGAGCCTAAGCCTGCCATAATATCCCTACCTCTTCTAGACTAGATCCCCACAGACGGCGCCAATTGTAAGTGCACAAGTGCACCTGGCCCCAAGAATAGTTATGGGCTCAGGCCCAATGAGCCTTAAACAATATGAATTTGTAGAGTGTGGGCTTGAAACCCAGGTTAGAAGTGTGTGGGGATTAAATGACAAACTAGAGGTTGCAAATACTTGGAAACAACAAGGGATATTGTAAATCGGCCTTCTCGGACGTAAGCTAAGAACTGTTCTTATATTATATCTTTCTCCTTGTCTTTTTTTCTTTTTTAGGTTACAAAAAGTCCGTCCCTTTGTTCTGTCTTTGATTGCTCTTTAAATACTACTCTTTTGAATACTTTGTACACGTGTTGCCTCACCTCCCCCTTAGCCTAGATATTTCTTTTCTCAGTGCCTTTGAATAGTAACCAGAAGTTTCCCTTCCACTGTTCAGGTGTCACTTCCCCATTAATGCGGCCAGGGTGGTAGGTGCAGGGTTTTTAATGTGGAGGTAGCAGCCTTTATCTTTGACATTTCTTCAACACCGGCGCTTCTGGGGCGTTCTAGGGTTCCCCCCTTTTAACCATTGGCCTTAACCGTGTCATCCCCTAATCCTTACTATGAAGTCCCGAGTTCTTCGGTGTTCATCCGAGGGTAAGGTCACCCTCGGCTGGATCCTCGGATCCTCGGCGAATGGGCCGACCCATAGTACTAACAAATTCTAAACCCAGGATCAGGTCGGCCTTCCTTAACACAGCCCAAAAGGCCCACGTTCCCATCAGGATCTTTTTGCCCCCCACAATGGTAAAATAGGATAGAATTAGAAAAAATGAATGCGGATGCTCTTACACTGTGTAAGAAAATTCAAATCTAAGTTTTATCTGGAGAGATCTTGAAACAATATCATTAAATTACAAAACTGTCGTCATATATGGTATATAAACTATTCAACAATAAAAAAAAAAAAAAGAAGATAATTTACACAATGTTAATAATATATATAGACCACACGCATACATTTTCTTCTCTAATATCTCGAAAGTTGAACACCATGTTTAGCCATGCAGATTAATGTAATTATTTCATATTATACTGCGTTTGACATGTGGTTCACCATAAATACATCTAAATAATTAAGAGACAGATTACTTCTATATGTAAAACTTTATTACCCAAGTTCCAAATTCTGGTACTCCTATCAAAATTCTATTACTAAATGTTTCAACTTTCAAGAAAATTAAAAGAATTTTTTCATAATTTATTTTAATTATATTTGATGGCAATAAACAAGTGTTCTTCGTCCATAGTAATCGTTCAATGTCAGAACACCCTTCAGAAAGGTAAAGTAGAAGTACACATCACAAACAAACAACAAAGACTTATACGCAGGTTCATCCATAAAAGATTCAGTCGTCCACACCATATTCAAGTATGGACGACCAATAAACACTTAGTAAAATTTTGAGTGTTTTCTAGAACTTTAAATGGTTAGACCACTAACCCACATCTCGGAGCATGGGGTGAATTTCCCGAAATTCGCTCCACTCTCTCCACTAAGTCCACACATCTCCCACAATGTCGATATTTCATGACAAATAGATCTACTCTCAACTCTTTATAAAAAGACCAAGCCTCATTCAACCAAGGTACGTTCTACTATTCACCCACTCACTATCCTTGTGTTCTAGAGAGAAAACTGACTTAACCGTCAGTAGGTCCTTAGTCGGTTCACTCTAATCACCCTTGACAGTCTCTTTCTTTCTCTTCAGGTCATCCAACCGTCGTTGTAGTCCAGAGCCTTCAGCCTACTGATTTTTGTGCATCATCAATATTAATCACTTAGCTTCTCTTCTTTTCTTTTTTTTCTCTTTATCTTTTTTTTACAATCTATTAACCAAAATAAATTTTTTTTCCTTGTGAGTTTAACTTACCCTTCTCTAGAGGTGGGTGTTCGTAGTATAGTTGTCAAACTAGCTATTTGTGTTAGCTTAGCTTGATACATTACAATTTTTATTGCTTTTTTTTCAAGAATACACTCTTTTTTCAAACTAGCTATTTGTGTTAGCTTAGCTTGATCCACACCCATTTGTCAACCCTCACTAGTCACTTCTCTCCCACAAAAGACTCAAAAGTCAAAACCCATTGAGAGTGAAACAATAACAAGAAATTGACTAGCTCACCCCCAAATTAATCTTTTAATGTATGCAGAGCCGGCTGAATGCTAGAGCAAAAAATGCGATCGCCTAAGGCCCCAAGCAAAAAAAAAGGCCTCCAAATTTTAACCAATAAGGTTATTTATAATAAATAAATAAAATAATATTTTTTTTACCAGATGAAAAACAAATAAAAAAGAGAGAAAAATGTAACGTCCATAATATTTTTCATAACACTTTTACAACTAATGTTAAGTAGTAGGTTGTTATTGATGGCAAAAAAATAATTATAGTGATCTTTTCAAATAGAAAACAAAAAGCAACTTACAACCTAGAATTTGTTATAAAAAATATTGTGAATATTGCACTTCTAAAAAATAATAATAATAAGAGTTGAGTTAGCAAACTTGTACTAGTTCTCATTTAAGTCTACCACTCACACCGTTTTTTTATTTACCACTATCAATCTGCCACATCAACAAGTATGAAAAATTTTGTCAAACTTTTTCTATTTATAAATTTCTAAAAAAAAGAAAATTTTTTACGTAGTTCATATTAATTAGTAGTAATTTTGCATCTAATATAAGATAATTAATTTTTACCTTAGGGCCCCAAATGCATCAAGTTGCCCCTGAATGTATGCACTGCTAATAGACTAATTGTCTGCTTGGCAAAAAAGAAAAAAATTGCTTTTTCTCTCAAACTTTATAAAATCAACAATTTTTTTTTTCATACAATTAGCATAAAAACTATATCTTTTTCCTCATATGTAGCAAATAAACTACTAGAAACTATATATGGAATACCAAACGAAACAAGTGATCGCCTATATTGATTAGTGATTCCATGTATCTCATTCTTTTCTCCCATTTTCTTTAGAACAAACAAAATCTAGAATACCAATTCCCTGGCCAATAGGTCATTAAATTTCTAATACTTATCCAATAAATCTCGACGATGACTCTCCTTTATTGCTACTATTTTGTTTTTTGTTTTTTTTGGTTATTTTATACCATTTGGTCCATTCCTATCATTGGCGCCTAATGTTGAATATGGCTTCTCCCGTGGAGCATAAATCCAAGTCCATATGATCACGGTAACAAATTATTAATAACTAGGAAGTTATCTATAAGATACACGGATAATATTGAAAATTTTTATGTAAAACGGTTTTAAAGACTGTTGTATGTGTATTATAACATAATTGTTATATAATTTTATTAGTAATGAGTTCATCATAAAAAAATAACAATTATAAATTGAACACACATATCCGTTATAATTATTCAATTGAAGCAATGAGAAGAATTTAAATATAAAAAAACACAACATCTGCAACAACTTTGAAGGAATATTATAGAATAAAAGTTGATATAGAATGTGTCTTTCTCTTTCTCTTTAATTCTAAAAAAAATACACATCCTAAACACTCACAATCAATCACATCATTTACAAAACCCTCAAATCTACAACGTTAGACCTTAACATCAAAATTGTAATTGTCAGTCAATATAAAATGCAAGCCCTTCTTCGTTGGTTATAGCAAACTCATACGGGTTGGGATTAGATAAAACAACAATGTTAGAGTTAGGTGGGTGTCTTTGAAAGATTGAAGGTAAATGATATTATTTTTGGTCTGTGTGTATTTGACATAGGATGGCATGAAGAGCTATGAGTAGGTATATATAAGGGGTAGAAGTGCAAGAAGTGAAAATAGTGAATTAAAATGCAAAGAGTTTTGTGTGCATGTGTGAGGGATGAAAAGTCTTGAAATATTGAACCAAATAATACAAAGAATATTACTGTTTAATTAGAAAAGTCTTGAAACATTGAACCAAATGAAACAAAAAAAATTAATATTTAATTTGTTCTTATCTTTAATGTGGCACTTGAGAATATTTCAATTATATTTGCATAGAATGTGCTACTTGGCAAAATCTCATACTTTTCCAAAGTAAGGTCTCTACTTTTATATATACTAGTCGCACACCCGTGCATTGCATGTGATAATTTTTTTAGAATTATCTCATATATATATATATTATTGTTTTACTTTTATCTATGTAACTTATGCATAATTCTTATATGGTAAAATTATCCAAATCATGCTATGTAATAAAATAATATTATATTCTTTATAATGCAATAGGATAACGTTTAACAATAAAAGAGAACAAAAAAGAAAAAAAAAACTTAAAACACAAAACTAAATTGCATCAACTCAAAGTAGAGTTTTTAAAAATACAAAAAAATTAATAACCTAAAGCAGAGATGCAAGAAAAATAAAAATGTTTCACCCAAAAACTTAGCGTAAATCAGTACTTATCCTTTGCAAGTCAAGAGGCTACACATACAATCTATCATACATTATTACCCAACAATGTTTCAACTCACCACACAGCAAAGTAATCATATAAATGAACTTTAAAATATCCATTTAGTGTTACGATCGATGGTATGTAGCTTTCAGGAAAAAAATATATAGTAGTGGTAAATTAAACGACAATACTATTCAATTATTCAAATTTGTCACGATATGAGGAGAATATGAATGCATTATGATCCCTTTGTTCCTTATGTTACAATTGATTTTTAATTCAAATGATTTAGATGACCTAATTAGTAGGGTATATGCTCCACAAACTTTCAAAAGATTAGTAACATTAGTTACATAGACAGACCAAATATTAGTTTCTCTCACACTACTTTTAAGGAACAATGTATAACTTAGAGGAGACGATCCCTATAAAGCAAATTATTGTAGAATTTATTTTACTTTTATTTTATTTTTCATATTAATTGCTCAATAGAATCCATGGCCCATACAAAATTTAAACGGTTAGAATAAAGAAGTAGTAGATTTCTAAATATATAAATATAATAGCTTTTGTTAGAAGTCAATCACTGCATATGAGGAGAGAAAAAAAAAATCAAATGAAAAGATAACGTACCAAGTCTAAAAGGAATTTCATAGAACAAATGTCATGTTGTACAAAAATAACATATATAGAACAACTAAATAGGTGAATTTAAAGCAACCCAAACTAAGAATTTAAAGAAAAACACATGTAATAAAATTAAAAATTTAAAAGAGAAAAAAAAACTTAAATCACATAACTAAATCGCATCAGCTCAATATAAAGTTCTAAAGAACACAACAATTATCAACCTAAAGCAGAGATGCAAGAAAAATAAAAAATTCACAAAAAAATTGAGAGAGAGAGAGAGAGAGAGAGAGAACCTTTTTTGTGAGGAAAAAGTATGTAAAGAATGGAAGAAAGAATGACAAATTTATAGTAAGAGTGCGTGAATAAGAAAAGACAAAAAAAAAAAAAAAAAAAAAGGAAGATATAGAGAAAGATGAAGAGTGATATTAAGGTAGAGGGTAGTAGGGAGATGAAAAGATAAGGTAAAGGGTAGTGGGGAGATGAAAAGTGATATTAAGGTAGAGGGTAGAGTGGAAATGAAAAAGTCATAAATAGAGAGGTTAGAGAAAGTGTAAATATTTTTTTTTTTAAAGAGTAAATGTTAAAAAAAATTATAGGAAAATTGGAAAGAAAAAATGATAATGATGTGGATACTGATATGGCTCAACTGAAGCAAAGCAACAATAAATGCTACACTTCAGATTTTAGATATAATATATATATATTGATGATTGATTGGTATTAAAATTTACAATTTTTTAAAACAATATTAGCCACCCTAATAAATTGTACTTAATAATAATGGTCACAACTTTTAGGGACATTTACATAATTATGATCATAATATAAGTAGTGATGGCAACTAAATGGTACATCCGTACTCCTATTTTTCATAAGAGTGAAGTAGTGAGTAAAACTTAAAGGTTTATATTTGGTTAAGTGTGTGAGCTTTTAGTTTTTAGCTTTTAATTTATTTATTTTCTTCTTTTTTTGTGTCCCTTACACCATGTAAGAGAATTCAAAGCTAATTTTTTTTTTTTAGAGAGAATTTGAGACAATATCATTAAGTTACAACTCTCGTCATATATATATATGAAATATAAGCTATTTAACAACTAAAAAAATGATAATTTACACGTTGTTAATAATATATATAGACCACACTGGTAAATTTTCTTCTCTAATTTCTCGAAAGTTGAACACCATGTTTAGCCATGCAGATTAATGTAATTATTTCATATTATACTGCTTTTGACACGTGGTTCACCATAAATACATCTAAACGATTAAGAGACAGATTACTTCTATATGTAAAACTTTATTACCAAAGTTCCAAATTCTGGTACTCCTATTAAAATTCTATTACTAAATGTTTCAACTTTCAAGAAAATTAAAAGAATTTTTTCATAATTTATTTTAATTATATTACATCACTTACTTTGTTTTTTCTCTCTTTTTTTTTTTTTTTACAATATATTAACCAATTAAAATTTTTTGTTTCCTTGTGAGTTTAACTTACCCTTCTCTAGAGGTGGGTGTTGGTAATATATAGTTGTCAAACTAGCTATTTGTGTTAGCTTAGCTTGATACATTACAATTTCTATTGCTTTTTTCAAGAATACACTCTGAAAATTGGCTTATCATTCTGGATGAGATTATACATTCTTTACATTGCCTAGTGTAAGGACCTGTATTTCTTTTTTTGGCTTTCATCCATAAACTGCCCATAAAATAAGAAATTCCTTGTAACTAGGACAGTTCCAAGAGAATTCTCACAAAGCGCAACTTCCAAAAATTATAGAGCCCCAAAGTTCATGAACGATTTCACATTATAAGGAAGTTCGGTGAACATTCCTGAATAATAAGGAAAACACCACCTCTTACTGTTGATGAATGTAGAGAACTGTCACAATTATAATCATGGCATTGTGGAACCTACCAACAAGAGCAACAAGAGACGAAAAGATATGTTAGTGAAATGATCAAAAGGGCAATTATTTAGAATCACAAGAAATTGCATATTCTTGCAGTACTGAGACCACATAATAAAACACGTGGAAATAGTTTCATAGCAGATTCAACATCTTGATTACCATGATATTTGTGAAGACAATCCACTAGCCGACGGTGGAGGTGGAGGTAGGGGTTGGGGTGGGGGAGCTAAAGGTTGGTACTTTCCTGTAAACAGCATTAATTAAGAAACAAAATAAGCTACCGAAACATAACTTGGACAAAAAGAAGATAAAAATAAGGTTAACTTATTAAAAGGAGATTTTGAGATTTTTAACATTAATTCATTATAACTTTTTAACAAATGTCCAATTTGTTACATCTGTTAATTTTGTTAAATATAAATGAGAACAAATTCAATGAAGAAATTGATTTGAAAGTTGGATGATTTAACTTAACATGATTAACAGTTGAGAGGTCAAATATATTGGAGGGAGAATAAGGAAAAAGTTTTTCTCATGATAAGTTTGAATGAATCTTCTTGCAGTGATTTATAAAATTGTCCACTTATATAAATCACATAATTTATTGAAATATTTAAACAAGACACATAACTTATTAAATAGGGCATGCACTAACCACAAAGAAGGAGATTTTCTCGGGGGTGGACGCTCCTTGGTAAGGTTGGGATCAGCATCGTAAACTCTTAGATAGAGTTCTTGGCCCAAGTACCAATTTTTCAAGAGTTGTGATCTCAAGTTCCACGTTCCAGGATTGTCAATATATATATATATATATATATATATATATATATATATATATATATATATATATGCACTCCATCTTCCAGGGTATACCTAAACATGCATGTACACTAGATTTATTACCTTGTGTTGTAAAGGCCCTTAAGCCTTATGTCTTGTGGGGGAAAGTGGTTCTAGTTAAAATTACAACTATTATTTTGAAGAGAGAGAGAGCGACCTGAACGGTTGAACGAACAACAGGATCAAAAAGGTTGTAAGTAGAGCGTGATTTAGGTGACCATTTTCCTTTACCAAAGCTAAAGATAGATTAACAAAAGACATTAAGTAATGTTAGAATGATAATAGTTAAATAATTAATCCATCATATTTTCTAATAATTTAAAATCTTGAAACAAATCGTCATTTATCACATAATTTTGCAATATTATTTTAGATTTGGCTTTTGTCTAATGTAGTGAACTGCTATACGTGATACGGACACAACACATATCCAAAATTGACCACATGTCAATTCTCGTAACTTACTCATTACTTTAGTGCACTAAACTGAAGCCTTACCCTATTGTTTCAAGGATCACACGGTTTTGACAAACCGTCTGACCTTTAACCTTTGCCAACTGATGGTAGGGAAAATCCAATTAAGCTTCATGAATCATGATGGAATTAGTAATGAAGAGGCTTACCCTACAACATAAAATCCGAAACCATCAAGATGCCAAGCATCTAGATCATTTTTAAACACCAGTTCTATCCAGCCTTTGTGCTTTCCAGTTGCAACAAAAACTCCCATAGACTCAGGATTCGTAAAATTAGTCGAAAACTCATCGAGTACGTAAACACCAGACCCATTGGCAAATTGATCAGCCAGTTTTAGTGGGGTATCTGGGGTCAGATAGGACACATTGTTAACTGTGTAGCGAGGTGCACCATTGATCTCTGCTGTTGATGCACTGAGAATGAAGGTCTGAGTCTCTGAGAAAATGTCACGTTTGTTACATTGAAAGTTCCTTGTGGGTTAGGCCTTGCAGCACCTGCTGTCATGTTCCATCTTCACAACAACAAAAAAGACAAGAAATTGTTAGACATTTATGGAAAATATACAACAATGTTACAAAAAAATCCAAGTAGAAAGCATTCTTTGTTAGTTCATGTGTCTTTTAACCAGGTACTATAAGAGCAAACTTTAATAGGTACACTTTTTTTTTTTTGATACAGTAAGTACACTAAATATATGGGAAAGTTATCAGAAGAGAGCCTAAATCATACCTTGTAACCTATAATAACGCCTCAATTATGTGGGCCTCGGTTATGCCAAAAAAGCAATCTTAAGAACACAATTTTTTTACAACAATTTTCACAACTTGTTAAGATGGTATTTTTTTTTTTTTGAAAGGGAGTTAAGATGGTATGTTGTCATTGTAATAATATGACTTTCAAATAGACCTACCACTAATATCATTTTTTTTTTTTTATGTACTAATTATAGCTGATCTTGCCAACCATTGTAAAAAAAGTTTATACCTAGACTTATTGTATGCAATATAAGAATATATACTCGAACTTTTATTAAATATAAACTTAGCCATAATTGGGAAGAAGAATCTCACGAAGGCGTGGAGGAACGTAACATTACCTAATGGATCTAGCTTGATTGATGGAGAATTCGAGATCAAATGGGTCAGGCCCACTTGGAAGAGGCCCAGTAGGAGGGGTAGTAGAGTTAACATAGTGTAGCACACCAATGCCCACAAGCCCACTTATTTCAGTGGCATTAGACATTTTAGGACTTGCCACAATGAAATAATCTGCAGTGACCTGATCGGCTGTGACAAGAACCATAATATTATCTGACAATGAAATAATCAAGAGAGTCCAAAGTTATCTGATTTGTGTAAGATCCTTCTGTTTCAACCACCACCATTCTATGATTCTGAATTCTGAAATTGAAACTCCACGCAATACCTACATTTGATATCCTAAACCTGTATGTCTTCCCTGTATAAAACCATAATATTGTCAGAAAAAATTAGAACTATGTTGAATAGCCCAATGGGCACAAAAAGTTTGGCTTAATGGCCCATTGGACAGTCAGAAATTTTGTCTTTGTACCTTGTGTGACATTAAAGGACTCATAGGTTTTTTTTTGATAGAGGGTTCAAAAATGGGCCTTTGCCATTCATAAGCATCATATCTGGGAGGCTGCTATTGGCTACAACCGTGGTGTTCATCGAGGACCTGACTGTAACATTTTTTTACCACTTTTATTTAACATTAGTAGTATGAGCTTGCAATGCACGTATTAATTAAAAATTATATATAAAAAGAAAATTATCAAATATTTAGTGAGTCATTTGAAATTTTAATAGAGTTTCATCTAATTAGCTTATTAAAATGCAAACATACATTGGGCTACTTCGCTTAAGGATCGTATGTAATGTGTAAATTCTATTATATTAAAATAAAAAAATAATTATGATAGATGATAAAAAAAAAATTAAATTAAAAATTTTAAATTCTTGAAATTTCTGTTGATATAATTTTAGTTGGAGAATTTTATATTTCTTAATATTTAGCTAATAGAGTTTTGCCTAAGCTGAATTATGGTTAGAGTAGAATTTTAAATTTCTCAAAATTAAGTTTTTTAAACCATTTTTTTGTAAGGAGGAGATAACCATTTGACACAATCATGGTTTTTAGACCCAACTTTTCTTAGATATTATATGATATGAGATTGCAATTATTATCAAATTTACAATAAAAAAATAAAAATAAAAAACTTATAAAGTGACGTGTCAATAAATGTAACTAGTCTCAAAAGATGGTGAAGTGGAAACATACCTTGTAGCCCAATCACCAATAAGAAGATCAAATTCAACTTCTGGTTTGGGAAAGGGTACTTTGTGACTTCCCGATTGTTAACTCGAATTGGCCCAAACCCACCACCAGCTTCATGGAAGTTGATAGAGGGAAAATAAAAAAAGCTCCCAATTTGGTCCTTGGTCTGGTACATATAAGTCCAGTTCTTACTGGGCTGGATTGGGCAATTTGTGCCAGACACTCCATCTTGCCATGAGTTCAATCTTTGTTGTATGCCATTCCTGCACCACCACTATGGTATTTATCTATATCTAAATTTTCTCTTCTCATCTCGTATTTTTATATGTTTTGAATAAACATTATCCAGTTGTGGTGGATAAGAAATAAGAATGAGTTTCATTTTGAAGATCAATGTTATGTTTATCTTATAAACACTTCTATGAAAAATTCTAGGACCATCAAATAGTAAGTTTATCAAGTCAAAATTGTGATAGGTTATCCATTTACAGTCTATCACGTTAAAATTGTTACAAAAAAGTTATTATGAAATAATTTGTGATCCTAAAGCTACTTGTTTCATATTGAATAGTAGTTGAAAAATATTATTATTCTTTTGAAATTTCATTTTCAAGGTTTGTCTCCCTAAAAGAGAAGGGTTTTTTTTTTTTTTTTTTTTGCTGAATTCAAATAAAACCAATTATGTAAGAGAGAGAGAGAGAGAGCTCTATACCATGTTATCAGTAGGGACTCATCCATATCATTGAACACGTTTACATGAATATTATCATTGGTCGATGCATTGATAAGGGGTCCAGGAATGAGGAAACATTCCATTGATGGTAATGATCTGCATGAACACACACACACACACACAAAACTAGGATTCAAGCCACCACCAATTCCAGCTATCCCTTTTCATGGGGTTTTGAAAAAGATGTTATTGTATCATTTATTACCGGTTGGTCCATGGACACTGGCTTGATTGTTGTGTCAACTGCGATGTGCCATTCCAGAAAAATATCAACACCATTGGCTGCTTTCAGGAGAGAAAGAACAGTTGCACACACAAGTAGCCATGAACAATCATAAGGCCAAGCCATGGCATAGGCTTTATCTGATTAACTTGCCCTCCTGTTGGCTCATATAGCTATTTATTTGAACTTCAAATAGATTTGTCTCCTATTTGGTTTTGATGTAGACAACCAAAAATAAATAAAAATGAAAGTGTTGGAACTTCAAGGGAACACAAAGAGCCAAGCATAAAAATTAAAGATAAAAAATAAAAATAAAAATTAGGAAGAGAACGCCAAATGAGTAAATGTCAAAGATTTGAAATAACATAATGGTGTTTGCTTCTACGGCAGGCCTTGTTTATTCAGCACCTATGAAGCACGGGTGCGGGTGCGGGTACGGGTACGGGTGCGGGACTCGGCAATTTTTGAATAAGGTGGGTGCGGGTGCGGCGGGACTCGGCAATTAAAAAATTATTAAAAATATTTTATTTATATTTTCTATATATTTTTACTATTAAAATATTCTTAAAAAACATATTACTAATTTACTATGCCTTGATTCACAAAACAAAGAAAGAAAAAAGCAAGAAACACAAAACACAACACAAAACCAAAAAGAAAACACAAAAAAAGCAACAAATATTCAAAATAAAATTAAGGAATGATAGATTTAGGGTTTTTGGGTCTCATTTAGAGCTGTTTTCGGCTGTTGCAGCATGATTCGAGGCCTGTTTTGGCCGTTTCGGTCGCCGGCCAATACGTTCCGATACGGCCGATTCTGGCCGAATCGGCCTGAATCTGCTCGAATCGGCGCCGCGTCGGCACGATTCAAGCCGCGTCGGCGCGAGTCGACTGGAAAAAAAAGGACAACACGTGGCCGACGTGGCCCGACGCGGCACCGACGCGCGAGCAGCGGCGTCCCTTGCGCGTCGCCGCGTCGCGCCGCGTCGGACGCGGGTGCGGCACCTCCGGCGCCGCGTTCGTGCTTCCTAGTTCAGCACAATGTTTTAGCTTGCACCAATGAAGAAATCAAAGGGGTTTTTTTTTTTTTGTTTTTGTTTTTGTTACCCATGAATATTGTTTTAGAAGAAGTTTACCCATGATGTGATTTAATAATATTCTATATAAGAGTAACGTTTATTCCACGAATTTTTGGATAACAGGTTTTGTTGATCAGAATTTTAGAAAAGTATCTTTGCTGTGTCGGTTTTCCTGGCTGAAGCCTCTCAGGCCAAGTCTCTACCTTGTATAGGACTCTTTATTCAAATTATCTATAAAATTTCTATCTTTTATTTTAAATAATTTTAGAAAAGTATCGATTTAGTATTTGTTTGAAAACAACTTATAACTTTTTGCTGAAAATGTGAGAAACAATAAGATTTTAAAAAGCTGTACGTAAAAGATAAAAGTTAAAAGCATTATATAAAAGATAAAAACATTACATAAAAGATAAAAGCTAAAGTTAATATCAAACAAACTCTTAATATAACGTCTCAATCACTCTAACCGAACACTCCAAATAATTGGACAATAAATTTAAGTGCGATGTTTTATATTTAAATATAAATCAAATAAATTTCTAAAAAAGATTATCAATAAATTTAAGTGCGATGTTTTATATTTAAATATAAATCAAATAAATTTCTAAAAAAATTACCAATCAAAAAAATTTATTTAAAAGTAACCAAGCCAAGATTATTTTGATATATTAAATACATAACTTGATAATTTAACTAATCAAATCAAGGTTAATTAGGTTAATTTCATATAGAGTGATAAATTGATGATCAAAGTATTGTCTAATTTTGAACCCCGATTACGACTTAAGTAATTTTAGGCTAATTTGACAATTAAGTCCAATTATCAAAATGATTAATCAATTAACACAATCATAGATAATAGCATGTAAAACAACCCAAGAACTGGGTAGAAAAAAACTCTCAACAGCTTCAGCAACAAAATTAATCCACTAGAATAGATTGTTACAGTAAACTACATATACAGAACCCTTCAAGTTAAGATGCAAGCAATGTACTCAAGTCCTCCAAACCCCTGCTTGCAACCAACTTCGCGAGTCCATTCTCCACTTCAGCTTTGTATCCACAATTGAGCTCCTATTGCCAACACCAAGTCTCATCGGTAATTCAATTCTGAGTTGCTCCAATGATTCTCAAGTTTCAATCAACACTCACAACTTATAGGTAGTGATGTGTATAATGACCTTAATCTCCTCTCATGGTATATGGCTATTTTGAGAGGGATAAGGTAGATAGAATTGAAAGTGTTTGGCTTTTAAATTTGCTGGATCTTCTCTCACATTTCAAGTGGGAATTAAGGTTTGATTTTGTGGGAAAATGAGGTATATATATGATGGGCAAATGTTGGAACAAAAGGATATTTCTTAACTGAATTCTCTCCAGTTTCGTCAATTTTACTTGACCAAACCCCCCGCAAGTGTCCCGTGAACTTGTTGCCTTAACCACTTTGCAAAATCCAATCACATGCTATTTCACTAGACAACCAATTTCACTCGACCGAAAATGATGACTTATACAACTTCAATTTCTAAAACCTCAACTCAATTACAATTAGACCCACAAATTACAAAGTGATTGAATGATTAATTATATAAAATAAAATAAAATAAACTTTGGCACAGAATATGCCAACACTCTAAGATCCTAACATAGGAAATCAAACATCATAGTTCAAGTATAAAATTTAACCCAAAAAAAAATGAGAATTTTTTTCTTTATAAATAGAGATTTACTCTAGTTTGGATATAAGATAATGTATGGTAGAATAAAGTTGTTAAAGTCTTAAAATGTTAAAGAAAATTACTGATCATTAATGATTTGACACATTTACAAAAAGAAACTTCAAAAATTAGTGTAGAGTTAGAGATGAGAAAATTAGTGTATGAACATTTTTTTTTTTAAATTCAATTATTATCATTAGATTTGAGGTTTTTTTTCTCAAATTAGGGTGTGGACTTTTTATAAAGAGAGGTTCTACATCCACAACATTTTTACAACATTTTTACAACATTTTCACAATAAATCATCTATGGTTGGTTGTTATTGGTTCAAATTTGAACCTAACACTAAGATTACTTTTTTGCCCAAACAATAACAACCAATAACAACTTGCCACTTAAGATTTGTTGTAAAAATACTGTGAAAATATTGTGGACATATCATTTCTCTTTTATAAAGGGGGTGAGAGTTTTTGTAACAAAAGCTTAAGGCCGGCCCTAAAATAAATAGGTGAATAACTAAATTGAATTAACACATACCAAATAAAATGTGGGGTACATGAGTGATTTACAAAAGGTTAAAACTTGGTAAACTCCTCTTATTTAAATCTCTCTCTCTCTCTCTCTCTCTCTCTCTCTCTATATATATATATATATATAAATTTATCCCCTTATGTTTTTTAATACATAATCTAATAATCCTAGTTGAAAACAAGATTAAAAAAGTTCTGCTCTTAACGAAAAAAAATTTTATTTTATTTTGGATGCAAGATAGAATTTCTACTCGAGTCTAATCTAAGTATATATATGTGTGAAGCTCCTTCTTGGATATTTGAACTCCGGCCTTTACCCCCCATACTTCACAAGCACTTATACTTGTAGAGTGACCATCGCACTTAACGAAAAGTTAATATGCTATGTAAACTCCTATTATTTAATTCTCAAAGAAAAAAAAAATCTCTTATGTTTTTTAATACATAATCCTAGATGAAAATGATATTAAAAAAGTTCTAATATATATAAAATAAAGTTCAGCTGCAAAATTAATTGTAGCCTTAGGTTATAGCCTTAATATATTTTTATTAAAAGTACATTTTGACAAATCCACTATTGGATTACATTTTCTTCTTATATCCTTTATGCTTGTAAAATTTCTAGAAAATTAAAGATCAATAGCTATGTCATCATTAAATTGTTTAAATTACAAGTTTTTGTATTTTAAAATTATGCATAAAATATAATTTTATAGATCATATAATAAATAATATTCGATTGGCACAAAATTTGATATATGTATTAAGAAAGTAAAGAACATACAATCCAACATTTAAATTTTTGAAATATATAGTAATGTTAATGATATTGAGTAAGGTTATAACCTTAAACTACAATAAATTTTGCAGCTAAATTTTGTCTATATATATATATATATACATATATACATATATAAGGCTGGATTCAAGCTACACTTGGTATAACTTTAAGTAATGTTACATCACTCAATATTTTTTAATTGGATGCGAATTTTGACAAATCCATCGTTAGATTATATTATTTTCGTATATTCTCCATACTTGCAAAATTTTAAGATGATCAAAGATTAATAGTCATGTCATCAATCAATTATTTAAATTCAAGTTTTTGTAATTTAAAATAATGCATAAAGAATGAGTCTATGGATCGAGTGATAAATAACATCTAATTAACATGAATGTTAAGAACATATAGAACGTGTAAGTCAAGTAGTCAACAGTGAGATTTTCAAAATATGAATTCTATAACATGTTATTGGATAATTCATTTCCATTTTTGACATCTCCTCCCTTCACCTCCCCCCTTGTGCACGCATCTAACCAAATATCTGAATCAATACATATTAGCCCATTAATCACCACAATTAAAAAAATAAAAGAGTTTCTTTCCTTTTCAATGTTGGATTAAACATTCCATTAACTTCTTATTTTCCATATTAACTCACACATATTTACATTTATATTATAATATATATCCATTTTAATTAATAAATATTAAAATGCTCCAACAAAATATATATATATATATGAAAAACATAATTTAATAAAAATATTTAAATTAAACCATTATAATATTGGTATATACGAATGGAGAAGAAGTTATTAAAATGATTTTTTTTAATATACCATAATCGGTTGATTAATTTTAAAATATCTATTTTTTTTATAAAAAAAATATATATATATATATATATATATATATATATATATATATATATATATATATATATATATATGCACTCTCTTTCCATGGAACACATGTAGCATGTTATATTAAGTCTAAATTATTATATGAGTTTAGAACTATAGTATTTTTTTTCTTTCCAAATATATGTATAATGCATATATTATTAAAATTTGAATTTTAAGGTAATCTTTTGAATACTTATCATTTTTATTGTTTTTTAGGACTTATATAAATAATTTCTAATGCCTATTTTGTTTGTATTTTTTAGCCCAAAACTAAAGAAATGGGCTCAAATATAATAAAATTTCATAATTTTCAACTCAAAAATTAAAGGCAAATAAACAAAATTTTTATGCAAAAACTGGGAAACCTACAAAAAGAATTAAATTAAAGTCCAATTACTCCAAATAGACCGAATTGGACCAAATAGACTGAATGGGACCAAAGTGGATCGAATCTGACCGAAGCGGGCCTAAATGGACTGAATTGTAATCGAATTGGACTGCATTGGATTGGATGGACCTAAATTTACCTAAATAGAATGAATTTGACCGAAAAAGACTGAATTGGACCGAATTAGTTTCTTCCGAAACAAAAATAATCTCTTAAAAAGACGAGTTCCATGTTTTCAAAGTAAATCCTACCATTCGTTTCCTTTCTAAATAGAGCATGATATAAGATGATCACATAAGCTTAATGAGTCAATGGCCTAAGAACTCTTGCCCTGCAGTAGTTCACCGCTCAGTAAACTCTTTCAATTAGACATAATTAAGGAACTTCAACTTGTACCTATTCTTCTTGAAAATCCACATGAATAAATGATTAGGAGTTTCTCGGGCACGGTCTAAATTGAAGTAAAGAAAATATAGCATTCTCATAGTTGTCATGATCGAGAAACCGAATAGTATTCTGTTAAAAATAAAAATTATTATCAAACTTTGCGGAATATCAATACCAGACAAAATGATGGATTCAATTACAAGGTTATAATGATTATACATAGGCATTATTGCATCAAGACCGAATAGGTATGGATCTAATCACTATTCTTGTCCACCCTGCAACCTGAGATGGTGGACTTGCTGGAGGAAGAGAATGAGGATCATCATACATACCTGTAAGTAGGTGACCACAAAAGAGGTCATTTTAGAGACATAGAATAATAATGAGTAAGACTAAGCTAAAGTACTATTAGAATTGTGTGATTAAATGATTAAATTTACGATATCTCAATAGCTTAAATTTTTGGGACCATCGGTAATTTAGCAAGTACCATAAAGAATAATGTTTATATTAAAAACCAAAGGAGGAGCTTATTAAAATGCACTAATTACCACATCGAAGGAGATTTTGAGGTGGTGGGCGCTCTTTGGCAGGATTAGGATCATCATCATGAACTCTGAGGTAGAGTTCTTGACCCAAATACCAATTTTTCAAGTTTTGTGACCTTAGGTTCTACATTCCTGGGTTATCTAAGAATGCATAAACTGCACTCCATCCTCCTGGGTACAATTGTACAGTGGATCGAACAACAGGATCTAAAAGGTTGTAAGTCTTGCAAGACTCCTGTCCATTCTCCATTGCCAAACCTAAACATGCAAACAAACAATTAAGGTAATGCCAGGGATGGAGCCGGAGCCAGAGCCAAAGGTTTGGAGGGGCAAAGTTTGGACTTAAAAAAAATTGCCACTTCAAAAATAACAAAATTTTCTGGTCAATTTAATATTTTATCATCTACTTGGGTCAACAATTCAAATTGAATTGTTGAGATTGGGTATGTTTTTGAAGACCACATTATCTAGCTTCATGTTCTATCATAGGCTCTTCTCTTGCCACATTAGCTAGGCATTTTAAAGCCCAATTGACACTTTTTTTCTTTTTGAATGCTATTGACACTTGGTTTGACAAATTCGATCAACTTTACAATCTCTCTAATATCATTAATTGACTTTCGTAACTCATAAAGACAATAAACATCACTGATAATGTTACAAACAACTAACATTTCTCCACTATGGTCATCAATGGATTCAACGAATATCAAGATACTCAAAGAATAAACATTCAGCATAGGAGTAGCCTTTGTGCAGAGCAGAGGAGTAGCTTACGTGTGGGGATGGGAGAATTTTTGTCTAATATTTTGGTCATTAAAAAATAGAATTTAGGCTAATTTTGATATTGAGAATCCAAAAAATGCAGTATGAGAAATTGATTTGGGTTAAAATTAAAAAGCTTGCTTTTTAACTCATTTTGTTTTGTTTCATTCCATTGCTCTGCCCCTTGTATAGATAAGCAAAGCTGTACTTTTCCTATTCGTTCAATGAGAAATTTTTTTCTATCATCTTCATCTCCGAGTGGGAAAGAATAATAATGACCAAGTATAATTTTTTTTTTTTTAGGCTAATTGAACATTAAATATACCTATAAAAAAAATTTCCCCAAAATCCAGGGGGGCAATGGCCCCCCTGGTCAAAGAGTAGCTTTGTCCCTAGGTAATGCATAACTGTTTGTATGATTGTTAATGACATATATAAAAGAGTTCTTCTAGGATCACAACTTTTTTGTCACAATTCTAATGTAGTTGTTTATCACATGGAACGCATATTTTTTTCTCCACAATGTAGAGTCAATCATATTAGGATTATGACCCAAGAGTTGTTTCCAACGTATTTTCTATAAATAAAACTATAATTTCCCAACCTATGAATCGTGATATATTTTTGTTTGTACTATTGAATTTAAACTATAAAATAGATAAATTTCACCAATGATATGTATCACACTTACCCAACAACATAGAACCCAAAACCATCAAAATGCCAAGAATCCATGAAATCCAAATGATTCTTAAAAACAAGCTCTATCCATCCCTTGTGATACCCATTAACGACAGAAATTCCAAATGAGGCATTATCATTGACAGATTTAACCAGAAATTGATCAAGGTTGTACACACGAGACCCATTGTTTAAGCAATCAGCAAGTTTCAGCGGGGTATTTGGAGTTAAATAAGACACATCGTTCACAACATAACGAGGATGGCCTTGAATCTCAGCCACAGAGTTTTGGAGAATTAAGGTTTGCGATAGGGTCACATTTGTTACATTGAAGGTTCCTTGTGGGTTAGGCCTCGCAGCTCCTGCGGTCGTGTTCCACCTATTCATGATTAAAATGAGGGATACGAGACTGTGAGTGCCGAAATCCAAATGTTAAGCATACATAGGAAAGTTGTTCTAGTTTAAGTATTTTAACACTCAAAATAAAGCAAATAAGAAAGAGATTTTTTTTTTTTTTTTTTCATGGAAAAAATAAACTATATGTTAAGAAAGTTACAACTGAAACTATATGTTAAGAATGTTCTAGACACCTTTTTTTCTCTTTTGCTAGATAAATAAGGGAAAGTAAGGTTCGACTAAACATGTTAATACTACTAGATTATTACTCAAACCCCAAACTCGCATATTATTAACTAAGAAAAGTAAAGAAGAAAATAACTCTGAAAATTGGGTTCCATCATTTTGACCTCTACAAAACCAACATGTGTATTTAAAAGATAGTAGCGTGGCAATGCTTTAAATAAATAATAAATAAAATAAAACAAAAATAAAAAGCATCTCTTTAATCAGACACACGCATTTGTTTAGCTTTCTGATTCAAAATTGGCTAGAACAAAACTTAGGTTCAGTATTTAGGTGTTGTTCCTTAGGTTTTTCTTTTAAAATTCTACCATATGACTTTTTTTCTCATGAGAAGCGTATTTTTAGTTTAAGTACAGCTATATGGCTAAATTTTAAGATGAAAATTTAAAGAACAGTATCTAAAGTATTGTACCTAAATTTTGTTCAATTAATTATTTGCTAACATTTTTTTATTCAGGCATTTTGGGCCAAGGATAGATGATTACCTAATGGATTTAGCTTGACGGACTGAAAACTCCAGATCGAATGGATCAGGCCCGGTTGGCAAAGGCCCGCTAACATTTGTAATGGAATTGGAATAGTGTAGTACCCCCACACCGTCAAGGTTTCTAGAACCAGTATTGTTGATCAACTTAGGAGTTGCCACAATGTAATAATCAACCTCGTTTTGATCTGCTGTGACAAGAACTGAGTAGGACTGGCCAACATGCACGTCCAGTGAGTCCAATGTGATCTGATTGGTGCACGATCCTTCTGTTTCAACTATTACAATCTGATGGTTTTGAATCCTGAAATTGAAGCTCAAAGCAGTCCCCACATTCGATATCCTGAACCTATAGGTCTTCCCTGCCATGACATACAAATGAAACTCAATATATAGTTTTATTGTACCATGCCTAACCAGCCCAACTCTATCTCACAACTTTTACTATAATCATGATATGTGTGATTATAAATAGTGGGTTTATATAAAAGTACTGGTTCACTAATCACAGTGACAAATATCATCAAGTTATGGCAAATTCAGTGATCTTAAAAGAACTGTATGTAAAATTGGACGCAAAATATACCCACATCTTTTAATGTACCTTTTGTGACACTGAAAAATTCATAGGATTTTGAGAGTGGGTGCCCATAAGGGCCTTTTGCATTGATCAAAATGATATCAGGAATAGCCTGAAACGCCATTTGCTTGTCCTCCATTATCAACGACCTAGTCAACTATATCACAATTTCATGTTCCAAAAAAAAAAATGAGTTAGCATTAAAGAAACCCGAGAAAGAAAACAATTATAACCATGAATAAATTTTCAAGGCAGAGACATTGTAGCTATCAAATATCCAATCACCAATAAGAAGATCAAACTCAGCTTCTGGCTTGGGGAAGGGTATTGTCATTGTAGACACGTATGGGTCCAAAACTTCCAGCAGCCTTGTGGAAGTTGATGGAGGGGGAAATAGAAGAAGCTGCCAATCTGGTCCTTGGTTTGGAACACATAAGTCCAGTTTTTGCCGGGTAGGATTGGGCAGTTCATGCCGGACACTCCATCTTGCCACGAGTTCAACCGTTGTTGTATGCCATTCCTGTACACCAATAACATCCCATTAGAATAATAGTTAAATAATTAAATTTATTATTTCTTAAGACGTACGAGTTTATATATACCATGTAAAGCGTAGTGGCTCTTCCATGTTGTTGAAGACGTTTACGTGGACAAAATCATTGGTTGTGGTATTGATAAGGGGTCCTGGGAACTTCCCATTGATGGTGATTACCTGTTCACACAACCATTAGGCATTATATCTCATTGTCCGTAAAAAAAAAAGCACATAACACTTGCGTAATTTTTCACATGCAAAGAAAGCATTAGTAAATATGTTATACAGGTTGCTTTAGGGACACAGGTTGGATGGTATTATCGAGGGCAACATTCCATTCCAGAAAGATATCAATAGCATTGGCCCCTGCAACAAAGATCGCAACCAACGTTGCAAATGCAACTCTGCCCATGTGGTAACCAGTGAAAGCCATTAGAATGGTGAAAGGTTTTCCTTTTGGCCTCACTAGGAGATGGGAGATATATATACATAATGGACCTATGGCTTAAATGTATATAGCAAGAGGTGATCTAAAGGGGTGGATCTTACAAAGAAAGTGAGTAAATAAAATAACCAGAAACTAAAAACGGAAAGAACTTTACATTTGTACCAAGGTAGACTCTTTCTTACAATGTGGTTATTCAATGCAGTTTTGAACCAAGCAAGCTGGCAGATTATATAGTATAGTGAGATTGTGACAATAACAAAATGTTTCTTTTATATCATAGTTTTGTTCAACTATTCTTGTCGCTTGTGCCTCGGCCAAAAAAAAGAGAGCAAAGCTGGCCTAGTTGATACTGGATACAGTCATGCAATATTAATTTTCTTTCTTTTTCACACATTTGATGGTCGGATTGTCCTATTGGAGTATAATTGTCAATTGTTCTTTGCCTGTCATTGACCAAAGGTTTGTAATAGTTTACATAATAACAAGACAAATCACAATTTTTCAGGTGGGTTATGGAGCATTCAAGGAACACTCATAGTCATTGCTTTAAAAATGGTCGTAAGTTCTAGTAAATCCGGCAATAACTCCTGAGTTGTTCAATTTTCCTTAGGAAGTTCCAATCAATTCAAACTGGTAAACCAGTGGATTATTGCTGATCAGAGGTTATATTAGATCCAAGAACAACTACACCAAATACCAAAGACTTATCAGAATTACAGCAAGGGGATTTTCCAATGCTTAAGTCAGTAACCAATTAGAGAGTTAAGAAGTTGTGTAAGGGTGTATCTTGTAACTCAAGTTGATGATGGGTGCTATTTAGTATTTATATTGCTATTGAAGATTGAATTATTTCGAAATTTGGGGGATTTTATCCCACTCATTCTCATCCCTTTAATTTAGGAATCTCAATTTAAGGGTTTGTGGCATGGGATTTGGAGATGACACGAGGATACGGGAAATTATTATTTACACCGAGAAGACTGCTGATGTGGTCTTCCCTAACCGATGAGATGATACCATCTATGCAAATGAATATGTGAGCTTCCTAATTAGTACAATGAATAAAAAATAAAAATTACTAGATAATGTCACATTTACATAAATAACAGCATTTTATTGGTTTGGATGTTAGGGAGGATCACGTCAACAATCCTCCTAGTGGACCTAATAATTTCTCCGAGGATACATAGGGCTTCCCATAAATGTGGAATCTGACCTTGGTGAACTTGGCTGGTTTTTGGATGCCTTGTCCGAGCTAACACCTCATCGGTCCGAGCTGCCACATCAATCGCTTCATTAGTTGCTGAGCTAATTTGATACGTCATAGTTATTCTCCATCAATTACTAAAATGTAAAATATAATTTTAACTACGGACACATTTAGCATATTGAATGGAGATTCTGTTAAGAATAATAATCTTATTATTGGTTATAAAAGATGTTATTATAAAATAATTATTTCTATTCATAAATTTAAATTTGGTTGATAATTAATAGAAATTTATACAAAATGATGCATATGAAAATTTTGTATATTTTATAAATATAGTAAATTTAAATGGTGTTGTGTGTATTAACTATTAAGGAATAATTATTATAACCATTTTAGATAGGAATAACTATTCCTCAATACATTTCTATATCTATAAATATTTAAAAGTTGTAGTGTAACATTTATTGTTACTACGCTCCTATCAAGAGAGATCAATGTAACATTTTGGTCCTTTCGTTCCATTTCAAACCATTTGGTCAACTGTCCGTTCGGTCCATTTGGCCCCACTCTGGTCCCATCTGGTCTCATTCAGCCCAGTTCGGTCCATTTTAGTCCACTCCAGTTCACTTTAGTGATGCTTTGAGAGGAAAGCTTTGTGTAGAAAGATGAGCCACTTCATTGACAATTATATATCACCTTCTCAGCAGAATGTTGATAGATTCTTAATAAAATTACATTTTTCGTATGTTACTGAAGTCTTTAACCTTGATTATGATATAATTGTCAAGGAAATAAAGTCCATCATCTTGATAGGTTCTTGAAAATGATATTCCCTAGATTTTTTGTATGTTATTAAATGTCAGATATTTGTGTCCAATGGCTTAAAATCCAAACACGTGTCCAATTTTAAACACGTCTGTATACTAGTGTGTCCAGTTGAACTAGCCATTAGACACAAGCCCAACCCATATTCCCATACTATCATTTTCAAGTTTATCTTTTCAATTACATAAATATCAGAGTTCTGACTAGTTATACTCTAGTTTCACAAGAAAGCAAGCACAATTTCTGTATTCAGCCTGTACATCCGCTCTTACATGAACATACTATATACTATAAACCGTTTTGAATACAGAACCATTATTACACTTCACGATCCATATATTCTTTTTACATGTTTCTGATTCACCCAATGTCAAGCTAAACCTTACAGGCTAACAGCATCAAGTAAATTCAACAACGTTACATATTTACATGAACCACAAGATGTTACAAGACCCCAGAAATTCCCATGACTATAGAAGTGAGAAAATGACTTGCAAAGTTTGCTGGTACGTTCCAACCCATTGTGAAATTGTCTTAAGATGATGTGGTTCAACTGCATGCCAATTCTGCCACTTCTTGAGGTCTTCTGTTTTGTTGCAGCAAGTTGTAGTTTTTGGTGTTGTACCTTGGCATGCAACATTTAGATCAAGAGCAGCAACCACCACTATGAGTTTTTGAGTCCACCTGCTTCTGTTGTAATATTTGTTTCTTCACAACTGAGGATCCATTTTCTAATAAACTTGGAACCTCAAGTATCTGTAACTAATTAAACTCAGTTAAAATATGTGTAAAGCATCAAATCAATATATATATAAAAGCAGAGACCTCATGCAGAAGTGCATGAGGTTCTGCCACGTGGCGCTTTGTATGAGTACTTTCTCATTTAGCTTTCATCTCTCATCTTCTTATCAATGATTTGTTTAAGCCATAAATGTAGAAAATTAAAAGATTTTGTTCTACTCCCTTCTTCAACTTCTTGAACTCTTCCACTATTAAATGAAAGGTTTTCTCCATTCAATGTTAGTTTTCATATTCTTTTATATATTCCAGTTTCACAAAATATCAAAAGGCCAAAAGAAAAATAGGACTGGAGAGATAGAGAGACAAAGAGTGAGAAATTAGTGTCAAAAGAGTATGAAATTGCTTTTGGTTTCAAATGCATATGCTCTAAACTCCTTAACAACATTATCAAAGCTTGATACAATACTTTCACAACATATGGGGTTTCTAAAAGATATGTGTTTTTTTGTTTTTATTTATATTTTTGGAAAGTGTTTAATCTTTGTAAGTGATTAAGGTACTTAGATGTAAGTAAAATTAAACTTAAGATACGAAATAGTATAAGTTTATATTTCCCTATTCAATTATTGTTTTTTTTTTTAATCTCTTCACATGTATATTTAGTTTTAAGAATTAGAAACCTTAAATTTTAGATGTTTAGAATTCAAAAGTTCATGTGTTTTCTTTTAAAAAAAAAAAAATACTTCTTAAAATATAAAATGAAATAATAAAAAATTTATATTGGAAACAGTCAAAAATGTAAGAACTATATACATGTACACGTGATCAAACAAAAAAGGGCATGTAGTGACATTTTTAAAGTCTAATTAATTATTGTTACTTATGGATATATTGTGTTACAATTTTTTTTCATTCATTATTTTAGTGATGTATAATACATAATTGAAATTAATTTTTCCAACATTATAATACACATGAGTATTATAAAATAACTAATAATGAACACGCGCATCGCGCGGGACATCCACTAGTTAAATATAAGTCATGAAAATGAAGAAAGATTCTGTTAATGCCATTCTAGATGTAGTACTGTAAAACAATTCAGGAAGTGGCATTAATTTAGGAATATAATGCTAGACATTGGCTGCTATTACTAGCATTCATCTTATAACAGCATTCGTCTAGCTGTTTATAAGTTGTATTTTGCATGTTAGTTTAACAATATAGAAAAAATTGTGCCAGGACTATTACTAGAAGTACCATTATTACCACCAATACCTTACAAGTGATATGAAGTCAATATATATGACCATACATCCCAGCAATGACCACTAGCCAACATTGTAAAATTGAATAATGTCATTGCATCATCAGTGGGCTTATTTCTAACTAGGTTAGAGAACATGACTATAGTACTGCCAGCCTCAGCAGAAACCAAGCTGACTTATTTGGTTCAAAGTGTCATTGCTGTTAAGAGCTTAATGGTTTTCATAGTATCATAGGCCACATGGCCCACATCAGACCTGAAATTTGCTTTTCCCAACTTTATTATAACAATGTCTGATGTTGAGTGGATTCAAGGCTCAGGAGGTTATTAAGATGTGGCAGAGTATACTTTTGGTGCCAACTTACTAACTTAAGTAACTTAAGGTGAACCAAGCTGACTTATTTGGTTCAAAGTGTCATTGCTGTTAAGAGCTTAATGGTTTTCATACTATCGTAGGCCACATCAGACCTGAAAGTTTTTCCCATCTTCATTATAGCAATGTCTGATGTTGAGTGGATTCAAGGCTCAGGAGGTTACTAAGATGCAGCAGAGCATACTTTTGGAGCCAACTTACTAACTAAGGTAACTTAAGGTGCATTTGTCACCAAAGCATGTTTTTTAATGACCACAAAAAGCAGTGTTCTTGATGATAAGACACTATTTAACATTCATAATATATTTCAGCAACACAGTTAGAAGGCCCTTTCAGGTTGCAAAAATCATGTTGTAGTACAGAAATTCTTGCAACTCTTGCAATTATGAAACAGAACTATACAATGGACATAATTAGTCCTTTCATTCACTGGAAAGCTCCATTCTAGAAGTACTACATGGGCTGGTAGGTTCTAATAAAGTAATGAACTATCATCAATCAAAGCAATTCAACTCCGCTCAACTAAGCATTAATCCCAATTAAATTAGGGCCGGCTATCATCAATCAAACCAGTGAGGAATTCTTTCACCCTCCAATAGATAACAACAGGAACATTACCAAGTGAGGCAGAGTCTAACAAGCTATTGGAACATTGCTGATACAAGATGACAGTTAAATAAAATGTAAGACTTTCTGAAATAGAATACCTTTAGTGTGAGATCTTCAAAGCATTGCCGAACATTCTCTCTATTTTTAGCACTAGATTCAAGGAAGAAACATTTATGTTCCTGTGCAAGAGCCAACCCCTCTTCCCTCGTTACTGCCCTCTCATTCTCCTAGAATATATTTCACACCATAAGAATGAGAAATATCAGCTGCATGAAATGTGTATAATTTCACGTGATGTGACAAAGGGAAAGATGAAACTTGTATCTGTTATAAGATATATAGGTTATAAATTAATACAAAATAAACTGGGCATTATTTATACATTATGGGCACTAAAATTTTATTCACATGAATGTAATTGTGTCTATCAACAGTAGGAAAAGACAGTTTGACCTTAGAACTTACCCTATCAACTTTATTCCCCAGTAGAATCTTGATACACTCCTGATTAGTGGAGTAGAGCTGTACTTCCTTTGCCCATACATCTGACAAGTTTGTAAAGGTTTCACGCCGTGTCACATCATACACTAAAATTGCAAGTAATCACAAAACAGTTAGACCTACATTCCTTATTGAAAGAGAGTAATACCAGAGTCATGGAATTTAAGTAGTTTTGAAGTCGATAAAAAGGCAACAACATGTAAAAACGTTGAGTGAATTTGTGCCTTATTTTTATTTAGCTTCCAAGTCAAAAGCCAACAAGACAGGAAGAGGGGAGAAAACCCGAGAAACAATCCTTATATAAAGTGAATAAGACTAGACATAGTGATCTATCTCAAGAAAAGGGGGCTAACTATGTTATGCAACTGACATGCTACTATATCTTATAACAAGAACCAAATGTCATGAAGTACCAACAATGCTTGACAAGCAAAAGAAAGAAAGCAGCATATATGCATGCATAATCAAACGAAAGTTGTTGGAGCTCATAAACCTGTCCAACAAATTTCAATATTTTACTCTACAAACCTACTTAACTCACAATATAGGATAAGTCTTCAGTACCAGAATAGAAATTCCTTAATAAATAGATTTAGTAATATGCTCATTCGTTTAACTATTTTATAATGCAGTTAAATTTCATGGTAGCATCAAGCACTAAAAAAGTTAAATTATTTTGAAAAATATTTTGAACCAAAAAATCTTGAAGAAATAAAAGTACTAATTAATTTTTAAAAAATATAATCATTCTTTTTGCATAATTGTAAAAAATCTTCGAATTCACAATTGCAGTGGCATACCAAGAATAATTCCATGAGCGCCTCTGTAGTAGGAGCTTGTTAATGTCCCAAACCTTTCCTGTCCAGCTGCAAATACAATAGAAATTGTTAACCCTAGAAAATTCAAAATCAAAGTTGAAATTGCCCAAACTTATACAAAGGTATGACTTACAGCTGCCAGAGCTGATTGTTTTTACAGTATTCAACCATATAAAAAAAAAGACATGCAGTCAGTCTTAACATGAAAACTTGCCTTATCTATAGGTCTATGATATATGCAAGTTTACTTGTACTTAAAGCTTCATTCATGTGTGGACTTTCTAATGCACTGCAATCCAAAATCTGTGTTATGGAACTCTGTGTTATGCATATACAATGTCAAACATTTGTTTTAATACATGAATAGCATCATGGAATCAGAAGTGCGTTGCACTTCACAGTTTTAAGTGGAGATGTCATTAGCATACATTTTTCCCCAATATACATGTCTAATACCTTGTCCTAGAGTTTCTTTTGAGTACCTTTCAAGCCAAAGTCTACACTTCAAAGTTCCATTGATCATTTTCTCAAAATTTGAATTTCCAGAATATTTTTACCTTCTTGTTGATATTTCGACATCCAAAGGTTAGATGTTTCTATTAAACCCAAAAGTTCACCTAACCAACCTAACCAAACATCATACATATTCTCCTATCTTTCATCAATTGTCAATAGCTCTACTTCTTCAGGTAACCAACCAATGAGTGAAACATACTCTCTAAAAAAGTGGAGGGTCTTATGCAGAGATTAGCTAATGTATAAACAATCTATTTATGCATCAAAAGCAGTGACTAACTTGTTCCCAATACTATCACTTCTAAAAGGCATCATTAATAAAAAATTTGAATGAAACTATAATTCAAAATAATTCCACCAATTACCAGTGTCCCAAATTGTAAGCTTCAATCTTTTCCCACCAATTGTGAGCAGCTTGACCTTAAAATCCACACCTGGAAATGGTTAAAACAATAATGAAGGCTCAAAATAAAATCTAAAGATTGAAAATGGTGAATCATTAGAAAAAGAGAGAAAATGGACACGAAAGCTCTTGGTGCACCTAATAGTACTGAGACTTAGGAAGCTATTGGCATCCCTTGATAAGGTTCTCAGACCAAGCTAACATTGACTATTTAACTCAAACGTTTGGATAGTGCACAGTACAGAATTGGCAATAATGAAGTCAAATACAATGAGAATTTTAAATAGAAATTGATTAAGCATGGCTCTAACTTTTACGCCCAAATGTTAGTCCTTGAGCTTCCTCTAGTGCAATCTCCTATTTCATCTCCGCTGTTTCCCTTTCTATGTGAGTAATAAGTTATATAGCCTCGTATTTTCTGCTCAACTTAGTCATCTAAAGAAACAAATATAAGATTAGTCACAATTCAATACCCCTATGAAATTAAATATGCATTCCCAAGAACTACTATGTATACATGAGAGCCACCAAAAACTCTATTTTTTCCACCCCTGATTTAAGAAATCATCTTTTCTAAACCTTCATTATTCAAGCCACATGCAACACCAAATGGGTCTTTCAATTATAGTCTTTTTCATAAAACCTACACACTTCCATAGAGATTGCTTTAAAAGAATAAGTATAATCTTATTAAATGCTCAATTTCTTCAACAACAAAGAAACAAAATGCAAAACGACAAAAGCTTCCAAACACCCTCTTAATATTCTACAAGAGTTTGGAACAAAGGTTTTGGAAGATGAGACTGGTCCTGAAAATATAGTGGAGAGAGTCAGAGAGACAGAGAAGGTACCAATGGTAGGAGAGAGGTCATGAACAAAGTTGGAAATGAAACTGAGAAGAAGGCTGCTTTTGCCAACACCAGAATCACCAATCAACAGTACCTTGAAAGAGTAATCATAATTGTTATTCCCTACTTTTGAACTCATAATTCTTTTTTATACTACTCAACTCAAAAGCTTTTCTCTTTTTTCTTTTTTCTTTTTTCTTTTTTCTTTCCCTTTTCAGTTCTCTGCAAAGTGTTCCTCTTCTCAATTTTTATCAGCTACAAAACACTGTGAAAGACAGAACTTTGAGAGACACACGCACAAAAATGCGAAATTTCGTGTGGGGTGGATGAGAATTGAGACAGTGGTGGTGGGGTTTGCGGGTAGTACTGGTTTACGTACATGCATGCGTGAGGCATGGAGTTCAACAATGTGGCAATTCAGAATGGTTTTCTTTAAGGACAAACGTCTTTGAATCCTTTGAACTGGTTTTCGGATCTTTCTATAAGCTCCACGCGCTTCTGCAAGCGCCTGCATTTGCCGGTTTTTTGGCATTTAATATTTTGTCACATTGTGAGTAAGTGTCACAGTGGAATTTTTAGCACAGTGACTAGCTTCCGACATCCATAAAAGCAGCTGATAGATTTTGTTGGCCTAGATCAGAGCACTACCATTTTCCCAAAAATAATAAAAAGATCATAGCAATACCAGGTACATAATTTTTTTTTTTTTCTTTTTACCATTTGTTAAAATGGTAAATTAGAATTGTTAAATACTTTGGATGAGATACAAGTTAAATGTGAAAGAAAAAGCACCAAAAATAAAACACAAAATAATTACGTGATTCTCCGTAATAATGACCTACGTCTACCTATTGAATAAACTTTTAAGGACTACGTTGTAATTGATATCAATAATATGATAGTGAAAAACAAATCATACACTAAGCACTAAATCCGTTGGAATGATGACATATAAGCGAAAATAGACACATGTCACTATCAAGCAGTGGCGACGCCACTCAGTAGCCAGGGTGTTCCTAGGAACACCCTGGCCTGAATTTTTTTTTATATATATATAATAATTTAATTTTTTTTATTTGTTTACCCTTAAAAAAAAAATAGGAACACTCTCAAGCAATATCATGAACACCCTCAAAAATTTTATGTCAAACAAATTTTGAACTAAAAGGCATGCAGAAGTAGGGGTGTGTGCACACATGAGGTGTGTGCTAACGCACAATGGGGTGTGTGCTAGACTTCTAATAGTTAGTAAAAAAATGAATGAAGCAACTAAACACCAATAATTAATAATTTAATTAACTAATACATTATAAAAGACAAACAAATTAAATTATGTTAGGCTAAACAACAATTAATAATTTAATAATTAATGAAACAACAATACAACAAATTATAGTTTATAAAAGACAAACAAATTTATGAAACAACTAAACAACAATAATTAATAATTTTATTAATATTTCAAATAAACTTATAGTTTATTGTACTGGTACCTTTGTTCATTAATTTCTTTTCTTTTTATTTTTTTAATTTTTTTTCCTTTATAGGTTTTTCGGTGTATAGAATGCAAATTTGTTTTGGTTTTAAGAATTTTTTTTTTAAATACAAACTTCATGCTTGCCAAATTTTAAATTTCGGCTGGTATTTACCGAAATGTCCCGAAACACCTGAAATAGACCGAAATGACCCAAAAATTTTTCAAAGTGGAATAGGAACATCCTGGACAAAATTCCTGGGGTCGCCACTGCTATCAAGATAGGTCTAATGCAATTGTATACTAGACCAAAGCTATAATCATGTTACAATAAACCCCATATAAATATATATAATAGGCTAAACCTTAAACAAACCATACACTAAGCATGAATAATAGACTTGCAGTACAAGTATAATAGAAATGGGTTTAGGCGTAGCATATTGGACTTGATATATCTTTAATATCTCTAACAAGGATTAATATAACATCATTTTTACATGCACTTTTTATTATGCACCAACAATAAGATTAAAAAACAAAAAATCATTTCAACTATTATGGATAATTTTTAATGTCATTAACCTTATTGTTTGGGCTAAGTTATACAATAACTAGTTTTCCTATGTTTTGTTGCAATTTGAAAGAGATGAGAGGAGAATGAAAGATTATTAGGATGCACTAAATTTTATTACTCGTTCGTTCTTCCCCTCTAGTTTCTCTCTCCAAATTCCCTTCCTTGGAAACATACCAATACCTTTAGACTTTGGTAGGTGCTGCTCAAAATCATAACCTATGATGTGGAATTGCTTTGTACATGCACTAAATTTAGATGATGGCATAGCAAAGGTAATCGCTGTGTGTTAAAATAAACATAAAAACTCAATTTATTTTTAGTGTTTTGCTAGCAAGTTTTTAAAAATTTAAAATTATGTTTGGTAACAGTTTTTGTTTTCTATTTTCAAAATTTTTTTTTTGGGAATATAAATAAAAAACAATTTTCTTGTATTTTTTTAAATAAAAAACATGTTTGGTTAGTTGAAATTAAAAAAATTGTTTTTTGAAGAAAAAAATATAAAATACTAAAATATGTTGTTAATAGGATTTGAACTCTAATAATAACTTGTTAAATGAGATAAATTCATTAAATTAAATATATATATATATTCATTGACTTTTGAAAATTAGAAACTAAAAACAGCCATTTTCATGTTTTCAGTTTCCTTTACAAATTGAGTTTTGAGAACAATTTTTGTTTTCTGTCTATTTTGATTTGCCAAACAAGTTTTTTAGTGTCAAAAATAGAAAATTGTTTTTTAAAACGAAAAATAAGGAGGAAAAACAGTTACCAAACGTACCCTAACTTTTTAATCTTTTTTTTTTTTGTTAACAGAATAATTTAATAGAAATTAGCTATCCCACATGGATCCTAAAAATAAGATTTTAAATTGTCCCTAGTCATTGTTCATCTCTTTATATTCAATTTAAGAATACCAATTTTTGGGGGGCTAGTGTAATAAATAGGATTCAAATGATATATATTGTTATAATAAAAATAGGTAAATACATTTTAATCACTCCAAAATAGTTATTAAAAATCCAGACCGACCACTAATCATTTGACCCAATACCTAAGAAAGTACGGTTCTTTGATTGGACTGCTTATGTAATTAAATCGTTAAAACTCAATGGGTTTTTTGCAACCTGAACGGATCGTTTTTGCTCAGCAAGTTTTGTAATTTTGAATAAAAATAACTTTAAGGGTCCATTCCAATATTGTTTTCTAAATGATAATAGTAATAAACACATAAGATTTTATAATGAGGTTGAAGTTGGAATTTTCAATAAAAATAAAAATTCAAGTTTTATCTCAAATCATAATTTTATATTTTATAGAGTTCTTGCTTTTGAAACATGTCTAGTTTTTTTAGACTAATTTTAATTATAAATTTAAGCATATCTATTTTTCAATTTACATATTTATTTTATAATTTTTCTAACTTTTTTTTTTATTTGACCTCACGGTTCAATTAATGGCCTATTGATTGAAACGATGACCCAATAACCCAGCCCGTACACCTGGCTAACATTTAGTATAAGTTTAATAACTATTCTCTAAAGTTGGTGTTGTTATAAATTGGTACCTCAAGTTTTAAAGCTTGGAATTAACTCCATCAAATTTTTGAATTACTTCACAATTTGCACCCGAACCCAACAGCATCTAAGGAACAGACCCAAAAAGCCCAATAAAATGAAATTTATAGAGAGTGGGCTTGAAACCTAAGTTCTATGGATGTTGGATAGCAAAAATGATGGGCTAGATCCCCAATTCACATGCAACGAACTGTTTATGTAACAGAAATCCTCCTTGGACGTATGTCGATGACAGTTTGCATTGTTTTTTCCTCTTCTAAAGATAGATTACAATTGAAGGTGATGTGTACAGTATTTTTCTCTTTCTTCTCCGATTCCCCTTCTTAAATGTCTTTCTTTTCCTTTTATATCATCCTCCTTCTTCCCTCCATCCTCCACGTATGGATCAGATCACCGATCAAGATACTTGTCTCATTCACCGCTCTCTTGAAGTCTTTAAACAATAGCTGTAAGGCTGATCGCCACTGTTCAGATGTCATTTCCTCATTAATGCGGCCAGAGAGGTAGGTGCAGAGTCTTTAATGCGATGGTAGCAGCTTTCTCTAAGATATTTCTCATTCGTTCTTCCTCTCTGTGTTCTTGTGGAACACATCTTCATCCACCAAATCTCTTAGAATCCCTTTCTAAACATCATGGCGTATCATATGATCTTCACTTCATTTAGCCGAGGAGATGCCCCTCCTCGGACTATTTCCATCAGCCTCTTTCGCAACAGTTTACTTGTGGACTTTTAAATCCAGTGTCGTTACTACCATTAAACCCTCCTCAAACAAGTTAATACCCTCAGATCAGGCCCAAGACTCAAGAACAAGCCCTGGACCTTCTGTCCTTACAGCTATTATTTTAGTCCCTCAAAATTCAAATTTTGAAATTAATCTCCGTAAGTTTCAAGTAATTACTAATTTTTTCTTCAAGTTTAATGTTTTATCAAGTTTTATTTTTTATTTTTTTTCTATCGGTCCATCTCCACATGCTATCAAATTATAGCAACACCAACTTTATCATCATCATCGTCGTCGTCGTTGTCGTCATCATCATTATTATTATTATTATCATCAATGGAATAATGAATGTAATTGGATATTTTAATAACATAATAAATGCTCCCATTAAAAAAACAATAGCTTAATAAATGCATATTAAATTTTTTTTTTTTAATTTATGACATATTTATATTTTATAATGAAGTTTATAATATCCATACAATCTTTCTAGAAAGTATACGCAGCTGGACGTGGCCTAAATTTGGTTAGAATGTAACATCAATAAACAATAATCAATTTTTTTATTTGAGAGGTATAGTTTTAATTTATAGTATCCAATCCTAGAGATTGCATTTTATCATTAGTTTCTCTTCAAAACACTTAATTGATTTTTTATTTTTTAAATGACAAAAAACTTTACCTATTAAGTTAATTACAATGCACAACAATAACCAAAGTGTTGAGATAGGCCGAATTTGGTTAGAATTTAACACCAATAAAAGCTATGACTAAGGAGTAGGATGGGACAAATAGTAACTGTAAGAGCCTTCAAGGGGTACAGAGCTAAGCTAAGCAATTTTGGCAAGAAACAAGTAGCATTGCCACAGCTAGACAAGTGTGCACCATGCAACCAACACGAAACTACACCTAGCTACCTACTCACATCATCACGCATGCACGCAATACAATTTTATCTTATATTCCTTTTCTTTTCTTTTTTGGTTAAATTATATTCCTTTTCTTGTTTTCTTGTATGATCACCTTTTAAAAAATATATATATATATATATATATATATATATTTCTGAATACTGGAGTTTTAATAGACATTTCATCTGATAATTGGGCCCAACTTGCAACTATAGTATTGTAGTTTTCAGATGGTCTAAAACATTTATTGTATAATTCTTCATTATTTGGTGATGGGTGCATTCGTGATTCTTCAGTATTTGTCACTCATAAGAAATTTTCTTAATTAGAAAAGGGAAATTGATGAGATTTAGTAAGTATATATATCAAGGTCAATTCATGGCAAGAAATATCATGTACCACCAAAAAAACTTTTTTGGAAAAATTCACCTGAATTAAGTTTGACCCCTTTATTTTTGGGTACAGAGGTGAAGTTTTATTTATTTAACAGATAGTTTAGAAGAGTACATAGTTTGTTATTGTTAGAAATACTGAATGATTGTATTGTATTTCTCAAGTAATAGAATATACATAAGTGTCTCTATATAGAAGGTATAGTGTGCAGTACAAGTAAGTGTGCTATACAAGTAAATAAGGTGGGCCTAAAACTCACATACCCTAATACACGTTAACAACCCCCTTCAAACTCAAGGTGGATGTGAGACCAACTTGAGGTTGTCAACCAAAGTACGAAAGCGTCCCTTAAGGTGTGACTTGGTGAAGATATCTGCAAGTTGATCTTTAGAGGAGACTAAGATCAGCTTGAGAGCACCATAGACAAGATGATAACTAATAAAATGACAATCGATCTCGATGTGTTTAGTCCGTTCATGGAAGATATCATTGTGAGCAATATAAATGACACTTTGGTTGTCACAATAAAGAGGCGTAACAGAAGATGTGGACACACCTAAGTCTTTGAGAAGCTATCGTAGCCAAAGAAACTCAAATATGGTATCAGCAAAGGCACAATATTCTACTTTAGTACTGGAACCGGCCACATGAGTTTGTTTCTTACTTCGCTAAGAAATCAAAGAAGAACCAAGAAGAAAGCAATAACCAGTGGTAGACCTGCGATCAGTGGGATCTCCTGCCCAATTAGCATCAGAAAATGCACGGAGAACAAGAGGAGACTGAGCAGAGTAGAAAAGACCATAGAAGAGAGTGCCCTTTAAGTATCAAAGAATGCGCAAAACAGTAGTATAATGAGTCGATCATGGAGCAAACAGATACTGGCTCACTTGGTAAACAGCATAGGAAATGTCTAGACGAGTGACAATGAGATAAATTAGGCTGCCAACCAAGCGTCTGTAAAGAAAGGGATTAGATAATGGTTTCCCCCCTGAGGGAATCAGATGTGAATTAAATTCAACTGTAGTGTCAACAGTCTTGCTATGAATGAGTCCAGCTCAAGACAAGAGTTCAGAGTCATACTTGGCTTGAGTAATATAAAGTTCATCTGTAAAATGGGTGATTTCAAGACCCAAGAAGTAGCTGAGATGTCCAAAATCCTTCATCTCAAATTGCGACTGAGAAAATCCTTGAGTTTTTGAATGCCTCTAAGGTCATCACCAGTTATGATCATATTATCCACATACAAGAGAAGTAAAATAGTGCATTTGTCAGTGCGACGAAGAAATAAGGTAGAATCATAATAACTGGCCATGTAACCCAAACGAGAGATAGTAGAGCTGAATTTGGCAAATCAAACTCATGGAGCTTGTTTAAGGCCATAAAATGCACGTCCAAGGTGACAAACTTTGTTTGATTTAACAGAGAGACCAGGAGGAGGTTGCATATAAACTTCTTCACTTAAATCCCCATTAAGGAATGCATTTTTGACATCCATCTGAAAAATGTCTCATTTATTGGCAGTAGTAACAGCTAAGAGGGCACGAATAGATGAGATATGAGCAACCGGAGTAAAGGTCTCTTTATAATCAATCTCATACTCTTATGTAAACATTTTGCAACAAGACGAGCTTTGTAGTGCTCAATGGACCCATCAGAGCGAATCTTAATGTTCTAGATCCACTTACAACCAACCACAGATTTCCTAGGGGGGAGAGTCACCAAATCTCAAGTATGGTTTTTAGATAATGCATCAAGTTCTTCTTTCATCGCAATCTACCATAAAAGAGTTAGTGGAAGCCTCATGATAGGTGTGATGCTCATGCAGTGTAGCAAGGGCAGTGTAACAATGATAGTCAAGTAAATGTGCAGGAATGGATCTTACCCCGAGTTGAGTGATGAGGTGGAATGTTTTGTGCAAGATCTCCAGGCAGAGCAGGAGCAAAGGACCCAAGCTCAGGGCTGGGTAACTCGTTTTCGACTTGTTCATCTTCCACATGTTCATTAAAGGGTGAACTAGGAAAGGGATCAAGTATATCTAGTGGTTGGATAAAGAAATCTATAGGAGAATCGTGAGCAACTACAAGAGGATCAGGAGCAGCTATAAAAGGAATATGTGTCTCATCTGGAAAAAGATCTAAGACAGAGAAGGAAGATATAAAGGCACAAAAGAGAGAGAGCTCAACAAATAAGCGATGTTCCCAAAAGATAACATTGCGAGAGACACAAAGATGATGAAAGACAGGATCATAACACCAATACCCCTTTTAAATTTCACCATAGCCAAGAAAACAATAAAACCTTGACCGAGGCTCAAGTTTGTTATGCTCATGTGGCTGAAGAAGAACGAAACAAGTAGAACCGAAAGAACGAAGGTGATGATAATCTGGAGGTGACCCAAAAAGGCACTCATATGGAGTTTGATTTTAGATGATAGGGCTGGGAATGTGATTAATAGCATGGACAGCATGAAGTGTAACTTCGCCCCAAAAAGGAGTAGGAACTTTGGTAGAGAGAAGGAGAGCACGAACAGTGTTAAGAATATAACGAAATTTTCGTTCGGCTCTACCATTTTGCTAAGAGGTACCTGGCCAAGTTAGTTGATGAACGGTCTCATAAGAATGCATAATGGCTTGGAAAGCATATTGAGTGTATTCAAGAGCATTATCAAATTGAAAATTTTTTATGCGTTTGGAAAACTGAGTTTCAATAATTTTTGCAAAATTACAATATACTTGCAATAATTCAAAACGATGTTTCATATTAAAAATCCAACTATAGCAAGAGTAATCATCAACAAAGACAACAAAATATCGATATCTACCAATACTAGAGATAGAGGAAGGCCCCTAAACATCAGAATGAATAAGGTCAAAGATATCAGTGGATATTGATTCACTAGTATTGAAAATGCAAAACTGGTTGTTTTCCTAACTAACATGAAACACAATCAAAAATTTCTGTAGACTCTAAACCTAACAAACCTTTAGAAGCCAATTGTTGTACCTGAGAGGAAGATGCATGACCAAGTTGAGCATGCCAAAGTGCAAGAAAAGGAATAAATGAAACTGCAGCAACAGAAATAGGAGCAACAAGTGGAAGACAAAGGTTGTCCACGAGAAATATGCGCCCAACTCTGGGACCAATCCCAAGCTCCTGTCCCATCCTCGGATCCTGCACAATACACCTAGAATAATCAAAGATAATGCGATAGCCCAACTCATCTAATTGTCCCATAGAAAAGAAATTATGAGAAAGGTCAGAAACATTAAAGACCCTAGGAACCAAAAGGTTGGAGGTCAAAATGGAGCCTATATTATGACCAAATATTGTAGAACCATTTGTTGTGCAAATATGAAGAGGGTGTGGTGTTGGTTTAAGTTCAGAAAATAAGGACAAGTGAGGTGTCATGTGATAGCAACAAGTAGAATCCATAAGCCAAAAGAAATGAGACATACCAAATAAAACTAAGAGAAAAGAGGAATAAGATGCATTACCAACCATACGAATAACATTAGCGATGATATTTTTAAGGTCATCTGTGGAAATGGTAAAGGTGCATCCTGAAGACTTAAACTATGCAGAGACAGGAGTCATTGGTTGGACACTCTCAGTGTTAGCAACAGCAGCAGCAGCAGAAATTGAAACAGCTGATTTGTTGTGATGATAGCAAATTTCAATATTGTGGCCAAAACACTTGCAAAAATTGCAAAAACGTTTGCTGGTTTGTCAGTAACGATTATTGTATTAAGAAGAAGATATGTCCTTATTCTTCATTTAGTAGCAAAATTTACAAGAATGGTCTGCAAAAATGAAATCTACATGAAAAACTGAGTAAAGAGCACCTAAACAGCAAAAGTCAACTCTGACAAAAAGTAAACAGTCAACCTCGGTCAAAGTCAACAGTCAACTCTATAAGTCAACAATCAACACTGTCAAGTCAACAGTCGACAAAGGCAAGTCAGCAGGCTAACTGGAAGATGACATCAACAGATGACAAGACGCTGACATCAGCTAGGGTTGACGTGGCAGAGCTACTTGGTGCGTGTGGTGTGTGGCGCGCGTGAGGCAGCAGTGACAGCGCATGAGCTCGATGTAGTGTATTTTGGCGGTGCATGGGAGCGCATGAGCTATCTGATGAAACCGATTCTTTCTAGAAGATTTAGATCGAAGCAAGATGATTCCCATGGTGGCAGCGGCAACAAGATTGGAGCAACCTTAGTGGCACGTGAAGCGTGTGAAAGATTTTGCCAAAACTTTGGCCGGCGCGTGGATGCTCAAATGAGGATGTGTCCGACGATGTTGTGTAGAGAGATTGAAAATCTACACGATGATATGGCTTATGTCCTAATTAGAGGTCAGAGGTGACAGATCCGATGATGGTAGTGGTCTTGGCGGTAGAGGAGGAGCTTCTGGCGGCAGAGATTCAACCCTAAGGACCTTTGACGGCAGTAGAGTAGTCGGGAGAGGACACTAAAAGGGCTTACTGACCACAGAAGTTGAGGTAGCGGAAAAACCGACAAAGACAATACTGTAAGACTCGAGAAAATTAGAGCAGTAGCTCTGATACCATATTAGAAATACTGAATGATTGTATTATATTTCTCAAATAATATAATATACATAAGTGCTATTATACATGAGGCAAAATGTGCAGTACAAGTAAGTGTACTATACAAGTAAATAAGGTGGGCTTAAAGCTCACATACCCTAATACACTTTAGCAGTTATATAGCACTTTTTAAAAGTGTCCATTTAACAAACATCCCTGCAATACTTTTCATACACAAAACTCGACCAAGACTTGTATACAAAAATTATACTCATTTGCAAGCTTCCTTTTTTAGCTAGTCCATCAGCCACTCTTGCTCCATTAACCTCCTAGTATATGTGAGTAGGAAGTACGATTCACTCATAAGTGATAAAAGACCAACCATTATTAATTAAGACATAAAGTTATGGCACAAGAGTTTGACCCTTTGATTCAGCAAGAAGAAAGGCTTACTTTTGGGTGGGTAGGTATATTATATATATCAATGTTTGAAAATTCCATCAATTCTCTTTATTTTTTCTTTTCTTTTCTTAATTTCTTTTAAGACGGAAATACACTTTTAGTCCTTACATTTTGACCCGATTTCTATTTTGGTCCCTACATTTTATTTTTACCACTTTTAGTCCCTAAACCAATTAACGCGTGACATTTAAGTCCTTACCGTCACCCAACTAACAGAAAATGTTGACGTGGCTGACGGCACAATAAAATAATAATTAAAAAATCTATTTTGGCATTAAAAAATTGTCACGTCAGCGATTAAATTTAAAAAAAAATTATTTATTTATTTTAACTAAATAAAAAAAATTAAAAACAAAAAATCACATTAATTGAGATCTAAAAGTGCCTTGAACAAGAATAATAAGAACACAAATCCAAATTTAAGAACAAGAACATTTTCCTTTATTTTGAACTATTGAATAAAAATAAACAAGAAGATGAAACATCACAGGAACACAAGAAGATGAACCCAGATCACAAGAACACGAACCCACCTGCTCTTCCTTATTTCCATACCCAATATCTACCTCTTTCTCCGATCTTTCTTATCTTCTTCTCCGATCACGCAAATGTCTCTCTCTCTCCCTCCAACCCATTTCATGCTTTGCCTCCAAACTCGCTAATTTCTTAGACCCACATCCCACAATTTGTTTTACCTCTTATTCAATTCCAAAAATTTGCTTTCACTGATCAAAAAAATCCCTGCAATTGTGGCTTATTAGAGCAATTTCGAGATTTTTCTTAACTGGGTTTCAAAGAGCATTGTGAAAATGCTATCGGTTCCCATTGAACTCTTTATTCTTCCTTTGGTTCCTTCTTTGACTTGCTTTCATGGTGGTTCATCTTCTCATCGTCTGAAATGTCTTGAGAAAGGTGATCGTCGTGGTAATCTTAATTAACATTTGCTTTCTTTTTCTTTGTTGTTGTTGTTGTGGTTTTTTTGTTCTTTCGGTGAGATATTTTCCTGGTTATTCTCGTTTCGTGAGCGATTTGTACGAGATTTGAAGTGGGGTTTTCAAGAAATTCAAGATCTGGGTTCATCTTCTTGTGTTCCTGCAATCTGGGTTCATCTTCGGCCGCAAAGAAGAAAGCTCCGGCGAGCGTGAAGTTAGGGTCTGGTTCCATCTCGATGGAAGGGAGATTGTTGGTAAGTGCTGGGTTCAACTGGTTTAGTTGGTTGGGATTGCAGGGTTTGTTGTTGTTGTTGGTCTGATCGGTGTGGGTTTGTTGTTGTTGGTTTGGATGTGGTTCGGTTTGATCTATTTTGTTGTTGTTGATGTTCATGTTCTTGCTTCTGGGTTTGTTGGTTTGGGTGTGATTCGGTCTGATCTATTTTGTTGTTCTTGATTCTGGGTTTGATGTTCTTGATTCTGGGTTTAATGTTCATGTTCTTGATTCTAGGTTTGATGTTCATGTTCTTGATTCTAGGTTTGATGTTCATGTTCTTGATTCTAGGTTTGTTGTTGTTGTTGATGTTCATGTTCAATTTTTTGTTTTTAATTTTTTTATTTAATTAAAATTAATTTAATCGCTGACGTGGCAATTTTTTTAATGCCAAAATAGATTTTTTAATTATTATTTTACTGTGTCGTCAGCCAAGTCAGCATTTTCTGTTAGTTGGGTGACGGTAAAGACTCAAATGTCACGCGTTATTTGGTTTAGGAACTAAAAGTGGTAAATATAAAATGTAGGAATCAAAATAGAAATCGGATCAAAATATAAGAACTAAAAGTGCATTTACACCTTCTTTTAAGGCGTGAGTTTCAACCTAATAAAAATCAGACTTCAAACTTTCTCATTTTTTAAAGTGAATACACACAAAGTGCCCCAGATGAATGAATATATGGTCAAAACGGTAAAATAAAAAAATAAATAAAAAAAGTGAAGGGTTTCAATCTGAAGGTGATAAAAATAGGAGATGGGTATTCTTATAAAACTTGAAGGGACGGAGAGTATGAAGACGGATCGACACCGTAGGTGACTCGACTGTGATGGTTAAATTTGCCGAGTATCCGTCATGTACGGATTGATTGAAGATTCCAGATTGTATCATTTGATATGCCTTAAATCAACTTTTGCTTTATCCCCACGCAAACGTGCACACTTGGACTTCTTGCGACACACGTTTGAGAAGACTCCTATATGGAAAGGAACTTGAGAAGGAAGTCGTATCCTAAAAGAAAGGTAACTCCACTCAATATACCCCAGAAACCCTAAATATGAAGGTACGCACAATATTCTTAACTCTGGCACTCTAGGGTTAAAGGAACAAGATTCTAACTTGACCTTCGGAGGGTTTTTGGCCGGCACCACACCGGTGCTCTCTCTCTAGGTCCATTATTTTCTTTTTGCAGATATTGCTTCGGCTTGAGAGGTGCTTGCAACTCACTGGTGATTTTTTCGGCATCATCACAATCATCCATAGATTCCATACCAATCTCCTCGGGCCTCATAGATTTATTTATTCATTCATGACTGTTTTATCAAGGAGGGCCACGCAGGCTCCATGCAGTGGCAAAGGCCCAGGACTTGGACATGTGCCACCAGGGACACCTAAAACTAAAATGCTAAACTTGTGTGAACAAACCTTTGTACCTTACATCCTTGTTTGCCCAGTTCCCTATCTACTATCCAGCAGATTTGTTCAAGTTTTTGCATTGCAAGTACACAGTCACATACTTGGTGCGCCAACCAACCAATCACAGTGTACTAGAAGGTCTGTGCACAATTTGTACACAACCTCTTTCCCTTTTCCCTTTTTTCTCTTTCAATTTAATGGGGGTTGCTTTAAAAAAAAAATTTAATGGAAATTGAATTTGTGCCTCTTCTCCTTTATATTTGTTTATTGGAGGGAAAAATTACTAGGTGGGAGTGAAATGTGAGTAGATGAAAATGAAAAAGTTTTACTATAAATATTTAGAGTTGTTTACCAAAATATATATATATATATATTTATATTTACAGTTATTTTTTTTAGTCTATTACATAACAAATTATAAAATTATCTACGTGTATTCTTTATAAAAAAAAAATCATAAGATTCATTAAAAAATGTTGTGTTATTAAAATTACATATAAATAATCATATAATTTATTATTTAATAGATTGAAAAGGATAACTTTAAAATATATTTAAAACCAAATAGAAGGAGGAGTGGAGGGAAAATTTGGGTCCTCACAATACAATTTAAGGATTATTATCAAGGTAATGAGCAGTGACAATTTTAGACAAATTGAAACCGAGTAGTTTTGATGGAGCATTATGGGACATATTTTTATGTTCATGTAGATACAAAATGGATGAGTAAACAAAAATAAAATAATATGGTAAGTGTGACATGTTAAGTTTAATAATATGTCATAATTACTAATTTAATTGATAATAATTAATATTTTTCTTATATATGATTAAAAAATTATTTTTTATATACTACTATGTAACCGGCAAAAGGATATTATATTTTGAATGTATACTCTTAGCTCTCTCACAACACATAGGACTCACATACTAGTGGGTCCCACGTGTTGTAAGAGAGTTGATTGTATACACCCAAAACATGACATACCCTTTCATGTAATAGAGTCATAAAAAAAGATATTTTTGTTGAGAACTTTGAATTTCTGACTATTCTTATATACTATGTCATGTTTTGGTGTGTGTGTATAGATATATTGTAAGGGCACAACTTGACCTACAGTCCAAAAATAACTTGGACAGTAGCCCAATAAGCCCACCACAATAAATTTATTAGAGAATGGGTTGGATATTGATCACTCAATAAGTTAAAGTTAATCACATGAGATAAGAAGCAAATGAAATGACTAGGGCAACAAATTATGAAGAAAAGAGGCTCATCGGTCAAGCCCGAAGAATGTATATTTTATATATGTGTGTTTCTTTCTCACTTATACGAATATTTCAGTTATTGGTTACAAAGTCTTTTTCTTTTTTTTCTTTTTTTCTCCATGTATCTTCCACCTCTTGCCATAATTCTGTCCAGTAGAGAATGAGTTGGATATTGATCACTCAATAAGTTAAAGTTAATTGTCATGAGATAAAAAGCAAATGAAATGACTAGGGTAACAAATTATATATAAAATAGACATTCCTCAGGCCCAACCGAGGAGCCTCTTTTCTTCATAATTTGTTGTCCTAGTCATTTTATTTGCTTCTTATCTCATTGTGATTAACTTTAACTTATTGAGTGATCAATATCCAACCCATTCTCTAACAAATTTATTGTGGTGGGCTTATTGGGCCACTGTCCGAATCATTTTTGGGCCGTAGATCAAGTTGTACCCTTACATATATATTACTTTTTGGGATTGAAATTTGGTGCCAAATATCATATAAAAAATATTTTATATAAGAGAATTTAGGGTAGCCTCTAATTTCAATCCCTACAATAATTTGTACAAAATTTAGTATTTGATAGAAGATTAATTTGAAAGGTAGTAAAACCTAAAAATTATTATTATTTTGTCTTTCTTTTGTTCATATTATGCTAACACTGAATAGACTTAAGTTTTATCTTTATGTATTATTTATTTATTTTGGATCTTTGTATCATTCTCACTATTAAATAATGAAAAAAATTCTAGCTCCGTCCAAGCTTTATTTGAATTTTTTTTAAATTAAACAAAACATTTTAACTCATTTAAAAAATATTATAACCATAATATTACCAAACCAAGATAAGATATTGATCACCTCACACACAATAATAATATTCTAAACACACAAAAACACAAAAAATTACGTAAAAATTATTTATCAAAAAAACCATTGAACCAAATCCTAACAAACTCACTTTAATAAATTTGATACAATCTGTTTCCAAATTTATACCTAACTTGAGAACCACATTAAATACATGAATAACAATTCTCTCATTATTATTAGTATAATTGATCTAAAATATTCAATCACTACGAATTCTGCAAGGTTACAACACACAAAATCTTCTCCCATAAAAAACTGACATGTATCTTTCTTTTCTTTTTTATTGTTTCTTCATTATTGTGTGTCTCACAACTAAAACATTTTTTTTTTTTTTACTGCAAAGATAGAAAACTTTATTCAACCGAAAGAAAAACACTACATACAAATATGTCAATCTATTCTTGTCAGCCAATGTAAGAAATTCAACCCATTTGAGTTCATGCGGAGCAGCAAAAGTTTTTCTTATTTTCTTTGTTCTCACACAAAAGCAAGACATTTTTTCTCTTACTTTTATACATTATACAAGTCTAACAAGCAAGACAAAAGCAAGTTCTCTTTGATTTGTACACTATACATAAATTTGTTCCATCTCTCCCTCTTTTGCGCTTGCAATACCTTCCAAGTGAAAATTCTTCTTCTTTTTCTCTATTGGTTTCATGCTCAATTTTAAGATTTTTTTCTTATGTCCATTGGGAAGGATCCTAGTCCAAAACCGTCAAATTCTTTGCAATACTATCAATTTATATATTTTCAATTCATATTCTTTGGTGGATGATAAACGCATTATGATGATGCTGAGATTGTCAGTAGAGGGGTTCGTCCAAAAGACTTCCAATACACGTTCGTTCAAGTTCCTACAGGGTAAGTGAAAAAATAGGGATCCTCTCAAGTGGTCATTGGTGTGAACAAAGTCTTTGATGATAAAGTCAGTGAATGGAACTCAGCAAAATAGAGAGAATTCAGTAATGAGAATGAAAAAATGATCAGTGTGTATGTACCTTGTCTGGGATTTAGCAGGTCCTATAAATAGGCTCTTCTTACTAGCCGTTGTCACTCTTAAATGACTTGAAGGTTCATTTGGTAACGTCTCAGGCCTATTTAATTTGGTCTTAATGGAGGCTCCAACGGTCTCATCCCTAATATCTAACCATCGGGGCATTAAGTACCCGTCTTTTTGGCGCTCTATCCTCGTCTAGGTTGGCTCTCTGGACAACGATAATTGCCTGGTCTATCACATTAGTTCTTTGAAAATTTTAAAAATACATAAGATTATACTTATTTAACCAAAAAAAAAAAATTGCTTCACCGTTAAGGAATAAACTTTTCTTCCATATAAAGAAAATTCAACAATAACCAATTTAATTTTCCTTCTTCACCAAGAAAACCCAAGTAACTAACCTAGACATAATAGAAAATTGAGGCAGTTTCCCAACATCAATTGCTACATGGCATGCGTAAATATGAATCTAATAGGTTGATTGGATGTCTCGAACATGAATCTAATCCATTAACTTGGTATCCCTAATTGATAATGATGACTGCCAAGTGCTAAGCAGTGGTCAGATTCAACATCATCATCACTCATTCGAAGAAGAAGTGAAGCACTAATCTTGTTCGAATATTCTAATTTAGAATATGCCATTCATAACAAGGGTCACTGTTGCATACCCTACATAATAACATCTTTAGTCTTTGTGTTAGACTTTTCTTGAGCATAATTTACTTTTAACTGTTCTCACAAAAAAGAAAAAAGAAAAAAGAAAAAAGAAAAAAGAAGAAGATTTTTTATCAAAGAGGAGGGGAAAAAATAATTACCTGCGAACAAATAACATTTTTTAAAAGGCTAGTGTTCATTTGTTTATTAACATAAGGCTACTTTAGTTTGTTAACTGTGATGCGAATTATGTCCTCAAGTACATGGAAAACCATGCTCGTGATCAAACATGAAAGGGCTTGGTACTCAAAAGCATAGTTATTAAACATTTAAACCCAAATTAGGCCAGTTGGTTGGACCCGCAATCCGGAGAATTAATGTCTAAGTCGATCCGATTATTTAATTGGACTATTTATGTAATTGGGCCGATAAAATTCAGTGAGTTTTTTGTAACCTAGATCGGTGATCTTCACCCAACTAGTTTTGTAATTCCGAACAAATTACATTTATAAGTCTATTGCAATACCATTCTTTACTTCTCTTCTATTTAAAACGAGACAATTTGGTAATTTTCTAGAAATAAAAACTTAAAAAGGAGTAAAAAAGGCTAATTTTCTATATAAAAAAAGAAGAAGAAGATATCCATTTGTTCACTTGTCAACCTAGACATTAAATAGGCCTTTTTTTTAGACATTAATATAATTTTATTTAACAAAGACTTTGTTATAATTTTATGTTATTCTTTTATTTTTTTTGCTTTTTATTGTTTTTTTTTTTTTTTTAGAGAGTTTCAAACCTATGGCGTTCGCTCTAGATGATAGCTCTTTATCATCAGATCAAGACACCAATCAGTTTTTGGTGTAGGCGGGGATTGAATCTCAGATCTCTTATACAACCATCAGAGACTTTATCAGTTAACTAGAATCCACTTTGCTTTTTATTGTTGGTAACTTGTGAAATATTGATTTTGATTTATTCTAGACAACTAGTTTTTTAGACTGATTTTTTTTTTTTTACTCAGTTTTTTAGACTAAATATTAGTTAGTAATTTAGACATACTTTTTTTTTATTTAAATATTTTGTTACAATTTCTCAAACTTATATTTATATTTGTGCAATTTAATCGGTGACCTACTGATTGAATCAGCAATCCACTAATTCCTAAATCGGATTAAACTTCCAATTCGGATAAAATATCTAGGCTGAGATTTATTTATTTATATTTATTTTAGAATAAGCTAATTCATAATTCTGGAGGTCCCACGAGCAATTACTTGGCTTACGGGTAAAGTCTTTCAAGTCTTTGATGGAAAGGTTTTGTTTATTCCTTTGATTTATGGTATCCACATATAAATTCCAGCAAATACAAGAAAAAAACAGTGAGTGCTTTTCTAAGTGCGCGAACCAAAGTGATCGAACTTACGGCAAAACCTCACTCTCATGCCAAAACTTTTTCCTGTGTATGCTTTTCTGGAATGTGCACTGTCCACAAGTTATACAGACGAACATAGATTCGGATCTCAAAGATTCAGTCGCCCACGGACACGTGTGGTGCCTTTCATTGTCTTGAAAGTGTTGTGAGTTGTGAGTTGTGAGTTGTGAGTGCCACAGCTTATTTTACACTTTCTTTCCCAATTTGCTGAAGCCAGTTGTGACTTAAATATAAAGTATCATTAATTTTAGCTATATATATAAAAAAAAGGGTCCCTAATAATAACAAAGTTGTTAATTTTGCTTTTTGAGAAAATGACACTGGCACTGAGTTGGCTGCTTGACTGGAAGAGATGGATTTTCCACCTGGGGTATCACAGTCATTTATTATCCTAAGTTACTTTCCTAATAAGAATTTATAGGTAGGTTTGTCTCATAATTGCTATTTTTTCAATAAAGGGTTTTTTTTCTTTTTTTGTTTGGGTAGAAATAAAGGAAATGTCATTGTCACACAAAAATTGAGTACAAGTGTATAACATATATGGATGCTAACTAATTTTAGTTTTCCTCAAAAAAAAAAAAAAACTAATTTTAGTTGATAAAGTCATAAAATAGTAAAGTATATTTAAACTTGTACCAATTATTTGATATTCGCCAAACCCTACTCACGTAACAAATAGAGAATTTATGAGAGAGAAATTATTATTTTATTACCAAAATAAAAAATAAAAACACAGTTATGAGATTTTTAAAAGAAAAAGTTATTACACTTTAAATATGAGAAGATGTTTCATTCACTTTCAAATTTTTTTGCAAACTATTAATTCAACATTTTTTTTCCCTGTAAAATAGCATAAAGTCCAAAATATAGTCAAAGAAGTCCAAAATTACCCTTACTAGCATATGAACCGATTATGCAAAATGAGATTTTGATACAATGTTTGTGTAAATACACTAGTCATTGTAGCTTATGCAATTTTATTTATTTATTTATTTATTTGTGTTTCTTGTTGGTGAAGGAAGAAAGTATATAATGCTTGTATGTGAAGAGAGAGAAAGATATAAAGAAACAATTAAAAAAAACATTAAGAAAACTGATACTTTAATGAAATAAAGTATAAAATAGATCATTCTAAAAACAAAAAGTATAAAATAGATAATCAAATGTAGGTATTTTGAAAACGACTAACTAAAATAGGAAAAAATATAGGTTTTTAGTCTAAAATAGACATTAATTTTTCCATATTTACCCAACACATACATCAAAGATGAACTAGTTGCCTTTGGGTACCTCTCAATTAAATGTTGGTCTAGCCTACTACAAGGATCCTGCATCGAGCAACCTAAATTTCTTAACAATGAAATATGTTGGATTAAAACATGGATCATGCTAACGGGTGCTCTTAGGGCAGTGGTTAATAATCCATTTTAGTAAAATTTTGACACCACTTTTGTGGAAAATGGAAAAAGTTGTCAAAACATTAATTGTTTTTTTTTTCTCATAAATTTTTTTAAAAAAAAATGGATTATTAACCATTACCCTAAAGGTATTTGGTAGCATTTCCCTTAAAACATACCTAGCTCTAACTCAACCTCGTTGGGTTTTCCAACCCATGTAACTTTAATAACCAATCTAAGCCACCCTATAGAATTAGGTTGGTCAATCCCAATGAGGAAAAAAAGGGATTTCAATTAACTACTTAAACCCATTATTCAATAAATGATACAATTAATGCACTATGTTTAGTATTCAATTTTCATCAATGCTAAGTCTTAAAATATAAATCAAACAAACAAATTTAAATTAATTCTCAAAATCCAAAATATATCAAAATGTTAAAATTTTTAAAAAGCATATGTGTTTTCATAATATCAATATCGTGCGTTGTTTTGCTCGAGTTTGTAGAAAATAGTTATATCATAGGTAGACAAAAGGTAAATAAACCAGGGTTATTATTGTCTCATCAAAAGTTACCTTTCATAAGTTAAATGAATATCAATACCTATCTTTTTAAAAGTAATCAATATACCTATTAATTGGAACCTTCATAAAACTAAACTAAGGTTAACACGGATGAATCTTCGTTTGGAAATCTAGGCAATGTAGAGGGAGGAAGACTCCTCAAAAATATTGAAAGGAATTGGCTAAAAGGATTTGCTAGATCAATTGGCTAGAGCGAGTGTGATGATCGAGCTTAGGCACTCAATGATGGACTTATATTGACATTAAAGATCGAACTTGATGCAGAGATTGTTGTTCTTCTTGCGAAAAATAACCTTTGCACCAACTAAGTAGTGAAGCTTTTACTTATTCATATCAAAAGCTTTTTAAGGAATTTTCCTAACACGATTGTTGATCATGTTTATCGTGAAGCTGATCATTGTTTTGTATAAACCTCTATTTTTGTTGTTTATGATGACCAATTGAATGTGGTGGAGAGACTTTGATAGCTCTTGATAAGGCTGAGTTATTATGTTTGCATTTAATATATTGCCTTAAGTTTAATCACTTTTTAAAACATAATCCACATTTCTATATGAGTGAATTTTAACGGTATTCAAATCCTTTAAACTACATTTTGACAAAAGTGAACTTTATTGGTATCCAGATCCCTTAAACCTCATTTTGACATAAGTGAACTTTAACGATATCTATATCCTTTAACTTATTTATGACCAAAATATGAGAATTAGACAAAATCTTTAAAATTCCTAAATAATAATCCCGACAGAGAGGTCTCAAACCATAACTCTTAAATAATTTTACAATAGCATTAAAACTTTTATTAGTAATATTTTAAAACTCATTTATCATCAATATTTTTTTTTTTACTTACAATTAGTACAATACAAAATAATGATTTTCAAAAACCCACACTCACATTTGTTTTATTTTGTGTTGTTGTTGTTGTTGTTGTTTTTTTTTTTTAAGCACCACATAACTCTCATACCATATATCTCTAACCAAATTTAATGCGTTTTCTTCCATTTTAAGCAGTATTACAATTACAAATTAAGTTCCCAATTTAACCACATAAAATATATCCACAAAATTAATAAAAACACAGCAGAAGAAACTAAAAAAAAAAAAAAGGGTTTTTAGAAAGGCAAATTACACACAGGAAAATTCAAAAATACCATTGCCTTGCAATTGAAGGTACCCACCGTTCGTTCCTTAAGCGTCACTCAAAGCCAACCCTCATCTTCTCTACCTATATCCTTCCTCCTTCCAAACAAAACCCTAGCAACCAAAAAAAAAAAAAAAAAAAAAATCTCAAACAGTATGCGTCGTGAAACGCCGTCGCTGCCAGCACCGCCACCCACAGCGTTGGCACCTGGGTTCAGGTTCCACCCCACGGACGAAGAGCTTGTCATATACTACCTTAAACGCAAGGTTTGCGGCAAACCCTTTCGAATCAATGCTATTTCCGAGGTCGACATCTACAAGAGCGAGCCTTGGGACCTCGCAGGTTATATCTCTGTTGCGTCTTTGTTTTTGTTTCGTTTAAGGTTATGTCTTTTATGTTTTTATAAAACTTCCTGTTCATGTGTTTTATTAGTGTTTTTGAATTGATCACGTGTTTTTCTGATGTGGGTGTTGATCACTTTGTGGTGGGTAATTTTTATTTTTTATTTTTGATTTATCGTAGTATAATTGTTGTTTTATGTATTTTTTGATGGGGGGGGCTATAAGTCTATAATATGTTTGTTCTTATTTAGTGGGTTCTGATTTGCCTGTTTGTTTGTTTAATTAAATTTTTTTAAAAAAAATGAATTGGGTGTTTAGATAAGTCGGGATTGAAGACGAGGGACCAAGAGTGGTACTTTTTTAGTGCATTGGACAAGAAGTATGGCAATGGGGCGAGAATGAACAGGGCTACAAACAAAGGGTACTGGAAAGCCACTGGGAATGACAGGCCGGTTCATCATGAGTCTAGGACGGCTGGGCTCAAGAAAACTTTGGTTTTTCATAGTGGCCGAGCCCCGGATGGAACGAGGACCAATTGGGTGATGCATGAGTACAGGCTTGTAGATGAAGAATTGGAGAAAGCTCGGGCTGGGGCTACTATGCAGGTGAGGGCTGTGGCAAGTTAATGGTTTTATGCAGTTTTGCATTTAGTTGCTGAGAAAGTTTATCAAATGAGTTGAAATGTGAACTTTGGAACTTATGGATTGTGCACTTCTGGTTTGACTGAATGAAAGACTCACCACATTTGGGATTTTTAGTTGATGTTAGTGAGCTGGAGGAGTTAGTCAATTTGGGTCCCCCCAAGTGTGAATCTCAATTTAGAAGTTCAAGGTTGTTCATTTCCTACATTTTTCTCAGCAACTAAAAAGCTTTTTTATTATGTTTTGCCGAATTGGAATTGAATGGTTACTATTATTTTATTAACCTTTATGTTTTGGGTTTTTGTTTGTGTGGAGAAGGATTCATATGTGCTGTGTAGGGTATTTCATAAGAATAATATTGGACCACCGAATAGCCACCGATATGCTCCTTTTATTGAGGAGGAATGGGATGACAGTGCACCGGTTTTGTTTCTGGGGGAACAGGCTGGGAAGGAAGTGGTAGCCGTCCACAATCCATGTGATGTAGAGGCTGGCTATGATGCATATGCTGAAGAGGCTGGTCATGATGAATGTGATGAAGATGCTGGCAATGTTGTATGTGCTAAAGAGAATGGCCATTACGAATATGTTGAGAATGGTTATGTTGAATGTGTTGAGAATCGTCAGGATTCGTTTATTGAAGGGAATAATTTTGAGCAGGTTGGTTATTTTTCTAATTTTGATTATTTTATTTTATTTTATTTTTTTTGATAAGTAAAATTTTATTGAATTAAACAACCCATGTACATCGGTGGTGTACTCAACTTAGGGAGCAGTGCAATCAATCTCTGAAATTACAATGCTCAAGCATATCTAAAAAAGGAAAACAAGGAACATATTGAAAAGTAACACTCCAATCTAGCAAAGTATGAAAGAAAAAAGATTTAATCTCAAAAATAGGCCGTTCACATCCCTCAAAGCTTCTAGCATTCTGTTCCCGCCAAGGACACACATAAATCAATGCAACACAACCCCCCAAAAAGCTATATTTTGATGTATACCAAAAGAACCTTGCCATGTTGTTAACAAATCGAGAACCCTTTGTTGCATAACCCATTGAAGACCAAACAAACACCGCAACAATCTACGGCAATAATACCTCTCTTCCATACAGTATCTGTAGACAAAATCTTCCCTAAGGGAGTAGTACATGCAAAGATTGCTACCCTAGGAGAAACCTTCAAGTGCCACCAACTTCCAAGGAAATGACATGCCATTAGATGAATATAAGGAATGGGCCCACGCCCCTCAAAACCCTGACTCTTGGCTGGCCTCCAACTAAGTTTATCAAGCCCCTCACCCCTCAGTCCTCACTGGCTTAGAATAGATTAAGTCCATAAAAGCAGCCTGAGACTCCAACTCCCAATCCTGGAATGATCTAGTGAATTGAACATCCCAGCGAGTGATCTCATTAGACACTTGCATAACCTTCCCTATTGAAGACTCCTTATCACGACTAATTTTATATAATTCTGGGAAGGCCTCTTTAAGTGGACTAGCACCACACCATAAATCATGCCAAAACTTCACCCTAGCATCATCACCCACATCAAACTGGGAAAAGGTCAACCACTCTCGTCTTATGGATTTCCAAAGACCAACACAATAAGGACCTGACACACCTTTAGGACACTAGCACCATCACTCCCGTACTTCACTTCTATGATACTCCTCCAAAGTAGTTCTCTCTCGGTCTCATATCTCCACAACTAGTTCCTGACAACACTTGATTAAATCTTCTCAAATTTTTGACACCCAACCCCCCATTTTGCAGCGGTTCACAAATTTGAGCCCAATTAACCGGATGGAATTTAGATTCCTCTCCAATCCCTCTCTATAAAAAGTTTCTTTGTAATTCTCAATCCGATTGGCCATCTCCACTAGAATAGGAAAGAGAAAAGAAATAAGTAGGAAAACTTGAAAGAGTACTTATACTTATTAGCGGTCCTTCATTGAAGTGTTGAATTATAGATGCTGAATTACGCCATGTTATAGTTGCAAAAACATTGAGGGATAAATGTAGAGTATAAATAAAAATCAGTTTTTTGTGCTTTGGCCACCTAAACCTTATGAGCACCCTGTCCGTGAAAAACAAAAGAAGAGAAATCTTATAAAAAAGAAAACAAAAGAAAAGAAAAATGGAAACAAAAGAAGAGAAAATTTAGGTATCTTAAATTCAAATATTTACGAGATTGGAATTTCAAGAAAACAAATTATCTTGTAGAATGAGATAAGTACTTTATAGAGACACCATAGGTGTCCAATTCTCATTTATTTTTTTGTAATAAAAGTTGAGTCTTAAAGTACTCAATATTATATAGCAATTTTTAGTAAAGCCTTTTACAATCTTATGTGAAAAGAAGATATCACCCTAGGCAGTAGCATAATCAGCTAGGATCACGCCTCATGAAGTGGTCTCTTGTTCAAATCTCCCCTTCCCCTCCCCTTGGGCCAAAACTTATTGATTAAAAAAAAAAAAAAAGATGAGAGGAAGTATCCAATTAAATGTTATCAAGTGCAAATGATAAATTGAATTAAGAATCTTTCCTCAATACTTCACACACATGTGCACATACGTGTATACGTACATGTATATAAGTGTGTGTAATTCAATTATGTTTTCATACTCTAGTCTGAACACACACACACACACACACACACACACACACACACACAAAACCCCCCCGATAGCACATAGGTCTATAAGGTGTAATAGTTTATTAAATAGATTTAACCTCTATACTCCAATACCTATCTATGATCTTACTTCCCTATTGCTAGGTTCATGGGTATAATAGGAATTGGAAAAAAATTTGTCTTGAGAATATGTGGGCTGGGGTTGATGTTTTCATGGATTCGGTTGAAAGGTGGCAGAGTCTCTTCCAATATAAGGAAGGTGTATTGAGATTTATATATGAAAAGTAGTTAAAAGCTCCAAGTGAAAATTAGAATGTGAATAAGGAAACATCCGGAGGCTAGTAGATTTGTTGGAGAGGAAAGGAAGGGATTTTGGTTGATTGGTTTCAGTTGGAAATCAGTTGGAAGCAAAGTAGAGAAGTTTTTCTTGCTAAAGAGTGACAGAGCCTGAAATTTCTAATTGCATGGCAAGTTTGCATAATGGCTAGTTGTAAAATTCTTAAGGAAGGTTTTGAGAGAAGTTGGAATTAGAGCTGAGTTTTTCAAGAGGTTTTTTGGGAAGTGAGTGTGATCTCTCGAGTTGGATCTCTTTGAGTTTGATGATATAGAGCATTATATTTTGGGTAGTTTGAAAGGCCTATTGAAGAGGAACAATCGGTGGGAGTTGGAAAGAAGTTGAATCTTTTGAACAAGTTGGGTTCTGATAGGTTGAACATGGCTTTATCTGACAAATTTTTAATAGTTGCCTTCACATAGGTGATGGGGGAATTGTGCGAGCTCTGAGATGCATGAGTAGCTTGGTCAAAGCTCAGCTTGGCTTGTTCATTGTGGTGAATGTGCTAAACTTGAACACATTTTAAGGCTCATTCGTAAATGGAGCAAGCTCTAGGCAGTAAGATGCTTGGCTTGTTGGCTCGCTAGCCCAGCTCTTATAGGAGACGTTACAAAGTTTTTGGCCAACTTATAAAGGCTTCTCCTTGTCCATTATTCGAGACATTTAGACTTCATGGATGAAAGACAGTGGGCATGCAATACATTTATTAGCAAAAAAATGTAATTGGCATCACTTCTGATGTGGGATTGTTGATATGGGAGAAGGCTGGCTGGGAATTCCACATCGCAAAGTTGGAGGTAAATGAGGCCTTTCCTTTATGAGCACCTATGCCCCCAAGTGTTTTATGTATCAATGCTTGTCTTTGTGTGGGCTCAAAAACTTTCTTTAATAACAAAAAGAATAACAAATTTTGGCCCAAGTTTCTAAAGCTTGCGAGCCATTTGTGAGCTCATTTTGCTAATCTGGAGTTAACAGTTTGATTAGAGGTTTGGAAGCTTGTTCTTGCTTGAGCTGATTTTTGAGCCTGGGATTTTTCTCTGAGGTTTCTTGGCATTGTGCATGTACTTGGATTGAATGTCAACCAGTTTGGAGGCTGCCAGGCTGGTAAATGGTTAACCCATTTGGAAAATTTTTTGAAGCACGAGGTGAACTTTTTATTATTGTAGTAATGGTAACAGAATATATAAGAAAGTATGGTTCAAAGACAAAAGGTCATCTTTGAATATTTAACAAGGTAAAACTATAAATGAAGAAGCATTGTCCTCAGTTAAATTTGATTTTTATTACTCGTATCATGTGCTTTCTGGTTTGTGAAATTCTCAGTTTTTTTTACCCCGTTAAAGCATGGAAGTGAAAGCAAGCCAACTCACACTAGCTAGGTGTTCAAGTGAGACTTGTGTCATCAGTTATAAAATCTACCTATTAAATGGTGCATGTAATGATATGAACCAGCTGAGTGGTTGGGCCTTTTGCCTACTTTGTTGGGCAAATGGTCTATTTCAGATGTGATAACTTTGGCATGCATAAATTTTTCTTAGATGTTGTCTTGAAACTAGATAAATGGAGAGCTGACTTTATTAAATATAATTTTTTTTGTTGGAGGTGTGCACTTTTAGTGAAGCATGTTTACATCTAATACGTAAATTGGTTCAATTTTGGATTCTTTGTATTAGATTGATGCTAGTCCCTAAGGTTATGTATTTTGTGTGTGTATATATATATATATATATATATAAAGGATAATCCCAAAGGTGCTTTTTCGTTAGTTTATTGTAAGTAGTAATAAGGTGTAATTGGTGTTAGTTGCTACTTGGAACATAAGTTATCACTCGAAGATGTGTTGCACACATCTGATAATTTTGGGAGAGGATTGTGTTTCCTTCTTATCTCCAGAAGATTGCATTTAGTTGAAGTGATATGTGAGGTCGAAGGATGGGAGAGGACCCTTTTTGGAATGACATGTGGTGTTCTGATTTCACATATTTATGTGCATGATGGAAGCAGGACCCTTTTTTTGGCTGGATTTGTGGGTTCTGATTTACAAATGGAAGATCTATTTTCAGATTTATTTTCTATAACAAGAACAAAGAGGTTAAAGTAGCTGATTGCAAGGGTTGGATGGATGGGGTTTTGCGTAAGGGTTTGAGTTTTTTCGAGCAGTTCAAGATTGGGAGGATGAATCTGTTGATGCTATTCTTGAAATGCTTTATGCTGCCAAGGTATGTGGAGTGGGGGAAGACACTAAATTGAAAATTGAACAAGAGTGGTAGATAAGATGGTAGGAGTTTCTATTTTCAACCGTGTGGTTTGTTGAAGAATCAGTTCCCATGTAATAATATTTGGCATTTAGAATTCCCTCCATATTCTTACTTTGTGTGGACTGCAGATAATTTACATAAATGTAATCTAAGAATTATGTTCTTAGTTGGTGTTATATGTGCAAGAAGGATGGTGAAACTGTGCATCACTTCATTTTTCATTCACCTGTGAGTTATGGTCTCTGCCTTTTTCACTCTTTGGAGTGCATCAGATTATGCTCAGATCAGTTCTTGACTTCTTGAGGGTGTAGCATAAAGAGTTGCTCCATCATGCCTTATTTAGGGTCTGTTTGGAATCCGCTTATTTTGCTGAAACTGAAAACATTTTGCTGAAAGTACTGTAGATAAAAGTAAAAGTTAGCTGAAATAGTAGAGTGAGACCCATGAATAGTATCAAAAAGTGCAGTGGGACCTTTGAATAATAGCAAAAATAAGTTGAATAGTAAAATAAGTTGACAAAAATAATCTTTGCCAAATGAACACTTAAGTATATCTGGATGGAAAGAAATAAGAGGGCTTTTGAAGAGAGAATTCCTTGGAGGCAATAAAGTTTAACTTTCTTAAAGTGTTGTTCAGCTGGGTGTTGGTCCATTCTTTGACCTCTTTCTTAGGTTTTCTGTTGACCTTAACTTTAGGCATTGAGATTTTGTTCCCTCTCAATATATTTTTTAAATGATCTCATTTGCATACTACCCGTATCCTTCTTTATCCTCGCACCCTCCTGGGGGACAAAATACCTTGTAATGTATGGAGGAATTGCAGTATGGTGAGAAATTGGACAGGCTAGGTCTATACCACTAGGTTTTTATATTTGATAGTCAGTTTTGACTCTTCCATTTGTGGTTATAGAGAGTTGGAATGTGTTTTCTCCATATTAAATCATGGTTATGCATATTGTTGTCAAAAAGTGAATCTTATCTTGAATCGATATACAAGTTTTTGTGTCATGTATTGTAAAATACATGAACAATAATATTATAGACATAAGATATACATCTATAAAAAGACTTGAATTACAAGCTTGAGACATAATCAATATATGACCAATTTTATCATCATTTATACAATAATATTTTAGAAATTCAACTAAAAAATTTAATTAAGATATATTTACAAAATCTTCAAAATGATCATATCTTCAAGTTATAATGCATCAAGTAGATAATTCACACCATATTAAAATACATCACACCAAACTTGACAACACATGGTATGTAATGCAAATAGTTGTCTCTCATAATCTTGCCAAAATAGAATAGAGTTATAAATTGCCTTCAAACTGATATATATAAGGGGGAAAGTCATCCAATTAAATTCTAACAATCACAAACTAAAAACAAATGGTCTAATCTAAAGTCTCCATCAAACCCCAAATATGAAGAAGAAAAAATAAATCATAATGAAAAACGAAACAGAAATTATTGTTCAATAAGATATACGCCTAACTTGAATAGATTTGGAAAATAAACTTACTAATCATACAATTTATGAGCATTTTTATACCCCCGAACAATTTGAAATTCTTTACAAGTGATTTGATTCACATTCTCTGATATGATACACACCACCCCCATTTCTAACAATTATGGTCACACAGTGTTAGAGGTCCAAGAGTGATGATTATAAAGTCAATACTTGATATGATCTATGGTTAAATGAGTAAATAACTATGGTTGAAATGGCAGGATGTGTTTTGTCAACATGTGAAGTACTTGTGGGGTTCAAGAGATGCCCAAGTGGTTTGAGCCCCTCTTGTGGTGCCAGGGCACTTGCGGTTTGAACCCCACCTGCCCCTCTCCCCCTATACCTAACAAATAAAAACATTTGAAGACTTAATTTGTTTATTCCACGATAGATATTGGTTGTGCTCTTCCGATTTGTGGGTATGTTTATATCTATTATGCCATTAGTTGTGTATGATGTAGCTCCTATACTTAGTATTTCCAGCCTCAATATATCCAAAAAGTATTTTTTACTTTCCAATGTTGGTTGTTTCAGGATACTCAGTCCATTAATGAGGCTCCTCTTAGTGTTAGTGAAGTACCAAGAGAGAATCAAAATGCTCTGGTCGTCTGCAAGAGTGAGAGAATGGATGATTATCTTTCACCATGCTTGGCTAATCCAAGACCCAGCCCACTATTAAGGTATAAAAGAAGGCGTCATAATGAATCGAACTCTAACCATTCAAATGGTTTAGAGACTTCAACTAGGACAAGTCAGGATCATTGCTCATCTACAACCACCACCGCAGCAACACCATTGACAACCACCACCACCGCCCCAGCAACAACAAGGAATTTCCTTTCTGCACTTGTGGAATATTCTCTATTAGAATCTATTGAACCCAAAGATAGTCTTTCGGTTTCTCCTCCATTTGATATTGCTAATCTTGATTCGTCCGTGCCTCCTAGCTGCTTGAAATTCATACAAGATCTGCAAAATGAGATACATAAAATTTCAGTAGAGAGGGAGACATTGAAGTTTGAACTGATGAGTGCCCAAACCATGTTAAACATTCTTCAATCCCGAATTGATCTTCTGAACAAGGAAAATGAGGACTTGAAGAGGAGTGTCCGAGATGTCAAATAACTGGTAGGCGTTTGTTATGTGAGTTTTGCAGCCCTTGCTGGGCTTTTCCCTCTCACATCAGTTGATCTGGGATCATGTATTCTTTTCTAGGGTCAGGAACTTTTTACTGTTGTTCGAACATTTGTTTGTAAGAATGTCAAACTGTAATGTTGTATTGGCTATCGAAGCCTCTGTTCTGAAAAATAGGTAATGTAGACTTCTTGGTTCAAAATTTAAGACTTACACAGTCGTAGTAAAACAATTAGAAATTTTCTTATTTATTAAGAACCCAAGCCTGCAACCGAGGCTCACAGAAAAGAATTGGGTCAATGGCATTGCCCCCACGACCCCATGACAAGTTTGATGGTGATGCACTGCCGTTTTTCTTTTTTCAAGGATATTTATGAATGATGGATTAGCTGAAACTTAAAGAGATGGTACAACTGGACTAGAAGACGTCATAACTTCTGAATCTTTGTTGATAGTGATGGGTTCATCTCCTACAAACTACATGTAGTGCGAAGATCATGTGATAAGCAAGTCTCAATCGAGCGAATTTAGTTGTGTACGTGTAAGTATGCAACTCACTCAAGTCTTGGCAATGACAACTGTTGCGTGTTCTGAAATTTTGAGGTTCTTATCTTGCTTGCGTGCCTTCTTCATGTTACTCACTATCATCAGCTGCAACAACGTAGGCTAACACGAATTCTTTATGACACTGCAAACTTAGGAAAACAATACTTTACATACACCAATGACTCCACTCTACTTTGATTTAAAAGATCATGTGGGGTAGTTGGCTGGTGGCTAGTAATAGATGACTCCTCGAGTAAGAGATTTATGGTCTAAAGTCTAAACTCTATAGTAAAAGTCCAAACCCACCTAGAGAGAGAAAGTCGTCTGTTCTGTTCCAGCCAAAAAGTGCATCAAGTCGCCTTAATAAAATAAAAATAAAAAAAATAGAAGAAGGAAAGGTCCTAGAAATTGTTTACAACCTCATCTTCCTTTTTCCTTATTTGGTGAGTTCCATAATTGAAGATCCAGACGATCAATCCAGTGGTACACATTTCTAGCTTTGACTGCGCCATAAACAATGCATCTCAATTTTCCATTTGAACCCAAAATAGTTTTTAGGATCCTAGATTTTATTGCTTAATTTTTCATATATTTGATTCTAACAAAAAAAAAAAAAAATTATTGTTCATATTTATATGCCTCACACACGGTTTTAACAATTAGAAAAGTCATTTGAAGCTAAATAACAGAGTCGTATATATATTTGAGAGGAAAGTCAATGTATATTATATTCCTATATGTTTCTTCATGATATATATAAATTTTTGAAAACCGTGATACATATATATATATATATATGTATGTATGTATAAAATTTAAACTATCTATTCATTTGAGATATATAACTTTTAATTAATATTATATTATTAATAATCATTCATTCATTTGTAACAGCATCTCTAGATAATATAATCTAACAATAGATTTATCATATTACTCATTCAATAAATCGTAGAACAAAAACAAAAACAAAAAATCAATAAAAAGCAATTGAGTTCTATAATATCAACCAAAAAAAAAAAAAATTATATGTAATTTGAATTTGATTAAATTACAAATCCACGAGATTGTTTATATATCAAAAGTATTTAAAATTAAATGACTTTATATTCTATAGGTTAGTTGAATTTGAATAATAAAAAAATAAAAAAGAATTTATAATAATCACATGAAAATTGATATGACATCATCATTATATTATCATAATTTATTCCAAAATATAGGGAAAGTGATGACCGTTTGATATGTATATTTTAAACAACAGTTTTCAATTTTTTTTAAAACTGTGTGTGAAAGTATTTATATTTTTATGTGGCCGAGACAGTTTCCAGATTTTGAAAAACTCTAAAAAATTTAATAATAACCCAAAAATAAAAAACACTTATTAAAATCCCAATAGTAATCTTATTGCTTAACGGATGTGAATTTCAACCAAAGGTTGTCATTTTCGCTTGTAAATTAAGGCTACTCAGAATTGGGATATTTAATACTATCAATCTAACTTTGACGGATGTGATTACGTCACCCTCCCCCCCCTCAATGGCACATTCTAGAATAACAACAGTACACCGACACCCAACAATTCTAGGTCGAACGTGCTACCTACTCACAAATACTGCCACGTGGACAAATCCGTGGCTCTAACCAAACCAAAACCCAAATTTCTTCCTGACGAAGTATCACTATTTATCGTTTTGTGTGTTAGACTCATTGTTCTTTTGCATTTGCATTTGCATTTCTCTCTCTCTCTCTCTCTCTCTCTCTCTGAGCTCAATGGCATTGCTCTCGATCTCATCGCCTGCTACTATCTTCAGCTTTCAACCTTTAGACTCTGACTGAAAAACTCTGAAAATCAACCAAAACCCTAACCTCAATTATTTTCTTACTCTCTTTCTCTTTTTTCAAATCCCCAATTCTAAAACCCTAATTAGCTCGAATTGATTTGAATTAATTAATGGGCCGTGACGACTCAGCAACCTCACTCGCTCCCGGATTCCGATTCCACCCAACCGATGAAGAACTCGTTCGGTACTACCTGAAGCGCAAGGTGTTAAACAAGCCCTTCAAATTCGACCCAATTTCCGTCGTCGATATCTACAAGTCTGAACCATGGGACCTCCCTAGTAAACCCATCTATCTCTCTCTCTCTTTCTTTTTGATGTGTGGGTTAAAGATTGAATCTTTGTTGTTGATTTTTCTTGTTTTGGGTAAATTTATTTTATAGGCAAGTCGAAGCTGAAGAGCAGGGATTTGGAGTGGTATTTCTTCAGTGCTTTGGACAAGAAGTATGGGAATAGTTCGAGGACGAATCGAGCTACTGAAAAAGGGTATTGGAAAACCACTGGGAAGGACCGTCCTGTTCGTCAAAATTCTCGCACTGTTGGGATGAAGAAGACCCTTGTTTACCACAATGGTCGCGCTCCTCGTGGAGCTAGGTCCAATTGGGTTATGCACGAGTACCGCCTCATCGACGAGGATATGGAAAAATCTGGACTTGTTCTTGTAAGATTCTTGTTTTTGATTATCGTTTCTCTTTTTAAATTTTGTGTTTTTTTTTTTGTTGGAAATGTTTTGTTATGGTGGTATTGGAATTGATTTTGTCTTTTTCTTTATGTGGGTTCCAGTTGGCTCAACTGGTAGAGTCTCTTGTCGGTGAATAAGAGATCTGGGGTTTAAACCCACCCACAATGAAAACTATACGGTGTCTTGGCCTGATGATAAAGAGCAATCATCATGGAGCGGATGCCCTAGGATGAAATTCTCTATCGAATCTATCAAGAAAATTTGATGTCGTTTTGTGGGTGGGTTTGGGTGAAGGATGCGTTTGTGCTGTGTAGGATTTTCCAGAAGAGTGGGACAGGGCCGAAGAATGGGGAGCAGTATGGCGCTCCGTTTGTTGAGGAGGAATGGGAAGATGATGATGTGGAGGCTTTCATGCCCGGTGAAGCGGCTGCGGCTGCAGCTGAAGAAGTGATGGTTGGTGATGATGCTTTTGTTGAAACGAATGACCTTGACCAGGTTTGTGAAATTTTTGCAATTGAATAACTGAGTTGTAATGCAGTGTTATGTGATTGATGGAACTGTTTATTTTGTTGCTATTTTTGAATGTGCTGGATGATAAGATTTGACGCTATTTCTTAGGCATGTGAAATGAGATTCTTTTGGGGACCAAAATAAGAAAGCTTAAATTTTGATGGAAATCCCTTAAAAGTGTTTAGGCCCTTTAGGGAAAGCTGTAAGGACAAATTTGGATGGTGCCCATTATTTGAAAAAGGAGGTTTTAATATGATGAGTTCTGTATTAGTAGCAAAAACTAGAGAAATTAGATTAGTTAAGGTTTAGATGTATGTATAAGCTTTCCATTATATTTAAGTTCAAAATATTGGGAAAGCTTTTCAGAAGCTCCTTCATTTACTGTAATTTTTGCTTTGTTGCACCCCAAACCCTGCAGAAGCAGTAGCCTGGGTATGTTTTTTTTTTTTTTTGGTGTTGATTTCAATCCAGAATCTATGACTTCTTGAACAAAAATGCTGATGCATTTACTATATAGCCAAAGGAAAATTTATAGATGGTTCAAGAGATCTATCTACACTTGGGAAACTGATTGTAATCAAGGTAGAGCAGTTGGATTCATTATTTTGGCCTTATATGTGAATTTGTTGATTATATTAATGTCCCCCTCCTCCATAAGCTGCAACCTTTAGATTGCTTAGTATGACTTCAATATGAAGGTGGGTACACTGTTAATGATGTGCATCCACCATAAATTTGAAGAAGTCTTTAAAATGTATTGATTAGTTGTGGCAGATTGGGTGCTCTCAATTTGTCTTATTTAGTATACATGGTCTTGTTTCTTGCACCTCCTTGCTACAAACACCCCCCCCCCCCCAAAAAAAACACCCACACAGTCATTTCTGAATTCTTAAATTTTGTAAACATGTTTCCCTTTTCCAGAATCTTGAGATAAATATTCCATCTGAATATCCTCCCCCATTGAACTTCTATTATGGGGAAACGAGCAACCATGCTGAGCATTCTGGGGAGTTCATTGAAGATGATCAAAAGCCTATCATAGGCACTGGTGAAACCTTCGAGCCACAGTTTGACCAATTTTTAAACATACCAGAACAATATGAGATGGGTACAAATCCAGTCAAAGATGAATATTATGTTGAATCAAGCAATAATGTGAATCCTGCTGAAGTCAATTTCTCACTTGGAGGATTTGTTGAATCAAGCAATAATGTGAATCCTGCTGAAGTCAATTACTCGCTCGATGAATTCTACATGGATGCTGCTGATAATGCTCCAATGGGTGATGGACTATATCTTGAAGCTAATGATCTTTCGAATCCTGTGGAGGCAGATCCTGAAGGTTTTGACATGCTTGATGAGTACCTAACATTCTTTGATGCGGATGATGACAACTCACAACATTTAACATTTGATCCCTCTGAAATCATGGGGACTGATAACTCTGTTTTTGACCAGGCACCCCAGAAGGTAAAGGATTAATTTTTTAAAATACACTAGCTCGTACCTGTATGTTGGGATTTTGTCATTGCAGCATTTAATTAACTTAACTACTCTAACAGCATGAGAATGGAGGAACTGACCAAGTCTTCAACGAAACTCTACATCTTCCAGAGGCACAAGGCAACAATGATGCCTCATCTTCAAAGCATAAGCCTGAGGCCACAATATATGAATCGGGTAAGATTTATCTTAATATGACAAAATCTCTCAGCTCTTCCAGTCATGTACTTTTGGGTGTTTCTATGTACATAAATATGTGAAGAGTGGTAAAAGTTTGAAGCAGCCATATAATCCCTTGAGACTTGTATGTGGGTCTGGTCTTGTCTTTCCTTCTTCTTTTGATTTTTCTTATTCTTGTGTGCCTGATCTATGGTGCAGATGATAAGCATCCATTCGTCAAACGGGCCAGTCATATGTTGGGAAGCATCCCTGCTCCTCCTGCATTTGCTGCAGAGTTCCCTGCAAAAGATCATGCAGCTCTTAGGTTACACTCTGCTGCACAATCCTCCAGCTCGGTTCATGTCACTGCTGGTATGATCAGAATAAGAAACATGACTTTAACTGGCAATGGGATGGACTGGTCACTTGGCAAGAATGATGATGTCGGTCTCCTCTTGTCATTTGTGCTGCCACAAGCTGACATGAGTTCTGCCAATTCTGTGCCATTGGCTGGCTCACTCACTGGCAAGGGATCGTCTGTAGTTTCACGGTGCTGGTGCTTCTTTTTGTTCTTTTGGGTCCTACTACTCTCTGTGAGCTTCAAGATTGGAAGCTACATCTGCATCAAGTAATGCTGAATTAGTGAGAAAGTTGCCTATGTGAAACCATACAGAATATCCCATCTTGAATATTCTTGGGTTGGTTCATGGTTAAAATTTTATACTCTATATACTGACTAGGACGTCACGGAGATGCAGCTCTGTTTTTTAGTTCGTACTGACTGCCAAACTGATACTTTGTGCTTTATACCTCTTGTGATTTCATTGTAATTCTTACACTGTTTACATTCTATAGTTGCATATTGTGTTATTTTACTGACTACTAAACTGATAATGGGTTATTTCATGCCTTAAATAATTTTATTGATAGTTGTTGCCACCCTCTCTTTTGATGTTGCAATGGTTCTAAAAAGCGAGGCTTAAAGTATATGTTAGCAAGAAAGGTTTTAGGATTTTCTCTTAATAGTGTGAGCAATTAATTAGTGATATGATGCATATTCAAGGGTTAAAAAAGATGTTTAATCTTAAAATTTGCCTGAAACATACACTTTCATTGATAGGGTTTGTACTGTAAACATTAATTGCAACATTATACCATATATTTATTGTGATCCAGTCTTTAATTTTCTTTACATCTTGGGCCATTACGTGGATTTGCTTGTTATGTCTCTAGTCTATACTTTCTTATTGCAATGTAAAATTTGAGCCTGATTGCTTTGAGCAGGTGTTTTAGTTGGGTTTTGACTTTTGAGCTTTGGCTGTTAAGTTTGACTGCTGAGGGAGCCGGTGAAAATAACATTTCAAAGGGATGATTTATATGTTGTAGTCAAGCGTGCAGGCTATGACCAGATTCGTTTACTTTTATGAACTGTAATATTGAGGATGTCTTGTGAATGATGGAATAGCCAGAGGGTTTTAGTGTAGTAGTTTTCCGTCATACACGGCAGTGAGAAACTGGCCTAGAAGAAAAGTTCTCAAGAGACGCCCTTGCCACATGATTGACTTATTGAGCCACAGATTTTTTGCATTGGGGTGAACCATATCCATATTGTGACTTGAACTGAACTATGCTTTTGATTTGATATGGTATTGCACAGTTTTTCTATGGGTAATGTCCCCATGTTTTAATCAGATTATAGTAGTTATTACCTTGAGAAACCTTCTCTCTGCTTATCATGAAGTACTATCGTGTTACAGTATCGGCAACAGAGCTTGAAGAAGAATGATATACAGCACCCAAAGAATACAAGATTAGCTTATTAAAGCACTTCAACAAAATTACAACACAAGTACATAGATGGTTTGTTTCTCAAAAAAAAAAAAAAAAGTACGTAGATGGTTTAGCTGCGAACCGCTCACCCGAGCAAAGCAAGGAATATGCATTTAACGTGAAAGCCCCATGCTTACCACAAAGGACATGATTTCAAAATTCAACAAATGGCTCAACAGTGACTTAATTTGTTTTTCCTTTTCTTTTTTGGGCAAATAACATTGACTCTGCGCTACTAAATGAGAAATTATTTTTGAAAACATTCTACATTAAATAATAGTATAATTTTAATTTTCCATATATCTGTCAACCCTCCTCACAGCTCATTGTGGTAGCTAGCTGTCGCATGAATTCTTCAGATAAAAGAGCAGTCTGATGATGAGTGTTACATCTCTCCAGGAAGCATTGTATCCTCAGGTAGATCACAGAAAGCGATGCCCTGAAAAAATAAATTAAAAAACAAAACATGTGAAGATGACTCATATACTGATGCATCAATCAATAGTTAGAAAATATTACAATATCAGAATATCTACCTCCCCTATAAGGTGTGCCACGCATCTCTTCTCAGCTAGCAGTTCAGCTTCAGTCTGCAAAATAATGGTGTTAGAAAAAAAGAAAAAAAGGTAGACTTGGAACACGCCTATATAACACACCTTCAATCCAATTCACATTATCAAAGGTATCACAATTAGGATATCATTAAAGTTTCCATCAACTTCCATTAAAAAGAATGGGGATTTTCTTCTTTTCATGATAAGTCCTGACATTCCCTTAGTAGATGAAAAGATAGCTCACCCTAGTGATTCGCTCGAGAAGGTAGTCATCAAATACTACATCCTTGACAAACTCATAATCACCATCTCCCTGGAGAATGGGAATACATTTTTAGGGAAAAGTCAATTAAATATTATCAAAAGAAAACTCTGAGCTAAACTTACTTTTGATCTGCATGGCATACTGAAAACAATATCCTCTGCAATTCCATAAGGATTTCCAGTGGTGTAAACCTACAATGGCATTGCAACAATGAGACTGGAGAATTAAAGCCAGTATTTTAACTTGTCTGCAACTGAAGTGACTCAAATAATATCAAAAAATCATGTTTATAATCTTTTATGCTAGGTTGTACCATGTTTGTAATTGTATGGTTGTACAGACAAGTAATGCTACCTAATAGGAATCTTCTAGCAAGTGGGATTCAATTAACTGATTCGCTTCAAAAACCAGTATGTCTTTGATACTAAAGATATTATTGTTTTGGACAAATAGTAAAGGATAGGAAGAAAATTTAGAACATAGAGAACTCCTGAGACTAACTGAATAATTTCTGGTAGTCACTTCTGTAATTTTCATCATATGGGTTGTGCCAAATTATTTACTCCCACCATTAGTTTGGATGAAGATAGTGGATCTCTGACCTTATGGTTACTTGGGATTTCTAATTGGTTCTCAAGAAACTGACAGCATATATCTGTATGCATGCATTTTAACAAACAAAGACTTACTCCTGATGAAAACCAATCACCCTCAGGGGTTGGAGTAATTAAGGACCGTATTGCATCAACAATTGACACAGAAGTTGATGCAGCTGAGGATCTTCCCCATTTTTTAATCAACACACCACCTCTCTGCAAATCAAAACTTGCCTTTAGCATCTGAAAGTGAAACCCACACATTTGATTTTACCGGACTATATATATATATATTAGCGTTCTGAAAATCTTACCTTCTGGACCTTTTCTGTGAACTCCTCCTCTAACCACTTTTGATCCCTTATAACCTCTTTCACAGGAAATCCATTGATTCTAGCATTTAAAAAGTCTGGAACCTGGTAAAGTTACATATAAAGTTTCTTTAGAAGAGGAGTGGGGAAATTTTTCATGTCTTATAACAGAACCTCTTAATAACCTGAGTGGTAGAGTGGTTTCCCCAGATGGTCATATTTGACACTTTGTCATAGAAGACACCTGCTTTGAGGGCCAACTGCATAAATCATAGCCATTATTTAGAATAATAATTCCTTTTGGTCATGACAACTGCTAATCAATACCAGTAATCATTAGCTAACTTTACCTGACATTTTGCCCTATTCTCATCTAACCGAGTCAAAGCATGAAAATTTTTCGCAGGTATATTTGGAGCATTTTTCAAACAAATTAATGCACTGCATAAAAAAGAAACACAAGGCAGTTACAGGCACAGTATGGAACACTTCAATTGTACATCAACCACTAAAATAGTGCCCCTCTTACTTAGTATTGCAGGGGTTGCCCACAACTATCACTTTGACATTACGGGATGCAACAGCATTGAGAGCCTTTCCCTATAATAATAAAATAAAAAGGAAATATAAGAATCAATTCAGTATAGCCCATTGTTGCTAAACAAATATCATAAATCACACCAAATAGTGGTACCTGCTCAGCAAAAATCTGCCCATTTATGTCCAGTAAACCAGCTCGTTCCATTCCAGGCCCTCGAGGCTTTGCTCCTATTAGTAGGGCCCACTCTACATCTTGAAAAACTTCATATGGATCAATACTTATACTTACCTCCCTCAACAAAGGAAACAAGGAATCCTCCAATTCCATAGCGACACCTGCTTGAATTTAGTCATCATTATGGAGATACATCAATCATCATTTTAAAGAACTTATTCTTAGATGATAGTAAATTTGAAGACATATGGTCATACCAATAAGCATAAAACAACTAGAAAGGTTAAAAGTTTCTTTTTTTATTTTTTCCTTTGAGATTCTTAACATTGGAGAATTTATGGTAAATGAATTGTATTTGGTCAAGATAACAAAGCTTGAATTTTTGGAAGTTAAAATCCTTAACAGGGAAAAGCAAACTTTTTTTTTTTTGAAAACTAATTTGCAAATGACTTCCATAACAGGTTCTTTTTCTTGATTTTCTAGCTGTAGTACTAGCCAAATTGGAAGGACAAACATTCATTGCTGCAGATGTATCACAAACTTCCTTTCTGCAAAATGGATGCAGTACCCCTGCTAAGGCAGCTAACAGTCTTCAATGCCAACTTGGTACAACTCAGCTGCACTGTTCTTTTATTTTTATTTTTATTTTTAGAGTCTTATGGGCCTTAAATTCAGAATATCATTGACTTTCAATATTGATTGTCCATTCTGTTTCAAGAATGAACTAGATATTTCGTTTTTCCCTTATGAAAGCATACGTTATTAGAATTCACTTGAAACAGATAATTTCAATGTTAATAACAGGCAGTGCAGTCATAGTGCTGCAATCTAAATGGAAGGAATTTTCTTGTCTAGTACCTCAATCAATCATCATTGGTTTCACAGCAACCCATGTTCTAAGAATAAAGGTAATTGTCTGAAATATGTGTAAAGTTTTTTCCCCTCAGTTATAACTTATTTGTATTGCTTAGGTGGAACAAAACACTGCTTACTGAGTGGTGCAACTAATAGTCTTATCAGAGTATGTTGACTTGAGAAACAAACCTTCAAGAGCTTGGAATGACCTTTCAGATCCCAATAGTTTCAATGCAATAGGTTGATCTGGACCGAAAACCTCACCAGATGCAAGCTGGCAGAACAAACAAAATCAGATTACATGTCTGAAACAAACAACATTTGTTAGGACTAGGTCATAATGTTATTCATTCTGTTATGACTCCTCTTTCCCCCCACCCTCAGCTAAGTATTCTTTCTTGTGACTCAATGCAGTGGAAAATGAAGTGAGTGATTTGATTTATATGATTTTTTCCAAGGGCACCAATAAGAGTTCTGAAGCTGGTTAATAATATATTGGACAGTCAGTCGAAGGCAACTGAACTCAATTCATTTCTTCCTACTGAGTGAGACAATACCTACAACAGAGTTCCTACTTTTATGGGAACATGCTAATGTTGATATGATTATTGGGTCAAACTGTAAGCTAGACTTCTATGTATCCTGTGAACAATCAGGGTGACCTACAGGTCAATATCAACTCAAATGCAATAGAGTCCAGGAAAATTTAAATTAAAAAAAAAAAAAACCACCCAAAAACAGCATACTCCGACCTTTGGATCTAAGAATTCCTTACTTTGAAAAGTAGATGATTTGAAATCATCCCTGCAGCACCTGAGACAGCAATATTAATTAATTTCTTCCAGGTTTTTGTCTCTTCTTCCTGGGGCCACATATTAAAAAGATTTGTTAGCTGTAGTCATTTTGGATTAAACAATGGAAGAAAAGATCTACTGATGAGCCATTACTGCATCAAAACAGCTAAAAAGATCTCAAGGATATGGATTTGCATCTTCTAACACCCCCAACCACACACACAAACAAACAATCAAGATGTTACTAGATTCGAAAATGGTGTACCCCATGTCCATACATAATCTGTATCCCATTATTTCTCATTGTCAGATCAAGTGCCACAATCAAAGGGATTCAGTACTCAATAGAAAATTTTATAATATGTATATACAAAATCAAGATAATGCTCTCCGCACTTGCCTTGAGCAACAATTCATATGCATTGTGTTAAAAAATCCAAGCCAGTAACATTCGTTTCTTCTTTCACCGTTCCACAGTAATTATATTAGCATTATTGATTACCATGATTTAAATGTTACATAATAAAAATAGTAACTTTTTTTTTTTTTGGGGAGTTAAATAGTAAACTTGATTTTTGCAAGCATGTTTCGCACCTCTCACTTAAAATAAAAGATATTTATAGTTCTGGAATAAAAATCAAATTACTGCATGTCCACTAATAGTTATAGACCATGGAGAATTGGGCATATAGAGTTGCTAAAATGTAACTAACCATACGAACATTGATAAAACCCAACTAATTTCAACAACCACCAAAGTTGGAAACAATCTAGTCATGAGGAATGCATTTGCAGAATAAAAATTGCCCCATTGGACTCGTTTTATGTTTCTTGTTAGATAGAATTTCACGATGAGTCATTGGATTAACATAAAAAGACACAAAATTTGAAAGAACTTACAGCCTTGAGATCATAAGTGAGACAGAACACACCAAAGCACTCGGTCTTGGTCTTGGGGCCCTCATTTTGCACTGCTACTGGAGCTTGAACTTGACTGAGAATTACAAAAAGAACAAATAATTTTTTTTTATTATAAAAATGACCCATAAGACTATAAAGAAACTACAATATCAGAGAAAGAATAGAGGGGGTTGAAAAGAAGCTTACTTTGGTGCAACAGAGCAAGAGATAGTGAGGGAGTTTCGAGCTCGAGGGAGTGGTCTAAAAGCACAGCGACGAAAATTGGCGAGACGGGTGGATAAGGAGGAGAGCTGGGATGAGTGAAGATGGGTTTTTGTGAAAGAAGGTGATAGCTCTGCCACTGCCATGGCAGCTGAGAGAGACAGAGAGTTTTCAGAGAGAAAGTGTGAGAGAATGAAAGTTTCAGAGAAGAAACCAAAAAGAAAGAAAGAAAGAGAGAGAGAGACTCAGAGGGTCAGAGAAAACAAGCTCCGTTTAAGATAAGAAAGAAAGAGTTTTTGTAATAGTGAGAGACTCTGGTTGAAGGTATTGAATGGAATGGAGGGAGAGAAGAAGAGAAAAAGAGAGGCAGAGGAAGTAAGAAGAGATATTAGCATAAGGCCCAGCACATGACACTTGTCAGCAAAATGTGAGTCAGGAAATCTCTTTGTACTTAGGCTTTTTTTTTTTTTTCTTTTTTTTTTTTTTTTTTTGGGTGGGCTTGAATTGCAGTTAGAGACTTAACAGTACAGTTTTCTCAAAAAAAAAAAAAAGAAAAAAAAAAAAAAGAAGAGACTTAACAGTACAAGGCACTTTAGGTGGCTTCTGAATTTTGGCATGTTTGATAGAGGAAATATGCGTCCTGTTTTAGTTAATCAAAATGTCATTTATAAAATTAAAAAAAAAAAAAATCATTCTTCCATTTTATTTTGGTCAAATTTTCATTACACTTTATTTTTTTTAATCTCTATTTTATTTAAATATTTTTTTTTATTCTCTATTCCTTTACTCATATTCTTCTTAACTCTATCTCTTTAAGAAAAAAAAAATGATAAAATGTGTTGAGCTTTGAGAGTTACTGTAGAAATTTATCCAAAGTGACTAACCTCATTGGTTGGAGATGCCACGGTAAAGAAAATGATAGTCAAAATGGTTAGAAAAGGAGATGCCTAATCTACAAGAGATGCTTTTAAGATCAATTTTGCAATATGGAGCTGATGATCTTATGTGTGTTTGATTTTGGTCATCTATTCATAGGTTGGAAAATTACCAATAGGGTTCACAGAATCTTATTAAAATCAAATTACAATTTATTAGTTTGTAAGATTTTTAATTGTAAATTTTGGACACTTCTCTTCATCTACCAAATCAAGTTTTATTTATTTATTTTAAGCATGCACTATTTTAAATGTTTGGAAGAGTTCACTAATTTTTGGGCTTTAATCATTTTTAACCTTGCGAAGATGGGAGTCAGAAATAATACAATATTCATGACATGTTAATAATGTGGAAGATCAAGATTCTTAGATACTCTCGGAATATCTAAGAATATTTATGTTAACATCAATATTCATGACACGTAAACAAAGTAAGAAGAAATACTATGAATAGATCATACTATAAATATGAGAGAAATGAGCATCATTTACCGTGGTCTGAAATAACTAAAAAGAAATACTCAAACTTCACCATCGGAGGTTTGTTCAGTTGGTAAAGCTTGAACGTTCCATCCAAAAGGTTTAGGTTCGAGTCCCGTTGCCAACAGTCTTCTTTGATGGACAATCTATAAGTCCAATGTAAGTCTTTTCTGAGCTCTGCAGTTTACCCTGGTTCTGGTATGGAATAACCTCCCCTCACCTAAACTTATGTTTACCAAAAAAAAAAAAAAAAAACTCAAACTTCTGGACTCTACCCCCACAATGTCCTTGACTTTCTCCAATAATTGGTCGCTGCAATCCCAATGCGCTGGAGTCTGCCATATAAATACTTAACAACCAAAGGTTCAAGAAACACGCTGATGGTCTCTTTTACTTTCTTCAACTTGGTAAGAAGTTTTGGTACTCAGCTGTACTTCAAGTTGCCTATCAGTGGCTGCTGAGAATTTCCATTGGGGTTCAATCCTCCTAGTATAATACTACATTGGACCCTCATGTGTCATCTGTCATGTGCGTTGTTTTATTTATGTCATATTCCATTGTATTATTATCAATTGGTTGACCCAACTTACAATATCATTCATTTTCTTGAGTTCTATCCAAAAAAAAAAAAAAATCATTCTACCAAACTTTTTAGTATAGTGGTACTGTTTAATTCTCTAAGGTAAAGATCTTGAATTTGAGTCATGGGGGCTGTTATTGGGTAGTCAGGACTTAGGACTATATAATAATTTTTTCATTATATGTGTATGAATGGCTCATGAAAATATGAAAGTTTTTCAAGTATGTTCTTGAAATGCTAATGAACATTGAAAACTATAAAATCAGTTGTAAAATTTTTAGGCTTCCTCCATTTAGGCTCCAAATGGAAAGTAGTACTCGAGAAATATTTGTCCATATACAAATAAGAGATGTATGGGTTCTTGAGAAGAGAGGAGAGGAGAGCTATTGTGGTCGCTTTGGATTGCTTGAATCCACAATTGAGTATAAAGTTAGATTTAGAAAAAAGGGTTAGGAACAAAGGAGGAGAAAAGGAAAGGAAAACAAAGAGGGTAAAGAAGAGAAAAAAATAAAGTAAATTGCAAGAGATATGAAGAAAATGAAAAAAAAAATGTATATATTATTTTAAAATTATCCATTAATTAATTTATTCAAATTCATTTATGAAATTATGTTTGCAGTTTGTCAAACACTTCAAAAATATAAAATTCTCTGTAACTTTAACTTTTTTCCCCCAGAAACTCTATAATTTAAAATTCTATTTTTTTTTTCAATAATGCTAAACGGGTTACAAACAATATAATATTTAGGGACTCAAAAGTATGGATCAAAATTATTGGAATTGTTTTGTTCAACTAGCTGATTTATATATTTTGTCCAAGAGTGTGATATAGCTATCCTACTTTCAGCTTAAATTATTAATTTGCAGCCAGGCAGAAGCAAACACAAATCATGGTTCTGATCATTATTGACCTTCCATTCATCAAACAATTTTTTGCCCCTTTGATTTATTGGTTGCAATCCAGCTTTTAAATTTCTAGTTCAAGACGAAAAAAAAAGAAAAAAGAAAAAAAAAAAGAACCTTACAGTTACAGATATGATTCATATGAACCTTCCATTCAAAGCCAATAAAAAAAAAATGAAAAAAAAAAAGCATAACATTTTCCAAAGGTGTTCCCAACAGCCAAAATCAAAAACTTAGACATCGTGTTGATGCAATGATGTTGAAACCTGGAAGATTTTAGCGTACAATAGATATCGACAATTGAGTGGCCAAGAATGCTTGGTTGTGGTGGTGATTCTGCTGTCTTTTTTTTTCTTTTTTTTTTGAGAATGATGATTCTGCTGTCTTGTTATAAAATACAAGTACGTTGCTTTAAAGAGGTCCATATCTCATTTATTCACATGTCCGTTTCAATGTATTGCTAACCATGCGTAATAAATTGTCTTGGCATTTTATGAACATTTCAAATTTATATTGTTTATTTAACAAATAGTTAAATTTAACTCTAAGTTTAAAGATAATTATTAAACGAGTTAAGTTTAAACATAATAATTTATTCATAATCAAGCTCTTAAACATGAGACTCGATATAAATATATAGAATATTGTATATTTTATATGTATATATTTATAAAAACAATTATATAATTAAATTATATTGTGTAAGTTTGAAATTAATTTAATAAAATATCAAATTATTATTTATAAGTCATTGATAATATAAATAGTCAATTTTGTAATAAAAATTATATATAATTTTAATAATATAAAATTGGTGAAACTAATTTTTATAGGTTAATAAAAGAAAATCATTCTATCTAATTAATTCAAACAATATCGATTTCAATTATAATTTAAGATATGTGAAGGATTTAAAAAAAAAAAAAAAAAAAAGTGATATGTATGGGAAAAGTTGAATGTTGAAGGTGCAAGTATGTGGAAAGGAAAAGAGCACGAATACATGCTTGGGAACCTGAGGAGAGAGCGGTAGCCCGTTGTGCTTAGAAAGTCCAAGGCAGCCCAATTTGCAGTCTAATGGGCCCATCAGTCTGGGTTCTGAAGTATAATTCTAGAAGGTGATGGATTAAATGTTTTGAGTCCATTAAAGAGCCCCATTAATATTTGATAATTGATACTCCTCCATGGACCATCAACCTAGCACTGAAGACATTAGGGTGGCTGTGAAAACAGTTTCTGAAAATTGGTGTGCTAATTTTGGTTCAAAGAAATTACTGTAGCAGCCCATAACTTGATTCAATGGGCTTTCTCTCGTAACAGGTTGGACTCATACCCATCTTGAACTTCCGGGCCAATTTGTGACCCGCAAGTCTGTGAAAGGTCTTTTAAGTGTGCTTCATGAGTGAGCACAGAATTATTATTGTATTTTTTTTAGTCAAGACTCAAGAGATTTCAATTCATATTTTGTTTTCATTCGGTAATAATTGTGAGATTGGTTTCGCCCTTTCACAATTATAATTGAAATCTTATTTTTAAAACACGATTTTAAACGTGTATTTTATAAACATAGTATGTAACTATCGTTACTGTAATTATAATAACATCAATGATATGCACAGCATGTAACTATCGCCACTGTAATTATAATAAGATCAATGATATGACTTATAGAAAGACGCTAACAAATTTCTATCTGTTTCAGCTCATCTAGTCTCCAAAATCGATACAAGGGAATTAAGATTTCTAGAGTTTTTAAGTATCTTCAAGGTGAAGAGTTTTTAAAATTTTATCTCAACCATTTTAAAGTAAATGAAATACAATTTGTTCATATCATCAATCGATAGATATCAAAATAGTTATATAATCAATGTTTATTTCAAAGTTGACAGTGGGATAAAATCCAAAGGGTAAGGGACTGTTTGGTAGTAGAATTTAAGTATTGATGTTCAAAATAATGTGAAAATTATAGTTTAAAAAGTGTTGTGAAAACATGTGTTTAAAGTATTTATAATGCAAAAAATGTGTTTAGTATCATATTTCTAATAACATATTTTTAAAAGTGAAAAAATATAATTGTGCGTTTAATATGTGTATGTATCTTTTTTTAAGTGCGGACTCATATTTAATATTTTGTTTAATGAGCTCTATTTTCCTTCGGTCTCTTTTCTCTTCTCTTCATTTCTCTCAAAACCCACTGCTCCTTTGTCCCTCTCTAAGATTTTGATCTCTCTCAGTGCTCTCCCAGGTGACCATACTCCAAGCTTTCTTCTACTTCTCCAGACACTTTTATTCAAGCCCCCAACCCTTTTAAGCTTCTCCTTTTCACCATGAAATTGAGGCACCCTTAAAGAGAAATCATTTCATGACAGCAACAAATCAAAACAAGAGCAACAAGTCAAAAATTACAGTTTTGGGCGAATAAGCACTGTGTTAGAAATTAAAATTTTATAAAAACTAGTAATTCACATAAATATTTTATTGGGTACCTTCAAATTGTAGAATTTCAAAGAAAGCAACAGTAGAAAGTAAAAGGAAAGATAGAAATGCATCACAAACTTACAGAAACTAATAATTGCTGCACTTCTAGCCAAAAAACCACCCAAAAAAAAAAATCCATTTCATTCCCCCCCTCCCCCCGCGGTCCAAAAACCACCTTAACCTACTAGAGTCCAAACTAAAAAAAAAAAAGGGCAAAGATTTGCTGCAATAATGGTTGCAGCAAATCTTGCATAATGGTGATGTGTCAACGTATATAGTAGATACCGGTTCAGAGCTTTCCCTTAAACCACTTAGAGCATCCACATATGTGCAAAATTTTTTACATTTTACATATCTAAAATCTACTTTTTCTATTTTACACACTTATTTTTATAAAACACCCACATTAGTTTATCTATTATACACATTTATTCAAATAAAATATTCATTTCTTTAATATTGTGAACAGTAACCGTGAGAGTGAGGTGAGAAAGGAAATGAGAAAAAGAGAGTGAGAAGAGAAAAAAAAAATAAAAAAATTATTTATACGATGAACAATAACCGAGTATATATGCAAGGTTATTGTTCATTTACAAGATTATTGTGTATATTTAGATATTTTTACAAAGGCTGATGTCGGGAGTTTTAAGTTAAAATGTGCAAAATTGAATATTTTTTATATTTTAAAAGACTATTCACAAGTTGGTGTGGTTGTTTTTACTCTCGTTAAGCCACTTACTCTAGATTGTTGGTTGAAAAACGTACCAGCTGGATAGCTATCTATCATGTACCTTGACACATCACCATTATGCAAGATTTGTTGTAACTAAGGTTGTAGCAAATACTTGCCCTTAAAAAAACACCTTAAGCTACTACGAGGTAGAGTCCAAACTTTAAAGAGTTGTTGTGACTTGTGAGAAAGGGGGAGAGAGAGAGAGGAGTGTAAGTGAAAAGAGTCATTTCATGAGATTACGCAGAAGAGAGAAGGCGTGAAGAAAAAAAAGTGGAAGAAAAAGAAAGAGGTGTGACAGAGGGAAACAACTGTTTCAGTTATGTTTTGTCAAATCAGTGGGTCTCAGGATTTTTAATATATTTAAAAAATTGACATTACTCAAAAATAAAAACAAAACTAATTTAGATGAGTTTTCAAAATACATGCTTAAACACTCTAAACTGAGAACTGTGACTCAAATACTCTTTAATCAAACACATTTTTTCTTTTGAACCATAATTTTAAGTGTTATTTGCAATTAATTTGTTACAAATTTTTCAACCACTCACCTTTAAATGGATTGATACAATAGCTTAAGAACTTTAGGAGTCTATTTGGTAGAGTGGTTCAAACCCACATTTTTAGTTTTTAAATAATCTTACACATATTTCCACACACTTTTTCACTCATATATATTTCAAAAAACTACAAATAACATTATTCAAACCCCTCTTCCAAAGTTTCTGTATTTCGAACCCCAGAAAAGGACCGACAAGAGTGCTACTATTCAACGACGAAGTGAGAGATTCCCTGCAAATGCCATGTGAAATATTCATCAGGATAATTGTTTGCTAGTTGCCTTTGGATTGTACAGCAGTACTGTCGGGAAATTGTTCATGATTATAATAAGGGTTTTAGCTATGAATAAAAAGGCATGGGCAGATCTAATACAAATCTTCTGAAGACTCCTCTCTCTCTCTCTCTCTCTCTCTCACACACACACACACATTTTCACTTGTAAACCTTTTCAAATTCGAAACTGTTATCTTTCCTCATCTCAATTATAATCCTTTGGCTTCTTCAATCGATCAAGTGCAATTCTCTTGTACCTCACTAATTCTCAACTTTTCTATTCAAGTGTTTGCCTTCAAGTAAGTTGATTATCCATCATTCCGTAATTTTATTATCTCTTTTCTTTATTTTCATCAATATTATATTATTAAATTTTGCTATAGTATAATTTAGTTCCATGCATTTTTTTTTTTGTTGGCTAAACATAATTTTGTTTCATATTGTGAATTGAAACTACAATGCCAAAATACGCTTTATCCTTACTCGAGTAGCTTTTAGTCAAGTAATTATATAACATTACTAAGGGATGGAACCATAATTTCAGCTTTGGAAAGGACAATGTATGGATAAAAAATTTCTTGGAATTTAAGAATAAAAAAGTATATTAGGATTTAAAACTAGATTAATACATAAAAATAAAAACTAACATCCATTCAATATTAACAAAATATAAATAAAAAAGACTCAAGTTTATTGCTACTCAATACATTTCTAATTAATCATTTATCAAAATAGAAGTCAACATTCTTTTAAATCTTGGAAATCATAGATAATTAATTTTGTACTAAATTTTCAAAGTTATATTATCTTTTGTTGTGAAGCTTTTTTTTGTCAATGTTATCTTTAGAAAGTTATATTATTTTTTGTTGGTCCAAGATCACTTTAGAAAATTATATTATCTTTTGTTGTGAAGCTTAGTTTTGTCAATATTTATATAAGGGGTAAAAATACTCATTCTATAAAAAGAGTAAATACAAGTACAAGTATTTTATAAAAAAAAGAAGAAGTTGGTAGTGCATTGATCTTCTACTCGATTCTTACAATTCAAAAATAATAATTGAACAAAAACATTTACTTGCCTTGGATCTACTGCCAATCCATCAATATTAATTTTGAGGGGAAAAAATAATATTAAGTATATATATTGACATTTTTTTTAAAAGCACACATATGCATCTTAAAGGAAAGAAGCTACCTTCAAATATAAATACAAATTTTGAAGGTCCTTACCCTTTTATTTTTTATTTTTTTTTGAAAGGTTACCCTTTTATTTCTTGGTTTGTCCTTAATTTATCATAATTAGGAATAGATTCATAAAACACCAAAAATATAGAATATAATTGTTTCTTAAAAATATTTATGTTGAAACTTGAAACTCTTTTCCTTTTCCTATTTTTTTTTGTGGGAAAGGGAGGACGGTCACACTTCATCATGGACCAATCGACCAACCCCATTTTGGTTTATTATTATTATTTTTACATCTTTATGCCAATTCAATTCTTGGGGCTAGCTAGATGTATCCTTGGGACTAATTATAAATATTTTATTATAAAAGATCAAAGACAAAGCCTCTTGTCCTTACATTGTCCGACTCTGACAATAATGTTGTGAGATGCATTGCATGGGAACTGTTGTCACATGTCAATACGTTAATTCCAATCCTTCTCAGCTCATCTAGTCACCACTTTATTTGTCATTTTGAATCATTAAACACAACATAAAAGACGGGTGCCTAGTGCCTACGATTAACTAAGGTATCAAATTCGAATTATCTACTTACAAGACACCATGACTTGGTCCAAATCGCCCTGTTCTTGTTCTAATCAACGCCAATGTTGGAGCTTGGCTAACACAAAAGCCAATAGCAAACCATATTTAACCCACATCAATATACACTCACACAAACCCAAGGTTTTATCTAAAGCACATTTCCTACATCTTATTAGCAAATTCATCAAGAAATGTCAGCCGCAAAAGCATGGAACACCACCACCAAAGAAGACTCCGGCAACCCTGGACCGCCACACTATCCGAAAAGTGGGTTCGACCCACAAACCGGAATCTATCATTCGATTAATAAACTTGGTGACCAACATCAAATCCCCACTAGGCCAGACCTTGACATTGCTACATATGTGCTATCTCATTTCCCACATCCCCACCAAGCAGAGTCAAAAATTGCACTCATAGACTCAGCCACAAATCAGCAGGTCAACTATGCATGGCTCCAAAGATCAATTCGTTCACTTGCTAAAGGCTTGTACCATACTCTTGGGGTCAGAAAAGGTGATGTGGTATTTGTATTGTCACCAAACTCGCTCTTGTACCCAACCATATGCCTTGCAGTGTTCTCAATTGGTGCAATATTAACCACAGCCAACCCACTTAACACCAAGTCAGAAATAGCCAAGCAAGTAAGCGACTCAGGCGCCAAGCTAGCAATTTCAGCACCTGAAGAGCTTCACAAATTGGTCCCAACTGGGGTGCCTAGAATTCTAACATCAAGAAAACCCATCAAAGATTCGTCGTCCTTGTCCATTGAAGAATTAATTGAAAGCTCTGATCATTTATATCAGTTGCCACAAGTCAAGTTGGCTCAGTCAGACACAGCAGCTATACTATACTCTTCTGGGACTACTGGGACAAGCAAAGGTGCGTCTTGTTAGTACAATCACATGTTTTATTATGACTAGGGGCGGCTCCACTTGGAGCCCAGGGGGTTCAAATGAACCCCTGAATTGGACCAAAAAAAATTTATTATAATTTTTTTTATCTTCACCCTGAATTTGACCCAAAAAAATTATTATAATATTTTTTATCTTATTTTTGCTGTTTGACACTTAAAATAAAAATTTGAATACCCTAATTTTATCAACTGAAATAAACTTAAATATAATCATCTTAATTCTTAACAATATCTTGATCTTTTTAAACACAAAGAAAAATCTCAATAGAAAATCAAGTTGATCTCAAATTTAGGAAAAAATTTTAATCAGCCCAAAAATAAAAGTAGAATTTGCTAATCTTAAACCTTAGAAAAAGCTCATTTAGATCTTAACAAATTTTAAATAAATCATTCAAATGGAAAATTAATAGATGAATGATTGTTTGACTATGTACATTGAAACAGATGTAGCTAATAGGATTGATAATTAAGATATCATGTAACAATTTCAAAATATGAAACATTGTAGAAGATAATTGTAAAACTTTATGTATTACGATTTTTTTTTGTGATGTCGATATATTTAATTTAGCTTTTGTTTAAAATTTGTATAATTTATGTTTCTTATTGAACCCCTTAAAAAAAATCCTGGAGCCGTTACTGATTATGACTTACTATTTATTTCTAGCATAAATATTTAAACAAATACTTAAAATATATGTCTCTTTTTCTTAATAGTTCAATAGTTACAATGAGAGGGTTAAAAGTTTTTGTCGAAAACATCAAACAATTTCAATTGAGTTATAAGACTTTTAACTATTATGTCTTGAATCAAGACATATCAATTATCCTTAATTCAAGCATAATAATAACCCATTACGTTAATTATTGTCTATATATACCCTATATTGGATTTTGACAATACACAATTCAAATACTAAAAATATAGTTACTAAGCATATTTTAGTGTAGGCTCAAGCTTTTGGACCAAGGCCATGTTTATTGCACACAATGTGTACAAATATGCACAAATATGCACTACCCAAATACAAACGTATTTTTTGTAAAATACACTGTGTGCACTACTTTTTCTCTGTGGACCAAACCACATGATAATCATTTATTCTTTTTTATTTTATCAGGTGTAGTTCTAACACATGCACATTTCATTGCCGATGTGGCATTTCTGAGATGGACTGTGGACGTAAGCTCAGCTCAAAACGATGTGTTTTTGTGTTTCCTTCCTATATTTCACATCTACGGCCTTTCGTTTTTCGCGTTAGGATTGTTTTGTGTGGGAACTACTACGGTGGTGATGAAAAAGTATGAGTTCCAAGCTATGCTTCAAGCAATTAAAACACACAAAGTTAATAACATACCAGCTGTGCCACCAGTGATACTTGGGCTAGTAAAGTACACGAGCAAAGCAGGGTTTGAGTCTGAGTTATCGTCGTTGAGAAGGGTGACCACAGGGGCTGCACCATTGAGCAAAGAAGTAGGTGATGGGTTCAGAAAAAGGTTTCCATGGGTGGAGCTAAGGCAAGGATATGGACTAACAGAAATCTGTGGAGCAGCAACGTTTTCGCCAACTCACAAAGAGGCTAAAGCTCGTTCGGGGTCATCAGGAATGTTGATTCCAAGCTTTTGTGCTAAGGTGGTTGAAACTGAAACAGGAAAGCCCTTGCCACCTTATAGGGAAGGAGAGCTGTGGCTGAAGAGCCCTTCTATTATGAAAGGTTATTTGGAAAATGTGGAAGCTACTGCAGCGACAATTGATTCAGATGGGTGGTTGAAAACCGGTGATATTTGTTATTTTGATGAGGATGGGTTTCTTTTCGTTGTGGATAGAGTTAAGGAGCTCATCAAACATAATGGGTATCAGGTACCTTAACATTTTAGCACTAATTCAGTTTTTAACTTTTGTGATACTAGGAATACAATAAATTTTATTACATAAGTCTCACAAATTGTTTTGTCATTAATTATATAAAAAAAAGAAAAAGAAATTTAGAGATTCATGTTATTAAAGTGGCAACATTCTATCCATTGTCACGAAAGTTTGTAAATTTTAAAAAAAAGATTTACTAGTAACTTTAGCATTTTTCTTTTAAATTAATGGTTGAAACTAAGAGATTAATGGCTTAATTACTCCTACTTTGGAAAGCAAAATTTGACTTGGTTGATGCTAAATGAAACAACTAATTAAAAAGGATACCAAATGGTATTTTGATTACTCGACTGGTGCTCAATGTGTATGCAGGTGGCTCCAGCAGAACTGGAAGCAATACTTCTGAGTCATCCTTCAATTTTCGATGCAGCAGTTATACCGTGTGTTACTTTTACAACTCTTTCACTCTAGCTCTGTCTATGACCCTATGTTTCTCTAACAAAAAAAATTTCAGGCTGGAAGATGACGAAGCAGGACAGATACCAATGGCATACGTGGTAAGAGCAGTTGGTTCTGAGCTCAGTGAAGGCCAAGTGATTAAATTTGTGGCTGACCAGGTTTGTAATGGCTCTTCTATCTTCTTTCCTCAGTAACCATCACTAAACTCTTCTGTAATTTATGTGTATATGTGACTTTCAGGTGGCCCCATACAAGAAAGTAAGAAGAGTCAGTTTCACTAGTGCCATTCCAAGGTCAACTTCGGGCAAGATATTGAGAAAGAACCTGGTTTCACAAAGCAAACAGCAATTTAATTCCAAATTGTAACAGTTATCTCTTCTTTTTTATTTTCTTTGCTGCTCGAACCTAAATAAGAGCTTCAAGAAATGAATTGATCAGGCATGATATTTTCAGAAGTCTAGAAGATAGGCCTCTAGAGGTCAAACTGTATAATGGTTTGTTACTTTGTATTTGTTAAATATTAGCATTGATACACCATGTTGAATATGCTATTATAGATGCGGAAGCGAAAGCATAAAGTATAGAACACAATAACACAAGAAGATTACGTGGTTCAGCCTAACGGCCTACATCCACGGAGGAAACCCTAAAGGGCTACATCAATAATATATTAGAGTGTAGAACAAATCCTGTGTTACAATGAACCATAACATGTGTATATATATAGTAGACTAAACCCTAAACTAATAGACTTCTAGTACAAGTAGGAAACTTGGCTTACACACAAAGTAGAATTAGGCTTGAACTTATGCTAATGGGCTAATATATCTCTAACAGTATTAATAAAGTTCAAACAATTTCGTTTGCCTGCCTAATTTGCAGTTCCCAAATGTGACAAATGATTCTTAATTTATGATGTGGTCAATTATAAATAATAGAGAAAAAGTGATAAATTCACGTAAAAGTAGTAGACAACCACTAATAAGTCATAATATGAAATAGCCATTAGAACAAGGATAACCATTTTCTTCCATTTGGCGTAGAATTGCCATTTACATCATGTCTCATTTTAGAGTAACGATTATCTAGATCTGAAGGAAGAAAAGAAATGCATTTTATATTAAAATGCACTTAAGAACTAGTGCTTGACCTATAGAATTTTTTTTTTTTTTTTAATGAAAGAAAAAGCACAACATGTAGAGGACCATGGTGTATCAAAGATCTTTCAAATTATATGTAAGAACTAGTTGGTAATGCACATGAAAGTTTAACATAGTGTCCATTTTGCCCATGATTTGGGAACCCAAATGCATGATTCTAGTCAAAACGTAATATTTTAAAATGTTTGGCCCTGCAACATCAGTGAGATTTTGTTTTTCAAAACTGCAGAGATTTTCACGTTTTAGAATAAGCAACTTCTAGGAGCTTTTCAAAATCGCGCAATTTGTAATCTTAAGTTATTGCAAATTTTTTTCTTAAGAAATTAGAAAACTTCAAATAGCCCCAACTCTATACTTAAGGGCCAAAATACTAGCTTATTCTTCCCAATAGGTATATATCTCCTTTGTTTTCCCAGCTCATTCGTTTTGTACTCCTTCACAACAATGCCATCTCTCTACTCCTATTCTGTTTATCCTCACCAATCTTTGTTGAATTTACCTCCAAATCTCAAGTAACCATTCTTTATTACCCGTCCCCTGAATTTAATTATTTGATAGATTTGGACTTATTGCAGGGTGATTAATTGTTTGTTGTTTTTCAGGCAACCATTATAATAGGGAAGAAAAGACATGCATTTTATACGAAAATGCAAATTCAGAACCAGTGCCTAACCAATAGTATGCTATTCAAAGAATAAGAATGCTTAGGTAATATTAAAAGAATAATATTCTTTTAATAACATTATTACCTAAGATAATAAGCATACTATTAAAAGAACTAGCCGATATCCCGCGCGATGCGCAGTGCAATTTGATAAATTTTGTAAGAAATTATTTTTGACCCATTGATTTCATGAATACTATTATTATTAGTCACACTTAATCTATGAGGTTTTCTACTAAAACTAAATTCAAACTAAATACATTGGGGGGAGAATTCCTTAAATTCATGCAACCAAGAAATGTCACCAAATCATAGTGAAATTGTCACCTACAATTTAATGCCACAGTGATGCAATAATATCACAATTTAACCTCCAAATTTTAATTGAACTAAAAATAGCCAAAAATAGATCTTACCAAGTATATGTATCATACAAAAAACCAAAAATATAAATTGACACATAATATGAAAAAATAAGCCTATATTAATTACAATGCTACATAAGTAAAACCGTATACATAAAATCTATAAAAAAAAAAAAAAAAAAAAAAAAGATATTGTGAGAAAATTAGGGACGTTTAATTTTTAAGTTCAATGGAAATGAGGATTTATATTGGACAAATTTGGAGACAAATAATATCTACCCGATTCATTGAATTCGACTCTTGCAATACTGCATTGAAGTTGGTCTTATGCAGAAAATTGAAAAGTTTTTTGGATTCCTACATTTCCTATGATTTTTTAGATCCATCTGTATCAATTCAAAGCATGTAAAGTTATAAATGTATACAAATTTTTTGAATTTTATTCCTACATTTCCCATGACTTTTTAAATCCATCCATATCAATTCAAAGCAAGTAAAATTATAAATGTATACGAATTCTTTAAATTTTATTAATACATTGAAATAAATGCATTTGTCATTACTTAATAGTTTGACATAAATGCTAAATTTAGATGAGGTGGATACTTTCCCACATGAGGTCTCTGCTTATATATATATTGATGTGGAGACAAATAATATTTGTCCAATTCAATGAATTCGACTCTTGCAATTTTGCATTAGAGTTAGTTGTGGGGTGTCCAAGGATCGAGAAGAATAAGAGGCGAGGTATCATGCACCAACACATCTATAAAAGCGAATCTGACCCGAGGAGCTTGTGTGTGTGTGTGTGTGTGTGTGTGTGTGTGTGTGTTGATATGGAGACAAATAATATTTGTCCAATTCATTGAATTCAACTGTTGCAATTTTTGCATTGAAGTTAGTCTTATGTAGAAAATCGGAAAAAAAAAAATTGATTCTTACCTTTCCTATGACCTTTTAGATCCATTCGTTTCAATTCAAAGTATGTTAAGCTATAAATGTATACAAATTCTTTGAATTTTATTCCTACATTTCCCATAACTTTTTATATCCATCCGTATCAATTCAAGCATGTAAAGTTATAAATGTATACAAATTATTTGAATTTTATTCCTACATTTTCCATGACATTTTAAATCCATCTGTATCAATTCAAAGCATGTAAAGTTATAAATGTATACAAATTCTTTGAATTTTATTAATACATTGAAATAATTGCATTTGCCATTACTTAATAGTTAGTCAAAATTTGTATCCACTTAAAAAATATTAAGTGGTGTAACATTGCTTAAAGCTACACCTGGTGTAACTCTAAGTATTGTTACACCACCCAATACCTTATTATATAATTCATATTTTGAAAATCTCACCGTTGAATTCCATGATCTATATGTTTTCAATATATATGCTAATTTTCATGTCAATTGGATGTTATTTACCATTCGATCTATAAACTCATCTTTTACACATTATTTTAAACTACAAAAACTTGAATTTAAACAATTGATTGATGACATGGCTATTAATCTTTAATCACCTCAAAATTTTGCAAGTATGGAGAATATACAAAGATAATGTAATCTAATAATAGATTTGTCAAAATTCGCATCCAATTAGAAAATATTGAATGGTGTAACATTGCTTAAAGTTAAACCTAGTGTAACTCTAAAGCAATGTTACACCATCCAATAACTTATTATATAATTCATATTTTGAAAATCTCTCCGTTGAATTCAATGATCTATATGTTTTTAACATTCATGCCAATCTAACGGTGGATTTTTCAAAATTTGTATCCATTTAAAAAATATTGAGTTGTGTAACATTGCTTAAAATTAAAGTTACACCTAGTGTAACACAAAGTAATGTTACACCATTCAATAACTTATTATATAATTCATATTTTGAAAATCTCACCGTTGAATTCCATCATCTATATGTTTTTAATATTCATGCTAATTTCCATGTCAATTGGATGTTATTTACCATTTGATCTATAAACTCATCTTTTATACATTATTTAAACTACAAAAACTTGAATTTAAACAATTGATTGATGATATAGTTATTAATCTTTGATCACCTCAAAATTTTGCAAATATAGAGAATATATGAAAATAATATAATCTAACGGTGGATTTGTCAAAATTCGCATCTAATTAGAAAATAGGCGTAAATACACTTTTAGTCCCTACATTTTGACCCGATTTCTATTTTGGTCCCTACATTTTATTTTTACCACTTTTAGTTCTTAAACCAATTAGCGTGTCTCATTTTAGTCCTTTCCGTCAGTCAACTAACAGAAAATGCTGACGTGGCTAACGGCACAGTAAAATAGTAATTAAAAAATATTTTTTTACATTAAAAAATTGCCACGTCAGCATTTAAATTAAAAAATTAATTTATTAATTTTAACAAAATTAAAAACAAAAAAATCACATTAATTGAGATCTCAGATTGCTTGAACAAGAACACAAATCCAGATTAAATAACACAATCCCAAAAATTAAAAAAAATTAAAAAAAAAACAACAACAACAACAACAACAACAATCAACCATTCAAGACCGAATTCTCCCTCAGTCCCAACCCAAACCCAGCCCTCTTCTTCATGCTCAGATGGTTGCTCCACCTCGACGACACACATGTTTTCAGACGAGTTCTTAACTCAAAACCTTATAGGTTTCGAGAAACTGGGTTCAATTGGGCTAAACCAACTAACCCCATCTCAGATCCACCTCCAAAACCAACACTTTTACCCACAAAATCAACAGCCACAACATGGTTCTTGTTCTTCAAATACCCTCAGCTTTTTGCCAGGCTTAACTTCCCAAACCTTCGTCACCATGGCTCTTACGTTGGCGGCGATTTAGATCCTTTTTTTTGTTTTTTTTTTTCAAAGCTTCACCTTTGAGAAATTCATAGGTATTGAAGGCCTTACCGGCAGCAAGCGACACAACGAGAAATTGAATGAAAGAGAAAGAGAGAATCAGAAGAGCTCCGAAATCGGGAAGATTGATTGAAAGACGATGGCTCAAACTGCACAGACCAGGACCTAGATGGGGACGAGGACCATGAAGTCGAAGTTGAAGTCAAGGCGAGCCAAGATGTGGATCCAAGACGAGAGATGAGAAGCAGGTTCAAGCCGAAGTTGAACAAGAACTTGTGGGAGTAGATTTTGTCGGAGATGAGAGAAGAAAAAAAGGAAGAAAGAAAGATGACTAAAGAAAGAAAAGGAGGCGGAGAAACTGAGAGAAAGATCTGGGGAAGAAGAAAAAGAAACTTAAATCTGTTATGTTTGGGTGTGTGTTGTTATATTTAAATCTGGGTTTGTGTTCATTGTGTTATTGTTGAAGATGAACTCAGATCTAAATTTATGAATTTTTTGAATTTTAATTCTGCTGTTATTTTTTTTTTAATTGATAAATTAATTAAAAAAAAAATTAGATACTAATGTGACCTTTTAAATTTTTGGGCAATCAAACATGTTTAGGGAAGAACATGAAGAACACGAACAGTCATGTTCTTCCCAAAAACTAATGAATTTTTTTTTTTTTTTAATGTTTGTTTTTAATTTAATTAATTATTGTTTGTAATTATATTATTTTTTTATTCCACCATCAGCCACGTCACCCTTTTCCGTCGGTTGACTGACGGAAAGGACTAAAATGAGACGCGCTAATTGGTTTAGGGACTAGAAGTGGTAAAAATAAAATGTAGGGACCAAAATATAAATTGGGTCAAAATGTAAGGACTAAAAGTGCATTTACGCCTAGAAAATATTGAATGGTGTAACATTGCTTAAAATTGCACCTGGTGTAACTCTAAGCAATGTTACACCACCCAATAACTTGTTATATAATTCATATTTTTAAAATCTCATCGTTGAATTCCATGATCTATATGTTTTTAACATTCATGGTAATTTTCATGTCAATTAAATGTTATTTACCATTCGATCTATAAATTCATCTTTTATACGTTATTTTAAACTACAAAAACCTATTAAACAATTGATTTATGACATCGTTATTAATCTTTGATGATCCCAAAATTTTTCAAGTATAGAGAATATATGAAGGTAATGTAATCTAACGGTATTTGTCAAAATTTGCATCCAATTAAAAAATATTGAGTGATATAACATTGTTTAAAGTTATATTATGTATAACTTGAACCTATCATATATATATATATATAGACACACACACGCGGATGTATATGTATAAACACCCACAGCTGTTGTTAACCCAGAAAATGTAGAAGAATATATAATTGTAAGATTTTTAATGATAAAAAACGGGAAGTAGGATTGATCAAACGTACGTGATCAACTGATCATAGTAATATTCTATCGGCCAGATTTAGTAAAGTATAGCTAATATATAAGAGTGATTATGTGAGCTATACGAAGACATATAATTATATAACAATAATGATATGATATGTACAAGGACAAGTCAATTAATACGTTATTTACGATGGGTTTCAATTCATGGGGTCATCGAATCATTTGTTTATTTACCCTTTCTTAAAATTTAGCGGCCGACTTACAATTTTATAATGTGTTTCAACTTCGATAAAAGCTGTATAAGATTGTCTTTTTATCTTTCTCCAAAAAAAAAAAAAAAAAAAAAGGTGTCTTTTTTATCTCTTATTTGCACCTGATATGTTGTTTTGTGAGTTGTTTGTTCGATTGTGGTATTTCTTATAGTATGAGTCCGTTTGGACGGAATTTATTTTGCTGAAATTGAAAATTTAAAAACTGAAAACATTGTAGCAAAATAATTTTTAAATGTATAAATAGTGACGTGAGACCTATTTTTAATAAAAAAATAGCTGAAAAGTGGAGTTTGTAGGACTCATAAATAGTGTACGGATGCACTGTTTACTGCTGAAAAGTCAACAATATGCGGCTGAATAAAAAAAAAAAAAAAAAAACAAGCAAGGTAAAACACAGCCGTGAATTAAGTTGGATCCAAACGGGCAATATTTCTCTTGCTTATTGGATAAAAAAGATAATTAAGGTATCAAGTACGAGTCATCACATACACTAACTGACGTAGTAATCAATGTCAATGCTGGAACTTGTCCAACGCAAAACACAATAGCAAAGCATATACAACAATAGTTACAGGACAACAAATTATTATACAATTTTTTATCATAATTCTGGTATAGAGAATTGTGAGCGATTGTTTATCACTTATATATGAAATCACTATTTAACTTTTTTTTCCCCACCAGCCACACACTCCATCACATTATAGTTTTGGTGAAGAAGTGTAATTTTGTTTAGTACTAGATTTTTTCCATATATAACCCACGATAATTATCATTAACTAGTAAGTTATCCGTGCGATACACGGATAATGTTGTAATGTTTTTTGCAATATGATTTTGGAGAATGTTGTACATATATTATAGCATATCACTTACTATAAAGACTTAACAATAACATTTAAAAATTTAAAAAAAACAAAGGTGTCACTTGCTATAAGAACTTAACTCTTTTTGGGCACAGTCTCAAGTTAATATCATCACTAAAATTAGTAAATTACTTCTTTCCAATTTTTTTTTTTTTAATTTCTCATTACTTGAATTGGGAAAAAAAAAACACATTATCTCTAAACTGCAAATAACACATACTCTCACGTCTATCAACACATGAAACGCCCCAACAAGTTGGAAACTTTATGTAGATAAAGCATCAAGGTAAGGAGTAGCATCTTTAATGTGCCCTCATATCTAAAGACAAAGGTGATTAAAGAATATTGAGTTGTTTGATCAGAGTTGGAATGTATGTAGTCTAATTTAAATTTAACTTGCATATGTAAGAGGTTTGTGATGTCCCTCCATAGTGTCCATATATTATTTTCTTTGGAAAGCAGAGGAGGCATTTGGGTTCATCAATATTATTATTGTTAGTTATAATTAATTAACAGACTTTTGCTAGTAAAACTAAATTCAAATCAATTTCAAACATGGGCATCATTTGTCATGAATAGTAGAAGGGTAAGGAGACAAATATATATATATATATATATATTTGAAAAGTCTAAGAAATCATAGACATCAATATAAAATAAAATATAAAAAAAGCACTCCTATTTCAATGTCAATGTTTAATCAAATCCTATTAAAGCTCAAAAGAGCGCAATTAGTGCCAAAACTGCCAAGTTTAGATTTGAAATCACGGTTAATTTTTGTAGGTATCCATAACTAATATTAACATGACCATTTGCAATATGCAGTCATTTGAAAGTCACAAACCACAATGGTCAAAAAGTAATTCCAACATGTATATTTGGATGCCCCCTTGAAGCTTTCAAATCTTCAATTCTTCATCTTACATGGAAAACTTCATTAATTTACATAGCAAACCGCCAAACATAAGCATTTGAGCATAATTTATAGTTGGGTTTGTGTTTGCAGCTTTAAATGTTTCACGCTTTCATTTATAGTTGGGTTTGTTTTGATGGAAGCTTGCTTATGTGTAGGCCGGTTAAAGGAAGAAGCAATAACAACAGCAGCCACAATAGTTCGCCATTGCTGCCTCGTAATGTGTTATTGTGTCATTGTTTGAATGCTCCACCTCCTACAAAAGATTGCATAAAGTTCATCTCCTGCACATGTAAAGTTAGACCTTCTAATTCACCTTCTTGCACAAATTCATTAAGCAGCACAGAAACTAACATAAGGTCTACTGCATTGATCAAGAATGAAAACATGAATATCCAAATGTTTTATGGAATCAAAAGCATATCATTAATTAACAACAAAGAATGAACATTGATAAAGAGAAAGTTAAAGTCAAAAGAGAAAGAAAGCTAAATTACAATGCACAGGAAAATGAAATTTGTGCTGCGTTGATATCTTGTAAGAATATATGGTTAAACCAAAGATTCCCTATAGGGCCTTTAAGCAACGTAGCAGCAATAGGTGGCTAATGCATGACATCAGTTGAAATGAGATTTTAACCTGAAATAGTAATTATTAAAAGTTGAAGCATAAAATTTATTGCTATTGAGCTCCAGTTGCACCACCTCATCACTACGTCATTAGCTATATAATTATTATTTTTCTTATTTATTTTTTATTCCTATCCTTTTACAAAATATATATATATATATATATATATATATATATATATATATAAATAGATTATTGACTTTACACATTCATCCTGGGTAGTTTTAACATTACATATAATTTTGCCTACACATATCCATCTACTTTAATTTTGCCTATACAACTAACCTCAAAGGGACATACCAATTCTAATGCCATTGCCTCTGTCAAGGGATTTCGTAAACCACTTCTTTTTTTTGTCTGTAATTCCAACAAAAAACCCAACACGTCAAAATTGCAAACTCTAATGTTAGATTGATAACAACACAATTAAAACCTAACCCTCTGTTGATTTATACAAACAAATTTTATAATAAATAAATTTAGTTCATTTTTGTTAAAGCATTTTATTTGCGTTCCCTCTTACTTACCCAAGAATGCAATCACTTTTCTAGAATAAAATTTCAAAAGGGGAAAAAGAATAAAATTCACAAAGTCTAGAGATTTGCCTTAGGAGTACCCGTTTGAAGCCCAATCTGTCCAATAATACATCAAGATTTTGAGTTATAAAAAGTGTAGCTAAAGATTTTAGAGGAAAAAAAAAAGAATTAAAAAGGAGATCCGTAAAAAGAAAAGAAGAGAAGTGATTGTAAAAGGTTATATACCTTTGAATCTCACAATTCCTCTCTTTCTCAACCACAAAACTCCAAAACTTTCACAGCAAACAAATCACCACCACATTCAAATGAATTGGGCCATTAAAGCAAGACATGGCTAGGATTATAAAATGGAGCACAACATTCATAAGAAATTGAATACAAAGTGCAATGAATTCTATCTGAATCTACATATTAGGATTGGTTAGATATCCCTAAAATAGAACAATTCTTTTTTCTTGTTTCTTGTCTATTTAGTACATAATGTACAGAACTGCAGTCTGTAGAATGTTTGAACATACATTTCATGTAATAGACCGGAAACTAATGCTCTAGGAGGAACTCACATTTGCAATATTCTTCTCCAGAATGTCTTCTGACCCTGTTAGAGCTTCCTTCTAATAGTTCTGGTCTTTTAATCCTACTTGCAACATGAGAATGAAAAAACAAAACTCAGGTAAAGGTTCCTATTAGAACCCTAAGTTTTGAAAAAAAAAAAAAAACAAAGAGAGAGAGAGGGCTTATTGTAAGTCTGTAATGGGAGAGGCTCACCTCCATTTTAAAATCTCCTACTTCCTCCAATAGCACGTGGCAAATATTTCATTTAAAGGCTTTAAAAAATAAGGAACATCAACCACAGTTTTTCTCATTATTGTTTTACTTCATTCTCTTTCCAGTTTCCAACGTCACCTTCTTCTTCCTCTCTCTCTCTCTCTCCCCAATATCACCCTCGACACAATAGAGGCAGAAGCACCAATTTTTTTATTTATTTAAAAAATAAACAATGAAGAATTGCACAATGCTAACATAGATTTCAATCAATACCCATTATCAATTATCATCTTATTGAGAAGAATAATTGAAAAGATTTCACAAAGCCACCATATTAGCCAAACTAAAATCCCAAAAAATTACAAAGCATAAACATGCGAGAAGGTAATGCAAGAAATTTTTCCAAAACAAATAGATTTAAAACTTCTTTCTTGGCCAACAACTTCACCTTTTGAACCACAAACAGATTCCCACCCATTTTCAAACCATCGTCTGCCTCCTTAGCTGAAAAGCATCAATTTTGGGTGGTGGTCTTGCGGGTTTGAGTTTGGGTTGCAAATCGGCGGCAGCGTGAGTCACACATAGTGGCAGAGATTTGGGTTGTCTGATGGCGGTGGTAGGTGGTTTGGGATTTCAGTTTGGCTAAAATGGTGGGTTTTGGGTTTTCAGTTTCTGCTGTGAAAAATTTTCAGTTTGGCTCAAGAGATGATGGTGAAGTTGCAACCTTGTTTGGAGATGGTGATGAAGATATGGTTGTGATGTTGTAGAGCGAAGAGGAGGCAAGAGAGATGTAAAAATTGCAGAAATTATTAAGACTCAGGGCTGGAAGTATGGTAAACCCAAAAATATAACTTGGATAATTGCAAGGGGCGAGCAATTGAAAGGTTAGATTTAAGTTTAAATGTTAGAGGAGGTGAGGAGCAGTAATAATAGATGAGGTGTAATTTTTTTTTTTTTTTTTTTTTTTTGGGAATGAGGTGTAATAACTTGGAACCAAAAAAAAAAAAAAAAAAATGGATGGCTTAAATAAAAGAGTTATAGAAGGTGTTACTTGTCAGAACCTCATACTCTTCTGCATGAGGTCTCTGCTTTTATATATATATATATATATATATATATATATATTGATTTGTCATCCCAAGGTTTTGTCTAAGCACATTTCCTATAGCTTAGCAAATTCATCAAGAAATGTCAACTGAAGAGGCATGGAACACCACCAACAAAGAAGTCTCCGGCAACCCTCAACCACCTCTTGTTCCTAAAAGTGGGTTCGACCCACAATCCGGAATCTACCATTCCCTTGATAAACTTGATGAACACCAAAAAATCCCCACTAGGCCAGACCTTGACACTGCCACATATGGTGCTATCACAATTCCCACATCCCCACCAAGCAGAGTCACAAATTGCTCTCATAGACTCTTCCACTAATCAACAAGTCACCTATGCACAACTCCAAAGATCAATTCGTTCACTTGCTTCAGGTTTGTACCATGGTCTTGGGGTCCGAAAAGGTGACGTGGTGTTTGTCTTGTCAACCAACTCGCTGTTGTATCCAACCATATGTCTTGCTGTGTTCTCAATTGGTGCAATACTAACCACAGCCAATCCACTTAACACCGAGTCAGAAATAGTCGAGCAAGTACGTGACTCGAGAGCCAAGCTAGCTATTTCAGCACCTGAAGAGCTTCACAAATTAGTCCCAACTGGGGTGCCTAGTATTTTAACATCAAGAAAACCCAACAACGATTCTTTGTCCATTGAAGAGGTGATTGAATGCTGTGATCATTCAGAGTTTCCACAACCCAAGTTGGCTCTGTCAGACACAGCAGCTATACTATACTCTTCTGGGACTACTGGGACAAGCAAAGGTATTGTTAGTATTACTGTATATGCACTATGACTCGATATATTTGTCCTTTATATGTTACTGTATATGTATCTTAGTCATGTATCTTTATTATGTCCAGAATCAAGGAATCAACGCATATCAATCTCCCTGCTTAATTAATGGCTAATATGCCTTATTTATTATGTATATAATTATGTATGTGTTATATTGGGCTTTGGTAGCTAGTACACAATTTAGAACAGAAAAACTGTAATCACAAAAAGTTTTTGGTTATGTACGCGCAAATCATGTAAATCCTTTTTTTTTCCTCTAAATCTTTTGTCTTCTTTTATTTTAACTGATGTAATTCTAACTCATGCAAATTTCACTCTGCTCTCTAAATTTTTTTATTTTTTTATTTTAACAGGTGTAATTCTAACGCATGCAAATTTCATTGCCGTTATGACATTACTGAGATGGTCTGTGGACGTAACCTCAGCTCAAGACGACTTGTTTTTGTGTTTCATCCTATGTTTCACATCTACGGGCTTGCGTTTTTTGCACTAGGATTGTTTTGTTCGGGAACCACTACGGTTTTGATGCAAAAGTTTGAGTTCCAAGCTATGCTTCACGCAATTAAAGCACACAAAGTTAATAACATACCTGCTGTGCCACCAGTGATACTTGGGCTAGTAAAGTACACAAGCAAAGCAGGGTTTGAGTCTGAGTTATCTTCGTTGAGAAGGGTGGGCTCAGGGGCTGCACCGTTGAGCAAAGAACTGGGTGATGGGTTCAGAGAGAGGTTTCCATGGGTGGAGATAAGGCAAGGATATGGACTAACAGAAAGTTGTGGAGCAGCGACATTTTTTGTGTCAGACAATAATGCTAAAGCTCGTTCAGGGTCAGCAGGAAGGTTGGTTCCAAGCTTCTGTGCTAAGGTGGTGGATATTGAAACTGGAAAGGTTTTGCCACCATATAGGGAAGGAGAGCTGTGGCTGAAGAGCCCTACTATTATGAAAGGTTATTTGGGAAATGTGGAAGCTACTTCAGCAATAATTGATTCTGATGGGTGGTTGAAAACCGGTGATCTTTGTTATATTGATGGGGATGGATTTATTTTCATTGTGGATAGGATTAAGGAGCTCATCAAACATAATGGGTATCAGGTATGAGGTAACTAGCAATTTTAGCACAAATTCAGTTGTTGATGGAAGGTGTTTTTAATTTTTAACTAATCCAAACTTTGAGAAGGTATTTCATGCATCTGATATAGGGATCATCCCTTTTACAATGTGTATCATGTGGGATTTACATACTGTGAGAAGAATGATGCATATATTATCAAATCAACTAATATTAATCCTTTATCTCATTGTTAGCGTCCAACCTTTTGATTTTTTTATTTAATTTCAATTATTTTATAACAACAATAATAACATAGCCTTAGCCTCAAAATTTGGGGTTGATTAAGTATCCTCAATAGATTAAAATGGCCAGTCATGTTAATTCTAGAAAGAGCCCCAACATTTATCCATATTGGATCCATATAATAAGAGAATGACTAAATTTTAGTCTGATTTCAACCTATCACAACCCTTCTCTCCTTTATCCAGGCTTGCGACTGGCTGTGAACTAAATATATGGCACTAAGCACAAATACAAACAGGGTTAATTTCAATTATTTTATAATGGGAAAAAAAAAGTGACACAATCTGAATGATTGAACATAAAGTGGAATACTCAGAGTGAGGTAGAGGATTTTTATTCTCAGAAGCATGAGATAATTATTGGACAACACGAGATAGTAAACCAATTACTTGATCAGTTCTTAATGTGTATGCAGGTGGCTCCAGCAGAATTGGAAGCAGTACTTTTGAGTCATCCCACTATTATGGATGCAGCAGTTATACCGTGTGTTACCTTTAACACTTCTCTCTCACTCTAGCTCTCTCTCTCTCTCTCTCACCCAAAAAAAAATGCAGGGTTGAAGATGATGAAGCAGGGCAGATACCAATGGCATACGTGGTAAAAGCAGCTGGTTCTGAACTCACAGAAGACCAAGTAATTCAATTCGTAGCCAGCCAGGTTTGTCATGGCTCTAACTCTGTCCTCTTTACTCAGTAGCCATTGCTGAACTCTCTTTTTTTTACTCCTAATTTGTGTATATGGAAATTTCAGGTGGCTCCATACAAGAAAGTAAGAAGAGTTAGTTTCACTAGTGCTATTCCAAGATCAGCTGCAGGCAAGATCTTAAGAAAGGATCTGGTTTCACAAAGCAAACAACACTTATCTCCAAGTTGTAAAAATTCTCCACTTTTTGATTTCCTTTGCTGCTGGAACCTAAATAAGAGAACTTCAAGAGATGAAGTGATCAACCATTATATCTTCAGCAGTCTAGAAGATATGTAGGCCTTTCGAAGGTCATTTTGTGTAATGGACTGTGTTATACAGTTCAAACAACTTTCATTTGCCCCTAATGTTCCCAAATGTGAGATGGTTCGAATTTAGAACAGTATAGGACCAGTTATTAGTAACAGATTATTATAGTTTTTGATGGGTTGAGAATATTATCTCTGTTGTTTGAATAATATGTCATTGTCAGCATGATGTTCAATCTTAATATTCTGCATTATATGAGGCATACCATTATAATGAGAGGTAACATTTTCTTCCATTTGGCATAGATTTTTCATAGACACATATCTCATTTTGCACAAACCATTATGGCGAGGCTATTGCTTAATTGGGAAGACATGACTCTTATAACAAAACTAGTTGTAAGCTAGAGAAGGTAGTATATAATTATTTTGCAAGAAAAAAAATCTAAAATTTGTAGGTTAAATAGTGAATGTGTTATTTAAACGTATTTTCTATTTTTATAAATTAAATGTAATGAAACATATAATGTATTTTCTATTCAACAACAATACATAAAAATTTAATAAATAAAAAACATAATTTAATAAATGAAAAAAAAATTGATAAATAACATTAAAAAATTTATTAAAAAAAAAACACAGCCTAGTACATAAGAAATATACTAAAGGGGCAAAAATCAAGAAATCAAATTACAATGATCAAGCAAAACAGAAATGGAAAGACAAGAAAAAGATGGTAAAACTAAACACCATAATTATAATATTATTTTATATAAATGAAGAAGATGTTATTAAAGGAATTTTTTTTTTTTTTTTTTTTTTGAAATGTACCATAATCAGTTGGTTAATTTAAACTATTAGAAATTTAAGTAACTTCGTGTACTAATAAATTTGAACAAAATAATTAAATTATGACAAAATTTAGGTACGGTACCTTAATTATAATTATAATATTGCTTTATATCAATGGAGAAGATGTTATTAAAGGGATTTTTCTTTTGGAAATGTACCATAATCAGTTGGTTAATTTGAACTATTAGAAATTTAAATAAAAACATTCATAAGCTGCATTATTTAAAAATCTTATTGTTTGATTAATATTAGTTCAAAAAATGTTTAAATAACTTCGTGTATTAATTGATTTGAACAAAATAATTAAATTACGATAAAACTTAAGTACCGTACCTTAGGTGCTGTTTCTTAGATTCTCATTTTAAAATTCAGCTATGTGGCTACTTAATTAAAAAATACACTTTCATCTTATGAGAAAAAATCCACATGGTCAAATCTTAAAAGGAGAACCTAAGGAACAGAACCTAAAAAATAGCACCTAAGTACTATACCTAAGTCTTGTCCATTAAATTAACTAATTTAATTATTCACAAGTAGATTTTACAGTTGAAATGAACCGAAGAGAACCAAAATAACACGAATCGACCGAAGTTGACCAAATACTACAATGATGTGTCTCAATAGACACTAAAAAATAATTAGGTATTTGTTTAATATGTTGTTGATGTGAAACTAACCAATAATAATATCATTGAAATGAAAAGACCTTATTTTTACTATTATAATTTAAATAAGAACATTCACAAGATGCATTATTTAAAAGACCTTATTGTTTGATTAATATATATTTTATAAAGCTTAAATGACTTCATGTGCTAATAGATTTAGACAAAATAATTAAATTAAATCATTTAATTATTTATTAATAGATTTAAAAATTGATAAGGCTTATCGGGAGTGTAGAAACAATAAATACTACACTTTAGCTTTTAAATATTATATATATGCAATTAAAAGAACCAGTGCCTAGCTTATTGGAATTTTCTTTTCTTTTTTCCAGGAGGAAAAAATAAAGGATATCATGCAAAAGGTCCATGATGTAGGAGATCTTCTTCCAAATTACATGCATAGATATCACAACTAATTAATATGAATTGTTATACCTTCAAGTGAAACTTATTCAGCATATATTAGATCCATGGCAAATTCTACCAAGATGAGTAATGAAATTCCAGTATATGTAAAAAACTAAAAATTCATTGCCAAGCCAGAAGAATCTTGTAATTGATACAAATCAATTTTACTAAGTACAAAAACTAATGAAAGGGTAAAATGAGTGACTGTCACCATCACATACACAAGGAACAAATATGAAGAAATTAGGAAAAAAAAAAAAAAAAAAAAAAAAAAGAACAGATTGTGGATTCCAAGAATTTTAGAAGAAAATGAGCATAGACTATATTCTTGTATCAAGTTTAGTCTCATCTCCATTAGAAGATCTTAAAAATGATCAAACGTTCAAGCATTTCCAAGATTATGCTTGTTGACCATGATTGAATTTCACCTTTAGTTCTCAAAATTGCAACTGCTATAATATGCCTATGCTTAAGATCGTATATTTGCTTGAAAAAGCTATGGCTAATGATAAATTGAATTGCTCCCAGATTTAATTTCTAGGCACCAACCTTCAACCTTTATGCATTGCCATTTCCCCCAGCTATCCATCTCCAAACACCACCTGAACCTTGCTTCTGGATCTGGACTGCTGAAGCTAGCTCTATATTCTGTTCAAATGCAGACTTTTGCGTCCGAAGCTCTTGTACCTCATTCTCTATGGGCTGCATTGATTCCAGCATCTTATGCAGTTCTGAGATTTGTGCCTGGACATCACCAATACCAAATAAATTTAGTCAGTGACCCAGTTAGTCAACAAAGGAACAACAGATTAAAAAATGACAAAAGGAATGAGAGAAAGGGAGACCTCCAGCTTAAAGCATCTTGATCTCTCAGCTCCAAGTTGACCTTGGACAGAAAGGAGTTCCTGAATGAATATGGTTGAAACCATGAGTTTTAAACAGCTGACCAATGGAAAATCACCTTAATTGGCACTAAATCATAAAGAGCATACCTTGGACAACTCAGAAAGAGTACCATTTTTCTCGTCAATCTGTCCCTTGATCCTAGCATTTTCTGCTCTGACTTCTGCAAGTGACAGTTCCAACACATTTTTCTCTTCTCTAATGGCCTTAACACCATTTGTGACATCTTTTTCAGAACTATTTTCAGCTCCCTTGGAGTTTGGATCTTCTGCTTTGGTGAAATCTAACTTTTCTGCTTTGGTTAAGGCATATGCAGCAGTAACAGAAGCTGCTGCTGCAGCCGCTGCTGGTGACTGGAAAATCTTGGGACGTGATGAGTCCCTAGGTTTGGGTTTCATAACGAAAACCTAGGAAATTAAAGGGGCAGGCACAGAGAGCATAGAACAGACTTAGATTGCAACAACTGAAATAAATCCAGAACTTTTGACAAGAATTCACACTGGAAACTTTGGAATAATTATTAGCAGAGAAATAGGCTTTAGGATTTAGTGCCTACTGCTAGACTAATCTAGAGGAAAATAACTGAAACCCAGGTAGAAATTAAAATCAGCAGAATCTGCATTTATAGAGTCAGTTTTAAATATCAGAGCATCTGCAGTAAATCAAACTTACAAGCAACAAAAATGCATCTTAAAAAAAAAGACAAAATAAAAAATAAAAAAAAAGAAGAAGAAGCAATTAATTTGAGCCATCGAGGTGCCACTTCCCAAAGCAGAGTGATATGACGTTTCCCACCCTCTCTAGATTGAGGTGAAACAGAAACATTGTGTAGCATCTATCCTCATCTCACTAGTCATGATAGTCTAGAACACTACATATTGCTAGAATAGTATCAAATGAAAATCAACAATTTTACAATGACACTTCATGAGGTGCACACACCACTAACCCTTAAAGAGGACAAATTTGATGAGTTATGTACTGTACTCAAGTTTTAGTAAGAAGAGAGATAGAGATCTCTCAAACAGCCTTGAGGACATGAGTTAAGGGAAGTGTGTGTATACATATAGGGTTGGGTTCAAACTGCACAATGTAACTTTTGGCTTGTTACACCATTATATTACATTTACCCTTCATGATTGCAAAATTGCAAGATGATCAAAGATCAATAGATATCTCATCTATAAAATGTTTAAATTTCAAGTTCTTGCCTTTTTATACCTGTTTTTCTCTCTCCGATCTTATTAATCGTTGTAATCTAGGTCTTGATTTGTGCCACTCTAGTACACTTCTAGTGTACTTGGTTTTTTTTAATAAAATTTCTTACGTTACTTGTCAAAAAAGTAAATAAAATCATACAAAGAACATGAGCTAATGTATCAAATAGTAAATACCATTCTTATTGGCATGAAATTTGGCAAACTTGTTAAGAATGAGAAAATATAATCCAAAGGTCGAATTTTAAAATATAACAAAGAGTTACACCAAATATAACTTCATCTTACTTATCCAAAAAATATATAATTTGATCTTGACCCATATATTTATGTGTGTGTGTGTGTTAAAACTTTAAGTTACACCTAGTGCGTCTTTTGTTAAAGTTAAACAACTTAATAACTTTAAATTCAATTAATGTGGATCCCATCATTAGATCACATATTCTCTCCTTGCTGAACATGCACACCAAATTTAATACTGGAAGTCATTCCTTATGCAATTCATAAATCTATGCATTTAGTATATTTTAAAAACATAAGCATCTAAATTTTTGAACAATTTATAGATGAGAGGATTCGTAATCTCTTATTTGATGAGTTTGCCAGGAATGGGGAAATCTTATTATCCAATGATAGGTTTGACAATATACTTAGCCAATAAAAGATATCGGGTAATGCAACATTAGCCAATAGTTATACTATGTGAATTTTTGTTTCTAAGTGTAAATGAGGGGATTTGAACCTTGGGACTAAACCCCACAGAAGGGGGTGGGATGCCATAGGCACAAATAATATTCAAAATTGACATTACCAACACTACATTTCAATACATGCTGATACGCTCAAAACATATTTAATCTTCAGAGAGAACTTGTATTCATTCAAACTAAACTTTCAATACATACCTCATTGCTGTATTTCCCATTGTAGCCGCCAAAGGCAACCAAATACATCTCTCCATCAATAATAGCCGAGCAAACACTGAGTCCCTGTTTTCACATTTATGATCACTGATCAAGTAAAAAATCAACATATTCATGTGCGATGTATTCAAGTGCATGGCTTTTTCCAAAATCAAATTCAATAACGTCTAAGGTGAAACCCTTAATGAAATAAAATGAAGCACAAGGGGCATGACATTACCAACTCTCCACCCTAACATAGATATAAGTTTTTTAAACAATTCATCATCACACTTCAAGCAGAACCATAGATTCCTTAACTAAACCCGAGTAGTGTTATCCATAATAAATAAAAAATTTATAGGTTCACGCCAGGAAACAATGGTAAACACAAAAACTAATGCCAGAATTTTTTTTTTTCTTTTTTTTTTTAATTATTATTAAAGGTAAGAATAATTTTATTAAAATGAGACTAGTTCATGCATAATTGACACAAATTAGCTTAAAGAATTACAAATATTACAAAAGAACAAAGAAGCTTAAGAAAAAAGGAAAGGAATCTCTATCCATAAAACCCCATGCACAAGACCAATCAAATAGAGAGAATGCAAAGGTGGCTATTATTTGATTCCCATACCCTCTAGTCTCCACATCCACAACTGTACGTCTATTTCATTCCTGCCATATGGTCCACATCAAACATAGCGGAGCCAAATTCCAAATATCCGAAGAATGTTTGCCCATCCAATTCCTCCAGCAAAACATAAGATCAATCACTCTCTCCCGTAAAACCCAGTAGATCCCAAAAGATCAAAAATCAAAACTCCACAGCTGATAGGCCTCCTTGCAGTGAATCAAAAGGCGATCCACTGCCTCCCCACTACATTGCCACATGCAGCACCAGTCTACTATAACCATATACCAATTTTGCTCATTAGGTTTTTTTATCAAACAATCTCAATCTGCTCAAGAAAATACAATTTTACATCGGAAGACATTACAATGGGAGAGAAGTTAGAAAAGGAATAAAGTGGTGACCTCACTAGTAAGCGGATCCCTTTGCTTCACACTTGTCAATTCTGACCAAACTAGCTTAGACATATTTAACACTAGAGTCTCAGGGCAACCTGCAAACATATATAGCCATACATCCATGAATGCACAAAAAAGTTCATATGCATGCAGAATAATATTTAAAAAGCACATAATTCCACAAACCACTTTTGTTATCTCCACCACCAACGATGTACCAGTTTTCATCAATGGTTATACCAGCATGACCTGCCCTGGCAGTCACTAAATCACCCTGAAGAAGTGGTTGAGACCATTCCATCTGCAAGTACATGACAGCTTATCACACTAACATAGTGGGAATAAACGATAAGAGAAGGGAAAGAAAAAAGACTAAAAGATCTAGCAAAACTGTAGGTAAGCACAAATAATATTATGATGTCAGTAAATGATTCAACTATAGTACTATACTTGAAAAAAGTTTTTTTTTTTTCCCTTCTTTTTCTTTCATGTTTTTTATAAGGAATGAATGTTTATTGAGAACCAAGTAAAACCTCATGTTCACAATGATGAACAGAGAGGGAATAGAAGTACAAAAGACTCAAAAGGAAAATCTAAGGTAAACTTAAAATTATAAAACAGAAGAACATTGTGTAAAACCCCAACCCGGGACCAATCAAAGAGAGTACAAGCAAACAGAGCTTTCAATTGATCCAATGAGCTTTCCATGTCTTCAAAAGTATAACTATTCCTCTCCTTCCAAACAAGCCAGCACCATGTTTCAAATATCAAATGCTCAAATACTCCACCAAAAACTGCACCCATGAGTACACCTACCTATCTCCGTACGCCAACCTCCCTTATCCTCCCCATATTTGGAGATGATCACTCGTAACCACAAATGGGAAACTTCAAGCCCATACCACCATAGCCACTTACCATGCAATGCTTGATTGAAATGCACCAACCTCCTAATTCCCAAACCCCCAGTATCAACTGGTGAACAAACCATGTCCCAAGCAACCAAAGAATATTTGAACTCCTCCTCCAAAGCTCCACATAAGAACTTTCTCTAAATCTTCTCCACTCTATCAGCCACAGCCTTCGGAATGGTGAATTAAGACAAGAATTAAGTGGGAAGACTAGAGAGAGTGGACTTTGACAGAGTAAATCTACCTCCCTTAGATAGATATAGTCTCTTCCAGCCCGGCAATGTCCTTTCCACCTTCTCCAAAATGGGATTCCAAACCAAGGCTGTCGTATGGGATGCCCCTAAAGGCATACCCAAATAGGTTATTGGTAGACGTCCAACTTTACAGCAAAGGATATTAGCTAGAGCAGCCAAATTACCCACTTCCCCAACAGCCACTATCCCACTTTTACCCATGTTAACTTTCAACCCAGTAAGAGCTTCAAAGCAGATTAAAAGCAACCTACTATATAACAAATGTACGTGAACAAAATTTTATCCTTGTCTCTTTGTATTAACAGAAAATATGAAATTTTAATCTTTCTTAGAAGAATAAGTAACTAAATTGCTAAGCACTAATTTCAAGGAACAGAAATGAGCATGGCCCCCTTCATTATGTTGATGAACAAATCTCATGGTGATTGATAATTCTTTCTACAGGTCTTACATACATCAGTGACATCAACTGCTTGACATAGAAATACCACATAATGATATCAACAATAATTCTAGAACCCCACAGAAAGCCAAGCAAAAGATAAAAGGCAGGCATACAGTGACCAAAGCAATCACAAGCACAAATTGATGGAATATTTTAATCTTCTTCAAAGTCTAACTGTCTCAGTGTCAAAAGTCCATCTAATGAAGTTATCTTAAATGGATGGAGGTCTATATTTGATGGCAAAGTTAGGAAAGTTTTATAAATGTGAAACCATTACTGGCAATTTAATAATTAGATCCTTTATAAGCATAAATCTTTGATATTAACATAGAATTCATGAAATTGAATACATGTGCTAATAGACATCATTGCTACACTTCCTAAGTGTCAAATAAGACAACTTTCCAAAATCTGGGCACATCTGCATGTTTGTTGTGTTGGTGTGTGATAGTGTTTGTCCAATCCAATGGCAATGGAAAATCCAGAAAGGGAGGTTTCCTTCACTAGTCTAGTTCAAAAGATCGGTCGTGATTCAAAAAATATAGGACATGCCCCTCTATATCAAAATAAAAAAATCTGTGCATTGAGAGACTTGATGAATTCCTAGCATAACCTCACAACAAGCCATAATTTTATGATACATAGGATAATTCAGGAAAACAGATAAATCAAGGACAAAAGGCATACAAGTAATATGTTTTTGCAACTCAACGCTTTCTAGCACACTTGTATTCATAGGTGTCACAAATGTTAATCATCAAGGAACTACATTTTTTTTTCCAAAAATGAACTGCAGTATACATTTTACCCTAGTGAGACACTTCTTAATATAGAATGGAAGCAAAGTAGCATTTCTTTTATCCAAAAAGTAAAATAAAAAGATACTCAGTTTACTGCCTATATATCAAAGCAGCCAATGAGCTCTAACGCAAATGGCACCTCCTTCTCTTGTAAGAGCAAGGTGGTGGGAAGGTCAGGAGTTCAAGATGGAAGAGTCTATATATCAATTTGGACCCAAAAAATAAGTGTAAAAAATCCTGCCAAAAAAACTTACAGTCTGCAAGTCCAGTACATGCAGATTGTTGAAGAAAATAGAATGAGAACAACCGCCAAAAATTAGAAGGTAGCGTTCTGCATGCACTGCTGCTGTGTGATCAAATCGGGGAGCTGGAGGTGTCTGCCTATCAAAACACAAGAAAGTGATGAAGAATCTTCTGAAAGCACACAACTAGCCGTCCATAAATGTGGAGTAGATACTTACGTTCCCTCCGCCATGTCCCAAGTCATTGTCTCCAAATCAAGAACAAAGACATCATTCAACAATCTCCTGCTCTTGTCTTCTCCACCAAAAACTATCACTCTAGAACCAACAAGTGTAGCAGAATGTCCCCCACGAGCTACCTGGAACATTCCCATCAGCATGCCAATCAAATTCAAAGAACATCAAATCAACTCCAGCAGAAACAAAAGACTCAATAATTTTCCTTGCTAAATAAATAGATAAAGAAAGTCTAGATGGCAAATTGACAAAGCATAAGCACAAGGGAAGAAGTAAACTTAGCAGCCAATAGAATCAGTTAATTACCGGAACTTTTCCCGAGGTCTCCACAACACCACAGAGATGTGTTTCAAGATCGATGAATAGCACTAAAACAAGTAAATTTACACAAATAAGGGGCTAAACAATACACAATATCGCACAGCAGCTTCAAAATATTCAAAATCAGATAACCCTTACCATTGCCAATATGGCTCTTAAATATACAAACCTGTTATTTTGTCGGCTACTTTCTTTGAATGCCCACCAATAAGAAATAGTTTATTTCCCCAGTTAACCTATCAAAACAATGTATACTTAAAATAAGTAATTACTTAAAAATAAGTTGAATCACTAGACTAAAAGATGGAAGTCAGACAAAAGGGGAATACACACGCACGTGGACAATGTGCATCTAACTTCTTACCACATTGTGACCCGAAATGGCTGGAAGAATATCCAGTGAGCCTGTCTCTTCAAATTTATCAGCATTTGGTTTCAGTTTTAGATTAGACCACACCAAACTTTTAAGGTCAAATACCTGCAGAATTATCCCTTTACCAAATGACCCACAAGAAGGGACTCGAAGTTTAATATGAAAAACTGGATGGGCAATTGGGTAAATCCAATACCTGAACATCAGATAGGTACCGGCCATTACGACTCCCACCAACAACGTATAGTTTCTCATCAACTGCCACTGCAGCATGCTATAGTTAAAAGATAAGACAGTATGATAAGTATATGGTCCATAATGAAGAGCAAAACGCTTCACAAAAATATGCCACTGATCATGAACTTATGATAGACAAATGAAAATGGGCTTAACCTTAGTGGTTCAAAAGTACTAAAACCAACATTTTTTTTTTTATTGGTAGGTTACAAATGAACAAAATGGGTTTTAAATCCACAACCTCACCATCTCTTCTTAAGCTAGAACCAACAATATAATTCAGTTCATTCACCTTGTAGCGAGCCGGTGGCCGTGAACCAGATACAGGGACTGCTGTCCACTGGTCATAGGCCAACCTTGATTGCCACTCTGTTTCCATAAAATCTGGCTGCATGTCACTCAAGTCCATCAATTTAAATTGTTTTAACAATAATCTCAATGAAGAAATTGCAATAATTTGAAGAAAATTATTACAAAATATGGAGAAAAATCACAAGGAATATAAAATTTCCAATGGGAAAGGATAGCATATATAAACAGCAAAAAAAATACTTAAATCAAAGAAAAAAGATACAACCACTACTAGGATAAGAAGCCAATGATCTCTTGATTGTGAAGGATTAGGGATAACACTAATGGCATGTTTGGATGTTTAAAAAAGGAGGGGGAGTAGAGTAGAGGAAAGGGGAGTAATTCAATTACCTTGTTTGGGAGTTTTTAAGGAAGGAGGGGGAGGGATTTGGAGGGGTTTGGAGGGGTTTCAACTACCTCCAACCCCCTCATTTTTAATTCCCCCAAATTGGAGAGATTTGGAGGCAGAGTAGAGCACATAAAATTATTTATAAAGTAAATTACCTAATTTACCCTTATTATATTTATAAAATTACAATGTTAAAAACAAGGGGAATGGCTAATTACTCCCTTCCCCCTTACTAATTATAAAAACATCCAAACAAGGTGGACGGTAATCATTCTCCTCTACTTTCCTCCCCACTACTCCCCTTTCCTCTACTCCCCTCTACTCTCCTCCCTCTCTAAACTCCCAAACAGGCCATAATGGAGAACAAGATGATAGAAGGTATTTAGACCGACTTGATCATCAAATGCAATAGTCAATAACAGTCTTTTGTAAGAAGGGGTGATGCAAAACAAGTCAAAAGACATTACAAATACAAAAAGAAGGCCCAAAAGAATTGATCAAGCCATTGATAAAAGAAATTATGGCCTACGCCTGAGCTGATTGGTCTTAAAGAACTTCTGTCAAGCCAACCTTAAGTCTTTATTAAGCTTAGTTTTCTTTCACCAAGAGCTTTATAGCTTAACTAGCACCTCTTGGTGTTTCCAACGAAAACATCCAGACTTCAAACTCCCCCCACACCCATTATAACTATTGAATTATAATTTTTTTTTTAAAGCTAAGTTTTCTTTCATTTTTTTTCTCTTTTGAGGGACAATTCAAACTAGTGACCTCCACTTCAATAATCGTGGCCCATTGAGATGATCTTAGTTAATTTCGATCATCAATGTAGTAAAAAAAAAAAAAAAAGCAAAATTAACAAACTAAAATATAACGAAAAGAAAATCAATAGGGAAAGCCACATATCATAACATAAACATACTATTAAATGGTTCCAAAACCTATTCTAATTCAGCAAAAAAAAAAGCTGCTACTATTATATAAATGAACAAACTCAAGTACTTCTCCACAAAAAAAAAAATCTCAATAAATATTTTTTAATCACAAACAAATTGGCGTAACTCAACCCATTAGCCAAAGATTCTATTTTAACAATGTAAAATTCTGTGTATTTACTTTAAAAAGTGTCTTCTTCAGCACTTGTAAAGTAGTGTCACCTGTTAAGATTCAGTGATCTTAACAACTCCCTCACTCAGTTGGTAGTTCTTCGAGGGAATTAGGCCTCCAATGATCCTTTCAAGGGAATCAACCTCCAAAACAATTACATTCTTATTCCTTGAATCAATTTTACAATCTCAGCAGAGTCTTATACTTTATTACATGACCCAACTAACTAACTGATCCACAAGAGTACAACTCATTACAGCCCAACAGACTAACTAACAAAGCACAATACTCTAATGCTTATCCTAACTAACTAACAACTAACACTAATCAAAAAAATTTACAAAAACTTATCAAAAAAAACTAGCTAACAACTAACTGAGTATGAGTGCTTATTACACAAATTCAATACAGCAGTGTTGTGTTGTACTAAGGACCTAACACATCAACATGTTAGTTACTCTTCACAGAACACATTCACTCAGAGGAGATATCATCATCATATCAGAGAGAGGCAAGTACAGGCTTTCATAAAAATTATAAAAGCGCAGAGACAACATGCACACACAAAGGATAGATATTACAAAAGAGAGATCAGAAATTCATGAGAATCATGAGTGATGAGTCCATTCCAGAGAGATGGAGACACATACACAATGATCCATCCCATGCCTATGGGTCTTGTTGGTGTGCGGCAGTGAGGATTGATTAACAGAAGTGACTGATAGAGTGGAGGAAGAATGAGAGGTGAGAGGGGCATATTGAGCTAGAAAAACCCAAATTTGTAAATTTTTTGGGAGGAGGGGGGGAATAATATATATTTTGGGAAAATTTCAAACTTTCTTTGTGTATGTGTGTGTGTGTGTATATACACACTACGCTTTTATTCTAAAAATAAAAATAAAATAAAAAAAGGGGGGGGGGGGGGGGATGGAGGGGCCCCCATACTTGACCAGTATTGGTGCTTGCCAATTAATTCTTGCAGAAGTTTATAGGCTTTCCTACAGATGGAAAAATATTCCTCTTAAAATATTAGCTCCAAAGGTAGGATTCAAGGTTCTTGGATTTTGCATCCTTGCTGCCAATCGAACCTCATCCTTTAACCCACTCATGAAGCAGCTAAGCTTATGAGATTCAGTTCAATTCCTAATTCTATTACTCAATATTTTAATTGGCTTTTGTAGGCTGCCACAATTGTGGTAAGCCTCAATTTGGTCAAGGCTTCCTATATAATATAAAAGAAGGGTCAAAATCTAACTTGAATAGCCTAAACAAAAGTCTCCCAAGAATCCAAAGATCTCTCACAATATTCGAACCAAATAAGTGCTTCATCATCTAAATGATAAGAAGCATTCAAGAGTCAAGACTTGTTCTTCTTCAAGTGCGTTATAATAACTAAACAATTACACGGCCCTAAAAATCCAATCTTGGCAATTCCAGCTTAATGGGTTTGGGTATCAATACACCTACCTCATGCTGTTCTGGTTGCTCCACAATTTCTGCCTCAAGAAGGGGCACTTCTTGCTGTGGTCCCGATCGTTGTATTGCTGGTAGTGGTAGCCTTTCCTCGATTGCAGTCTGCATAACCTTGACACTAGTACTAAGTTCCTCTATTCTTCGGGTATTCATTTCCATTTGATCGTCCAACCTTTGTTGAACAACCGCGACAGACTCACTCAGACGAGAAAACTACATGGTTCTGTGAGTGATCTTAACACTTCACTCACTCACTCACTCGGTAGTTCTTTGAGGGAACTAGGCCTCCAAAACAAATTGGAATTCTAAAATTCCTTGAATCAGTTTTACAATCTCAGCACAGTCTTTTATACTTGACTACATGACCCAGCTAAACTAACTGAACCAGAAGAGTACAACTCCTCACAGCCCAGCCCAACGGACTTAACTAACAATGTACAATACTCTAATGCTTATCCTAGCTAACTATCAATTAACTGAGTACAAGTGCTAATTTCACAAAATTCAATACAGCAATGTTGTGTTGTACTATTTTGGTTCAATCGAATCAATCATACAAATCACCAATTCAAATTTTCATTTACATTTTTTCCGTTTTCTTTCGTTTTTTTTTTTTTTTTTAATTTTCTCAGGAACCAAACAGACCACAGATTTGGAGCTGAAAACATTGAATTAACTGGTAATTCAAAATTGAAGCACAATATTTATAGAAAACGAGAAGGAAAAAAAAAAAAAGACGTACCTTAGATCGGACCGAGAATGGAGATAGAGGTTGAAATGGAAGGACAATGAGGAGGGATCGGACGGTGCAGAATGCGAATTCTCCGAGTTGAAGCGAAGAACCGAACGGCACCGTAGAGATCTCTCTCTCTCTCTCTCTCTCTCTCTCTCTCTCTCTCCTACAATCTGTGTGTGTTTTTCCGTACAGACGAAAAGCACGGAGTCTTCGTTTCAGTTGAAATAGATTTCTCTGTGTCTCTCTCCGTCAATGTGATTGATCAGCTGCATGTAATGTCGCTTATATTTCTACGACATGTCGTTAATTTAATGAATTTTTTGGGCCTTCTTTTCAGGTTTTTTTTTGGGTCCGAATGTAGGCTATTATAGTTGTACCGATGGGCTAAGCCATAATAGGCCCAAAACTTCTTCTCAGTTTTCTCACCCAAAAAAATATTGGCCCAACAATTTCTCAAAACAAAAGGGCTTAACAGAAGCTAAAATATTGGTATTGGGCATATGGACCATTTTCTGGGTCTTTTAGGAGGCTTTACTCGGTAATTCTGAAATGGGTCATCATGGCTTGACCTTTGTTGGGCTCAAACCCTACCAGTCTGCAGACATGGCTATTACAAAGACCGGACTTCTTCTTTATTTCTTTTTTCTTTTTTCCTTTTTATAATAAATTCAACATGTATTAAGCTAATGAAGCCTTGGATGAATCACATAATGGTTTTTTTTTTTTTTTTTTTGAGGGAGAGAGTTTCAACCTATAGTGTTCGCTCCTGATGATAGTTTTTTATCATCAAATCAAGACACCATCAAAAACTTACCAGTTGAATTAACTAGAACCCGTCATAATGGTATTTTAGGATTTGGTATTGGTATGATTAAATTTGAAAGAAAATGGGGGTTATCGTTGTCTGTAAGTGTTAATGGAGAACAAGGAAGTACTACTTAAGACAAAGGATCAACGATGATTTGGTGTAGTTGAAGCTAATAACTTTTTCGTTAATTATTATTAGTAATAAGAATAATATGATATAATCAATATGGATTCGCATGCATCTTTTTTTCAATTCAATCCCAATAAAAGTTCACACCAAGAATAAAAAAAAAGGGCGAGAGGGAGCTACAATGAAGATTCATGATACATTATATCCTAATCAGGTAAAAAAAAGAGTTGAGGTTATAGCAAAAACAAGCAAGGAAGCAGAAGCAAAAACAAATTAAATGATTGAAATAAGATTTACGCAATCATTTAATTTGTTTATTCTATATAACAAAGATTTTGATAAAGATTATCAGATTTTCTTTCTCCTTTTTTTCTTCTTTTTTTTTTTTTTTTGGTTGAATGGTGCTGGGGGGGCTTTTTCGTTGTGCGGCCACGTTTTGTCCTTTGGATGGGTAATCTTGCTAAACCTAGATTTGTTTGGGAAGTTACGTTCGGAACTCAACATTAGGCCGCATAGTCCAATGGCTTCTAGCGTATTTTTAGAGCTACAAAATGGGTAAAACTCAAAGTCTAAGAATCATGGTAATGGTTGAATATATAAATAATATATATTTGATATAATAGCTTTGATTGAGTGATGAGTTAAAGATCATAAAAAATGTATATTGGGTGATGCCCAATTTTAGGGAATAATTAATTGTCATATATCCAGCAATGGGATGGGTCCAAAGTAGTCCATGTCCAGCTATGATATATTTCATGTAATAAGGTATGTCCAGCAAAGGTTTATGTTCAAATAATAAGGTATGTCCAGCTAAGGTTTATGTTCAAATAATATATGTCTAGCAGAGGTTTATGTTCAAATGATATATGTACAGCAAAGGTTTATGTTTAAATGATACATGTCCAACAAAGATTTATGTCCAAATAATATATGTTCAGCAGTGACAAATCAATTTATTAGCTAGCGTATGTGTTTATTAGATAGTAATGTAATAGTAAATTAATTTGTATTTAAAAATGAAGTAATTTTTGTATTCAATAATGTAAATTTAGAGATATGGAAACATAGTGACTTATTTTTGCATGGTCTGTAGTTCCAGCTGTATAGTATCAGTAAGCTGATAATATTCCAGCAATATGACTACAGCGGTAGAGAGGCAATATGCCATGATATGTCTTTCCATGATGACTTCAAGATTGGAAGGGAAAAAATTGTTGCAATTAGAGGGAGAGAGAATATGTCCAGCTATGCGTAAAGGCTAGTTAAGTTTGTTCCCTTTATAATGCACTTAAATGAATTTTCCCTTGATAATGCTTTTTTATTTATTGTGAAGTTATGAATAGTGTTGCCCTCCATAAGAAGGGTTTTTATAAGATAGGTTTGTGCCTTCCATAAGAAGGGCTCTTATATGAGCTCTTTATGCCTTCTAAGAAAATGACTTTAGTATGAGGTCTTTGTGCCTTCTAGGAGAAGGGTTTTATGTATTAAAAGTCTATACCTCCCATGAGAAGGGCTTTTGTAAGAAGTATTTGTGCCTTCTAGGAGAAGGACTTTAGTGTTAGAAGTTTATATCTTCCATGAGAAGGGCTCTTAGCATGAGTGTTTGATATCTTTTGAGAAGTATAAAGATGGTAAAAGATGTAGATGTTTTGTGGGATGTAGTATTTGTAATTAGTATGGGTAATAAGTATGGGTACTTAGTGAGAGATGGGTTTGTAATATATATGAGAAATATAAATGGATAATTTGTAAGAGATGTAATTTGTAAGGTGTATGAGAGATATGTATAGGTATTTTGTGAGATGTATACTTTGTAAGATGTATGAGAGATATGTAAGATGGTAAATGAATTATGTTAAAGCTGCTAGAAAGATTATACTGATGGTTTGTGTTGCTTTCCAAGATATGGGATTTTATAAGAAAAGTTGAGAAGAGTATAGAGATGTGTTTGTTTGCAGCACAACAGTAGAATTTCATAATGAGAGAGTGTGGGAGTAGAGTTTAGAAGAGTTGTGGTGTGTTGTGATGGTGTATTGTAATGTTGTAATGGTCTAGTAAGTGTATGGAATGGTTTAATAAGTGTGTATGAGATTGTGTAAAAGAAATGGAGAAAGAGGTGTTTAAAGATATGGGTAGCAAGATAGATGTATTTTCTGAATACGAAGAGTGAGAAAATTAGCATAAGATGAGTAAAGGTGTGTAGGAAGAGTTGTATAGAATGGTGTTGTGTTGTTGTAGGCTTTAGCATGGTTCTCTTTATATAGAGCTAAATACGAAACTAAATCAGTTCAGCTAGAGGAAAGACCAGCAAAACACAAAAAGATTTTGGCAAGAAAAAGATAGTTTTTTTAGTTAGTTTTGGTTTTTAGTCAAATAAGGAAATTTTGTAGTGTTACAGCTGCTGGGTCAGCTGTCACATTTGTTCTGAAACAGCAATCATGGCTATCTAAAAAAGCTATCACAACTGTTATAAGACAAATGTTGATAGAGGTTGAAGTAGATGAGGTCAGCTAATGATGTCAGGCTACTAGAGAAAATATTCAGATTTTATTTCTTGGATTTAGCTGAAAATGGTAAGATCTTTTTTAAAGATATCTTGTTGTTTAGGTATAGCAGCTGCTTGTTGGGATTGAGCATTAAATGACTAGTGATGTCACTTTCAGCCAAGTTTCAAATGCTGAACACACTGCTAGTGTTCTGCTGGAAAGGTTTCCTCTTTTGGGTATTTATATTTTTGGTTTAAGGTTTCATTACAATACATTTTTAGTAAGTAATAGAATAATTGATTGATAGTTAATGAAGCTTTAGAGATCTAGTCAAGGGGTCTCATTATGTTGTGACTTAATCTTGGTGAGCAAGAAGAGCATTTAATACTCTGTTCAAGCAGCTGGCAGAGAAATATTTAGTCTTATTATGGCAGATGGCAGCTGGATATTAAAGATATTATGAATATTTTATATTTGAGGATTAAAGATAGCCAATCAGATTTAGCCATGTATTTTAGCTGGATTTAAGCTGAAAATAGTATTGTAGTTTATGTGAAATAATATGATTAGGTTTCCAAATTCGTATAGCAACAACTGAAGATAAAATGAATAGTTATTTGAATAGCATTTAGATGGCTGGTGTTTTTTAGTATTTGTCATATGATGAATATTAAGTTTTAGTCAAAGAGCAATGGAGACTGGAGAGTTTTATCATTTTAAGTGTCCATACGATAAGAGAGGCTTACCAAATGTCATCCGCTACACACTAACTTATCAGAGTTCAGGGAGTTGGAGAAAACACGCCAAGCAACATGGTTTTTTTTTTTTTTTTCAAGTTTAAACTACTGAAACTTTACTGAACATACCTCTTGGCCCTCCAAACCACAACTTCCAAAGTTTCCCAAAGAGACTCATAAATTTGGATCATGAGCTGAAAATGAGATGACGTACATCAGGCTTTGCTGTCATTTTGCGTAAATATGAGCTTTTGTTGGAGAAGCCACCTTCCATGAGTATGAGAGAGATAATATAGGCCATGAGTTTTGATTCATTGCTTGAACCCGATCCATATATTGATGTTGATGATGTCATGGATTATGATCCCAATTGATGAAGAGAAAATGTTGACCATGAATCCACCTCTTGAAGTAAGGATTTTGTGAGCCATGTGAGTTCAATCCATTCAGTTAAATAAGATATAAGTTTATTTTGGGCTTTAAAGAGATTTTTCCAAAAAATATATTGATGTGGCGTAGGTTGCGAATAAAGCGATGTCATGTAACGCGAAAAAAGAGTCCTCAACTAATGGGAATTATCAAATCATGTTGTTTATAAAATACTGCTGACATTCCATCCGCTTCTTTTTTTTTTTTTCTTTTTTTTCTTTTTTTTGTTGCTGAACGTGGGTTACATCTTCAATCTTATCATTCATTCCATCATATGTTTGATGTGAGTTTGAATATTCCCACAAATCCTTCCCTGTTTCATTTTTAAAACATAAATTTGGCTATTTTTAGTCTTAACTAGTTAAGACTAGTTAAGACTAAAAATAGTCAAATTTAGTCTTAACTAGTTAAGTGGGATTGGAGCACCATCATTCAAGGGTCGACTCAGAATATTCCCACAAATACTTCCCTGTTTCATTTTTAAAACATAAATTTGACTATTTTTAGTCTTAACTAGTTAAGACTAGTTAAGACTAAAAATAGTCAAATTTAGTCTTAACTAGTTAAGTGGGATTGGAGAACCATCATTCAAGGGATTGGAGAACCATCATTCTTGAATGATGGTTCTCCAATCCCACTTAGTGCTTACTCACCAAATGGCTAGAGCCTAGAGGAGTTTCTGAATTCTGATCCACGTTAATTTGTTCAAATTTGAAAGGATTTTGGTAAGGCATTAAATTAAGTTATAAGTAATTATTGTTTCATAGTCCTAAGAGCAAATTCTGCCATCATCAGAACTAATTTTCTTAGAAACTTATGTGCAATTTACAAAGTGAAATGCTATGGAGAAATTAATAGGTTGATTTTCTAACTCATAAGTCATAACTCAAAATAACTTGGAGGAGAGTAGTCTGTAATCACCGAAATTTATTGCATGATCATTATTATATGTACCACCAAGGCATGGTGCTTTTTTTTTTCTTTCTTTTTTTTGCATTCTTTCTAAATAACTAGTGGATGTCTCGCACGATACACGTGTTTATTATTAGTTATTTTATAATACTCATACGTGTTACTCCTTCCGTCCCACTTTGTTTGTCCTGTTTGAAAAGTCAAACTTTTTAAGGGAACATCATTTATTGTCTTGTCTACCTTATAAAAATGTATAAGTTTACAAAACTACCCTTAAATAAATTTATCAGTTTTTTTAAAAAAGAGTTATTCTTAATGAGGCAACTAAAAAGGTGTCCCAATTAGATTGATTTTTAAAAAATATTAGTTAGTTTTCTTTTCAAATAGTTTTGAAAATAAAGTAGGAGTATAATAGGAACATTAGTAAACTAATAACTTTTATTTTTAGAAACAAGACAATATTTTGGGACATCCCAAAATGGAATAAAGCACAAACAAAGTGGGACAAAGGGAGTATAATGTTTGGAAAATTAATTTCAATTATGTATTATACGTCACTAAAATAATGAATAAATAAAAAATTGTAACACAAAATATCCATAAGTAACCATAATTAATTAGACTCTAAAAATGTCACTATATGCCTTTTTTTGTTTGATCAGGTGTATATGTATATTTAGTTCTTACATTTGACCGTTTTCAATATAAAATTTTTATTATTCCCTTTTCTTTTTTTTAGAAGTATTTTTTTATAAAGAAAACACGTGACCTTTTGGCTAAACATCTAAGATTTAAAATTTCTAATTTCTAATTCTTAAAACTAAATATATATATGCCAAGAGATTAAAAATAAAACAATAATGGGAAATATAAACTTATACTATTTCGTATCTTACGTTTAATTTTACTTACATCTGAGTACCTTAATCACTTACAAAAATTAAACACTTTCCAAAAATAAAAGTAGAAAAAAAAAAAAACACATACCTTTTAGAAACCTCATATGTTGTGAAAAGATTGTATCAAGTTTTGATAGTGTTGTTAATGAGTTTACTTACATCTAAGTACCTTAATCGCTTACAAAGATTAAACACTCTCCGAAAATATAAATAAAAACAAAATACGTCCACCTTTTAGAAACCCCATATGTTGTGAAAGCATTGTATCAAGCGTTGATAGTGTTGTTAAGGAGTTCAAAGCATATGCACCTAAAACCAAAGGCAATTTCATACTCTTTTTGACACTAATTTTTCACTCTTTGTCCCTCTATCTCTCCAGCCCTATTTTTCTTTTGGCCTTTTGGTATTTTGTGAAACTGGAATATATAAAAGAACATGAAAATTAACATTGAATGAAGAAAACCTTTCATTTCGTAAATTAATGAAATTAAAAGTGGAAGAGTTTAAGAAATTAGAAAAGGGAGTAGAACCAAATCTTTTAATTTTCTACATTTATAGCTTAAACTAATCATAGATAAGAAGATTGGAGGTAAAAGACTAAATGAAAAGGTACTCAAACAAAGCGCCACATGGCAAAACCTCATGCAAAAGAGAAGAGTTTAAAAAATTAGAAAATTGAGTAGAACCAAATCTTTTAATTTTTTACATTTATAGCTTAAACTAATCATTGATAAGAATATTTGAGGTAAAAGGCTAAACGAAAAAGTATTCAAACAAAGCGCCACATGGCAAAACCTCATGCACTTTTACATAAGGTCTATGCTCTTATATATATTATTGATTGATTAATTGATTTACTAATTAAGGAACTCTACCTTATCTTATTTTTAATCATTACTTTTAATTCGTGTCGCCCAACCCGATTCTCGATTGGATATGAATCATGTAACCTATGAAATCACTTTGAAAACTTTGTTAACAAATTCTATCAAGCACCATAACAATCAGCTAATCAGGTCATCTTATTCTACTAAAAAATGCTAATCAGATCATCCCACTTAAGTAAAAAAAGAAAATAACTAATCACGCACTATAAATTTTGCTAACGAAATTTGCGGTTCATACGTTCATAGCAAAGTCAAAATTGTCGATAGCTAGCGCATGATCTTTGGCTAAGATCGTATATAATGGCTATTTGCTATGATTGAAGGCAAAGTGCAATCAAGCTAGCTTTGCATACATGACCACACAGGAAAAAGAAAGTAGTAAAGTATGAATGCCATTGCCAAATGTCATTCAAGCTTAAATTTGAAGAAAAAAAAGGAAAGGGTAGCCCACACCCTGACACCCCACTAAGGTATGGGAGATTTGGACAGCAAGCAAGACTTCGAAGTAGGTGAGTTTTAGTGGGAATTTTTTTGTGGCCTGAGATTTTGAGGTTTCCTAGAAGTATAATGTCATAATGGGTAGCACCATTGGACTGGACACGCGTAGGACTAGAAGCAGGTACAACACTATATACTCTTGTTTTATATACTTTATATTATAAATGGGTGTTTGAATTTTTTTTTTTAAATAATTTTTTATTTTTGGAACAATGCTGAGGAATGTATACTGTATAGTGTGGTGGAAATTATAGTACCTTTTAGCATCTTACGAGGAACGTGTAGCGTGAAATGTAATATACGCTCATCAAATTCCGATTATGTGGAAGTGGTTCAAATGGACAATCAAAAAGAAAGAAAATTTTGGTTCGACATCATGACGCGCATGGCTGCATATTCACTCGTCAAATACCAAGTCAGAATTGTGATAACTCACTTCTACTCTTTTTTTAGTTCGTTAATCAGTACGTAGTAGTCCTTTAGGGTTTGTTTTAGTGCACTGCTATTCGATGTTTTCACTAATACAAGGAGTTGCCATGACTATAACTCCACAAGGCATCTATGAGCTAATCCCGTTTCCAAGAATGGAGTTAAGAATTTTGGTTTGGAGGAATCGAGTTACATATTTATAAATACATATATTTACATAACTACATATATTAATACATACATACATTTTATATAAACTTTAATGTGTATACACAAATAGTCTACTTTGCCACTAATATATACACAACGTTTTACCATTATTTAATTATAATTTTTTAAATATTTTATTTTTGGAGTGTTATCAAACCCTAGCATTAAATATCCTCTATTTTTTTTCATTCAACATTTTTAGTCTAAATGAAGCATTGACAAACAATTGGAAACTCAACAACAATAGCAATAACAACAAAAGACTTGGTCCCAAATTGAAAAGGAAATAAAAATTATATATTTATGACCAAAAGAAAATTTCTTTATAAGTATTGTCACTTATATATCCGCACCGTACGTAATTTTTTTCATTTAACATTTTGCAACTAAGAGGGCGTTTGGATAGCACAAACGTGCGCCCACGTCCAGTTTTCTTTTTTTCTTTTTCTTTTTTTACGCATGTTTGTTACTGTTCATTGGCCATGAACAGTATTTTTTAACCATTTAAAAATTATTTTGCAACAGTTTTTTTAGTTTTCAATTTTCAACAATAAGTTCTATCCAAACGGACCCTAAATCAAGTATTGACAAACAATTCGAAAATTAACAACAAAGAAAGACTTAGTCCCAAATAAAATAACTCTACAAGGAAATTTATTTTATTCAAAACTTACTATTTGAAATCAACAACCAAAACTTACCAATTAAGAGAGAGAGAGAGAAAAAAAAAACTAAAAAGATTTTTTTTTCATTACAAGGCAGATAGTTAAAGTTTTTAGAAATTGGGGGGGGGGGGGGGTGATAGCTAAGTGTAGCTCCGCCCCTGCCCGTCCCATTCCGTTGCCATCTTTATAAGGACATGATATATATTAGTGTGCTACAAAAACACCCTAAAACAGCATTTTTTAGTTCAATACGGCATATTGTGACTTGGTGTTCGTGAGAGAGTATATCCTATTAGCTTCTGCAATTACTCTAGAAGATGACACACATGGTTGAATTCACTTGTTAAGTACCAAGTCAAAATTGTGATTAGTCAGTTCTACTCTTGTTTAGAGTCATTAATTAGTCCGTAGAACTCCTTAGAATTTGTTTAAGTGCACCACTTGTTAATGCAAGCAAGAACGATACGAAAATTAATTCTTTATTCCTAGAATATACAAGGAATTGCCCTATCCATAGGCATTTATGATATGATCTCATCCAATCTTGTTGTCATCTTAATTTAGAAGGAGATGGTAATAGTGTAATACAAAAACATCGTAAAACAGCATTTGTAGTTTGATTCAGCCTATTGTAACTTGGTAATTAATAGAATAAATGAGTATATCCTATTAGCTTGTACAATTGCTCTAGAAGATAACTAATGACTTTTAGGTCCATAAGCAATTTTAATATTTTTAATAGAGACATTTAGGATTTAAATCACATCCTCATTTATGATGTATCAAAAAATTCCTCTAGCATGTGGTAATATATATTTATGCTCAAGAAGATAATTGTTTATATATTATTACCTAATTTGTCACCCTAACAATCCAAGTGGTGAAAAAAATAGGTAACCACTTCCCTCCTTCCTTTTTTTTAACAAAGAAAAATCTTAAAGCTATTATTAATTTTACTACCAAAAAAAAAAAAATGAATTACATGATAATCTATGTTATTGTTATCACATCAAAAAAATAGTAAGTAAATTGTTATATTACTCAAGTGGTTTGTAAGATGCTAATGGTACTATAATTTCCACTACAAATACTTATAAACTAACATGACAAGGACGAGTAATGATGTGGGCCATGTGGCTATTAACAATTTAACTACATAAATTTTATAAATTGATATATTAACGACTAAACACAAAACAAAAAATAAATAAGAAGTATATTTATTATGTTGTTAATGTGGTATTAATTATATTCATTATCACACTAGTTTATAAATCTTTTATAGTAAAATTAGTAATATTTTTAATATTTTTCAAATTGACACGTTAATTTATAAAATTAGTATAGTACGGTAACCTACCATCACTCTTATACATCACTTTGGTGGTTTTGTATTTAAAATGTGGCTTGGTCAATTTTAATAAAATTTGTAGTACCCAAATTCTCTCTTTGTTCACAATTTACTCATTAAAAAATTGTAGTACCCTCATCAGTCATTGATGAATGATGCACTCACTTCCAAGTTTGAACTGATCAACAAAGTGCGATTACATCACATTGGTCCCAACAAGCAACAACAAATCATACTTCTAGCTAGGATACATCCAAATCCAATTCAAAAGTGGGAGGAAACTTTATTCTTTAGGCAGAATTGCATGAAGACAGACAAGAAGAATACAGTGCACCACATTATCATGCACAATGTATAGCAGTATAGCACCACCGCCACCGTCACCAACAACACCACTAATCAAATCCCACATACACGTTCCTAATCATCATTATCTAATGTACTTTGCGATTAAAGAAGATACTAGAATGTCAAACAAGCATGGAATATGTGACCCTTTACGACGACTATATATAGGAACCCTACCTTAGCCTTTTTCACCCACAAAGTACTGCTTTCTCATATCTCATATAGTAAGTGAGTGCTTATACACGCAGACTTCTCTATCTCAATCACCCTTTTCGAAAGAAAAAAAAAATTATATAACTGAGTCTCAATCAACCCACGTTGAGTAGTATTGGAAGATAAGAAATGGCCAGCTCTAGGATGCTGACTGGTGCTGCATTTTTGGTTTTACTCTTTGTGGACCTTGCCTTTGCTGCTAGATCATTAGGTGGTATAGGTGGTGGAGGAGGAGGTGGTGGTGGCCATGGTGGTGGTGGAGGTGGTGGTTCAGGACTTGGGTATGGTTCCGGGTATGGTTCGGGGTTCGGGTCTGGTGGTGGTTCTGGATATGGTGCAACTGGAGGAGGAGGTGGTGGTGGTAAGGGAGGTGGGGGAGGTGGTGGTGGAGGTGCTTCTGGGTCTGGATATGGGTCTGGAAGTGGCTCTGGTTATGGGTCTGGTGGAGGGGAAGGAGGTGGATCAGGCGGTGGAGGTGGTAGTGGTGGTGGTGGTGGTGGAGGTGGAGGAAACGGAGGTGGAAGTGGCTCCGGATATGGCTCCGGATATGGAAGTGGTGAGGGATATGGAAGTGGAGGTGGTAAGGGTGGAGGTGGCGGCGGAGGTAGTGGTGGAGGTGGAGGTGGCGGCGGTGGTTCCGGCGCTGGCTCTGGCTACGGCTCAGGCTCGGGCTATGGAGAAGGATATGGGGAGGGGTATGGTCATGGTTTCCCATGAACATAAAAAAGCAAGCTTTTATTTGTTTTAGTAGCATTTGATGGTTTGGCTTTTGGCATTTGTAATTCTAAAAATAAATTTGCTGCAGCCTTATCACCATATTACCTTATGCATGAATATGTGTTGGTGGAAGTTGCATACGTACGTGCATGTCTGCGAATTCGCACTATAGCTAGTATTAAACATTGTTACTACTAGCCTTATGATATTAGTATTACTCATATATATATAAAATAAAAGTTACTTTGTTGTTGTTGTTAACTTGAGTGTGATGATTTAATTTCAGAAATTTTTTTTTTTTAAGCAATTGATGAACCAGTAGATTGTAGTGCTATCATGCATGCACAACAGCAGGCCGGCCTACAAATATTGAAGTTAAATCACTCTCTTGATATACTAGAGGTATGAGGGAGAGAGAAGCTTCGGAATTAGCACCACAAAGCTAAATTATTATTTTTAGCACTACAAACTCCAATTATTGCCCAATATTAGTGGAGTCAAAAAGTAAATTTTTTTTCCTTCTTGCTACCATGCAAGAGCAGTTGTTTATTGTAGCCAGAAGGCATAAAAAAAATTCATTCTTTATTCTTTTCTCTCTCTTCTCTGGTTACAAAAATGTTTTCTTTCTTTTCTCTCTCACTCTCTTCGGTCTTCTCTCCTTTTCTTTTTATCCTTCTTCTTCTTCTCTTTTTTGTTTTTTTCGCTCACCAACGTCTCCCTCATCTCCCTCTTGGGTGGGATAGTCATAGTGGTGGTAGGTCAATGTGGGTTTGTAAGTGAGTTGCTGGGTTCGGTGTCTGTGTAGGTGGGTTTGTAGGTAGATCAGTGTGGGTGGGTGGGTTCGTCAGCGTTGGTTCGTGGGGATGGCTATGGGTGTGTTCGTGGTGGTGGTGGCTAGGATCAGGTGGGTATGGGTGTTTCGTGGTAGTGGGTTGGGTGGGTTTCGTAGTGGTGGCTGGGATCAGGTGGGTGTAGGTAGATTGTGGTGCTTTGTTGATTTTTTTTTTTCTTGTTGTGGGCTGTGGTTGCCAAAGTAGTGGCAGTGGTTGTGTTGGTAGATCAGGCTGCTTGGTTGATTCCTACTGTGGGTTGTGGTTGTCACAATGGTGGTGGTGGTTATGGTTGGATCCTAACGTTCGTGATGAATGTTTTTATTATTATTATTCTAATAAATTCTTTATATTATTTAATCAAATAACTAAAAATATAAATTTATTGATCTTCATATATTATAAAAGTAAAATAGTAAAATAGATAAAATAATTTTTATAAATTTTAAATAGTCAAATTTTTGCCTCCAGATGCTCTAAAACACTTGGGACACATAAGTTGAATAGTTCATGCAGTGCTTTCACACTCTTGGACTCGGGACTCCTGTCTCAGCCCTCGCCTGTGCAAGATAACACCAAACTACAAGTCCATAAGACTATAATTAATTAATGATGATAGGTTCATTAAAATGTCGCCTGCGTAGGAACCAGAGAGTTTGGCTCCCCACACAGTGCATGCCATAATTGTGGGCTTGTTGCTAGCCACTTCTTCCAGTTCACAACTTTACGTTGGGACAAAATTAAACTCTATAGTACTCCTTTGGGTCTAAAATTTTGGTATCGTGTTCATTTTTCCCATTTTATATTTCAAAATTTTCATTTTACTCTTTAATGTTTCATCCCATTCTTATATTGGGTTTGCTATTTATCTCAGTTAATAATTTGACCACAATAATATGTTTTTCCATTTACCACAATAAAATTCGAACATTCTACGATACTTTAGAACTAGTATTTTATGGAAGACAAAATTTAGCTACAAAATTAATTGTAAGTCAAGGCTAGAACTTTATTAATATTATTATATATTTCGAAAATCTAACCGTTAAATTGCATGTTCTTTACACACTTAATACACATGTCAAATTTTGTGTCAATCAAATATTATTTACTATATAATCTATAAGATTATATTTTATGCATAATTTTAAATTACAAAAATTTGAAATTTAAACAATTTATTAATGATATATCTATTAGTCTTTAATTTTCTAGAAAAGCATGGAGAGTATACGAAAAAAATGCAATCTAATGATTGATTTGTCAAAACTCACCTCCAATAAAAAGATATTGAATAAGATTATAACCTAAAGCTACACTCAATTTTGTAGCTAAATTTATTAGTTTTATGAAATAGTCAAACATAGTTCAAATTTTATTTTATCCATTATTATCTTACCAATTTTTTTTTCAATAAAATAAATAAATATTAAATAAATAAAGGTTTCTCATATCCCAGTAAATCCGACAAATCCATTGTTTAAATAAAGTAAAATAGAAAAACCAGGTCCATAGATGGAACAAAGGTCAAGAGATACATTTATTCATGATCAGACTATATTTGTTTAAATAACACTCAACGGTCTAATTACTAATAAAAATGTACAAGAAGCCTAATATGAAAACAAAATCAAACCTAAATAGTCAAGATGAAAATTTTCAAACTTTTTTTTGGTTGGGGAATCAAAAATTTTGAGACTTTAAATGGCCCCATAAAACAAATCATAACAAAACAAACAAGAAGCCAACCCAAACTTTGACTACCAAAGGCGTGCTTGAGTCTAAAAATAAGGTGAACCATGTGAGTACAAACTTACAAACAGGAGTCTCACATATCCAGCTTCCTGGATTGTCCATATCAAATCTATGGCTGAGAAGAAACCCCCAAAATTATGACACAGAATTTGAATTTATTCAAAGAGTATATAACTATCATGAGTTGCAGCAGAAATGCTCCATTAGAAAAATCTTCAAATGTTAAAACTCAATATCCAATGAAGATATAGGTCAGACATAATACCTGATAATTTAGATATTACAACTGTGAACAGAGTAATAAAATAAAGCTAATAATTCTATATGGTCAATCAACAATGGCTATTTCCAACATTTTCTTTGGGAAAAATAATCTATAATCTCATACAATCCCTATTACAATAATCTCTCTCAACAAAAAGGAAATTTCCGCTCTTGCCACTACCAAAGTATGCAGATCTCTCCCAAATTATATCATCATGTGAGAACAAATGTGGACGGATTTTTAAAAAATGACCATATCTATAAGGAAATTGCAGGTAGCTTCATCAAAATATTCTTAACGAGAAATTTGAATGGAAACATTTGAAAACTAATCCATCACCCTCTCAGAAGCATAGGCCACTTTCTGCATTATCATGGACTCAGCTGCACGGATTGCTCTTTGTGACCCCGTGATTGTAACTTTCCTGCAGAACAAGGTACAAAACAATAAGATGTTAAAATATTTATTGCCAAAGAACGCATCCTACAGGCAAGCAAATTGATGAACGATGACATTGGCAATTCCATTTTTACCTATCAGATGTTCCAGACATAAAATCACCTCTATCCGATATTTTTATTCTGGCCCCACTAACCTGCAAAATCAAAGTGGTCAAATTAGTGCATATGCAATATTATGGGTGAAATGACACTGTTTGCTAGTTATATACCTGACTGATTTCCATTATAGTTCTTCCACCACGGCCAACAACCAACCCGATATGACCATCTGCAACGCCAATGGTCACTGAGTTACTTCGATCCTCCTGGAAAACATCAGAAGCCTTTCTGTAAATCATGATTTGTAAAACATACATGGCGCAAATGCATCCCAACTTGAAAAATCTCAAAACAATGTCAAAATATTATTGAATGAAATAAAAAGGACAGACACGAATGCACTCACTAAGATAATGCCTGTACAGTGACAGACCAGATTGGTTGGAAACACATTCAATTTGATATGGATCTTTTTGTTATCAACACTAGGGTTTATTTATTGATAAGTGACAGGTAGGTTTGTTCTAAATAATACCATCAAAGAACATGCATCCCACCCTGCTGGTTCTCAATTTAGTAGAAAAGCATACTTTCTTTTGATCGCAAAGCATAGTTTCTATCAGTGAAAAGCAGAGATAGAAAGAGAAAACAATCTGTCATCTTAAACTTGCAAAGCATAGTTTCTTTTTATCTCACATATTAAAATCTTAATGTGGTAGAAGGCAGAGATAGAAAGAGAGACATTAAAAGATCAAGCCCATGAGTTGCTCTAGTGTGCATCAAAGCTAAAAGTCTATGAATCAGGTACACAGCAACAATTATGTAATTATATAGTTATACTATTATATTCTTAAAACCACATAAGATTCTAATTTAATATATTTGCTTTGTCTACGAACAAAGCAGTGGAAAATATCTAGAACAAACCACTTCAAATTTCAGTTCCAGTAAGCATGGTCTAGGAGAAGGACATGAAATACAGGTGAAGTTTTCTAAATTGATTTTTTTTTTTCTGGGAAACATAATAATATCCAAATCAATTTATTAAAAACCAAGTATAAAACACTTTCAAATCATTCAAGCTAAATGTTTAGTAACAGAAAGATGTTCATAGTGATATACGACTTCTTGAAATGCAGATTGAAAGTGATTGCCCTCTGCTTTACGTAGATTAATTCATAGGGAGAGGAACTATTGAACATTTAACCATGTTGAGGTTTCCACTCTTGAGCTTAAATCAATATTTTTGAAATCTTAGTTTACTGAATTTTGGTTTGTGATGGTGTCCATGTCCCTTCTTTTCCAAGAGTTTTTGGATATGAATTTTCGTTTGTAATATTTAATTGCCCCTTTTGTGCTCTTCCAGTATTTATAATTCTTTAATAAAATCACTTATTAATTTTTAATATATATATATATATATTCAAGGTTATAATTTAAATATATAAAAAGGTCAAATAATCTGGAAAACATGATACATAAAACAGTCTTTTATTGAGGTCACTGAAGATTGGAACATCGGTGGCCATGCATGCAAAATTGGAGTATACTAATGAGAGTTGATAAAGCCTCCCTAGGCAAATGATATATTCATCAAAGGTGAGCAGGAATGTAATAAGTATAATTAAGATCAAGAAACATCAATGAAACGAAAGTATTATGGAATATAACAAACCTTGTTGTTCTGAAACTTCCCCCCAGCTCCATTTGGTCCATAGTTCATTGAGTTATGGGCTACTGTTGCAACAGAAGGAAGCACATGTGTATATGGCATACCATGAAAACCGGAGAAGTAAACACCTAAAATTCAAGTTCAAGAGAACTTACTAGATATCAAACTTTACTAGAATAACTCCATGCTTACATTATAAGCAACCATAAAACCGTGCTATAAACCCTTTTTTTAAGGATATGTTGAACCTTTGTTACAAACTAGAATGGTCTACCCATCTTTTATATTTTTGAAGGCCATCTAGAATCAGTTTTAAAACATAGAACATTAGAATGTCTAGTACAAGACTTTTCATGAGACTTGTCGATTGACTCAACTCAATATTATCTGTGCTTAAATGCTAATGAACTACTATGTTCATATCACCTAGTTCTATGGGGATGTTTTTCCTCAAGAGAGTCCACGATACTTGAGCAATTATTTAAACAATAATACCTACAGGAAATTTAAGAAACAGATTCACTCAACAGACTATTTAAAATCAGTTAGTCGGTGGATAGGAAGTTAAACAGCAACAACTGCTGCCAAGCTTTAGCCCCAAAACTTTGGGGTCAGTTATGGAATCTCAACATATTAATCAAGGTTGACCACATTTATTTTTTAAAGCCATTATATCCTATCTAAAACCATACTTTCTGTCACCTCCTTAATTGACATGTCTTTCTTTACTACTTCTACTATTGTGATTTTAAGCCATCCTTTACAATTTTTTATTCCCTTGAATTAAACCCTAACCTAGTACATTGAGTTTCCCAATATATCCATACCATACCCCCGCATCCCCTAAACCATAATTCAGCCCAGGCATAACAAACTTAAATAAAGCCATATTGGGCCTGATTGGCTCTGCTCCACAGCTATGCTCATGAGACCTGTATTCTAAACTAGAAACCTTTTTATTTTCTCATTTAGAATATGAGCCATTATCTCTAACATACTTGAAATTCATTTCCTATAAAAATGGTTAACATCACCTATCATGATGATTGTGGCTTTTGCTCTTGCCATTGGATAACTCGTATTTTTTGTGATTTCTTCCTATAAACAGCTCAGAGATTTTTCTGTCCTTATTTTTCCAAACCCATGTTCTTAGGGAACATACTAATTTCTTAACATCAAATAGGTCACTAAGCTCCTCAGCCCAATTAATAGGAGTAGTGATAGTGGTGCTGGAGATGATGTATATCAAGAAATAGTGAGGGTATTTACTCTGCTCGTCAACCTCATCAGATGCAATATTCTGTTGCCTTCCAATATTATATCCAATTTTTCTCTCTAAAGGCTCAGTGGGAGGTAAGGTTAATTTCCAATTTTCTAATCATTCCAACTTTAATATGTTCTATTAGTAGTTAAATACATCATTCCTAATAGTCACCTGATGTTTGTAAACAAAAACAAAAAAAATGTTATTGTCACTCAGCTGGAAGTTGCTTCCCACTGAATTATGATACTGTGACTGAAATTGCATTTCCCCCCTCTCCTCACCACCACCACTAATCATGATTATTTCCTCTCCAGCGAAATTTGTGTCATTTTCAAAGGCTGCACATAGAGGCCATTTCCCTAAAGTCATCAAAGGAGAAGAGACAAGAGAATGGGGGGACTAGAGAGAGAAGACTAAAGACAGAGCATTGACCATTGGGTAGGCTTGAACTGTTTAAAACCAGTCTGCTTCCCAATTCTACCAGTCAAACCACCAGTTTCCGGTTCTAAATGATAAATCTCCAGTTTTTTTTATTTTAACCAAACCAGAAAATTGATTGATTCACAGTCAAACCAGCCAGTCCAGTCCGGTCCAGTTTTTAAACCTTACACATATCTATAGCATGCTAAATATCTACTAGATTTTCACTGCAAAACTCTAAACAAGAGCCAAATATGCATTACCCAAACTGTAAACTCACACTTCACAGGAGCTAATTTAGCTAAAACGCATACAAAAATACAGAATAGGGCACCATTTAGAACTCAAGAGCATTACTCAATCCATAAGACCCAAGAAGATTAAAAAACAAAAGCAAAGACATGTAAAGCACTAGTATCATATGAAACTATGAGCTGCTGAGTGAAAATACAGAATCATTAATTGATAAGCTGATAAAAGAAGGCACACCTGGATATGAAAACGGAGCATTCATAGACTGGGAGTAATGAGGATCTTCAGCTAGCTTGGGAAGAATTAGCTCAATAGCCCGCATCTGTTCATCTAGAGTTCCTGTAACTGTCACCAGCCTATCATTCAACCCATAATAATTATTATCCTGAGGAGATATCTTAATGCCAGCTTGTGATTCTTCAATAAAGGACCTGGTCAATTGAAAAACTAGATATCAGCAATAGCCACTTTTTTAGGCAAATATGTAAACAGAAACCTGCAATACAAAATCAAGAAGTACTTGACCTTGCAAGAAACAAAGTTGAGAAATGGTGGTTACAAGGTTTAAATTATAACAAAGATGGTGGTCTAGACTGTTGCACATTCTCAATAAAATAGCACCATAATGAAATTTGAAACTGCTTGCCTCCCTGCTGTCTAAGCACAAATCTCCTTGTCTTTGTACCCCTTTTAGATCAACAACCATTTACATTAATCATTTATTAAGTCAGTTTACAAAGACAGTCCATCAGTCTGAATCATAAAGACCTAGAAACATTCAAAAAAATCTCCCTGCACATATACACCAAAAATTTGGAAAGAAAGCTTCCCAAACATCCTCAAGATTTCTGCCAGAAATAATGAAATATTTTGCATCTATCCAGTCAATATATGTCAATGCTTTTCTGGGATTGAGCAACTACTGAAAAGTAAAGATTACCAGAGCAATAATAAAATATACATTTAGTATATACAAATGTGGTAGATTAACAATCGAAGATTGAGGACCTCAAAAATACTCCCTCTCTACAATTAATCTTCTAGGTGACTCAATATCCACCTTACAAAGGGTGGGATTTACCTCTAACTTGCAATTTTGAGCACCAATTCTTTACCTAAGGTATTCCAATTCCAACTTGAGTTGACTTACAGGAATCATCAATTATGTAATTCAAGAGACTTCCCAACCCCAACCTCTCTTCACCCCACCGGGGAAAAAAAGGTAACTGGAGACAAAGTCTAAATGTCAATTAGCATTGTGCGTTTCTTAATTATTATCACTTTTTTGAAGAATCTAACAACCATATACCACAGAACGTAACAATAGCTTTTCAAGATCCTTAGCATAGTAATTTTAATGAAGCCCATCAGCACCATGTTTAGGAGGTTAAAAAGGAATTTAATGGAATGGATAGAATAGAAAAGAATAAACTTTAATCTCTCTCTTGTATGGATGTTTGAAAGGAAATGAATTATAGAATTTTATTTTTTTTATCAGAAAAAGAAAGAAAGAAAGTACCCAAATTTTGGAATGATTAAAAAATGGGCTAAAGAGGGAAAGGATTGGAGCAGGGGTTCCATTTCATTCCCTCCTATTAAACTCCCCAACAAGAGAATGAAAAGAATATTCTTTTAAAAAAAATTCCTTTTCATTCCATTTCCCATGCTCCAGTCTCCTAAACACAAGTCCAATTTCATGTAAGACCTAATCACTATAAAACATTTAAAATGACATATTTTGTTAGTTGCATGAGAAGTAGATTGGAAAGGATGGATTTCCTTATTCTTCCCCTTACCTGTTAAACACTATGTAAACTCTTACATTATAATACCAGTATACCACCACCACCACCACCCTCCCACACCCCCCCCCCCCACAGAAAAAAAAAAAAAAAAAAAATCCAATTCATGTAAGATTTATTCACTATGAAACACTTAACCTTGGACAAATTTTCTTTGGTGGCATAAGAAGTGGACTTGAAAGAATTTGCTTCCTGAGCAAAAAACAGGGTGTACCTCACCACAAGCTTCAACGTTGTCATTTTGCGTATACATATAGTATCTCCTTGCCAATGAGCTCCAACTTAACTAGCACCTGAGGCCTTCTAAATGCTAGATGGAGGGTGACGTCATGAAATTAAGACCCACTAGGTGCATAACTTACCTATCAAAAAAATTATCTCCTCTAGCCTATATAACCCTCAAAGTTTGCTCTCAATTCTGAAACCCAACTATATGTGTGTGGGTTTGCCTCATCACAAGCAAGTTCATTATCAGCCTTAATTGCACTTCACAGATTTGTAAGTGGCATAGTTTAAGTGCTCTATGAAGCTGTAAAATCAATTTTTTTGAACATGTTGTACATGACAGCCATTTTCATGAAGAAAAATTTTATATCTTCACAATGAAAGGGAAATGATACAACTGCAGTAAAAAAACTTAGAGATCCACTATCTCTGGGTAAACTAAAATTCTGTGAAACACATTTCAATATCATCCAAATAAAATTTGTAGTCAAAATTAATGTTATGAATCCTCAAAAACAGAGAACATGCAGACGAGTATTATGAAGAAACTCTACAACCATTCTGACAAGGAAAAAATATAGAAGAAACATTTCAATCACAACAGAGTTTTGATGTCATGGTCAAGAAGAACTGCTCATCTATCGGTAAGTATTAAGACCACAGATCTAATCATGTTTATGATTGAAAAACTAAAAGGTACGGTTTTCTTACTTGATGGTGGAACCCGCCTTCCCAATTATGCCACCACATGAACTATTTGGAACAATAAGTCTCACTTTTGTTCTTGGCTCAACATCATCGCCTTCTTCAGCATGAATCTACCCAACCAAAAAAAAAATGTAATTAGTATCAGATTTTTTTTTTTTTTGATCGGTAATTAGTATTAGATATATGTCGAAGAATTTTAAAGAAATATGACTGAAACAAACATCAAGATTACCTCACTCAGCAATTTGGCAAGAACCAGATCAACAGCCTTGAGCGTTTCATTAATTGCTCCAGATATCATAATAATCCTATCAGTTGTCCCCGGAAAAAATTCTTGATTGCGTGACAACTGAATTCGTGCTCCAGATTGTGACTGAAAATCAGTGATTGTAGAGCCGCCCTTTCCAATAACAGATCCAGCTGCAGCATTTGATACAAGAAACCTGATATATGTGGGCTTTTCCATTGAATCTAGTAGAAAAAAGCATGAGAGAATAGAATCAATAAGCTGAAATAACAAAGTTGGTACAAATTTATAACTATTAGCAATTTAATATATATCATTAAGAGTTAATGTGTGCATGTGTTAGATCTTGTTTACATACAATCAGAAATAACAAAGCTGGGACAAATTTAAATGGCCACAGAGTGCATAATTGGCAAAAACAGCCAAAAGATCACAAGCATATAGCAAATACTTATCTGTAAAATTATGCAAATCATTGAATACAAAACTCAGCATAGAACCAATCATCTTATACAACTGAGGACTATTGCTAGTCATCTAATGAGATTTAGAGTGGGAAACAAAGGACCCATATTCCTTTGGCATGATAATTGGCATCCGGAGGACCCATTGTACAAGAATATTGGTCGAGTAACATCTCGGTTAAACTATCAAGTGTTCTTTACAATGGAAAATGGTTATGGTCTCCTGCTAGATCAGATGAGATGAAGCTGATTCAAAGCAAGGTAGCTCAAGGGCCATTTCATGTGTTGCTACTACAAATGGGGAATTTAGCATTACTTCATTTTTTTCGTTTTTTTCATAAATTTTAGCTGTTCTTCTTCTTGGGAGGAGATTAGAGAAAAGCGGCAAAATGTTAGCCAGTGGAAGTTAATTTGGTTTGCAGGCCACTGATACAATGGAGACCTATTATATCAATTCTGTAAAAGTAAACTGGGGTCTGGCAATCACTTCTTTTCCGCATGTTCCTATACAAGAAGAATACGAAAATAAGTGTTAAGGACGAGCCTTTGTGTCATAACTATTGGAAGCTGGGATTCTGATTCGCAGTGAGCTATAAGCCAAGAGTTTGTAGCTCAACTAGCGCCTACGGAGATGTCCAGGGTTCGAATCCTCCCAACTCGACTATCAAATTATCGAGAGAGAGAGAAAAGTGGGCCAAAAGCAAGATCTAAAAGCATTGTTTGCAATCTAGCTTAGGCTGAAATTCTCTATCACATTTGAGGAAAAAGGAGTGAATGGAAGAGTCAAAAGTGAAAATGATATTCCAAAAGCTATTGTAAATGATGTAAAGGTGTAACTCAAAATAGAGTTTCAAACCACACTTTCTTATCAACCAAACAAGGCCTAACACACGGGATCTTACGTTTCCATCGTTTCCTCAGTAGCCTAGGGTTTAGGGTTAGGGTTTCAAATTTCAACGTAAAAAAAAGGTAAACACAAATTCCAAACCAAATATTATTTTTCAATACACTACCACATAAACACGAATATATGAACAAAACAATGGCACTGAATCTAAGCAACCAAAACGAATCTCAGCAGCGAAAAAAAAAATCATAGAGAGAGAGAGAGAAAGCAGATCGGATCAGGAGAGACCTGATGTCGGTGACTTAGGCGGCGGAGGAGATCTCTTCCGCGGTGCCTCCGGCGACGAAACGTAAGAAGACTCCGTCGACTCCATTGCTCTTTCTCCTCCCTCCTTCAGCTAAAGCAGCAAAATTCTCACACACACACGCACGCACACACACAGCAATACGCTGTAGCGTAAAAATTGGAATGAGGTTAGAGAGAGAGAGAGAAGAAGAAGATTTGAGGTTTGAGAAGAGAGAGAGAGAGAGAGAGAGAGAGCTATAGCGTGTGTTCTCGGTGAAATGTGGAGATTGGGTTGAAGGAGTTGTGAGAGGCTGAGCTGTGAGTTAGAGCCTCTGACTCTGCTGCCTATCTATTAGACTATTAGCTATTCTCTCTCTCTCTCTCTCTCTCTCTCTAGTGAGTCTAGTCTATATTGTCTACCAGCTTCTCGTGCGTGTGTTTGTTTTGTTTTTCAATTTTTTTAATGAGAATGAAAGCGTAAAAATAAAATAAAAAAATTGAACTTCCTTTTTAGCCCGTTAATTGAAAGCGAAAAAGGACAAATTTTAAACGAAATAAAGAGTGCGATGGTCAAAAGTTATTTATTTTATAGTTTGCAATTGCTGTCAAATAAAAGTAAATGTCTCGTAGTATTTGTATAGAAGGTGATGATTCACGTTATCAAAGCGGGTAATTCACTTCGTCATAAAACCAAAGATCTTTCGATGGTGAAGTTATAAATAAAATTATGATATCTTAGTATTTGCATAGGGGTCTTAAGTGACCACATTTGCTAGAATGGATGTAGCAACGTACTGGGAATAATGTGTTACTTGTACCAAAATCACTAGGTTCAATGTCTCGTACTTAGGGCTACAAGTAAGGGGCCTTATGGTATGGTGCGTAAATGTAGAGTATAATATTTATATCATTTTAAGGAGTTAAGTGTTCTCACTCACCCGACCATATTAATGATGGATGATCATATAATTGGCGAATGATCCTCATCAACCACTGACCCTTACAATGACTCGGTTGGCTACTCAACACATATAGGTCGAACGTGTGGAGCATGTTGAATGAGCAGGAGTGTTTGGACGAACCTAATTTGCCTCGAGGAGCATGGTCAAAATGTTTCTTATCAGAAGGTTATATTTTTTTTAATTAAATAATTTACTTTGTTATATTTAAAGCCAATGTGATTAGAGAAGGGGGGAAAAGTAATTTGATTAACTAAAAAAAAAAGATTTCCTTTTCTAAGCAATAATACATCCTTTTTTGAGATATTTAATGTTTCATACTAGATTGTTTGAATCTTAAACATTTAAGTTTGAAACATCATAAAGTGTCACTTGAGTTATGAGGATCTTAGCATCAAGTTTTCTTATTTAACGAGAACAAAAAAAAAATGAAGAAATTATAATGAGATTGCACTCCTAGTATTGGACCATTTTTTAAATTTTATTTCATAATTTTCATTATGAGTGTGATTAGAATAATTTTTTTGGAGTCTACTTTTCATTATTTTCAAAAATACCCCTAATAATTTACTTTCAAAAATATATCCCTAATATTTAGTTCAAACTGATTTTTAAAAAAACATAAATTAATAATACATACATACATATATAATTATATATATATAGACACACATAAATGTTTTATAACACAAGTTGGACAAACAAAATTTGCATTCACATTACTTCACCACTTTCACTTCGGTTAATTTTCTTCGTTTTGATTTTAAATGTAATATTTAATCTCATGTGGTATTGTTTTAGGTAAAAATCATTAAATATTCCTTAAATTATATGGTGAAATGCCAATGGCCATTTTTATTTTTTCTCAAATGACAATTCAATTGCCAAAATTAAGACCCATAAATTAATCTGAAATGACCAAATTCTTATGGAGCCACAAAAAAAAAAAAAAAAAAAAAAAAAAAAACTATTTTTAAGGGCCTCTGAGCACGTGTATGTATAGTCTATGAGAATGAGAAGGCTTTTTTTTAAAAAAAAAATTTAATCTTTAGATAGAACAATGGCTATTTTATACATGAAATTCAGGTCTTCTAGATTTCCTAGAATACTCTACCAATAGATTTCTTTAAATCCTAATCACTCTTTAATCTTTTAATGATATAGATTATGTCATGTCAGCAATCCACTAACAATATTCTTAAAATAATAAAATAATGTTACAAACAAAACAACTAAGAATATTGTTAGTGGAATGCTGACATGACATAAACTAAATCATTAAAGAATTGTTGGAATTTAAGGCAATTTGTTTGGTAGAGCACCTTAGGAAATATATAGGATCTGAATCCGCATGGATGAAATATCCTTATATACAAGTAGAAAAATAAATTAACGGCACTCTTTTAGCCAAAAATATACTTCCTTGTTCTTTTTGCCAGTTCTAAGTTGAGATTGGGCAATACAACTATATCATAAATAAACACTATAAAAAGATTATTTCCTGAAATAGACAATTAAAGTTCTTGAAAATTTCTAAGACCATAATCAATTTCACACCAATTTTCACAATTATCCGATATGGATGATTGTGGATGATGGGGAAAAAAGAGAGAGTAGTAGATCAACTTAAAAAGTGTCAAACATCTAATCACAATTTGCCACATAAGATAGCTATGAAAATATTTGTAAAATTGACTATGGTCCTAGAATAACTCGAGGATCTTTGATATTCTCGATAATATATCAAACTTCAAAGGCCACGCATCATATTAAACCTTATGGGCCAATTTTTCTAATTATCGGCAAACTCTACTCTATTATGAAGTCTTGAAAGCCAAAATTTTTACTAAGATCAAGACCCTATGTTGTTTCAATGTTGCCATCCAAATCAAGTCCCTATGTTTTGACAGTCTATCACATGGGGTTGCCTATACATTATCATGCCCATCCATTATTCATAGCAAAATATGTCAATATAATTCTTAGGCTAAAATACAAAACGCACTCTAAGTTTCTTTAGAATTAATTTCAGTCCCTTAACTTTATTTTTGCTCATTTTAATCTTCTAAATTTTAGATTTATTCAATTAAGGTATTTCCATCAATTATTGTTAAAATATTTTGAAAAACATAAATTTGAAAATAATTTTTCAATCATTAACTTTGTATTTAAAAATTTTTGAAGAAAAATTTTAAAAATTGGAAAATTAATCACAACATATAACAAGATAGTCTTAATTGAATAAACTTGAAAGTATAACTTATGGATTAATGTTTTAATTATTTAATATATCTATCGTTGATTAGTATAACCTATGAGGTGGGTGTCCATATTGCAAGGGCAATTGGTGACCTTGTAGAGGTGGGATGGTCCTCGTAATGGCTTTGGGTTGGGGGAGATTTCTTTGATGTCATGACATTATAGAACTTCTTAGAGCACTCTCATCAGCTATATTAAATGTGCCAAATGTCAAATATTTGGCATTTGGCATTTGGCATATCAAAACACCAAAAACAGAGCATCATGAAGTGTGTTAAATATGCCAAATTTTTGAAACATGCTATAGTACCGTCTTATCTTTGGCACAGTACGGATTAATATGCTATATGGTTTTATTATTTTTTATTCTCTTTTCTCTCTCCTCTCTCGTCACTTTTCCTTTTTTTTCTCTCCTCTCTCATTCTTCCTCAGACATTCGGACTAGACGCCAAGGACCATCTCTTATTTCACTCTTTTTTCTTCTCATTGTTGTTGCTTTTCTCTCTTCTGTTCAGCCTCACCGCGGCACTTGATGCCGATCAGTGTTGCTGTGTTTTTTTTTTTTTTTTTTTGTGCAATGATTTGATGGATGGGTTCGGCAGTGGGAGTGTTCAAATGGTGATGGGCAGATCGGTTGGGTTCTAGGTGCGAATTCAGTTGTGGGTGGGGCGGCCTGTGGATGGGTCGACGGTGGGTGGGTGGTCGGCGATAGGTGGGTGTGAATTTGGTTGTGTTTTTTGTTTTTGTTTTTGTGGTGGTGGCTTTGGTGTTCTGCTGTGGTTCTGGTGTGAGACGGTGGTGGGGTGGGATGTGGGGTGTTGATGGGTGGGTGGGTTAACGGCGGTAGTGGGTGGGTCAGCGGCGGAAGTGGGTGGGTTGGCCTTGCCTTGGAGTTCAACTCTTTTCTCTCATTTCTCTCTGTATATTGGCGACTAATGGATTTTTGTTGGTGGTGGCGGGTTGTACCTCTGGGTGGTGGTGGCGGGTTGTACCTCTGGGTGGTGGTGGCGGGCTATGGTTGATTTTGTGGGTGTGGGTGGTGGAGGATTTTGTGTGTGTGTGTATATATATATATATATATATATTTGCAAAAGTTTTTTTAATATTATTTTAATGTGTTGGATATATTATTTTAATGTGTTGAAGAAAAAAATAGAATATCTGATGAATGGAGTGCTGTAAAGTGGTGTGTTAGAATGATAAAGTAGGCTTTTGGTGTGTCAAAATGACATTTTTTATAAGAGAGCTGATGAGAATGCTCTTATGCGGTGTATAAGAAGTTCCAATACGAATGTCTACTAATTAATATTCTATTGTAGTTTGTAGACGCAGTGTGTTGGGCCATAAATGATTATTAGTGCCCTAAACAAAGACCAAGACATTTATCAAATTATAAAGAATGATCTATACTTTGGGGCATGGCTTTGATTTGTCTCGCCCAACACAGTAACAATCCTTTTATAAATGGTCAACTTTGGGGGAAGAATAGTTGTTTTTATTGTAGTCATGATCAGGTGGGTGATGGGAGATGGTGACCGAACCTTATGGCAAAGTATACGGGAATCTTGTCGAGTAATTTGCGAAATAAGTCTTAGGGCCTGGATGAAGATATGAACGTGTATGGTTTTGAATATTTTTAAAAAATGATAATTAAAACATATCATATGATGCATGAACACAAATTGTGTTTCAACCTTTATTTGTATTTGATTGTTCGTAGGGTTGAAAAAAAATTGAAGAGTTTGTAGTTAGGAATTGAGACAAACACCTACCATTTCATCGTGTGTAATTGAGATTTGAGATTAGAAAAAGAATTGAAATTAGTCAACATCATCTCCAACTTTTCCAAAATTTTACACAATTTGAAAAATGAAAAATTACTTTTACCTTTTCTCTATCTATTTTTTCAAATATACTTTCTAATAGGTTTTCTATCATTTTTCTATCACCATTTAAATCTATTCATTTTTTTTTCAAGATTTGATTCATTTTATCAACTAACAAACACCCAAAACTCTTCTCCATTTTCAACAATCCATGATAGTCAAATCTCTTTTGCCCATATTTTTACCAACCAATAGGATCCAAATTTATTTTGCTCAAATTTTATCATCCAATAACACCCAAATTTTTTTATTTGTTTAAACCCAATTCTTAAGCTACATAGAGATGGTGTTGGGTGGGTTTTATCATGGCTTTAAGTTCAACAAAGAGGAGAGAGATGGGTGTTGGCTTCAATCCCAGCAATTTTACTAAGTTAATGTGCATCTTAGAGTCGGAGGATGTGATCAAAGAGTCATAACTCATAAGAGATCGAGCTGCCTCTAGCCGCCGTGCCTTTCTCTTTGCTCTTCGCCTGCATTGATGTGCTTGACTAGGTGCTCATGTTTGTTGGATTGCTCGTCACTGTGGCTCACAACACCACCATTGTTGTCTACCTCTTCCACTTCGTCAAAATCGTCCACGTTCTTAGCCTATAGCCTACACACACACACACACACACAGAAAACTGTATAAAAAAGGCGGTCCAATATACGTTTCATTAAATTTGTTTAAAGAAGCTACAATGCTATCCTCACCAAAAGAGTGATTGTCGCTACTCCAATTTTTGTTTCCATTTTGGAGAGACCATTGGATTTGGTTTTTTTGGGTTTACTCTCCAAAATAAAGAGGAAAATAGGTTTAATGCTCTTAGAGATACATCTTAGAGCATTCATAGCAAATATGTCAAAAAATATAGCTTTTAACAAATCAAAAAACGACTTTATCTAGATTAACAACTCATTTTTAAATACACCTGACATCAAAACTTCTATTTTAATATACAACACGTTCAAATAATATACATAACACAATAAAATAACATATCATCACAATAAACAACTATCATAGCCAACAATCATAATCAGCAAACCACACCAATTAGCCACCATAACAACCACAACACACGGCTACAACCAAATCCATAGCCGAATCAACCACCACCACCACCACCACTACAACCACTAATCCACAAGACCCACAACCAAAATTAACCACTACCACCACCACTATAACCACCAATCCACAAGATCCACACTTAAAATCAACCACCACCAAAATTTAATCTCAAATAAAAAAAATCAAAAGAAGACAAAAGACGAGGAAGCTTGAACTGTGTCTATTTCTTCAGTTGTAACTTGAACAACCCTGCCAAAAGGAAAAAAAAAAGGATTGAAGAGAAGGGAGGAGCAGGGTGGTTCGGCCAAAGTAAAGAAGAGAGAGATATGTTTGAAGAAAGAGAAAAGAGAGAAAGATAAAATACTATAAAATAATAGAAGAAGAGAGAGAATCAAATAATTTATTTTATTTTATTTTATAACTTTGTTGCTATAGTAAGCTGGCATAGATGGCAATTTACTGTAGTAAGATGGTAAATTTTTTGAGATTTAGCAACTTTGATGTGTGAGTTTTTGAGTGTTTTTTATGTCAAGAATAACATTTTAACATTTTTCACATCTTTGAGGCGAATGCTCTTAGATATCATGAGACCAAGGCATAGGTAAAAAAATTAGTTAAATCCTTACAAAATACCTTAAGTAATACTTTCTAAAAAAAAAAACCTTAAGTAATACTTTTTGTAACCATAAGGGGGTGTTTAGTAGAGTAGTTTGAGTTATGTTGTTTGGATGTTTTTGATATACGTGTGGGTGAAAAAATGTGCAATATTGTTTAAAATATGAGTTATTGTGTTAAAACTCACATGTCAAATTGGTTTTAAGTGGTTTAAACTTTAAAGTTGGAGTAAATTTTTAATATTTTTTTTAAAAGAGGGTAGGGATCAAAGTTGGATTGGCTAATTTAAAAAAAAGGAATTTTATTGGAAAAAATAGGTAATAATTTAAAAATTTGTAAGTAAAGAAAACATAAAAAAAAGGGGTCAAACTCAAATCTAAGGCGTAACCTTACCTAACAAGTCCATTTGCATTTTGCCAGCTAAAACAAAGTCTTCTTTTTTTTTTTTTTTTAAAGAAAACAAAGTCTTCTCGATCCAGCTACCTATTCACCCACCTAACCAATTGGACCGCCGAAATTAGCCTCTGCCGACCAAACTCCAAAATCCCAAAAAAAAAGAAAAAAAAGAAGAGCAAAAGCACTCGCGAGAATTCAAATTTTTTACCATCCCTCCTATCCTTTTCCCACAAAAACCAATCTCCACCGTCAATTCACATCCCTAAAAAGATCCAGCCATCCACGTCATCGATCCGCGTCCCCTAGCCCTCAACCAATCAGCTCTCACCGTTCCCCTCTATATAATTAAAAACTCCCAAACCCCAAGCAACAAACAAACAAACAAGCAAACACACATTTTGAGTATTTGACATTCCCTCCCTTTTTTTTTTTCTCTCTCTCTCTCTCTAGAATTTGAAAAAAATGGCACCAAAGGCAGCGGAGAAGAAGCCGGCGGAGAAAGCACCGGCGGAGAAGAAGCCGAAGGCGGAGAAGAAGCTCCCTAAGGAAGGCGGCGCAGCCTCCTCGGTCGACAAGAAGAAGAAGAGGACGAAGCGCAACGTGGAGACCTACAAGATGTACATCTTCAAGGTGTTGAAGCAGGTCCACCCTGACATTGGGATTTCCAGCAAGGCCATGGGAATCATGAACAGCTTCATCAACGACATCTTCGAGAAGCTCGCGAGCGAGTCCTCCAGGCTCGCCCGCTACAACAAGAAGCCGACCATCACCTCGCGCGAAATCCAGACGGCGGTGCGGCTGGTTCTCCCCGGCGAGCTCGCCAAGCACGCAGTCTCCGAAGGAACCAAGGCGGTTACCAAGTTTACCAGCTCTTGAAAAAATTGCGGGGTTTTTTTTTCCTTTGTAGGGGCATTTTGGGAAATTCGATTGTTCAGTAGGGTTGTTTTGGGGATTTTTGGGTTTCTGGATGTTGTAAAGGGTTAGATTCACTGAAATGTAGTTTTTTTTTTCTTTTTCTTTTCACTGATGAATGAAAAAAATTTCATTTCAACTTTAGATCATTTTTGTCGCTAAGTCACGTGGCTCTCACGTGCGCGTAGACAGCGTAGTTCGTGGTCTTTATCTGAATTTACAGTAACACAGACAAGGCTCATCCATTCACAAATACTAGTACAATTCAATACCTCAGGCTCAAATCTAAGGGCTATATTTCAGTAATACTCTGTTTTTTCATTTGGTTTTTGATGGCATTGAGTTCATCTTGTTCTTACAGTATTGCATTTGGTGGCATTTCATGTCCAAGAGCAAACCCCAGAAAAGCTCGTCACTGTCTTAGACATGGTCAGTTGGGTTTAGCTTTCTCTGCTGAGCCTGAGGGATCTCGGAGACCCTTCTCGCTTCGCAATTCGGCGGATTCATCCCAGAAAGCTCGGTTCGTTGCTCGGCGAAAAGAGTCCGTTACAGTTCGGCAACTCGAACGGCCTCTAAGTAATGTTAGGATGGACTTTTTGGTTTTGATTTTGAGAACTATGAATTGGGTTTTTGGAAAATTTTGATGGGTGTGTTTTTTTTGTTATTGTTGTTACAGTTGAGTATATGAGGTTGCCGGCGAGTCAGTACTCGGTGTTGGATGCGGAGCGAATTGAGAGGGTGGATGAGAACACGTTTAGGTGTTACATTTATAGGATCAAGTTCTTTGCTTTTGAGGTTTGCCCTGTTTTGCTTGTTAGAGTGGAAGAGCAACCTGATGGGTGTTGCATTAGGCTCTTGTCTTGCAAGGTTTCTGCTTTTGCTCTCTACTTTGTGTGTGTGTGTGTGTTTTTTTCTTTTGGTTTGAATCTGGCGGTACCATTTTGGCCTTTGTTCTGATAATTGTTTGTTCGTACAGCTCGAGGGGTCTCCAATGGTTGCTGCGCAGAATGACAAATTTGAGGGTGAGTGATTTTGTAATTGGTTTGTGACTTAGCGTTATCGCCAGACAAATTGGAATGATATATGGTTGCTATAGCATTTGAATCAGAAACTACTTATTAATCAGTGTGGAGTTCATGATAGAGTTCTGTTGATAATGACTATATATGTGCAGAGTGGCAATATAAAAACTTGGCTGTGTTTTGTAGGTACAACTAATTGCTGGCAAATTCAGTTAGTTTCACTCTGTACGGGACATATTTGATCACTATACTGTCTGCAACATACTTAATACTTATATTATATAAGCCGGTTATTATTGCATAGCCATACCATTTGTTTGAAATGAATTTTGAATTTCAACTTATCTAACAGATCTTGGTCATTGAGGTTAGTTTCAAAGTCAGTTTTAGTAAAAAATCAGACTTAAGCCCCGTTTGGATAGCTGGCTGTGTTTCACGTCTAGCGTTTCATGCCTTTTTTTTTTTTTTTTTTTTTTTTTACCAGCGCCTCTTGCACTGTTCATGGGATATGAACAGTGCATTAAAGCAAAGCTATAGTGTTTTCAGCAGTGAATAGTAACTCCAGAAATTATTTTTAGCAATAAATTTTCAATTTTTAGTAAAATAAACGGTATCTAAACACACATTTTATTGTAGCTGGAGAAATGTTTGTGCAATGATCTTAGCTTCGCTATTGTTGTTAGAAACACATGGATTTGGGTATTCATACAAATGATTTTGATTGGGAGAAATAATTTTGAGGCTAACTCATGGTTGGACTTGAAAATTTTAGCTTACAAGCAAAACAGTTACTTTATACCTTTTAAATGGCATGGAAATTAATACAGATTTGATGGTATTATAGAAAAATAGAGGGTGGGTGGGATTGCTTCCAATATAGAGGCATCAGTGGCCTCCTCTCTTGTACGGTTGGGGATAGAGGATCGAAGAAGTTGGGGTGTTTGCTTCATTCGGAGACCAAATGACTGGGAGATGGGTGGTGTGGATTAATTTTTTCGTACTTTGGGTTCTAATTTATGTCATACTGAGAATGGAGATTGTATGCGATGAAAGTTGACGAAAAATGGGGATTTCGATATCCGATCGATTTATAATAAGTTAAGAAGTCCCTTACCCATTATCTTTTCTCGGAAAGTTGTTTGCAAGGTGAAGGCTTCTCGGCGTGTTTCTTTCTTTGTATGGACTATTGTATGAGATAAGATCCTTACAAGTGACAGTTTGAGGGGTAGAGGAAGGGATTTTGTTGATTGGTGCATTATGTGTCGTTGTAATGGAGAGATGGTGGATCATTTGTTACTTCATTGTGGTAAGGCTCACCGGTTGTGGAGTTTGGTTTTTAGATTGTTTGGGATTCTATGGGTCTTGCCAAGATCGGTTGCGGACACTCTCTTTGGTTGGTGGAATTGGCCTGGAAAGCATTCGTCTAGCATTTGGAATTTAGTTCCGTTGTGCCTAATGTGGTGTCTTTGGAATGAACGTTATTGGAGGACGTTTGAGGAGATTGAAAGTTCTGATGACCAGCTATTGGCTTCTTTTAGTGGCTCCCTTTATGACTGGTCTAAGGCTTTGGGACTCACCACTAGTGATTCTCTCCTTATGTTTCTTAGCACTCTCCTTTGTAATTAGTATCTTTTCTTTCTTTCTTTCTATTTTGTTTTGTTTTTTTTTGGTCCTTCTCTTTCTCTTCTCTCTTTGTATTTTGCCTCTACCTTATGTTTTTCTGCATAAGACAGTTTTCTTGAATATTCAGCTTTATTAATTGTCCAAAAAAAAAAAAAAAAATAGTGGATATGGTGTAATTGATAATAAGGACTATCACAACTAATCTAGCTATCCCAAAGAGAAGATACTAACCCAAGCAATGACACTTTAATGTCATGCTAATGCAGTTTGTTGTAGATTAATTTTATAAAAGGTCCATGTTTTCCATCAATAGTGTACCTTGTGTGTTCTTAAGACAAATCCACAAACAATAAACCACTAGCAAATTTTTATTCTTGTCTGCTCTACTCCCAAAATGCAGTAAATATCAATAAGCAGACAAGTATACTGCTATTGACATGAGAGAGAGAGAGAGAGAGAGAGAGCTGTCACTAAATAACTTTGATGCTAAGAAATCAATAACAGGAGAGAGACACAGGTGTTGATGGATATGTAGATAAACTGCTGTCTCTTTACTGAATAAGTCTGATGCTATGCAATAACAGAAGTACAGAAGTGGTATGGTTATGGAGTGTAATGACTCTCCTTTATTGAATAACTTTGATGGCATTTCATTATTGATTAATCAAAATTTTAGGTCGAAAGAGACACTCCTTCACAAAGTGGTCTATGTAGATAATGGTTGCAAAGATTTGAAGTTGGGGAGGTTAACGAGGAATCCTTGCACACAAGTAAATATATTTGATTTATTTTTGTATAACGCGGAAGTGGACATAAAAAGCCTCATTGAAAAACAACCTTAAACATGTTGAGTCATTTGGAATATGCTTTTTTCAGGAATGCTTTGACATTGATTTGGTATGGGAATGCAGCTTCTATGGTGAACCAAGTTTCATGTGGGAGCAACCAAAGCAACTCATTGGTGCAACAACTGTCCTCAGATACTGTCATCAAGGTAATGATTTTGAAGTGATTGTTTCTAGTCATTGCATAATAATTTAAAGTGTTTATAAGTATCTAAAAATTTTATTTGGGATTATTATGTCGCATCCAGGTTAGCATTGAGATTCCTTCTGCATTTAGTCTAATTCCAGTGCAAGCAATTGAATCAACTGGTACCCAAGTCCTTGAACAAGTACTGAGGATTATGCTTCCCCGATTTACAGCCCAGGTTTGTTGAAACTTTAATTAGCTTTTCTTACCAATTAAACAGGAAAGTGGCAATTGCAAATCTTAAGAGTCCACATAATTCATTCTGATTAGATTTAGTCATAGGTCCTTATCTGGGTGCATATTGCAATCTGGAATATGATGATTAGATAGCATTTTGGTATGCAACATTTTCAATCACAACTTCCTGCCTGTGTTGTGGCAGAGAAGGTTCCATATGGAAACTTCTTATTGGTTGTGCCTACTTATTTTAAGGGATCCAGGCCTTCCTTAATCTTTCCTTAGGAAAAACCAATCAAATGATACTCCACAAAAAAATTTAGGGGAGAAAAGACCCTTGTTTTATACCTATGATTAATTAAACTCTATACTTTTAATTGTGTCAATTTAAACCCTACACTCTTATTATTGTGACAATCAAAATCCCTATCCTTGTTAAATTCTGCACAAGATATTTTACACCAATACACACAGTAAAAGGCACTATTTTATATAACCTGTATAACTCATCATTTAACATTAGAGAGAGATAATGGAAAACTTTATCCAAAATGCAAAAACTGATATTGAAACCGTTATTGTTCTCTCTTTCTCACTCAACAAAAACATAACTATTGTCTTGAGGAAAAAATGGTGTCATTTTTGTGCGTATATTGGTGCAAATTTCTCTATGTTGAAGTTGAGTTTAATGGGGTGGGATTGGGAGTTTGATTGTCTTAGTAATAAAATTGCAGAGGAGATATTTCATGCAGTTTATATATATATATCCTCTCTCACACACATAGTGTGGGTCCCATATAGATGTGGGACCCTCATGCTGTGAGAGGGAGGATGCTTATATCTGATACATGTGATATTTATTGGATCATGTGGCATTTAAATTGGCACAATTTAAATTGTAGGGTTTAATTTTTCTTAAAGTATAAATCTATATGGGTGTTTTTGGAATTTTTCCAAAATTTTAAATAGCATTGTAAGAACTTAGACATGTTTGTTTGGCATGCTCTCCTTGAAAGTATAGATAGGCTGAATGGTGCTGAAGTACTTACATCATTCCTGCTTATCTCTCACTCACCTTTTCATGCTTGAGGTCTATTTACTGCTTCCCAAAATTTTCTTTATTACAATGTCTGCAATGACACTTCTCCCCAAATTATTTCCAAATGTTGGTTGACCTTCCATTTTGATTCTTTTTGATAATCTAAAGAGTAAAATCTCACATAAGAATATGCTTTGGCTAAAGAATTTATGCTATGGAGCCATTTATGTTAATCTTAATCGATGCTTTGTTTTTAATCTTGGTTGTGCAGCTTGTGAAGGACTATGAAGCATGGGCTTCTGGTGATACGTCAAGGCAGCCTCTTGGGACAGGTGAGATTTGAGATTGTGGATAACAGCACTTGCCACTGTACTGGCTTTTTCTTGACATGTTTATTCTATATTTTTATTGTATACCGTTTCACTGTTTCCTAGATTGTAGTATTGAGGAAGGAAAGAATGAAAAAAATTTATTTAGGAAATGATTTATTTAACTTGTTGCTATTGACTGTTACAATTTCATCTTGTGAGTAACTTTTCCTTGGACTTAGTTCTTTGGCAATCGATTCTTTACCTTGCTCTCTAAGGATTTAGTGGGGCTGCTGAGATTATTGTTTAAATCTTCAGCTCTATATATTTTCATTGAACTCGTCAGGGTGCAACCTATTGATTGGAGGCTTGGGATGAGACGATTTGTAGATCCAGACATCCTAGGTTCCATCCCCACTAAGAGTTTCCTTGGATTACCTGATACATAGTTCTGGAGGGTAGGGTCGTGTATTCATGGTTTACTTTTTAGGGGTGGGTCAAAAGAGCCCTACCTTGGTGAGGTTCCACTTCATTTAAAAAAAAAATCATAGACCTCAAAACAGGAGATATTGAGAAACTCAGATTGAAAAGGAAATAAATATAATGTGTGCTCAACAAGTTATTCTAGTGGGTTTTGAAACTGCCAGTAAATCTTTAAATTTTGATTCAGCATTCATTAACTTCAGGAACGGGTTTTCAGAAAATTTGTTCTCCCTATCTGATAAAATTTGAAGTGAACCTCCCCCTCTCTCTTTCACCATTTTCCTTACATTAAGTGGGAGTGAGTGGGATAATTTGAACTCAGATTTTCCCTATAGAGAGAATTGGGTAGTGTTATTGAGTTATATGGCTCTTAGCACCAAACTAATTAGAATTCCAATAATTAAGAAGATATATTAATTGGCAAGGTTAGATATGGATTTATGCCTTCAAAAGAGTATGAACTTGATGTCTTTGGCAACCATGCTTGATCAGTTGCTATGTTGGTGGAAATTTGCGTGGCTAGGGAGTTATGAGGATTGCACATGATACAGACTCATGCTCTTTTTTTTTTCCTCTCTAATGCTACATTGGGGAATCCTTTTTCAAGCTTTTTAAGAGAAGGATTCATGGGGGTTTATGAATTAAGAAGGTCTAATTGATCTAGGACCTCTGGGGAAAACCCTTACAAAAGGCCAACTCATGCAAATGTCAAAGATTGGATGGAGAGCTGTTTTTGTTATCCTTTGGTTAGAGATCTCCTAGTTACATCCTTAGATCATGCTCCAATGGTTTTGTTCACTTACAGAGAGGAGAAAAACTACCCTAAACTCTTCAAAATTGAAGAAATATGGTCAACGGATAAGAATTGCTCAGTAGTGGTGACAGATGCTTTGGATAGAAGCAGTTGGTTCTTTTCCCTACAGATTGTCTTAAAAAATCAATCGATGAACCAAAAGTTGAAGTGGTTGAACAAACACTCTTGTTTGTTTAAAACAAAAAATCCTATCTAAAACATGCGATTGACTCAATCCAACAAGAACCTCAGACCACAAAAAATTTGAAATAGAAAAATAAACTAAATCCAGGAATTCCAAGAAGCTCTGAATCTTGAAGAAATCCTAAGGAAACAAAAATTCTTACTTCTGTAGTCGGATGAAGTAGAAATGCCAGAATTCTTTTGGCTATTTCATCCCTCTACATGAAGTAGCCATTTTCTCATCTATAATTTTTTTTCTTACCTATCAAAGAAATCCAAAGTAGGGGCATGGGTCTTGAACATAGGCTAAGAAGGAATTTGCTTTGTTAACCATATTACCTCCCTTTTGTCATCCCTTAACCTAGCTTCCTTTGGAACTGGAAAACCTCATCCCACATATTGTCAACTCCCATAGGAATCTTCAATGTAGGATCCCACGAAGCCCCGGGTTTGAACGGTGTGTTTGCATTATTTAATAAATAGCCCCGGAATATCATCAAAACGAAGAGTGTGAAGTTGCCACAATTTATTTTTTAATCGCTCATAAGAGAATTCATCCATACTTTCAGTGCACTTATCTTCAAATTTCCAGAACCTCAACACTAAACCAATTTAGGCTTGTAAGGTTTTGCAACGTTGCTTACAAGATTACCTCCAAATGTTTTTAGTGAATAGGCTTAAATACCATCTGCCATTTCTAATCACCCAAGTGGCCTTTGTGTCCGGAAGAGTAATTCAATAAAATGACATTATTGCGCATCAATGAATCATTTGCCTGTTTGGATTGAGAGGGGAGGGAGGGAAAGCAAAATTAGAGTAGAGTAGAGTTGACTGGAAATTAGCCTACTCTATTCTCCCTCTCCCTCTCTCTCTCAATCTGAACGGATCATAAAAAGCAAGGAAGGTAGAGAGTGCTAAAAGTTGACACAAAAAAGGCTTTCGACAAAATATAATGGAGCTTCTTTTGGGAATCTTGAATCCGTATGAGTTTAATAAAGATTGTGTAAATTTGATAAATCTTTGCATCTCATCTCTTATGCTCTCTTTGCGAATTGATGGATGGGAATCAAAACTGCTTTCTCTAGCTGCCAGGTTAGTTCTTATTAATTCAATTTCCTCCTCCATTCCTTTGTGTGCCATGTCTACAAACGGTAGTACCCCAAAAGCCACTTGTGCCAAGATTGGCTCCATTCTTTGAAATTATGTCTAACTTTGAACAAACCTTATTTTAATTGTAAAAGGAAAACTAGGCAGCCCATAATTTTAGCCCGTTGGGCCTTTAATTGTATCACTTGGGTCTCCAGCCCAAGCCTAATCTGTTAACTAATATAAATGCTTTTTTTGCTTAGAGCATTTTCGTGTGCACATTTTTTTGTCCATTTTGGTATAATAATTTATTTTTTCTATTTTACATATTTATTTTTCAAAACACCCCACAGATCATTTATTTTAAACTACATTTTATTAAAATATCAATTTTCTTGATTTTTTAAAATTATTTCTATTTCTTCATACACAACAACTACTATCTACTCTCTTCCTTCATTCTTGAGATATGTAAAGAAATAATAAATAACTAAATCCAAAATGAATAGTATTATTGTAAATTTACACGATTATTGTTAAATTTACACGATTATTGTAGTAAATTTATAAATTTACACATTATACATGGATTGATGTGAGTTATTTTTAGGAAAAATTGTGTAAATTTTACACATTTATTATTATTATTATTATAGATGGACTAATGTGAATTCTCTTATATTTTATTCTTGTTATTAATGATATTTGCTTGAAAAAGAAAAGGAAAAAATATATAGAATTTCTTTTTTTTAGAGAGTTTCAACTTATGACATCCACTCCTGATGATAGTTTCTTATTATCAGATCAAGACACCAATCGATTTTTGGTGTAGGATGAGATTGAACCCCAGACTTCTTATTTAACCATCAGATACTTTACCAGTTAAGCTAACTGAAATCCACAAAATAAAAAGTCTTGATGTGCCGTGTTCAGATTAGAAGTAAACTCTCTCAAACTTTGGCCTCGTATTCCCTTCGATGGAGACTAAGATTCACTTTTATCATTAAAGTCAAGAGCCACTTAATCATATGTTGAAAATATACCACGACATATGATATGAGAATCTTTTAATTTAATCTTATAACAGTATTCATGTTACAAAATAAATCAATATTAAGCGTGGATTTGGATAGCAAATGCGGTAGGCGTTTGTGTTTTTCCCTGGGTCCCGTGCACTGTTTATGGGACCCACAAGTATAGAAAAACACAAATGTAACTTTAAAATTGGGTCCCACGGGCACTATTCATAATTTAAAATTATTTTGCTACAGTGTTTTCAGTAATAAGTTTTTAGTTTTCAGTAATAAGCGGTATCTAAACAGACCCTAAAATGAAATGCCGTTTTTCTATTTTTGTTATCTTTTCAAACATACTCTATGTCTCACCTTTCATTTTATTATACACCTAACTAAGATTTATCATAAGTTATTCTTTAGAGAAGCGAGGGAGAGAGAAAGTTTGAATAAAAAAAAAAAAAAAGAAGAGAAGGAGCGATTTTACAAAATGCTATAATGCTCTTCAAACTAATTGAGCACCTTAGCATTTTGCAAAATTTTAATGCTATAAACTTTAATAATGCTCTTTGATTTGGGTAAGAAAAATATTCTGAAGAGCCACATGCTAATTGTGAGTGTCCGGTGATATGGGCGCGTAACGGAGTGTTTACAATCTACACTAATATTTCTTAGCAATTTATTTGAGGACCCAATTGAGTGCCTATTATTCAAGAAGAAAATTCCAAGTCCAACAATTAAAACCACAAATATATCTTACCATTAAGTCTAGTGACACAAATTTTTACAACTTTTTTATATGATGTGCTTTGTGTGTACAATAAGTGTTATTGGTTGAACTATATACTCCAATAACAATTTATTAGCTTAACAAGTTATGAAAAAGTTGTTAAAATTTTATTTCTTTAATGTTGCTTGCATCTTAGAGAGGAAAGTAATTTTTAATATAACAATATAAAATAAGGATGTAGAATGTATGAGGCCCCCCTTTTTTTCTTATTGTTATTATTATTATTATTGTTTTCTGAGGCTAAGTACTAGATGGTTGAGTCACTCTAATTAGGACTTTAAATTAATTGAGTTTTGTTAAGTAAGTAAACTATTCAAGCTTGGCTCAAGCTCAAACTAAGCCTACAAATAATGTTTGAATTTGAACTCATCAAAAGTCTAAAAGCTTGAGTTCAACTTCACTAAATTAAACTTGATTTATAAGTCAAGCCGAGCTTGAGATTCAACACAAGTACATTATCAAATTCATATTATTAAACTCATTTAGTTTGGATGAGTGGTCTAAACTCTCAATTAATTAAATGTTTAGTGAGATATAAATTTATTTTTCAAGTCCATAAATGAGTCTATGCTCGACTTTTTTTTTTAATATTATATTTTTATCGTGCTTATTATTGACCAGTTTGTTCATAAACAAAATATTTATTTATTTAGCTTGGGCTCGGCTCGTTTACCAAACAAATCTAAAATTAAGGCTTAAACTTGGTTTATTTATAAGTAAACAAACACTAAATGTTCTTTTTATCGAATCATCAAGATGTTTTTGAACCATTTTATCAAAAAAAAAAGAAGAAGAAGATTTTTTGAACCACTTTGTTGATTTAGAACCCTAATCAGAGAGTTGACATATATGGGGTCACGGGAAAAAGACAAAAAACAGAGAGGATTTTACCATAACTCAGAAAAAAAGAAAAGAACGTGACGCTAAGTAGTGAGAGTTCAATTAGAATGATGGTTAAACTTAAAAGTGATAATGTTCCATTATGTAGGCCATGGCTATCTGGGAAAATCCATGGATGTTTCCCCTTAATCACTAAATTCCAAAACAATATAGAGCAAAGACAACCAGAGGCCTCCAAATGGCCAAAAATAATACATGTTGTTGAAATGAATTTTTAATTTTTTATTTAAGTCTGAGGACTAGTTTAGTTTGTGGTGCATAGCACATTAGCACTTGTTTTGGGGTACTATGCGTCCACAAGACTCTGCCGCCAATATTCTAATAAGCTAAAAATCTGGTGGAAAATCACTGGCAACAAACCAAATGGACGAAGAAACTAAAAAGAAAATGAGATGCTCACATGTGAGCCACTTAATAATTCGCATGTTGACCCATCAGAAAGCATGAAATTATGTAGAAGACATGACCATGGCTTTTGCTGGTTTTTCCTTTTTCACTAGATACAAAGTATAAAACTATAATCTGTAAACCAGGGCTGGTGGTAAGTAAATATCTTTAATTTGTGCCTATGCTGTTCAATTAAAGGCAAAATGATATTATGTTTTGGGTGTATGCACCCAGCCCTGAGTCTTACGCGTTGTGAGAGGTTGGGTGCATATATAGATACGCTTAAAACATGATAGACTCTCTGTTAATTAAGTTATTGACTTATTGTTCTATGAGGGAGTTTATTTTTAATGGTTTATTAAACTTAACAAAAAAGTTATAGTTGTATCTTCTTCTTTTTAAGTAAAGTTTTAAAAGAGTTATACATAAGCTAATTAATTAAACAACTTAATTTAATTATACACCAAGAAATGCCTGTTGAACCATAAGGTTATAGGAGATTAATTAGGAAATAAGAGCTTAAGTTAATCTATTAAAGCTCAATATTATTGGACATGTCCACTTCCACAAGGGCTTTTTGGCTGTATTAAAATAGAAAGGGGAAGTTAACGTATTAATCCTCATCACCGCATACCGCATAAAGAAAATGATCAAAACAAATCCTCAAAGCAAAGTGCACAGTGCATCTTATATCAATTCATCACTTGTTAAACTATCTTACGTACCCAAATAAAAAAATAAAATTGAAATGCAATTTTGTTAACTTTAACAAGGAATTGATATCTTCTTATTTTAATTATTTTTTATATACAGTTATACCATTCTCTTTGACGTGACATGGTCTATAACATGACTTATTGTATTAAAAAAAAATAGTTGTGAAGAAACCATTTATAATCTCTTTAAATCCTAAACACACAATGATAGATTATACAGATTGAATGGGAGATACCCTAATGATAAAGTAAGATGTATATTAAAATAAAGATTGGATAAAATGGTGAGATATAAAATATAAAAGAGAAAAGGGAAAGAATCTATCAAGAGAAGAGTTTGAAGAAGAAACTGACACTCATTTATACATGTTAAAAGGAATTGTGCATATAGTGTTTTTTTTTTTCCTCATAAATCTCGTCCTCCTTTCTCAGTCTTTATTCCCATCACATCAATTTCTTATTTTTATTTTTATAATTTTGGGGAGGTTCAGACAGAGTGGTATTCTAGAATCTAGAGTTAGTCGTGACTTCCCGTTTTGAAATTGTATTTTCTTATAGTACAGTTTTTTTTTAAGGCTCAGTTGTTTCAAACAGTCAATTCACAAAAAAATTGAAAAAAAATAAATAGTAACAAACTGATTATAAACTTGAGTAATAATATATCAAATACATGAGTGGCGTTCACTTGTGTATTGCACAACTAAGGGTTTGTTGGTTTAATCATCTAAATTCACATTTTTACATTTTAAACAACATTACATACATTTCTACGCACTTTTTCACCCATACGTATTTCAAAAAATTACAAAAATCTCATTTTAAACTACTCTACCAAACACCCCCTAAAACTTGGCAATTGGAGAGGTTTTTAGTTGAGTAACGAATATTACACATACTATATATACAAGTATTTTTAATTAGAATTGTGACTTTAGAGTGTGTATAAGAGTTATTTCCCTCTTAGTTTTTGTCAATTTTATTAGTAGGAAACAAAAATATTTTATCTTACTCTAGAGTCTAGACGTTTCACTATATATATATTTTTTTGGTAAACCGTTTCACTATATATTTTATCTTACTCTATAATTTCCATTAGCATAATAGTTACAGGCACGTCGATTGAGGAAAAAAGGTAAGATTATGCACAGAAAGTTATGGGGCTTTTCATGGAGAGAAATGGCATATTCCCTACACTGGAACTAGACAGCAGTAAAGTCCAACCCATGTATAGGTTACAATTACATGCATGGACCCAAAAATATTATTGCTCTTTCATTTTCCCAAATTCTATCAATAACTTAGGATTCTATACTCTTATTGATCATCCCCACCTTCAGAACCCCAAATCCAGGAAAGACACTTCCAACTGCAATGTGATTTTGTTTTCCAAAGAGGCTACCGATTTTGACCAAGTTATTCTCTCTGTATAGTAGATCAAACACCATGTAACTCCAATGGTGCAGAGTAATGGAGGAAATTATTTTCTGGCTTCATGGAGCTGGATTTTTGCTAAAACATTATAGAATGATTTGGTTGATTGAAAGGAGACAAATTGCATAGAGATGAAGTAGGTGAATGATAGATTACCTAACACAACTTAACACTGTTTATTATATCCCAAAGTCTTTGTCTCAATGGTAATGGACACATACAAATTATTGTCCTAGAATTACGGTTCATGCACACAATATTGTACATTACCGCATATGGTTTGTTCCTTGCAGCAAGAGCAACTTTTGTGGTCTCATATATTCATTCACATTATAGTGTAACAATAATGTGGTAAAAAACATTTCAATAAGATACAATCCAAAGTTTTATAATTTATAGTATAGCTTTCAGGGCAATTATTCCTTATTATATATATATCTTATTGGCATCTCTTGGATTGTTATGAAAAGGCAGAATGTTTTTCATTTTTTTATTTTTTATAATCGTAGATGTCTATTTAATGGTTTTTATTTTTGTAAGATATGGTCTCCATGTTTTGCTTTACATGGTTAATTAGAGCTTTTTGGTAGATATAGGAACTGTGGAACAACAGGAATAAATGACTAATGGTCATTTTCAATGATTCAAAAAACCATGATTGGGTTTTGTGGCTCAAATTAATTCCAAGTTGTCCACAAAAAAGACAAGCTGAAAAGTCTCCTAATTACAAAACCAGGGTATTAATCAATTTGATAGTTTTATATTTCCAAAAACAAAAAAATAAAAATAAAAATCTAGTTTTATTCAAGATTTTCTAGTTACTAGCTACTCTAATAAAAAAGAAAAGCCCTTAAACCTTAGGTACAATCTTGTGTCTAATGAAATAAGCTGAAAATGAAGGAAACCATGTTTCCTTGAATTTACAAACAAGATATAACTAAAAATATGAAAGTGTACAAACTACTATTAACTGTTAGGTCAATCTAATGATATCTTGGGCTTATTGATTGGATGTTACTTATCTAATATAATAAATTATCGCTCTCAAAAAAAAAAAAAAAATCTGTAATTTGATTTACAAATTAATAATTAATAACCAAATAAGAACATGCACATGTAAGTTTACGTTTTGTTCAGGCAAGTCATTGTTCTATTGTTTTCAGGCACTCGCATTCACTTTTGCTTTTGTTTAAGCAGGTCATTGTTCTATTTCCCTACAATATATCCTTAAATAGATCCAAGTTAAGCATGGTTAATCCAAAAAGATTTTATATTAAAAGACACGTACCCTTTTTTCCGATTTGATATGTCAGAATTATAACAAAAAACAAAATGGCGACAAAGCTTCCTTGACCTATCCTTATCTTAATAATTATTAGATGGGTTGCATCATGCATATATCTATAATATATATATTCAGGCGAGCTCTCACCTTATCCATTTCTTTATTTTATTTTACCAATACACGCCAAGACTTAGAAATAGGTTTTGCATTATCAAAATCAAATGCAAAAAAAAAAAAAAAAAAAACGTTGAAAATCAAGACAAGATGAGGAAGGAAGTCAAGGAACGTAGTTATGTTGCCAGGCAATTGCATAAAGGCAAGTGGGCTCCATGACGGAACATTCCTCCTTTCACAACATAATAGACCCCGGTGCATGACACCTGGAATTAAATATGTTCCCAAATTTTAGTATTATAACTAATAAAGTAATAAAAATAAGGTAAGGTTACAACTACAAACTATTTTATAATATTTTAATAAGTTTTTGATGTGGCCAATGTTTACTAGTTTTCATATAAATTCATAACTAACATCACTTTTTCACTTATTAATTACTATGCTACATTAGTAATTTGTGAAAAAAAATTGTAAAATAGTTTGTATCTCTAACGTTTTTCATAATTTATGTTACAATAACAATTGTTATTTGTTGGTGTGACACTATTTCTTCTGTTGTCCTACTATAAAGTAGGATATTTTTTATATATATAAAATAATAATTTTAAAAAAAAATTCATAGTACATGTTATGTGTTGTATAGTATAAATAGAACACAAAAAATAAGAAAAAAACATTTTTATTTGTCATTTAAGTTATCATAATTTCTAAGATTCTTGTTTTTAGATTTTTTTAATTTAATTTTATTTATATACGTATTTTTTGCGAAATATATGAGAACCACCCCCCCCCCCCTTTTTTAAATTGGGAAATTTGGGTCATGCTTATGCTTATCATGCTTATGCTTAAATGTGGGTCAGCTTTTAAATTTATCATGCTTATGCTTAAACAATAATAAAATAAAACTTTAAGGAATTCTTTTCTTTAAAAAAAAAAAAAGAGTTTTAATGATCTCAAATGGAAGTCAACGTACGCATGTAGTCATGTACTTATTACGACATTTAGATATTTCGGCCACTATATGGGAAGTAATACATGGAAATTAATCAATTTCCAACCAAAAATAAAAATAAAAATTGGCTTATAATAGTAAAGGAATCCCTCATTTTATACCAAGTGATGCTACATTGAATTTGAAAATTGGATAGTATAAAATAAAATTTTAAAATTGGAGAAGTGATTTTTTTATCATGTAATAACATCAACTTTGAAGTCAAGTGGTATATTCTTTCTCTCTCTCTCTCTCCCTCTAAATTTTTAAAAGGTAAAAGTTACCCTCCATTATATAGCTCACTATAATCACTGTACAACAAATTAAAAAACTTTATAACTCAATTAGTTTACATTTTTTGATATTTCCAATGAAGATATTCAAGGTTTAATTTTCATTATTTTCTAATTATCGAATTATTAAAAAAAAAAAACCGCAACCACTTAAAGGAAAAAAATACATCACACAATTTCTAGATTTTTATATTATTTTGTTTTTAGATAGAAAATAATCTCCTATTTTTTGGCCAAGAGGAGATTATTATATATGTTCAACAGACCCAGAGATAGGATGTGCTTTTCAAAGAATATAAAATGAGAACTTTATTATATTTGAAACTCCTTTGCAACGTTGGAACCAAGAAAAAATTCTGCAGAAAAAAAATTAAGGCTACCATATTTCATCTTCCCCCTCAAGTAGTAATGATTAAGTAAAAATAGGTTGGCTAGGGTAGCCTTTAATTCTAAAACCTTAGTCAATCAATGGTCCCGCTAACAAAATAATTTTGTTTGGCTTCAATCTTATGTAAGCATGCTAATCAAAGAACTTAATTAATTACCCCCTTAATATTATCTAGCTACTTTATAGAAAAGATGGCCAATGAGTAGTAGCTTAATTACTTGAGCTTTAGATTGCAATCAAGTATACATTTTCTTTATTAAAAAACTTTCTTGACTTTGAGGGAAAGCAACTTTAAAGAATCTTGTTCTCCAATCACTATAGAGATTTCAATTGTGGTCTATTAATTAACTCGTTTTATGGTCCCCGGCCTTTGCATGCCATGTAAGATATACAATTAAAAGAAAAGGTAGATTTATTATATATTTATATATACACTCAGATGGACCTCATAAATATAAATAAAGATCTAGATTTGTTTCTTACATAAAAAGAAAAAGAAATAAATACATAAATAACCTTAAAGTTGTAACTATTTTACAAAAGGCCACTTTGATTTAATTTGGATAATGAAATATTTTGATACTAATAAATATTGGTGTAATATTTTGGAGTTATCTTTTTTATAAACATAAAAGTTATAATTATTATATTTTATAAGTTCAACATATTAGCTAGTCCAATTAAATTAGGCCTAATAGCATGTTTTAAAATCCTTTTTATTTCTTACATCAATGGAAATACTTGAAAAAAAACCATTCAATTTTACAAGCTAATATTTTAATTGGTACATTTCAGGGGTATTCATACCTATTTAATGACTGATACAGTAAATAGCAAATTTTATTACAAGATATAATTTTTATTTTAGCCTAATTTAATTGTATATGTGTGTGAAACTCCATCTTGAAGATTTGAACTCCGGCCCTTGCCCCCACATCCTACAAGCACTATACTTGTGAAGTAACCATCGTACCAAAAGTGTACGGTGGTAGTAAATATCAATCAACACTACCAATACAATACTCTTTTCCCTAGCTGCTTTTTTTTTTTCATAATAAATATATTTATATGGTTATTTAAAGTTTGGCCGCCCAAAAAATTAATTGGTTCAAAGAGGCCCTAGAAAAATGAAATGATCGGTTAGGTTATGACGTATGGCCCTCCTAAAAAAAAATATATAATATAAAAGAATTTTTAAAAATTATTTTCTACAGTTTTCAAGGGGGTGTTTAGTATATGCTTTCAAACAACAATTTTCAGTTTTTAAACAATACTACACGTATTTCTAAAAAAATATTTTCAACTTAAAAATTGTTGTTTAAATACACGTACTAAATGAGCCCTAAAGTACTTCATTCTAAAAAAAAAAAAAAAAACTAAAGTACTTTAGTATGTATGCAAAAATATTTTCTTAATTATTAGAAAATTAATGATGAACAGTGAAATAAGAGGTTTGGGCCTTCAAGCTTCAAGCTAAAATAGTTTCTTGCACTTCAATCAATATATATATATATGTATGTATGTATGTATGTATTCCTATTTATTTTATTAATCATTATATTTCATACTATAGTTTTTTCCTTCTCAAAATTTTAATGGGGGTGGTAGTAGATATGAAAGCCCACATATATATATATATATATATATATATTTTTTTTTTTTCTTGAATAGTGTTAAATGGTTGATAAGTTTTAAAAAAATCAATAATCTACCAACTTGTTTTTAGGCTTGTGTTTATTCTTCCTTTTTTTTTTCCCTACAACTATAAAATGAGTATTTTTAGTATTTTCAAAATAAAAAGGATGATGATTTTCTAAAGATTTGTTTTTTTATTTTTTATTTTTTACAGTGAAAAGGGAATTATTGTGAGGGCAAAGATGTTGTACTTGCCATGCAAAACAAAATATCAACACTTTTTGGCCTTAGCTGTCCATGGACCATCACCTCTAAGACTATAGTTACTTTAATCTTTGAAAGATTAAAATGAAAAAAGATAGGCGGCTGGTTTTCTGGCAAAATTGTTCAAACCCACCAGCCCATACATGAATCATGATATCATTGAAGATGGTAGATCAAATTGCAAATTAGAGACGACATAAAATGCTCGAGTATACTTGAATTAACCCCTCCAAAAAAGTAAAAATAAAAGTAACTAGCCTTTTTTTAGTTTAGTTTCATAGTTTAGCAAGAAAAAAAAATACAGTGTGTTTGTTTAAATTGCAAAAATGATAAGAGATAAAGAGATTGTAGATTGTCGAGAGAGTGAACTTAGTGGGAGGTTTCAAATTGTAAATTTTTATTTTATGAATTTGTCCCCTTTAATTGAAAACATGTAACTGATCGAATAGAGAGATGATATTTTGAAATATCCAAAACTTAGAGTTTTCGACTTATACGGCTTGGAAGCCTCTTAAATAGTATATAGAAGTATAGATATAGATGTTAGATGAAACTAGCTTTTGACATAAAAGGACCTAACATGATAAGGCTAGTAGATGTTCCACACGAATTGGGAGAAGCTCGTCTGCTGGATAGATTTATGAACAATTGTGGATCACAAATGCCCTTTAAAGATATTATAAGATTTGAACTTACGGTATGTTGTATATATTTTATAATAATTGCTCTTTATCATCAAATAGAAGTATCAATTAAATTTTGGTATAAACATGAATCAAATTTAAATTTCTTATTCAGTTATTCCCTACTAGCTAGACACTACTTGAAACCTATAACCTATAGAATATTTTCATTCATTCCAAAGAAAATGATAAAAAAAAAAAAAAACAAAATTAGTGTTTTGGATGAGGTGATAAAATGCGAGACATTTTGGAAACAAACCCAATAAAGACTTTTGACTTGGTACAAGCCTATAAAAAAACCAGTACTTGTAGAGCAATCAGTGATGTTTGTTTTTGAGGCTCCTAATCAGTCATCAATCTGGGGGAAAAAAAAGAAGTATATTCTCATTCTCAAAGACACTTGTGCCTCAAACATCAATTTTTATATCTTGTACCCGGCATATATGCCGGGTGTGAGACACAGGGGCGGGCCCCACAGTGTGTGGGGCCCGCCCATGTGTGAGACACCCGGCATATATGCCGGGTGCAGGATATAACGCCTCCTCAAACATGACCTTTCCATTTTTTATTTATTTATTTTTTTTCTTGAGTTCAATTTTCAACATCAGCAGCATTGAAAAAGGAAGCCCAACGTACATGAATGATACATATGCTCAACCTCCAATAAACGTTAAGAGTAAGACAAGGCCCTGATTTCCCTCGTGGCAATTCCTAGATATCAAACTGGTCCCTCTTGTTGAAAAAAAGAAATTAAAAAAAAGGACCTCTTACTTTCTACTTTCTTGCTTTGGTACACCCTGAAGTTATTCTTTTATTCTCCCTCTCTAGGTGTTACTGTACTTGTCACCCTATCTTTTTACTTCAATAGACGTAACTTTTTCTGTGATTAAGCTCCACTTCTCCATCTACTTTTTCTACCTTTGTGTGTCAGCAGGAGATTAGTATCACCTTTTTCTTTTGATTAATTATTTAAAAATCCCTAAAATAATATGTTTTTAGCCTTTTAGGTAATTTCAAAAAAATATTATTATGATGTCAAAATATGGTGCATATAGCTCATTTGACACTTCTTAACGTTTTCAATGAAAATATCTTAGGTTTAAATATTTTATTCTTCATTGTAACGATCAAATTTATTCCTCCAAAAACATCAAAATTAGGTGAGATACTTTGAAAAATTGTTTACAATACTAATCTTTAATTTTTGAAGTTAGAGATTATATATATATATATATATATATATATATATATATATATATATATATTAGAGTTCTTAGGATAACTTCACTTTCATTGGCAGAGCGCCGTTAGGCTAGGGCCATGGTCCCCAACATTTGTTTAATTTTAATCTTATGTAAAAAAATCTTATTAATATGAAATGGCAACGTAACTAGGCTTATAATTCCCAAAATCTTGATTAATATATATGTGTGTGTAATTTTTCAAAGCATATAATTTCTTAAAAAATTTCAAATTATGTTTATATAAATAGAATCACAATCTCCTTAGTGGATAAGTTGTATATATCAATTATTAATGACGTAATAAAATCAAATCCACTTATTTTAATACAAATGAATATGATTTTATAAACTTAGCGGTGAAAGGATCCTAAAAACTCTAAAGAATCATAATCCATTACTATTATAAATATTCATTTTGTTAAATTTAAACCTAGTTTCCAACATTCCAGCAGACCTTTTCAAAAAAAAAAAAAAAAAAACATTCCAGCAGACAAATTGTAGTATCGGTATTTCTGCCCCTACGGTTGTTACTTGTTAGCTCTAGAGTCTAGACCAGATCTATATTGAAATGAACCAAATGGCTACCTAATTGGCATCAATCTAATATGATTAGTCAAAACTAATAATGCTTTACACCCTCATATGCCGACACTGACCAAGTCAGGTTTCCTCTTTGAGGTCTCTATTTGAAGAATATCGTAACTTTGGAGGCCTTAATGACAAATAGGAAGGGATCATTTTTATATTAAAAAAAAATATCTTAGGAAAAATCAAATTATACATATATTTATTTTACAGGAAATTATCTTCAACTGCCATAAAAATTAATTGCCTTAACTCAGAATTTTATGATAGTATATTGTCAATGGACGTGTATATGCATGTGAAAAAACTATCTTATATATCCGTTGTATGTAACAGATATCTCATAATTAGTAAGATTTAGACACTTGTATAGCCTTCATTCTACATGTTATAAGACCTCAAATACATGCATCAAATGCAAAAAATAATTCTCCGTGTGTTTGATAGCCTATTGATGTTTCGGTCCTCAATAGATATAACAACAAGGCCTTCCTAATGTTGGTGAGAGCAATATATATATAAACTCTAGTGACACTGGCACACCGAAACTCACACTTAAATTCACAACAAGTTTATATGTCAATTTGTAATTAGTGTTCTAAATCCAGTTTCTCACTTTGTAAGTATTATGGGTGGCCTTATGGGTAAGTATTGTAATTCAATTTCTCTCTCTCTCTCTCTCTCTCTCTCTCACACACACACATAAAGTAAGCTTTATCACCTATAATTTTATTTTTATTTATTTTTTGCGGTAGAGTGAACTGAACTCTAGCGCTTTCAACATGTTTGTGTGTATATATATCATTGTCATCATTATCACTTAAGCATCTTATTAATCTAATATGGTTTTCGGTTTTCCCATAATTGTGTATCTTTTTCAATTTTTAAGTGAAGCTTAATTTGTCATAATTATGTGTATCTTTTTCAATTTTAAGTGAAGCTTAATTTGTCATAATTTGATCCTGAAAGTATGCATTTTCCTAGTCTCCATGGTTGGCTCACACATTTCTTTATCCAAAATCCATATATAGTACATATTTTTTTCTTATATTTTTGAGAAACATATTTAGTCCATATTGATTGCACAAATTCTGAAATATTTTTGATTTTATGGAGGTATTTAAAATTTTAAATGACAAAGAATAGATAATGTAGTTGAGAAGGAGAAATTATATAGTCTTAATGATGGACTACGTCATTTGTCCACCATTCCACTAAAAGATTTTCACTTGTTTAAAATTGTTGAGTTAGTAATCAGTTTCCGTTTTAATTTTTTTTTTCACTTATCAATTTTAAATAAGTAGGAGTTTTTTAGTGAAATGTTGGACTGCGTTACTTGTCCACCATGAGAACCTTATAATTTTTCGTTAAGAAGGCAGGATAATATTTCCTTATTACAAGTTACAACAAAAATCTGATAAAACACTATTAATTTTGCTAAGCTGTACATAGTTGAAAATTTGAAATCAATATATTTTATTTTGTTAAGCTTTTTTTTTTTTTTTGGATTTAGTATTATAATTTCCATTCATTCATCTCTTTTTATACATTAAAAATTTGTGGCAAATTTGAGTTTATTGAATGCCTAGAGATTTTTTTGTTCAAAATAAAAGAAAGATTTTTCAATTTTTGGTATAAATGGAGGCTGAAATTTAGATTTTTTATTCAACTATAAAATTTTTTATCAGTTGAGTTAGCTGGAACCCACAACCGAATGTCTTTTTGGTTTCATAAAAAAAAAAAAAGGAAAAAAGAAAAAGAAGAAGCCGCTTTGGCTAAGTGGTGTTATTTTTGAGTTCAAATCCCTCTTCCTTATTTTTTGTTCAGAGTTATATAATAAATAAATAAATAAACCAAAATGTAGTCAAACTTTTAAAAAGTTTTTTTTTGTTTTTCGTTTTATATCAAACATATTTTATTAATATTAATCATTAATCTAAGAACTTTCCTAAAATTTCGCTTAAATTTCTACCTTTTTTTTGGATAGGTAAATTTCTACCTTTATGCTCGCACAAAGGCACAAGTCAACATTAGGACTAAATTAGGAGTCTGAGTCTTTGACATCTTAACGTTCATAAGACCTACAATGTGGAAATATTCAAGAATATATTTTATTTTATTTTCTTAAAAAATAGTTGTTACTATTGAGAATTAGGTAAGAGAAACCACAATGGAAATTCTGCAAGAAATTGACAAAGTCTAAGAGAAATCTTTTATAATTAATACTGTAAAACATCTAAAAATAGTAAGTTCCTAAAAATAATATTTCCCATGAGTCAGAAATTAATTAATCTCAATTTTATTCTCACACAAAAAATAATTGATCTTAATTATAAATGAAGGGTCATGTTAATGGATGCATTTAAGACAATTATTAATAAATCATTTTAAAAAAAATTTATACATTTTTATGAGAAATTAAAAAAATTGTTAAAATATTAATTGTTTTTTTTATAATAAAAACATTTTAAAAATAATTTACTAACAAATGCCCTTAAGACATTCATTAAAATTTTCCATAAACATTACTAATTAAATTGATCTTAAGAATTGCCAAAAATCTGAGACCACTAATGAGAAAGACATGTTACTTGCAAGTGTGAAAATCTAAAAACACATGTTTTACTAATGACTCCCATACGAATTTCCCGAAAATTGAAGTTTGGACATGTGGTTCTCATTAGGAATAAGTTCTTCTGCGGTAGCTATGACAATGACAATTTCCCAAGACAAGTTTGCAATTTATATGCACCGACACCAAATTGTTTGTGAAAGATCACAACTAACGTCTTTTTCGTTTGGTACTTCTTAAAATTTAAAGTTTTTTTTTACCCCTTGACATTTTAATGAATAAACTTATTGTTTCTTTTTATATGGTGAAAAATGCTTTAAATTTATTTCTTAAAAAAGAACAAAAAGGGTCTTTAGCCACTCTCTTTTTGGAAAATAAATCTATTCTTCGTTTACTATCGCCTGTGTGCAAGTGAAATTTCCATTCAATAATTTGTATTGAACAAAAGGGCCAATTATTTCCATCAAAATGGAATTAAGTTATGCCCCTATATGCTAATCTTATAAGTCATTTTCCTTTTCATTATTATTTAATGACACGTTTGGTGTACTAAATGAAAATTGTGATAGAAATGATAATTTTTATTCTTAATAATAAAAGATGTTGTAATATTAATAACTATTACCTTTCATATATTTTATTGTAAAATTAGAATAAAATTAATTGTTAATTATAAAAATTAGAATAGAATAAAATAATTGTTATGTGCATATAGAAAGTATTTATTTGGGAAGATGGAAAGAGAGATTATCTTTTTATAATTGTTATGTGAATGTGGATAGTTTGTATTTTTTTTAAGAAATATATTAATTTTAAAATTTATTACACCTACTATAGAGTAGTTATTACAAACCTTTTAGCTATTCCTCAAATTTAAGGAATAACTATTCTTCATAATGAAGATATAATCAAATAACCGAATTGTAATTCTTCATGAATAATCATTTTGCATTATATGATCTATTATAGCATACTAAACATGGCCTATATTAGTTAATTGGTTAATGACTTCAACAAGTTTTATAAGCTTCATTGAGGCTTGATTATTTATTTCAACTTCTTTTAATGTTTAGAGTTCAAATTTTATCAAGTAACAAAGTGCTACATATATACCTCATTATCCTAGCAAGTTGTGTCAACTTGGTTATGCCCTGAATTTATAAAAGCAACTCAAACTTAGCTTGCAAAATTCAACTTTAAAAAAGAAAAAAAAATGTAGAGAACCATCATTCTAAAGAAGAGCTATTTGGAGTCTGGACTAGCCTCTAACAAGTAAAATCCATGAATAATTTTCTTCACCGACCAGAGCTAATTTTTAGGTAACTTAGGGGCATTTACCTTATAATAAAATTAAAAAAAAAAAGATTATTGATAACTCAGCTTAACACACGATTTAACTCATGTGATGGCTAAACTGTTCATGTATTATAGCACTTTCTAATGAAAGGCAACAACTAGTTGGCAACCTAGAATACCTTACATTGACTCATCTACGCATTTCTAATGTAGTTCATATTGTCAGTCAGTTCATTTTAGTACCACAATCCACTCACTTTACAACTATTCTTCATATTCATTAAAGGGTACGCTGTTTCTTGGACTCAATTTCTCCTCAACATCACCACCTACATTATGTGCCTACATTGATGCGAATTAGGCATGAAATCCAATTGATCATTTATCTACTATTGGCTTATGTTTTATACTTGGCAACTCACTTGTCTTAGTGTAGCAAGAAGATAGATATTTTTGCATTTCTAGCACAATAGCAAAATATAGGGCAGTTATTGATATTACATTTGAGTTTTTTGTAGTTGCATTGATTTCTTCAAAATGTGGGTGTTTTTTTTTTTTTTGCTAAATAAATACTTTATCGATTACTCCAACAAAGGGAAAGACAGAAAGGAGAGGGCCTCCGTCCAACATAGATTGTACACAATAATGTCTTTTACGAAAAACATTGACATTGATTACCACTTTGTTCATCACTATCTTCTTCATCACTATCTTCTTCAGGGTACTTTACATCTACGATCCATTCCTTTTGATGATCAAGTAGTTGACATCTTTACTAAATCTCATTTGCCAAACTGATTCCATGATCTTGTATCGACTCTGCTTGGCTTTCTTCAAATCCGTATTAAGTTTGAGCAATGCTATTAAATCATTCATTAGTTGTACGCCATACATAAGAGTCATAGCCCATTACCTGTATAACACTCATTTTACTTATACTTCACTCACAAATATGATTATAAATAAGGTAAATTACAAATTACCTTCTTGTGATTTGGCTGAAATTTAAGTTTCTTATCTATGATTTAAAAATTTACACTTTACCCACTTGAGGTTTGACTAAAATTTAAGTTGCATACCTGTAATTTGAAATCTCATTATGCAAGTGTTCCATTAGATTATTTTTAATCTTATTAGATCTTGTAAATCTTATTTGATCTTGTATTTTTATGTTTTTTGTGTTTTTGGAAGAGAGAAACATAAAAGTGAAGCAAAATCACATATTTAACAGTGTTTTTAATAGAGATGAGTTAAGGAAATCTAATTGAGCTAACCTCAAATAGGTAAAATGTTAAATTTCAAATCACAGGTGGGTAAGTTGTAATTCACCCTTATAAATAAGTTTTTTCTTTGTACAGTTTTTATATGCAGCTGAATAATATACAATTATTCTAATATTTTCAAAACACTTACAAGATAATTGGAAAAAATAAGTCATTGATAAATCATTTGAAAAAAAAAAAAAAAACTAAAGCACTCTCTTAATAACAACACAATTTTAAGGAATGTCTTTGGTCCCTTTGTAAAGCTTAAAAAAAAAAAAACCTTACAAACAATATTTTCCTCTAATTAGTAAAAGAAAACCCATAAAATCTTTGTTACTAAAAATTGTGAATCTCTTACCCAAAAAAAAGGCAATTTCTTTGTTTCTTAATTTCAGTTTGATAGAACTTCTTGGACATGATGGGCACGCGCTTAAACTTGTCTAATAAAGATTTCTTTGAGTAACGAATTTATCTACTTCTTCCAACTAATTTGAGGGCCTATTGTTACTCAAAAAAAAAAAAAAAAAAAATTAAGGTCCTATTTGTTTGAACTTAAAATGTCTCTTGTTTTAAGGGTCAATTTATATACAATATATCATTCATTCTAAATATAATCATAATTTTATTACCATAATACAACTTTTTTTTAGAATCCATACAACTCGTATGGATGCAAAAAAGTTTAGATGACAGGATTTGAACACATAAATTTGAATTTGAGTGATTAAAATCTAAATACATTATTTGGATAACTTAAAAAGAATCAAAGATTTGGATTTGATAAATCCACCAAAGATTTTAAACTCTAAAATCATTGAATTTGAAATAACTTTTAAACTCATAAAATCTCAGAAATCTATAAAACATACTTTAATATTTAGAGATTAAAAATTAAACCATTTTAAATCCATCACATTAAAATTCAAATCCAAATATCCAAAACTTAACTTTATGGAAAATACAAAACACATTCTAATTTTCAATCCTAGCTCAATCACTTAACAAATACGCATACCATATCCCAAGGGTTAATAATTATGTGGAGTTTAGTGGAAAGTGGAAACTATGTGCTTTACTAAAAAGTTAAAAAAAAAAAAAAAAAAAAAAAGTCCTTCTTTATTATTGGCTTCCCTAATCACACATTAATGACGTGTCAAAATCCAAATTATTAATCTAAAAAAATCTACGTGTTCATCCACTATAGATCACCCTCTCTCTCTCTGATCTTTAGATCCGCTGTCTCTCCTTTCAATTCACAAAGCTATAAAAATATTTTTAAAATAAATAATTTTCAATTATAAAAAATAAAAAAGCCATCTCTTTCTCTCTCTTTCTCTCTCTCATTTTGTAATTTATAAATTCTCATACCATTCCCTGCTTTGATCTCTCTTTTTCTGGGTCTTCACCAAAAATTTTCACCCATTTTCTCAAAAAAAAAGTTTAGGGTTTTGCAAACATAACACACACACACACATACATACAATACATATATAATTATTTATATACATATAGGAGCTTCTTCAAAGGTACGTTTCCTTGTCCTACCATTTTGCCCTAATTTCCACAATTCATTTCAAAGCTTCAATCTTTTCCTTCCATCTCCCTATTGATCCAGTCAAAAATTTTAAATTGTGTGTATATATAGTTTTTTTAGATAGGGTTTGGAAAATTTTATTTATTTATTTTTTTTTTTGTGACTTTGTAATTGTTTATCAGGTGGTGTGTGTGTTAATGACACTGTGAATTTTGATTCTGATTAGTGGGGTACTGTTTTTTTTTTTTTTTGTATGAGTTTGAGGAAACCCAAATTGGGTTTTTCCTTTTTTGCTTTTTTTATTTGGGGGGTTTTGTATTATAGAGCAAAAAGTTTGTTTTTTTTAAGAGAAATGGAGGGTTAAGGGTTCAATTGTGTTGGTGGGGTTGCATTGTTAGAGGGATTGAAGGTGGTGGTGGGGGAATTGGGAATTGGGTGAGGATGACCGATTTTGAACCACTGCAACAGAAACCGGAATCCACTGATGCCTGCTCTGATTTTGAGCGTGGATTGGAGGAATTTATGCGTGGGCACTTGGATGATTGTATGTCATTCGCTTCGTGTAGCTCTACACGGACTCCAGATGATGAGGATGATGAGGGTGGTGATCAGCTAGTGAGGAGGAGGAGGAGGTCTGATTTGGAGGGTGATGATTTGGCAGAGTCTTCGGCTGCAAGGCGTCGCCACTCTCGTATTTTGAGTAGGTGGGCTGCCCGCCAAGCGCAGGAGATGATAACCACCATTGAGAGGAGGAATCGTGAGTCGGAGTTGATGGCTCTTGCGGGTTTGCACACTGTTTCGATGCTGGACTCCTCCTTTTTGAGGGAGTCTCACTCCCCAACCTCTAGGCGGCAGGGGGCTGTGGAGAGGCCGAGCACTCAGGCGTCTACGATTTTGCAAATGTGGCGCGAGTTGGAGGATGAGCATTTGTTGAGTCGGGCTCGTGAAAGAGTGAGGGAGAGGTTGAGGCAACGGAGAAGTGTTGAGGACTCTAATACTAATATGTCCAGTACAAACATGTCAGATAGTCGGGGGAGTGAGAATCAGGGGAGTTTGGGAGACGTGAGTGAGAGTGAAAATGACTTTGGGAGTTGGGCCCATGATCAGATTGGGTCGCAGAATGAACGTGTGGATACTAACAGGTCTAGTAGGGAGCAATCTCCTGATCTTGGTGATGTTGAGAGGGAGAGAGTGAGGCAAATAGTTCGGGGCTGGATGGAGAGTGGTATTAGTGAGCCTTCTTCAAATGTTGCTCAGAGGAACAATAGTCCCAGATCAGAGTGGCTTGGTGAAACAGAGCGTGAAAGGGTGAGAATTGTTCGGGAGTGGGTGCAAATGACAAGTCAGCAGAGAGGAGCTCGTGGGAGCCGGCGGGAGGATCAGCCCACTGGACCTGGTGATCAGGTGGATCAAGTTCGTGATGGGTTGGTTACTGACCATGATGAAGCCCAACCTGAGCATATCCGTAGGGATATGCTGAGGTTGCGTGGAAGACAGGCTCTACTTGATTTGCTTGTGAGGATTGAGAGAGAAAGGCAGAGGGAACTTCAGGGTTTGTTGGAGCATCGGGCTGTCTCAGATTTTGCTCATCGCAACCGCATTCAGGTCAGTTGCTTATCGAGAAGGTTGTTCAATTTTTCATACTTCTAAGCCACTAATTTAAGTCCCATGATATTGAATATGTTATATTTTCCCCCATCAACAGGAAATCGATAGTATAATTGTGCGTTTAGCAAGCCTTAAAAAGCTAACTTTTAGCTTTTTGTCGCAAATTCGTATAAAAGCTACCAAAAATTATATATTTTGATAAACACTATGCAAATAAGCTACCAGAAAATGGATAAAAGTTGGCAAAAAGTATTTGATTGTGGAATTGAGCTGCATAATGTTTATAGATTTTATTTGTAGAATAGAATTCCATGGTGTGTCATGTAGCTGTATACCATTGTAATTAAAATACTCTGCATTTGATTTTGGAATTGATAAATCAGTTTCTGAAGGATAGCTTTCCCCTGCCCCAAGAAATGTTTTAGTATGTAACTCCCAAAGTTCTTCCTTGCAGAGTATAGGCTGAACCTGCAAGTTATGTAAATACCCTTTTTCGTTGTGCTTCTTTACGGTTTTTACTGGGATTTTCTCCCTATTTGATTTTATCTCATTAGGATATAGTCTGGACTACTGGACTTCTCTTTCTAGTTTTCTTCCTTAAGAAGCTTGAATTTGTTGAAACTGATCTAGATCTATATGATTATGTATATATTAGTCTTTTGAAAAAAAAAAAAAAAATTAGATAGGTCTTGTCTAGCACATTGCACTTCCTTCTATTCTAGGTTGACGTGAAGATATTTTCATGTATTTATATATTGTAAAACACTCCTTCCCCTTCTTTTTTTTCCTCCTTTAGTTGTAGATATTAAAACACCAGAATAAAATCATGTTTTTATGGTTGGATGCTTATTAATTGTAATTATATTATACAAGGTAATATGTATTGTTGTGATAAGGCTAAACTTGCTACTTGTATTAAGTCTTCGCTTAGGTGAGATTAGATTCGATTTTTTTCTTGGAATTCTTTTGATGTAAGGTAAATGATTGTAATATGTTATTATGGAATCAGTTCCTATCAATTGACTTTATGTCATTTGCTAGTTTAAGATTTTTATTTTTTACATGTATATATTTCAAGTTTCAACAGATTTTTCTGTAAATATTATTATACTAATGGTGTCCTAGCTTGTGATTACGTGTTTTTTGTACTTGGTACTCAAAATATTTTCGGTGAGGTCAGCTTTAGCACTTGTTAACTGATGTGATGTTTTGCTTGCTAATATAGCTATGGTTTGCTACTAATGCCATAACATTTTCCAGTCACTACTTAGAGGCAGATTCTTGCGAAATGAAAGACCTGTTGAAGAGGAGAGACCTCCTTCTATGGCAGCGAGTGAGTTAGTTCAGTTGAGACAGCGACATACTGTTTCTGGTTTAAGGTACAAAAACTCTGTTTATTTATTTTATACTCGTTCAGATTTTTTTTTTTTGTGGGGGGGGGGGGGGGGAGAATTGATCATGTTATGTGTTTTGGGATAGCCCGTGGTATATACTCTCTGGCTTTGTATTAGTAGCCTTGATCATTGGGAAAAAAGATGGTGGAGAATTTACATGGTTTTTAATGATTGGACAATATCCTGTCCAATCTTCATTGTTTTACCTACTCTGTTTGGTCATCTCTTGATTGTTCTCATGTCTGCTTGATCCTTTGTATTATGTATAAAATAAGATTTCTGAAAATATATTTGTTAGTATTTTGGGATAACTTTAAGTACCTTGATAAAATTTTTTATCTGTCTTGCTTGCTCTGTAGCATGTGTGACACATGCCTACACATTGTCTTCTTATATGCAGTTACATTCAGTTTCTTTTCTAAATTCTCCCCTTTAGATGGTTGGAGCTTGGATGTATACTTTGCATCTATAGAAATACACTTCAAAATTTTTTTTTTCCCAATTTATTTTACAAATTTTTGTATTGATAGTCATTGCCTTTAATTTTAAGAAGCACAAGAATTATATTGATTGTTGCTGAAATATAAAAGGAACTGTAGCGATTGTTAGTTGATTGGTTCAATAACAGTTCACTTTCTCTTTTAGGGATGGATTCCGCTCCAGATTAGAAACTATTGTTCGTGGTCAAGTAGGCAGCCATTCCGATACCACATCTAACAATAACTTCAATGATTCTAGAAATGATCGGACTCAAACAAACTCTTCACAGGACATCCAACATGAAAATCATGAACAATTACAGTCCAGGAGTCAGGAAAGTGACGTCAATCAGTTGCCTGATCAAACAGTGAACTTGGAAACCAACAGAGCTGTTGAGAATGTAACTTGGCAAGAAACTGCTAATCAAGGAGGGGATTGGCAAGAACAAATTACTGAAGATGAGAGAGCAAACTGGCAACAGACAACCTATGGTCAGTTTAACGGGTGGAGAGATGACAATGTTGAAGATATGGATACAAATTGGCAAGAAAACTCAGTCAATGATTGGCCTCAGGAACCTTTAAGGAATACAAGTGGGGAGGAGGGGCATCGACAAGAAGCTCAAGGGGTTTGGCATGAGGATGGCTCTCGGGAAACTGTTGAAAATTGGTCAGAAGGGCCTTCTGCTCCTCCAAGAAATCGTCGTGCTGTTCCATTTAGAAGATTCAATAGATTTCATCCGCCAGATGATGATAATGTGTACAGTATGGAACTCCGGGAACTTTTGAGCAGGTATTTGATCATTTTAGAATTTTCATAGGTGTTAAGACCCACGTGGATGTTGAACCTTTGCTTTTTACATTCAAATGATGGACTTTTTTTCCTTAATATTGTAGGAGAAGTGTTTCTAATCTTCTTCGTAGTGGGTTCCGTGAAAGTCTGGACCAATTAATACAGTCGTATGTGGAGAGGCAGGGTCGTGCTCCCATTGACTGGGATTTGCATAGAAACTTACCTACACCAACTCCTACATCACCTGAGCGGGATCAGGAGCAGAGGGATGACCAGAATGAGGATCAACGTGATGCCATTAACAGACCTTCTCTTGTTCTACCATCTCCACCAGTGCCCCCTCCACAGCCGCTTTGGCACCAGGACTTGCATCACACTGGCTGGTCTCGTCATAGCATGCATCGCTCAGAAATGGTGAGCAATCTTTCTTCTACAAATTATGGAACCAAATATTACTGTTGCTAATAAACTCAATTTTCCCCATTAAGTTTCATGTCAAGCATTTTGTTTCTTTTTATCATAACGTTAGGACAAGTTGAAGCTAGCATTAGTACTTCCTGACTAAATGGCATGTTTTACATAGCCTTGTAAGGTACAACCCTTAACCAGATATGGGGTCATTGAAGTTTGGAACTGTAATTGAGGATATTAAGATTGAGGTCATCCCAATTTATTGTTACAATCGTGTGTTATGGTTGTGGCCTTCTGAAATCATCTAATGTATATTTATGTGGAATATTATTGATGTAGCTTAATAATTCATAGGATGTCCAGGTTAGTCAGTCTTGTTTGCAGTGCTAATAAGACCTGTTCTGCTGATGATTAACATAAATGGGAAGTGTGCTGTGATTTGAGACTAAGGCTTGGTGGTTGTTGTTGTGGGCTGTGGTTTTTTCTCTTATGTTGTCCAAAACTTGTGAATACCAGATCTGTCTCCAGTTTACATATTATATCTGCCTTTTAAGTTGCCCCTAATGTGGATATTGATTCGGATCAGGAATGGGAGATGATTAATGATCTGAGGGCAGACATGGCAAGACTTCATCAAGGCATGAGCCACATGCAGAGGATGTTGGAGGCCTGCATGGATATGCAACTAGAGTTGCAGCGTTCTGTCAGACAGGAAGTCTCTGCGGCTCTGAATCGATCAGCTGGTGAAAAAGGTTTGTTTACATACTCAATACCGTTCATCATTATTCTACTTTTTAAAATTTTAAAAATATTGGGGGTGGGAACAGAATGTAAGCACATCTCCTTCCATTCACATTTCCTTCATTGTTGATTTTCTTTTATCGTAATCATGAAATACATTGATTGTTTATGCTTCTATCTTTGATCTTATATAATTGAGCTGAAAGAAGCAATTATGTTACAGGCTTGGGTGCTGAGACATCAGAAGATGGGTCTAAATGGGGTCATGTGAGGAAAGGAACTTGCTGTGTTTGTTGTGATAGCCATATTGATTCACTCTTGTACAGGTATGCTTGCACCAATATTTTGAACAACTTTTATTATTTTCTGATCTGAGGGTGTGCTGATTTTTGTTGTTGGTTGTGTTCCTTCCCTTTAAAAACGGTAACCTTTTGCAGATGCGGGCACATGTGCACTTGTTCAAAATGTGCAAATGAGTTAGTTCGTGGTGGAGGAAAATGCCCATTGTGCCGAGCGCCAATTGTTGAGGTGATCCGAGCATACTCCATACTGTAAAAAGAAAGGTTTACAAGAAAAAGAAAAAGAAAAGAAGAATAAAAATTATGATTTAAATGTGCGGTAAGATCTGAGGGAGCAAATGTCATTTCACTTGCATCAAATGGAAGCTCTTGAGGTTCTTGTCTTGTCTGTAGAGTAGTAGAGTGTTTTAGTAATTGCCAATGTTTTTCTGATTATATATGGAACATCATGCATTGTATAATTGGAATAACAAATGGCATTGTTGATTCATCATTCTTGCGTAAATAAAATGTCGATTCTTTTTATTTATTCCCCTTCTGTTACGTCTCTAGTATATGTTTGAGAAATCATCCAGTTCTTAAGACAATTGCTAGTTTCCATCTACAATAAAAATTCCCTAATAGACCGTTTTTAAAACGAACTCTTCAAGCAATCAAGATTACAATTTTCGATAGAATTTTCCTTTTACCAAAACCAACTACACTTGTTCCACACTTATGAATCATCTGTTAAAACCATACCCTCCCCAACACCTGAAGTCTCTCTTCGTGGACTCTCTCACCTTGTCCATATAACAAAAAAGGACTCTCTCTACTCTCTCTCTCTCTCTCACCGAAATTCTATATATATATATATATATATATATATATATATATATATATATATATATATATATATTGTTTCTTTGTTTAATTAACAATGTTACTAGATTTCTCCATCCTATGTCCTAATCCTTAAGATGAGCAATGCTAAAGCACAAAAATTGTAACTTCCTTTTTCACATCATATTGAGGTTAACAAATTGCAATACGTGCAACATGATTTTCATACGAACCAATCACGTCACACCAGTAATTAAGGGGAAAAAAAAGTCAGAACAAAGTTTTTTTTTTTTTCTTGAAAAGTAAAGATAGAAGAAGCCTTATATTCCCTCTCTTTCCATTACAATGATACTCTTGTTGGGATTTGAACTCTAGCCACTTTTATAACTTTCATAAAAGAACACAAGAAATGTCCCTACGCCATTGTCTCTAGAGGGCCATGTTACTGATGTCTTGCGGGTAAAGGAAAGTTATGGGGGTTGAACTATGAAGCCAGTAATTTAGATGTGGATTTGCCTTGGTGATAATAATAATCCTTAAAACAGACGAAATCATTGTATTATAAAAAGAGAAAAAAGAAGTAGAAGAAAAAGAGAGAAATGTCACAAATTAAATTATGAACACTTTCATCAATCCTAATAGAAGTCTACATGAGGTGCAATTCCTTCATAATGCGTGACAATTAGGCTATCCAAATCCGATCCGGTACCCGATAAACCAAGCGATCCAACAAGGATTGATTTAAGATTTGAACAAATCCATTTAATGCGATGGTTGACGGCGGAACGAGTAGTGGGTCTTTGCAAGAAAATTTGATTCCAACCAATCCTAGCAATCTCCATCATTAGATGTTGCCAATTTTCGCTGATATGATGGTTTCTTCACCATTTTCTGCGATATTTCGGTCAAATCTCGACTAGACTTGATGAGATTTTGATAGAGTTGAAGAGATCTCGAACTAATTTGATGAGATCTCAATAAAGTTGACATCTAAGTCGTTGAAATCGCTGTTCCTTTATGGCATGTTTGGGAGTTTGGAGAGGGAGGAGAGTAGAGGGGAGTAGAGGGGAGGGAAGTAGTGGGGAGGAGAGTAGAGGAGAATAATTACCCTCCATCTTGTTTGGATGTTTTTATAATTAGTAAGGGGAAGGGAGTAATTAGCCCTTCTCCTTGTTTTTAACATTGTAATTTTATAAATATAATAAGGGTAAATTAGGTAATTTACTTTATCAATAATTTTATGTGCTCTACTCTCCCTCCAAATCTCTCCAATTTGGGGGAATTAAAAATGAGGGGGTTGGAGGTAGTTGAAACCCCTTCAAACCCCTCCCCTTCCTTCCTTAAAAAACTCTCAAACAAGGTAATTGAATTACTCCCATTCCCTCTACTCTACTCCCCCTCCTTTGTTAAACATCCAAACAGGCCATTAGGGTTGACGTTAGGATTGTTGAAAGTTTTGTTGAAATTAATTTATTTATTTTTGATGATGTAAATAAGAACACAAAAAAATCCAATCATGAAGAACACAAACAATTTGCTATAAACAAAACAATTATAGAATTTGCACACAATACAACAAATAGAAATTTGTAAAATAAATGGAATTACTCACAAGTTGGATGCGTAAAGAATGAATGGTGTAAATCTGATCAAGATTACTATTTGACACTATTTCCTTAAGGCAAATTTTGCCCTCACAATCAGTGCTTTAAGTCTCTTGGACTTTTGTCTCCTAGGATACATTGATCACGACAAACAAAAGAAGCACAACAATTTGAATGCTACAACGAACAAAATGGTCTCTCTCTCCCTTTGATTATGAACATGAAATGCAAAACTAAAAATTTTCTAGAATAAATAAGGGATTCACTATTTATAATGGTGCAACATGAATAGACATATTGTTCTATAATAAAAGAATACTACACAATAAACATACATTTAGAAAAAATAATCCTAAGAGTATATAATGTCATAAATGTCCATTATCTTTCTGGAAAACACGGATTTTACCACTTAAACCATGTATAAGTGGGCCCTCTAGGAGTCAAATTCTTTTTCACTCCTTAAATAGTTTTAGGTAATGATAATCTCTTCATGGACGAGAACATGTTCCACTTTGGACCTCTGCATATGTGTCCCACTTTAAGTTTGGTTGAAAAATAGCCAACCAAACACTTGCTAAAACCCATCTTTCCAATAGATATTGTGTGTTAATATGATTATCATATATCATATATATTATATTAAAGGTGAAGCACAATCAAAATCTAAATTAGTTTTTAATTGTTGTATAATTTTGCACCATGTGTTCAGTTTAATCTTGTTAATTTTGAATCCAAGTGGCTCATCATAATACATAGTGCAAAATACGAGATGACCACTTTTTTTTTTGATAAACTTCAATAGCATTAAACATCAGAAGAAACAAAGGGTGGGTAATCCGCCTTACAAACAAACTCTATAACTAGTGGAAGATTACCATAACTGAAAGAAAAGGACCGAAGGGAGGTTAAAGCAAATTTAGCAACCTCATGAGCTGCTGCATTAGATAACCTCCTAACCCAACAAAACTAAACAAATGGAAAACAAGTAGAAATATAAAAGATGTTGCTGATATATGTACTAATACTCTAGTCCGGGGTGGAAGTAGGTGAGGATAGGGGGTCAAAACAGGCCTTAGCGTCTCCTTCAAAGATCACTTGAAGCCATTGCTCTCAGCTAGCTAGCTCAACTGCCCAAAGGAGGGCAGCGACTTCAGCTTGGAGTGAAGAGCAGATGGGAAGGCATCTACCCTAGGTTCTAATCACATCTCCCTTGTGGTTCCTGGCAATGACTCCAAGAGCAGTGTGAGAGTTGGAAATTGCTGCATTTACATTGACTTTAATCCAGCCCAAAGGAGGGGGGGGGGGGGGGGGTGGACCAAGGTGTGGGACATGCTGAAACGAAGTAAGGCCTCTTGTCTGCGAGGAGCTTGGAACACTCAAGGAATTTGTGTTGCACAGATTGGGTAGACTTGGGTATATCGACTTGAGCTTCTTGGTATAAAACCTGGTTCCCTAGGCTCCAAATCTCATCCACTACTAATGCCATATTTAAGGAGGCTAGCCATTGTTCGCTAGCAGGAAGTGATGAGCATGGGGGCTCCAATAATAGCCGGATAAGATCTTCATTAGTTTGAAGTCTATTGATGTCAGACGATATCCCCAGCAAGCCGAGAACCATATTGCTCTGGCAATGGGGCATTCAAAGAAGAGAGACACGCATGGCTCACTTGAGCTCTTACATAAGGTGCATGTGGAGTCAATGTGAATCAACCTAGTAAGTAAGTTTTCTTTGGTGGGGAGGCAGCCAGCTCTAATCCTCCAGAGAAGCAATTTGGTTCTCTCCGGCAACCTAGCCTTCCAAAGTTTCAACCAAGTCACAGAAGACTTGTTGGGACAAGATTCATGCTCAACTGCAGTCCTATAGACAGATTTGACAAAGAACTAACCCTTGGCATCTGGAATCCAAATAAGCTTATCTTGCTTGGGGATACGAGGAAGAGGCAATGACGGGATGGCATGAGCTGAGGCCGTGTCAAACACCTCTAGAATGAGCCTAGAATTCCAACAGTAAGATGAGGCATTGAAGAGCTGTGATACTGTAAGGGGATTTGGTTATGATGGTTAGCCTTAGGCGCTGGTTTGAAGCCTTGGAGAGTAGGAATCCAGGGATCAAACCAAACATTAATGGAAGAGCCATCACCAATTAGATAACAAGCTCTTTTCACAATCAGCTTTTTGGCATTTTCAATAGCTCTCCAAGTTAAGGATGCTGACTTGCAGGGGTCACTGTGCAGCCAGTCATGATTCACCTTATATTTTGCCCTCAAGATGTCCATACAAATGCTTTTCCTTTTGGATGCAACCATCCAAGCTGGCTTAGCAAGCAGTGTGGAGTTGAACTCTTTTGCTTTCTTGAAACCGAGGCCTCCTTAACAATTGGGAAGACATAATTTATCCCAAGCTTTCCAAGCTATGAATCTACTCTCTGAGGCTTTAGGTTTCTACCAAAACCTTATAGAAGTGGAGTCAAGCTTCTCGCAAATTTTAGAGGGGATGTTGAAGGTATAGATATGTAGTTTGGCAGGACTTGAGCTACTGAACGGATGAGTGTTGCCCTCCCAGCCCAAGACAAGCATTTACTTCTCCACCCTATTAATTTGGACTCCAGCTTCTCTACCAGGAATATGAAATTGTTAGAGGGGGCTTTAGATAAAAAAAAGGGGAGCTCCAAGGTAGACAACATCCATTTTGAGACTTCTCATGCCAAGAGCGTGCATGATTGCTCTTTTGATATTAGGCTGACTGTGTTTAGAGAAAAAGACCCCTGACTTGTTCCAATTGACACTCCGTCAAAACCAATCGCAATATTTTTCAACGCTTCTGATGAGACTGGCTGCGTCATGTCTAGTTGCCTTTGAAAAAAGCATGATGTCATCAGCATACATGATGTGGGTGATAGTTGGCCCTCCCTTGCTAGCTTTAACCCCATTTATATTTTCGAAACTGAATTCATGTTCAAGGATCCTAGACAAAATTTCTTGCCCAATAATGAAGAGGTAGGATGACAGCGGGTATCCTTGCCTTATCCCTCTAGTAGGCTTGAATTGCTAGGATTTTTCCCCATTCACTAGAACTTTGAAAGACACAAAAGAAATGCACTTTGCAATCCATTTGATAAACTTCCCATCAAATTCGGACTTTGCCAAAATAGCTTGTATGAAGCTCTAGTTAACCCTGTCATAAGCTTTTTGAAGATCTAACTTGATGGCCATAAAACCAACTTTCATCTTCCTCACTTTACAACTATGGAGCATTTCTTGGACGATGATTTGGTTTTCAGCAATCCATCTACTAGGAATGAACGCCGACTGACAAGGGGAGAGGAGCTTGTGTAGGAGAGGTCTTAGCATGGCGACTAACAACTTAGATATAATCTTATAAACCACGTTTCAAAGGTTGATAGGTCGAATTGTTGGTAGTAGAGGGATTAACTATTTTGGGAATGAGAACAATAAGGGAGTTGTTGACTTCCTTTGGCATGGTCCCAACCTCGAAGAAGGAGGTGACAACTTGAATCATAGTGTCGCCAACAATAGGCCAATACTTTTTGTAAAAAAGAGAAGGAAATCCATTGGGACCTGGCGCCTTTGTGTCATGCATATTAAATATAGTGGACTTAATCTCTTCTGGCATAAGAACTTTGCGCAGCAGCAAGTTCTCTGTCTTAGTGATACAAGGTGGGATTAGATTGTCAAGATCATTAAGGAATGAGACCTCTTCTTCCTCAAAGAGATCTTTGAATGTATTCAGGAAATGTTGTCTAATTTGGTTGGAACCAGTGACCCAAGTCCCGTCATCGTGCTTTATACCATCAATTCTATTTGTCTCCTACGGATAATGGTGGAGAGATGAAAAAACTAGGTGTTCTTGTCCCCTTCTTTAAGCCATAATCCCTTGACTTTTGTCTCCACAACACTTCACTTCTGATAAGCCATTCTGATAACTCAGTAATCAAGTCTCCTTCTATTATACCATTTTGCTCAGAGAATGGTTTATTTTGAACTTCTGCAATTTTACTCAGCAGCTCGTTGATGCTATTTTGACAGTGCCCAAATACCTCTTTATTCCATTTTGTAAGAGTATCTCTTGTGGCGTCTTGCTTTTTGCACAGCTTGACCATAGCAAAACCAGAAACATTTTCAATCCAAGCTTTCTCTACAACGGAATAGCATCCATTATCTCTCACCCAAGATGTCTCAAAACAGAAAGGTCTATGGGTGACGCTATCATCAGGATTGGTGTCGAGTATAATAGGAGTATGGTTAGCGTAAATAGCACTCAGGTGAGCTATGCTATCTCTTGGAAATGCCAATCTCCATGAAATGTTTGCGATACCTCTGTCAAGCCTTCTTTTGATTGCAGAGTTACTCCATCTACCTTTAGCCTATGTAAACTTACTCCCAGAACAACCTAAATCTATAGCTCCAAACTCAATAATAAGATCCTTAAGGTAATTGGTGGCTGAGGAGCCACCTTTGCTTCCTCCTAGAATCTCACTATCATTGGCAGTGAAATTAAAATCTCCTAGACAGTCCCAAGGTCCATGGTAGGATTCCAACAAGGCAGTAAGGTTCTTCCAAGCTTTTTTCTTTTTTGTAGCATAGGGAGGTCCGTAGAAGTCAACTAAAAGCCAATTGCAAATAGCATCAGATACCTCGACTGTGATTGGGTTTTCATTGAACTCGTTTTGGTGTAGAGAAACACCAATTTTCCAGATAACACAAATATCACCAGCAGACCCCTTTGCATCAACAACTAACATCTCAAAAAAACCAACAAACTTTACCATCTTTAGTTTCACACAAGATCGCATCGGGTTTGGACTCCTTTATTTGAGCCTTTAAGGCTTGAACTGTCGTGACACTGCAGATGCCACGACAGTTCCAACTGAAAGTCCTCGTGGAGAGGTTGGGGGCATGGTAAGGCCCTCCTCCTTGGCCATATGAACATTAGAAGAAAGAGTAGAACAATAATTGTTGATAGTAATAGGAGTATTATGGTGATCAACGAGGGGGGGGGGGGGGTTAAGAGACTCACTGTGTTTTTTTTTATTTGGCTGGAATTTTAGTTTTTAGTCTTTCTTCTAGGATGAAGTGCTCAAGTCTTGACTGGGGAACGGGAGTCGCTGACTTCGAATTAGAGTGCACTGCTACTAGAGCTTCGATTGACTTTTTTAATCTTTTAGCGAACATGACAATCTCTTATTTAGTGACTTTTCTTTTATGAGATGAGGTTTTGGCAGGGGTTGATTTTAGAGGGGGGACGGTAGAGTTTTCAGAGATTGGTGAATTTTGAGGTGCTGGGTCGGGGATATTTAGGGGTAAGTCTGGAGAAGGGTTCTCTAATGAGGTGCAAAGCGTGATTGATGTTGATGGGCTCTGAGTAATTGGAGGACATGGGCTAGGGGTGTGTGTTTGGGATGGGCTTAGAGTGATACTATGATTGGCGTTGTTTTTATTTGTTTCGGTGATGCAGGGTGGGCTGAATGTTGGGCCTGGAGGGGGCGTGGTTTTTCATTCACAATATTGGAGGGACCTAACGTGGATGAGAAATTTTCTCTGAACTTATCAACGGACTTATGGGTAGGAATAAAGGATAGGTGTCCTTGTGCTGCTGGATTGTGCTCATACACTGAGGGGGACACGATTGTGTCCTTGTGGTCATGTTTCTGTATGGCTCCAGTTGTCGTTACATGATCATGACTGATGTGGCAAGGGTGTACATTCAAAATTTTCTGGCCGGCCTGGGTTTGTCTTGCCTAAGATTGGTGGGCTCTGAAGCCAGCATGTTGGCTTGAACATGACTCCATAGGGTCTTGGTGGGGAGAACTTGGGAGAGTGAATGTACCATAGGGAATGCCATTGTTCTCTACTCTTAGCCACGGGCCAACGGCGGCAAAGAGATGCCCAAATGGGTTACGAAGCCAGAAGATATCCTCTTGACAGCTCTAAAGCTCATGACCAATAATCCCACAATGAAAGCATATGTCGGCTAATTTTTCATATTTTAAAGCGATCCAAAGGTTAGGGAGATTATGTTTGGGAAGAAAAAAAATCTGGTACTAACGGACTAGCCACCTCCAACTCCACTTGGATGTGAATGAACCTTTTCCACGCATTGCCGTCGTCGCTTGCAAAGTCCAACTCTAACACCTTACCAACTATGGCTCCGATCTTGTGGAGGTTGCTCTTGGATTTCCAAAGATCTGGAAGCTTGTGGACTTGGACCCAAAAAGACCGAAGTGAAAAATGACACTTCTTTCCAAGTTAAAGCTGGGTTCCATTGTTTCAAGATCAGGTGCCCACCTCGGATAGAACAAGGCCTTCAAAGGAAGGCTTTTTGGAGGTCCTCCTAGTGTTGGAACGAAAACATGAAGATGTTCTTGTCTATCCTCTTGACTTTGAGAAGGAAAGTGGGTCTCCAAGCCCTTTGGACGACGTCATTAATGACGGAAAAGCTTATGGGTTTTGAAGTGACTAGCTTGCCAAGTAGTAGATATTCTGGAGGTTTTAGGTCCACTGGGTTTGGAGGGAGCTCTAGGCAAGCATCTTGGCAGGAGATGCTTTCGGTACGAGTCACTAGGTCTGAGACCTCCATAATGAGAACGACTTGGATCTCAGGGGAAAATCCAAGATGGGTTGAAATGGGGGGAGGATAGCAGATAAAGCATGGTTAGGACAAGATAATGGTAGAGATGAGCGGGGGTAGATGCTAGTGAAGGATAGATACAGATGGGAAGGGTGAGAGATCGATGAAATGAGAAAGAAAGAGACTAGCTCTGGTTAAGGTTAGGGAGAGAGGTGCCACAAGAAAGAGAGCACGGGGAAAAAAATCTCTTATAGATTACATACAAGGATTTTCTATGTGCAAGCATGGGTTACAACATAGTACTGTTAATAACAATACACATAAACATAAACAAAAGCATAAAAATAAAATAATAATGCATATCAACATAATATTAAAACTAATAATGATGAAAATTATGATGATAATACTTCTTGATTGTGATTTTGTTTTCCAAGCAATACCCTTAACCTTAAGCCTTCATTATTAATTTTTTTTTTACCAATAATTATCGGTTGGCAAGGGTTCATCCAAATGTGGATACTTAAATTATTTTATTGTCATGCATTTTTGGCTTTAATAATTTGGACTTGAAATTGTAAATCCAACAAATGTGCTTGGCTGCGACAAATCCACTAAAATGTATCAAGACCAGAATTGGATAAGATAAAATATACACTATTGTAGTTATGTGATATTATATATATATTGTCAAACCCTTCAATTTGAATTAGCAAAGTAATGTCTCATTGCATAATATGGATTTCAAACATTCATGATCTAGTCAAAACCTATTTGACTAGGTTGTGGAAGCAACGAGATTTAAAATAAGTTGCTACCAGTAGTCATAAGACTAAAATAGGAGCAAGACTAGTAGACCATTGATGGTAACTCGGAATTAACTCCAACCTCTTTCGACCATGACAATATATTAATTTGTATTTGGTTTGAACCTAAGCTAACTATATATTGTATGAATAAGTTAGGAATATGTTGCTTGTGCCTATACCAACACGATTAGATTGGCTACTTTGAAACTAGTATAATTTCCCATTATGATGGATTCATATGAAGGTGTGGTCATGTCAAATAAATGGGTTAGGGTCACTAAGAAAGAACAACGAGGAGGGTAAAGAAAAAAAAAGTGAAATGAATATAATAACATTTGATTAGAAACTAATTTTTTTTACCCTCAAATAATCATGAAATCAAGATGACAAGATTTGAACTTGTCAGATCTAACTAGTGAGAGTATGGTAATAATGGGAAGAAATTAAAATTAACAACCAAAAACAAATTCCCTTCACACCATGCATCTAATTTTAACTTTCAAGTACTTGTAGTTTGATAAAAATTCAAAATTGAAATTTAAGAAAACTAAGAAAAAACATTTTGTTTTAAACTAAGACACATAAAAAAATGGACTTGGTTCACTGGACCCGATTAGATGGTAACATATGTCCAAAAGTGAACATGTGTCACCATCTTAATGGGTCTAGTGCTACTGGATACTGGACCCAACCCTGACCCAAAAGAAGAGGAAGAAGAAGAGAATTAAATTGAACTATTTTCTTCTACTTACACTTGGACGGATTCTAGCAGACCATCACTAATGAATGCATTTTAAGGGCCATAAAGCTATCAATAACAATACACATAAACATGAACAAGATAACTATAAACATTAACATAAGTTTAAAACTAATATTGATAATGATGCTTCTTGAATGTGATTGTGTTTTTCAAGCAATACCCGTAAGCCGCAATCCAAGTGGTGTTTCCAATAAAAATGAGGGGAAATTACACTTTGCCACCCTAAACTATGCACTAGATTATACTTTGCACCCTAAATTATCTGATTGCACACTTTGCACCTTAAATTATCACACTTATCACGCTTTGCACCCCGGTATTATTTTTGCTGTTATATTTAACAGAATCTTGTTGCATGTGACAAGCACATTCTTCTTGCTTAGGTGGAATAAAGTTAAAAGATTGAAATAACCTTCCTCAAAATCAATTAAAACAAAACCCAAAGAATGAACAATCTCTTTCTCCTCTCCCAAACCCACGACACCTCTCAACTTTGAACAATCTCTTCCCGACCCTTGAAGCTCCAGCATCGGCCCTTGACACTTCAGCAGCTTCGCCGCTCCCATTCTCCGCCGACCCTTTTCAGTTTCACAGGTACCCAAGATTCGTCCCCCTTCATCTGTGAACGATCACTTCCTTTTAATTTTATTTTATTTTGTTTTCCATTTTCTCTGTTCTGTGTTGTGAATGTTTGGCCGGATCCTGCAACTGCCTGTATTGAGTGCTTCTTCACGAGACAGATTGGTTTGGAAATGAAAAACAATCCAAAAAGAAAATGAAAAGGATTTCGCGGGTAACTGTTCTGCATAGAGGTCAGCCCGTGGGTCCCAAAAAATTGAGTTTTTTTTTGTTGTTGTTGTTGAGTTTTTAGGCAAAAAAACTGAAGTGGGTTCCCTTTGCAATTTGTGGAATTCAAAGCATTTATGTGTTGTGATCTGTATGTGATAACAATCTTGTTGAACAAATGTTTGAAGAAGTCAGAGGCGCCCTCCTCTAGCCAAACATGAAATTTAGTTTTTATTATTATGTTTTTTTATATTATTTATTTGGTGGTGGTGGCCCTGGTATTAAAATAGTGTTTCTCATTTCATTTCCACTTTAAGAAGAAGAATCTGATAAATTCATTAGAAACAATCACCAAAATCGTTATAAGGAGAGAACGATAAAAAAAAAAAAAAATCAGTCAAGAATTACATCTGGGCATTTTGAACTTTGTGTTTCTCAAAATCACGTGTATTTTGATTTTGCTAACTTGTAATAGAAGATTTGAACTTTGTCAATAGCCAAGGAAGATATGAGAGAAACTCTGAGATTTGTGTGATTTTTTTTTTTTTTTTAGAGACAGTGCAAATGAAGTTGTGTGGAATCTGGGGAAGAGGATGGCCCCACGTGAGATAGAGGGAGATGTGGAAAAATTTGGGTTTTGTTTTAATTGATTTTGAGGAAGGGTGTTTTAGTCTTTTAACTTTATTCCACCTAAGCAAGAAGCATGTACTTGTTACATGCAACAAGATTCTGTTAAATATAACAGCAAAAATAACACCGGGGTGCAAAGCGTGATAAATGTGATAGTTTAGGGTGCAAAGTGTGCAATCGAATAGTTTAGGGTGCAAAGTGTAATCTAGTGCATAGTTTAGGATGACAAAGTGTAATTTCCTCTAAAAATGAAATATGAAAATTCGATATGACATAAATATATCCAGTGAAATGCATCAAGAATGAAATTGCAATGATATAATATGCATGATTGTAGTAATGGGATATTTTAGAGATTTTTTTTTCTACCAATTCAATTAAAAACGAAATTGGTGATTAATACTCATTTTCTCGTTTAAATGAATCAAACCTTCTGCTTAGGGTGTAGAAGCAATGGGATTTGAAATAACACTCGAAAAAAAAAATTGCGAATTCATTATAAAATTTGTACAATGCCAGTTTTATGAATGGCCTCCTAAAGCTAAAATTTTCAAGTAAATGATAGTTGGAAGAATCCCCTCCAACTACATTGGTGTTGACAGGTCCGGATCGCCTGGGCGAGCAGACAATGTACCCTTTAGTGGGGGTTGATGCTTACTAGTATATATATTTATGTCTATTTGGCAACAATATTTTTCCTAAGATGACATTTTGACAAACTTTCAACAAAAAGTTACATCCAAATGCAATGGTGGTAGAATTTAGGTCATGAAGCATTACTTTCAAGCTTCTATTCCTTTAACTTTGAAATTTTTTTATGAATATTTTAAAGCAATTTTCTTTCCCCAAATGATAAAAGGGTACTTAGCCAGTATATGAATTTAGGATACAAAAATCAATAAAAGAACAAAATGATAAAGGGGGTAATGGAAATCAAAGAACTGGGAATCCATGACAACTATGGAAACTGGTTTGTTCCATTAGTATTGGCCTTGAGATTCATCACCAGTTGCTCATGCTGGTCCTCAACCTTGGCATTTTTTAGACTCAAATGCAAGTAGCGCTCACTTAAGTCTCTCAACTCAGCCTCTAGTAATGATTTCTTTTGCTCACATTCCTGTTTATTTGCTACTGGATCTTGGCCTGTCAACTTCTCTGGAGTATCCAAATATCGATTTTGTCCCTCAGATGATAAACTGAACACAAAGAAGCAGTAACAGAAGTGGTTAGCAACTTAGAATCACTGCATATGGAGAATATGGGAATAGTTTTATTTTCTTCATTAACATCAGTTTTGTATTTGCCACCAAGTATGTGACTTTTGTGCCAAGGTATGTGTCTTATATCTTATAGAGATGTAGTATGTTCTTGGAGTTGCAAATGAGGCTAGCTATTTGAGAACAACATTTGGATGGTTTTTCTAGGCAGGACATTAATTAGAATGGTCTGGGAAGTATGTACAACCATGTCTCAGTAAGATTTTGATATTCTGGCTTGAAACAATTAAATAATAACAGATACACTCAAGTCATTTGATTCTGTAATTTCATTGGCTCTTAGCTTAAAAATATTTTGGTGGAAGCCTTAGAATGAGGAAGGAAGGTTCTTAGCTTTAGAGGCGTGGAGTGCTCTTTACCAACCAAAAAAGAATGGAGGTATTGACTTATGGAGGTTTATTGTGAAAATTAAAGAGGACAATGTAAAATTGTAGAAGATGAGGAAGCGAAAGCAATTAGATAAGAAAGAAAAGAACAAACGTGGTTCAGCCTAATGACCTTCCACCACACCAACAAAGGCCAAAAGACTACATCTTAAATTTCTTAATTTTATAACACAATGCAATAGAACCCATAGTTACAATGGGAGTTACAAAATGTGAAAATAGGTCAACTATCAATTAATTAGATGGATATTTTGATTTTGAATTTCTATCAATCTATAAGAGTTGATAGTTTTTGGGTATAAAAATGAGAATCAATTCATGAACTTGTACAGCACATCAGATCAGAGCAGCCTAAAGATCAATTGTAACACAGTTGTGACATCGTCACACTCTGTCTTAGCTAGATTAATTAGAGATAGCTTGGGAACCATGCTGTATGCTGCATCTAAAAATTAGCAAGCTACTAAGCCAGAGATAGTGGAAGCAGAAGCAACTGGGCTATGATCACTAATAAGCAAAAAGGAAGCCACAATGTTACCATAGGAGGAGACTCTAAATTGTGTTTTGATTCTATCCAAGGAAAAAGAATGAAGTAGAGCTGGAAAGTCACTACAATTATCTCAGAAGTGTTATTAATTAGCTCAGGAGTGTCATAGGTTCAGTTTGGACTGGGTGCATAGGGAGGTCAATAAAGCGCCACATGTATCAAGCCAATGGGTTATGGGCACTTAGAAATTCTTTTGTGGGATGTAAAAATATTAATGTAGCTCTTCCAAGTCTCAGTAAAGTTATACTGGAGGATGCTTGACTGATGTAAATAGTTGAAAACTCAAAACTTTCAAGGAACTACATCTATATGTGAGAAATGGAAACTCAAATATTCAATTGCTACTTGTCTGTCTTACTTTGGAAAACAATAACAATTGGTACATTTATATACAGAAATATACCATTGTATCTACCTCTTAAGCTGAGTTTTATTATACATTTCACTTTCCCTCATAACCTGAGAGGGTTCATTCTCAAGAAACCAGATGTTTGTTGCAGGATAAATTCCTATAAATTGAGAACTTCCAGCAAGAGTATGACAAAGTTGTTTTTTATCAAAATCAATTGAAAAGAACTCCCCCTATAGATAGATTAATCTTGTCAACCACATTCCCATCTAATAGATTAATGAATAGGAAAAAAGGGGCACTGAGAGACGGGGACAATAACCTGTGTTTCATCTTGTCCTGTGCCGAGACCATATGGAAGGATAATTTTATTGGTTTCTGCATACCGTTCTCACTGAATTGTTTATTGTTTTTATCTCCCTCTTTCTTTCATTTTAGAAGCTGAAGTTACAGAGACAGAAAACCTGCCTTGTATTAATTCTAATGACATAAAATATATGATACAGGAAAACAACTTATACATACCAGTGAAAGGCTAGATTTATCTTGGACATAAGTACTTGCGACTTTGGGTTCAGCATAAGGAGGAACACATGCATTGGTGGGCTTGTTTTGGTCCTCTTTTACCTCTTTCTTTTGTATCAGCTCATCTTCAAGAGCTTGAGCTCTTTTTAGGCATTCATGTTTTTCCTCCTCAAGATATCTTATTTTTCTCTGAAATTGGATATTTACTCTTCTAATTCGGGCAAGCTCATTTTTCAGCTCAGCATCCTTGGCACATAATGCTTCTTTTGCAGTTAAATCCCATTCCAGTCGCAAAATCTTTTCCTCAAGAGCAACTTTACTACATTTGCAGTCCTCTGATTCAGATGAAACATTCTGCAAGCTACAGATTTTTTGAATATATGAGTTCCTCTCAGCCTTCAGTTCTACATAATCTCCAGATCATATCTGATGTGAAGCTTCCAGTCTTTCATTTCAAATTTGGCCTCAGCGAGTGCTCTCTTAAGAGCCAAAACTTCATCCTCCTGTTTTTCTGTAATTGGACCTCAAGGCTGGAAATATCATCTACTAGCTGTAGCCTCTTGAATTCAGAAGATCTACGTTCAAGCTCAAGCCCTCTAATGATGCTTTTTAGCTTCTCTTCATTAGATTTAACATCTTCCAACAACCTTAGCATCTTTTCACGATGAAGCCTCAGAAGTTCCTGGTTTTGCTGCTGGCTGTGAGCTCACTTATAAGCTTTTGCACCTTTGTTTCAGATTCCATTTGGAGAATATCAAGTTTGTTTTCATATAATCTAACTTTTCCTTGGACTTCTTGAAGAGCAGCCTCAAGCATTGCTTTATCAGCACGTAAATAACACACTTCATTTACAGCTTCTGAAGTTGTACTGTTCTTTACCATAGATATCTGTTCAGTGAGGCATGCAACCTGCCTTTTCAGATCCTTCACTTCACCTGTTCTCTAATACATTTGATTTAAGAGGCTTTCTTCGAGAAAAATTTTCTTTTTCTGTTTTTTGTTCTCACAGACGAGTACATCTAGTTCTGAATTCATGGCCTTTTCTTTTATGGCAACTTCTTCAAGCATTAAAGAAAAATTTGCTTCCAAAGCTTCAACTTTATTTAACAAATCAGGAAAAACCTTCCCTGATTCCCGTAGTTCCGCTTCCAAGACTGCACAGTACTTTTTTAATTCCATGTTTTTCTTCCTTAGCTCTCCATTTGATTTCTGAAGCGAACAACACTCTTTACTTAGACTTTCAGTCATCGATTCTAACTTTAGATTCACTAATTTCAGATACTCACACTCTTCTTGAGCTTCTGACCACCGCTTATGCATGTTATGCGACTTCTGTTTCATATCAACTTTTTGTGCCTCTATTTGAGTTTCCAAACTTCTAATCTCATCCTGGAGATGGATAGTACCAGGTTCTAATTTATGCATTACCAGACGACTTGACTCCCTCTCATCAGTCAAACATCTTAATACAGCTTCCAAGCCAAATATTCGTTCTGATAACAGTACATTTTCCATTTCTAGTTCAGACAAGTGGACTTTCAAGTCATGCCAGACGCTCTCTAGCTCTGGTAATTTCCTTTCAACAATATTGCTGGCTGAAACCTGGAAATCGATACAACTATTGAGCATCATCAAATCATTCTCCAAACCATCCAAGAATTTAGAAGGAATAATACTTTCTCTATGCAAAATTTTTATACATTCTTCCAATTGGCTTTTCTCTTCCTTAAGACTAGCAAACTGAGTTTCCAACTGCCTTTCACAATATCTTAGAGCCTGGACTTGTTCTTTCTTCAGCGTTTTGTCTGCCTTAAGCTTCTCTACCTCAGAGGTTACTTCCAACAATTTCTTACTCAGATTTATCACTTCAGAAGCACTTGCCAATCTTGATCTGACCTCTTCTTCACTACATTGGAGTTCATCCTCACAAAAAGTAACTTTTGATTCGAATAAACTTTTCAACTGGATAAAAATCATGAAATTGCTTAATATCGCCTCTGTTTGGTCCTTTTGGGTGATTGAATTTGTACTTCTCATAAGTTCTGAACCATCGAATCCATATTTAAATTTAGCATATTCTGATGAGTAAAGAGAAAGCTGTTGGTTCTTTTTGCTGGCAACAGAAAATTGAAGCTGTTTATAAAAGTCAGATAATATTTTAGACATTTCTTGGGCTGCAAGTAAATTAGAAAGCTTTCCCTTTGTACAGACTACTGCAAGTTGGACGCTACTCTCAGTTTCCTTCCTGGGCAACAGTCTAACTGTCGTTACGGTGCTGAAATCTCAATTACCTGATCTTCTGTTCTGGAAGGACATTGACTAATTTTACCATCAAGATCATGATCTTTGTCCATGGAAGCATGATTGACCAGGTCTGCACATTTATAGTCAAGATCTGTTTGTTGAATCTGTTATTGGTAGACAGAAAGTTCTTTGACAAGGATTTCCTTCGTCTTCAGCTCCTCTTCAGGCTTACCTGTTTGGAATTTCAGTTTACTTTCTTTAGAGGCAGGAGAAACATCATAATTTGCATCCTCACCTAATGATGGATTAGAAGAGTTAGCAAATGCCTGAGGATCCTTTCTTGATACCATGAGCTGAAATTGAAGTCCCAGGTTTTCACCTGTAAGCTCAATGTAATATGTCTCGAGCTTCTGCACCCTCTGCTTCAAAGCCTCAATCAATTTCTTAGATAAGGGTGCTATCACCTACATTTGTGAAATCCAGTTCCCTTGAACCCTAAGCATCAAGAGCTTCAGATAGTTTTGCTTCCAAAATAGTGATTTCTTCCTCTTTTTTGGCTAATCTACCCTCCATTCTACCTCACACTCCATTAGGATTAGAGTCTTAATATACCTCGTTCAGTCTCTATCTCACGGTCTTTCACCTCCAGACTTCTCTCCAGATTTTGGATGGTACTTTCTAAGTTCTTTTGCCATTCCTGCAACTGTTGTAACTGAACTCTAAAATCCCATTTTCCTCTGATTCAACAGTACTACTTCTCAGATTTGATTCAAAATAGGCCTTTCTCATCTCCTTGGCTAAAAATTTCTTGCTAGAGCTGCCCTGGTTTTTGTCAATATTCTTTTCTATATCTTCAGAATTTGACTTAGCCATTAGCAGATCATTGATCTCTATTTTCTGTTTTTCTATGGCATCTTCCAGCTCCTGAAGAACAGGAACAAGGTCAATGTTAAGACTCCTGGGTTTTTCTTAGCTGAAAGGCTATTATGGCATTTGTTTCTTTCTGATACTTCAGCTCATCTTTCAGCTCCTTTTGAATATGATCTATATCTTTAGCTTGAAACTTCAGTTTTTCAATTTCCTGCTTCAAGGTATCACATTCAGTTTGTGAAGCCGCAAGCTGCACTTCAAGACTTGCCTGGTGCTTTGACTGATAAGATAATTCCTTTTGCAATATTTCCAAATTAATCATTAGCTTTTGAGAATTCTGCAACAGCAATGTGGCAGCATCCATAAGGTCTTTAGATGAAGAAGAATTCTGCAACAGCAATGTGGCAGCAGCATTTGAATCTTGAATAAAGTCTTCTCTTTGTTTATGAAAATGGTTTCCTGAACTTGAGACCCTTGAAATAAAGGATGAGTTATTTGATCTTGAAGAATTGCTGAAAGAATGAGAGCTACGAGAACCATCTTGAGAGCCAGTTGAATCTTGTCTTCCAATCAGATCCTTTGTGACCCCATTTAAATTACATTGAGGGGGAGAATTTTCTCTGCCAACTGAACCCTCCATGGAGTCAATGCTATGATGTGAAGCTGATTTTGAGAAACTTATTTCCTGTAGAAGTAGCAACAAGAGAAGACTTTGTAAGTCATAAATGTTAGAATAATTGTTAACTGGTTAAGTGATTAAATTCATCATTTTCTAATAGTTTAGGCTTTTTGGGACAAGTGGTAGTTTGTCATGGTATTAGAGTAGGTGGCTCTTAGTTCAAACCCTATCTTTGCTCTACCTCTTATTCAAAAGGTTACAAATCAAACCTATTGGGATAAGTGGTAGTTTATCAATAAGAGGTCTTAAGATCAGTACTTGTAATGGAATGGGGCTAATAGTGAGCTATTAGAGGGCAGATATTAGAATCAGTTGAAAAAAGAAACCTAGTCAATAAATGCTGCCTTATTATAACAAGAATTTTTTCCATCAGTCCTTAAAAGCTTAAAAAATGAAATGCAGAAACCCTCAAAACATATAAAGATAAACACTAATGTAGGGTCAATTGAAAGAAATGATAATACAGTCATGTTCTGATTGCACAAGAAAAAGTTAACAATATCAAGTCTATACACAACAGTAATACAACTCATTGTGAAAGCAAGGTGACCACACCTTGCTATAATGTTCCCCTATATGATAGGTGCTGCAGTGTCCAAGAATTGGCTAGATGATGATCCAACACTCCTGGTGAGGGTACTATCAGAAACATCTGATTTGTTGTCTGTCTTCGTAGTCATCAATCATTTCCTCCTTGCATGAATTTGCTTCTTTCCATTGCACATCCCTTTGAAAATAAAATATTTAAATAAAGAACTAAGAGCATTTCAAGACCAAGAGAGCACAAAGATTCTCATTGGACTACAAACCTTAGCCTTGTTTTTGGTGTTAGGCACTGAATTTTAACCTGCAGTTCAGTGAGGTGATCAAAAGGCTTGCACTAGATATTGAGATTAAAGACAAGATCTTTGTGTCTCAAAATCAAAGAATCAGTAGTTGACTGATGCAATTATAAATGTGATTGTGTACACAAATTAGTTATTTTTTATTTTTTTGCTATTTTACAAAAGAGAGAAAGGAAGCTAAATGTGGCATTGTGGATACAATTTTTAATTGAAGCTACTTACTTGTATTTTTGTCCCATGGTTGCATTTTTTCAGTGGCAATGAAACCGGAATAGAGGATCCTAAATTCATGTAGCTGATCAAATTTATTGTAGCCTCTCCAAGGGTACCAAACCTAGCTGATCCCTACAAATGGTAATGTCATTTAAGTTTAGTTTGTTGCTTAATTTACACAAAATCAGTTCGATAACAAGAAACAAGCTTTCTAAGTGACAGACATCTTACCATGGCAACAACAAGTTTAACAAGGCATTCTTCAATATGAATTGAAAAATCATCTGGTGAAATCCAAATAGATTCCGACAGAGCCTCCTCCTATTGAAAATTTCCATTCCGAACTGATGCCTTCCCTGACTTGGTTATGGTTCTTCCAGTTTCCACAGAAATAATAGACAAAAATAGCTTATCCCATCCTTGTGGCACCTGCAATTGCATAGTAACAAACAGAAATATTAAGAAAATTTGTACACAATTTGCTCAAAGCCCAATGATAGTACCACTAACTTTAACTTCGATGGACCATCAGAGTTCTAATAACAAATTGCACACCCCAATATATAGCGACATGCATTTACAAAACCACAATGAATTTTTAGGATTAAAAAATAAAAACTAAGCATATACGTATAACCTATGTGAAAAATCTTAGATTTTTTTTTACCACAACATTCTAATTAACGGATTAATTGTTGCTTTAGCCTACAGTTAACAATTTATCAAATATCAATACCCCAATAATAAGGTAAAAATGGCCAAACATCATTTTTTTTTGAAAATATTTTGCAATCTACCACTGTTTGCAAAATACTTAGCAATCTACCATTTTTTTGAAACTCGATTTTGTAGAAATTGAGTTTTTCATGGTATTCTCGCGAGTTCCATGAACTTGAGTACCATAAAAAAATTTTGAAATTTTTTGATGTAACTTGAGTTCATGGAACTCGAGTTCCATGAACTCTAATTACTTCAAAAACTTTTTAAAAAAATTTCATGGTACTCGAGTTCCATAAACTCAAGTACCATGGAAAAATCAATTTTCACAAAATTAAGTTTCAAAAAAGTGGTAAATTACTAAATATTTCACAAACAGTAGTAAATTCATACATATTTTTTCTAACAGTGATATATGACCATTTTGACCCCAATAATAATCATCATAATCCAAAACAACATAAAGTAATTAAAGAACACAAGGGTTTTGGTGCCAAGGTGAAAAACTTTTACAAGACTGTTTAAAAGAAAAACCACTCAGAGGTACCCATAGGAAAATTTACTATAGAAGAAACAGTTACAATCAATCTATCCTCACAAAACCTTTGTAGACTAGACTAGACTTGTAATCTTAGCAAGCAACCCGTTGCCTCCTACCATTGTGACTCCGCAACTCTGGAATTCTTTTATAGAACTTCCTCCATGAACGAACTCGTCCGCATCAACCTGGTATCATGGTGCTCCAAATAACTCTTTGGAAGGTTTCTACCATTGAACTCACTGGTAGAGGTTTTACCGTTTTAGAATCTCTACAGTTTGAAGGAATATCTCACGGTGTGAAACTCAAAATAAGCTTACAAAGAAAGAATCAAAGATAAATTCTCAGTGAGAGGTTTCTTGTTAGTTTAGGCTCAAGGAATTAACCTCTTGGAAATAGCACAATCGTGACAACTTTAAATGATTATATCTCATTCATTTAAAATCCAAATTGGGTGAATTTTATGTCTATTTTGAATCTCTAGATGTCTACTTTTCAATGAAATAATTTTTACTCAAAAATTAGTTAAGGTGTAAAAGATATGGGCAATAGAGCATCTACTCATTATCTTTGAGCATATCAAAACCTTGTTTTCTTTTAGCAGCTTATAAACTAGACTCCACCCTAATACAATTCTATTGATACGCGCGGCCAAATTTTGATATGTTTTGGCACTAGGATTTTCTAACACATCTATGAACCCTAAGAGGCTATGACTATGTATGCATGTGGAGGAATTAATGGCATTCCAAGATGAAGAAGAAAAAAACATTCGAAGCTAAATTCGACAATGAGACAGAAAATATGACAACATTGCTACAAAGGTATGCAAGAGGAAGGAAAAAACACAGCAAGAGAGCCAGAGAGAGACCTGAATAGCCTGAATGTCAGTGAAGTTGAACTCCAGTCTCTCCCATTAGTTCTCTGGCTTGTGTTTATAACATTTTCTCCTTTCCTTTCATATCATTCAACTCCTTCGCAGTTTCAATGAAATATTCTTCATCACTGCCACAAACAGAAATACTTGTCATATACATGCTTATACCTCGTGCACAGAGAGAGAGAGAGAGAGAGAGAGAGAGAGAGAGTGAGTGAGTGAACATGGCTGTTGGTGCTGGTTAAGTTGACTTGGGCTCGTTTTCTTTTCATGAATAGTGAATACATACACCTGCAGACCTGCTATTTAGTATGTACCTTCTTTCTGCTCTATTGTTATATGGGAAAATTCTATCACAAATGTACACACGTAGTCCACACTCAAAAAAAAAAAAAAAACCAAGAAAAAACGTGACTTCTTTCGAAGAAATAAATAGTTCTCCTGATATATATATATATATATATATATATATATATATATATATATATATATATATATATATATATAATTTCTCCCTTTGTATTTTCTATTAATCTTGTTAGACTTTGACACACTTTAACTCATGCTCAATGTATAAGGTCAGGCTGACTCATAACAATCATAACCAAATTAATAAATTTGATCACAGCATCTTCTTAGCAAATAAAAAGGAAAGTCAATATTGTTCTCTCTCTCTCTCTCTCTCTCTTTCTTTTTGGTATGGACATAACACCTATATATAGTCTATATTACAACAGTTTCACGAGTTTACAAATGACTTAGATTAGTTGTAGAAAAGAGGGCTTCAAATTTTTTTTTAGAAAAGTACCGTTTGGTTCAATGTGATGTGGAATGCGCTCATTTTATTCACCAATCCATAGTGTTGGACTGCTTTTTCTTACAAAACTTTTTTCAAGTTTTAAAATTTTCAATCAGTAAACTTTTTTACAAAACCCCGTGGGTTTCAAGCTTGTTAAAATATTGCTCATAGTTTGAAAACGTAAAATCATCAGTCCAAAGCTAAGTTACAAATATGAACCGCAGGTGAACTAGTAGTCTAGTATCACTAAAGACAAGAAAATTTGGGAAAAAAAAAGTACCGAAAGTAACTTCATTTTAAAAAATCTATAAGCACTCTTCACTAAACCACTAGAAAAAATATATTTTGAAGTAAAGTTTGCCTTGCCATATTTCTTCCACTTCTTCAAGTTCACTCAGAGAGAGAGAGAGAGAGAGGCCTTGGGAAACAAAAAAGCATTAATAAGAAGAAAATAAACATGCCATTTCTTGCTTGCGTATAGAGACTAGTGCACCTAAAACCTTAATCTTAATTACGTTATTAAAAAACAAACATGCATGCAGTCTAATAAATTTTTATGGTTATATCACTCTTGCACTTTGGTGCGGTGGTCATTTTACAAATATAAATACTTGTGAGTTGTGGAGGGCAAGGATTGAGGTTTAAGTCCCCAGAAAGGAGCTTCACACACATATACACTTAGATTAGGCTAGAGTAGAAATTCTATCTTGTATCAATTATTTATTTATTTTTATTGTTATCTATAAGAGAGGAAAAGTCATTATTGGAAACCAAAAAAAAAAGAAAAACACCTGGTTTTATATTTACCATTTCTGAGAAGCTATAATGGTCACATATCATTAGAAAAAGTCAATATTCAAAAGCGAGTAATTAAAGGCCACCACGAGATTATTATTTTTAACTCCTCAGGTTTTTTCCATTGAAGAGTTCATTGCTGTCTACAACTAAGAGGTGCTCTGTTCATAAAAAAAAAAAAAAAGAGAAAAAGAAAGAAAAGAAAAAGTGTTTATAATAGATCATCAATTAATTTTAATTTTTAAGGTCATATATACGACCTCTCAGCTTCATAGGTAAAGAATGGCTCATATAAATCCAATAAAATATACTACTAGGAATGTGTGTGTGAGAACATTAAAAAGGCAACATAATTGCAGGCAGAAAATGTATGTAAACAACAACTACACATTTTACGAGGAGAGGAATACCAAATGCAGGGTTAGTGTCTAGAGTACAGTTGTAACTAGTCTCATTGATATATATATATTTGAGAAATAATATGTTTATAATATTGTTACAATATTTTTATAACAAATTTTAAGTGGCTGGTTGTTATTAGTTGTTATTGTTGAGACAAAAAAATAATCTTAAGCTGAGTTTGGATTCAGCTTATTGTGGCCACGTTTTGAGTTTTGCGTTTTGTAGCTTTTTTTTTTTTTTTTTTTCAACGCGCATGAACAGTAACCGGTACTGTTCATGCACGTTATTTCACTGTGCAGGAGACCAATTTCACTGTTTACGCACTGTAGCTGCACTGTTCACGCACTGTTCATGGGACCCACAAGCACTTATTCAGAAAAAAATATTAAAAATGGGTCCCACAGCACTATTCACACATTTAAAAATTATTTTGCTACAGTGTTTTCAGTTTTCAGTTTTCAGTTTTCAGCAATAAGCTCTATCCAAACGGACCCTTAGTATTAGGTCCAAATTTGAATCAATAACAATTAACCACCTATGATTTGTTGTGAAAATGTTGTAAAAATATTGTAGACGTAGTATCTCTCTATATATTTATATAAAGACATTTATATAAACTGGATATTTTTTTTTGATACAAGATAGAATTCTACTTTAGCCTAATCTAAGTGTATATGTGTGTGAAGCTCCCTCTTGGAGACTTGAACCCTGACCCTTGCCCCCCCACACCCCATAAGCACTTATACTTGTGGAGTGACCACCGCACCAAGGGTGTGCGGTAGTATATAAACTGGATATTGATTTGTGTAAATTTGTAAGTAAATTTTTAATAATATAATTTTTAGTCATATATATATAATTCCTCCATAAAAGTTTGTAAGTTAGTATTTGTAATTTATTTAATAATATAATTCCTCTATTTCGAGGTAAAATCGTATATAATTTTAAATAATATAAGTTTGATAAATCTAATTTTTATTAGTTTATAAATGAAAACAATTCTGCTATCTAAGTAAATCAAATAATATAATTATAGTTATAGTGTATTTACTAATTATTAGCTTAGATTTGTGAAAGGGATACAAAATTTTAGTCATGCAATTTACTAAGGGGAAAAAAAAGCTAATAAAGTATAACTTGATTAACTTCAGAGAGTGTGTTGTGTGTAGTATAACTTGCTCTACCCTCCCTTAAAAGTTACCATGGCTTTTGAATAGAGATGTGGTGTGCCTTTGTATTGAACCCTTTCTCTCTCCCGTGTGTGTGTGTGTGTGTGTGTTTGTTTCTCAAAAAAGAAAAAGAAAAAGAGTAGTTCATGAACAAATTTGAGCTTATTTAACAATAAAATGAACCAAGCTTGAACATATATAGTATGTTCATAAGCTTGAGCTTGGCTTGCATTTGGAATAAAATTAAATGAATATACAATCCTGAACTTTTAATTCTCGACTCAACTCAACTCATTTATAACCCTAACTATTAATGCCTTGTCCATCACAACCATTACCATTGCCACTATGCTACGTTCTGTCACTACCATCACTTATTGCCATTATCATCATCACTATTTTGCCATCACCACATGATAGCCAATGGGATATGGGGTGGAATATGTTTAGGGAAAATGCAAAGGGAAATGATTTATTTGAGGTAGTCACTTTCCAAGAAGAAGAATGAGGATTAGGAAGAGAGCTTAGAAGAGAGTTTCAGAAAAATGAATAATTTTCACAATGCCTTGACTACATGGATCCCTAATTTTATACTAATAGATAGCTGGAATATTATTTCATTGCAACATTTTTTTATTTCTAGTAATAAAAATTATTATTTATAATGTAATTTTCACTTAGTGTACCAAATGTGTCCCAAGTCTAATTATAATGTAGGGTGTGGATGAAGGACAATCCACCCTCTCTAACTAGCCTTGATGTTGGAGATGTACATGCCTTACACTAACAAAAGTTTTATTTAACTTTAAATTAAAAAAAAACAGCTCTTCTATCCATTTCTTACTAAAAACCCGTTACTTCTATATTTCCCATAAATACTGTATGCGCACAATTTATACCTGGACCCAAACACGTGATGGGTTCAGGCCCAAATGGCCTTATACAATCAAATGTATAGAGGGTGGGCTTGAAACCTAGGTCTTATGGATGTTGGACTACAGATGGAGGGCTAGATTGCCACTTCACACACAATCAAAAGATGAAAACATTAAGAAATCCTCCTCGGACGTAAGCCGAGGAAGTTTTATATAGATATTCTTTCGTTGAACAATAGACTAAAATTGAAGATCCAGTATACAGTACTTTCTTTCTCCCTTTTATTTCTCGTTCCCCTTCACCATGTCCTTTCTTTTTCTTTTATATCATTCTTCTTCTTCCCTTCATCCTCCACGTGTAGCAAAAACTTACTTTATTAGGTGCGTTTCCCATCCACCTCCCTCTGGAATTCTTCAAACAATAGTTGGAAGGCTGATCTCCACTGTTCAGAGGTTATTTCCCCATTAATGTGGCCAGAGAGGTAGGTGTAAGGTCTTTAATGCGGTGGCAGCAGCTTTTCCCTTGATATTTTTCATACGTTCCTCCTCTTTAGAACTATATAGAACACATCTTTACCCACATAACCTTCCAGAATTCTCCTTCTAAACATCACGACGTGTCATGCAATCACTACTGAACTCATCCGAGGAGATGCTTTTCCTCGGACATCCTCATCATGCTTTTCTAGCAGGAGCAAACTTATGGGCCTCCAAGAATCTTCTCGGACAGGCTTATACCACCAATACCGGGCCCAAAGCCCAAATACTTGTTCTAATCATTCTACCCCCACAATAGCTCCTCAAAACTTTATTTTTATCCCCATTTAAGGAGAAAAAATGGAGTTTTGAACTAACGCCGCAGCTTCCACATGCCTTGCGAATTGTCACACGTGAAAGAGTCACTTCGCTACTTTTGAACCATTTCTGACGCTTCGAAATCCGCCACACGTGCACTAAATGATGCAGGTAACGCCCTGTCCCCCACTTCCAACGGTGTGATGCGCATCCAACGGCTCGGATTCTCTCTTAAAATTTGAGCGGGATAACTTCCTTTTCAATGTCGCCTCCCACACACCAAAATACCTAGGAAACCGAAACTCAAACTCTCACTTCAGAAATCAATCAAATCTCAAAAGTTTCTACTCCATCTCCTCTCAAGAAGTTCGCGAGGCATCGTCTACCTATATCCCGTAAGTTCTCCATTTTTTTTAAGTTCATTTCTCCTCGGCTACTGTCCTCGGCCATCAATTACCCCCTTCCTCTCTCTAATTTTCACTCTTGCCTCTTCCAAATGGGTAGATTCAAGTGTCTAGTAGATACTGATGCCGATATGAAGGGTTTTAGGGCCAAATACCATATCCCCCAAGACGTAGGTTTGAGATATTGCTCTCCTGAAGCCATAGCCAACGATAGGAAAGAAGGAGAAGTTGTTATTCCCATCATCGCCTTTTTAGAGGGTGGGATGACACTTCCCATGAATACCTCCGTAACCATAGACTATGCCCAGATCAATACACATCCAACGTGTTTAGAGTTTTAGGCTGTGTCGATGCTCTAAATGAGCAAATGTGTTTGAATCTCACATGGCATGACGTCGTCTATATGTACGAGTGTCACAAACTTAAAGATGTAAGATATTATCTCAAATCCAGGTCTAGCGTTGTGAGGCTCATATCCTGCCTTCCCAAATCCAATAAAGGCATGAAGGACGACTACCTGATTGCATCCGGAATGTGGTACAACGGTCCTCATTGCCCAGTCAAATGGGGAGACCCAGGTGTGACTCCATAGGAGTTAGATTCCCTAATCTGTGACTTGATTCTATTAACTTTATCATTGCTAGTTACACTGCCTGTAATTACTTCTTTATTTGGTATTCTTCGTTAATCTAACCATGCTTGTATTCTCAGATATTTTTTGCAGACAAACAACACGTACGGCCCCGTCTAAGCCCTGTAGCTTTGCTAACCTTAATCACGTTCAACGATCCGAGGTGTTCGTGAGCGAAGACCTACAAGTAAGGGCGGCCCATCTCATATTGGGATATGACCCTTTGTTAGAAGATTTCCAAGACATCGGCAATGCGATCATTGTGGGTGACAAGAGAAACATGAGAATAAACATTTCTAGACCGGGCTTTCTTGATAAACATGAATTACCGGACGATCCCTCAGTGATCCTCTACACACGTCCAATCGCAGCAATCCATCTTTCGGCACATTCCCAAGCAACATCCATCCGAGAAGAGTCAATATCTCCGCAACCGTCACTTGAAGAAGAAATAGATTTGTTCCGACTTAAGGAAGCTGAGAGACCCCTAGAGAGCCACATCGTCACCATCTCGGACGAAGAAAACGAACCCTCGGACGGTTTTGGTATAAAAGGCTTAGTAACAATGCGAGTTGATACTAGCGACGAAGAAGAAGATATGGCCAGTTTGAGGACACTGATGTCCAAGAGGGGTACACAAGCTCCCAAAAAGGGCGTAGTTAGATCTCAACCTCTTCCCTAGCTGCCGCCACCTCCTCCTCTTTTTGGCCCTAAGATTCCAGCCTCCGACCCCAAAAAGAAAAAGAAGAACGAAGCCGAGGAGGCAAAGATAGCGAAACAAAAGTAACTTAAGCAACAACAACAACAACAAAACGTTTCCAAGGGTAGAATGCGTGCCCCTTCTGTTGAAAGTGGGGAGAGCCATGACGTGGCCGAGGTGTGCTGAACACAAGCCACTTGGTCTCCTACGCTGGAACTAGATGGGGCTCCCATTTTTGGCCAGTTTAGCATCAGAGCGTTCCAGCAAGGACATGCTCACCACCTCGCGAACGCCTTGGAACAGCCTCTTCTACCAAGGGATATGGAGGCTTTGGACAAGATGAGCCAACCACACATTTTCCTCTCCCTAAAAAGGAATTTAGCTCTGGTAAGTGCCCTTCAACTACTTCTATCTTACTACTTCACTATCTTTCTGTATAATATCCTTCATATATGCTTTTATATTGTTTTCGTCATTATGTGCTTATTTACTATTTCAACGCAGGCCATCCAAGAAGTCTTTACTGCAAAGAAGTGGGTGGAAGACTCTCGGAAAAAGGCTACAACCGAACTCCAAGTCAGAGTCGAGACCGAGAAGGCTTTAGGCCGTGCTGTGGCGGACAACGAGGATCTAACCAAGAAATTGGCAGACGAAAAGAGAGAAAGAAACGGTGCCGAGGCCAGCCTTAAGACCACCAAGACTCAAGTGGAGGCGCAACGCAAGCTCCTACGCCAAAAAGACGAGGACCTGTCCAAAGCTCAACAAGAAAATGTGGACTTGAAGAAGGAGCTTGCCCTAGCCAAGGAAGAGGCTCATACCCTCAGGGAGACCATGGAGGCTACCAAGAAGGCTACTTATGGCCGAGGAGCTGGCAGAATTGTGTAGGGAGTACTGCCAACAAGTGTGGGCAGAAGCCCTGAACGTGGCAGGAGTCCCGTCAACTTTTGAATGGAGAAAGTCCGAGAACATTTGGATTCCACAGGACATCCGAGTGTTTGAAGACCTTCCTCCCACCTCAAATACCTCCGAGGCAGCGCCTTTGGTCCAACCATTCCCAATTCTAGAACCTCTTCCCTCTTCTAAAGAACTTACTGGTTCTAATAAAGAGAAGGAACAAGATGACGGGCCGGGAAGCGCCTAAGCGAGCATGCCGAGCCAAACATTCCTCCACCAATGGCAAAGGATAAAGGCAAACAAGTCCAAACCTCGTGTGAAGTGGAACTTAAGCAAACAGAGGAAGATGACAAAACAAAAGAAGCTACCAACAAGTCCAAACAAGATCCTCCCCTAAAACTATAGGCACAGACCAGCTAGGACTCTTTTCTTTATGTAATAATTTTTTGTATTAGGACTTTTATCTTGATCTTTTTATTTCAGAGTTTTATTTTCAATGTAGCCACTGACAGAATTAATGGTCAATTTGAAAGATTGCTCTTTATCTCATTGCCAATTTCCTTTAATGAAATACTAATTTCCTTCACCTTAATGTAAATTAAATGCATGGAGCAAGTGACTTAATATTCGAATGTACATGGAAATTTTTGTAACACCTCAGTCATCAATAACCCAACATAAAAGTACATTCACTTTATCAATTTTAATCATCAGCAGATAAATTATGTACTGAAAATGTAATATACGAAGCACAACAGCATACAATTAAGTATGTATGTGTATTTCCAAACTTAAACAAGAGAAATATAGTCTAAGACTTAATTTAGTGTTTAATTTGGGGCATAAAGTAAACCATTAAACTTACCATAGTTTATTAATACCTCAATTTCCACGAAGCATGTGGTTTGAGGAGCCATCCATAACCAAGTTTCTGTCTGATATTTATAAAAAGGAACTGAAACATTAATTTCCCCAAAGTAGAAGATCCGAGGACCTAACGTAACTAAGGTTTTGTTTAACATTTAATAATATATCAATTTCCACGAGGTATGTGGTCCGAGGAGCCATGCATGACCAAGTTTTTGTTTGATACTTATAGAAAGGAACTTAAACGTTAATTTCCCCAAAGTAGAAGATCTGAGGACCTGACGTAACTAAGGTTCTGTTTAACATTTAATAATCTACCAATTTCCACGAGGTATGTGGTCCGAGGAGCCATGCATGACCAAGTTTCTGTTTGATACTTATAGAAAGGAACTTAAACGTTAATTTCCCCAAAGTAGAAGATCCGAGGACCTGACGTAACTAAGGTTCTGTTTAACATTTAATAATATACCAATTTTCACGAGGTATGTGGTCTGAGGAGCCATGCATGACCAAGTTTCTTCGTAGGTTATTTACATTCTAAGGACGTTGTACAATTTTTTCATCTAAGTCGGCTAAGCGATATGACTCTCTACCCGCCACAGAAGTGATTTGGTATGGTCCTTCTCAGGTAGGTGCTAGCTTTCCCCATCCTGGATTCTTAGAGGTACCCATGACTTTCCTCAAGACCAAATCTCCAGGCGCAAGTGACCTCAGTTTCACGTGAGCATCATATCCTCGTTTGAGCTTCTGCTGATAATAAGCCAGTTGAACCATTGCGGCCTCTCGTTGTTCCTTAACCAGATCCAGGCTTTTCTCTAGCAAACCATCGTTATTTTTTGGGCTGAAAGAGCTTGTCCTTAATGTAGGAAACCCAGTTTCTAAAGGGATCACGACCTCGGCCCCATAGGTCATGGAGAAGGGCGTTTCTCCTGTGGACCTTTGTGGTGTAGTCCGATACGTCCACAGAACATGTGGTAATTTTTCTGATCACCTTCCTTTTGCATCATCCAGCCTCTTCTTCAGCCCATTTACTATCACCTTGTTAATAGCCTCGACCTGCCCGTTTCCCTGAGGATAAGCTGGAGTGGAGTATCTATTCGTGATACACATGTCACCACAGTATTTTCTGAAAGCCTTGCTATCAAACTGCAAGCCATTATCTGAAATAAGCGTATGAGGTATCCCAAATCTAGTGACAATGTTCTTCCAAACAAACTTCTTTGCATCCACATCTTTAATGTTTGACAAAGGCTCAGCTTCAACCCATTTGGTAAAGTAGTCGGTCCATACAAGTAACCACCTTTTCTTTCCCACAGCCTTTGGGAAAGGCCCTACTATATCCAATCCCCATTGAGCGAACGACCATGGACTAAACAGAGGGTTAAGTACACCACCGGGTTGATGGATGTTAGGAGCAAATTTCTGGCATTGATCACATTTTCTTGCGTAATCCTGAGCTTCTCTCTATATATTAGGCTACCAATATCCTTGGGTCAGAGCTTTGTGGGCTAAAGACCTCCCTCTTGTATGACTTCCACAAGTCCCTTCATGTCCCTTCATGTAATTCCTCCAACAGAGACTCCGTCGCTTTAGGGTGTACACATAACAAGTATGGCCTAGAAAATAAGCATTTATACAGCTTCTGATTCTCGGACAACCAGAATCCAGCTGCTTTTCTGTGAACTTTATCTGCCTCAGATCTGTCCTCGGGCAGAATATCACTCTTAAGAAAAGACATTATAGGGTCGATCCAACTTGGTCTGAGCCTAACCTGATGAATATGGATGGCATTTATAAACGTCTGAGCAGGTTTCAACAGGTCTTTAACGAGAATGACCTGAGGCAAACCCTGAGCTGAGGATGTTGAAAGCGTGGCCAATGAATCCGCATGTGTATTTCCACTCCTAGATATATGTGCCAGGGTAAAGGACTCAAATCTGGATTGCAAGTGTCTAACCCTGGCTAGGTATTCCTGCATTCTTGGATCTCTAGCCTCCAATGTTCCCAACACTTGACCTACGACTAACTGAGAATCCGAGAACATGTGGACTGACTTCCCCCCCCCCCTCCCGATTTTCTAGACCATATCCATCCCGACCAACAAAGCCTCATATTCCGCCTCATTGTTAGTGGCCGAGAATCCTAATCTTAGAGACTTCTCAAATATAAGCCCTTCCAGAGATAGAAGAACTAGTCCGACACCAGATCCTCTTTGGTTCGCCACTTCATTAACATACACTTTCCAACTCGAAAGTTCCTTGCACGAAAGCATGCCAACTGATTTTCCATCCATGTGCGTCCCCTTTGCATTTTCTTCTAATGACGGCTCAGCAAATTCGGCCACCAAATCAGCAAGGACCTGGCCTTTGACAAAGGTGCGAGGCATATATTTAATATCAAAAGCCCCTAAGATCGTTCCCCACTTAGCTATCCTTCCCGTGTAATTAGCACTTTGCAATACTGACTTAAGAGGGAGCTGAGTCAAAATAATAATTGTGTGGGATTGAAAATAGTGAGGAAGTTTACGCGTAGTATGTACTACGGCCAGAATGGCTTTCTCCAATGGCAAATAACGCACCTCAGCTTCATGCAAATATTTACTCACATAGTAAACTGGTCTCTGTATACCATTATCGACCTGTCTCAAAACCAAACTGACAGCATGTATGGCCACAGCTATATACGCAAATAGGACTTCATCAACCTCTGGTCGAGACATGATGGGTGATTGGGAAAAGTATTCTTTAAGTTGTTGAAAAGTCAAAGCACACTTCTCGGTCCATTCGAATCCCTTCCACTTATTCAGCAACTGGAAGAAAGGTCTGCACCTATTAGCGGATCGAGAGATAAACTTGCTGAGAGCAGCAGTCATCCCAGTCATATTCTGAACTTCCTTTGGATTTCGAGGTGGTTGTAGGCCGTGGATTGCCTTAACTTGCGCCGGATTTACTTCTATTCCTCTATGAGTCACCATGTAGCCTAGGAATTTGCTAGAGCCCACCCCAAAAGAGCATTTAGAGGCATTAAGGCGTAATTTATATTTCCTGAGCGTTTGAAAGGTATCATCCAAATCTTTCACGTGCATGGGCACCGTCTTGCTTTTCACTACCATATCATCTATATATACCTCAATAGTCTTTCCGAGTAGTGACTTAAACATCCTGGTCATCATCCTTTGATAGGTAGTCCTTGCGTTTTTCAAGCCAAACGACATCACCTTATAGTGATAATTTCTTGTAGGAGTAATAAAGGCTGTCTTCTCCTAGTCCTCTGGTGCCAAAGGTATTTGGTGATAGCCTTGGAAAGCGTCTAGAAAACTCATTTGAGGATGTCCAACTGTAGCATCCACTAACTAATCTATACGAGGCATTGGAAACGAGTCTTTGGGACAAGCCTTGTTTAGGTTTGTGAAGTCCACACATACTCTACACTTCCCGTTCTTCTTCTTTACTACAACTGTGTGCGCCAACCATTTTGGGTAGAAGACTTCCTTAATAGCCCTAGCCCTTTTGAGCTTGAGCACCTCTTCCTTGACAGCCTCGACATGCTCTTTAGATGAACGCCGATGTGGCTGTCTTCTCAAAAAAATTGCAGGATTGACATTCAGATGATGACAAATGAAGCTTGGATAAACTCTAGGAGCCTCATAAGGATCCCAGGCAAATACATCTATGTTGTTCTTGAAGAACATGACCAATTCAATTTTCTTGTGATATGGCAACCGAACACCTACCTGAAAGAACTTTTCAGGGTCACCACCTATAAGAAATTTCTCCAACTATTCACATGTTGCCTCCTCTACTGTCACTACACTGGGCGCATCCAGAGGCATTAATTTCTATAAGCCCTCAGTAGCCGAGGCTGAGGATCTAGATTTAGTCTGATGCAATATCGCAGCCGATATACATTGTCTAGCCACTGATTGACTTCCGAGAATTTCTTCGATCTGTTCCCCTGAAGAGAACTTCACTTTGACATGCAACGTTGATGCTACAGCATCCAAAGCATGCAACCAAGGCCTTGCTACGATGGCTGTGTATGGGGAATAAGCATCAACTACAATAAAATCCACATCCACTATTTCTGGACCTGATTGCACAGGCAGACGAATTTGTCCTTTTGGTATGACAACCTTCCTTTAAAACTTATCAACGGCGAGTCATAAGGAGTAAGATCCTCCAACTTTAGATTAAGCCCCTTAAACAGAGTAGGGTACATAATATCTGCTCCACTACCCTGATCAACCATCACTCTCTTCACATCATAACCCCGTATCCTTAGTGTAACCACCAAGGCATCGTCATGCGGTTTAATTGTCCCAACCTTATCGTCGTCCGAGAAGCCCAAAATGGGTAGAGGGATAACTTTAATCCTTTTCGGCCTCGAGCCAGACTCCTTGGCGAGAACATATGACACAAACATCACCCTGGTAGGACATGAATCAATCCTTCTAGGAGCGGCGAAGATGACATTAATCGTTCCCAAGGGAGGCCGGGATGAATTGTTCCTTTGGTTGTTTGAACCTAAATGGATCCCTTGTCCTTTGGGTTGATACAAATGTTGTTTCAACTTTCCTTCACTAACCAACTGCTCCAAATGGTTCCAAAGTGTTCGGCAGTTCTCGGTGGTATGACCCACATCCTGGTGGTATTGGCAAATGAGATTCTAATTCCGTTTTGTGGGATCTCCAGCCATCTTAGTAGGCCATTTGAAGTATGGTTCCTTCCGGATCTTCTCCAGCAACTGATGTACTGGTTCCCGGAATACGGTGTTGACTGCTTGAGGGAGGGTTGAACCAGACTGCCCAGAAAAATCTTTCCTCGGCCTGTTGTTATTGTACCTATCGGACCTGAAATCCCTCATCTCTTGAGTGATAACCTTCGCCTTTCCTTTACCTTGCTGCTGATCTTCTTCGACCCGTTTGTACTCGTCAATACGATCCATGAGCCGACATACACTCCGTATAGGCTTTTTGGTCAAGAATTTCCTCAGGTCATGGTTAGTTGGAAGGCCCACCTTGAAAGTATTATTCTCCACTTCATCAAAATCGCCATCAATTTCGTTAAATATCTCCCAATACCTATCGAAATACGTTTTCAAGGTCTCTCCCTCCCTCATAGCCATGGACAGCAATGAGTCTAAAGGCTGAGGAACTTTACTGCATGTGATGAATGAGACCCAAATGCCCTAGTGAACTCCATAAAGGAATCAATAGAACCCGCCTTGAGGCAGTTAAACCACCTCATAGTGACAGGTCCCAAGCTAGAGGGGAAAACTTTGCACATTAAGGCTTCATTCTCAGAATGTACCGCCATCCTCTGGTTGAAATGACTTATGTGCTCCACTGGGTTTGTCCTGCCATTATATATGGTGAATATGGGCTGAGTGAACCGCCGTGGAAGCCTTCCCTTTTGGATCCTATGTCTGAAAGGTGACTTGGAGATTTGGTGCAATGCCCTGCTCATCGCATCGTTCCCCAAGCCCCTGGAGTAAGACTTCTTGCCCCTATAGGTTGGAAGATCGTCTTTCTCATGAGAGAAAGTTTCACTAGGAGGGGTTCTGGACCTTGGCCTGTAGCTACTGCCTTGGGAGCCCTCAGAAGAAGGATCAGAAAGTGATGGTGTCTGCCTTCGTCTCGCATGGTGTAACTTCTTCTTAAGGTGATCAATCTCCTTCTGCATGGCCTTCGCATCATCCTCGTGGGGGACTCTGCTTCCCCCCTGCGAACGACTCCCTCCGGTGCGCATCATATGTACGCTACCTTCATGATCTCTCTCACGCTCGAGATGCTGGAAATGATCCTCATGCTGGAACCCTAAAGACTCCACATGATGTGGATCTGAGCCTGCCATAGTGTTCCAACTCCTTCAACACAAGGTTCCCCACAGACGATGCCAATTGTATGCGCACAATTTATACCTGGATCTAAACACGTGATGGGTTTGGGCCCAAATGGCCTTATACAATCAAACTTATAGAGGGTGAGATTGAAACCTAGGTCTTATGGATGTTGGAATACAGATGGAGGGCTAGATTTCCACTTCACACACAATCAAAAGATGAAAACATTAAGTAATCCTCCTCGGACGTAAGCCGAGGAAGTTTTATATAGATATTCTTTCGTTGAACAATAGAATAAAATTGAAGATCCAGTATACAGTACTTTCTTTCTCCCTTTTATTTCTCGTCCCCCTTCACCATGTCCTTTCTTTCTCCCTTTTATTTCTCGTCCCCCTTCACCATGTCCTTTCTTTTTCTTTTATATCATTTTTTTTCTTCCCTTCATCCTCCACGTGTAGCAAAAACTTACCTTATTTGCTTATCCCATCCACCTTCCTCTGGAAGTCTTCAAACAATAGCTGGAAGGCTGATCTCCACTGTTCAGAGGTCATTTCCCCATTAATATGGCCAGAGAGGTAGGTGCAGGGTCTTTAATGCGGTGGTAGCAACTTTTCCCTTGATTTTTTTTATACGTTCCTCCTCTTTAGGACTATATAGAATACATCTTTACCCACATAACCTTCCAGAATTCTCCTCCTAAACATCACGACGTGTCGTGCAATCACTACTGAACTCATCCGAGGAGATGCTTTTCCTCGGACATCCTCATCATGCTCTTCTAGCAGGAGCAAACTTGTGGGCCTCCAAGAATCTTCTCGGACAGGCTTATACCACCAATACCAGGCCCAAAGCCCAAATACTTGTTCTAATCATTCTACCCCCACAAATACATTATTTGATATTTTATATCCAAGTAAGTTGTAATACAAGTTTGATCATATTTTGGAAGTTGAAGAGTATTATTATCTCTTTTGAAGAGATAGAGACAGAGAAACAATAGTAATGCAAGTGAAAACATGCATTTGTTATGTTTATGTTTTCATTAGATTTTTATCAATAATTTTTTGACCAAGATTGTAACAAGACTTAATGGAATTTTTCTATCTGAGAGTTATAAGTGTTCTTTTTAAAAGACTTGATCAGTTGAATTTCAGGCGAGATTAAGCAAAATTGTGTTTTCTTAGGAATTTATTGCCAAGAGTTGTATCACTTGATATTTAAAACGTTTGTGAATCTTAGGGCAATATTTCTTATATATGTGTGTGTTTAAACTCTCATTATAAATATAATTTTTTATTTCCCTTAAACCCACAATAATTAATGTGGGTCTCTCCAAAATTGTTTCTTGTAATAGAACTTAACATGCTTAGTTGTTTATTGAGAACAAATTTGCAGTGAACTTTTAGAAACTCTTGTGTTGTGTGGGAGCAAATGGTGTGAAACAATTACGCTGATGAGTATTCATTAAAGTTTTATCATCATATTTGTCAATTAAGCTTTCACTTATGTCCTTCACACGTACATAGAGATTTTGTTGGGCTGGGCTGCAAATTGGGTTCATTACCGTTATCTTCAAGGGAGGAAAAAAAAAAAATCAGTCTGTAGTAGGTAAACTTTATAGCCAAATATGGACTAGAACAGAGAAAGTCTAGGACCCCAAATTTTATTACAATTTTTTGGCATAATTATGATGTGTTAGAGTGTGAATACCGAAAAAAAAATGGTGGGTCTATGTGAAAGTAACAATCAATGAATCACAGTTTGCCACGTAAGATAGTTGTAGTAAAAGTTGTGACACTTTTTATGTGGTACTGGAATTATTTTCCAAAACACTTATATAGAGTATAGATTTTCAATTTTATTTTTATTTTTATTTTTGGAGAAACAAGACAGTATAGAATACTTTGAATCAGAAATTTGTTGGAACAATTATTTAGTACAAAATTTCTGCTTACTTGGCTACGTTCTTCGAGTTAGAAAGTAAACATCAAAATTCAAGTGTATATAGTTAAAATCAAAGATAACATTATTAAAAAAAAAAAAAAAAATCAAAGATAACATTTATGAAAGAATATCTTATTTTTTGTTAACATCCATGATAACAATAGTGAAAGGATCACTTATTGGTTACTGTGGGGCATATGGGCCTTTGGGCTATAACATGGAGGGTCGACCTGCTCCAGGATTAAACTCTATGAGTTGGCCCAAACGCCGAGGGTCCGAGGATACAGCCGAGGGAGAGTTTCACCTCGGACAGATCCAAGAGAACTCAAGATTTCATTATAAAGGTCAAGGCACAACTCTGGAAAGACTAGTGGTTAAAAGGGGACATCCTGAATCTTCTAGATGCACTAGTATTAAAGAAAATATCAAGAGTAAAGGCTGCTACCTCCGCATTAAAGGCTTTGCACCTACCTCCTTGGCCGCATTAATGGGGAGGTGACCCCTGAACAGTGAGGTGGAAACTTCTAGTCACTGTTCAAAAAGTATCAAGGAAGGAAGTATAAAAGGGGGGTAAAGGCCAAAGAAAGAGGGGGGGGGGGGAAACGAAGAAAGAAATTAAGAAATTGTAATCTTTAAGGAAGAAAGAGAAATAATAAAGAAGTAGTCCTCGGCTCGAGTCCGAGGAGATCCATTTGTCATTATCGTTCGTTATTTACTTGTGTTTGTTTATAAAAGCCTGTTATCAAGCTTCCAGTACTTCTAACCTAGGTTTCAAGCCCACACTCTACAAATTTTATTGTTTAAGGCTCATTGGGCCTGAGCCCGTGATTGTCTTTGGGTCCAGGTGCAATTGTGCACTTACAATTGGCGCCGTCTGTGGGAAATCTAGTCTAGAAAAGGTTGGGATACCATGGCAGGCCTAGGTTCTCACCATGCAGAGTCACAGGGATCACAATCGGAGGATCATTTCGAGCGCCTTGAGCGTCAGAGGGATCGTGAGGGAAGTATCCATACAGAATACCCCGGGGCTAGCCATACTCATAGTGAGGGTAGCACCACCCACGAGGAGGGTTCTAAATCCATGCAGAAGGAAATCAATCATTTGAAGAGAAAGTTACGCCGTGCTAAACGTAGGTTTTCATCCTCCTCATCTAATCCTTCCTCAGAGGAGGATAGGGGAGGTGGCTACAGCTCGAGGTCGCGCTCCCCCACCAGTGCAACGTCCTCCGGTGAGGAGGACGACCAGCTAACTCGCAGACGTAAGAAGCTTCATTCTAGGGGCTTAGGCAACGATGCTATGGGTAGGGCGTTGCACCAACTCTCCAAATCTCCATTTACACGGAGGATTGAGAAAGGAAGGCTTCCCAGGAGGTTTACCCAGCCCACTTTTACCATCTACAATGGCCGGACTGATCCGGTGGAGCACGTGAGTCACTTTAACCAGAGGATGGCGGTGCACTCTCACAACGAGACCCTGATGTTTAAAGTTTTCCCTTCTAGCCTGGGACCTGTTGCTATGAGGTGGTTCAACGGCCTTAAATCGGGGTCTATAGGTTCGTTTGGGGAGCTTACTAGAGCATTCGCTTCGCGGTTCATTACGTGTAGCAGAGTACCTCGGCCATTGGACTCGATGTTATCTATGACCATGAGGGAAGGGGAGACGTTGAAAGCATACTCCGACCGTTATTGGGAGATGTTTAATGAAATAGATGGCGACTTTGATGAGGTGGCGCTTAATACCTTTAAGGTAGGCCTTCCTACTGATCACGACCTGAGAAAGTCTTTGACTAAAAAGCCCGTCCGCAGTGTACGTCGCCTCATGGACCGTATTGACGAGTACAAGAGAGTGGAGGAAGACCAACAGCAAGGAAAGGGTAAGGAGAAGGTTATCCCGTAGGAGAGAAGGGATTTCAGGTCGGACAGGTACCACAATAACAGGCCGAGGAGAGATTACGTTGGGCAGTCCGCCTCGGCAGCACCTCAGGCCGTGAACACTGTGTTCCGAGAACCAGTACATCAGCTGCTGGAGAAAGTTCGTAAGGAACCCTTCTTCAAATGGCCTGATAAGATGGCAGGAGACCCTGCGAAGAGGAATCAGAACCTCTTTTGCCAGTACCACCAGGATGTGGGCCATACTACTGAGAACTGTCGGACCCTTTGGAACCACTTGGAGCAGCTTGTCAGTGAAGGAAAACTGAAGCAGCACCTGTGTCAACCTAGCGGGCAGGGCAGTCAATCTGGTTCAAACAATCAGAGGAATAATTCATCTCGGCTGGCTTTAGGAACAATTAATGTTATTTTTGCTGCACCTGACAGGACCGGTTCGGCTCCCACTAGGGTGATGGCAGTTTCCCATTCTCAGGCTGAGGAGGCAGGCTGCAGGCCGAAGAGGTTGAAGCTCAATTTGCCCGTCTTGGGATTTTCTGAGGAGGATAAAGTAGGGACTATCCAACCCCATGACGATGCTCTTGTAGTTACGCTTAGGATAGGGAACTATGATGTGAGGAGGGTGATGATAGATCAGGGCAGCGGTGCAGATATCATGTACCCTGATCTATTTAAGGGGTTAAGATTAAAGCTGGAAGATCTTACTCCTTATGACTCGCCACTTATAAGCTTCGAAGGGAGGGTCGTTGTGCCGAAGGGACAGATTCGTTTGCCCGTTCAATCCGGCTCAGAAACGGTTGAAGTGGATTTCATCGTGGTTGATGCGTACTCTCCATACACGGCCATCCTCACCAGGCCTTAGCTGCACGCTCTGGGAGCTGTCTCCTCTACTTTGCATGTTAAAGTTAAATTCCCCTCAGGGGAATATGTTGAGGAAGTTCTCGGCAGCCAATCGGTGGCCAGGTAATGCATATCGGCTGCAGTACTGCATCAGACAGAAGCCGAGTCTTCGGCTTTAATCACCAAAGACTTATAGCAGTTAACAGCTCCTGGTTCATCTAGGATGGTGACAGGAGAGGAGACACATTGTGAGGAGTTAGAGAAGTTTCCAGTAGCCGATAACCCAGAGAGGTTCTTCCAAGTCGGCATACTTTTGCCACACCAAGAGAAGATCGAATTGTTAGAATTTCTGAAGGACAATATTGATGTTTTTGCGTGGGATCCTTACGAAGCTCCAGGCGTCGATCCGAGCTTCATTTGTCATCATTTAAATGTCAACCTAGCTATTGTTCCGAGAAGGCAGCCACCTCGGCGTTCTTCAAGGGAACATTCCGAGGCTGTGAAGGAAGAGGTGCTTAAACTCAAGAGGGCTGGGGCTATCAAAGAAGTTTTCTACCCCGAGTGGCTGGCCCATACAGTTGTTTTTAAAAAGAAGAATGGAACGTGGAGGGTATGTGTGGACTTTACTGATCTGAACAAGGCCTGTCCCAAAGATTCGTTCCTAATGCCGCGTATTGATCAGCTGGTGGATGCCACTGTCGGACATCCTCGGATGAGTTTTTTGGACGCCTTCCAGGGTTACCACCAGATTCCCTTAGCATTGGAGGATCAAGAGAAGACTGCCTTCATTACTCCGACGGGGAATTATCATTATAAGGTCATGCCATTTGGTTTGAAAAATGCTGGGGCTACTCACCAAAGAATGATGACCAGGATGTTCGAACAGCAATTGGGGAAGACTATTGAGGTGTATGTAGACGATATGGTGGTAAAGAGCAAAACGATACCTTCACATGTGAGGGACCTGGCTGACACCTTTCAGGTGTTAAGAAAGTACAAGCTGCGCCTTAATGCCTCAAAATGCTCTTTCGGCGTTGGGTCTGGAAAGTTTTTGGAGTACATGATCACTCATAGAGGCATAGAGGTAAACCCAGCACAGGTTAAGGCTATTCAGGACTTGCAGCCTCCTCGCAACCCAAAAGAAATCCAGAAATTAACCGGAATGATTGCCCCCTTGAACAGATTTATATCTCGGTCAGCTGACCGATGTCGTCCTTTCTTTCAGTTGTTGAACAAGTGGAAAGGGTTTCAATGGACCGAGAACTGCGAGTTAGCTTTCCAACAGCTTAAGCGATATCTCTCTCGGCCACCCATTCTCTCTCGCCCGGAGGCACATGAGATTTTGTCTGCTTATTTGGCCGTGGCCGTCCACGCGGTTAGCCTTGTCCTCATAAGGGATGATAACGGTGTGCAAAGACCAGTATATTACGTTAGTAAGTCTTTAAATGATGCCGAGGTGCATTATCTACCCTTGGAGAAAGCGCTTCTGGCTGTAGTTCATGCCACACGAAAGCTTCCTCATTATTTCCAGTCTCATACTGTGGTGGTTCTTACCCAATTGCCTCTCAAGGCAGTGCTACGTAGCGCTGATTACTCGGGCAGGGTAGCAAAGTGGGGGACCATCCTGGGGGCTTTTGACGTTAAGTACAAGCCTCGCACCTCTGTGAAGGGCTAGGTTCTCGCTGACTTGGTGGCAGAGTTTACTGAACCATTGCCAGAAGAGACTCTAAAAGAAGCACACATGGATGGAAAATCAGTTGGTGTGATCACGGCCGTAGGGCCTTCGACTTGGAAAATGTATGTGGATGGGGCAGCTAATCAGAGAGGGTCTGGTGTGGGACTTGTTCTGATATCCCCAAAGGGAATTATCTTCGAAAAATCTCTAAGGCTGTCATTCTCGGCTACTAATAATGAAGCCGAATACGAAGCAGTTCTGGTAGGCATGAACATGTTACATAAGATGGGTGGAAAGGAAGTCCATGCGTTCTCGGACTCTCAATTAGTGGTCGGCCAGGTCATGGGGACCATGGAGGCCAGGGACCCAAGAATGCAAGAATATTTGGCCCAGGTCAAGCGTCAGCAGGCAGAATTTGACTCCTTTGTCTTAGCTCACATCTCTAGGAGTGGGAACACTCATGCAGATTCTCTGACACTTGCAGCTACTGTTCTTAAGAATCAAACAGAAACTTGGTTAAGTGTAGTCCTCGAACCACAAACCTTGTGGAAATTGATGTCTTGTCATTTGTTAAACAGAACCTTAGTTATGCCGGGTCCTCGGACCTTCTACATTGGGGAAATTAACATTTGAAGCTACTGTTCTTAAGAATCAAACAGAAACTTGGTTAAGTGCAGTCCTCGGACCACAAACCTTGTGGAAATTGATGTCTTGTCATTTGTTAAACATAACCTTAGTTATGCCGGGTCCTCGGACCTCCTACTTTGGGGAAATTAACATTTGAAGCTACTGTTCTTAAGAATCAAACAGAAACTTGGTTAAGTGCAGTCCTCGGACCACAAACCTTGTGGAAATTGATGTCTTGTAATTTGTTAAACAGAACCTTAGTTATGCCGGGTCCTCGGACCTCCTACTTTGGGGAAATTAACATTTGAAGCTACTGTTCTTAAGAATCAAACAGAAACTTGGTTAAGTGCAGTCCTCGGACCACAAACCTTGTGGAAATTGATGTCTTGTCATTTATTAAACAGAACCTTAGTTATGCCGGGTCCTCGGACCTCCTACTTTGGGGAAATTAACATTTGAAGCTACTGTTCCTAAGAATCAAACAGAAACTTGGTTAAGTGCAGTCCTCGGACCACAAACCTTGTGGAAATTGATGTCTTGTCATTTGTTAAACAGAACCTTAGTTATGCCGAGTCCTCGGACCTCCTACTTTGGGGAAATTAACATTTGAAGCTACTGTTCTTAAGAATCAAACAGAAACTTGGTTAAGTGCAGTCCTCGGACCACAAACCTTGTGGAAATTGATTTCTTGTCATTTGTTAAACAGAACCTTAGTTATGCCGGGTCCTCGGACCTCCTACTTTGGGGAAATTAACGCTTGAAGTTACTATTCTGAAAAATCAAATAAAAACTTGGTTAAGTATAGTCCTCGGACCAAACCTTGTCACTATTCTTAATATTTTCTCACTGTTCTTATTCTTATCACCCTTTTTATGGAAATCATTATCTCATCATTTATTAATTTGGATCTCAAGTTCTTCATTTTTAAGTGTTAAGCAAAATTTTTGCAAGGAATAGTCTTTGGACCTTACATCCTGCTGAAAGCAATATATTAGATTACAAAGGTTTAACTGTCATATGAGTTGTCTAACTTTGGTATTATTTGATGTCTAAATTAAGTTATGCGGCAGTTTTGAAGTCATAGTTAATTGCATGGTGGAGTTGTACTTATTTATTCTGCTTCCCCTTTAACTGTTTGTTATTAAAGCTCTCATGGCAAGCACAAAAAGAATAAAGTAAAACAAAGACAATGTGAACAAAAATTGAATAAAAATCTTCTTCATTAATTATATACAAAGAAGGGGAGTACAGAAAATTCCTATACTAGGCCCTAAACTAGGGAAGGGGGGTCTTGAAGGGAGCTGCTGCCAGCCTCAGTACTCTTCAATTCCAACTCAAAGGTGGACAAGGCTTGTTTCCCTTTGTCTGTTGAAGGCATGGGGGGCTCCACACTTTGGATCTGCTCCTTCTCGGCACCACCACACTCGTCCTTCTCTTTGTGGGAACCTTCAGGTTCTGTAGGAGCAGGAACGAGCTCTTCCACTACAGGAGGAAGGGCAGGAGAGGCAGCAACATGAGGGTCTTCAATTTCCTGTATGTCTAGGGGAAGCCAGATGTTCTCGGGCTTCCTCAGTTCGGAAGCTTGAGGAACCCCTACCGCATTCATGGCCTCTCCCTAGACCTGCTGACAGTACTCTCAGCACAAGGCCGCGAAAGCCTCTGTCAGCTCTTCTTGCGTTCTGGTCACCCCCTCTTGATAACTGGCCTTCTTCGCAGCCTCCAGTGCGTGCTGATGGGCGCGAGCCTCCTCCTTAGCCCGCGTAAGCTCCTTTTCCAAGTCAGAGCGTGCCTGTTGGATTTGGGCGAGCTCGTCATCCTTTTGACGAAGGAGCTTACGCTGCCCCTCCACTTGGGTTGTCATCGTCTTCAAGCTGGCCTTGTCACCATCTCTTTCTCTTTTCAAGTCGGCCAGCTGGGACGTGATTTTCCCATTCTCTGCTAGGGCCTGGCTTAGAGATCTTTCTGCCTCTTGCCTTAGCTCCTGCTCCATCCCAGCGTGCTTCCGAGAGTCGTCCATGAACTTCTTGGCAGCGAAAACCTCTTGGATGGACTGCAAAAAGGATAGGAGGTTAAATGCAGTGAAGTGTTTACAAACTAGTATAGAATGTTAGTGTAAGATGGAACTTACCAGAGCTAAACCCCTCTTCAACGAGAGGAATAGCTGCGGCTGGCCCATCTTCTCCAAGGTTTCCATGTCCTTGGGAAGCAGAAGAGGGCGCTCCAGCACCTCGGCTAGGTGGTGAGCGTGGCCTTGCTGGACCGCCCTGATACTGGAATGGCAAGGAACGGGCGCGCCGTCTAGTCTCAAGTTAGGAGACCAGGTAGGTGGTGCTCGGCGCACCTCGGCCACGTCTCTGATCTCCCCGCTTTCAACTGAGCGTGCGCGCCCGTTGCCCTTGTCCAACTTCTGCTGCTGGGTCGGCGCAGGCTGTTTCATCTTCTTTTGCTTTTCACCTCCAGCCCCCTTTGCCTCCGCTTTCCTTTTCTTCTTGGGATCCTCGGCTGGAGGCTTCGGGTCAGTTGGAGGAGGAGGAGGTAGTGGTAAAGCCGGGGGAGCCTGGGACCCCCTTGCTCCCTTCTTTGCCACTCGGGCGCCTCTATCGGTCATCAGGTCCTTTAGCTTGTCCATCTCTTCTTCAACAGAACTGTCGTCTGGACACGCTATCACTAGACCCGCGATCCCAGAGGTCTCGGCTTCTTCTTCTTCCTCGTCGGAAAGGATGACAAACGGGTTTCTGCGAGGTCGTGGGGAGCCCTCGAGCCGAAACTGGTCTATCTCCTCGTCCAAAGTGTTTGAAGAAGACACTTGCTCCTCTGGGACAACAGTTGCCTGGGAGTGTGTAGCTAGAGGGACCACAGCAATCGGTTGTAAATACAGTATGGTGTTAGGGCTGTCAGGGAGGTCGTGATCGTCCAGGAAGTGAGGTCTGGCTACGTTGATCTTCCTACGCCGCCGGTCACCTGCAATAATGGCGTTCTCTATTGCCTGGAAGTCCGAGGATACGGGATCGTATCCTAGAATCAAGTGAGCAGCCCTGAGTTGTAGATCCTCGCTGACAAACACCTCGGAGCGCAGTACTCGGTTTAGATCTGTAACGTTGCAGTGGCTTAAGCGTGGGCGCACGTGTTGCTTATCTGCAAAGAAAGACATCAAAGCAAACGAACATGGTCAGATTCACACAACATATAATAAACTTAAATAAACATGAATACATGTGAATACGCATTTTTGTGAGTGTTAGAGGAAGATGTGCGGTGGGGGGGGGTTAATCCTAAGGTGTCGCACCTGGATCTCCCCACTCAACTGGGCAATGGAGGCCGTCGTGCCAGTTCCCAGAGACGATCAGGTAGTCATCCTTCATGCCTTTGTTGGATTTGGGCAGACAGGAGATTAGCCTAACGACGCTGGAGCGGGATTTAATGTAGTAACCTACATTGGTGAGTTTATGGCACTCGTACAGAAAGACGACATCGTGCCAGGTGAGGTTTAGACCCATTTGCTCGTTTAGAGCATTGACGCTACCCAAAACTCTAAAAACGTTTGAGGTGCACTGATCGGGACACAACCGGTGGTTGCGGAGGTACTCCCTAGTTACAGGCTTCATTGGGAGGGTCATCCCACCCTCTACAAAGGCTACCATTGGGATGATAACCTCTCCAGTCTTTCTAGAGCCGGCCACGGCTTCCGCCGGACAATATTTTTAACCTATATCACCGAGAATGTAATACTTGGCTCTGAAGCCTTCCATTCCAGCGGCGGTATCAACTAGACACTTGAACTTTCCCATCAAATATGAACAAAAGGCTAAATTCTAAAAGGGGGAATGATTATAAGGAGAGCCGAGGACAGGGTCCGAGGAGAAAGGGTTAAGAGAAAAAAGGAATAAGAACTTACAGACTTGATGTTGTGCGAGTTTCCACGGATTTGTGTAGACAAAAGGTGATTGCTGATGTTTTGATGGGATTAGTCTCTGGAGAAATAAATGAAGGCACAGGTTCCCAAAGTGTCACGACATGTGGGAAGCGGCCTCGAAATTGAATTTGTCCCGCCGAAATTTTCATGGAACAACAAGGACCGTTTGATGCTCATCTCACCGTTGAACGTGGGGGACAAGGTATACCTTACAGTAATAAATACGCGCGTTTTTGAAAATAAAACCGCCAAGTGTCACCCTCTGGAATACGAAACTGTTTTCACACGTGTGGTTATTTACAGAAAGTGTGGAGGAAGTGTTCGTTGAATCAAAACCCTATTTTTCTCCTCGGATGATGAAAAATAGAGTTTTGAGGGGCTATTGTGGGGAGTAAAAGGACCCAAGTGGGCATATGGGCCTTTGGGCTGTAACATGGAGGGCCGACCTGCTCCAGGATTAAACTCTATGAGTTGGCCCATACGCCGAGGGTCCGAGGATACAGCCGAGGGAGAATTTCACCTCGAACAGATCCAAGAGAACTCAAGATTTCATTATAAAGGTCAGGGCACAACTCTGGAAAGACTAGTGGTTAAAAGGGGACATCCTGAATCTTCTAGATGCACCAGTATTAAAGAAAATATCAAGAGTAAAGGCTGCCACCTCCGCATTAAAGGCTCTGCACCTACCTCCCTGGCCGCATTAATGGAGAGGTGACCCCTGAACAATGAGGTGGAAACTTCTAGTCACTGTTCAAAAAGTATCAGGGAAGGAAGTATAAAAGGGGGGTAAAGGCCAAAGAAAAGGGGGGTGAAAATGAAGAAAGAAATTAAGAAATTGTAATCTTGAAGGAAGAAAGAGAAATAATAAATAAGTAGTCCTCGGCTCGAGTCCAAGGAGATCCATTTGTCATTATCGTTCGTTATTTACTTGTGTTTGTTTATAAAAGTTCGTTATCAAGTTCCGTCTTCTAACCTAGGTTTCAAGCCCACACTCTACAAATTTTATTGTTTAAGGCTCATTGGGCCTGAGCCCGTGATTGTCCTTGGGTCCAAGTGCAATTGTGCACTTACAGTTACGACTTACAAACTCCCTTAGTCCAAAGAGCCAAATAGCTAAACAATTAATTTTGTAAAAATCTCTGAGAAAGAGTAATCAAAGAAATGCTAAATGGGTTGGATTTGATTGAAGGGGCTCAAATTTGAGTGGAACAGAAGTCATTGTTAAAGAGATCACAATCCAAAGACTAAAGTGGAATATTGAAGCTGTCAGCAACTGGATTTATGTCATGAACCAATAGAGCAATTAGATAATTATTATAATATATTAGCTTTTAAGAAGTATGGAGGTAAAAAAATAGAGAGATAGAGGGAATAGGGTCAAAGAGAGAACCACATGCTTACTCCCAATGGCCATTACAATCTTCTCGGGGGCAAAGGAAAAAAACATGCATCATGATCATGAATGCGACCTAGCTAGGCTATTAGCCCTAACCCTAACTGAGCAATCATGTGGCCCATATAGCTTAAGTAAATTTGGAAAAATTCCATGATTAATAGTCTACAATGGTGGGAAAAGCGATGGGAGATAATATTGGACCAAATAAAATGGGAAAAAAAAAAATTCTGTTTGATTTGTTTTAATTTTTGAAAGTTCTAGCTAGGTCTGTTTCATTTGTTGAATGTCAAATCAAACTAGAAAATGAGCATGGAGGGTTCTTAAGAGAAGAAAAAAGAAATCAACTTTTCGAGATGTCAATATCCGATCTTTAAAGTCTAATGCCGTTAAATGACTGCAACTCATCAAATAGGGATTGTAATTCCAGATAAAGACTGTGTAGTCGAGAGGTAGCTAGGTACTGACTAAATGACAAAACATCACACGCAAAAAGATTAATCAGTCCACTGAGAAGAATTTAGGGATAAGATCGAGTACATGACCTTACTCAGTTTTCTTTGTATGTGAACCAATTCTTTTAGTCCTTTCACATGGCACTTTCATATTAATTAGTTTTCCAAATCTGAATTCTGAATGATATTAAGCTGGAGTAGGAGCTGTTATCGGGAATAGTCAAGGTTTGGTAATTGCTTCCATCTCTCAAAAACTGTCACAATCTTTTTCGGCAGTGGATATTGAAGCTTTAGCAGCCACCTCAGCTCTTGAGATTGCCAATATACATATACTGGTCCAGCCCGTTTTTTGGCAAGCAGTTCAATGGAGTTGTGTTTTTGGAAAATTTTTGGATAAAATGCATGTGCAAGGACTCGAACTTAAGTTTGACACGCTATCCATTAAGGCAAGTCAATTTCTTGAGTTTTTATGTTATAAACTATTATATTTATTATATATATTTGAATTAATAATTTTTATGTTGTCATGATTTGACCTCAGTTGATTCTTGATTTGACTTTAAAAGTTTTGAACTTACTTTTATTTTTTCAGGTTTTTTTTTAAGATAGAATCTTTCTCATTTTTTCAGTTCATCGTTTAGATTTCAAAACAATAATAAACATATTTTACTTGCATTATTTTTATTTACTTTTTCATATATAATTTTTTATAATTATTTCCTTCAAAAACTTTTCCTAATAAAATTGTTAAAATTGGGGCTTTACAGTTCTAGAATTTTCATTGTTACTTGAATTTAAAATTTCTAATATTATTATACCATTTAATTACACGATTAAAAAATGATAGAAATATAAATAATAGGAGATTTCGTGCAAGATCATGTGATGTCATACATGTTAAGCTTTATTGGTTTTTGTTTAGATCCATCACTAAAATAATCTTTTACCTACCATTAACAAGATGCCACATTATTTCTTATGAAATTTTTTGTGTTTATAGACTTTCTTTATTTTATAAGTTTTATATATCTATATAGGATATTGTGAACCTTGGAAATATTATTATAAATTGAAAAAAAAAATATGAAGCTACAAAAAAAAAAAAAAAATACTGTATGAGTTTCTAAGAAAACGAATGAAAATTCAAAGTTAAATGAATGTTTTATTTTTATATGTATATATAGTTATTAGATGTTAATTACAAAATTTTATACATTTTTAAAGTGTTTTTATATTTTAAAATATACAATATATAAACAATAAAAAGTGAATTTTGAAATACACGTTTTAACTATTATATAGTTACATTATTTACCTGTTTTCCTAGTAGGGCTTTGATGACTTTGTGTTATTGAAGCTTTGGCCTAGTAGTCCCTAAGGTTTTATAAGATCCATGAGGTCATGAGTTTCAAACCTCTAACCAACATTTTAAGATCACTTACAAGAGATTCATCCCTATAATTACTATCTGATATGTATGGAATGGAAGAACTACACATAAATGAAGGAATAATCATATTCTCGAAAAGCTCTAAACACTCTTGAATCTTGATGGAGAAAAAAAAAAAAAAACAAAAGAAGATTTAGCTAGCAATAAATAACTTTGCAGTCTCTTTTTTAAATGGTGAACAGTTCAGCAACAGCCACAAAATCTAGAAAGTTTTCTTTACAAGTTTTGACTTAAGGAATTAGCCAATTCGGCCTTTTTAATTAATTAATTAATTTTTAATTTTAGAAAATGGTTCATAAACACATTAATTTAAACAGCTCTCACAAACTGACGTGGTGTGGACTTAGTAGTTAATTAATACCTGTGCTACACAATATGAACCGTTAATTAGCACAAGTGTGACCTGAACTTTCAATTTCAATTTTTAATATGTTTATGAAGCCCAATTATAATTGTTCATTAGGTACACATCAATATATCCTAGTTAGAATCTTATCAATAGATGGATAAACTATTTTTTCATATTTTCCCTGACCAGTATGGGCATTTGTCCCATTCGCCAAAACTTTCCAGCAAAATGCTCATATTCTAAAACTATCTCGCAAAATGCCCCTATTTTAAACTCGAATTTTCTAAAAATCTAGTTTCAATGAAAAACTCGATTTTTAGAAAATCGAGATACGTGAAATCAAACTAAAAAAAAAAATACATGGAACTTGAGTTCCATGTAAGATTTCTCACATTACTCGATTTTCATCAAATCGAGTTTTTCATTAAAATTTGATTTTCTAAAAATCAAGTTTCAAAACAAGGGCGTTTTGGTGGATAGTTTCAAAACAGAGGCATTTTGTTGCATCTTTTGGGCGAAAAGGGAAAATGCCCATTTTGCCCTATTTTCCCACTCTAAAAGCTACACTAAACCGTCTTTCTAATTGTTAAATAGGGGGAAAAAGTCATTCTACTTCTATTCGCCTCCAATTGAAAAAGGGCTTTCGACATATTTATTAGTAATTTAATTTATATACACAAAAAAAATTGACAATTATTTTTACATTTGTTAAGTTGATAAGCTTTCATTAGTTCTCATATGAACCCGTCATTAATATCATATTTTTAATTAATGCATATTATTTAATCTTCATGATTGAATCTAGTCCTTTGGCTTTTTTTCTTTCGTTGAGACAAATTTCATGTATGTGCAGACCGATTGCTAATGTTGAGTCTACTCCCATATAAAAAGGTGAATACATGTATAGAATACATTTGATATCACCTTGTATTTGGGTGGTTACGTCTCTTTGGTTTTTAAGTTGGTCTCAATCACAAACCTGAAGTACCTCAATTGTTGACTAGATTCCAACCACAAACCCAAGTACCTCAATTGTGTTGGAAAAATAGTATGGAGTGAATAAAAAATTGACTCCTAATGTGAACACTTGAACATGATATTAAAGTGGTGAAAATCCTTGAGTCCCACATTGGAAATAATAGAGGATATGAGTTTTGGGCTGGATATTGGGTTGGGTTTTAGGCATGTGTGGATTGGGCCCACTTATCCTATTAATAATAATATTTTATTATTTTATTTTTTGAGTTAGTAAATCTGTATACAGTAGTTATCTTAGAAACATTGTTTCTGTTTTAAGTTACGCATAATTTCATAGTCCCTCATTCATGTTTAAAAAAAAAAAAAAAAAACTCTTCCAAAGAGAATTTTTTGTGCATTCATTTGAGTCAAAGAGAGAGAAAGAGATATAAAGTAGTTCGCAGAGCACGGACCTTGTGTGCTTCTTCTCTATGCTGTAGATTATTTTATCTTGGGAGGCAGACATCCGTGAGTCTCAAAGCACCACAGATTGTGTGAGGGACAAAATCTGCTTTAAGGAGATTGTGTCAAACACAAGACTTGATCTGAATCATTCATCATTCACACATTTGGTCTGTGAGTTTTTAATTATTTGCAGATTTCTTCTTATATATTATATTTTGCTTTTACGTATTATATCTATTTGTGTTATTGCTTATATTTAGATTTGTATGTTGTTCATTTTGCTTAATCACAAAGTAAATTGTTGAAATATATCCAACAATCTTAAAGCAGACTTTATATATTTTAATTTATATTTGTGATTTACGGTGAAAGGAATTTTTTGTTGGTTGAAAAACACTAAATCGGCAATTGTTTATACTCTGCGCAAAACTGGGTTTGTGTCCCTGTTTTGAAACTTGATTTTCTTACAATCGAGTTTCAGTGTAGAACTTGAGTTCCATGAACTTGAGTTTCTTGAAAATTTTCAAGTGGAACTCGAGTTCCATAATTTTTTTTTTAAATTTTGATTTGGCTATAACTCGATTTTCTAAAAATCGAGTTTCAATGTAAAACTCGATTTTGAGAAAGTTGAGTTTCAAAACAGGGACATATCCTTATATAGTTTCAAAATAGGGATATTGTGCAAGATATTTTAAAAAATAAGGGCAAAATCCCATTTTCTCCTATTGTTTTGTTAGTTGATCTTTCTTTCTTCTTGATTATTTTATTGTATTAGGGCTTTTTTTTGGTCTTATTTGAATCTTTGTTGGATTGGGCATTGTGTAGATTTATTTGCTGGTTAGTACGTATTATGCCTGCACTGTTTCTGCAATTTGGTCTTGAAAAATAGTTGAGTTGAGTTGACTTTCTTTTTTTACATAGTAACATATTTGAAGTTAATAATATAATTCTTTCTTAAACTTGGTTGGTTTTGAAGATTCAATTGCTTGAATTTTGTTGAACACAGATGTCAAAAAAAATTGTTGTGAATCTTGTTGTGGCTCAAACTAATATGAATCATTCTGCGGTGATTTCTAAAGTGAACTTGGTAAGAGGAAATACCAAGGAATGGTGGGTGGACACTGGGGCTACTCGCCATGCATGCTCAGAAAAGAAAATGTTTTCTACATATAATCCTGTGGGTAATGGAGAAAAAATTTTCATGGGTAATTCTTCAACCTCTAAGATTGAAGGAAATGGAAAGGTTGTGCTAAAGATGACTATGTGCAAGTATCTTACTTTGAAGAATGTACTGCATGTGCCAGACATTCAAAAGTACCTTGTATTTGGCTTATTGTTGAGCAAGAATAGTGTTAAGTTGGTTTTTGAGTCTAATAAATTTTCACTCTTTAAGAGTGGAATGTATGTGGGCAAAGGATATTTGAGCAATAACTTGTTTAAGATGAATGTATTGACTGCTTTTCCTACTATTGATAATAATAAGGGTACATCTTCCGTTTACATGCTTGAGTCATCTAATGTATGGCATGGTAGATTGGGTTATGTTAATTATCATACTTTACATAGACTAATCAATTTAAATTTATTTCCTAAATTTGAAATTGATTTTGATCATAAATGTGAAACTTGTGTGGAAGCTAAGATGGCTAGAGCATCTTTTAAATTAATTAAAAGAAGCACTGAACCTCTAGATTTAATACATAGTGATATATGTGACATGAAATCTGTACAAACTAGAGGTGGTAAGAAATATTTCATCACTTTCATAGATGATTGCACTAGATACTGTTATGAGCAAGGATGAGGCAATTGAGGCATTCATGCAATATAAGAATGAGGTTGAGAATCAACTCAACAAAAAGATTAAGGTTCCAAGGAGTAATAGAGGTGGGGAATATGAAAAACCTTTTGGTGAGATCTGTTTACAACATGGTATTGTTCATCAAACTACTGCACCTTATTCACCTCAGCAAAATGGAGTTGCTGAAAGAAAAAATAGAACCTTGAGAGAAATGATGAATGCGATGTTGATAAGTTCTGGTTTATTGCAGAACTTGTGGGGGGGAAGCTATTCTTTCCTCCAATTATATTCTTAATAAATTGCCTAGAAAGAAAACCAAGAAGACGCCATATGAATTATGGAAAGGTAAAAAGCCTTCCTATCAATTCTTAAAGGTGTGAGGGTGTTTGGCGAAGGTAGCTGTCCCTATTCCTAAAAGGATAAAGATAGGATCAAAATCAGTGGATTGTGTTTTCATTGGTTATGCTAATAATAGCAGTTCATATCAGTTTCTAATTCATAAATCTGACGTTCCTGACATGCATGTGAATACCATTATTGAATCAAGGAATGCAATATTTTTTGAAGAAATATTTCCTTATACATCTACACAAGTATCAAGTTCTCTTAAGAGAAACTTTGAGTCTACATCTAGTACCTCTAATGATCAAGAGTTGATGGAAGAGAGGAATGAGATTGAGCCTAGACGTAGTAAGAGGGCTAAAACGTCAAAATCGTTTGGTCCGGATTTTCTAACTTATATGTTAGAAGATGAACCTTAAAACTTCAAGGAAGCTATTTCTACACCTGAGGCACCTTTCTGGAAAGAAGCTGTCAATAGTGAGATTGAATCCATCTTACAAAATCATACATGGGAACTAGTGGATCTTCCACCAGGTTGTAAACCTTTAGGATATAAATGGATATTCAAGAGGAAACTGAAAGCTGATGGGTCTATTGAAAAGTACAAGGCAAGACTTGTTGTAAAGGATTACAAACAAAAGGAAGGTGTGAATCATTTTGACACATATTCACCTATTACAAGAATAACATCCATTCGGATGTTAATAGCTATTGCAGCATTGCATAACCTTGAGATACATCAAATGGATATAAAAACTGCATTTTTAAATGGTGAATTAAATGAGGAGATTTATATGGAACAACCTGAGGGGTTCATTGTCCCAGGTCAAGAAAAGAAAGTGTGTAAGCTTGTTAAATCTCTTTATGGATTAAAGCAAGCTCCAAAGCAATGGCATGAGAAATCCGATAATGCAACGATGTCAAATGGGTTTAGAATCAATGAGTGTGACAAATGTGTGTATATTAAAGATACCGCAAATGACTATGTCATTGTGTGTCTCTATGTTGATGATATGCTCATTATAGGTAGCAATAATGATATCATTAAAACTACCAAGAGAATGTTGACTAGTGAGTTTGACATGAAAGATTTAGGTGTTGTAGATGTGATACTAGGAATGAAGATTTCTAGAAAATATGATGGACTTGTCTTATCTCTATCACATTATATTAAGAAAGTTCTTGAGAAATTCAAGAAAGATGATGACAGTCTAGTGAAAACACATATAGATGTAAATTTACATCTAACTAAGAATAAAGGGCAAGGAATATCTCAATTGGAGTATTCGAGAATAATAGGCAGTCTTATGTATATTATGAACTACACTAGACCGGATATAGCATATTCTGTCAACAAGTTGAGTAGGTACATTAGTAATCTGGGGGAAGACCACTGAAAGGCATTAGTTAGGGTTTTGAGGTATTTGAAATACACCCTAAACTATGGGTTGCACTACACTCGGTATCCAGCTGTATTAGAAAGTTATAGTGATGCTAATTGGATATCCAGCACAAAAGACACCAAATCTACAAGTGGATATGTCTTTACACTTGGTGGTGCAACAGTATCTTGGGAGTCTTCTAAACAAACATGCATTGCTAGATCCACAATGGAATCAGAATTTATCGCATTGGACAAAGCAAGAGAAGGAGCAGAGTGGCTTCGTCATTTCCTGGAGGATATGCCAATGTGGATGAAACTTGTGCCCTCTATTTGTATACATTGTGATAGCAAATTAGCTATTGGTAGGGCACATAGTCATACGTACAATGATAAGTCTCAACATATACGTCGAAGACATATTACCGTGAGACAGTTGTTCTCTAATGGAATTATTTCCATTGACTTCATAAAGTCGAAAGAGAATATAGCGGATCCGTTAACCAAAGGTTTGAGTAGAGAGCAAGTGAACTGCTCATCGAGGGGAATGTGGTTAAATGCTATGACATAAAAGTCTCCGAGATGGCAACCCAACCTAGCTGACTAGAGATCCCAAGATCTAGGTTCAAGGGGACAAAAGAATCGTGGAGACTAGTTTTATCACTATGGAGATAACATTGCCTACCCGTTCTTATGATGAAATAGTGATGCATGTAAGCGATATTCAAGGTAAGTTTTGCTTTTAATGATTCTTTTATTTTGGAATTCTAAGTGAGGTATAGCAGGATACTCTTAATAAGAGTCACCTATATGAGTGTGTAGTGAGCCGCTTCCATGAGAGTTTCAAGGTTGAATTCTCTAAAACACTTTATGAATTTACCAAGATATGTTCAGGGCCAAAATGAACACAACCATAAGAACGAAATATGTTTGAAAAGGAGCTGTGTGAATTCTATTGTCTTGGTATACACAAACAGTTGAACAGTTCAAGACATCATGTTCACTAGTTAGCCAGTATATTCGATAGTCTTTCACAAAGGAAATTTCAAAGCCAAAAGCTACTTCTCCCGATATAGTAACTTTTCTTCTACTCTCTCTGTGTCTGCATCATCATTTGCATTGTGTTTTTTCCATTCATGAAGGGGATTGTTGGAAAAATAGTATGGAGTAAATAAGAAATTGACTCTTAATGTGACCACTTGAACATGATATTAAAGTGGTGAAAATCCTTGAGTCCCACATTGGAAATAATAGAGGATATGCGTTTTGGGTTGGATATTGAGTTGAGCTTTAGGCATGTGTGGACTGAGCTCACTTATCCCATTAATAATAATATTTATTATTTTATTTTTTGAGTTAGTAAGTTTGTATACGGCAGTTATCTCTGAAATAGTGTTTTTGTTTTAAGTTACGTATAATTTCATAGTCCCTCATTCATGTTTTTTTTTATTAAAAAAGAAACTCTTCCAGAGAGAATTTTTTGTGCATTCATTTGAGTCAAAGAGAGAGAAAGAGACATAAAGTGGTTCACAGAGCACGGACCTTGTGTGCTTTTTTTCCGTGCTGTAGATCATTTTATCTTGGGAGGCAGATGTTCGTGAGTCTCAAAGTACCACAGATTGTGTGAGGGGCGAAATTTGCTTTAAGGAGGTTGCGTTAAATACAAGACTTGATTTGAATAATTCATCCTTCACACATTTGGTCTGTGAGTTTTTAATTATTTGCAAATTTCTTCTTATATATTATATTTTGCTTTTGCCTACCATATCTATTTGTATTATTGCTTAAATTTAGATCTGTATGTTGTTCATTTTGCTTAATTACAAAGTAAATTATTGAAATATATCCATCAAATTGTTTACTAGATTCCAAATACGGGGTGGAGAATGCAGTAAATGCAATTGCGACCAAGAAAGTGAGGCAATCAAGTCAAGTTTTAAGGTAGATAGGAGCTATAAATGCAGAAAATGCCTAAAAGGGTAGAATAAGTATGTGTGTGGAGTAAATGAAGACTCTTGCACTATGCCATCTACTTTACTTGTTATCACACAAGCTGATACATTGGCCGCAAATCGATCTCTTTGAGTACTCTAAGACTTCTTAAAGATTTCACGTCTCCTTTATGGTTTTGGAGGCATGTCCAATATTTTGAAGGTGATTTTTGTGTTTGGATCTCTCAACTTCTCAAGGAAAATTAATGGTAGAGGTTTGGAAGACTAAGAAAAGGCTGTCTTTAAGTGTTTTTTTTAATGTTTTTTCGTGGCCATCTTCCTTCTCACCAACTTCGGGTTGCAAATGGGGTTTTATACAAGTTGGATTTGGGATTGAGTTGGCTACGCAAATTGCTGTATATATAAGCAAAGCTTGGAATTTCCATAATAAGATCTCTATTGAACATGTATCTAACAAGACTCTAGTAAGAGTTTCTATCTAATCTTGCAACCGAGCTTGATTCTTGCACATTAAACTGTTGGGGAAAAATCCTAATCCCCTCTATGTCTATGTGTGAATTAAAATTAATGACTACCAAGCAATTGAAATATTATGGAAACAAAAAATTTCAGCAAGTATCACATAAACACAACCACATAAGAACACCAAATCTTACGTGGAAAACCCTCAGGCGTAGAGGGAAAAATCACGTGGCAGCTCCGAAAAATATCCACTATGAAATAGAGATTACAACTATCAAGTTTATGCTAAACTTGAGTCAACAATAAATTGGATATACAACAAATAAATCTCAAGGAGTAAATACAATCTCACCACAAAGCCAGTAGCAAAATCTTCCTCTGAATACTCCAACTCTCCATGGTTGTAGCACTTAAAAACTCCATGAGAACTCCTCCAATTTATCTTTCTTGTATGTAACTTGAGCAAAGAAAAATGTCTCCTTTTTCTTTTTCACTCTCTCACACTCTCACTGTGTTTCTCTCTATCTCTTCACTAGGATTGCACCTCTCAAGCTGAAGCTCTCTCTTTTCTGTGTTTCTTGCTCACTCTGGAACTCACACAAAATGGTCGAATATTGCTCTTTGTTTTCTTCAGCTCTCCACTAGGCCGAATGGCCTTAGTTTCTTTCTTTTCTTTTTCTTCAACGTGTTCAACACACTTGCTCAGCTTTGCATCACTTCTCATTAAGAGAAGTTAGACTTCTCACAAGTCTTGGTCATTTCTCAATAAATGAGAAAGCAAGCTTTGAAGACTTTTGGAACAAGCTCATAAATGCACTTTGACAAATATGTGTGATGGAATCCAAGGGTGTCACATGCACCCAACAATCTCCCCCTCCAACACACTACGGAGTAGATCTTCAATCCAAGTCTTCAGTTAGAATTCATGCTGGCCAACCCGACACAAAGATTTAGCTTCTCTCTAGAAACAACCTTGGTCAACATGTTAGCTGGATTTTCAACTGTGTGAATCTTCTCTAATTCAAATGATTGCTGTTCAACAACTAGTCTCAACCAATTGTATCTCACCTTAATGTGCTTCGAGCATGAATGGTACATAGAATTCTTGCTCAAGTCTATAACACTTTGACTATCACAATTAACTACATACCCATCTTGCTTTAAACCCAATTCTTGGAGAAATCGTTTCAACCAAAACATCTCTTTACTTGCTTCATTAGCTGCAATATACTCAGCCTCAGTTGTAGATTAGACAACACACTTTTGCAATCTTGACTACCATGACACAGCTCCCTCTGCAAAAGTAAATAAATACCTCGATGTACATTTCCTACCATCAAGGTCCCTGCCCAATCTGCATCTACATAACCCTCCAAAACTGGTTTAGTATCACTAAAAGTCAAGCACAATTTAGAGCTACCTTTCAAGTACCTGAAAATCCACTTCACTACTTCCCAGTGATCTTTACCAGGATTAACCATGAACCTGCTGACAACACCAACTGCATGAGCAATATTTGGTTGTGTGCAAACCATAGCATACATCAAACTCCCAACTACTGAGGAATAAATAGTTGATGCTATGTTTTTTTTCTCTTCCTTGGATGAAGAACAAGATTTCTTTCTTAGCTTAAAATGAGCACCAAAAGGTGTACTGACTAGCTTGGCATGCTTCATAGTGAACCTTTCAAGAATCTGCTCAATATATTTCTCTTGTGATAACTATAGCTTTTTAGCTTTCCTGTCACGTAGAATTTGCATACCCAAAAATTTGTCTTGCAGGACCCAAGTCTTTCATATCAAATGACTTGAACAAGTCCTTCTTTAAATTTCCAATCACACTTGCATCTTGTCTTACTATCAACATATCATCTACATATAGCAGAAGAATAACAAATTTACCATTGGAAAATTTTCTGACATACACACAATGATCTGCATTTGTCCTTGTGTACCCGTGACCCACCATGAATGAGTCAAACTTCTTGTACCACTGTCTTTGAGCTTGCTTTAAGCCATACAAACTCTTCTTTAATTTGCAAATCATATGTTCTTTCTCTTTCACTTTGAATCCCTCTGGCTGATCCATGTAGATTTCTTCTTTCAAATCACCATGAAGAAAAGCAGTCTTCACATCAAGTTGCTCAAGTTCAAGATCTAAGCTAGCTACTAATCCCAGAACTACCCGAATGGAACTCATCTTGACTATTGGAGAGAATATCCATCAAAATCAATTCCTTGTTTCTGACTAAAACCCTTGACCACCAATCGAGCTTTATACTTCACTAACTTGTCACCATCTTTCTTTAGCTTGAACACCCATTTGTTTTTCAATACCTTCTTGCCTTTAGGAAGTTCCACCATGTCATAAGTCTTATTTTTGTTCAAAGAATTCATCTCTTCATGCATAGCCTTCAACCAGCTTTGCTTATCCTTATGAGACTGTACTTCCTGAAAATATTATGGCTCCCCCTCTTCAGTAATCATAGTATACTTAGAAGTGGGATATCTAGTTGAGGGACGATGCTCTCTAGTAGACCTTCTTACCTGAGGTTCTACCATCTCTAGTGGAGGAGGCTGCACCCTCTGCTCAACACCATCTGTATTTTTCATATCATCACCATCAACACCTGCTGGCTCATCAACATCAAACTCAGTTGGTTCATCACCATAATTATCATGTTGTACCTCTTCCCTATTTGTGGCATCATTTAAGGAAGAAGAGGTAGGTGTAAGATTAGGAACACCTTCAACTGTAGCTTTAGGCTTCTCAGTTTTCTCGAAGTTTGCCAAGTTTTCATTCTCATAAAAAACTACATCTCGACTTCTGATCATTTTCTTTTCTTTAGGATCCCATAACTTGTAGCCAAATTCTGTATCTCCATATCCAACAAATATACAATGAGTGGATTTGCTATCAAGCTTTGATCTTTGTTCCTTAGGCACATGTACAAATGCCTTGCACCCAAATACCTTCAAGTGAGAGTAAGAAACATCTTTTCTTGTCCATACTCTTTTTGGAATATCAAAACCCAATGAAACTGATGGAGATCTAATAATTAGGTAGCATGCAGTCACAACAGCTTCACCCCAGAATGACTTAGGCAGATTAGCCATTCTCAACATGCATCTGATCTTCTTAACAATAGTGTGGTTCATCCTTTCTGTCACACCATTTTGCTGTGGGGTACCAGGAACTGTCTTCTCATGTCTAATGTATTTCTTGGAGCAGTAACTCTTGAATTCATTAGATGTGTATTCACCTCCGTTATTACCACGGAGACACTTTAAAGGCTTTCCTTTCTCTCTTTCCACTATGACATGGAATTTCTTGAAGTGCTCAAATACCTGCTCTTTTGTTTTCAAAACATAAACCCACACTTTTCGTGAAGCATCATCAATAAATGTAACAAAATATTTATTGCCACCTAAAGTCTCAACATCAATGGGACCACATACATCAGAATAAACAAGATCTAATACATTGGGTTTTCTAGTAGAGGGTATATTAAATGAAACTCTATATTGTTTACCAAATAAACAAAAGTCACAAGAATTTAGTGACGTACCTTTGGCAAAGGGAATGAGAGACTTCTTTGTCAAAATTTGCAACCCTTTTTCACTCATGTGAGCCAGCTGCCTATGCCACAAGTTAGGCAAAGAATCCTCCTGAGCTACACTAACAACATCCTTGCACAACTTTACTTGTGTCTTGTAAAGTGTATAACAAATTTTCCCTCTAGCAAACACCAATGATCCTTTGCTAAGCCTCCATTTTCCATCACGAAAATAATTGCCATAACCTTCTTTATCAAGAACATGAGTGGAAATCAAATTTAGGCAAATATCCGGAACATGTCTCACATCCTTCAAAATCAGGGTGTATCCAGTGTTAGCCCTAACACATTTATCACCAATTCCCACAATGTCCGCATAACTAGTATTGCCCATCTTCACTCTCCCAAAGTTTCCTGCTTTGTATGAAGTGAATAACTCCTTTCTAGGAGTGACATGGTAGGAAGCAGCTGAATCAATCACCCATTCAACATAAGGATCTGAAACTGTACAACAATCATCTTGTCCTATGGCTCGGACCTCATCTTCCAACACTATAACAGCAGCAATGTTCTCATCATTCGCCTTTTTCTGATTTTTGTCCTCTTTCTGTTTGTTCTTCCAAGCCTTGCAATTTCTTTTTATGTGACCTTCTTTATCACAATAAAAGCACTTGAATTTTCCTTTCGACTCTGACCAACTTCTGGATTTACCACGCTCTTTAGAACTTCTACTCTTACTTCTCCCCCTGTTCTCTATGACAAGAGCATGTGCAATATCCTTACCCATATAATTTCTTCTAGTTTCTTCATTAAGCAAACTATCTTTAACCATGGAAAGTTGTAACACACCATTCGGAACAGTATTACTAAGTGACACTACCAAAGTCTCCCAATTGTCAGGTAAGGAACTCAGAAGCAATAAAGCTTGCAACTCATCATCTATTACTAGCTTCATTGTAACCATCTGATTAACCAAGTCTTGGAACTCACTTAGGTGCTCGGCAATGGACTTACCCTCTTTAAGCTTCAAATTCACAAGCTTTCTAGCAATAAAAGCTTTATTTTGAGCTGCCTTTCTTTCATAAAGACTCCTTAATTTTTCCCAAAGAGCCTCTGCATTTGTTTCTTGAGACACATGGTGAAAAACACTAACATCGATGCATTGCCTAATACACCTGATAGTTTTTCTATTTAATTTCTCCCAGTCTCTATCTGACATATCACTAGGCTTGGCACTATCACCCTCAATAGGGTCATGCAAATCCTTGCAATAAAGGACATCCTCCATCATCGGCTTCCATATCGAATAATTCGATGCCGAGAGTTTAACATAGTATTCATAGTCATATTCTCCATTTAATCCAACACAAGACAATCAAAACCAAGCAACCAAAAGTTCTGATACCACTTGTCGGAGAAAAATCCTAATCCCCTCTATGTCTGTGTGAAATAAAATTAATGACTACCAAGTAATAGGAATATTAAGGAAACAAAAAATTTCAGCAAGCACCACATAAACACAACCACATAAGAATACCATATCTTACGTGGAAAACCCTCAGGTGTAGAGGGAAAAATCAGGGGGCAGCTCCGAAAAATATCCACTATGAAATAGAGATTACGACTAAGAAGTTTATGCTAAACTGGAGTTAACAATAAATTGAATATACAACAAATAAATCTCAAGGAGTAAATACAATCTCACCACAAAACCAGTAGCAAAATCTTCCTCTGAATGCTCAAACTCTCTATGGTTGTAGTATTCAAAAACTCCATAAGAACTCCACCAATTTATCTTCTTTGTGTGTAACTTGAGCAAAGAAAAATGTCTCATTTTTCTTTTTCACTCTGTCACACTCTCACTGTGTTTCTCTCTATCTCTTCACTCCGACTGCACCTCTCAAACTGAAGCTCTCTCTTTTCTGTGTTTCTTGCTCACTCTGGAACTCACACAAAATGGCCGAATATTGCTCTCTGTTTTCTGCAGTTCAGCTCTCCACCAGGCCGAATGGCCTTAGTTTCTTTCTTTTCTTTTTCTTCAACGTGTTCAACACACTTGCTCAGCTTTGCATCACTTCTCATTAAGAGAAGTTAGACTTCTCACAAGTCTTGGTCATTTCTCAATAAATGAGAAAGCAAGCTTTGAAAACTTTTGGAACAAGCTCATAAATGAGCTTTGACAAATGTATGATGGAATCCAAGGGTGTCACATGCATCCAACATAAACAATTGCTTAAACCTTCCACTTTCATTACAACTATGTTCATTAAAAGTTCAAAACCAGTAAATACAATAAAAATTTTCAGAATTAGCCAATACTCATAAATCCTAACAACACATCAAATATAGTGTCGAAGGAGATTGAGGTAAGAATGACATGTAAATTATAATGACTATTAATAACTGTCTAACCTTAAAGTATAGAGAAGGTTGACATTTTCAATAAAAGAAGTCCATATTTTAATTAACTTTTGCACTTGTTTTTTTGTTACATTTCGATGCAGACAGTATCCAATCAATATTCCCTCAATGAATGTCTAAGGACCCTATTAACAAAAGCCTTTATTATAACATAATTTTCAAAAGTCAATTACTTAGAAATTCCTCACATCCCAATAATCCTTGCTACACCAGTACTGGAAAAATCAAACTGCTCAGACTTCATGACCCCTTTAACTCAATTTCCTGGATTCCAGGAAGCTCTTTCTCTTGGATTCACTGGAAGAGCTATAGTCAAGAAAACTGGCAAAGTCTGTATCCATGTAACGCCTTGGATTGTCCTCATTGATGAGTTTTGGTGACGGCTGAACCACGCTGTTGAAGGGCAGGCTATGCAATGAAGCAATGGAAATTCGAGACTTTGAAGGATTGACAAGAACCCTGTGAATTAAACTCCTGTATTTACCATTGCTAAATATCTGTTAATCATTGTAAAAGAAAGATGAAAAAAAATGTTAGATTATTCCTTGAGTTCTTGCAAAAGAGATATATATAGCTCACGAAATTCAACAAACTTTTGGCAAACCTCAAGATGGTCACCGATGTTGACAACCAAAGAATCAGGAAGTGGTTCGACTGTGACCCATCTTCCTTCATACTGAATCTGAAGACCCTGAACTTCGTCTTGGAGAAGAAGTGTGAGTAAGCCATAGTCCGAATGGGGTGGCAAGCCTAGTGTCAAATCAGGTTCAGGGCATGCTGGATAGCAATTCACCACAATGAGTTGGCTCCCATCTTTGAATTCTCGAAATTCATCATTTTCGTTCTCATTGTTAGTAATATCCATCAATCCTAGGCTCTCTAGGATGGCCTCCGTTAGCATCAGATACAAGTATTTAGTATTCTTCGAGTAGTTAAGCACTGCTTGCCTATTCAAATATTTCAAAGGTATAAACATTAATAATAAACATAATTGACTCATGCAAATAAGTAAAAAATGAATGATTTTAGCAGGTAAGCTAAAAACGAGTAACCACTTTTACTGTTCGGTTTGGGTGGGTTAATGAATTGTGTCTGGCTTTGCCTACATCTATACACCATTAATTTAATTAAGCCAGACAAAATTTGTATACAAACTGGGTTGTAGTCCATGGGTACCAACTTTCACTAAAATATTTAACATAATTACATATTTTGAAAATTTAATTGTTAATTATACGTTTTTTATATTCTTAACACATATGTCAAATTTTTTGTCAATCAAATGTTATGTATTATTCGATCTATAAACTTAATTTATTTATGCATAATTTTAGACTGTAAAAAATTGAAATTTAAATATTTAATTGATAACATAGCTATTAATTTTTGATCTTATGAAAATTTTGTATGTATCAAAAAAATAAGAAGAAAATGTAATCTAATTGTGAATTTGTCAAAATTCACATTCAATAAGTATATATTGAATGACATTGTAATTATTGATAATAACCAAGTTTGTAACCAAACTTTACTTATAAAATTATAAAAAATACTATAAAGTAATAATGTAAAATGAAAATTTATTATTATTGTTATTATTATTTTGTTGGTAAAATTTGTTACACACGTCCTATACAGGTGGAAAGACAACTAATGTGCGTGCTAGTTAGTGTTTGTCCACTTGTTCTGTACGCATTTTTTTTTTTATTAAATTCAGAAAAAAAAGTACCACAATAATGGTAGTATGGGAGAATCTAATAATTGTTACCTAGTATTAACTATTAATGGTGGGATCTAGCTCAACTGCTCAACTAAAACTTTAGGTGAAGAAGAAGAATTATTGGTGTTTGAGTTTGTGGGATGAGAGAAAGCGAAATATTATCACCTTAGGTCCACAGGAGAAGAAGGCCACAGAGGAAGAACATCGGACAAGGGCTGGCAGCTTAGCTTTAAGAAGTCTCTCCAACAAAAGATATCATCTTTATTCTGGTTGGAGCTTGTCCCATACCTCACTGGTGAACGCATATCTGTGGACATGTACTTTGATCTCTCCTCGAATGGAAGCTCAAAAAACCTTTTGCTTACATCAATAATGCTTTCAATTGCATCCTTTGGAATGTCATGGTTTACCAACTGCATCAAATCCAAGAAAAAAAAATTAACAAAAAAGAAACTCAAGGGTTGAGAAAGTTTCAATGGCATGTGATCTCAAGGCCCTAAAGATGAAGAAAACTTAATACTATATATACGTACCTGGAAGAAACCAAATTTTTCGCAGGCATTTCTGATGGAGTTGATAGCTTGTGATCTATTGGAGCCTTGCAACTTTGCAAAATCAATAATGGGTAGCTTTAGATTGGGGTTGCTAGCACTAGAATTTCCGTTCCCTGAATTGGGTTGGTCAGGGATCGGCCATATGTATTTGGTTGGAACTTTTGTTATCCCTCTCTCACATAAATGTTTCACTCCTTTTTGGAATTCGCTTTCCATTGACTCATTTTCCCCGTTGGTTTCAACTGCCAAACTCGTTCCAGCTGACATGGCCGATAGAAGGTACTGTCTTTAGAGAGACAATCTATAATGATCAAAATTTATAGTAAACTGAGAGAGAGAGAGAGAGAGAGAGAGAGAGAGAGAGAGAGAGAGAGGAATGGAGCAAAGATCCAGTGAGTAACAGCAGCAAAGATGTGAGTCAATTGCCCTTGTTCCATTGTAAGCAATAAATAATGCGACAAAAATAAGGTCTTGTTCCATTGTAAGCAATAAATAATGCAACAAAATAGTTAATATAAAATATGAAGATACATTTAATTTATATGACTTAAATTCAATAAATATGGGTTCAACTATATTATATTAACTGCTCATTTTTTTTTATCATCATTATTTAATGTAAGATTTTGCTCTCAGGTATATACCCAACACAAATCTAGTCAAATTAATCACAAGCCACGGTAAAATTTTTATATATAACGTCTCTTTCATATAAATTGGAATTAATGAGTGTGAGAGTTACCTTAGTAAGATAAATGTTATATATTCCCTCTACATCAAATACCACTTCGCGATGTCTCTCAAAAAAAAAAAAAAAAATTCCACTTCGCGATGAGGTCAAAATATTTGCACTTAGTATATTTAATAAGACAAAATTGTACAATTATTATGGTGGCAGGCTGTAATTAATATACAATAAAACTAGCTAGTGTTAGTAGTGATTGCTTTCAAAGTGAAGCTATATTAATCACTATTTACTACCTCAAATTGTAATTTACTAGAAATAATACGGAACCTCCTTTGCACCTAAATAGGACAAATTTTTCGTGGGTTGGGCAGCTTGTGGGCCATCCTAATTGGCTGCCATTCCCACCGACATTGCTATTTAAAACAATAAACAGTAAAACCCACTCATGATTTAAAACCAGGTGAAAAAGTAGCCAATTAGAGCAATTGTAAGTGGAGTTACATATTTTGGGTAAGGATTAGATTTAAGTTTAGTGTTTAGTTGCATTAGACAAACTCATTTGAATGATGTTATATGTCTATTGTTAGATAAATAACATCATCTGGATAGATCAAGTGTAACTAAACATTAGACCCAAACTAAGTTTATAACGATCATAGTACAATAAAGAATTAAATATTTTTGTACAGATTTCTAACAACTATTGTTTCAAAATTACTATTATGATAATAACAAAAATAATATATTAATTTAATTAGGATTTAAGCTAAGTGACCCTTGGCATAATTAGAGCACTTGCATTAGCTATGCTATGACAAATGCCATTTACTACACAACTTACTTTTTCTATTTTACAATTACATTTAACATTACTTCATACAAAGAATGTTCTATTTTTCCATTCAAGACATTAAAATAATATATATAATACATTAAAATAACATGAAAAAACCTCCTGCAATTTATTAAAAAAAATTACATAACAAACCCAAAGCCTACAGTACCTACCATCCCACAACCCACCATAACCACAAACTCACCACTAGCAACCATCGGACAAAATCAACCAACCACCACCGGCCACCTCAACCACAACTACCAAAGTCAACCCACAACCCACAAAAATCAAATCATCCTAAATCGCAAAACAAAATCCGAAAAAAAAAAAACACAACCAAATTAAAATAAATAAAAACTAGTAAGAGAGGCATAAGATTGACTGGTGATGGTTTCTTTTTCAGCCGTGGTTGCTTCAAACTGGAGGTGGTGGGTTCAAATCGGTGGTTGCGGCTACAAGGAAGCTTCAAACCATGGCTGAGATGGCTTCAGGCGACAGTGATGACTTCAGCCTGACACACACAGAGAGAGAGAGAGAGAGAGAGAGAGAGAGAGAGTGTGTGTGTGTGTTTGAAGGAATAAATGAAAAAGAGAGAGAGCCCACAGGGTGTAAAAAACAATACTCCCTCCCACTTTGTTTGTTCTCTATTCCATTTTGGAATGTCCCAAAATATTGTCATGTTTCTAAAAATAAAAGTTATTAGTTTACTAATGTTCCTATTATACCCCCTACTTTATTTTCAAAACTATTTGAAAAGAAAACTAACTAATATTTTAAAAAATCAATTTAATTGGGGTACCTTTTTAGATGCCTCATTAAGAATAACTCTTTTTTTAAAAAAAATTGATAAATTTATTTAAGGGTAATTTTGTAAATTTATACATTTTTATAAGGCATACAAGATAATAAATGATGTTTCCTTAAAAAGTTTGACTTTTCAAACAGGACAAACAAAGTAGGACAGAAGGAGCAAAAATTTTTCCAACATGCTATAGTGTCGTTCTATGATAGAATCAGCTTAAGAAGGATGATTTTGTTCAAGGGTTGTTTCGAGGAAACTAGCCTCCAAGGAAAGAGAATAGAGAATAGGAAGAGTAGAGGGAAATTGAGAGATTAGGAAAGAATGAATCAAGGAAAATTGGTATTAATTCTGCTTGTCCTTCTCATACACCCCTCTCTACCTTATATACAGTTTAGTACCATTCAATTTGGTAGTTACAATCATTAGTCCACCCTTAGCTGGCACATACAGCTGGCATAGAAACTAACTTCCTATAACTAACTTCCAATTAATATGCTCAGCACTAATATGCGCACACAGAAGCACAACACACACACACACACACACACACACACGCACGCACACACACACGCTACATACTTCTATCAAGTCAATACAACTCCTATCATTCTATTAATAGAATGGCATTGTAGCATGTTGGAAAAAAAATTGGCGTAAATACACTTTTAGTCCCTACATTTTGGCTTTTTTCCATTTTGATCCCTACATTTTCATTTTACCACTTTTAGTCCCTAAATCAATTAAAGCGTGACATTTAAGTTATTACCGTCATCCAACTAACAAAAAATGCTGACGTGTTTGACAGCATAGTTAAATAATAATTAAAAAAATATATTTTGGCATTAAAAAATTGCCACATCAGCATCTAAATTTTAAAAAATAATTTATTAATTTTAACTAAATAAAAAAAATTAAAAACAAAAAAAATCAAGCCCACCCGATACAAATTAAAAACACCACAATCCTAGATCACAACTCTTTGAAACTTTCATGTCTCAACTCTCTGCTTGCTTGGTGCTTGTAGGTTTTGTGGATTTTCCTTTGATTTTTTTTTTGTGGGTTTCTGTGCATATGGTGTTGCTGACTTGCCGTGGTGAGGTGGAGGGTGTGGGTTTGTGGGGATTGACGTGGTGGAGGTCTGAGTTTGTAGATCGGCGTGGTGGAGGGTGTGGGTTTGTGGTGATTGGCGTCTATGGTAGAGTTTTGGTGATGGCACAGATTAGAGTTTGGGTCGGTCGGTGATGGGTTGCATGATTGTTCGGTGGCTGGATCAGTAATGGTTAGTGGCTAGATTGAAGTTTGGTGGTGGGTTTCAGTGGCTGAGATCGGAGTTTAGTGGTGGGTTTCGGTGATGGCATATATCGGAGTTTGGTGGTAGGATTCGTTCACAGATTGGAGTTTGGTGATGAGTTTTTTTCTTAGATTGAAGAAGAATGGTGCCTGGACTAGCTAAGATTTTAAAAAAAAAAAAAAAAAATCAGATTTGGGTGGGGTAGTTTGCTCCAATGGGTTTGTGTGGGTAGTGGATGGGTTTAATGTTTTGGATTTGTGGTGGATAGTTGATGGTTTTGTGGCAGATTCCAATGGATTTGTGGTTGTGATTTGAGGGCAATCACGGGTCAACCATGGGTTATTTATTTATTTAGTTTGTTTAAAATAGTTTGTTATTGTGTTCTTTGTGTTTTTAAATTTGAGTTTGTATTTGGTTCTGGGTTTGTGTTCTTATGTTCATGTTCTTAGATCTAAATTTATGTATTTTATTGTTTTTAATTCTTTTTTTTTCTTTTTTTTTTATATAGTTAAAATTGATAAATTATTTTTAAAAAAATTAGATGCTGATGTAACATTATATATATTTTTTTATTCGCTTTGTCAGCCACGTTAGCCTTTTCCGCTAGTTGCCTGACGGAAAGGACTAAAATGAGACACGCTAATTGGTTTAGGGACTAAAAGTGGTAAAAATAAAATATAGAGACTAAAATGGATAAAAAGTCAAAATGTAAGGACTAAAAGTTCATTTACGCCAAAAAAATTTGAGATTTGGAACACCTCATAATGAAGCAAAGATTTTGGTGTTTGGTGTGCCTAATTGATGTGCATTGATAATAGCTTAATTTTGCATATTTATATCATTGTTAGAAAGCATTATCATACTTATTTTGAGGTAATTCATGCATTTTATTTTTGGTTTTGGAATAATGGTGAATAATCAATTTTGTGTTTAATCGAATCTTATTGCGTGAATTTATCTTTTGTAGGAGAATGGAATTAAATAAGTGGATTTGTGCAAAGAAGAAAGCTAATGGACTTTACTTTTACAAGGGCCATGATGAAGTTAAAGAAGACCAACCCAATTAAATTTAAGTCCAATTGGAGCAGGGAATCAAAGGAAATTTGCATTAAATCCAAGTTCAATTCGGATTAGGATTCCAGCCTGCACATCAGTTAGTATTATTGGCATAACTTTCGGCTCAAATGTCCAATCGAGATGATTCAAGTTGGTATGGAAATTTAACTTAAAGGTCTACAATTTTTTAGTTTATCAAAAGTCTGAATTCTGACGTTAAATGGGCCAAAATTATCGGTTAAGTGAAGCCTAAAAATCTGGAATTTTCCCCAAACGGGAATTCAACTTGTAATAGGATTCCTTGACTTATTTAAAGGCTCTTTAGGGCAAAATTCAAGGGAGGCGAGTGCTAGGGCTGGGGGCTGAACATAGAGAGTGCGGCTACTTCTTTGGTTTTCTTCCATGACAGTTAGTTTTATTTTATTTGTCTAGTTTAATGTTTAGTATTTTATTCTTGTGTTTTATTTTAATTACTATGAGTAGCTAAATTTATAATTATGGTTGAGGATGAAACCTTGTTAAAGATTTTTAGTAATATTTATGTTATGTGATTTGATTTTTCCCACAATAGTTGTTCTTTAATGATTTAAATTTTTTTTGCTTCATATCAATTGACTAAGATGAGATTCTAGATATGAGTTCAATCATGTTTTTCTCATGATTTAGGATTTGCCTTAATTAATTAAATGCTTGGTTTATTAATTATTGATTATAAAATTGGATATCGCTTGTGATTTATCTGTCAATGGATATAATTTATGATTTGATTTTTAGAATTGGATATATCTTGTGATTTGTTTGGTTATAGATACAATTGATGATTTGATTTTATACTTAAGAAGCGAAGAAAAACATGCTTTTGATTTTAAAAATAAGGATTTTAATGAGAATATTTTCCATGATAGCAAGATTGATTTCTAAATTATCATGTAGTAGTTGGGAAAAATTAATGATCATAAATATATGTTGATATGACTTACAAGGCGGATTCCAAAACCTTAATTCCTTTCCCTTGTTTGTTTATATCTTTTTATTGCTTTATATCTTTTGCTTAGTTTATTTAATTTCAAAACAACCAATTTTTATTAAACTAAATTAGGATTAATTTAGTTAAGATTTGATTAATTTTCTTAAGTTCATTCAAGTCCCTGTGGGTTCGACCTCGTTCTTGTCAAACTATACTTCGGTATGTTTCATACACTTGCGAGTATTTTAAAATTTCACAACACTAATGCAAAAAATTTGGCATTTGGCACACCTGATGCCGATGATCTTATGCACATATTGGACATTAAAGATTTAGCTTCCCTACTTCCAGTTTTTTTGTTTTTTGTTTTAAATACTTTTTATCTAACATTTTACTAAATTAACAATAAAATTATACTTTTCAAAATAAATTAATTTTTTTATACTTTTCTCTCACATTTAACAATAAGTTACCAAAAATTATAATATGCCAAACTCAATAAGATGTTATAATTGTGCTTAATTGAATTATAAAAAAAGAAGGTAAATTGCAAATTACACCCCTAAAGTTTGGGGGTGATTGGATTTTATACCCTGAAGTTTTATAATTTGAATTTTACCCCCTGAAGTTTGGAGTATTTGGATTTTACACCCTGACGTTTTAGAACTTGGATTTTACTCCCTAAAGTTTAAGGTTGTTTGGATTTTAAACCCCCAAATTCTAAAACTTTAGGGTGTAAAATCCAAACACTCCAAAACTTTAGAGAGTAAAATCCAAACACTTTCAAAATATAGGGGGTAAAATCTAAATTTTGAAACGTCAGAGTGTAAAATTCAAACATCACCAAACTTCACGGGGTAAAATCCTAATTTTGAAACTTCAAGGTATACAATCTAATCACCCCCAAACTTTAGGGGTGTAATTTGCAATTTACCACAAAAAAAAAAAAACACAAGAGTAATAGAAGAAGACCTTTTAGTTGTTGATAGGAGTAAAAAGAAGACTTAAGTGTTCATTTGCCAACTGATTAAAATATAGCATTTTGCTTAAATTATTCACTGTTTGCAGGTCTCACACTATTTTTTTTCAACTTTATTTAAAATAATCTAACATTTTCATTTATAAAAATAAGCTAGCTTTTTTATTTTTATCCCACATTATGCAAATAAGCTATAGAAAATAAGCAATTCTCAAATAGATAAATCTTTGCATGGGAGAAGGGAAGGGGTAGTTGGGAAATAAACCAAAAATGGAAGAAAAGAATAACTGAATTTTTTCTTCCTTGCTAAAAAGAGTAGTTAATGTCGTCTTTTGATATTTTGTTTCTTTTTTTCTTTGGTGAGTTTTGAATTTAGAATCTTCAGATCGTAGGAAGAAGATGCCTTCTCCATATTTCCCCCACCCTCCCCACCTTTTTCGGACTTATTGTTTTCATATGAATTTGAATCTAATTATTTGGGTTTATGTTGATTCATTATTGAGCTTTAATATGAAAAAAGTGTTGGCAGATTGATAAGTAGAAGAACAATAATACTGGCCGGAATATTATTATTGGCCAAAATAACTGAAAAATCCCGATATAATTGATAAAGTTGTATAGATAGGTGTATTTGTACCAGCTCAGTGAGCGATACGAAAATACCAATCATTATAGTACATAATACATATTGACAACTTTAGAGCGAACATAAAAGCTAGGCTAAAATATTGTTTTCATTTGTCAACTTTATTAAAAATTTCATTTTTATCCTCAAACTTTAAAAGTTTTGTTTTTCGTTCTTAAACTTTTGCAAACGTTTTACTTTATGTCCTCTCCTTAGTCATTCTCCCCTTCACATAAATTTGAGATTTGCCCATAGAGGGTGAAAGGGTTTGGATAAAGGCAATCCTAGCTTTAACGCTTTAAAAAGACTTTGCATGCCAGCGAGTCTCTGTTAGACATAGTAACTATGCTATGATTAATCCAATCTCAACTAAATCTAGCTGCTTAACTAATCTAACCATTGGAATAGCTAAGTAATGGCAATCAAACACCCAGAGTTGTCAAGTTAACGAGTGGCAAGTGCACTCCAAACTCAATCTGACTCAACTTGTGAACACCCCTAGATAGCATGATAAATTTTAGCATGCATGCAAATGAATCACATGACCTATAGTTTGCCGAAAAATGAATGTTGATTATCCATCAATTTAGATTTCATCATCTCACATGGACTAGCCTATTGTTCTTTGATTCTAGATTTTTTCATGAATGATTTCTTTGTTTTCATTTTATTTTATGCTTTTATGCTTAATTTAAATGAGATTTTCAGATAAATTGCATGGTTCATGACATGAAAGGCTGTTAATTCCTATATATAAGACCAACTTAGGCTGGGGATAGGTGCCCAACACATTTTCATCTTGTAACATAACTTTTCATCAAGGGTTCATAACATAAAAGGCCGTTAATTCCTATATATCAAGGTTTAATATCAAGCTCTTCATGTTATTTCATTTTTAAAATGTTACTAAGAGTCATGGGCTCATGGCAATGTAATTTTTCATGTTTATAACTAGGAGAAGAAACATTATAATTTTTTTATTATTTAATTACCTTATAATTTGAATTAAATTTTTATGAAATAAAGATATATTTAGTTTTTTTTTTTCCTTAAATAAAGAAGTAGCCACTGCAATATTGTAAAACTATCGATTTAGAGGGTAAAATATAATTTTTTTTTTTTTTGGTTAAAAAAATATTATTAGTTAAGTCATCACTTTTTGAGACTCATTTGAGTCCCTCGAGTCGTTATTCTTACAAAAAGCACTTTGAAAAAACCTAGTTTAAGTTTTTATCTAGCCTTGTGATCTGTAGGTGGTTTGATCACCTTCGCTCAAACCACCCTAAAAAAAGATGAGATTTTAACTATATATGAATGGAGATATATAAGGGGATGTGATGACTACCCTAATATGTGAGGTCAAAGAATTGGTGGTGATGAAAGCTGATTGTATTTTCATTATTTCTATTTTTTTCATTTGGATGACTTGATTAAGATTGTGACTAGTACCAGTAGATTCTCAATCATGAACATAAAATCATATGCTTTTATTATACCATAATATTCAAAAGTCAATTATCTAGAAATTCCTCACTTCCTAATAATCTTTGCTACACACCGGTCGGTGCTGGAAAAATCAAACTGCGTAGACTTCTTGTCCCCCCTCAAGTCAGTTTCCTGGACTCCAGGAAACTCTTTTTCTTGGGTTCACAGGAAGAATTATAGCCAAGAAAACTGGCAAAGTCTGTATCCTTGTAATGCCTTGGATTGTCTTCATCGATGAGTTTCGGTGACGGCTGAACCACGTTGTTGAATGGCAGGCTATGCAATGAAGCAATGGAAATTCGTGACTTTGAAGGATTGACAAGAACCCTATGAAGTACACTCTTGTATATTCCATTGCTAAATATCTGTCAAAAAATGTAAAAAAGAAAAGAAAAAGAAAAGATGAAGATTGATTAGCTGCCTAAAGAAAAATACTAAAATCCTAAACTATTTTACAAATTTTTTTACAAACTACTTATATGGTGAATGGTTATAAGTAAGTAAAAAAGTTATTATTATTCCTTAAAAGTTTATGTAAAAGATATATAGATCATGAAATTCCTTACTGAATTTCAAAATTAAAAAAAAAAAAAAAAATTCCTACACGGATTTGAATAATTTGATTAATAATTACCAACCTCAAGATGGTCACCGATGTTAACAACCAATGAGTCAGGAAGTGGTTCGACTGTCACCCATCTTCCTTCATGTTGTATTTGAAGACCCTCAACTTCATCTTGGAGAAGAAGTGTGAGTAGGCCATAGTCCGAATGGGGTGGCATACCTAGTGTCAAATCAGGTTCAGGGCACGCTGGATAGCAATTTATCACAATGAGTTGGCTTCCATCTTTGAATTCTTCTAATTCATCATTTTCTTTCTCATTGTTACTAGTATCCACCAATCCTAGGCTCTCCAGGATGGCCTCCGTTAGCATTTGATACAAGAATTTAGTATTGTTCGAGTAGTTAATCACAGCTTGCCTATTCAAATATTTAAAAGGTATATATGTTAATAATTAATAAACACAATTGACTTTTGCAATTAGCAAATAAAATAAGTACCTAAGCTAGTAACCAACTGGTGCATGTATTTGTGGATGAAAGCAAATAAGAGTACAATTATGATGATCACCTAAGGTCCATAGGAGAAGAGGGCCAAAGAGGGAGAACATCAGACAAGTGATGGCAGCTTAGCTTTAAGAAGTCTCTCCAGCAAAAGACAGCATCTTTATTCTGGTTGAAGCTTGTCCCATACCTGACTGCTGAATTCATATCAGTTGACATGTACTTTGATCTCTCCTCAAAAGGAAGCTCAAAGAACCTTTTACTTACATCAACTATGTTTTCAATCACATCCCTTGGAATGTCATGGTTTACCAACTGCATCAAATCGAATAAGAAGTTAAAGAAAAGCCTATTTCATTGTGTCATGCATGCATCTCAAGGCCTTGAAGATATATTTGAGGAAAACTTAAAGACTATACCTGGAAGAAACCAAATTCTTCGCAAGCCTTTCTGAGAGAGTTGACAGCATGGGATCTATTTGAGCCTTGCAACTTTGCAAAATCTATAACTGGTAACTTTAGATCGGAGTTACTAGCACTAGAAATTCCTTTCCCTGAATTGGGTTGGTCAAGGACTGGCAATATGTACTTGCTTGGAACACTGTTTATTCCTCTCTCACATAAATGTTTCACTCCTTTTTGGAATTCGCTTTCTATTGACTCATTTTCTATGTTGGATTCACATGCCAAACTCATTCCTGGTGACATGGCTGATTGAAGCTACTATATATCTTTAAAGAGAAAATTTGTAATGATCAAAATTTTAAGAAAATCTAGGTGCTTGTAGAGTTTAAATCATTTCAAGAAATAAATGACTTACTAGAATATACTAATTTGGAAACCACAAAATATAAAGCTTGGGATCACAAAGTAACTACTTTGAGAGAGAGAGAGGAATGGAGCAAGAAGAAATTGAGAGGTGGTGCACTTATATATGAGAGAAAACAAAGGAGCAGCCGTACGTGGAAAAGATTTGGTGAACCGGTTTTATTGCTTGAACTGGTTTTGAGATTGAGATGAAGTCAACGGACTTGTAACAATGTTAAAGAATACAGTTTGACCAAGTTTAATCAAACCACGAGGCTGCGATGAGGACGAAGTATTTCCATGGGCCGCCGTACATCCAGAACGTTTCAACTTTCAACCATTTGCAGCTTTCTTTGGAAGAGAAAATCAATGACTATAAGTTTGTCACAATTTTGATATAGTAGACTTTGAATAGTACAAGCAATACAATGACGAAAGCGGGGACGGACTTGGATTTCAAGCTGGGCTTGGAGATAAGCGGAAAAAAAAAATTTCATATACGCATACATATAGTATTAATAAACTATCAATCCAGACAAATATTCAAAAATCATTGTTTCTTAATATATTAAGATACAATTATCTATCAACAAAAACAAAAGATACGAAAAACTATTATTTCTTAATATAATGATCTATGAAAAGGGAACTCGACGCTCTTTCAAATCTTCAAAATCATCCACGATTGAATTCAAACTAAATGTTGAAGCTATATCCTTTTCAATGTATAACATCAAAGAGTCCGTCAAAAAATCATTTTCCATTTTACTTTGAAAGTTAGTTTTGACAACTTTCATAGTTGAAAATGCTCGCTCTGTAGTAGCAGTATAGACTGGAAGAGTAAGCACAATATGAGGAATCGAAGAAAAGGAAGGATGGAACAAATGGCAGTCAAGCTAGATATTAGCAAGGCCTACAACCGAGTAGAGTGGGGCTTTCTACGTCAGATAATGCTAAAGTTTTTGATCCCAAGTGGGTCCAATTGGCCATGGAGACAATTAGAACAACCTCATATTCGGTCCTAATCAATGGGGAGCCACATGGATTCATTAAACCAACAAGAGGATTAAAGCAGGGGGACCCACTTTCCCCATACTTGTTCTTGTTTTGTGCTGAAGGCTTGTCTGCCATGCTGAGAAAAGCAGAAGAGAGCCACACTTTGAGGGGCATAAAATCTAGCAAACATGGGGTGTGTATCTCTCACCTTTTGTTTGCGGATGATAGCCTCATATTTTGACGAGCCATTGTGGAGGAGTGTCAAAGGTTACTAGATCTATTGTGGACTTATGAAGCTGCATCTGGTCAATCTATCAACAAACAAAAAACATCTCTATTCTTCAGCACTAACACCAAACTGGAGGTGAGAAGGGCTATACAACAAAAGATGGGGGCAAGGGTGATGGCGAATTGTGAAAAATATTTGGGACTACCTATGGTGTGTGGAAAATCAAAGGTTAATACCTTTAAGGAGCTTCAAAAAAGAATCACTAAAAGGGTGATGGGGTGGAAGGAAAAGCTTATATCTAAGGTAGGTAGGGAGATTCTGATTAAGACGGTTGCCCAAGCTATACCCACCTACTCCATGTGTTTATTCAAACTGCCTAATGCCATTTGTGACAAAATCAACTCCCTCCTATCTAATTACTGGTGGGGCCAAACCATTGGATTAATTGGAAAAAAATTGTGTAAAGATAAGAAGATGGGAGGCATGGGATTCCGAGGTATATCGGCTTTTAATTTGGCAATGCTGGCTAAGCAAGCATGGAGGCTTATTCATAATGAACAATCACTGTTCTATAGGGTGTACAAAGGGAGGTATTTTCCTAACTGTAGCTTTTTGATGGCAGAGTTGGGCTCTAATTCGTCAATTGTGTGGAGATCACTGTTGGCTGCAAGAGAGGTGATAAGGGAAGGGTCCATGTGGCAGATTGGAGATGGGAGAAGAATTGGGCTTACCACTCATAAATGGCTCCCAAATGCACTAGCATTCTTACATGAGCCCAATAAGGGGATGAAGGTGTGCGAGTTGATAGACCATAGCTCACGGCAGTAGGATAGGGGTAAACTGCCAGCAACATTCACCCCAAGAACTTGCAAGCAAATCTTATCTCTCCCCCTCAACCATCTGCATTCCCAAGACAAACTGGTATGGATTGAAAACCAAGCAAAAATCTTCTCTATGAAAACTGCGTACAGAGTAGCTCTGAGACTGAAATTCGTTGCCTTGGCTGAACACTCCTCGGTTCGGGCACACGTAGTTACCTGGGGAAAGATTTGGAAGCTTAATGTACCTTCTAAGGTGTGTACATTTATGTGGAGGGCATGCTCAAATTGTCTACCAACTAGGGACAATTTGTACCGTAGAAAGGCCCAAGTTGAGGCAACGTGCGAGCTCTGCTGCCAGGAACCTAAAACCATTGCTCACATACTCTAGAAGTGCCCGTTCGCAAGAAATGTATGGGTGCTGGTCAGAGGGCACGTACAAAAATGCAGCAACGACGTGGTGGATTTTTTCCTGCTATTCAAACACATGCAGGAAACGTTGGAGCCACCAGAACTGGACAAGTGGGCAATCACAACGTGGAGTATCTGGAATGAACGAAATAGTTACTACTTCAAGCATGTTCAGTCACAGCCATGGTGGATCATGGAAAGTGCAGTAGGATTTTTGAATAAGTACCAAGCCCTTGTGGCAGCATAGCAGATAGGATGTTAGAGCTAGTCTTTGTATTTGCTTGTTATTGGATAGACTTTGTATTTTAGTCCATCTGGGGTCTAACTAAGGTGTAGTTGCAACGCCCCCCTCCCCCCCCAAATGCTATTCCTTCGGTTTGGCCATACGTGTAAACAACAAAGTTATTTTAATACAATTCTAACCTTTTGCTTAATAAAAAAACAAGTTTGTAGGGTTCTGAATTTCTAGTTCTCACTAACCATTGACACAACTCAGATAAACTTTTCAATTTTTTGAACTCTAGATCCTGGACAACATTATGCTCAAAATGGTAAAGCTCCTTCTCCAACACTTGTTTGTCATAATCTGTGAAATCTTGTGGATAGAAATTCTTTACCAACAAACAAAGATCACTACTTCTGAAAGATTATAATGTCTCTCGAGGTTCTAAAGTTGAGCTAAGCCTAGGTAACTCCATTGCATCTTCATTAAACCGATGATTTAGTTCCTGTAGTTGAGAATCTATTGCAGCATAAAAAAATATTTACTTGATAATGATGCTCAATTGTAATGCTATCTTGCTGATTACGAGCTCGACCTCACCTCACAACATAACAAGCATTCATATCTAGGATATCAATGCAATGCTTTTCACAAAATGATATCACAGTGGTGAGTAAGCCATCCCATCCATCATCTCTAAATTTTTAGATAAGTGCTTTAGTAGATGAAACTAAGTGCATGACATTTAAAATGTCTTGAGATTGGCTTTGCAAAGCTTGACAAAGTTTATCAGTGATCTCCATAGTTTCCTTCTCAAGATGCAAGATGAAGACAAATTAAAATGAAGTTAAACCATCATAAGTTGACTCTCCTTCTGCCCAATGTTCTCCATCAATTGCATCATCAATTATATTTAGTAAAACTTCAACAATTGAAGTAAACATCCTTAATAAGCTAGAAACTGATCTAAAATGTGAACTCCAACGTGTTTCTACAGGTCGTTGTAAAGTACCAATTTGATTAAGTCCACTTCCAGTCTCAAACTCTTCAAGATCAATTGAATGTGCTATTTCATTAGCATTGGCAACTTTCAATTGCTAATTATGCTTGCATGAAGGAATAACAATTTTGATCAGAAAAAGCAATTTAAGAAAAAACCCACTAATGGGGGCAACTTGTTTTGATGCTTTTACTAATGCCAATTGTAAGCGATGTGCAAAACAATGGATGTAGTATGCATATGGGCAATCATTCAAAATCAAAGTTTGTAATTCATTTCACATACCTCGCATGTTGCTTGCTCCATCATATCCTTGCCCATGAATATTTTGTATCCCTAAGCAATGTTGAGATAACAAAGAATATATCCTCTTCTTTAGAGTCAAAGCCGCAGTGTCAAAAACATGAATAAGCCCAAAAAAACATTCTTTCACAAAGCCTTCTGCATCAACATATCTAAAAACCACAACCATTTGTTCTTTCATGGACTCATCATGAGTTTCATCAACTATTATGCAAAACTTTGCATCGCCAATTTCTTCCCGAATGGCCTTCTTCACTTTGGCTGAGAAAACATGTAGAATTTCCTTTTGAATCCTAGGTGAAGTGTAGGTTTTTTGGGAGCTTTTTCTATTATTTCAACAACCTTCTCAATCCAAAAAGTCACAATACCCAATGATTCAAGAAAGTTCCCATGATTTAATGAACTAAAACTTTCATCTCAACCTCTAAAAGCTATAGCTTGAAAGGCAAGATATCGGACAATAAAAACTGAGGCCTTCAGTTGCTACCGATTATTTGCAATTTGTTCAGTAGTGAAATGATCAACTACCCTTTGTAAATGCTGCCATTGGTTCATCAAATCCTTACACATTTGCTCGGAAACTCTATGAGTTGAGTTAGGATCTTTTCCTATATGACCTTGAAAATAACAATTTTGCCCCCAACTTTTATCCAATTTCTAAATCCACCAATAGTGAAAGTATTTTGTCCCATAACCCCATTTGGATTATGAAAGAAAAAGCAGAGTAGACAATAAGCTACATCTGTCGTAGGAGAATATTCAAGCCATGTTTTATTATATTCAAACCAAGAAGCTTGAAAGCTACGATTGTGCTTTCTACTTTTTTTGTATGTCTTTAGAGGAGGTTGGTGCGGACCATTTTTAATGTAAGCCCGTCGAATTTTATCACGTTGATTAACATGATATTCCCATATTTGTTTGCGTGTTCCGGGATCATAATCCAAAGAATCAAGATCAACTCTTTGAAATTGTGTTTGAGAGATTGGAACATCAACATTTTCCGGAATTGGGGAATGCATATTTTCTAGAATTGGAATAGCAACATTAGTTGTTGGCAATCCCACGTTGACTTTGGAAGAATTTGAATCTTTTTTTGAAAAAATCAAGCATTGTAGTTGATTTTTTAATGATCTGCAAATAAAATAAGAATCACATATATTAAATTTGTGTGATAATTTTCTATATTATATGATTTGTTTTTTTCTTTTTGTATTTGGTTTGCCTTTATTTATCTTTGTCTTTGTGTTGTCTCCATCTTTTTGATATTGACCGACTAACCCAATCCCACTACGGTACTACCGACACTACAAATTTATTCTACACTACTAACAAAAACTTTTCTTAACCTTACTTTTTCTTTTCTTTTTTGTCACTTGTTCCTATTATGCCCAACTACCAGTCAACAAAGAACAAGCAAGCAGTCAAACAAATATTCTCTAATATGAGTAATCTCTACAAACTCTACTCTCTCTCTCTCTCTCTCTCTCTCTCTCTCTCTCTCTCTCTCTCTATATATATATATATATATATAATACAAGAGAGAGATTCACAAACACACACAAAGTGACAGAGATTCACAAAGCCAAAAAAAAAAAAACACCACGGGCCGCAGGATAGATTCAATTCACATTTCACAATCACCAACATCAGTAATAAGTTCATCACTCTCACTCATCAGTCATCAGTAAAAACACAAACACTCCACAAGCACAAACATTTTATTAGGTTTTGAAGGAAACTGGGAAAGGATCATAGATTAAATACCTGTGAAGGCTCGAGCAACTGGCGGCAGCAGTAAGATAGGGCTCGCATGGGCTGTGGCGACAGCTGAGACTCTTGCCGTGTCGCGTAATGATGGCGGCGTCGGCCTGGGTACTACCATACTGGGTAGACTCTCATGTCGGCGTGATGATGATGGCGGGGCAGCATTGCGTTGGTGTCTAGGTAGTGGGTAGTCTCTATCTCTCTGTCTCGCCCAGGGATGGACCCAGGTAGGGGCCTAAGGGGGCCTGGGAATTTTCAAAAAAAAAAAAGCTTGGGTCCCCCTTAGTTTTTAGCCTAGGCCACCCTCCCAAAAATCCTGAATTCCATGCCCAGCCGGCCAGCCCAAGAGGCAAGAGCCCATGACCCATGTAAAAAAAGAAAAAGAAAAAAGAAAAAACTCAGCAGTAAACCTAACGGAGAAAGTGAAAGGCGAAGGAAAAAGAAGAAGAAAGGAAACAGAGAGATAGTGAGGCGAGACAGAGAGATAGAGAGGCAAGACAAAGAGATAGAGACTACCCACTACCCAGACATCGACGGAATGCCGCACAGCCATCATCATCACGCCGAAGCCGACGCCGATGCGAGAGTCTACCCAGTACGGTAGTACCCACGCCGATACTGCCATCATCACGCGAGACAGCGAGAGTCTCAGCTGTCGCTGCCGCCCATGCGAGCCCCATCTTGCCGCCACCGCCGGTTGCTTGATGGGCCTCACTATCTCTTTGTTTCCTTTCTTCTTCTTTTTTCCTTCGTCTTTCACTTTCTCCGTTAGGTTTACTGCTAAGTTTTTTTTTTTAGTTTTTTTTTATTATTATTTACATGGGTCATGCGCTCTTGCCTCTTGGGCTGGCCGGCTGGCTTGGAATTTAGGATTTTTGGGAGGGGGCCCAAGCCTATATATATATATATATATATATATATATATATATATATATATATATATATATATATATATATTTTTTTTTTTTTTTTTTTTTTTTTTTTTTTTTTTTTGAAAAATTTAACCTGCTAAATTTTTTTTTGGGCCCAGGGGGGGCCTAGGCCCCCTTAGGGGGACCTAGGTCCGTCCCTAGATGAAAACCTTGGCTTTAGCGGTGACCAAGGTAGAGTCACTCACCCATGCATAATGAGATGAAAATAAATTAAAAGAAATTTTGATTTTACCCTATTATAATTTACCTGAAAAAAAAAAAACCAAAGTTCCTATCAATAAAATTTTCACTAAACAAAGGCTAATTTGTGATGATGTCATATCTATTTAAAATACTAATGATATATAATATTTATAAAAATAACAAAATTGTTTAAAAAATCTAAAAAATTAGATAACTTTTAGATATACTTTCACAATTTTTATAAAACATTGGGAAATAATAATAAATCATAAACAATAGTATGACAACTAATTAAAAAAAATAAACAAGTATAAACTACCCTAAGCTATACTCCATATTACACTTTGCACCCCAAAATTTTAGAATACATGTTTTGCACCTTGAACTATGACCCTTATTACACTTTGCACCCAAATTTTAAGTTTATGGTGCAAAATGTAATCAGAAATATAGTTTTGAGTGGTAAAGTATAATTTATCATTTGTTTTTAAAAAATTGAGAAGAATGACAATTAGGTCTTTTCAAGTAGTACCATATTTTTCCATCCATGTTAACCGCAAACTTGACTCTAGGTGCAAAGTGTAGTAAGAGTCATAGTTAAGGTGCAAAACGTGTGTTCAAAAATTTTATTTTATCCTATTTGTAATTTACCTTAAAAGCACCAAACTTCCTATCAACAAATTTTTTATTAAACAAAAGGCTAATATGTGATGATGTTATAACTATTTAAAATACTAATGATATATAATATTTTATAAAAATAAAAAAAAAAATTTATAAAACAAATGGAACATAATAAGCCATAAATTATAGTCATTAACAAGTATAAAAATAAATAAAATCATAAAATCAATGATAGAGATAGATATCCTTAAACTAGCTAGGCATACTACTTTGTAACCAAAAGACACTTCCTATCACAATCCAGAATGTTTTTATTAAAAAGTCATAACCCTTCGGATTAGAAATACCAAAAGGTGCCTATTGAAAATTCATAACCCTTTGTATTGGATAAGGTACCTATTGAATTGTTATAACCCTTCATATTGGACATACCAAATGTACCTATTGAAATGTCATAACCTTTCATATTGGGTATATATAAACGGTGTATATTGAATAAAAATATGCCTATTGAACAAAAATGTGTTTATTGAATGAAAATGTGCGTATCAAATAGTCGTAATCCTTTGGGTATAAATAGTGGTTCATATTCATTTTGGGACCTATTTTTCTCTCTTTTGACTTTCTTAGAAATATAAGAAATCTTGTGAGTTTTCTTTTAAATTATTATTTGTAAAACCCAATAACTTGGATGTAACTTGAGGACAAATTTGTAATAACCCTTTAACAATTCTTGTGTGGGGGCAAATATTGTCTAAGAATAGTATTCAATTATGCCTCTAAGTCAATCAATTTTTTTTTTTTTTTCTATATTGGATCATTTTGTTTTTTCATTATTACTTCCAAGATTCCCAACAACACGTGGCACGCGAGTCAAGACATCCAATTGGTCATATTCGTTGAGAGTTGATTAAAAATAAGTTTGTTGGAATTTTTCAAACTTGCAAGAAATTTTCCTAACGGGTAGGTCCAATAGTAGTTCAAATTAATAATTCATGTCATTGTTTCAATTTATTCAACGGCAAGAGACTTTATTAGTTGAGCTTAGAATATATATTTGTTTTCTTTCCTAATTTATCTTTATTTTTGTTATGGTAGGTGATATTTTATTATTATTTTTAAAAAGTGTAAGGAGATTATGGCAAACGTCTACCATATGTCCTTATTTCGTCACCAAAGACATATGGTGACAAAACCACATTCGTCCCCTAAGCCCCATCACAGAATGTCTTGGTGATGAATATTCTTCGTCACCAATAAAAATATGATAGGTGATGAAATATTTTTATCACTATGGGTGCATGAGGACCGAAGATGAAGTTGAAGAGTTCCACTATTGGTGTGGGGATGTCATGGGCTAGAGAAGGAAAGTCGCCTGAGGAAAGGAAGAGATGAGACAAAGGATTCTGAGGTGTTCCAGGTGGGAAGAAAGGTCTGAAAAGAGAGAATCAGTGATAATAGGGGAAGTTTTCAGTTTGTAGTAGCTTGTTGCCTCCGCATTAAATGATAGGTAACAGCTTTATTAGCTACATTGATTAGGAAGTGACCTGAATAGTGTAAGTCAAAGCTAAGCAGACTACTTCTATCACCTTCTTCAGACGTAATAAGGGACAAGTGTCAGGAGGAGAGATTGATGATGAAAAGATGGAAGGTCAAGATGTGAAAAATGGGGGAGGATATAAGAGCAAGAGGGTTTTCAGAGAAAAAGGGGGGCAGACACAAGTATTAAGAAATATAAAAGAAACAAGAAGAACACTGAGAGCACAGAGTGAATAGTACTATTCTTAACTTTGGCTTCCTCGAGCTAGCTTGTATAGTGATATTAACTCATCTATTCAATAATATCAGCCCTTTCTTCCTTATTTTCTTCCTCAGGCAGAACTCTCTCTTGTTGTTTGTTTTCCTATCTTACAAATTTATTGTTTTGGGCTGAGGTTGAACTGTACAACTCACTGTTCTAAGTGGGCTTGGGCCGCTAGATAACTTGGTCCTTACAATTGGTGCCGTCTGTAGGAAACATCAAGGTGTCATGGATTTTTCCTGAGTAGTTATGGCTGATATAGGCCAGGATAGGGAAGAATCTGTTGGCTCGCAAAGGGAAAACTAGTTTGTTAACCTAGAGTGAATGAGAGATAGGCAGCGTACCCCAAGTGTTAAGGTGGAGTCCTGCCACACTGATCACACTGAGTGGAGTCACTCAAGGACTAGAAGTCATGTTTCCCATGATTGGGAGAAACGTAAGTTGCAATTGAAAATAGATCACTTGCGTAAGAAATCAAAGCTTAGGAAACGTGACAGAAGGAGTCCATCTCCCCTATTAAGTGATGGTTTAAGTGATAGCAAGGATTTCTCACATCGTCATAGATCTGAAACTCCATCTAGTGAATCCTATTCCACTTCTTCACACCAAGACAGGTTGGAAAAAAGTGGTAACAAGCGTGAGAAGGGGTCTTCACACCATGGCATGGGGAACGATGCGATGAGTAAAGCCAAGCTCTATTATTGGTTTTCTCAGCCAACGTTCACCATTTACAATGGAAGGACTGACCCTGTGGAGCACATCAGCCACTTTAATTAGAAGATGGCAGTTCACTCTGGCAATGAAGCTCTAATGTGCAAAGTTTTCACTTCTAGCCTTGGGTAGTTGCAATGTGTTGGTTTGATGCCTTAGAGGAAGGGTCAATAGGGTCCTTTGAGGGGCTGACAAGGGAATTCGGGGCTAGATTCATAACATGCAGTAGAGTCCCAAAGCCAGTAGATTCTTTACTGTCTATGGCGATGAAAGAGGGAGAGACACTTAAGACTTACCTGGATAGGTTTTGGAAAACCTATAATGATATAAATGGGGACTTTGAGGACGTGGTTGTGAGAACCTTTAAGGTTGGGCTCCCTACTGAGCATGAATTGAGAATGTCGTTGACAATGAAGTCCGCTTTAAACATGTGCCAACTTATGGATCGCATAGATAAGTATAAGCGGGTTTAAGAGGACCAGATGCAGGGTAAAAGCAAAGCTAAGATTCTCCCAGACAAGAGGGATCCTCGGGGAGGAGGATATTAGGGTAATCATCCTAGGAGGGATTTCCCTAGTCAGACGTCATTCACGGGGGCTCAATTGGTCAATTCGTTGTTTAAAGAGCTAGTGTATTAGATACTGGGCAAAATAAAGAATGAGCCATACTTTAAGTGGCTTACTAAGATGGTTGGGGACTCATCCAGAAGAAACCAAAGCCTCTATTGCCACTACAATTAGGATAAGGGACATACTACGAAGGACTGTAGGACCTTGCGTGATCACCTGAACTAGTTAGTGAAGGCAGGGATGCTCAATCAGTTCTTACATCAGCCCATGGGGCAGTTTGGGCATTCAGGAGTTGAGTTACATAGGAATAGTGTTCCTTGGCTAGCATTGGGCACTATTAACGTGATCTTTGCCAAGCCAAGAGGTGATGTTGGGGCTTGTTCCAGGGTCATGTCCGTGGGTGGGGGCCTTGACTTAGAGGCTAGGGATTAGGCTCCTAAAAGAGCTAGGGTGATGACCACCCTTACCTTGGGTTTTTTCGAGGAGGATAAGGAGGGAACATTCCAACCACATGATGATGCTTTAGTGGTTACCATTAGGATCGACAGATATGCTGTAAAGAGGGTCCTAGTTGATTAAGGAAGTGAAGTGGAGATCTTGTACCCTAATTTGAACAAGGGGTCAAACTTGAAGCCGAAGACTTGGAAAGGTATGATTCACCATTGGTGGGTTTTGATGGGAAGATGGTGATCTCCCGAGGAATGATAAGGTTACCCGTATAGGCTAGGGATAAGGAGGTGCAGGTCAACTTTATTGTTGTAGAGGCTTATTCCCCCTATATAGCTATCTTGGCCAGACCTTGGCTTCATGCTATGGGTGCCGTCTCTTCAACCTTGCATTTGAAAGTTAAGTATCCTACTCATGGGAGAGTGGGAGAGCTAGTTGGTAGCCAGGCAATGGCTAGGCAGTGTTTGGTATCGGCAATTACACGGCCTCCCGTAAATCTCATTGCAGGGGCAAGGGAGATAACTCCGTAGAAGCTAAAGGGCCTTGTAGAGGGACATGAGGTTGGGGCAGGTAGGGAGTCATCTGTGGACCTGGAGAGAGTGGTAGTAGAGAAGGATGAGGAAAGGTATTTTCAAGTTGGCTCCCAATTGCCAGATGTAGAAAAGGCTAAGTTGGTAAAGTTTCTTGAAGATAACATCGATGTGTTTGCTTGGAGCACATATGATGTACCAGGGATTGATCTTAGGTTTATATGTCATCAATTGAATGTGAATCTCGGGGCTACACCCTGTAAGCAGCTTCCTCGATGCTCATCCAAAGAGCACGCCGAGGCTATGAGGGTTGAGGTAAATAAGTTGAAACAAGCTGGAGCGATAAAGGAGATCTTCTACCTTAAGTGGCTGGCTAATATTGTGGTGATGAAGAAGAAAAATGAGAAGTGGCAAGTTTGAATAAGGTTTAATCAAAGGACCCCTTTTTCCATCCCTAGGATAGACCAATTGGTGGATATAACAGTGGGTCATCCTCGTATGAGTTTTTTAGATGTCTTCCAAGGTTATCATCAGATACCCTTGTTATTACCCGATCAGGAGAAGACAGCTTGTCGATCACCTAATGGGAACTACCATTATCATTTGATGCCCTTTGGCCTTAAGAATGCATGATCCAGGTATCAGAGAATGGTGACGCGAATGTTTGAGTCACAAATAGGGAGAAATATGGAGGCTTACATTGATGACATGGTGATAAAGAGCAGGCAAGTAGAAGATCATTTGGCGGACTTGGGAGAGATATTATCAATTTTGAGAGAACATAAGTTACACCTAAATGCTTCCAAGTGTTCTTTTAGGGTTAGCTCAGGTAAATTTTTGGGCTACATGATTACGCATTGAGGGATTGAGGTCAACCTCGAGCAGATTAAGGCTAATAACAGCCTGCACCCTCCTCGGAATCCCAAGGAGGTTTAGAGATTGACTGGGATGGCAACGGCTTTGAATAGTTTCATTTCTCAATCTGTAGATATGTGTCGTCCTTTTTTCCAACTTCTTCACAAGTGGAAGGACTTTCGTTGGACCAAGGAATGTGTAGCAACTCTTGAGGAGCTCAAGCAGTATTTGTAAAGCCCTCAAATCCACTCCAGGCCCGAGAAGGAGGAGGTGTTGTATGCGTACCTGGCAGTTACAGATTTTGTTGTCAGTCTCGTCTTAAACAGAAATGAGGATGGGGTTCAGATTCCTATCTACTATATCAGTAAATCTTTGCAAGAGGCTGAGACACGTTATTTACCTCTAGAGAAGGAAATATTGGCCATAATGCATGCCACTTGGAAGCTTCCTCATTATTTTCAAGCTCATATTGTGGTGGTGCTAACCCAGCTCCCTTTGCAAGCGCTTTTATGAAAATCAGACTATAAAGGCAGAATTGCTAAATGGGGAATTATGCTGGGAGCCTATAATGTCAAGTACATGCCTCAGACTGCTATAAAAGGGCAGGTCCTAGCAGACTTTGTGCCAGAGTTCACCGAGGGTACAATTAATGAGGAAAAGAAAGCATTAGGGGTTATGGTCACCTTGGCCATTGTCGTTCTCCCCTAGGAAGTTTATATTGACGGGGCATCTAACCGAAAAGGAGAAGGGATAGAGATTGTGTCAATCACTCCTAAAAATTTGATAATGGAGAAATCATTGTGATTGGGTTTCCTAGCTACCAACAATGAGGTCGAGGTCGAGTACGAGGCTTTGTTAGTTGGGGTGGCTATGGTCGCACAACTGGGAGGAGATATGGTTGAGTTGTATTTTGATTCTCAGTTGGTGGTGGGCCAGATCAATGGAGAATTTAAAGCCCGAGAGGAGAGGATGCAGGGATATCTTATTGAGGTACAATGTGCCCAGGCTCAGTTTAAGAGCTTTGTTTTGAAGCAAATCCCTAAGGGACAAAATACCCATGCAGACTTTTTAGCAATGCTGGCCATCTCTATGGGGTCAAATCTCCCTCGGGTTGTTATTGTTGAAGATATGGATAGCTCTAGTCTTACAAGGGGACCCTTGGTTGGGGTACATAACATCCAAGTGGGGCCGAGTTGGATGGATCCCATAATAACTTTTCTGAAGCAGGGGCTGTTGCTTAAGGACAAGGGTGAAGTAGAGAAGGTGCGTAGAAGTGCTCCTCACTATTGGCTATCTAAAGAGTAGAAGTTATACAAGCGCTTTTACTCAGGGTTGTATTTATTTTATGTACATCTAGAAGCAGTGGAGCCTTTGTTGGAAGAATTACATGAAGGCATATATAGAAGTCACACAGGGGGTAGGTCTTTGGCTCATAGAGCCCTTGCCCAAGGATACTGGTGGTCGAGCATGTAAAGAACCTCCCAAGATTATGCGAAGAAATGTGACCAATGTCAAAGATATGCCCCAAATATCCATCAACTAGGGGGGAGTCCTAAATCCATTGTCCAGCCCTTGCCCATTTGCTCAGTGGGACTTGGATATCATGGGACCATTTCTCCGAGCTATAGGGAACCATAGGTGGCTCCTTGTCAGCACAGACTACTTTACCAAGTGGGTAGAAGTTGAGCCACTTGCTAATATCAGGGACGTGGATGCTAAGAGGTTCATCTGGAGGAATATTGTCACAAGTTTTAGAGTTCCTTACACACAGATCTCAAATAATGGCCTTCAATTTGATAGTAAAGCTTTCCAAAGATATTGTGGGGATTTAGGGATCAGAAATAGGTATTCTACTCCTGCTTATCCTCAGGGCAATGGTTAGGCTGAGGCTACCAACAAGGTTATAGTGTCTGGGATGAAGAAAAGGTTTGATGATGCTAAGGGGAAATAGGTGGATGAATTGCCCCATGTATTGTGGACTTATTGTACTACACCCCGAAGATCAACAGGGGAAACTCCTTTTTCAATGACTTATGGGGCAGAGGCTATAATTCCCCTTGAGTCAAGATTCCCAACTCTAAGAACTGATCAGTTCAATGTTGAGGAAAATAATCGTTTACTTTTGGATAGCTTAGATGTGGCCGAGGAAAGGAGAGAGGTGGCTACGGTAAAAATGACATATGGACAGAGACTTAAACAAGGGTATGATAATGGGGTGAAGTTGTGGCCATTAGCTTTGAGAGACTTGGTCTTGAGGAAAGTCGTGGGGACTACAAAGAACCCTTCTTGGGGAAAGCTGGGCCCTAACTGGGAAGGGCCGTATAGGATAACTTCCATTTTTGGCATTAGGGCTTATTACTTGGAAGATATGGATGAAAATATAATTCCTCGTCCTTGGAATATAAACAATTTATGATGTTATTATTATTAATTCCATGAACTCCTTGGTTATTCATATCTTGATTAGTTGTGTTTCTTTGAGAATGTATGTGGTGAACTCATCAATTTGTATGAAATTCTCTTAATGTTAAATAGAACCTAGGCCTTGTTTGACTCCTCGGGTCACAAGCCTAGAGTAAATTAAGGTTGTTTGAAATTCTCTAAGTGTTAAACAGAACCTAGGTTGTGTTCGACTCCTCAGGTCACAAGCCTAGGGTAAATTAACGTTGTTTGAAATTCTCTAAGTGTTAAACAAAACCTAAACCTTGTTCGACTCCTCGGGTCACAAGCCTATGGTAAATTAACACTATATGAAATTCCCTAAGTGTTTGACAATAGCTCGGCCTTGAGCGACTCCTCGAGTCACAAGCCTTGGGTAAATTAATAGTTCTAGGAAAGGCTTCTAAGTGTTGGGCAGAATTTAGGTCTGGTGTGGCTCCTCGGGTCATAGATTGGGAAGAAGGTGATCCTTGCAAGAAGTTGTCTAGATGAATAGTGAAGTTAAGAGCCTTGAGTACTTCCTCGAGCTTCAAGATTGATGCCGATGGGTTTGTTTTGAGATTCCAAGTTCAATTTCAAGTAAGTGTTAGTTATTATTCTTCTTAGGTTCTATGAGTTAGTTTATTTGTTGTATTATAAGTAAGTCACAGGTTAGTATGCTGAAATTATTACAAAGGAAGGAAGATAACGCGAGATGTAAACTAACAAGTGCAAATTAAACAGTCGAGAAAGCATAAAATGAAATTTAACTTTTCTCATTAAAAGTTTAAAAGTTTGAATATAGTGAAAAGAAAGGAAGGGCATCGATTGTACTTAAGCCCATTTACAAAATTGGTTATTAGTTTCCTAGTCTAGGGCTAAGCTACTTAGAGGTTTCCTTTTCTTTCCCTCCTTTTTTCTCTTGTTCTTTCTCTTTCTTTTTCTTCTTCACTTGGGCCACCTCCGTTGTTTCTTCTGTTTCTACATCCACCACGGTTGTTGGAGGTGGCTGTTCTTTTTCTTTGCCTTTGGCTAGAGTGGCAGACAGAGTGGAAGAGATGGGGGCAAAGCTTGGGTATGCTATAGGCTATGGAGGACTGGGTGCTAGGTGCAAGGCCGGAGGGTAGTAAACCTTATTAGAAGCCCTGAGCTCTGATTCGGTACTAACCCCAGCTGCATTCAGGGCTTGACCCACACCTCCAAGCAGAAGGCCCGAGCGACATCCCTGAGTTGGGTCGAGAGGCTTTCTACAGCCTTAGTCACGCTCGCATCATAGGCCGCCTGCTGAGCCTTGGCCTTTTTAACATCCTTTTCCTCCAGCTGCTTTTTTGTCTATTTAAGCTCTACCACAATTAGGCCATCTTGTTCTCTGCCTTTCTTTGGGCCTCAAGAGCATCCACAACTTGCTTTTTCAAAGATTTTTAAGGCAGATTCAGCGTTTCTCTGAGCTTTCTCCACCTCGATCAGTTGGGCAAGGGTCTCTTTCAGCTTCTTGTCCACCTTGGCGTGAGCTTTCTCAGATGCCTTCAATTTGTTCTCGGCCATCCTCACCAGGTCCAGGGAGTGGTCCACCCATTCCACAGCCATAAAGGCAGCTTGGACAAACTACAAAAAAAAAAAAAAAAAAAAAAAAAAAATAGTGTCAGATGGTGCATGTATAATTTAATTTTATAAGGTAATGAGAATAATCACATACCTTAGCTAAGTCTTGTTTCAGGGCAAGGAATACTTCACGCTTCCTGAAGGACCTTAGCTCCGCCATGTCCTTGAGCAAGCATAATGCCTTCTCCAAGCATAATGCCTTCTCCAAGCATTTTGCCACTAGGCCTGAGCTGCCTTTTTTGGGGTCCTTCAGGTAGGCGTCATCCAGCACTGGACTGCTAGTGCTAGGGGTGAAGATTGGCCTTTAGACAGAGGACTTCTTTGGTTGGTCTACCCCTAGTTCCTTGGAGGTCCCAAAAGATGTGGTTTTCTTCCGTTGCCCCCTTTTTTTCCGAGCTTCTTTGGCTGGGGGCCAGATTGAATGACCTCCCTTTCCTCGGCACCTTCAGTGCCTATGCCTCCTTAGGCCCTCTTCTATTTCTTATTTCCTGCATCAACGGAAGAGGTACACGTTGGGGCAAGGGTGGGTGGTCGAGGCACCACCGCCACCGTTGGAGAAGAGCCCTCAGCGTGGGTTGTGAGTAAGGCAAGTAGGTCTAGAGTTTTTTCCTCAAATCCCATTCATTCGGAGATGTTGGTCGCTTCTTGGTTGGTGCTAACTTGGGCAGGGCGCAAATGGCGCTGAGAGGTGCTAGGAGCATTTTCGGGGTCCTCTTGTTGGTAGAAGGACCTAGAAATCCTTATCTATTACTTCTTGTTGGACTGGTTTTGGTGTGGACTCCTTGGCTTCGACGTTCGAAGGAATATGAGGTTCTTGAGAGTAGAAGAGCCTGGCTGCTAATGAGGCTGGAAGTTGGGTGTCTTGAGTTCCAGCGAGAGGAGGTTTGGATAGTAGGAATCTTGGAAAAACTGCGTCTATTAAAGCCAACTAAGGGTTTCTGGCTTTAAACATTCCTTGGGCTTTGAAAGCATTTGGTGGAGGGCTTGTACCCGAGAATGACGTGTGTAGCTCAGAGTTGACTGTCCTTGTGCAGGAAGATCTCTAACCTGTTGATCTGGTTCAAGTCTGTGAAGTTCACCAAATGCTTGGTCGGGGCGGTGTGGTATTCGTCAGCCAATGAAAATAGGAAGAGTTGTAGTTAAAAAAAAAAAAAAAAAAAAAAAAAAAAAAAAGAAGATATTTTTTCAGATGTCTAAAGTTAGGTAATATCCTATATGCGTTTATGGTCCTTGGGAACCCTACCCGGTTCCCCTTCTTGGGTGGGTGCCAGTCTCTCGAGACGATAAGGAAGTCCTTGTTCATGCCCTTGCTTAAGTCAGGTAGGCAGGAGATTAACCTAATAGAAGGAACCCTACAATTGATGTAATATTTGGTTTTTTCCCCCTTTTGGAAGTTGTATACCCAATTTACATCATGCCAGGTAAGGTTAGTCCCCATTTTTTCGAATTAGCATGTCTACACACCTGAGGACCCTAAAGACATTTGGGGAGCACTAGGTGGGGGTCAACCTACAAGTAAATAGGTAATCTCTGGTAACCCTTTCCATGGGAAGTTCCATCCCACCTTCAATGAAGGTGATCATCATAATGATAACGGATCTAGGGGGTCTGTTCTTGACCACCCATTCACCATATTCATAATGTTGGATTTCAACATTGTTGGGAATCCTATATTGCACCCTAAAGACAGCCCTAGCCTCGGGTGTATTTACTTGCTTAGCGTATCTACCCATGGAGTTTTATGATATGAAAAGAGTAAACTTGTGCAAGAGAGAAATGTAAGGATGAACACACCAACAAGCCAAAGGGAAAAGTTCTCCTCGGGGAGGCTGCTTCAACTCAAATTTTCAAACTGCGTAAATGAACTTCAGCCAACCCCAAACTCTCCTTATATAGAGGTAAAAAATGAGCGGTAATTTTCCTGCTCATAAATAAGGGAAAAAGGGGACCGTAGGATCTTGATCAAGCCATAGAACATGGGGAGACAAGCAGTCGCCTGACGCCATAAATTTGAAATCGTGGATTCTGAAGCATCAAGAGCGTGTTGGAGACAGGTGAAAGGACGTTACCACATGGGAACGTGTGTGGCACATGTGTAATTTGCTTGCATAACTAAAACTTTGCTTTTACCTTAGGATTAATAATAAAAGTTTTAGGGGGCTCTTGTGGGTGCTCGAGGATCGAGGATGAAGTTGAAGAGTTGCACTATTGGTGTGGGGATGTCATGGGCCCAAGAAGGAAAGTTGCCCGAGGAAAGGAAGGGATGAGACAAAAGACTCTAAGGCGTTCTAGGTGGGAAGATGGGTCTAAAGAGAGAGAATCAGTGATAATAGGGGAAGTTTTCAGTTTGTAGTAGGTTGTTGCTTCCGCATTAAATGGTGGGCAACAGCTTTATCAGCTGCATTGATGGGAAGTGACCTAAACAGTATAAGTCACAGCTAAGCAGACTACTTCTACCACCTTCTTCAGACGTAATAAGGGACTAGTGTCAGGATGAGAGATTGATGATGAATATATGGAAGGTCAAGATGTGAAAAAAGGGGGAGGATATAAGAGCAATAGGGTTTCAGAGAAAAAGGGGGATAGACACAAGTATCAAGAAATAGAAAAGAAACAAGAAGAACACTAAGAGCACAGAGTGAATAGTACTATTCTTGTATAACTTTGGCTTCCTCGGGTTAGCTTGTATAGTGACATTAGCTCATCTATTCAATAATATCAGCCATTTCTTCCTTATTTTCTTCCTCGGGCAGAGCCCCCTCTTGTTGTTTGTTTCCCTCTCTTACAAATTCATTGTTTTAGGCTAGGGTTAAATTGTACAACTCACTGTTCTAAGTGGGCTTGGGCCACCAGATAACTTGATCCTTACAATCGCCAATAAAAAATAATAGGTGATGAAATAAACCTTAATTTTAGTGACGAAATAAATTCGTCACTAATGATTTTTCATTTGTAATTTTTTTTATCTGACAATATAAGGTGACAAAATATTTCGTCACCAATTGTATTGTATTTGTTTTTTTTTTTTTTTTTTTTCAATTTCAATAAATTAGGTAACGAAATAGTTCGTCACCAATTTCTGCTTATAGTCAGATATTGGTGATGAAAATTTTCGTCACCAATTTATTTTTATTTATTAATGTTTTTTAATGCTACTTGCCATTACATTAACCTATTACATTAACCTGTTCATTTCCAACCACTTCGATAAACAAATCATCCATACAATTCCAACCACATTCATAAACAAATCATCCATCCATTTCCAACCACATCCACAAAAAAAAAATCACCCATACAATCTACAAAGGAAATAAAGAACCATTATACTTTTAAAACAATTGAACAAAGTTGTTCACAAAGTAATTACAACCATTTATATATATATATATATATATGATGTCTTCTCATACTTTAAAAAAAGTGATTTGAGTTCAAATAGGGCCACAAAATCTGTCTCTTTGCCACCAATCTCATATCTGCACAATTATAAAGAAAAATACGTCAACACCGTGTATACTAGAAGAAGCAACTACTTGTACAGCTAATCACAAGATTGCCCAAAATTCAGCTAAATTTGATACATTAATATTACTATCATGGAACCAATTTAAAAATAAAGTTTGATACAAGGAAATATGTTGCCCCGTCACAGATGTCCGGGTAACGAAAATTTTTCATCACCAATAAAAATATGATAGATGACGAAATATTTTTTTCACCAATAAAAAATAATAGGTGACGAAACTTTTTCGTCACCTAATATTTTGTGTCACTAAACCTTACTTTTAGTGCTGAAATAAATTCATCAACAATGATTTTTCACTTGTAATTTTTTTTTTTCACCATATAAGGTGATAAAATATTTTGTCACCAATTGTATTGTATTTTTTTTTTTTTTTCAATTTCAATAGATTAAGTGACGAAATAGTTTGTCACCAATTTCTGCTTACAGTCAGATATTTATGATGAAAATCTTCGTCACCAATTTGTTTTTTTTTTTATTAATGTTCTTTTACTGTTACTTGCCATTATATTAACCTGTTCATTTCCAACCACTTCCATAAACAAATTGTAAAGTTGTGATTTACAACTATGTTTTATGTTAGCTTTATTCCATGACAAAAAGTGTTGTAATTGCATTATTTTGTTCCTTGTATTTTGAGGGATTTTATTGTATTGGGTTCAGTATTAAGTTGATGAAGAATCAAGCATGAATTGAAGAGTCAGTGCAATTTTGTGACTAGCTCGCAAGAAGTTCATGGAAAGAGTAATCCGCGAAAAGGCCACGTGAGAAGCATATGCTGGAAGTTGAAGAGTCATGCCAAACTGTCAATTTCGCGACTGTCTCGGGAGTAGGGCCAGCCTGTGAGGTACCTGCGAAACTCTCTGCTTTGAGGATTTTAAGTGTGACTTTTTTACCCTTCACTCATACTATATATACCCTCATTACCCACAAAAGTATGAGAGACCATTTAGAGAGAAAAACTCTAGATAGGTTTTCTACAACACAACACACCCATCTTTTAGAGAGAGAGCTACTCATCCTTAGTGAGAAATCATTGTAGTCTCTTCTCATTCCCTCTCCCACTGTCATACCTTGAGAGGTGATTTGTACCCAAACATAACTCACACCTTTTCAAAGTGTACAAAGTGTTTTGGAGCTTGGGAAGTTTTGGGGATTTGCCAAAAGAAGCCGATAAGGCTTGGCAGATGCAATCGATCATATTGCGGAATCCGAAAAGCTAGAGAATACATGACTCCAAGAAGTCCGTTGGTAACAGGAGCTTGGAGGGCCTAAGAACATTGAGCAGACTACGCTTGGAGGGTCTTTTGTTATTCATGTACTCCAATTTTATTCTCTAGTGGGTCAATTTTAACTTGAAGGGTCACAGAGAGGTTTTTCGCCAAGTTCTTCAGTTTCCTCTTCGATAACACATCTTGGTGTTATCTTGATGTTGCTTCTTTCTTCCCTTACTCTTGTGCTTTACTTTCATTGTTTATTGTTCATGTGTATGCACTAGAGTAGATTCGATGATTGCGCTTTATTTACTCTTGTTCCGTGCTTAAATAAGTTAGAGTAAAAGCAATATAGCCGTAATTATTAATTTGAGGTCTAAACAAGCTCTTGTATTTTAGCACAAATTCGAGCTTTCACAAACTATCCATACAATTCCAACCACATCCATAAACAAATCATCCATCCATTTCCAACCACATCCATAAAAAAATCATCCATACAATCTACAAAGGAAATAAAGAACCATTATACTTTGAAAACAATTTAACCGAGTTGTTCACAAAGTAATTACAACCATTTATAAATAAATGATGTCTTCTCATACTTTACAAAAAGTGATTTGAGTTCAATAGCACCACAAGAACTGTCTCTTTGCCACCAATCTCATATCCGCATAATTATAAAGAAAAATACATCAATACCATTTATACTGGACGAAGCAACTACTTGTACAACTAATAACAAGATTGCCCAAAGTTCAGCTAAATTTGATACATTAATATTACTATCATGGATCCAATTTAAAAATAAGTTTGATACAAGGAATATGTTGCTCAACATGTTAAAAGCTTCATTATCACTAGTGTGTCAAACACTAAGCTTATACTGAAACTCTACTAAGTAATCTATTTATAAAGAAGAATTCAAATATGCCTTTAATGGCTTCAAAGTTCATTCCTCCTTTAAGTTGCTCCAAAGTAGATCATGGGTTGGGGAATAAAAAGATATCAAATTATATAAGAAAAGGTACAAATGTAGAGCACTTAGCCTGTAAAAAATGTGAACCTAAACTAGGAAAAGAATCTTATATGCCACAATAAACTGCAACAAAGAAACAAGGAAAGAAATGTCAAATTTAGGGGCCGTTTAGTAAAGAAGTTTAACAACATGTTTTCAGTTTTTAAACAACATTACATGCATTTTCATACACTTTTTCACCCACATATATTTCCAAAAAAATACAAAAAATGTTACCAAACGACCCCTTAATTGTCCAGCAAGAACAAACCCAATGGTCACTACTCCTTGTATGTAGAGGAGAAAATTTCGGCAAAATCACTAAACAAGATGTAAAAAAAAAAAAAAATATATATATATATATATATATATATATATATAATTTGTTGGGTTGAAAAATAAAGTTCCAACAATTAATACAAGAACATAGAAGGAACATCAAGGATGCTGCACAAAGGCGAGTAGAGGAATTACGTACCAATAACAACAAAAGATTTGTCCAGTCCATTTAGATTGCAAACCTATATCCTTGATAAGATGTACCAAAAAAAAAAAAAGAGCCAGTACTATTAGTAAGACAATGTCAAAAATGTCCATAGAAAACCCAATTACATAATGTAACTAATTATGCTATCTAAATCACATAACTGAATGAAAGAAGAACTAACTATATTGCACAAACATGACCCAAACAACTAGAATCAAATAGAGATAGAGACAAAGAAATATAGTACCTCAACAGTCCAAATAAAGAAAATCTAGAGAATATCCACAAAGCAGCCTCTAGTTCTAGAATATCCTCATCGATCCCCTTCCAAGTCTCAATCCCCCTTTTTCCACCAGTCTCTATTTATAAATACAATAACTCTACTCTCTCTCTCTCTCTCTCTCTCTCTCTCTCATAATATATCACTTCAATGAAACTAGAATATGACATGCAATCACATACACAAATTATAATAAAGGAAGTAATATTTCAGAACTTAAAAAAAAAAAAAAAAGAATTAAAAATTCCTCTTTACCGCTCTCATAAGGTGCATGGGAAATACTTTAGTAAAAAAAAAAGTTACTTTAGTTTACAATCGAACGAGTACATGTTACACCTATAAGAAAGTTTGTCCTCACCTATATTCATGTTTAAGGCCTTTTGTACTTTTATAATTTTCTTTATGGAAAAAAATGTATAGCTTATCTTCTGCATAAAAATAAAAGACGTAGATGCACTTTTAGTCCCTATATTTTGGCGTTTTTTCATTTTAGTCCCTACATTTTAATTTTACCACTTTTAGTCCCTAATTCAATTAACGCGTTTCATTTTGGTCTTTTCCATTAGCCCATCAACGGAAATTGCTTAGGTGGCAAACTGATGCTGACGTGGCCAATTAAAAAATATTAAAAAAATTTAATTTGCTTTAAAAAAATACCACGTCAGCTTCTAAATACAAAAAAAAAAAAAAAAAAAAATTATTAATTAATTTTAATGAAATTAAAAAAGAAAATCTGGGTTTTGCTAGATTGGGTTGGAGGTTGGGTGAAGAGAGAGAGATCGTAGATCTGGGTTTGCTTACCCAAACAAAAATCTCTAAAGATCTCTTTCTCAAACCAAAATCTCCCTCTCTCCTTCAACTTTCTAAAGCTCTAAAGCTCTAAAGTCTTTCTCTCAGATCGTGGATTTGGGATCAAAGCTCTAAAGATCAAAATCTTCCTTGGGTGAACCTAGCGCTAAGTTTGTCGTAGGAATTGAGCTTAACGTCGAGATCGCCTTCAATCTTCTGAGCCTCTATTCTCAGATCCTCCCAACCCGATTCCTGTAACTCCAGATTCTGATCCGTTATTCGGATCTCCAATTCGAATCCTTCTATTTCTTTTTCTTTTTTTGATTGGATGGTGAATATTGGTTCAGTTATTACAGTTGAAAAAAATGTTGGCTATGTTTTTTCTTTTTTCCCTCTTAGATCATGGATGTGTGTGGTCGGTGGAGTGGAGGTGGGTGGTTTTGTTTGTTGGTGGTGTGGGTGGTCAGTGGAGTGGTTTTGTTCGGATCTGTTGGTGGTGTGGGTGGTCAGTGGAGTGGTGGTGGGTTGGGTTTTGCCAATTTGTTGGTGGTTGCTTGGGTTTACTGGGATGTGAGATTTGGAGGCTCAAATTTCATTTTAATATGTTTGAATTTAATTTTTTGGGTTTAAAATTTGTTGGGTTTGTGTTCTTGTTCAAATATATAATGTGTTCATGTTTAATTTATCAATTTTATCTGGATTTGTTTTTTTTTCATGTGGATTTTATTATTTTTCTAGGTTTATGGGTTTGATTTGTTGAAGGATTCGGTGGAGGAAAGGGATTTTGAATGAATTTTTGCATGTTTAATTTCTGAGAAAATGTAATAAAAGAAAAGAAAATATTGATTATTTTAATTTTCTAGGCAACCTTCATATTCTTTCCCGAAGAACATGTTACTCTGTTCTTCCGAAAATAATGAAAAGAAAAAAAAAAGAAAAAATTTTAATTACTCTTTTTAATTGGTTTATGTTTGTTATTGTGTTCTTTGTGTTTGTGATCTTGTGTTAATATTTAAATTTGAATTTGTGTTTTTTGTTTTTGGTTATGGGTTTGTGCTTTATGTTCTTGTATTGATATTTAAATTTGTGATTGTGTTCTTGTGTGTTCTTGTTCAAAATGAATTAGATCTAAATTGATGTATTTTATTGTTTTTAATTTCGTTAAAATTGATTAATAATTTTTTAAATGCTAATTAAAATTTTTGTTATTTTTAATTGGCCACGTCAGCATCAATTTTCCACCTAAGCAATTTCCATTGGTGAGCTAACGGAAATGACCAAAATGAAACACGTTAATTGAATTAGGGACTAAAAGTGGTAAAATTAAAATGTAGGGACTAAAATAAAAAAAAATGCCAAAATGTAGGAACTAAAAGTGCATGTATGCCAAAATAAAAAGTTGTTAGACCCAGAACATTTATCAATTAGGTAATAGTTTGTGTCATTCCTCTGTGCAAACTTACTTTTGTTTGTGTAGAATACTAGTGATGAACCAAATATTGCAACACTACCATCCTATAAGACACAACTTCATCTTGCAGGTCATTGAGACTTCCTTTAAGCTTTAAAATTACTTATGTGTTTTTAAAAGTTATATTAAGCTATATTTTGTTACCAATACATGCAAGGCAAACTGTCTGAATGCTACAGATGAAAAAAATTGTGCATGTCACCCAGCATTAATAGCCAATGCAGACAATAAAGAAATATTCCAAATTTCTATCCTTTGGATGCTTCTAAACATGCAATATATAAACTATAAAGAATTGTGCATGTAATCCAGTATTAATAGCCAATGGAGACAATAAAGAAATATTCCAAGTGCCTACCATTTGGATGCTTCCTCTACCATATACAACAGTCTTAAGGCATCCCCATAATGCAATTCTCCAATAACAGTTGAAGTCTGAAAAGAAATATTTTACATTCCAATTGTAAAATTTAACAGGTTCAAAAGACACGAAATAACTATCTTGAGTTAAAGCCATGTTCAAGAAAATGTTAATGTCTACCTCTAATAGTATAATATTTGACCATTTAACTAATACTCATTCCTCATATTACAAAATACCCCTTCCTCTAATAACATATATATATATATATATATATTAGGATAAGTTAATCAACTACCCATTCCTTAGATTACATAATACACCCACCATAAATTACTTCAAAATTTTATTAACTAAACAAAACCAAAACCACCATAAATTACTTTAAAATTTTCTAAGTTAAATATCTTGTGCCCATGGCTTCAAACCCAAAAATTCACAATAAGCAAAATCAAAACTAAGACCAATAGAAGATATACCAATAAGAATTAAACACAAAAAAAAGAAGAAGAAAAAGCATGATACCCATGTGAAATTTACAAATCTATCAACTCAAACCCAAAGCCACCACCAACACCAAAATTTGACACGCACACACAACTGGGCATCATACCCATCCTCAATGGACAAAATTTCACATGGGTTTCGATCAGGATGAATAAACTTTGGGGGAAAATCGGAGCGTACTTGAAATGGGTTTCAATTGGTGCCATTGGCAAGCCCTTTTTCCTTGCATCGGTGAAGTCAACAAACGAACTATCCTCCTTATTGAAAATGGCGTGATGAGAGAAACGATTCCTACAAATAGAGAGAGGATCGATGAGAGAGAAAGAGAGAGAGGATCAATGAGAGAGAAAGAGAGAGAGCTTACTGATTGATGAGGGAGGTTGAGAGGCGTGAGGTCTGTGGGAGGTTGAGAGTTTTTTTTTTTTTTTTTTTTTTTTTTTTGAGAAGGTGGGAAGCTAAAAGGTTGAAAGGTTTGTGGGTATTGGGTTTTGTTTAGTCTAAGTTTTAAAAATATTGGGAAAAAAAAATTTGAACGCACCAAAAATTGGGCATGGGCACAGCGCAAAAAAATTGAGAATGCACTATTATTTTTAACAAGAGGTGATGAAAAATTATTTAAAAACACCTAAATCTTTATATTGGGTGATGAATTTAGAATTTCATCACCCAAGGTAGGTCTTTGGTGATGTAAATATTTTGTCTCTCTAGGTTTTCGTTTTTTTTATGACCTATAGTGACAAAATAAATATTTCTTCACTAATATGAACATCTTCATCACTAATTTGAACATTTTTATCATTCAGTGACAAAATTGTTTATCCTCACTAGATTTTGTCACCATAACCCACTTTTGTTGTAATGTTTTATTAAGAGAAGCTTTAGTACTTTTTTTTTCTCTTTATCTTGATCGACTTGACAAATCCTAGTTTGGAATAGAGCTATAGTGTTGACTCTAGTTTCATAGGTCTCTCCTATGTATCATTCTACAATAGTTACGGACCATGCCATTATCGCATCAAATTGTCTCAAGGTCAAATGCCTTGAGCTCAAATTTTGACCTCGATCAAATATTGGGTCTAATACCTTTATTTTGGTAGAAATATTGGGTCTAATACCACAATAAAGTTTGAATGACTTATTACATTGAACCGTGCAAAATAAAGTATAAGGAATTGCTTTTTACATAAGTAGACAATATATACTATACAAGTAATAAGCTTGTAGTACAAGCAAGTACAATAGTGTGAAAATACTAATAATTAGCCTCTCTCTCTCTCTCTCTCTCTCTCTCTCAAGCATTGTTTATGTGTATACATTTGAGTTGACAAACATTTCCAAAGGCTGGGCCAATATACACAGGAATGTACTGTTGTTTCTAAGAACAATATAATTAACAAATAAATAATCTTCAAAATATCAATTAAATAATCACATATCATATAAATTAGATTTACCATAAAATTAAAGAATAGTACTAGAGAGATGTTACCTTAATGATACTTTAAATTAATCTCATATCAAGAAGCATATATTGTCAATTTATATATGTTTTTAGATGGCGGGGTTGAGGCATGAACCAAGTCATTGTCTTGGGAAGATAAACGCATCTACGGAGTTTCCAATATAGTAGATTCAGACATTATGCGTGTCACTCCTGGGATACAACAGTCCAGCCATCTTTGTTGATTATCCTTCAAGCTTACACTGCTTGTAAGATAGGAAGTTTTCAATAGTACTTTCTTTACCCAGAAATATAGCATAGCAGGGATATATATTTCCCATTAAAAGAAGAGGAAACAAGAGCTTTAGAAATATGTTGTTGCATGTAAAAATGACAAAAAATATATATATATTTAAACTTGTTTTTGTACCTCACATTTACCGCACATAGGTAATAGTCTATATCTATTATCTATATATGTGCAGAGCCTTATATACTTGATGCTTTATGAACATTGACAACCCAATTTAATTTCTAATAAATTAAATAATAAATATTCATTTATGTCAATAATTTCCCTTATTGAAAGGTCACAACATTTGAGAGTAAACGTTTTATTTAGAAATGTATTTGGTAAGGAAATATTACTATATACATTTAGCCACTAAACGTTTATATATATATATATATATATATTAATTAATCAAATAATTATGATGATATTATATTTATACATCAACCGTCATCTAGCTAATAGATTAATAAGCATATAGCTGTATACAAAATTAATGTATTAAAATCACAGCTATTAACCCATGACATTATAATACATTCAAAGTCATTCTTATCATATTTGGTAAGTTTCTGAAATAGGTTAGTCAAATAAAACCGAAACTTTAAAAGATATTATATTTTGATTTGAAATAAATAATTTTTTATAAAAATATCCAACATGTACAAATATTTTTATGTTATTTTTAAACCTCAACAGGTCAATTTAATTGTATAGCATTTAATTTGTCGAGCATTTCTAATAAGCTATATTGTCAGTATCTTACATGAAAAACTTGTACACTTGTTCTTTTGTTCTGTCATCCAACTCCCAGGACCAGTAGACTTTTGTGTCATCAATTGTCCTTAGTTAGAAGTCCTATCTTTAATTTAGTAACTTAATAGTGATAGTTTTTGAAAATAAATGTTTAAGTTCACTGACCCATACGTCGCGTTTGTGTGATTATGATCTGCGTGACGATTAAAAGCATAATTGCTTAAGTGCAAGCTGTATCCATGACATAAAGAAAACTCAACTCAATCTCAAAAGGCCAAAGAGAAAAGAAGAAAAAAAGGGTTCAATCAATATCATTCTGACCTGCATTAAGCAAAATATGCTAATACAAAAGCCATCTTAATTCCACCGCCAGCCTTTGATTTGTAACAAATGGCAAAGTCTCCTTTTAGTTTATGGAGATTAATGGAGTGAAAGCCAACTAGTGATCAGAGTAATTTAAAGAAATTGAAAGGTAAGTGAAGGACTTAGCTAGCTAGCTAGCTAGCTACCCTCTTTATGCAGCTTCCATGAAATTGCCAATTATTTAAGTGGGGTAAAAAAGTAGATGAAAAAAAAAATAGGAGTTCTTCAACCTAATTCATGCATGATATCAAATACTAAAATGATATACATACATTCGCTCGTTAACATTTGAAGAAAATTTAATCCTGATAAGATAACATATTCTTTGAAATTTGGATTCTTGCATATGTTTGTATCTTATTTTGGATCTTGACTTTGACTAGCCAAGAAAATTGAAACAAGATTGACTTCGAAAGCAGCCTAAATTATTCCTTTTCCTATGCAAATGATAGATATTTGTGTGTGTATATGTATATTCATCTATAAATAGCAAATGATATATATTTGTGTTTTTATATGTATATTCTTGCATATGTTTTTTTTTTAATAGCAAAATTATATATTCATTTATAAATATAGAGTTAATGTTTATTAAGTTTTTCTTTTTCTTTTTTCCTTTCATGCTTCCCCCCATTTTTCTTAAGGGTTGACAAATCATAAAACCATATCATAACTTATTTTTAATATATATACAAGTACAATAGAAAATAAAATTGTTACGGATAAGGTCGACAAGGTAGTTCTAGTCTCATGATCAGCTCGACCATTTCGAACAGAGGCTTGTCGGATCAAAGTACAACACTTAATGGAAATGCATTAAATGCCAGCTACAAAATTCTTGTATAATCAAAAACTAATTCAAAAAATTTGAACTGGTTTTATTTTACAGCTAGTTTGTCTAAACTTAGGTTTGATTAATTAATTTTGTTAGGAATATATATATATATATATATATATATATGAAAATGTCAAATTTAAAACTAATTTCTGTTGCTTTGGATACAATTAGACCAGAAAAAATAAGAAAAGTCTTCCATTCCGCTAGACAATCAAAAAGGTCTTTCATGTAGATGAATGATCTTACCTAAAAGATCGTCCATATAAGAAGACCATCTTCCACCATCAGTTGTTCAGTGATAATAGCTTAATTTTGCAGATTTATATCATTATTAGAAAGTATTATCATACCTATTTTAAGTTAATTCCTACATTTTATATTTGGCTTTGGAATAAAACTGAATAATTAATTTTGTGATTAATTGAATTCTAAAGCATGAATTTGTTTTTTGTAGGAAAATGAAATTAAATGAGCAGATTTGTGCAAAGAAGAAAATTGATAAACTTTACTTTTACAGGGGTCATGATGAAGTTAAAGAAGGACAGCCTAATTAAATTTGAGTCCAATTGGAATAAGGAATCAAATGAAATTTGCATCAAATCCAAGTCCAAATCGAATTAGGATTCTAGCATGCGCACGCATTAGTACTTTTGGGCATTAATATCAGCTCGGATGTCCAATCAAGGTGATTCAAGTTGGGCTAGAAAGTTAACTTAAAGGGTTACAACTTTGTAGTTTACCAAAAGTCCAAAATCTGACGTTAAATAGGCCAAAATGTCGGTTAAGTGAAGCCTAAAAACTTGGAATTTTCTCCAAACGGGAATTTAACTTGTGATAAGATTCCTTGACCTATTTAAAGGCTCTTTAGGGAAAAATTCAAAAAAGAGTTGTCGTAGAAAGTAATTTAGGTTTTTTTTTTAAGTTTCTTTACAGTTTTTAGAGTTTTATTTGTGTTATGGCTTACTAGAAGCTTTGCTAAGGTAATGGGTGAAACCCAACTGTTTATTGGTATGTTATTAACAATTATTTTATGGTTGAATGCTTATGTTATTATATTTTTGGATTGATTTACTCATCTAGGAAAGTTTTTAATTTTGTATAGCTCTTTGATTTATCATAGACTCTGGTGTTAAATGCTTAGTATTTCCTATGAACTAATTCACTAGTTTTGTTTTGCTTAAAATCAATCAATTTCATGAAACTACCTTAGACAATTAATTCTTGAGTTCTTATTGTTAAATTATCTTATTAAGATCATCTTTCGTATGAAATTTAGTTGAGTTATAAAAAAAATATTGTTAAAACTACCAATAGATGTGTTGTGTATGGATCACTAAACCTTAGTACCTTAATATATTGTTATTTTTCTCTTAATTTAAATTACCTTTACTAAACCATAAAATTTTCTTCAATTAAACTTTATTATTTTAGTTTTATTTTCATGTGGTTTGCTAATCAATTCTCTTTTTCCTGTGAATTTGACATCCAACTTATTGAGTTATTACTTCGCAACAATCATGCACTTGGGAGCATTATTTAAGTCGCAACATTCAACAATAAATGAAAAGCGTAACTGACAGATGTATTTAATAGAGTAACAGACGACCGTTACCCAATAGCTACATGCCCATTAAGTCAAAAGACATTTCAATCAAAGTAATAAATGATAAGTATCATCCAAAGCCAACATTGGCCAATGGAAAAATAACAACTATCACATGAAATGGCCAGATGTTACACTAATAAGATAAATGCACAACATTAATCGACAAACAACCAATAACCGGAAGATACACTTATAAAAGGAAACTCATCTCCACAGATAGAGGTACGCTAAATATATGCTTTCCATACACTTTCTAGTACGTGTTTATACACTCACTATACATCATGCATGTTAGCTCTTTAGAGTCTTGACTTAAGCATCAGAGACTCTTAATTAGGCCGGTGCCACCTGCGATCAACCCTCTCTTTTGCAGTCTTGTCTGATCATCCAATGTCACTTCTTCGAAAACATCTTCCATCGACATCTTTGGACGAACTACCTAACTGAAGGTGAATTTTCACTCTAACAACTACAATTATTGCTCATTTGTATCTTCTCATTAATACTATAATTCTAGAAAAAGTAATACAACTTCATACAACTTTATGAGACAAAAGAAATAAGGTATTAAGGTGTAAGTATTGAAAATTTTGCATAAAGTTAGGTTTAAATTTGAATATCATCAATGTTCATTTTCTTCTATACTCAAGTTCGTGAAACTTCTTCATAAATAGTCGTATACTTCAAAATTACTCGGAAGACACCTACACGCATGTATGCGCACACACATATATATTCATTTCCTTTTGCAGTCTCAAATTTTCTTATGAAGTCTCAATTGTCTTCATAGTTTTGACTTATTCCCTCAATCCCACCCTTCCTATTTTGCTTCTCTTGAGACTGCCATCCTCCATCATTAATTTTCACAAAAAGTTTATTACGCGGGTCAAACTTAGCACAAGATTCTCCATTAGTGTAATGGAGAAAGTTTATTTAAAAGTTAAGATTTTATTTTTAAAAACTTTAACTTGGATAGATTGTCATATATCATTTAAAATTTTATTGAACATATCTTTAGATTTATATTTGAAAAATGAAATTACCCTTCTCATCAAATAGAAAGGATCAATCCTTTTCTATTATGCTCACTTGTTATCAGGGCGGCAGTATGTTATAGTCAGGGGTTCAAATGAACCCCCTGACCCGAAAATTTTATATATATATATATATATAATATTTTAAAAGAAATTGTTTTGAACCCCTGCAATACAAATTTGCACACCCTCGCCATGAACCTGACCCTTTTTTTTAAAAGCCCAACTTAAACTCCAGAAAAAAAAAATAAAAAAAATAAAAAATAAAAAATAAAAAAAATTGGTCTTTAATCTCAGAATTTTAAAAAGCTCATAAATCAAATTTTGAAAAATCATAAACAAACAAAAAAAGGCCAAATAAAACCTAAGAATTTACAGCTGCCTAACCTCCAAAATCTCTCATTATCCTTCATCACTCTCCAAACCTAAAGGAAAAAGGCTGCCTCTGCTTCACACACACAAAATTTGCATCTGCATAGCCCCCACAATCTGCTACCGCCTAACTGTCCCTAATCGGTTGCCGCCGCCGCCACCGCTTGGTCTACCTTCTGCCACTGCTTGATCTGGTTTTTCAACTCTCTCTTTCTCTCTTTCTTTCACTGTGAGAGTGTGTTTGTTTTGATATGCTATTTCACTAAATCTGTGTGAGTGAATCACCATGTGTGTGTAGAGTTATCTTTTAATTTCTTTTGTTGAGTTTTGAATCTTGGACTGTGTGTGTGTGTGGGGGGGGGGGGGGGTCTGTGGGTTAAGAACTGTGACTGTGTTTTGATATTTGTTGTTGAGTATAATAAGTCTGACCATGTGTGTGGGCTTGTGGGGGTTAATGGGTTATAGAACTTATTTTATTGTTGTTGGGTTTTGAGTTTCTTTACTGTTGGAGTGTTGCTGTAAGTGTTTGTATTGATTTGATATAAAGTTGAGTTATGACTCATCTTTTACACTTTGACTATCTGACTAATTTATGGCTTGTGAGTGGTTTTTTAATTTTGCTGAATGTGACTTATGACTTGTGAGCAATTGTTGGCGATGTGACTTAGTCAATACATTCAGATTAAAGGGCAATAAAAATATAAAAAATTGTAAACTTATAAATTAAATAATTGTAAAAAAAAATCACTTAACAATAATTAATATGTTTATTTTATTAGAAAGAAACATATCGAATAAATTTATAGTTTATTTTTTTACTAGTACAATGGATAAATTCGTAATAAGAAAACCCCGTAGGCTGCAAGATTCATTTCCTACTCAAGATTTATGTTTCTTATTGACCCCAAAAAAAATCCTGCAACCACCTGCTTGTTATATTTTGAGTTATAACACTTCTTTAATTATTTTATTTTATTTCTTTGCGTATGACACTTCATAACATAACTCAACATAAATTACACAACCATTAATTTTTCTCTACAATCACTTGGAAACTAATGAACAGTAACACATGGGAGTTGAAGTCTTCAAATTATCTTTTGCAAACGGTGTGAAGAATGCGAATAATACATGCAAATGGCACGTGTGTGTATATATATATAGACACACATAGAAAAGTTAATTTGAAGATAACTGAGGCTGAGCAGCTTCTTCCATCAGAGTCTTGATGGTTGCAGCCAACTGGTCGTAGGCTTCACCCTAGGATATATATAACACACACACACACACACACACACACACACACACACATAGAAAAGTTAATTTGAAGATAACTAAGGTTGAGCAGCTTCTTCTTCCATCTGAGTCTTGATGGTTGCAGCCAACTGATCGTAGGCTTCACCCCAGGCTCCGCCCATCTCATCACTCTAACTCTCTCCAACTGCCTCTTTGATTGTTCCTAGTAGCGCTTCTTTCCCCACCTAAATCATCAGAAAATCAAATACTACACAATGCATATGTAACTACATGTTTTTCTATATCTTTACTAAAATACCTTGTTTGAAATTAGTAATATATAAATGTTCTTCTAAAAAAAAGTGATATAGATGTAAACCTCAAACTAATTTCCCATGATAGCATAGATACAATTAGGAGAGTTTACCTCAAAATGGGAATCGACAACTCCTTTCTCGAGATGGACTGATCCTAAATGCTTTAGAAGGACATCGCGCAGCACCACCTGACCTTTCTCTCGCAATTGAATAGCTGAGTCGCATGTCTTTGATGCATACATCAAAATATATAGTGAATCAATTATGAATGGAATACTACTAATTTTATTATATAAAGCTTTATAACCTAATATATCACTAATCACAAGAAAATAATTTATTTATTTTTATAATATTGGGGTTAAATATATATCTCAATAGTTCCAATATCTCTTGTGGTGCTTGAACATTAGAATAATTTACCTATGTACTCCTAAAAAAAAAAAGTGATGCCAATTACTTTTATAGTCCTTTCTCAACAAAAAAAAAAAAAATTTATTTTTAGTCATTTTATGAGTTGTGTAATAAAATTGATAGTAACTTTATTATACCTCATTTTGAATAGTTTACCAAGGTCATAAACATGGCCACTAATCACAATTTCTTTTTAAAAGTATATATATAAGACAATAAAACACTTATATAAGACACAACAATAAGGTAATTGTTGAAAAATTAAAACACAATACAATGGAAATAAAACAATTAATTAATTAATGTGTACTTTAGTTATATTTTAATTATTTATAGGCATCTTTTGTGTTTATTTTAAGTTTTAAAAATAAATAACAGGTTTCAAGTAAAAATGTATTTAAAATCAAAGGAATTTTGATAAATAAATTTCTTCTCTCTTAATATAGTGAGGACACGTACGTAGGATATCTAGTGTGGCCGACACGGACACGTGTTTGATACAGAAACATCAGAGATTGTGTGGTGCATGTATTGTTTTCATGTACAATCAGACATAAAATGCTATGGAGGTCTGGGAAATATTTGGATAAGGCTGAACGTGTCCACGTCTTACGAAATTGCGTTTTAGCCTTCTTTCTTTTTCTTTTTTTCTTTTTTCTTTTTTTTTACAGCGTTTCAGCTCCAAAAAATAGTTACTGTTTATTCACTGACGACCCTGTTTAGCTATTTTTTTTATTAAAAAAGAGTTCTACGGTACTATTTAATCATTATTTTTCAGTGTTCAGTCCTATCAAACCAACTCTTAACTTTAAGAGTATTCCCAGTGAAGTTAAAAATTTAAAAATTTAGCTCTATTAAAAATTATTTTATCTATTTTACCTACGCACATACTACAACAGTGGATCTATTTTAGCTTTTAACACAATAAAATAATATAAATATCACAATAAAATAATATATCTACCACAATAAAATAATACATCTCATTACAATAAAAACACTACAATAAAAAGGTAATGTAAACACAAAATAAAAAATTAATTTTTTTTAGCTCTCATGAACAGTGCACATTTATAGATAGATGTGCACGGTAGCAATGAGCTAAAAAAATATAGATTTAGCTCCACTGCTGCATTCTTCTTTTTGGTGTTTTGGTAGAGTTAAAATAGTTATATAGCCCCACTGTTGCAAGTGCTCTAAGTACAGTGGAGTTTTCTGGGTATTACGATATTCATGCACAAATATAATCTTGGAAAAAATAAAAATACTCACCATCTTGAAAACTATGAAAGCGTGGTCCTTGAGCTTAGGATTATTTTGTGGTATTTCATCAGAGTCTTTCAAAAAGGGGAGCATGTTCTTCACTGCTGGTGCCATCTCTAGGATCCTGATTATTCAACATCAACAATTAATTCAACCATACAAAATTGTTATATATGGAATGAACGTGAAAAAAGACTTAATCTTTGTTCTTTCTCTCTCTCTCTCTCTCTATTTACAAGGTGAAGAAACGGAGGCTGTGCTCAGGAATATTTTGCTTCATCACCTTCCATGATTCTTTCACCAAAGCTTCTTGCTTCTCTGTGAAACCCATATCTCTCTCTCTCTCTCTCTCTCTCTCTAAAAGTTAGTCTTGTTGCTTCTGCTGTCTTTTATTAATTTCAGACCGTTGGGTGGAAAGGAGAAGTTATTATCTGCAATCTGGCATATAAAACTGTGACCACCAGGAATAAAAATATAAAATCAATTTTAATTATAAGGCTCTGCGGCTCTGCCTAAGTCACCCCTTAATAGCGAGTCTTAGGCTAAAAATTGTAAAAAATGGAGTTTATTATTGTTATAGGTATTGTTCAAAGTTATTTGGCAAAATGAGGAAAGAGACTGAATTTCGGTAACGGTATTACCGAAATTACAAGAAAAAGTAGAATGTGTCAGGAGAGAGAGGAAAATTGAATTTCGGTAATGAGATTACCGAAATTCTTGTCTTGCCCTTACTCCAAGCCTGCCTGTGCCCAAAATGCTGAAATGAAAAACCAATTGTGGCAATGGCATTGCCAAAAATGGGAGGGAAAAAAAAAAAAAAAAGAATTGTGGCAACCAAGTTGCCGAAAATGGAGGGGGAAAAAAAAATTCTACGTCTACAATATTTTTCACAACAAATTACAGGTGGTTAGTTGTTATTGGTTCAAATTTGAACCTAACACTAAGATAACTTTTTTGCTCCAATAATAACAATAAGTAACAACTTGTCATTTATGATTTGTTGTAAAAATATTGTGAAAATGTTGTGGACGTATCATTTCTAAAAAAAATCATGGAGCCGAAATAGAAGGAAGAGAAAAAAAAAAAAAAAAAAAAAAGTGGCAATGTGGCAATGGCATTGCCGAAATAGAGGGAAAAAAAACAATTTTTTTCCCCTCTATTTCGGCAATGCCATTGCCACTTTTTTTTTTTTTTTTCCTATTCCGGCTCCATGATTTTTTTTAAAAAATGATACATCCACAACATTTTCACAATATTTTTACAACAAATCATAAATGGCAAGTTGTTACTTATTGTTATTATTGGGGCAAAAAAGTTATCTTAGTGTTAGGTTCAAATTTGAACCAATAACAACTAACCACCTGTAATTTGTTGTGAAAAATGTTGTGGACGTAGCATTTTTTTTTCCCCTCCATTTTCGGCAACTTGGTTGCCACAATTTTTTTTTTTCCTCCCATTTTCGGCAATGTCATTGCCACAATTGGTTTTCCATTTCAGCATTTTGGGCACTTCACTGGCAGGCAGGGCAGGACAAGAATTTCGGTAATCTCATTACCGAAATTCAATTTTCTCTCTCCCCTGACACATTCTACTTTTTCTTGCAATTTCGGCAATACCGTTGCCGAAATTCAGTCTCTCTCCTCATTTTACCAAATAACTTTGAACAGTACCTATAACAATAATAAACTTCATTTTTTACAATTTTTAGCCAAAAGACTCCCTTAATAGCTGCCACGAGGCAATCCTAAGTCAAACTAGTCTTTTGATCTACACGTGTTTAATAAAAACATTATCAGATGAAGTCAAGTGACTCAACTTCATTCACAACCTACTGTATTAATAATTAGGGTAAATTTTAAATAATTACCTTGAAATTTGGGTTAATATCAATTAAATTTAAAACTTTTCAAAACTAACTTAATCTCTAAAAGACAATTTTGTCCTTAGATAGCTAAACAACATTATCTCTTCTAACTCTCTTCTCTATCGTCTCTCTCTCACCGAAGTTGGCCACCTACAAAACCTATAAATGTTCATTGGCGCTAGCATCTCTATTGAACAACCATCACTAGTAAAGGTCAGTTTAGCATCAACTCTCTCTCTCTCTCTCTCTCTCTCTCTCTCTCTCTAACTACCCAAAAGCATTAACATCAACAACAACCCATGCCTGCCACCACCTCTAACCCAAACAGCAACAAAAGGAAAAAGAAAAAGAAAAAAGTGCAATAGCAACCCACAGCTGCCACCACCTTCAACCTAGTGCAACAACAAAAAAAAAAATCCAAATAGTATACTCAAAATCCACTCAACCATCATTTGCTAGAAACCCCAAAACCCAAATCAAAAAGCAAACTCATAGATCTATGAACAGTATATCCAAAATCCAATTTTTCAAACCCACACCCAAATCATTTGAACCTAACAACCAATTGAAAGTTCAAACATTATGTTTGGTCACCACTAACTATATCTCTGCTGGTTGCCTTGCCTTATCAACTAGTATCGCACCACTAGCCAAATTGCATTCACTTTGGTTGTCCAAATCATTTTCTTGCTCATAGCTTTAGATCTTCTAGCTTTGGTTTTATGGAATTTGAGCACATTTACTTTCCTTTCTTAGCCAAATATATGGAAAGGCGAAAATATATGCACATAATTTGAATCACATTCTTTTTTTCCTTACCTTACAAGCTAAAGATTTCCACATGGCCTAGGGCTCCAACCTGTCACTACCAAGAGAGGGGATAATGGGTTTGGTGAGAGAGTGAGATAGAAAGGGAGAATAGAAAGTAACGGTGTTTATCTATTTAGGGACAAAATTGTCTTTTAGGATTAAGTTGGTTAGTTTTAAGAAGTCTTGGACCTAGTTTCTACCATCACCATTTAGGAACCAACAGAAATTTGCCAATTGTCATGAAATAAAAACATTTTTTAAAAAAAGCATGTAAAATACCAATCACACATTGGCACGTGTAAGCAATGACACATGCTACACATCAGCATGCATAAGCAATGACATTCGGTGCTTGTAAGTGACGACATAGGTGATTCAATCAATTGCCGACATGTGTCACCTTGAAAATTAAGACATTTTAGCCAATCAAATGATGCCACAAGTCTTGGAGAAAAAGTCTTAGAGCTCTTCCAATCAAATTGTAACACATGTCACCAATCAGACTTCGCCATATGTCGCTCACCCACCCCCAAACTTCTATAAATAGAAGCTTTTCTAAGGCAATATTGAACACACCAAGACATCTTAGGACACACCAACGTATCCATGCCACAAGCAATATTAAAGAAGATTCAGAAGTACAAAAACTCTGCTAGAATCAAGCCCTAAAGTCTCCAGGAACTTCAAGAACTTTGACTTCAAATACGATGAACATTCAAAGCAGAATTATCCAAACTACTTGCCTAGATCTTAAAGTTTGCTAGAATTAATCCCAAAAGCCTCCAAAAATTTCAAGAAACCATAAATTGGTGAAGCTCTATAGATTCAAGCCTCCAAAGCCCCAAAGAATTTCCACCATAAACCTTCAAAGAAGAAGAACACACGAAGAACAAAGAATTTCTAACAAGCTCGTAGCCAAAGATTTATTGTAATTTTGTTTCAAAGATCTTCGATCTATTCCTCAGCCACATTGAAGGATATATTGTGTTTGAATCAAAATCACATTACCACAATTCTGATCTACAAATCTTTCAAGGAGATTGAATCAGAGGATCACTCTTTTGTAATTTTAGAAAATTGTACCCCATCTTCATCAATACAAATTCATATTTGTGAAACTATTTTACTTGTTTGACTTTATTTTGAACTAGAAATTTAGTCGTCCACAAACACAATAATATACCATAAACAACAAAAACACATCCACCTCCACCAATGGCCATAACCACCACTCTACTCTGGCAACCACAAAACAACACAAAAACAAAAACAAAAAACAAAATAAAACCACAACCACAATCACAACTTCATCACCACTAGCCACCACAACCACCAGCCATGACAACCACAACCACAACCCACTACCATGCCACAACCACAACTACAAACCAAGAAACTCATAGCCAAAATCCATAAAACTCACTGCCAAAGCCAAAATTATCCACCACCACCACAAACAAAATCCACAAACTCATTGCCAAAATCATCCACCACCACCACCACTACTATATATGTAAAACACTTGACATCATACATCGTGTCTTATTAGTAAGAAAACAATATCTCGGTCTTGTTCAAGTTTGCATCTTACAAATATGTTTAATATTTTATTTTTCATTGTCTTGACTCTTAAAAAAAAAAATTCAAGGGTATCATCAAAAGATAGATAATTTATGGCTTTATGTATCCAAATTATTGTATCTAGAGAGACCTGGGGGCAGTGCCCCCCCCCCCCTCCCCCCCGGACTTTTTTTAAATGTTTAGTATATATATAATATATTATTTTTAGCAATTTGTTTCCATAAAATTGCACTTTGCCTCCCTTAACAATATTATTGATATTTTTAAAAGCTATGAAAAAATATTAGCCCAACAACAAAAATTAAGCCTAAACAACACCCCAAAACAAACACAAGCAAAAAAAAAAAAAAAAACCAAAGCCATTTCTAACTAGATATCTAACTAGCCTAGGAGTAGGAAACACCCAACTTACCTCACACATATAATAAAAGGGGGGGAAAAAAGGAGGGGATTTCTAAGTCATTCAAAAAAAAAGGAAAAAAAGAAGAAGGAAAACCTAACTTACGGCTGAACACAGAGGAGTTCGGTAGCCAACAGCACTACAGGTTTGCAGCTCTACAGAAGCAAAGTTATCGCTCTCATATTGAATCCTTGTTTGGTTAACTTAGATTTAAACATGTGTGGACACTTGACACTATTGTGACTTGAGAAGAAAACTTAAAGAGAGCATAAAGCAAGGACGGAGAGACATAGAATAAACTAGAAGAAACTAGGGAGAAAGAGTCAAAGAAAGAGGTAAAAATCTGACCCCATCTTTATCTCTCTCTCTTTAATATAGCCCAAAATTTATATTGTTTTATAAATAAAAAAGTTTTCATCTCTTGTGACAAACACAACACAACACATCAACTCCTATTGCCATAGCCCCTATGATGTTTTGTGATTTTTTTTGTAGTTTTTTCTTTAGTGTTTTTGTCTATTAGTTTAGTGTCTTTTAAAACATTAAAGAGATTTTTTTGGGGTAAATAATTAAAGAGATTATTTGCAACTTTAAAAATTATTGGTTAGTTGTTGAATACTTGTGTGCATAGTGCTAGTGTTTGTCTATTGTGTGTAATGATTGTAGATTATTGACCATATAATGACATAATAATTTCAAATTATATTTTATTTGTAGATTATGAAAAAATCAAATACCATATTTGATTTTTACAAAAGAAAAGCTTCAAATGATTTAGAAGCTAATACTAGTGGTGCAACATTGCCAACCATTAATGTTGAGGAAAATTCTGATGTCCCAATTGAGGAAAATCTCGACGTCCTAATTGAGGAAAATCCTGATGAACCTATTGAGGAAAATCTCGATGTCCCTATTGAGTAAAATTCTCTTTTAAAATTACTTCGACTTAACCTCTACTGAGAAAGCTCGGTCACGCAAGTACATTCAAATACTCGCAGCCCCCTTCTCGGTCTCATCAAAGCCTTTCATATGGGTGGGTCTACTCTTCTGAAATTACTTCATCCTGTTAAAAGCTCCACCATCTTCAACTATTTCACTAGAAGAGTCAAGTATAAAAATCCATTTTCTTTCAAGACTCATTCACTCACCACACTCCAAACTGTGTGCATGAACGAGTCTCGAGGGGGCATTTGTAGAGAGGGAAAATTCCCAACCTATCACAAGCTGACACATCATATTACCAAGTCCACAAAATACAACCAATTACAAAGCGCCACATACTGCTGCTAGGTTTTGCCATCACTATTCAGAAACCAATAGAAATTTGTCAAGTGTCATTGAAATAAAGGCATGAAACTGCATCAGCACGTGTAAGCGATGACATAAGCGGACCAATCAGACTCTGCCACGTGTCGCTCACCCACCCCTAAACTCCTATAAATAGAAACCTTCCTAAGACATTTAGGAGGACAAAAGGAAGAAGATATCTTGAGTTCAGAAATCCAGAAGCTCTGCCGGAATCAAACCCCAAAGCCTCCAAGAATTTCAAGAACTTCAACCTCGAATACAGACAACATTCGAAGCAAAATCATCCAAACTACTCGTCCAGGTCTCAAAGGTCACTAGAATCAAGCTCAAAAGCCTCCAGAAACCTCAACAAACCACAAATCAGTGAAGTTCTGAGGATTCTAGCCTCTAAAGCCCTAAAGAACTCCACCACAAACCTTCAGAAAAGAAGTACGCACGAAGAACACGAAGAACACACGAAGAACAACAAAGAACGTGAAGAACAAAGAATTTCTAACAAGCTCATAGCCAAAGATTCATTGTAATTTTGTTTCAAAGATCTTCGATCCATTCCTCAGCCAAATTGAAGGATATCTTGTGTTCAAATTAAAATCACATCACCACAATTCCAATCAACAAATCTTTCAAGGAGATCGAATCAGAGGATCACTCTTTTGTAATTACAGAAAATTGTACCACATATTCATCAATACAAATTCGCATTTGTGAAACTATTTTACTTGTTTGATTTATTTCGAACTAAGAAATTAGTCATCTATAGTCTCAATTGTCTTCATAGTTTTGACTTATTCCCTCAATCTCACCCTTCCTGTTTTGCTTCTCTTGAGACTGCCATCACCATCATTAATTTTCACAAAAAGTTTATTACGCAAGTCAAACTTAGCACAAGATTCTCCATTAGTGTAATGGAGAAAGTTTAATTAAAGGTTAAGATTTTATTTTTTTAACTTGGATAGATTGTCATATATCATTTAAAATTTTATTGAACATATCTTTAGATTTATAATTGAAAAATGAAATTACCCTTCTCATCAAACAGAGAGGATCAATCCTTTTCTATTATGCTCACTTGTTATCAGGGGCGGTGGTATGTTATAGTTAGGGGTTCAAATGAACCCCTGACTCGAAAATTTTATATATATATATATAATTTTTTTTTTTTTTAAATTGTTTTGAACCCCCTGCAATACAAATTTGCACACTCTCACCATGAACCTGACCCTTTTTTTTTAAAGCCCAACTTAAACTCCAAAAAAAAAAAAAAAGTCCAAACGAAAATTTTGGTCTTTAATCTTAGAAATAAAAAGCCCATAAATCAAATTTTGAAAAATCGTAAAAAAAAAAAGGCCAAATAAAACCTAAGAATTTACAGCTGCCTAACCTTCAAAATCTCTCATTATCCTTCATCACTCTCAAAACCTAAAGGAAAAAGGCTACCTCTGCTTCACACACACAAAATTTGCCGCTGCATAGCCCCCACGATCTGCTATAGCCTAATTGTCCCTAATCTGTCGCCACCACCACTTGGTCTGCCTTCTGCCACTGCTTGATCTGGTTTTTCAGCTCTCTGTTTCTCTCTTTCTCTCTTTCTTTCACTGTGAGAGTGTGTTTGTTTTGATATGTTATTTCACTGAATCTGTGTAAGTGAATCACCATGTGTATGTGGAGTTATCTTTTGATTTCTTTTGTTGAGTTTTGAATCTTGAACTATGTGTGTGGGGACTGTGGGGTTAAGAACTATGACTGTGTTCTGATATTTGTTGTTGAGTATAATAAGTCTGACCATGTGTGTGGGCCTGTGAGGGTTAATGGGTTATAGAACTTATTTTACTGTTGTTGGGTTTTGAGTTTCTTTAATAATGTAGTGTTGCTGTAAGTGTTTGTATTGATTTGATATAAAGTTGAGTTATGACTCATCTTTTGCACTCTGACTATGTGGCTAATTTGTGACTTGTGAGTGGTTTTTTTAATTTTGCTAAATGTGACTTATGACTTGTGAGTGGTTGTTGGCTATGTGACTTGGTCAATACATTAACATTAAAAAATAATAAAAATATAAAATATTTAAAGAATTTTAAACTTATAAATTAAATAATTGCAAAAAAAAAAACTTAACAATAATTAATATGTTTATTTTATTAGAAAGAAACATGTAGAATAAACTTATAGTTTATTTTTATGCTAGTACAATGGACAAATTTGTAATAAAAAAACCCCGTAGGCTGCAAGATTCATTTCCTACCCAAAAGTTATTTCTTATATCATTTATATTTCTTATTGAAACCTGGAAAAAAAATCCTGCAGCCACCCTGCTTGTTATATTTTGAGTTATAACACTTCTTTAATTATTTTATTTTATTTCTTTGTGTATGACACTCCATAACATAACTCAAGCATAAATTACACAACCATTAATTTTTCTCTACAATCATTTGGAAACTAATGAACAATAACTCATGGGAGTTGAAGTCTTCAAATTATCTTTTGCAAAACGGTGTGAAGAATGCGAATAATACGTGCAAATGCCACAAGTGTATATATATATAGACACACATAGAAAAGTTAATTTGAAGATAATTGAGGCTGAGCAGCTTCTTCTTCCATCTCAGTCTTGATGGTTGCAGCCAACTGATCGTAGGCTTCACCCCAGGATATATATATATATATACACACACACACATAGAAAAGTTAATTTGAAGATAATTGAGGCTGAGCAGCTTCTTCTTCCATCTGAGTCTTGATGGTTGCAGCCAACTGATCGTAGGCTTCACCCCAGGCTCCGCCCATCTCATCACTCCAACTCTCTCTAACTGCCTCTTTGATTGTTCCTAGTAGCGCTTCTTTCACCACCTAAATCATCAGAAAATCAAATACTACACAATGCATATGTAACTACATGTTTTTCTATATCTTTACTAAAATACCTTGTTTGAAATTAGTAATTTATAAATGTTCTTCTAAAAAAAAGTGATATAGATGTAAACCTCAAACTAATTTCCCTAGCATAGATACAATTAGGAGAGTTTACCTCAAAATGGGAATCGACGACTCCTTTCTCGAGATGGACTGACCCTAAATGCTTTAGAGGGACATCGCGCAGCACCACCTGACCTTTCTCCCGCAATTGAATAGCTGAGTCGCATGTCTTTGATGCATACATCAAAATATATAGTGAATCAATTATGAATGGAATACTACTAATTTTATTATATAAAGCTTTATAATCTAATATATATCACTATTCACAAGAAAATAATTTATTTATTTTTATAATATTGGGATTAAATATATATATCTTAATAGTTCCAATATCTCTTGTGGGGCTTGGACATTAGAATAATTTGCCTACGTACTCATAAAAAATTAAAAAAAAAAAAAGTGATGCCAATTACTTTTATAGTCATTTTATAAGTTGGGTAATAAAATTGAAAGTAACTTTATCAAACCTTATTTTGAATAGTTTACCAAGTCGTAAACATGGCCACTAATCACAATTTCTTTTTAAAAGTATATATATATATATATATATATATATATATATATATATATATATATATATATATATATATATATGACAATAAAACACTTATATAAGACACAACAATAAGGTAATTGTTGAAAAATTAAAACACAATACAATGGAAATAAAAAAAATTAATTAATTAATGTGTACTTTAGTTATATTTAATTATTTATAGGCATCTTTTGTGTTTATTTTAAGTTTTAAAAATAAATAACAAGTTTCAAATAAAAATGTATTTAAAATCAAAGGAATTTTGATAAATAAATTTATTCTCACTCAATATAGTGAGGACACGTACGTAGAAATCTAGTGTGGCCGACACGGACACGTGTTTGATACAGAAACATCAGAGATTGTGTGGTGCATGTATTGTTTACATTTACAATCAGAGATAAAATCCTATGGAGGTGTGGAAACTTGAAATCTTGAATAATAAGTACAGTTTTGAGTTTTCTGGGTGGTACGATATTCATGCACAAATATAATCTTGGAAAAAATAAAAATACTCACCATCTTGAAAACTATGAAAGCGTGGGCCTTGAGCTTAGGATTATTTTGTGGTATTTCATCAGAGTCTTTCAAAAAGGGGAACATGTTCTTCACTGCTGGTGCCATCTCTAGGATCCTGATTATTCAACATCAACAATTAATTCAACCATACAAAATTGTTATATATGGAATGGACGTGAAAAAAGACTTAATCTTTGTTCTTTCTCTCTGTATCTCTCTACTTACAAGGTGAAGAAACGGAGGCTGTGCTCAGGAATATTTTGCTTCATCACCTTCCATGATTCTTTCACCAAAGCTTCTTGCTTCTCTGTGAAACCCATCTCTCTCTCTCTAAAAGTTAGTCTTGTTGCTTCTGCTGCCTTTTATTAATTTCAGACCGTTCGGTGGAAAGGAGAAGTTATTATCTGCAACGAGTATATATTATCTGTGTCTCGCAACTGGTGACTGCCGGATCAAATCTGGCATATAAAACTGTGACCACCAGGAATAAAAATATAAAATCAATTTTAATTATAAGGCTCTGCCTAAGTCACCCCTTAATAGCTGCCACGAGGCTATCCTAAGTGAAACTAGTTTTTTGATCTGCACGTGTCTAATAAAAACACCATCAGATGAAGTCAAGTGACTCAACTTCATTCACAACCTACCATATTAATAATTAGGGTAAATTTTAAACAATTACCCCGAAATTTTGGTTAATATCAATTCAATCTAAAACTTCTCAAAACTTACTTAATCTCTAAAAGACAATTTTGTCCTTAAATAGCTAAGCAACATTATCTCTTCTCTCTCCTCTCTCTCTCACCGAAATTGGCCACCTAAAAAACCTATAAATGTTCATTGGCGCTAGCATCTCTATTGAACAACCATCACTAGTAAAGGTCAGTTTAGCATCAACTCTCTCTCTCTCTCTCTCTCTCTCTTCCCTATTTTCTACCTACCCAAAAGCAGTAACATCAACAACAACCCATGCCTGCCACCACCTCTGACCCAAACAGCAACAAAAGGAAAAAAGAAAAGAAAAAAGTGCAATAGCAACCCACAGCTGCCACCACCTTCAACCTAGTGCAGCAACCAAAAAAAAAAACAAAATCCAAATAGTATACTCAAAATCCATTCAACCATCATTTGCTAGAAAACCCAAAACCCAAATCAAAAAGCAAACTCATAGATCTATGAACGGTATATCCAAAATCCAAATTTTCAAACCCACACCCAAATCATTTGAACCTAACAACCAATTGAAAGTTCAAACATTATGTTTGGTCACCACTAACTATATCTCTGCTGGTTGCCTTGCCTTATCAGCTAGTATCGCACCGCTGGCCAAATTGCATCCACTTTGGTTGTCCAAATCATTTTCTTGCTCATAGCTTTAGATCTTCTAGCTTTGGTTTTATGGAATTTGAGCACATTTACTTTCCTTTCTTAGCCAAATATATGGAAAGGCGAAAATATATGGACATAATTTGAATCACATTCTTTTTTTCCTTACCTTACAAGCTAAAGATTTCCACATGGCCTAGGGCTCCAACCTGTCACTACCAAGAGAGGGGGTAATGGGTTTGGTGAGAGAGTGAGATAGAAAGCGAGAATAGAAAGTAACGGTGTTTATCTATTTAGGGACAAAATTGTCTTTTAGGATTAAGTTGGTTAGTTTTAAGAAGTCTTGGACCTAGTTTCTACCATCACCATTTAGGAACCAACAGAAATTTGCCAATTGTCATGAAATAAAAACATTAAAAAAAAGCATGCAAAATACCAATCACACATTGGCACGTGTAAGCAATGACACATGCCACACATCAGCACGCATAAGCAATGACATTCGGTGCTTGTAAGTGACGACATAGGTGATTCAATCAATTGCTGACATGTGTCACCTTGAAAATTAAGACATTTTAGCCAATCAAACGATGCCACAAGTCTTGGAGAAAAAGTCTTAGAGCTCTTCCAATCAGATTGTGACACATGTCACCAATCAGATTTCACCATATGTCGCTTACCCACCCCCAAACTCCTATAAATAGAAGCTTTTCTAAGGCAATATTGAACACACCAAGACATCTTGGGACACACCAACGTATCCATGCTACAAACAGCATTAAAGAAGATTCAGAAGTACAAAAGCTCTGCTACAATCAAGCCCTAAAGTCTCCAGGAATTTCAAGAACTTCGACTTCAAATATGATGAACATTCAAAGCAGAATCATCCAAACTACTTGCCTAGATCTTAAAGTTTGCTGGAATTAATCCCAAAAGCCTCCAAAAATTTCAAGAAACCATAAATTGGTGAAGCTCTATAGATTCAAGCCTCCAAAGCCCCAAAGAATTTCCACCATAAACCTTCAAAGAAGAAGAACGCACGAAAAACACGAAGAACACGAAGAACAAAGAATTTCTAACAAGCTTGTAGCCAAAGATTTATTGTAATTTTGTTTCAAAGATTTTCGATCTATTCCTCAGCCAAATTGAAGGATATATTGTGTTCGAATCAAAATCACATTACCACAATTCTGATCTACAAATCTTTCAAGGAGATCGAATCAGAGGATTACTCTTTTGTAATTTTAGAAAATTGTACCCCATCTTCCTCAATACAAATTCATATTTATGAAACTATTTTACTTGTTTGACTTTATTTTGAACTAGAAATTTAGTCGTCCACAAACACAATAAAATACCATAAACAACAAAAACTCATCCACCTCCACCAATGGCCATAACCACCAGTCTACTCTGGCAACCACAAAACAACACAAAAACAAAACAAAACCACAACCACAATCACAACTTCATCACCACTAGCCACCACAACCACAACCCACTACCATGCCACAACCACAACTACGAACCACGAAACTCATAGCCAAAATCCATAAAACTCACTGCCAAAACCAAAATTATCCACCACCACCACCACCACAAACAAAATCCACAAACTCATTGCCAAAATCATCCACCACCACCACCACTGCCACCACTACTATATATATAAAACACTTGACATCATACATCGTGTCTTATTAGTAAGAAAACAATATCCCAGTCTTGCTCAAGTTTGCATCTTACAAATATGTTTAATATTTTATTTTTCATTGTCTTGACTCTTGAAAAAAAATTCAAGGGTATCATCAAAAGATAGATAATTTATGGCTTTATGTATCCAAATTATTGTATCCAGAGGGACCTGGGGGGCAGTGCCCCCCCCCCCCCCGAATTTTTTTTTAAATGTTTAGTATATATATAATATATTATTTTTAGCAATTTGTTTCAATAAAATTGCACTTTGCCCCCCTTAACAATATTATTGATATTTTTAAAAGCAATGAAATAATATTAGCCCAACAACAAAAATTAAGCCTAAACAACACCCCAAAACAAACACAAGCAAAAAAAAAAAAAAAAAATCAAAGCCAATTCTAACTAGATATCTAACTAGCCTAGGAGTAGGAAACACCCAACTTACTTCACACATATAATAAAAGGGAAAAAAAAAAAAAAAAAGGAGGGGATTTCTAAGTCATTCAAAAAAAAAGGAAAACCTAACTTACGGCTGAACACAGAGGAGTTCGGTAGCCAGTGGCACTACAGGTCTATAGAAGCAAAGTTATCCCTCTCATCTTGAATCCTTGTTTGGTTAACTTAGATTTAATCATGTGTGGACACTTGACACTATTGTGACTTGAGAAGAAAACTTAAAGAGAGCATAAAGCAGGGACGGAGAGACATGGAATAAACTAGAAGAAACTAGGGAGAAAGAGTCAAAGAAAGAGGTAAAAATCTGACCCCATCTTTATCTCTCTCTCTTTAATATAGCCCAAAATTTATATTGTTTTATAAATAAAAAAGTTTTCATCTCTTGTGACAAACACAACACAACACATCAACTCCTATTGCCATAGCCCCTATGATGTTTTGTGATTTTTTTTGTAGTTTTGTCTTTAGTGTTTTTGTCTATTAGTTTAGTGTCTTTTAAAACATTAAAGAGATTTTTTTGGGGTAAATAATTAAAGAGATTATTTGCAACTTTAAAAATTATTGTTTAGTTGTTGAATACTTGTGTGCATAGTGCTAGTGTTTGTCTATTGTGTGTAATGATTGTAGATTATTGACCATATAATGACATAATAATTTCAAATTATATTTTATTTGTAGATTATGAAAAAATCAACTACCATATTTGATTTTTACAAAAGAAAAGCTTCAAATGATTTAGAAGCTAATACTAGTGGTGCAACATTGCCAACCATTAATGTTGAGGAAAATCCTGATGTCCCAATTGAGGAAAATCTCGACGTCCTAATTGAGGAAAATCCTGATAAACCTATTGAGGAAAATCTCGATGTCCCTATTGAGTAAAATTCTCAAACAAAATTCCAAAAGGTTGATATGAGTTTGTTCCAATTAGAACTTTATCTTGGATTGCGTAGAATATGTACTTATCATGTTGATCAACGAGATGAGATTCAACAACATTACATTAAGTTGGGTCCATACCAACCTTATTTTAAAAATTTTAAAAAATCTGAGAAGGGTCAAAGCTTTTAAGGTTTTTAGTATGAAGATGATCGCTTTAAGTATTCTCCTAAAAAAGGTGCCGCTTTTTGTCTACCATGCTTTCTCTTTCATAAGCCAACTGGGCATGATGGACAAAATGCATTCACAGTTAACGGATTTAAGAGTTGGAAGAAAGTTAGAAATGGCAAAAGATGTTCTTTTAGTCTTCATATGGGGAAATATCTTAACTCCACTCATAGATTTTCCCGTAAAGCATGTCAAGATTTGATGAACCAGTCTTAACACATAGACAGGGTGGTGGGCAATTTCACTTCAAAACAAATTGCAAATAATCAACTGCGATTGAAGGCTTCAATTGATGTTGTTCGACATCTTGCCTTTCAAGCTATTTCTTTTAGAGGTCGAGATGAAAGCTCTACTTCAACCAATCGGGGAAACTTTCTTACGACATTGGATTTGATGGTGGGCTATAATAATAATGTTGTTGAAATAATGGAAAAAGCTCCAAAAAATGCCACCTACTACACACGACCTCAAATTCAAAAAGAAATTCTACATGTTATTTCGACCAAAGTGAAGAAGGCAATTAGGGAAGAAATTGGTAATGCAAAGTTTTTCATATTGGTTGATGAAGCTCATGATGAGTCCATGAAAGAGAAAATGGTTGTGGTTTTAAGATATGTTGATACAGGTGGCTTTGTGCGAGAACAATTTCATGGGATTGTTCATGTTATTGACACTGCAGCATTGACCTTTAAAAATGAGATATATTATTTGTTCTCTAATCATTGCTTAGATATCCAAAACATTCGGGGGCAAGGATATGATAGTGCAAGCAACATGCGGGGTGAGTGGAATGGATTACAAGCTTTGATTTTGAATGATTGTCCGTATGCTTACTACATTCATTGTTTTGCACATCGCTTACAATTGGCATTAGTAGGAGCATCAAAAGCAATTGTCCCTCTTAATAAAGTTTTCACTAAATTGATTTTGGTTATCAATAATATTCGTGCTTCATACAAACGTATTGAGCAATTAAAATAAAAATCACTAGAGCTTCTGACATTGCATATGTGATTGATATTAAAGAGCTTGAGACTGGGAAAGGACTTAATCAAATTGTCACTGTACAATGACCTGGAGATACTCGTTGGGGTTCGCATTATAAATTGGTTTCTAAGTTGATAAAGTTGTTTAGTCCAACATGTGAAGTTCTACTGAAAATCATGGATGAAGGAAATTCTTCACAAAAAGTAGAAGCAAAGTCCGCTTATAAGGTATTAATTTCATTAGAATTTGTCTTCATCTTTCATTTTGTTAATGAAACTATGGGGATCACTAATAAACTTTGTCAAGCTTTGCAAAACCAATCACAAGACATTTTAAATGCTACGCATTTAGTTTCATCGACTAAAAAACTTATCCAACAATTTAAAGATGAGAAATGGGATGACTTACTAGCTACTGTGATATCATTTTGTAAGGAACGTGGTATAGATGTCCCTGATATGAATACTCGTTATGTTGCGAGATTTGGTCGAGCTCGTTGTCAATAGGAGGACTTTAGCAATGAGCATTATTATAAAGTAGATATTTTTAATGTAGGATTAGATTCTCAATTGCAGGAGCTCAATCATCAGTTTAGTGAGCATGCCTTGGAGTTACTTACGTTTAGCTCAGCTCTAGACCCTCGAGAGGCATATGAATCTTTTCGAGTCAGTGATATTTGTTCATTGGTAGATAATTTTTATCCAATAAACTTCACAAGTGATGAAAGGAATGATTTGAAAAAGGAACTTGATCTTTATAAGTATGATGAGTTCAGCATTCAAGGTTCAAGAATTTGAAAAATATTTTTAAATTGTGCCAATGGATGGTGAGAACTAGAAAATTAGAATACTATCCGCTTATTTATAGAGTGGTCAAGTTTGTGCTTACTCTCCCATTTCTACTGCAACTACAGAGCGAGCATTTTTAGCTATAAATGTCATCAAAACTGACATTCACAACAAAATGGAAGATGAGTTTTTGTCAGACGCTATGATGTTATTCATTGAAAGAGACATTGCTGCAACAATTAGTACGGATTCAATTATAGATAATTTCGAAGATTTAAAAAGACGGCGAGTTCCATTTTCATAAATAATTGCATTGTAATATCTTTAAAAACAATAATTTTGTGTATTTTACTTTTGTTAATAGTTTATTAAATGCATATTTATTTGGAGTTTCAAAATGTTTTTTTTTTTTTTTTGTTTATACTTCTTCCCCCAACTCCAAGTCCTAACTCTGTCCCTAATTGTATCTTTTCCTATTGATGTGATCATTGTATTATGAGAGATTAATGCTTAAAAGTCTCAAAACTCTCAATAATTGTGAGGGGTGAAATATATTTTAAGGAGATTGTATCAAACAAAAACCTTAATCAGAATTTCATAATTCATTCTTGTATGTTGCATCATATATGCACTCTTCATAATGAAAGATCTTTTGACAATTCACCGTACTTGAGCTTGCAAATCCACTTGCATCCAATATTATAACCATGTTATTATTTGTAATTAGAATCATATCAAAAGTAATGCACGTACATTGATATTTTGGACAGCAATGTGGACATTTCAATTTTTCTTGAATTATGATATTGACTGAAAAAAAATATAATTTGGGTGGGTAAATAATAACTTCATTATATATGATTGGATATTTTCAATTATAGTTAGTTTTCTTTTAAAAAAAATTATTATACTTAGTTTTATCATTGTTCTCTTGGAAATATTTTAGGGCGCGTTGTTCAAATGGTAATATTATTAAGTATGCAAAATCCAGCACCGGCTCTCTTAGCAACTCAATGGTTTGACTACTTATAATGAGTATCAGGTCTTGGGTTCGAGAGCTGGTGAGAGAGAGAAAGAGAGAGATATGAAAAAATGAGGTATTCTAAAATACCTCTCTTTTTATTAAACTTCAAAGGACAATATTATTTTTATTTTTATCTAGCAACGATATTGTGTTTGATGGGAGAAAAGGAAAAATAAAAGTTTGCTGGGTTTGTGTTAAGTCTTTACCAAAACTTTCTCCCCCCAAAAAAAAAAGAGTATTTACCAAAAAAATTTCTATAAAAAAACAAAAGGCCTTTACCAAAAATCAAAATCTTGCCCATGGACCATGTGTAAAATCCACTTTCATTGATTCAAGAGTGTTTTATCAATCGCCATATGTGTGAAATTTTAAAAAGGGTCCACAGACTTCAAGTGGGTTGATTGGTGGAAAAATGGGCCTATTGAAAAATCTAAGATAGCCTCTAAATTAAGCCCAAAACAAGTCCTAAGATTTGTGACCTGCTCAGGCCCTTTGATTAGGAGTTTCATAATCAAAAGGTGGCCCTTTGATTGGGAGTAAGGACCACACAAAATTGTACAAAAAGAAAATTCTGACAGAAAAGAACAATAGCTCCTTTTACCTGGTTTAGGACCACAATATAATACAGCAAGCCTTCGTGCCTATATCTCAAACACTTCTACTTCAATAATTATAATTTTGAATTTTCGCCCAATAGATTGAGCCCTTCAATTGAAGGGAAAGAGTAGTGTACTAAAAGTCTAAAACTACTTTGAAAACTAATTGCAAAAACCTTTTTCTTTTTTCTTTTAAACTGTAGTGGTTATATACTTATATGGCTAGCTTTCAAAATCACAATTTTGGAGTTTTGTTCGTCGGCAAATCTAGGCACCTGCGTAATTAGATTTCAATGTATTCATTATTCAAATCTAGACAATAACAATTACACACATTTTATCAAAAAATAATAATAATTAGACATGTAAACCATGTCTTTTTGTGCCCTGGCCTACTCAATCATGTCCTGAACAAATAATATTCTCTTGATTTTACAACCAACTTTCAGCCAGTGGTATTGTCATCAGGTAGGGTTTTCAAAACTTTCAACTCCTACATCTTTATCATATAACATTAAACACCTAGTCCTTTATTTATTCAAAGCAAAGGACATATGTCTTTGTCCGTGACAGCTCCTTAACAATGAGTCTCTACCATTTTTGAGTGAGACATTCATGTAGTGAAGCTCTCATTGATGTCAATGTTGAATATGAACGTTTCATATTGAGATATCATTTCAACAAAGTATGCATTTACTGAAATTCATGTTGAGATTTCATTTCTGTTGTGGTGGATGATGTTACAGTACTTGAGTTTGAGGGGTACGATATGGAAGAAAAGAACAGAACCAGTGAACCAGTGACCAGTAGAGGAAGAAAATGACTATCTAAAATGTAATTATATACTACAATTACTCACACTAATGTAATGGAATTATGGAAATTATTTTGTCAAACCCTTTGCTGTGTATGAAGAAGTATGAACCAAACAAAATCACATGTTTCCATTTGTCATAAAGTAATAGTACAAGATAATTCATTTTTCCTGTTTTCTCTGTCACTAATTTTCTCATTTACTAGTTCCCTTTTTCAACAATAGTGAGAGGTACTAAAGCTTTTTATTTATTTATTTATTTTTAGATGATACTCACTGAGGTATTATAGCTTTGATAAATAGTTTTCCATCAATTTTATATTTCCTCCACCAACAGATCTTCCTCTTTCTATAATACCAAAAAGAAATAAAGAAAGAATATTTAAAAAATATATAGTAAAAAGGTATGTAACTAAAATATAAAAATAACTTTCTAAAGAAAAACTTAGTTAGAAATTTGCTAAAGACCGTAGCCATAAAGGTGTAATAAACTAACAAGTAGTATGCAAAATGCTTTATATGTATCATATATGCCACCAACAGACCCACACTAGGCCCCAAGGGGGCCCGACCCTACATGAGTTGCACAAGAAATAAAATTCTAGGCATATTAGAGCCTTATTAGAGCCACACTAGGCCGAAGAGGGCCCGACCTTACATGAGTTGCACAAGAAACAAAATTGTAGATATAGAATCGGTTTGAGATTCAATTATTTTGTTGAAATAGAAAGTTTTTTGTTAAAAATACTGTAAATGAAAGTAAAAGTTAGCTGAAATAATATAGTAGAACTCATGAATAGTACCAAAAAGTACAGTAATACTCATAAATAATAGCAAAAATAAGCTGAATAGTAAAATAAGTTGACAAAATTAATCATGCCAAATGGACACATATTAGAGCCTTATTTGAATTAGTTTTAAGGAAAATAAAACTTGACACCCTCTCGCCAAAATCTTGTCCACCCTTTATAAATTAACTCCAAACAATCATATTTCACAGATCCCCTAACTCAAAATCCTAACTTTGTCAATGGTAATAAATGCTTTGATATATGTGGATCATGCAATGTTATTGCAAATTAATCAAATTAATTAATTGAAGTGATTATATGCCTCTGCTTAAATATTATGTACATATAGCAAGGTGACCACACAAACATAAGGCGGCCTGGCGGCCTAAGGATCACATTCTAAACTATAAGAGGACAATTAATGGTGGGTACACTTCACAACCAACATATCATGTGCAATGCAATCAATCACAAGTCTAGTAGTAACCAATTATAGTAAACAGTGGTCAATTTATGAATAAAACACATCTACAATATACAACAATCATAACAATACTGAGCAAGATGCTACGTTTTCCCCAGAAAATAGGGATACTGGTCCTCTGAATGTGGGGATGATCAGTCAGACAATGTTCATCACAAATTGATGAAATGCAAATGTAATTTTTTTTTTTTTTTACCAAAGATGCATGGAATATATGTTGCCTTCAATTATTATGGAAATAAAATAAAAAATAGTTGAACTTAATTCCATTTGACATGTCCCAAATTTTCCTATGTGCTAGCACTATTTTTTCTGAAAGTTGTGGCTCTAGAATCTCTAGATGCCCTTTGTTGTTCTTTAATCTTTTATAAGTTTATCCCAAGACCAAGTTACAAGAACTTCCGCATCACACTTTCCCAGCTAGATGTGCTATTCCAAATCCAAGAAAATTCTGTTTCTTATTCTTTTTTCTAGGGCTCAACATTAAGTACAAACAACAAAAGGCTAAAATCCCGATTCCCAAGAAATTATATTCCTTTTTCTTCACTTAAAGATCGAATTTCCAGTGTTCCGCAGATAAAAACACTGTTGTCTTACCTCACAAGACAAAAGGGATCCATTTCAAGTGCAAAATGGTAGCTAGGCTCTCGGGATCCATTTTCTTTAACTTTTCCTTGATTTTCTTTTTCCTACGGTTTTGGTATTTATTTTCTTTTCCTTTCCCATTTCATGTGAGATTTCCTTTTTCTTTCGGTAGTAATAAATTAATAAAGAACACAATACTTAAGAGAGAACGTGGAAAGAGATTGTTTACTGTTTAGGGAAACTAATTAAAGGATTAATAAACGGCTTTAGCATCACGTTTTGGACGGTAGACCACTATATTTATGGACAGTTCTTGATCTCAGTCGCATTTTTGGACATTGTGTTGCCCACTTATTAAGTATCCATCCATAAATTGTTAAACACATTGAACATGTAGGTCCAATTTTACTCTTTTTTTTTGGCTTTACAAATACCATCCAACCATTAATTTGCATACCATTTTGAGGGATAAGAAAAAAAATACCCATTTGGATATAATATAATATAATTCTAGAAATTCACTTTTCATAATTTCCTTAAATGATGGTAACGGATAATTTAGACTGTGTGCTTGTTTAGAAAAGTTTATTTTCATGAGTTTATTGGACTTGAAAAATAAGTTGAACAAAAGAATAACAATTTGTGAGCATATGACATTGACGGTAAGAGGTTTTAAAGGTTAATTAATATAATATAATTCTTCTATAAAAAATTAATATAAGAGAGATAGGAACTTGAGGAATTGGCATGGACTATGTGAATGTTTTGGTTCTCAATTCTCGTGAGAGAACACTTTTAGTACATAGTCCACCATAGCATATGTTATATTAATTAGATGATTCTACTATACCATAGGACCATATAGTAAGTTAACAATATGATCATCAAAAAAAAATAGTAAGTTATATAATAATATATAACATTAAGTATTTGGAAAAACATAAAAATAAATAATAAAAAAAAAGAAAGTGAAAAAGAACACCTTTTATTTTTAATACCTGTAAAGTTCTCGTTGGTTGTCTTACTAGTTTCTCATGATCCTTTAGCATCCTTGACATTGACGCTTCCGAAGCTTGTGATTGGATATGACTCTCAGGCTTTTAGGACTGTGTAAAAGTAGCAATCTCTCTTTTAATCTTAATAATGCTTACCATCTTCTTCTTCTTTTTTCCCTTGGGTTTTTTATATGCTTACTTGCTACCATTGCTTTATGCATATTTGTTCACCTTCTTTTTCTCTGTGTCTCATATTCCTTCACACTGAATGAACTTTATTCCGTCAAAATTAAGATACACAGAGTTGCTTATATTTTAAGCTCTCTCCAAAGCCTTGTTATTAATATATTCCTGGTCATGGATGACTAATCTTCCTTATTTATATTCTAAACCCACTTTTGCAGTAACTCAAAGACTTAGACACGTAAAACTGAAGCCAAGCACATAATTTGCCATTAAAATATATGCATTGCATGGCTTTTTCCATCAATGTCAATATTGTTTGGGATTGATTTGTCCCCAGAAGGGACCTCTTTTTGGCTATATTGATTAATGTGTCTGTTCTTTTTATATTGTCACATGGAGGAACCTCCTAAATGGACCATGTCCCATTGGATCGATGGTGATATATATTCCCTCAGATGATTTGAGACATTTTTTTAATGAAAAAATAATAATTAAAATTCGAGTATTTTACATATTAACATGATTTGATATGATTTATGCATGTAGATGATATAGCATAAATCGAAATGGATTCCAATAATGTACAAGTAAAACAAGATTAAGTTTTGGACTATGCCAAATGCCTTACATCATGGTGTTATTATTTTTCATTAGCCAACTGGTTAATAATTGAAGTGGAGTGGTGTCAATTAGGTGGATGTGGCTCGAGATACAAGACCAAAAGATGTCTTGTTTTAGTTTCTAGTTTCTACTCTAGGAGAGATAGCCTCTAATTACATTTATATTATACTGATAACGTGGTATGAGTTATTTCACATGGTACATGCATGTAGATGTACACTTTAACAACAACCAAAAATTATTAGTATTTCAACTGTAAAGGCCTATTAGTAGGATATCTATACATGAAATGCATTTCAATATAATATGAAAAAATGAGTAATATATATCTAGTCATAATACTTTTCACAGTTTTCTTTTCCATGATTGCTTAATATAATTTGTTGTTCCGAGCAATATTAATTTCATGTGTCCTTACTAATACTATTTACTTTCATAGGTGTGCTTACTAATACTATTTTTATTATGCACCAACAAATCATATCATCAATTAAGAAAAAAATTTGGGTTGAGACTCATTAAGAAAAAAAAAAGTGTTCAATTTTAGAATATGCCTCATTAAATTTTCACCCTCCAATAATGGTGAACAATTTAAGTGAAATGGTGGCAATAATGTGGATCTGGCCTGATCAAGGTGGTTGGGATATGTTATTAGAAATAGAAATTGCTCTTCTAAATGAGTTTCAAGTCACATATCTAGTCAAAGTTACGTGAAAGATGGCCTTCCATATGCTTAATTATGAGTATACGAATTTGACCATGTTAGAAAGAGGTAGCCATATCATTAATTACCAATTAATTAATTCAAAATTTGGCCCAATTGAAAGCCATGACATAATGAGCCTACAATAGCTCAATTTCATGAATTCAAATCTTATCGCTTTGTGGGTTCCAGTTATTTCAACTGGTAAAATCTCTGATGGTTACATAAGAGATCTGAGATTCAATTCCTGCCTTTACTAAAAACTGATTGGTGTCTTGGTCTGATGATAAAGAGCTATCATCAAGAATAGACGTCATAAGTTGAAACTTTAAAAAAAAAAAAAAAAAAATCTCATCGCTTTCAAGAAAAATAAAATAAAATTGCTACATTTGTGTTAATTAACCCCTAAACTTTCATGAACAAGATTGTGGCTTTAAAGGTTTATTTGCAGGCAATAGATGTCATTTGATGTGTGCCAAATTGGGCAAATTGGATGTTTGACAAAATGAAACATTGGATACTTGAACAGCCTTAATGGTTTAGTTATAACTATGACTATAGTTTTGACGCAAAGATGATGTATGTGATAAATTATTTCTTTCAGTTTTGAATTTTGATTGTATATTTAATTGAATACAAGTACCGCACGACATAGCACATTGCATCGCTTTCTGGTCATCAACACGTACAAACCTCACTCTTTCTCTCTCTCTCTCTCTCTCAAAATCAAAGTTGATCAATCCTAAAGCCGTGTCAATCACTCAACACAAATATGTCAAACGCAAGACAGATCAACCATCTTAACCAACAACCTAAAAAATAATTCACAATCAAGGTTCATAATCTTCTACGTACCTATAAAATTATATTTATATATAAAATAACCAACAAACCACATCTACCAAATCGAAATCGTTCTCTGCATAATTATGCTTAGCAATACACATTAACCTTTTTAACCTTTTTAATCTCTCCAGCCCAAAACATGGTAAAAATATATCAACAAAAAAGTTTTTTTTTTTTTTAAATCCAGCTAAATAATACCGAAACATTCTAACAGGGTAAAAATATATCAACAAAAAAGTAAAAAACAAATTCAGCTAAATACTAATGTTTCTAACGAAGATTTCCAAAATTCAACTCTTCTATTTTCCGATAATCACATAACTAAATGAAATACATACAATTTATAATTTAATTAATTAATTTATAACTGAGAGACTCAGATCCAAAATAGTCCGAAACTTTATACACCCATTAGGACCCAGAATGAAACTCTTATGCAGAACTGGGATGGATATATATATGTCAACCATATACCCAGGCATTACAAATTATATATAACGAAAAATTTTATAAAAAATAATTCACAATCAAGGTTCATAATCTTCTACGTACCTATAAAATTATATTTATATATAAAATAACCAACAAATCATATCTACCAAATCGAAATCGTTCTCTGCATAATTATGCTTAGCAATACACATTAACCTTTTTAACCTCTTTAATCTGTCCAGCCCAAAACACGGTAAAAATATATATCAACAACAAAGTAAAAAACGAATCTAGCTAAATACTATCGAAACATTCTAATGTTTCTAACAAATATGTCCAGAATTCAACTCTTCTTTTTTCCGATAATCACATAACTAAATGAAATACATAAAATTTATAATTTAATTAATCAATTTATAACCGAGAGACTCAGATCCAAAATAGTCCAAAACTTCAGACACCCATTAGGACCCAGAATCCAAATCTTATGCAGAAGTGGGATGGATATATATATGAACATGTCAACCATATACCCAGTCATTACAAATTATATATAACGAAAAATTTTATAAAACAAAAAACAAAAACAAAAAAAAACAAATAGTCGTGTAAAATTTTCAACCTTGGCGAGCTGTATTTTTTTTTTTTTCTTCTTCTTCTTCATTTACATGAGCAACAGCTCCTTTTGTTAGACGTAATAACAGCTAACTGCTCGAAACTCGACTTGAAAAACGAATCGACCTCTTCGCGGTTCACGATCTCGAAGAATTGAAGGTCGGAGAGTTTTCTTTTGCATGTGGGTGCTCTTTTTGGCTTCCGTGGCGCCGGGGGACAATCTAGGATCTTGGGAATTCTATGTTCCTTGGATGTTGGAGTTCGACAACAGTCCTCCTCCTCTTTGTTGTCTTCCTCCTCGACATTAATCTTCTTAATATCTTGTGTCTCGACTTCGTTGTTGTTGTTGTTGTTGTTGTTGTTGTTGTTTTTGTTGGCACCAATATTATCGTTGAAGCCACCCACAAGAGGTGGTGCTGACGATGTAGTTCGAGTAGTCTTGATCGTGAGTAGTTTGGTTTTGGATTTGGAGAGGCCGTGTAAGAATTCGAGATCGGTGGACATGGTTTTGGTACTGTGTACTCTCGGTCGTTTTTGTGTTTGTGAATTGAATGGAAATAGAGGCGAGAGGTGCGGAGTGGCGTGCTATATATGTAGGAGAAAAAAAGATCAAAACAGTTGGGAAGGCGTGCACTCGAAGGTAAGAGAGAGAGAGAGAGAGAGAGAGAGAGAGAGGGGTTGTTGCTGGTTCTTTATTCTATGCATCCTGTTAGGAAAATGACCTGGTTGTCGTATTAAAAGTTAAAACTTGGCTGAGTCGTCATTGCACTTTGGGTTTTTTTTTTTTTTTTTTTTTTCCCCTCTTTCTCTCTTTCGGTTAATGCTCGGTGACAAATGACAAATGACAATTGACACGGTCTATTGAAAATATATGCCAATATAATAGTTGTGCAAATATGTAAGATATTAGGTTCGTGTGCTTATTGTGTTTTTTTGGGTTTGGGTTAATTTCCATGTGTGTAAACTGTGAGATGGGTTTCCAATGTTTGGCTTTATATTTTTCAGGCAACAAATAAAATGAGTATAGGAAGCAGCGTTGCAGCTGAGAGATTTGGCTGAGCTTTGTTACGGACTTTGGCGTATTGGTGTTAACTAAAAACAGTTTTTTTCTCTTTTTGTTTTTCTGTTTTGGAAGTTTTGTCATATTCACCATGTGAACTGTCCATTGTGGTGTGAATAATGGTGATTATTACTTTACCACTTATTGACCATAATTACAAATTCATATATCATCATGGGTTCTTCTTCTTCTTTCTTTTTTTTTGTGCGTTATATTATGGTATGCTAATCTTTGTTTTACTAATCTTCCTATTACATAGATTCATAGATTAAAAGCCATTCAAAATAACAATTATTATAAGGGATAAGGAATAATTTTTAATATTTTTTTTGTTAAAAGTAACCGAGTACTATGGCCTAATATAAGATGTTAACGCAACCTTTTTTCCGGCAATCTTTGAGGTTGATCGCACAGGGCCACAGCATAAAACACCTTGCATGATCTGGGATTTCAGCATGATCTGGGATTTCATTTCATTTCATTTCACAGTTACCCTTTTGCTTTTCTGGTTCTAGATTGACAATATATGGAACGTAAATCTTACGTTAGGGGCAAAAGGTAGTAACTTTGTAGCCTAACGAGTAACGACCGGCCCTACGCTCTTTTATTGGAGTGACCAACACGCACTCCTCCTCGTAATGCTGCATTTCTTATTGATTCTTTACCCAAGATGTGATAAGTTTTCCCCACAGAATCAACCAATAGAGAAAGATGTATGGATATTTGTTTTTTGATCAATTCTTACGTGACGACATAAATATGTCAAAATATGTCAATCGTTTTCATAGGATTGCTGAAATTTTTGATAATTCGGTAGTAGAAGAGGAGGAATTTAAATTCTTAACATTTTGTTTTGGAAATACTCGGAAGTATCAGTCGAATTACAAAACTCTTCACAAAGATTATTATATTTTAATCATTGGTCTTATTTCTTTGAATAATACTATAGACATAAACTATTTTACAGCATTGTGGGGGGTAAAAAGACCATGATGGGGATGTGGGCCTTTGGGCCATGCTAAAGAGGGCCGACCTGCTCTTGGGTTTAGAATTTGTTAGTACTACGGGTCGGCCCATATGCCGAGGATCCGAGGATCCAGCCGAGGGTAAACCTCCCCTCGGACGGATACCGGAGAACCCGAGACTTCATGGTAAAGGTTAGGGAATGACACGGTCAAGACCAATGGTTAAAAGGGGTGAACCCTTGAATGTCCTAGAAGCACCGATGTTAGAGAAATACCATAGATAAAGGCTGCCACCTCCACATTAAAGACCCTGCTCCTACCACCCTGGCCGCATTAATGGGGAAATGACACCTGAACAGTGGAAGGGAAACTTCTGGTTACTATTCAAAGGCACTGAGAAAAGAAATATCTAGGCTAAGGGGGAGTTGGGGCAACACGTGTACAAAGTATCAAAGAGAGGAGTATTTAAGGAGCAACCTAGAACAGGAATAGGGCCCCCCTTTTTTGTAATCTAAAAAAGAAAGAAAAAGAAGAAAGAGAAAGAGATAATATAAGAACAGCTCTTGGCTTACGTCCGAGGTGGTTGATTTACAATATTCCTTGTTGTTTTCAAGTGTTATCAATCTTTGACTTGTCATTTAATCCTTAGACACTTCTAACCTGGGTTTCAAGCCCACACTCTACAAATTCATATTGTTTAAGGCTCATTGGGCCTGAGCCCGTAACTGTTCTTGGGGCCAGGTGCAATTGTGCGCTTACAAGCATTTTATAAATTATTGATGTAGTAAATTCTTATTGATTCTCATCTGGAGCTACTACTAATATATCACTTTTTTTTCTTACCAATAACTACTCACCACATTAACATTTTATGTAATAGTTTGTGGCTATATCATTTTCCTTTCTTTATATGTTCTTTTATAATGCTGTGAAAAGATAATTCAATTCACTAATTAAGACATTTTTTTTGGCTAAAATATTGTTTCTATTCCCAAAGTTTGCATAAATCTCACTTTTTCCCCTAAATTTTAAACAAGAGAGTTTTTCAATAGGTTAGGGACTAACACATGGACAAATAAATAACATTTTACAATAATTTAAGAATAAAAATAAGTTTTTTAAATTGAAAATTAATAATTGTAATACTTTTAATGGCTTAAAGACAAAAAATGATTTTTCCAAAGTTTATGAATAAAAAATAAAATTCGTGTAAAGTTTAGAGAAGAAAGAAACATTTTAGCCCAAAGTTAAAAAATAATAACAATAAAAAGGGCTAATTAAAGCAAGTTAAGCATATAGATAATTAATTTCCAAAATTGACATATTTCTCACTAAATCCAAGTTATCTCACTCTAACATATATTATCTTTTTTTTAATACAAGAACGCATTATCATTAATTTATTAAGGTAGTATCTGGTAATTCTACAGGCAAAATGTATTCTGACATAGTGCATTTTTTTCTTTAAAATTTCAATCACGTATAAAAATATTTAAATTAAAAAAAAGGATAAAACTTAGGTATAATACTTATATGTTGTTCCTTAGGTTCTCCTCTTAAAATTCAACCATGTGGTAACATTTAATTAAAAATATGCTTCCATATTTAAAGTCACATCGCTGAATTTTAAGATGAAAACCTAAAGAACAACACCTAAATATTGTATTTAAGTTTTATTCTAAGACCCTTTTGGATATACATCACTATTAGTTTCTTTAAAATCTTCCCCCCTTATGTATGCATGTGTTAAAATAATTAGTATTCTCAAAAAAGTTGTCCTAAAAAAAAACTTCTACTGAAAAAGCAATTATATTCATTGTGATTGTATTTAGCTATAAATTTTAAAAAAATCCATTTTTCCCCTATAACAAGGTGATATGTTCCTAATTTTTTTTTTCTTTGATGTAATTACATATTCAATTTTACAAGCATGTAGCCATATTCCAACCAATTTCTATCTTCCTCTATAATTCTCTACAATTTCTCTTCCAATTTTTCCCATTTTTTACAAATTTTAAATCTACACACAAACAAATTTATACCAATAGCTTGACCATGACCACCTTTGGGACTAGCCTAGAGGAAAAAGAAGAAGAAGAATGAGAGGACCAGTTTTGTTCTAACCCATGGGGAGGGGGGGGGAGACGCTTGGTCTCATGAACTGTACTATATATATATATATATATATATATATATATATATATATATATATATATTTTAGGATGATAATCCTCAATTTTAAGTATTCTCATGGTTTCAAAAAAAAAATTGCATTTTGAAGAAAATGTATTCTTGTGTTATTCAAATATATTACAAAAAAAAAAGAAAAGAGGTGGAGTTATCTCATGCTTAAAATTCTTAAAAATGCATTCCAAATAGAGATTCTAAACGAGCTTATGTCATCCCACACACACGAGTCTTTGTTTTTGTTTTTGGCTAAAACCCACTCTTATCTTTTAAGTCCTAAAGAGATTGTTGTGAATTGACTTTCATGAAATGAAGTTAATACGTCCTTGTCTTTGAAGTGTGTGTTCTTCAAATCCCTTTAGATGAGCGTGGAGGGTATATATATAATATATTTACATATATTGTCCTCTAAAAAACGACACATCTTATTTTAGCTTCTCTCACATCCACCCCCTACCAAATTTGCATAGGATACCAAGTTAGAGCCTTCAATACGCCCATCTACCATATCTCTCCTTACCATCTATGAAAAAATAAAATAGGGAAGTTGTTTTGGATTGGGTTTACCAAACAACAACCCATTATCGAAAATGAATCTTCCCACGTGAACTGTCTGATTGGTACCCACCGCTTGGTTTTCACCGTTAATCATCAGCTTATATATATAAAACAAAAGGTCAAATCTTTACACTTCATAATTAAATTATTTTTACCATCATCATAAATTTTATTTTAATTCTAACTATCATGGAATACTATGCAATCATCATCCCAAGGAAACATCAACTCAACCATGCTTGCATTACAATGCAGGTCAAATGCAATTTAATATTGATTATTCATGTTCTTCAAGCAATTTCTTAATTATTATATCTCTCATGGCAAAAAAAGTTCTTTATATTATATGATTATGTCGTATCTTGTAGGCTAGCTTTCTTTTTGGAAAGTGTGTATTTGGAACAGCTTATTTAGCTAAAATTAAAATTTTTTTATTGAAAGTATGGTAAATAAAATTAAAAGATAGTTGAAATAATATGGTGAGACCCATAAATAGTATGAAAAAATGCAATAAAACTCATAAATATTAGAAAAAATAAGCTAAATTTACTAAAAAAATATGGTTTTTTAAGCTAATGTCAAACACACACTAAGTCTAGTACCATAATTATTTTCATAATTTTATTACAATTTGTCCACATGACAACTTGTGAATGGTGAAAATATAAACTCACATGAACCTGTCTTTTTTTCCACCGCTTACAACTTATTACATAGACAATTGTAACCAAAATTGTGAAAATTGTTGTAGTAGTAAACTTACCAGTCCTTTGGTCACTAGCGTGACACGTTACAACATGGTTGCGTGGAGATTCTGTGCACTCCTTAGTCCTTAGTAAAGTAACATGAACTTGAATGCAAAAAAATAATAATAAAGAAAAACTGGGCTAATCCTAACCCATCCAGACAAGGACATTCCAAATCTTTCCTCGTTAACCACCACTTTATTCTTCATGTCAATGTTGGTTAAGACTTTTTAACCTTTTTCTTACTTTCTTTACATTTTTAATTATAATATTCTCTTAAATCCTTTTTTTACAAGAAGAAACCCCCAGATCCAAAGGAAGATAGAAGAGTTCATAGCAAGCCTTGAATTAGAATTTCTGTTTGTTTTTTTTAATTAAGAAGAACCAAATCAGTAAAGAGAGGAGCAAAAGAAGGAGAGAGATTGATTGTTGTTCTTTGACTGGCTTGGTTCGAAGAGGTGTAGTTGATTGCAAGTAATAATAAGTGGCCGGCTTTTCCATTGAAAAGGTATCGTATGTGTATCACATGGAACCAAAAAATATGTTTCACTTCTAGTTGCATAAAGTAGACTATTCACGCTCGAGATGGATTCCATTTTCTTGCTTTTTTTTGCTCGATGAAGATGAGCTGTGTTTTTTTAGCTGTATTATGGGAATCAATACGTGTACTTAGTGTTGCATCTAGCTCATTCAAACAAAACATGTGCAATGAAAAATAAATAAAGACAAGATCTAGCTACTTCCATGATGCTAGAAATACACGCAATATTTGAATCTTTTGGATTAGAGTTAGTAGAACATTGTTTTGGTTTAACAAGTATGCAATTAAGTGTTTTTAAAACATGTGAGTAAATGGATTTCAATGAGTTTAACAGATAAAGTCCATTGGTATCGAATAAAGTATATCGGTTTGAATTCTATTTGTGAAAAATTCAATTGGTGTTTTGATTTAATGATTAAAAAAAATCATTTTAGAATAGATACCATAAATTAATATTTATTATATCGATAAAAAAAATCACGTTTGTCAATTTGGTAGGATGAAGAATAGTAAGAGAGAGAGAGAGAGAGAGAGAGAGATCCAGCTGAATCGCTACCAAAACATTGAAACATTTTGGTAGCAACAATAAGAATGCATTAAAATTAAGATTTTATTTATTAGTTTTCTAAATGTGAGAGTTTTTTTTAATAAGTTACAAGATAGGCGCATTTTGTTACAGGATATTCTGAGACTAATTTGAGAATAGGATATTATTATCTTGTGTTTTATTTATATTTTTTTACGTATTATTTATGCTTTATTAATTTTTTATATATATAAAAGTTGTGAAAGTGCATTTTAAATCTTTTTTTTTTAATTCTTCTAAAAAAAAATCTTTTTAAATTTTGTATTTTGTATTTTTATAACTATGATCTATTGATTATAATTTTAATTAATTGTATTAGCATCATAGTTTTTTTTTTTTTTTTTAATTCGATAGTTAGAGCATGTGGATCTAAATTCTGAATGTCTAATTTGTAAACACTAGAAAATGTGAACCAATTGAGCTATAATGCTCGAGTCCTTGAACCAATACTGTACCGGTACGTATACCAGTATCGAAATTTCAACGCTTCGTATTGGTTTAAATACCGGTCATACCGGCCGGTACAATTTTTTTTTTTTTTAGTTTTGTAATTTTTGAATTTTTGTTAGGGCAGAATGGTAAATTATTTGCATTAACTTATTAGAATTATTTGTTTTCTTAGTATGCAATGAAAAATTAAGCTTTCTATTTTTTATATTGTGTTTTTTTTTTAATTGATGCTAAATCTAAAACCATGAATAATTTGTTCTAAATTGAGGAAATGTTTATGGTAAAATTTTATGTTTATCATAATACACACACACATATATTTATTTATAAATATAAAAAATAACGATAAATCCGAAATGGTACACCGGTATTAACTGGTACCGAAATATATCGTTCCACTGGTCAAATCGGTATAGCTTCCGATACGAAATTGACTCTCTTGCTTCCAATCCCACCCTTATTAAACCTCCAAACCCTTGATCTTTACATTTTCTAGTTCTTTTAACATTTTGATTTTCAAAAAACCATGGTATATTCTCATCTATAAATATGGGGATGGATGTGAGATCATTTGGATCATTCTAATTCTCCCTCAAACCTCAAACTTTCCTCTAGGACCAATAGTTTAGAAGCTTTATTTAAGTAATGCCATATCAATTGAAAAATGGAATGCACTCTTGGATTCTTCTCATATAGGAAGAATTTATTTAGGTTAATTTGAATTCCTACACTTGTTGTAAGAAAAAAAAAACTACAAAAATTGTGTAAAAGTTCTTGAAAAATACGAAGAGTATTTGCCTAAATAAAGTCCATTCCACATTTAAGGGCGCCAGAGCCAGAGGGACCAATCATCTGGATATACTTCAACTTCAAGGAAGATGATGTAGTGTTCAGAGCTCAGACTACTAGACTAGCTAGTACCATATATGGACCATTACATAAACTGGGTAGATTTGGATTTATAAGTGTGAGTATTTCAACTCAGCAACTTTCGGTTTTGCTTTACTTCAAAGTTCTGGTGGCAATAATATACAAATCAGAGACATGCAATTGTCAAACAAAGAAACACATAATTGTTAGAATTGAAGGAGACAAACGTTCACTACACTGCATCGATCGTGGGCCTAGGGTGAATCATCAAGCATAAAAACAATGGACAAAAAGTTGTAATGCCAACATAGCATGCATGCATTGGCTTTGCCTAGCTAGATCACAATTCGTTGCTTCTAGTGACAAGACTGCCCCATACGTAAAATTGTTAAATTTTGAAGAAAATATTGAACTACTTTTCTTTTCCCTAATTAGAAGGCATTCATGAGTCAAATTTTTGGTGCAAAATTAATACGGAATATTAATGGGTTTGATCTAGGGAGTAACGACTTTCTGATCCAATACATAATTTGATAGTTATAACGGGAAGAGTGGATTTGAACTCTGGATATCTTAGAAACATTCGAATAAGCCAACTAATTAATTAAATTACAAGGCTCTTGGCGGTTTAATTTTTATAGTTTAGTATCTGAATTTGAACTTATATAATTAAATTACTAAAATAACTCTATTAGTAATTGTTGTAACATAAAAATTAGATAACAATAATAAAAGTAAATTTTTCTTTATTTCTCTCCTAAAATATTTTTTGTTTCTTGTTTTTTATTATTATCTAGATTTCTATAATAAAAGTAAATGTGCCTCTATTTTTCTCTTAAAATATTGTTCATTTTAGTGTAAAAGTATTTACTAATACTTGAATGTTGTTAAATAGTATTTTTGATGTTCAATTTTAGGTAAACCCAACTTAATCCGTCCCATATGAACAGACTTGTGGTAACATAAACGGATCGGTTTGGATCTTTCAAATATAATTGGATTTAGGTTGAGGGTTTATTATGTAAAATGTTTAGAGTCTTTTTGTCATCAACTTTATCTTTCTTTTTAGTTTATTTGCTTATGTACAAATTTTTAAATTCTCACTATTTTATAGGGCACACACATTTTTTTAACCAATTTTTAGCAAAAGAAAACCAAATAATCAAGCTAGTGCCAAATATAAAAGATTTAGAGGTTTGGGTTTGGAAAAAAGTTTTTGCATCTCAAACCTAACCTATCATCGTTCCTAATATTAAAACATATCAAAGTCTAGAAGACTAGAACTATAGATTGGGGAAATTTTTTTTGGATGAATTAAAGGGGGAAAAAAAAAAAATATATATATATATATATATATATATATATATATATATGTGTGTGTGTGTGTGTCAAGAGTGTTGCTAATTTGATACTTTTTTATTTTTCCAACAAAAACATCTAAAATTGAATTCTCCCACCCCAACTGTCCATGCATAAAGAATAAAAAAAAGTGTTAAAAGTATAACCACATGCAAATTGTGGAAAAAGGTAATTTAATTAACTAGAGACTGACACCCCCATATGCCAGCTCTTGCTCTCCATGGACCATGGTCACTCTTGCTCGTTTATCAGAAAGTTGTTGAAACGGTATGGCACTATTACTCGATGATAATGAAATTACCAGTAACATATAAAAGCTATTTATATAAATTTATAAACAATAAAATAGAATATCAAATCAGTAATGTAAATAAAGCTGGCACCTTCTTAACTTTATGAAAGTTTATGTTGATGTCTAAATGATAATAAAGTCTCTGCTATGCATGCATGCGCTGAAGTACATAAAGTACTAACCGTTTAAGTAGATACTAAAATGATGAAGCAATAAAATTAGTAGCTGAGAGGAAGGTGCTAATTAAGAACCATAATAGTCACGGCCAAGTACATCAGCTGAACCATAACAGAAGACATTCAACCCAAGCAAATAGGCAGCTTAATATATTATATCATAAATAGAGGATTTAAACTCTGTTGTTTATGCAAATGTGTGAGTCAGACTCCTAATTTGCACAAGAATCAAAAAAAAAAATATATATATATATATATATATATATATATATTAGATTATGTCACATTTGCATAAATAATAGCATTTTATTGATTAAAAAGATCAAGAGAACCACTTCAGCAGTCCTTCCAGTGAACCTAATAATTTCTTCTCAATCATAAATATAGTTTATATCCACTTTAACGAATTGTTAAGAAAGGGGATCAACTTTTAGTCAAGATTTCCAGGCATAAAATGACAAAGTTATTTGTTCAGGGGTTTGTGACTCAATTGGCAATGTTTTTTACCAAGATGTCAAGAGTTAAAATCTTCTATTTTTTATTGTACTATCAAAATTCAAAATGTTAACAACAACAATTGACAACTATTTTTCTAATAAAAAAATCCAAGTTATAAGATAACCAATGATGGAGATGGAATTGTTGTTTCAAGATTAAAGCTACTGATTATCTTTTTGTAATCTTTTTCAAGAAGGCCTGAATTTTTTTTTTAATATAGTTATATATATATATATATATATATATACACTAAAAAAGTATTTAGTATGTGTTTGGCAAAAATTAAAATGTCATTTTATTTTACTATTCAGTTTATTTTTGCTATTATTTATAGACTCCACTACTCTTTTTGATACTATTCATAGGTCTTACGGTACTATTTCAACTAATTTTTATATTTATCTAAGTTTTCAGTTTTAGCAAAATACTCTTAATTGCTAGAAATAAATTATAAGTAAAAAAGAAAGATACAAAAACATTATATTCTAGAGGGAATCTCTCAGAGAAAAATTGTAAACCCAATCAACAGTATAAGAATCTTCAATACAAGAGCAGAGCAATCAAACCATAGTGAAGAAGGAACAATATAAAATTGAAAAATAACAACCACACGTTCTCCAAGAATCCATTTCAAATGGGATAACTAAGGGTAATTACCAGATTGACGAGATTAATCATCCCCCACCTTGAAGACATAAGGACTCGATAACTAAGAGGCGAAACCCACCAGGTACTTGAACTCGTATCCAATTTTTTGGTGCAAGGGAGCTCAAATCTGGACCAAATATGGACCAGGTCTACCCTCTCATCCGGACTTCTGAGGGTGGCTTCACCGCCACCCCTAGGGGAGACATAGCCCATCAAAGGTGGTAATATGCACCAAGATCTCTCTCGGGTTTCCAAAAATTCTAATAGAATATTTCTTTAATGTTTATTGAATTGTTTCCTTAAGCATATGGGATATTATTTACTAATAAATTGATTGAGGTTTTCTTATTTTGTTTGTCAGATTTGTAAAGGTTTATGGTTTTATAAGTTCATTGTAATTAGTCTAGATTCAATGTAATAGGTGCGATCAAAATAATTTCAATCTTACTTGTAATGCAAGTAAAGTATTATAAGGTTAGTCTCTATGTATATATACACAGTTCAAGATAATAAAGATGCTCGTGTTCAAGGGTTTTTTCACTATGAATGTAATTTGCAGGCCAAACCACTCCCTCTCTTTCTTCAATCTCTCACTTTAACTAGTTTTGTTTTGTTGGCTACTACCTTGGAGGCACAAGGTATAAATTTATTTTTATGGCTTGATATGGTACAACTTGGTGGATAGGATGGTCATGCTAAAAAATGTGGAGCAAACTATTTAATTGTAATGTAATATACAGTTTTTTTTTTTTTTTTTTTTTTTTGATAACCGGTCAGAAATAATGTAATATACAGTTGAAGTTGCTGAAAGTGGCATTGTAAATAATAATAATAATAATAATAATAAAATAAAAAGATTCTAACATTCGGATAATTGGTAATTCATTTTGTAATGTTGTTTGTATTTTTTAAAAATACGCATAATTGAAAAAGTATATAAGAATATATGTAATATTATTTAAATACTAAAAAATATAGTTTCAATATTTAAATAACCGTAACAAACATATCTTAAATAAGTACAGTACTGGCAATTTAACCGTCGATTTGATGGAGAACTACCTGCTTGACATCTCATGACTTTGCGGCAGCAAACCGAGAATTTTTTTATATTATATTTTCGCTAATTTCGAAGTACCGACCTTGAGTTACTGGGCAAGAAGCAATGAATTGTGTCCAGTGTCCACTGAATGCGCATCAACTGAATTTACAAAGGCAATAACTATAGTAGCTAAAAGAAAGGTATAAGTGTAATAAGAGCGAATGTCACGTCCATCTCGTGCAGATCATGATTATCTAATTACTGCTGCAGTGGGAACAATGTGATTGAATGTTACTTCAGTACCTAAAAACTGGTTGAAGTTAATTTTTGCATTTAAAACAAGGTTTAATATTAGACACACAAGTAGAACTGGAATAATAGATGGGTTGTGGTTCTTGCTATAATATACAAATTTTACTTTAATTTAATCTAAATGTATATATATGAAATTTTTCTTTAGATATTTGAACTCAAACCCTTATTTCTTACTCTACAACCGTCATGTCAAGAGTGCATAGTAGTTAGATGGATCGTGTTATTATTATTATTATTATTATTATATATAAAATAAAAATTTTACTATAGCCTAATCTAATCATATGTGTGTAAATCTTCCTTTTAAAAACTTGAACCCCGACCCTTACCTCCCCAAACTTTACAAACACTTATATTTGTGAAGTAATCATCATACCAAGAGTGTACAGTTGTGATCATGTTAAACAGGTGCTTTTTGGGCGACAATTTTGATATAACTTTTATAGAAAATATAAAAACCGTTAGAAAAATTATATCTTAAACCAATTTCTCATAGAGCACCCGTTAACTTTTTCCTATATTAGATTTTTCAAAATATTTATACTCCAAACTCTCTCTCTCTCTCTCTCTCTCTCTCTCTCTCTCATCTTCCACTTTCCACTTTTCTGCTGAGATGTCAATTTTCCATAACCACTAACTAAGAAAATTCATGCATTAAACTTCAATTGCTATTTGAGATTTCAGCTTTATGCCTGTTTACAATTTACTTCATACAGCTCATCTTAGTTGTAACTTTTTATCTTCACTCTGAAATTTGCGACATGTGAAAATGCTCTAAAGTCTAAAGAGAGGGACATGATGATCCCTTCAAGGATACTCAATTAAATTTGAACCTTAATATTATTATTAAGAGAGAAGATTAGCAACCTCATATCTTTTTCTAAGAGCTAATTATACTTTAATCGCATGTAAACTGTTAAGGATATAGAAGAAGTTTAGAGATAAAATGGTGGTGTTCCATTTAACACACAAGGCCAGAGTGCAAACGATGTCGTGTAATATTTATGGTATAACATGAGAAGTCATAAATCCAGTCAATACAGCAGCGTTTAAAGCGTTAGCAATTAACTGCTATTATGGCCATTTGTTAATCTGTTATTAGATGCGTGATTAGTGGGTTCTATTATAACTATGCAACAGCTAATTCAGTACAATAACCTTATTTAGTTTTATTATTTCTATGTAATCTCTCTTGTTTAATTATATTGTATATAAATACTTGATCTGTAATTGTTAAGCTAATTATAATCGATCAATTTCTTTTCCTTCAAAAAAAAAAATCAATCAATCAATTTCTATCTCATATCTCCTATAAAAAAAAATTCTATCTCATATCTCTCTCTCTCTTCATCATTGTTACTTGTTAGATTCTCAAGCTTTTGTGAAAGATTCAATCCCTATATTTTCAACAACTTTAGTCAAATTTGATTTGCCGACTTTTATTTAGTTGGTATCAATAGATTTTGGTAACTTGTTTATTAACTGTTTAGATACCGATTATTTATTGAAAACTGAAAATTTATTGCTGAAAACATTGTAACAAAATAATTTTTAAATATGAATAGTGTCGTGTGGGACCCAGTAAAATATATAATCTGCGTTTAAAGTAGAGTTGGCTGACAAATGCACAATTGCTATGGGACCTACCTTTTAAAAGCCAAATACAGACATGCTAAGGGAAACGTTTTCCAAACGTTCACTAAATATGAGACATAAAGATAAAAGTTAGTTTATTTAAAATAAATAAAAAACTAGTTTTAATTTTTTTTTTTTTTTTTTTTTTTTGGAATGAAAGTTTTTTTTTTTTTTTTGGGAAATTTGAGACAAATTATATATATATATATATATATTTTTTTAGCAAATGGACTATATTTTAAAATTTTGGAACTTTACTCAACTAGATAAATAGCATAATCGACTCAGAATCAAGTCTCTTGCAACGCTGAAACAAACATCATTAGTTTAAATGTTTTCTTCGGATCCCCTTCTCTTTAAGGCCAAAATTCACTTAATAGTTGTATTTTTTACTCACCTAAGATTTAACTATTTTTCCTAGGACAACATCACATAAAGTACAACTTTTTAAAGTATAGTTTAACAAAAATTAACCCAAATCACATGTAGATGAAGTGTTATTTACCCTTATTAAACTTTAACAATTGGGTTGGGTCTAACAGCCCCCTCAACAAGAAATTACCGCCTAAGTCAAGTGCTATGGTTGCCCACTACAATTCTATCTTTTTCTCCACAGCAAAAATAAAATAAATAAATAATAATAATCAACTACAAGAATGGAAGAAGTGGTTCAACAACAATCCACATTTATCCTTTTTCAGGTTTTCCTTATAGTTGTAGAATGGAAACCAAGATCAAAATTCTTGCCTTTAGCATGAGTTGGGAAGTGCAAAATTAGCAACATGGTCCTTTTTTTTATATAATATTTTAAAGATCCTAAAGTGAGAAAATTAGCTGGGTCTACAGTCCCCATCTCTGCTATATCAACCTGTAAATTGTAATAATTAACCCAGCATTACAACCTATATAACCCTAATACTGGTACCGGGTACATGAACTATGGACTCTAAAAATAAAAGTTATCAAAGAACTTTTGACTCGGATAATTTAAATATATACATACATATATATTTATGTGTGTGTGTGTGTGTGAGGTTAGAAAATGGGACTACTTAGCGATGAATTAAATAATTCAAAAACAGACGGCGATGACTTGATAGGATCCAGTATAGCTCACAATGATGCAAAAATTTTGATCTTGGTTGAATTAAACTCTCAAATAAAAATCGCAAATATGTCAGCATAATAATTCCAAAGAGTCATCACCTATGTACACACATCCTTGGATTCCTTTTGTAGAAATGCCAGAAAAAAAAAAATGAAAGTTGTCTGGTGAATGGAGATTTTTGTCCCTTCAAGGAAATCACCCAAGAACTATGCTAGCTAGCTTTATTGCTAGTTTCTAGGCATCGTATTACCTAATTTAGTACCATCCTGTTAAGGATTGATAAAGTGATATCTCCTTGGTGTAGTCCATATGTTCAAGTGTCCTCAAATGGCCAAAACAACAGGGAGGGGGGGGAAAAACATCAAACTAAAAGAAAGCCAACCACACAACTTTAGATTTACCCAAGTGACATTTAAGCATTATCTGGCAGGTACACTCTTCATCCATGACGCAGTCGGGGAAAAAGAAAATCAAAAGAACTACACTAACAAGGTGATTATTCAGACCAAAATTTCACAAAGGCAGCTATAAATGCTTTAATTGTAGCCAAAAGTGGATTACTTTCCGGTTTGGCAGCTTTGGTTGTCCCTTCCCAAGATTCACTGCCAAAAAATAAGCAAAAGACAAATCAATGATTATATGTGAACCTGTTTAAATGCTCAAAATCTGCGAATAATAGAGCATTACATATCTAAGTGCCAAATTTCAACATGGGTTTACTAGAGATGCTTACAGGTTTATTCTATCTAAAGTTGGATTGCTTCCTCTCTGGGAGTTGCCACCATGTAGATCAGCTTTAGGTTGATTAATGATGGTCTCTGGGGTATTTTCATCTACACCGCTACTGCCAGTACAATTGCCATTAAGAATCTTGATACTGTCATTTGGAGTTGGAGCATTACCAGCCTGCAAAAGCATAATTAATGATAATTCATAAAATAAATTTGCTAAGATATGTTTCTTGTGCATAGTAGGTGTATCACTTCTCAAAAAAAAGTGCATAGTAGGTGTATCACCTCTTCAGTGAATAAATTAGTTTCAGCTTAAGAATGCCAATGGGTGGATTTTGATCATTGTGGAAAGAGAATATTCAAACAGCATAGAATAAATAATAAAAAAATAGAGTTAATCAGAGAGATTAAACGAACAGCAGATTTGCAAGATCATTATGTTCTTACACTGGATAACTACCCCAAGCTACTTTGAACGACATAACATGACAAAATTGACGACCAATATCATGGGCACATCCAATTACCACATAGACCCATGCAGGCATACACATTATGCACATCAATGTTCTGAAGCCCAAGGCATTGTTGTTGGGACCCAAACAAGCACAAGGCCTAAACATCTTATTTGGAAAATCTTGCTAGATAAATTAATTAGAAATTTCAGGCACTAAATATTCATAAAAATTTTACCACGCAATTTCAAGAGTAAGGTCTTTTGCTTGTTTGGTATTTGTTGGGTGATGCCACAAAGGGTAGTGGATTTGTTGGATTGTTGGTCATGCAATTTCAAGCGACATCACAAATAGCTATATGGAGGATTGTGCCGCATTGTTTAATGTGGTGTATCTGGCGGGAACGGAATACTAGAAGTTTTGAGGGATGCGAACGGTCCATTCTTGAGTTTAAGTCTTTTTTTCTTTTTTACTCTTCTCAAATGGTTATAGTTTTACCAGCTTCTTCTTGTCTTTCCCTTCCTGTTTTGCTTGATCATTGTAATTTGGTTTCTTGATGTTTTTGCCTCTTTAGTACATTTCCTATGTATTGAGCTATGTTCTTTTCAATAAAAATTTTATGTTACTTATCAAAAAAAAAAAAGCACCACATGCAAACATTTTTCAGACCCCTCAACATCAAAGCAAGAAAAAGGTAAATATGAAGTGAGGCATCAAAAGGTTTTATAGAAAAAATAACCATCTAGAAAGTGTTGTATATTTCCAACTATAGGTATAAATCAGGGGTTACTAGGGAGTCTAAAAGACATTGTCATTGAAAGACGAAATATGAGAAAGGTAATAACTTGAAGATGATATCATTTTTATTGAAGCACTACAAATGCCCATATATGCAAAGCAACCTTTTAACATGAGCTAGGCACTAGATACAAGCACTGGACTTGTTTTATAGGTAATTACACATCAACCCAGTGGGTCTTAAGCCCACAACCTCACCCTCCACCTTGCTCTTACAAAGGGAGGAGGTGGCATTTGAGCTAGATCCCATTGGCTAGATACAGGCACCAAACTGAGATGATCACCTAAGAATTTAAGCCTCAAAACTAGATTAATATCTATAGCATAATTAATGCTTGAACAAATAAGACTACCCACAGGTGGCAATTTTAAATTTTCAATGTAGAGTTCCCAGAAGGTTTAATGGTGCCAAATGATTTATACTTTTCTCCTCACTTGTGTTTCATATATATGGCCAATAGAAAGCAAATAAATAAATCAGCAACCCTGATTTCATTCACAAATCACTAACAATACAATTTTGCAAAAATTAAGAATTCTAAAAGTTTTCACATGCATGCACACATGTGCAAACATACATGTAGAAGTGAACAGAAGACTCACCTTAGCTCCAGTCAGTTCCTGGCTGTTCTCAGATGTCTGGGGTGTTCCAAAATCATTACTAGATACTTTAGCTTCAAGGACTTCAATGCTCTGAGTAGCATGCTTAGTATCTTCTCCAGGGATTAAATAATTTGAGCTTTCCAATGATGGCCCTGAAAGATCTTCTACTACTTCCTTTTCCACTGAAGCTGAATTTCTCTCAAACAAAAGACCTGAAAGGATTGCCACTGCTTTATCATTTAACAAAAAAAAAATTGTGTGGAATTCATTCCATCAGATTGAAAATTACCACTGCCTGGTTCCAACTCCAGCTTTCCATTCTCTTTTTGTCCTGCAGGATTATTTAAAATTTTTGATTCTCCTAAACTCCCACCCAAGCTATCAGTTGTCTTAGTAACACGCTGTAATGGAAATGTCTCTACTATAACATCTGCTACTATAGAATTTACTTTAGCCTTAGATGCTCTCAGTTCTTCAGTGTTCCTATCTGCTTCTGAAGGTTCACCTACTTGGTAGTCAGTACATGTCAGCTCAATAGAGTTTTTGTTTTTAACATCTAGCTGGCTTCCATTGATGGTTTGCCTGTTGTCAAGCATCTGATTTTCTGGTTCAGTGAAATGCCCATCAGAAAAAGAGACTTGCTCTTCATTTTCTATTGTAGGAGTTATTTTGGCCATTGATGCAGCCCATTCTTCCTCAAGATGTTTCTCTGCTTCAGAAGGTTCATCTACTTGCAACTCGATACAAGTTGATTCATCAGATTTTTTATCTTTTACATCTACCTGAGTTCCATTTACAATTCGCTCAAACATCTGATGGTCAGGTCCAGTATCATGCCCATCAGAAACTATGACTAGTTCTTCTCTTGTACCCTGGTGACGATTGGATAAAAGATGAGTCTCTTTGGATACTAGTGATGGAGGAATTTGAGGTTCTGTAGCCATTGAAAAGAGTGGATCTTGTTCCAAGAACTGATAACTGCTCTGCTCCTCTGGACTCAACATAGCAGGGCCCAGCACTCTATTTTCCTGGATTATTTCTCGAACAATCTCCCGTACTGTGTAGAAAGACCCACCAACTTCCTTGTGTGTGAGATTAAGTGATGGAAAACTCCCATTGTTTGTCTTTTGATACCTGCAAGCAAGTTTACCAAAAATAAAGGGTATAATCAGCTTTTAAATAGCTATTTTCAATAGCACGGCAAATGAAACCTAGAAACTTGAACAGCCTTACAATTTACAAAAACGTGCAATTAATTAAGTAAAAGAAAACAATTTGCAACTTAATAGGTTCTAAAGAATCTAAACATAGACTTAGATACAATAAAAATATTTTGTTTGCAAAAAAAAAAATGCACTTTTAGGTTACAAATAATCCTTTTAAAAGACAAAATGTATGTCCTATGAAATATACACCAATAGAAAACCAGTCCTACAAAACAATTTTTGGATAAGTCCAGTCTGACAAAACAATTTATTGTAGACTAATATAATAAGCAATTTTCCAATTTCCTTTTTGTAATAAGTGAATTTGCTAATTTCTGTATGTACCACATTCACATTATGAATCTTCTTATTAACTTATAATGGAAAACCAGTCCTACAAAACAATTTTTGGATAAGTCCAGTCTGACAAAACAATTTATTGTAGACTAATATAATAAGCAATTTTCCAATTTCATTTTTGTAATAAGAGAATTTGCTAATTTCTGTATGTACCACATTCACATTATGAATCTCCTAATTAATTTATAATGGATTTCATCACTGCGATGACGTCTCCAATGGTCTCTAGATTAAATAGCATATCCACACTCCATAAATAAGTGTGGAGTGTAAGTCAGAGGTTCAATCCATTTGCCTATCAACAAAAAATGAAGTCTCCTGGTTAAATATGAAACTCAGTATTACCAAATGCACATGTTATTCAGTTGAACTCCAAGATCAAGCTTAACAATAACTTATATTACTAGATTTCCAGAAAAAAAGAGCCACTTTCTTATAATTAGTAAACGGATGCTTATGACAAGTCTCACTTCAAAGTTGGTCTTAAAGCAAAACAAATGATATCATTTTGTGTTTATGTATCTACGTAGTTTAGTGTTGGTTAAGACATGCTACCAAACCTACTTTCCTTAAATTTCCAATAATAATAATAATTAATTAATTAGAAATGAATCTCTGATTTTTATGATAAACACTCAAAGAAATGACCTACAACTCAAATTGTCGGTAACTTGTCACATCTTGCTCAATTACTTTGTCAGCTACTACAATTAAGAGATGATAATACTATATTACAGCATAAGAGAAAGATATACTAGAAAAGAGTGTGCACCAGATTCACTTTTTGAAAGGATAGAGGGAGTAGTGGGAATGATTAGGGATGTTTAGAAAATGACTTTATACCATCTATACCAAATTCTGAATAAAGGGAAACTATAATTCAATTACTTCTTTATAAAGGATTCAACCATTGCCTTCCTCTCCTCCTTTGAACGCCGAATCCGAGACTTCCTCCCTTCAGACTCATTCCCTTTAGCTAGGGCAAAAGTTTGCCCAACCCAGCCAACCTTCACAGCATACATGATGTTTAGAAGCGTACTGCCTTTAGTGTGCAAACCTACATGCATCACAACCAGTATCAGACATTTGTGTTCACAAAAATCTTCCTTTCCTGGTATGAGTAAGCTAGAAACACGAGAAATCAGATAAGCATGACTATCTAAATGCAGCCAAAATATGAAGATTTTCATTTGTAGAAATTTATGGTACAGGTTTTGAAGGCCCTGTTCATGGCCTCTTTGTAGACTAGTTAGGCAGTCATGTCAGCAGACAAAATTAGTGAGTGGACATTCTACAGACTCCACCCAGAGTATCAAGATGCCAGCTTTCAATACTAAGTCATGTAAATCACAACTGTATACTTTATTTTAATTCTCATGTTAACAAAAAGCAATGAGGGTCATTACCAGAACAATAGATTATCCAACGATCATCAAACAAAAAATCCACCAAGATAGATCCGATTTGAAAACATCATTCAATGTTATACAACACCCATTCATGTGAAATACAAATACAATTGTGCATGGAAAAAAATATATAATAATTGGATAAAATAGTAATTAAAATGGTGACAGGTGTCCACATCATTGAACACCAAGAGCTAATTACATATGTGCAACCACAAGCTTTATATGCACTATTGATACATAATTTAAATGTTGGGAAAATACATAAACACTCACATGCACACACACACAAAGATCTAATATTTTATTTTTTGGGGTGCACTTGATTTTGCTGTCATCTATTTATAGTGTCCTCCTGGTCAGTAAGTAAGTTCACACAAGTAACACAGAGAGCATCTTTCTAAGACTATTTGGAACTTCCTGCCTTTATGCAGTTGCATTGAATATGAAAATATCACAGGTAAAACTTCTCCTTTTCTCTTGGCCTACTTCTCTTTTTTTTTTTCTTTTTTTGGCTTGATAACAGAAAAACTATGAAGCATTAAACGAAGAATTCAACCTGGAATCACTTGTTATCACCCTTTGAAACTGATCTCCAATCAGTTTGTGTATAACATTGAACTATTTCCTCTCTAGAGGGTGGACCTTGCCGGTGTCATGTTCGAGAATAGTACCGAATTTTAGTCAGTACACCATACATTGCAGAAGTCAGTAGCCATAAACAAAGCGGTTAACTAATGACAACAAAAATTATCCTCTTTCACTACATAGTCCTCCATTAGCCAGGGTTATACTATATCCTCTCAATGGATTTTCACTCTTTTTGGCTTATCCCTAGAACTTCCCCGTGTTAATCAAACCAAATTTTTGAGGTAGGCTCAATTGAGTAGATGTAATTACTTTTTCATGACCCAAAAACAAGTTTCCAAAATTTCCAAATTCTAGCTCACTCCATCACCTAAATGTACTCAGAAAATTAACTAAACATGCTCAAACATTATCTCCAATTACATGAGTTATTTCTTCCAACCAAAAATTCAACATCCCAAACAAAGATCAAGTAGAAAGAAAAAAGCAACATAACGATCGTTTTGCACGATACAAGCCCAAAACATCATCCACACCACAGAACTACGTGAAGAAATTTTAATAAGTCAAAATTTGTAACTAAAATGAGGAATTTAGAATCAAAGTCACATATAGTGGTTGAAATCACACAGGATAAGACCCAAGCCAAATACTTAAAAAATGAACAGACACACGTATGACCCACAACACAAAAGAGGTAGTAATAATAAATAAATAAATAAACCAGAAATCATAAGAAACAAACACTATTAGTCTAATGCTTACATTGAATTATTATGTGGGGCAAGACCAAAAATTGAGGAAATGATAACAGAATTAAGCACAAGAATAGAGCTCGAAAGTGATAGGTTCAATTCCAAACATGAACACACCAGACCCATGTATAATCCACAACAAAAAATGAGGTAAAACATAGAAAACCCAACAACCAAAATCGACAAAAAATGATATCAGTACGATGCCCAGATTGAATTTCAACTGAAAAAAAAAAAAAAAAAAAAAAAAAAAAAAAAAAAACATATGGGGGGACAAAACCAGGAAATGATACACACAAAACTGAAAGCTTAGCAGCAAGAAATAACGTACGTGAGAGTGAGAGTGAGAGTGAGTGTAGTACCTGGACATGGAACAGAGGGAGAGAGAGATTAGAGGCTTTTGGGCTTTTAAAAAACCCTACTGACAAATGCCAACTCGGTGAAGAGAGTAAAAAAGGTTAGAGTTTAGTGACTCTGTAACCCATAATTGAGCAATTTCCAATTCCAATTGGTCCAGAGCAAGGCAGGGCGGGAGTTTGGTAATTTTTTTAAGTTTGGGGTGGTAAAAAGGGAAAATACGGTACTTATCTTGGGCTTTCATTTGGATTTTAGGCCCAATTTGACATTGGATCATTTATGATTTATGAGCTAGCTTCAAGGGTTGATTTTGTTGTCTTTTGATAAATTCTTTTAGTCACAATTTTGGATGAAGAAAGAGCTTGAGAAGGATCCAGCACTTGCAAACGAAAACTGGGATAGGTTTCTTCCAAAATTCAAAAAGAAAAAAAAAATTGGATGGAGGTTTGAAACATTGGATATCTCCGGTAGAAACACTAGAATGTTGAGTTGAGTTGAGTTACAACTTATATTTAGTAAGTTGATTTCTATTAAGAACTCAATAGTTTTTAACAGGAACAAATAAAAATTGTAGGAGAATTGAATTAATTCAAGGTATTCACCCTTGAGAGAGAGAGAAAGAGAGATGCACTAATGTACTACGAAATTGGTTTATTCTTCAATGATAGAAATGTAATTACAAGTCAGTATTTATAAAACTATAAAACTATTCTATTGGCCCATATGGCCTTATCACAATGGTCATAGTATTCCTCATGTGCACATTAATAATTCCAATATATGTTAAATGTGGTTAACATACTTGGAATTATAACCAACTAACTAACTAAATGCAATATTACAACAAATTTTATCTATATATCTACACCGATTTAGATTCCTAACAATTTCGTTGTTTGTGTGCAAAACTCAACACATGTAATGTGCCATACAAGGAGACAAGTAATCCTTTTACTTATCTCGGTGGAATGGTTTCTCTACTATAATTATAATACATTCGGCATAAAAAATAAAATAAAAAATGCACAACCCATTTGTTGCCTAATCCTTCAAGAACAAGAAGCTCGGATTTGTATTAAATGACTATAATAGAGCACGACCCAAATATATTGAACACGGCCTTTGTCGCACTCGGTTTAGCAGTAATGCAAAATTTGTGAGAGATGGTGCAAGCTTGCAGCATTTGCCTTGGACGATCTGTCTCATGGCCATTTATTTATATATTGACTTTGTCTAAATATTGCTTAAAAAGAACAATGTAGTTTGATCTTGCAAAAGTTGTCCTCGCATGTATGTAAATGTGAATGCATAACCAAAAGAATGCATTAATTTTAGAGAAAATGCAAAAATATCTTAAATTTTAGGTCAAAATCAAACTAACACATGTTCTTATAATTTGAATTTAGAAGCCCTTAATCTAAAATCAAAATCAATCACTCTTGTTGTAACATTTGGTTCGAGGAATCCAATTGGTGATGAAAAACACACATTATAATCTTTTATAGCATGTAAGCCTATTTTTAAAACAGTCATAGAGAGCCAAATTGTAGTTCTAACAATCCCCCACCCCTCCCCTCTCATGATGACACTCCCATGACTCAAACCAATGACCTTAGATCTGATACTACTTATCGGGCTATGAGCTAAAGACATACCCAAGTCTTTTATAGCATTTGACATTGTATTCCACATTTATTTTTAGAGCAGTTGTAGGAAGCCAAATTGTGGTCCTTCCAACATCTTTCAAGTTTCAACATCTACTTAAGAATGTAATACTTTTTTTGAGAAACAAACACACTCACACAAGAGAGAGAGAAAGGGGTTCTAAAACAAAGGCATTCCACAACTCCACTCAAAAGTCATGGTAACTTTTAAAGGAAGGTGGGGCAAATTATACTACACACAACACACTCTCTTAAGCAATGTGGGACAATTACCCATTCTTTTTTTGAGAAACAAACACACACACACAAGGGAGAGGGAAAAGAATGTAATACTTGATGTACAAGAATATAAGTATGCTCTCATTTCTTTTGATTAAAACTTTGATAAGAGTCTAGGAAATGTGAGATTCTTATATTCAATTTACTTTAAATAATCTTATAGGAATTAATTATTCTTCTCACAATATCCTTATAATTATAAATACAATTTACTTTAAAACTATTATACACACACACATATATATATATATGAGCAATGAATTAAATCAAATATCTTAAAATAATTATCAAACATGAATGACATACAAGAACCTACTTCAACCTATCATAATAATTTCTAATAACTCAGTGACGCCAAAAGCCTTATAACTCAGTAGAATAGCCTGGTCTCCTTTACAAGTAGAACCAAGGGCCCCCAACAAAAAGTTATAACCATTTTCTGAGTCACTGGTGCCTAGTGGCTCCTAGAAACATCTGGATCCATTCTAGCAAGCAACTATACTTCTGAAGAAACAGAGTGAAATCAAAACAGAACCAGCTCCAAGCATGAAATCAGCCATTTTTGTCGTCAAAATTGCCATTCCTCTTGTTGAATGAATATACAGTAATGAAAGAATACAACTTTATACTTGCTAAATTGAATGATTTCAACTGTATAAAAGAATATCAATGAATGTTGGGTACCCCTCTCAGAACCCAATATCCTCTGTGCTGCTAGAAATGACCGAGTAAAAAGGCCTCGAAAGCTAGCGAGCCACAATTGCTTGGAAGCTACGTGTCTACCCTCCACTTCATTTGAGTATTATGTATATAAAGTAAAAGTGAGAAAATACTAACAGAATCATTTTTTATGTACTACTCCTGATGCAGTTAGAATGAACGAAGCTTCTCCTCAGTCTGAAAGTGCCTTTTCCAATTCCCATGTTGGAGAAAAATCATGGGTTTAGTAACAGTGTTAGGAGTCAAAAGTGTTCCCAGAGTTAGAATTGAGTAGTTCTGACTATATGCTTCCTATTCTGCAATTGTCTTCTGCCTTTTTTTTGGATCAATAACTGCAAGTGTCTTCTGCCTATAACCGTACTTCTGCCTTTCACGAAGTTTCTCTCTTGTTTTTCTCTTCTTGTCCATCTTCAGCCTATATCTTTCCTCCCTCTCCCTTTCATAAATCCCTTGCCAATGCACTTCCCCTGTTAATGGCCACAACCACATCTCACGGGGATGATCACCATCATCTGCAGCCTCTGCTAAATCTTCATCCATACTCTTCAACAATGTAAAATTAAAGTATTTTGCCCACATGAATCCCTTGCGTTGTTCAACTGGGTGCTGCTCTTCCAGTGAACCTGTGTGTGGATCCATGTAGACCATATTTCTAGCACTATGATAAGCCCAAACATTGACCAGTAGTTCCAATACACGACAATAACAGTGCTGTTTCTGTTGATCATAAAACAAACAAAGGTAAGGAATATTACCCTCCCACAATAACAAAATCAAACAATTTCAGACCCACACTACTTGCCTCAAGCTCAGAGGATCCCAACAAGCACATATTAATTTTACCAGAGTTGGTGTGCAAGGCATCAAGAGAATCAGTAAACATCCTGCAGCTCAATAAGAAAAATTCAGTTAGTTTCATTTACAGAACCTCTCCTATGTTAGTGCTTTGTGTTGTATTTTTTGCTCGCAGCTAGTCCCAAGTATGGAAAAAAGGAAGGTTGCAGTAGGTTGATGGCCAGTGTAAAATTTAGTCACTAATCATGAATGGATCCTACTCATTGGGGCATCTAAATCCCAATTAGTCTGTTGAGGATCCATAGCCAATCCCCAAAGTTTTTTTTGGGACTACGGCTTTGCTGTTATTTTTGTTTCATTTACAGTCAAACTTCAAGTGATAACTGTATCATGATGTGCTATAATGAAATGGAAAACTGCAGGTGAAAAATCCCAGATTCTGAAGGCCCGTTTGGTACATATGTTTAAAAACTAAAAATTGTTGTTTGAAAATATTTGTGGAAATACGTGTGGGTGAAAATGTGTGTGAAAATGCGTGAAATATTGTTTAAAAACTGAAAATTGTTGTTTGAAAACACCAACCAAACACCCCTGATTCTCTGTAAATTACCGGGAAAACATTATGAACTCCAGAAAGGAAGGGGTTGGCATCACCCAGCTGTGCAGAGCGGACCAGTAACCACCATCTTCTGGCATGGGCGGAAGAGCTTCTACATGCAATGGCAATCCATACATCCGGCGGAATGCATCTTCAAAAGCAGACCTGCAAGCATTTAGATTTCAAAAAATAAGTTAAATCTAAAATAACATCCATCTGTATATTAAAAAATAATTTAATTTTCAAGTTAACCCCCATAATTGAGGTACAAAATAACCAACAACGCTAGTCAAAGCACACTGGATTTATGGAAATAGAAAAACCCTGCCCTTCCATACCCCAAACACTATTAAAGAGGAAGTGGCACCAACCCTTTCCATGTATGATTATAACAACAGTGCCAAAGCAATTTTAGGGTCTAATGGTCCAACAGTCCACAACTTTATTGAATGCATAATTAAAACGGTAACTCAAACCATTCTATCAAATTGGTTCAAAGTACACCATTAGCAGCCATTACTGTCACTGTTGGAAAGTTCACCTTCATACATACATATATACATACATACAACAAGACGTACATGGCCACACCCTTTCCAAACAATGGATGAACATGTACACATCAGGATTAAAATCAAATCATTAAACCATCCATACATAACTATATTACAAATTATACTAATAACATGCCTGCAGTGTCCTCCATTTAAGATGTCACACATGGACCAAAAAGTGAGCACGTCATTGCTTCCTGTTACTCCATCCTTGTCCACCCGTGCCCAAAAGTATATTACATCTCCTGTAGTTTTCTCTCGTATTGTTTCTTCCAATACTTTTTCAGCTTTTAAGGACAACGAAGTCTGCTTCAAGAAATGAGACTGAGCAATAATGGCAATTACGAAAAAACTGATAATGAATTTCAAGAAGAATATACCAGGTTCAGCAGCATATTTGAAAAAAATGTAATAATTTGAATCCTATAAAAACTACTTTATTCATTAACTATCAACTTTGTAATTGAGATTTTAAAGTTTCTTCAGTTAAAAGGGTCACCTCAGATACAAAAATTCAAAAATCATGAATTTCATATACGAAACTCCGAAAAATTAAAAAATATTCAAAGGTAGACTACCAACACAAGAAATACCTTCCTACCAGCAGCACGCCATGATTGAAACCCTATCCAAGGTCTTCGATGAATGTCATCCACCTTATTTGCAATAGAGAACATTCCCCCAATCTCACATAGAATATCCCGATAGTAAGAGTCTTTCAAAAAGGGAAGCCGCCCTGCTGCATTAACATCATCCGATCTCAACCTCCGTTCTCTTAAAGTCTGCAGATTAAATTATAGATGATTTTAATAGGAATGTATATGAAACAAGCCATTTTAAAAAATATATATTAGTTTCATTTCTAGCCTAAATTTTGAATGAAAATAACAAATAAGCAGGTTTCATCTCAATGGGGAATAAATCATTCATTTTTTTTTTCGATAAGTAAGAATGATATATATATATATACACACACATGAAAGGCTACTCTATGCATGAAGAATATAGAGCAAACCCAGAAAATACAAGAAGAATAAAGCAGAGAAAAACATAAAAGAAAACCAAACAACAGAAAAATTACAAAAGAAAAAGGGAGCAAAGAAAAGAAGGGAGGGAATCACTAGACGTGAGTCCCCACGCCGAGACCAATCAAAAAGAGTTACACTAAAAGAAGCAAGCAACTGACCACTGAAGCTATCCAAATCCTCAAAAGTCCTCCGATTTCATTCCTTCCAATTACACCATAGGATGCACAACGGGACTAAGTTCCAAATCTGAGACGAATGCTTCCCCAGCCAATTCCACCAGCCAAAAAGCAAGTCTGGTATCGATCTAGGTATAACCCAAGACAGGCCAAAAGTTATAAAAACAAAGCTCCATAACCGATAAGCCATCTCACAATGAAGAAGTAAGTGGTCTACCGTCTCTCCACCATGACGGCACATAATGCACCAATCCACAAAATCCAAATCCTCAATCTCAAGTTGTCTCCCGTTAGGATCTTATTCCAAGCTACACACCAAAAAAAAAAAAAAAAAAACTCACCTAGGGTCCTTTGCTCTCCAAATAGCTTTCCAAGGAAAGACAGTTGAGGGAGAATCCCTTAATTTGTTATAATATGACCGGATGTCAAAAGCCCTATTAAGCTTCAATTTCCATCTCATCCGGTCTCCAACATCCATAGGAGGAGTATTGGCTCCCAATATATGAAGAAAATGCAACCCTTCATCCATCTCCCAATCATTAAAATCTCTAATAAAACGTACATCCCAAATTCTTCTCTCCTCCACCCCTTGCCTTGGCAAAGAAGCTTCAATAGAAACCTCCTTATCAATGGCAATACCATACAGCCTTGGAAATGCCAAATGAAAAGGTTGATCCCCATACTACCCATCTTGCCAAAACCTCACTCTATTCCCCAACCCAACAACAAACTGACATTCTTTGCTGAAATCCTCCCATCCCATGCAAATACCTCTCCACAAACCACACCCATGAACTCTCCTACCCAGCTTTGAGGCCCATCCCCCCATTCTTCCCCATATTTTGAAGCTACCACCCTCCTCTATAACCGATCCTCTTTCTCTTTTTCTTTTCTCTAATTCTTCCCAGGGGTAGGAAGCAATCTCAACAAAACAGAAATCCTAGAAGGTTATACGGTCTAATTATATACCTTAAGCAGAATATATCAAGAATGATTTGTATTTAAAGAAAAAAAAAAGGATCTTCAGGGAGGATAACAGGAGGAAAATGAAATAAAGAAAACATTGACCAAATAAATGTTGCAATATAAATAAAAGGAACTCACAAGACTTAAACCACGGTACAAAGAACCATGGTGCAAGAATGGCCAGGACCCAGCTCCACTGTAGATCTCATAAATGCACACAGTCTGGCCTGTCCTCTCAAGCTCTCCCTCATCCCTTTCATTTGCTTCAAACTTAAGTTTTTCAGCTTTGCGAGCATTACGATAAAGATCATCCCATGATCCAAGGTTTCTCTCCATTCTATCTTCAAGCTACAGATCAAGAAATAATCATCAAATTTAGCTGTCTTCTGAAGAAAAGGACTTGAAACACTGAAATTCTTTTTCTTTTTTCCTGCCTGCAAGGGGTGGGGGGTTTATTTTGGAGAGGTAGGGGGGGGGGGGGGGGGAAGGAAGGCACTGTAAATGCAAGATAACACCTTACCTCCTCCATTTCTATCCTCTCATCCTCTTCAGAACTTTCTAATACCCTCAGAACATCCCAATCTAGTTTAGTCAGCATATCTTCTGACAGAATCCCAGTTCCGTTAGCATAGCCATCGGTTGAATAAACAAAATTAGTAAACTCTTCTTCAAGAGCATAAACAACACTGTACTTTCTCAACAAAGTAGCCTTCTCATCAACGTTTTGCATGTCAACAGTTCCCATTTCTATTTCCTTCCTGAACAGATTCCACTCCCATGCCCCTTGTTGAAGCTGAGAAATAGAACCTGGCAGCATGGCATCTGATGAAAAATTGAGTACATTTTCCAGTAGCCTCGCATATCCAGTAATGCATTCTGAAGCCAGTATGTTCTTAGCAAGCAATTTTCCAGAGGAAGCAACTGTTTGAGCAAACTTGGAAAGTTTTCCATTTGAAATCAGAAGTGAGAAAGCCCTCATCAAAGCATCAGGGTTATGTTTTGGGAAAAAAATTCCATGGATTCCATCAACAACCTGTAATTTCAGAGACCACTTTGAAAATGTAAGAAAGAGAACTGAAGAAACCCCAACAATACAGCAACTAATGAACCCAAAGGAAAATAACTTGAATGAACTCACATATTTTTTCAAGACAGGAAAATCAGGTGCAATAACAGGGATTCCAAAGGTCATTGCTCGGATAAGCAAAGGAGGAAAACCCTGTACATCTTGGTCAGAGCCGTAGAGAACAATGTCAGCCATTAACAACACACTACTTACATCACTATTCAAGCCATAACGCCTCACAGAGCCATCAAGAAGTCCCAGACGTGCAGCAACTTCCTATGCAATAAATTCAAGAATTAATTCACAATTCAAAGAGAAGATGCTTAAGCATACAAATGGAAGTCATGAGGTGAATTGAGCGCATCAGCAGCTGAGTGTAGTAGGTAATGTAATTTTCATAGGACTGCTTCAACAAATTCTGTACTTTTCTATGGCTGGTTCTTAGCTTTACTATATTCTCTTTCTGTTTTTTTTTTTTTTTTGGGCTACATTGAGTTGGGGTTGGGGGATTGAACCCTAGACCTCCTTGTTCGGGAGACTAGGAGGTGCCAACTTAACTTTTTTTTTTTTTTCTATTTAAATAATGTGACTGGGATGCCTTGCTAATTTTCTTATTATCCTTTCTGATATATTATTCACCTACCAAGCAACAAAATAATAATAATAACGCATGTGTGTGTATTGCTAAGAAGATATTGCAGGCACTAAATAGAAGATAAATTAGGCTGTTTAGATTCACAGCTCAAAAAAAACATTACAATCTGACTTAGAAAATATATTGTGATGAAGATATAAACTAATTGAAATTCCTTTCTTTCTTTTTTTCAAAAGCTTGAGGCATACTTCTTTAAAACAATGTGATGTAGTCATTTAGTTTATTAGATAGCCAGAACTTTTTTTTTTTTTTTTTGATAAGTAAGAAGACAGTAGCCAGAAATTATGTCAGACACAATTCCATTATGAATCTTCCATTCACTCATTTGAAAAGAGAGGCACTTGCAGGTATACAGAGCAGTTGAGAGATAAAAAGTGTGAAATTTATAGCAGAAAAAGAGCATAATCTCTACAGTGCAACAATGAATAATTGACTACCTGTAAAGCATCATCATATCCATCAGTAGTATTACCACATAGAAAAACAAATTTAAATGAGCCTCCTTCATCTTTCCTCCTTGCATATTTTGTTAGCAGCGGTCCTATAGCATGCATTGCTACAGCATAGTCCCAGGATAGGTCATTATAGAAGATAGAACTTCCTACAACTAGGACCAACATATCATCTTTACTGAATCCACGGTTCTTCCTTAACTGGTATTTGGACTGGGTCTTACTGTAGCTTTCAGCAGCCCACACATCTACTGGTGATCCAGGAACCACAAAGAAGTTTCCAGTATCAAGCTCACTATATAACATCTGATACAAGAAAGAACAAAATTGAGAACAGAAAAAGAATTTCTAACACAATGCCAGTTGGAAACGAAGCATGGTAGTAAGACATGTATGTATATGCATAAGATAGCAGATTTACCGGCAGAGTGAAATCTGGAAACACAATGACATTAGCTCTACTAAAAGTAGTTTTCCAGTGAGAAACAAGATGCTTCCAACCCATTTCCTCATACCGTAGAAGACGATTTGCAAGGATATCTTCTTGAATTATCCATACAAGTGGTACTGAACAAAAAGGCTCCTGCATAAGGCTGCATAAATATAAAACTCACTAATTATAGCATCTCAAACTAAACTAACACATATATGGAAAAAAAGAAACAAAAAATCAAACACCACAAAAAACCTAAACTGACAGAAGAGAAATATTTCCTCTGTCCATAAAACTGGGGGAGAGAGAGAGAGAGAGAGATGTAACTCAAAACAAACAGCTTCAGTCAATTGCACTATAATCAACAGTGGACCAAAAGGCATCTTGTTTCTCCCTTATGGGTGTGCTCAATTTAACGTCATTGGTAGTGCAAACAAGATCAAAGTCCCAAAAGCCCAAATCATCAACCACTGGTAAAATCATTTGTTTTTAAGAATTGCCTGCAAAGGTAGAAGTGATATGCCATGCCCGTGCAGATCAAGCATAATACAATCTGTGGAGCGCATGCAATAGAAAAACTCTCAAACATAAGTATCAGCATCATGAACTACAGGGAGAATATCAACAAACCTTGAAATGGCCTCTTTTGCTTCTAGGGAATCAACAATGATGCCTTCAAAACTGTAGGAAAAGATCAGAGTTCAACAAGCCATACATAAGCCAACTGGTAGACAATAATGTCAAAAAAGAGTCAATGACCAAAAATTCATTGCACACTGGATGAGCCTTAAAAGAGCCCCCCGCTCAACCACAAAAAATAATAATAAAACAGAATAAACACCCCCCCCCCCAACCCCCCAAAGAATAAAAAGCAAACATACATCAACCAATCTATATGGCCATATTGCTCAGGACCTAAAATTGAAATCCAGCCACCCAGCTGCTCCCACATTGAACGTGCTTTTCCATCCTCTAGTGCAAAAATCTGTCAGACAGTCATCATGAGAATGCATAAACTTTTCAGAACCAGCAGCTGGAAAAACTGTTCAGCGCATAACAAATAAATAAATAAAAACTCCCCAATTATACTTATAAATGGCTGATTTTGATGAGGGATGCATAAACCTCTAACAACATGCCCCTATTACACTCAACTATGTGGGTTATTAAATAACTATTTCAACATGTTTCTCCCATAAAATGGAGAAACAATTGCTATGACTAACAAAAGTGATAATATCATACAGAAATGTAAGACACTCACCTTCAGCACATAACCCAGTTTGTGTAAATTCTTCATCACGGTGATCAACATCAACGACTGTGGATTTTTCTCCATGTTTCCTAAGATCTGACACTCATCGAAATAAGTCATTTTTAACATAAAAAATGCAAATCATTTTAACGCAGAAGAAAGTAATCAACAAACATTCTTTTCATGCAGAGTATGGTTCTGAATGAAATTAATCCACAACACCTCTACATACTAATCAATGGAGCACCTAAAATTGAACTATGGAGATATCAAAGAGACTATTTAGTTCACCACCACACTGCATCCAAAAGACAAGCCTCTGCATGCTTAAATATATCGGTATAAAAGAGAAGGACCATAAGCATCTCAAGAAAAGAGATTATTATATGAGATAGCATTAAAAGAACAAAGACCTTGGGCTCAGGCTGCTTCAATAATTTATAAACTCAAAGAGAAACTGCAATTATTTTACAGTTTTTATTAAAAATTTATTTAACTATAGAAAATATCCATCTTTGATCTTTCATGCCACCAGCAGAGGTCTATTACAGAAAGAAAGTTTGGCCTTTTCACCTGTCTGTCAAAACTTTTTACACTTACATAGAAACTAACAATATAATATCAAAGTTAACCTATGGGGTCCAATAAGTAAACTCTCTTCTAGTCAGTAAGAAAAGGTGCAATCTTGGGAGCTTATGGGGTTATCTTGGAAGACTACAGTCCTGTTTTCCATTAGAGTTTAATTCCATCAAAGCACTCACTATATCAAGTATCATCTTTTACTCTAATGGCCTTTTAAGCAGATATTAACCTTTTTTTTATTTGCTTTTTTCTATTCATTTTGTACAAAATTAGTTATTTCAATACCAATCCATAGTGACCCTCCTTCCCCATTCTTTGCATCTTTTATTCTCATCTTGACAATATGCCATTTTTTCTACTATAATTGTAACTTCAACCCAATATTGGATTTCCAAAAGCCCAAGTGATCGTTACAATGCTCCCCATTTCCTAGCAATATAACAACTAAATATGTCATAAAATAAATACATAACTACTTATGGAAAATCTTGTACACTATTTAAAAAGCTGAATCTTTCCATTCAAGCAAAATGTGCCTCTTACATTATTATAAGACATAAGATTAGCATTTGGATAGCCATTCTTTTCTGTTCAGTTTTCACAGCAACCAAACATAGCATTAATGTGAGCTTTGAAATTCCAACGTACTATAAAAAATAAAAGGAAATAAACTCAAATAACATTCAAGGAAGAACTATTTACTAAAGCAATAACTAGCTCCTATTCATTTCAATTGCAATAAATGCTTAAAAATCAAACTCATAAACTTAATTTACGGTTTCACATAAATGAGATTTACTAATTACATAGAAGCAAAATTGAGTTCAAAAAATCAGATTCAAAACCCAAAAGAAACCGCAAAAAAAAAAAAAAAAAAACTCACAATAGCGAGCCTCGGAGCCCTAACTCCAATCCTCGGCTCCGATCGCAACGAATCGAGACCATCGCTTCTCAAAACCCTAGGCGGCAAGAACTTCAACGTGCTACCGATCCTCAACCCTTCTCTATTCGACCTCCGGCCTCCCCGATCGCTTCCTTGCCTGAACACCGCCGTGATCGAGCTCTGCAACACCATCGACGACATTGCGTAGAGGAACACAGCAAGAAGCACCAAGAAGTAGAACACCGACTTCTTCCCCTTCAGCCAGGGCAGACTCTTGCGGTTGAATCGGGTCGGGTGAGATCGACTGCGGTGAAGAACCGGACGATCGTCCGAGTCGGACTTGACTCGGCTCCGCTTCAGAGGGAAACGGCCGCGGATCGAGCGGAACGCGTCGCCGCCTCCTCCTCCGCCTCCACTGTCGTCAGTCTCAGGCGGAGACGAGCTTCGTCCCATGGAAATAGAAAAAAAAAAATTTTCTTTTCTTTTCTTTTCTTTTTTTTTTCTCGAGAAAGTGACAGAAAAATCAAAAGAGAGTTAGAAAAGAAAATTTGAGATGCGAACAGTGAGAGTTGGCATTGAAAGATAGAAAGAGAGAGAAAGAAAAATTGCTCAGTTTGTCAAATCAAATGTGAATGAATGAATTGAACTCACTCTGTGAGTTCGAGTTCTTTATTTTTTTTATTTTATTTTGTTCTTTAGCTGTGCTTTTATAGGGGCACTTTCTTTTCTAATCTTTTGGTTTTTTTTTTTTTTTTTCTTTTCTTGCACTGATTGGGTAATGGTACTTGAAAGTTGAAAGAAAAGGCACACTTTCCAATCACTATAAAGGTGAAAATGAAAACGCGCTTTTCTTTTTGTTGAACTAGAAAAAAAAAAATATTCTTTTTTGAAAATAAATTTTGGGTAGGTATAGAAAAAATAAATATTCTTGAAAATGACTCTTGGTGTGTTTGTGAATTTTGCTAGGTACAATGCAACCATATCTAGTTTTAACCAGGACATTGTGTTAATGCTTAATTAATACAGCTATGCTAATTAATTACTCAAAACAACTCAATTTATTGAGATTCACACCTAAAGTAGAAAGCCGTGTGTTGTGTGTGTGTGAAATATAAGTGTAACTCTTCAAGTTTAGTGAGTAATTGCAAGATTACAAGGAGTAGAGTGAAGTTAGTTAAGATTACAAGATTTGTTCAAGAAGTGGAGCCAATTCTTTTTCTTTTTCTTTTTTTCGTTTTCTTTTTATGAGAATCCAAGTGAAGCCAAATTGGTTATAGGTAATTTGTATAAATAGAAATCATCATTAATTGAGCTTGTTTTTATTGATTTATTGGATTTTTTAAATTAATTTATAAAAAATAATACAAGTACAATTTTTTTAAAAGTTAACATAAATGGAATAACCAAATAAACTGAATAAGCTAAAAATAAGCTCTAACAGTATACTTTTTTTTTCCAGTTAATCCTTAAAAAAGGGTTTTAAATTTTACTTTTTAAATCCACCCTATTGTTCTTAAACTGACTTAGCTAAAAATAAGATCTAACAATACTTTTATCTAGTTAATCCTTAAAAAAGGTTTTAATTTTAATTTTTAAATCCACCATATTGTTCTTTTCTTGATTACTATCCTGAAATGCAACTTTATCCAATAAACTACATAATAAAATATATAAAAAATAAAATAAAAATTCAGAAATATATTGGTTGTAACTCTTGTGAGGAATTGAAGTTACATCATATATATGAAAATTCTCTGGAGTCTATTAAAAAATATTATTATATCACCAAAAAAATATTATTTTATCATCAATAATTATAAATTACTTTTTTGATGAACAATTATTATAAATTACTACACCATGAAATGAATGTCCTCTTAGGCTGCATTTGTTTCAACGGTAAAGGAAATCGGGAAAGTATTTTATCACCGTGCTTGTTTGGGATGCTCAAAAAATTCGGTAAAAGGAAAAATTAAATCAGTTGACTGTAAAATAAGGAGAAAATATTAAAATAGCATTAATTTTCAAACAATATAGTTAGTAGTTAAGTTTTACAAACTATATTTTTTACTAGCATCTCGAGTCTAAAAGACTCGATTTTGGGGCTATAAATTGAGTCTTTAATGCTCGATTTTTATGGTCTGATTCTATCTGATGTGGCATTTTTTTCACGTGGCGACTACTTGAAAATCGAGTCTCTAAGACTCGATTTACAAGCCAGATGAAATTTGAACTCCACAAAAAAAAAAAAAAAAAAGACCAGGCAGCGCGCCCAGGTCCGCGCGACCTGGGCTGGCCTGGGCGCGCGCGCTGCCTGGGTCGCGCTGCCTGGTCTTTTTTTTTTTTTTTTTTGGGTGGAGTTCAAATTTCATCTGGCTTGTAAATCGAGTCTTAGAAACTCGATTTCCAAGTAGTCGCCACGTGAAAAAAATGTCACATCAGATAGAATCAGACCATAAAAATCGAGCATTAAAGGCTCGATTTATAGCCCCAAAATCGAGTCTTTTAGACTCGAGATGCTAGTAAAAAATATAGTTTGTAAAACTTAACTACTAACTATATTGTTTGAAAATTAATGCTATTTTAATATTTTCTCCGTAAAATAAGAAGGCTTCAGGCGGAAAATCAATTTACACTTTCATTTTACCTTCAAACCATTTCCGTTCTCCTCAGAAAATTTCTCTCCTCACTCGCTCTCATCACGCACGCCAAGCCCAAGCCGAAGGACGGAGAGAGCTATCGCCAGTGAAGACCAAATCCAGTCCCCTACCCACGGCCCCGCCAATTCGATTGCGCCGCTCAAACCCATCTCCGATGAACCCAGCTAAACCCATCCCGATTTCATCACATCCCTATCCCCGACCGTTGTGCCTGCAAGCCCCTTGGCCAGTGAAGGTAGTTTCTCATCTGCTTCACCTTCGTCCTTTCTCTCACTCATCGCCGATCTGACCCAATCCCCCACCCACGCCGTTGCTACCTTTTATATATATATATATATATATATATATATATTATTGTAAAATAACGTTTTTACTTGGGTTTTGGAGGATTGATGGTTGGGGTGACTCATGGGTTTTAGTGGTGGTGCAACGGTGAGTTTAAGCATTGATGGTGGTCGATTGGGGTGATGGATCGTTGGCTACGGTGATTTGTGGGTTTCAATGGTGGTGGATTATGGGTTTTGGTAGATAGTTTTGATATTGATTTAGAGATTAATGAGTTTTGATTTTGATTATAATTTTTTAGATTAATTGGTTATATGGTGGATGATAGTGGCTGGGTTTGTAGTGACGGGTAGTGAATTATTGCAATTTTTTATTATAAAAATTTGTTTGAAACCTAAAAAATGGCTGAAAAAATGTAATAAACTAGTAGAAAATTTACATTTTAAAAATGCTGTCAAACACTTGAAATTATTTTCCAACATAATTTTTAAAATACAACCAAACACTAGAAAATATTTTCCTTTCCTAAAAATATTTTCACCTGAAATTATTTTACACTCAGAAAATATTTTACATACAATCTAAGCACACATGCCATACTGATGAGGAGCAACTTCCAGGCATTAAATAGTATTAATAACAATTAGAATTAAGTTTGCATAAGTAGCCTATCACCACACACCCTTAGTGCGAGGGTCACTTTACAAGTATAAGTGCTTGTAGAGTGTGAAGAGCAAAAGCTAGGGTTCAAGTCTCTAAAAGGGAGTTTCACACACATATACACTTAGATTAGGCTAGACTAGAATTCTATCTTGTATTAAAAAAAAAAAAATCCCCAAGTCACCCAACCACATACATGAGCTTAAATATTTGGTCAATTATTGCAGTTTAATCATGAATGCAGGAACCACGTGCTAGCCCAAGAAAAAACTTATGGGTCACTAAAAGCAGGACTTATGTTGAGAACAAAATTTCTTATATACTGTCTTTTCCCAATTTATTAGTTTGGGTAAGTATTTCCCAATTTATTTACTATATGCTAACAATATTTCATAAACAATACATGCAATTATTGATGATAATTTTTTACATTTTTTATTATATATACTGGCTGCTTGAAACTGCCTTGGCTATATTCACTGCTCTTCATCAGGAATAGATTCAAGAAACTGTCTTATTTTCAGTCGTTCATCCATTGATAGATCAGGATCATCACCTGTCAACCTCTTCCGCAGGTTAGCATTAAAACTGTCTGGATTATCATCGAAAACCTGCAATGAGGAGAAAATGAGAGCATCAACAGAGAAGCACTATCTTTTTACGAATAGAATGCATCACGGATTGGTGGGATTTGAGGATGAAGAACTAGGAATTCGATGGAACTCAATGAAACTTGGCCACAGTGATGAGAACACAGCATATCTAACCAAATTCAGTTTTTGGAAATAAGAATTTGAGTGTGATAGAACTATATAGGTGAAGGGGATAGAACTCTCTCAAAATTTATTTTGCCATAAGAGGATAGGATCATGAATAATCTCCAAAGATTGGAATCAAACTAGAAAGTAATGAACATATTAAGTTCCCAATCTGAAAATGTGATGACCATATCACCAAATAAGCTATGACTCAATAACCTGGACCAAGAGAATTTATGAAAACTAATTTACAAAAAGAGAGAGAGATTTCTTTTTTGAAAGATGCAATCAATCACTTCATTTTCATCAGCAAGTACTTCTCAAAACCCCTTCAATTGAAAGAGCTCTAAGCAACCCACAGGATGCAAGCACAGAAAAAATTGTGTACATGCAGATCAAATGGTATTGGTAGTGTATAACTAGTTTTTTTTTTCCTTTCCTTTTTATTTTATTTTTTATTTTTTTTTAATCGCTACCTTTTAAGGTATGATGCTAAATAGCTGAACCTTACTTGAACAAAATTGTTAACATGGCCATCTTTGTTGGCCGAGGTTACGAGCTCATTCTCATTAATTGTCCATTCACCATCAACAATGTACTTGTACTCGTAGCATCCTTCCTGTATAGCAATACACTAATGGCTCATAATTCTAAACATGTTTACGTTCACAATTTCACATGGATTTTGATTTCTAGAAACTGGTAAGTCCATTGCAACATTTTATATTCAGAACTGAAAGACATCCTTTCTAGAGGAACCAGGAACGAGTTTGTGACATAATTAAAATATAATTTGATTAAGGCTAAATTTATTTGGGAAAATGTATATCTCAACACTCCAACAAATCAAATCAATTTGGATTAGCCGGAATGAACCCTAAGCCATTCTGTGTTAATGACAAAAAGCTATTGGTTTTAGTTGTCTGATATCATATATACGTGTCTGTGCGCGCGTGCGCGTGTGTGATGTACAAAACTTGGGAGTCAAAAAATTAAACCAACGCAATACTGGTGTGAATCCAGATGCTTTCCTTGTGCATAATTCTTAAATATCATAATGGAATAATTTCTAAAGCTCAAGCGTTGAAGTTAGGCTTGTGCGTATTTGGATAATTTCAGCAATGGTGCCTAATAAGAAACTCAAATGATAAAGCAGTTTTTTCCCGAGTGTTGAACGCACAACAATTTTGAAGAGAGAAAAATTTTGAACCAAAAAGACACAAATGAAGTGCATGATGAGATACACTTACTGCCAATTCCCTCCTAAGAATCCACAAACCTTGTTCCTCATCAAATTGTAGAGGTATTCTCTGCAGAAGGTTCATAAGACAAAATGGTGAGTAAAAAATAAAGCATGAAATCATTATCCAACAAGTCTTAACATAAATATTAGATGATTCTATCGGTAAAAAAAACAAAAAAACCTGCTGCCAATGCATGCCTTAAGGATTTCATAGAAAACCTTTCTCCATTCATCTTTTGCATTGGCTAGACAGAAGAAATTAAAATTTTGCATCTTAGCTCTTGTTTGTATCTAATAAGAATGCACTTTTGCAGTTTTCCAGGCATAAAAATGTATTTTGCATTATCTTGGTCAACTTTGTTAACTCTACTTTGTAGTAGATTCTCAAAATGCATTCTCCCTAACCTCTATAAATGATTCAGAATGAGAATGAGTAATCTCATTATACATTCTACATCTCATTTTTCTTAAAAACAAATGGACCCACAAACACATTCCAGAAGGCACCAATGGCTCTTTCTTCTTCTCTTTTTTCCTCCTCTTTCATGTTTTCATCCCCCCCATCTTCTTTGGTTCCCATCTTCTTTGGTTCTTCAAGGCCACAGAAGGCAAAGGAAATGGGAGAGCAACTGCAAACCACAGGATCAGAGTCACGAATGCCATCGCTACTATCATGAACCCATCATGAGCCTTGTTGTGAACCTGGCATTGAAGTCGTCAACCATGGGGATCAAGGCCATGAGGATTTTGGAAATCAACAAAAATCAATAACGAAAGTGGCAAATGAGCAGGGTTGTGGTGGCTAGGTTGCCAGACACACTCTACACACACTACAGGGCTCAAGAGAAGGGATGATATGGGATGCCAGAGACTCTTGATGGAGGCTTGATTTGGATTGGGGTTTTGCTTTCGGATTAAGATTTTCAGCTTTGGGCTTTGTGGGTATATTCGCAGTGGTGGGCTAATGGGGGCATGATGGCCATGGGGAAGGTAAATGACCATGGTTGCCAACTAGTGGTGAGAAATTGTAGAAATTTTGAGCGTGATTAATTCCTTTTCAATGTAATTGTGGAAATTTTGGGTGTAGTTATGGGCAATTTTTCACGCATAACTCATGTTTTGTTAAAAGTGTCTATGTTATAATCAAGAGTAAAGGAAATTTGAGAAGTTTATTTATGTGAGTTTAGAGGGTTTTTTCATTCATAAAAAGAAACACACACACACACATATATATATATTATTTTATGGGAAAAAATGGATTCTCAACTGTCTTACCAAACACAGCTGTAATTCCAGAATAGCTTTACTAGTTGCCCTGATGTGAAGAGCCAAATGTTTTCTAAGGTCAGAGAACCATTTTGTTGCATGTTGGACTAGAATTCACCAATTATAACATATATCAACTTATCTAACTTAAAACATTCTTATATAAATACATGCAAATAAAACCAATACTTCCAAGTAGTAGCGTCCAAAAATTGCATGGAATTGCAATGAAACTGAATAGCAATATACGTTTTAAAAAGAGTGACAACTGACAAGTGTCATAATAAACTCCAGATCTTCCATATTTTTATGAGTAATAGAAGCTAAGCAAGTCATTTTTGCAAGCTTTAATTATGCATCCAAGATGAAATCAAGAAGCTGGTTTTACATAAATGATCATTACCTGACCCCATCCAATATCAAGTCCAGAAATTTCCAACGTTGTGCAATCAGGATTTTTCCATGTTAAAGTGACCACCTTCTTCCTGAGGCCTGTAAGCTTTAAGAAGATTTATGATGAATGAGAATGTAATTAAACATAAGAATAAAAAACTAAAGAATAGTGCTGCTGAAAACACACAATTTTTTTCTTCATAAATTTAAAATCACTGCTACTAATCTAGGTCATTCCATAGTAATCAATAACTAGAATAAATGTTTTATTGGACAACCTAAAGCTTTACATTTCCACCATTCATGGGTTTCTTGCCAAAAATCTTAATGTGATTATCCCCATAAGTGTAAGTATTGGTAAATATTAAATTAAACTACAGGAACTAGTTGTCACTCCAAAGACAGGACTTATAATCAGGATTTTATCTTAATGAGCATTTGGAATTGAAAGCCACTATTGTAAAAGCAAAGAAACAAGAAATCGGTGACAAATAGTCCCAAATTCCTAAACAAAGAAGCCAACGTGAAAAGATGCCATCAAGATGGAAAAAGTACAGAAGTACAACACCATAAGGGTTGGGGATAAAAGGACCTTTAAGCACGTAGCATTAGATGACTAGTGTCTACCTACACTCCAAATGGATACCTAACTTGCACAAGAAAGCTAATTTTGATTTCTTTTTTTTTAAATATAAATAATTAAATGTTAATGTCATGATATAACAAAGATACAATCTGTTAGAATTGTTTCCAGAGAATTTAGGGAAAACAAGGACAGTGTGCCGAATAAAATCCTCACATAACATATAGTGCATAATTCATTATTGGTATTCATTGGCCAGACAATATATAGTATCAAGTGAGAATTCTACTTAAAATTGTGTTAATCATAATATGTGAGCTTTTCAAGAAGAGCGATAACTAAAAAAGTTCAGATGTATAAGAAGAAAACTAGAAACTAGTATTTAAGACTACCATTACACCAATAACATATAAGAAAGGTAAAGTGACTCACAATATCAGCGGCTGCACTTTTTATAGCATCCAATTTAGGGAAGCATGAGCGTTTGCTCTACAAGAAGGAAACAATGAGATATTTCAGAAACATTGTGAAGATTTGAGGCTTCCAGAACATTCTTTGGCCTTTTTATCAATAATCTAGTATAGTTCTTAACATAAAAATTTAGTTAGTGAAGTTAATGACATCACCAAGAGCCTTGTAGCTTAGTGGCATTGATTGTTCTCCTTTATAAGGAGAATCAGGATTCAAATCCCCTTCCCATGTGAGAGAGAGAGAGAGAGAGAGAGAGAGAGAGAGAGAAAAGTTAATGACTTCACTTCAATAAAAAAAAAAAGTTTTATCAGCTTAAAATTTATTAAATTTGGTCATGAAACTTAGCATGCATGGACTTCTTCTCATGCCTTTAGAAGTCCATAATTTTTTAAAACAAGATACCAGAAAAATAGAAAGCCATGATTAATAATATGAAAATTACCTCCTGCTATTATTGAATAAGAATTTAGTGACATCACTTCAATATAAAAATTTTAATAAACTCAAAAGTTATTGAATTTGGTCATGAAACAGAGCATACATGGACTTCTTGTCATGTCTTCAAAAGTCCATAATTGAACTTATTAACTTGATTTTTGTTATATATCCTTGACAGAAATATACAAAAGCATGCAGAATATAATCTAAGAAGGAGATACACACAAACCTTTGAAAAAACATTAGATAAGGAGTGTTACCTGCAGCAAATTGTGAGCTTCGATAAGTTTATAGCCCTGAACCCAGAACATGTATGCCAACTGAAATTCAAAAACGATCTTTCAAAACATCTGTAATGATGAATAAAATCACCAGACCAGTATGAATGTGGTTGAGAGATAAATGTGTATCCTTTAATGAATGTGATTGCAGGTATCTAAAATTTAACATTACAAGCACCGCCTAATATCCACAATCCTTGCATAAATATGACAGAGAATGCAGCTAAAGAAGGAAATTTGGTTAGAATAAAATCACATCTAAGGAATGAAACTGACATGCATACCGTAACTGCAGGAGCTCTTCCAAGTCCAGCAGTGCAATGTACATATGTCACACCTCCATTTCGATTTATGGCCTTGTATAATTTGCTGACGACAGCTGGAAGCCTTACTCGTAAATCAAATGCATCAAAGTCCCTGCCACATCAAAGGTTAGGCTGCGGTCCAAAGTAAAGAATTGTACTAGAGATGATGTTCACTCACGAACACATATAGCATGATAATTTAAAACGTGCCCCACTGCATAGCATAAAGTAAAGACCCAAACAAATAATGTGTATGGAAACAACATAAACTAGGTTGCATTTGGATTTGAGGATTTAAAATCAAGATATTTGAATAACAATTGCTTATATAAATTGATTGATATAAATTTAACAACACATGATGATGTGAGTTACTAAGCTTTTGCTCAAAGAAAAACTCCAGTGATATTATGGATTTGAAATGACATCTTACGCCTAGTCATCTCAAATCCATACATTAACAAAGCTCAAACACCTGCATAAATTTCATCAAGAGAAAAAATTTTATAGGTTCATACTTTATCAAGCCCTTTAAACTAAATATATAAATCCAAATCCTTCTCTTTAAATTCATTTATCCAAGAATAACTAGTGAATTCTGTCTACTATAATTTGTCATCTTCCATGTTCTTAAGTAAAGTGATTTTGGTGCAGACATCAAATTGGACCCATTAATGTTGATTGTGAATGATGCTGATTGACATTGATTGACGCTATTAGAGAGATTTGATTGCTATTTTTTATTTTTATTCCCTTATATAATGCAATCTCATTGAGTATATTTTCTTTCCATGTTGGATGTAATTTGGAGAGCCTATTAAAAGGCCTTTGGTCTCACTCTTGTAAACAGTTGATCATGGATTTATAAAATTTGGGTTGAAGTTTTCTTATAGTGCTTTGTGGTGATTCCAAGCAAGCCTAGGTGGTGATTCCTAGGTTCCTATCTTTATCACATGCTTGGTGGTGATTCCAAGCAAACCCTAGGTGGTAATTCCTAGTTCCTATCCTTCTGTTATTTTTGTTTACTCAAACACCAAGTCCCCTTTTGAGAGTTCATTGTCCTGCATCAGATTCTAACACCAAGAAGACACATTACGCTATAAACATTTCAGAAAACTCAACAAATCAACATAAACTTCAAGCTGTAAAAAAGGCATGTTTGCATAAGGAACAGTGAAAAGTCAAAATCAACATCTCTGGACAATTCAGTAGTGTTGACAAAATTACCACTTTTCAGTATAGGAATTCAAAATATCAACACAACTACTATCTTTTTTCTTAAGGTATAACTAAAATCTTTCCATAACTAACCTTATCTCAGCACGCAAGTGTTGAATGTCATCATATGTCTTAGCATATTCTCGTATGCCATTGATGTCAACCCCAAAATATCTGGATACACTAGTGAAGGAATTCAAAGTACACTTTCTTGCTCAATCAAACTTGCCAGTAGCTATTTCAAATGATCAATAGTTACATATTTAGCAATTGTAAAAAGAAGACAATGGCATATTATTTAATCATAAGCTCAAATGGCACTTTAATGAGAAATTTGTTTTGGATACTCCAAGTCTGAATTCTGCTGCAAGCAAAAAATCGTTTTCACTCCAATACTACGAAGCTTATCAACATCTTCAGGAGTCTGGCAATCAGCAGTTTGGACAAGACAACAATCATATGGTCACATGAAAAATGGCAGAACTGATCCACATTATTAAATTTGGGAACAAGGATCACCTGTAGGCATGATCCCACAATCAAGTCTGGACGAATGAAGTTGTAGTTTATTCCTAGTTCATGCCTATAGGTCAAGACTGTAACAGACCATGTCAGAAAGGAATAATGAGATGAACTAGAGGCACAAAACAAAGACCCCCCCCCCCTCCCCCAAGCCATTAAGTTCATATGCAGCTAGAGTAGAGCGCCAAAATAGCTAAAAACTACTCGTTGAAAAATTCACTCATATGCAAGTTGTCTCCTACACTTCCTAATGATCAAACTAGAAACACAGAGTGACGATCTTACCAGCACCCATAGCTTCTGTCATGTTGGTACTATATGTCTCTGATTTTTCCTCCTCTACATTAGCATCGCTTGTCTCAGCACTGGACGTAGGACCCGAAATTGCCTACAAAAAAATATAATCAATATTCTTCTACATGAAACCTTTAAATAAAATCAAAAAGGATGTCACAACTGTGAATATTCCATCTAAAGAATTCATGTGACATGTCCAAAGTTACATAAGGGAAAATGAACATTGGTAAGTTTAACATGGCTAGTCCCATCCATAGGGTGGCAGACTTCAAAGTAAACATGGGTTTTAATGGATTGTCCTTTCTTGCACATAAAAACAACTATATTACAAAGGCATAAAACAACTTTAGATTCATCATATACAATGGACAAGTATCTACCAATGACAAATTTAATCACTCACTCCATGAAAAATGTCAAACTTTGGCTTCCTCAAAATGGGCCTCAACACAACACACCCACACACAAACAGTGAGTATTGAACCCACGACCTCGTCGCGTTGCCCTTACAAGGTGAGGAGATGTCATTTGAATCATTTACAGTAGAAGACAAAAAAAAATCGACAAAAACAAAAATCCCAAGATATTTCAGACAACAAAATCCACCAAAAAAACATGTAACACCACGTTTGAACAACATCTCAAACCACTCAAAAACAAAAACTGTAAAACAACAAAAGTCAAAGCTATAAATCAGATGTAACAAAAATTCAATGCTAATTACAGAGCTAACAAAACAAAACAAAACATAATTATAAAATTTTCTGAATCTGAGGTCTCCGAAGTTACCTTCACCGCCATACTTCGATGTAGATTAACATTACTCATCACTCCCTGCATTAAATCATTCAAAATTTGTCAAAGTTACATTTAATACATACATACATACATACATACATACATATACAGAAGATGAAGGTACCAGTGTATTGACTGAGCAGGGAGGTCTTCTCTGATGGCTTTTGAAGCTTTGCAAAGGCAAAGCAGAGGACCTGAGATTTGGAGAAAAAGAAATTCAGAGGGATTTTGGGGAAAAAATTTTACTAGTAAAGATGATTATTTAGGGCAAAGAAAGATTGATGAAAAAGTAGAAGATGAACACCTTGGAAGATTCTGAACACAAAACATGGTGTCTGTCTGTGATATCTGATCGGAGAGTGACGGTGGAAAATATCTAGTGACAGTAGAGGAGATGAGAGTGTAATAAGAAGATATTGCACTATTTTGAAATTGTGATATTTTCTTTATTTATAGGCGTTGTTGGGTCGTGGAATAGAAAAGGGATTGCCTTTTTAAAGATTCGCCAAAATGCCATTCCTTTCCTTTTCGTTTCTTTTTGTTGTACATAATAAAAGTCGGTGCACAACTTTTCTTTTCTTTTTTTCTTTTTTCTTTTTTTTCCTTTTCCTTTTTAAATTGCAAATTACATGTTTAAGAACGGTTTGAATTTTACACCTAGATGTTTTAAATTTTGAATTTTATTTCTTAAAATTTAAGATTATTTGGATATTACACCATGATACTTCTAGAATTTGAATTTTACTTCTTAAAATTTGAAAATGTTTGGAATTTACATCCTTAAATTCTTAAACTTCAAGGTGTAAAATTTAACCGCCCCAAAACCCTAACCCCTCGTTTGGCAGAGTGAATGGAATAAAAAGAATAATTTTAAAATATTCTTCTCTTCCTTTATTTGGAAGTTTTAATAAGGGAAATAGAAAATCTATTGCTTTGTTTGGGAGTTTAATTGAGAGGGAATAGAATGGGTAAGAGGGAACACTCATTCCTCTCTATTCCCTTAAAATCTTAAATTTTCATTTCTCCAAAATTGGGAGGAATGGGAATGAATGAAATTAAATTTAATGGTTTTTTTTTTTTTTACTAAAACTCACAAAATACACTTATATATTCAATCCTTTATTTTAAAATACGAGTCTAATAGTAATATTGTCATAAAATGATTCTATTTCATTCCCTCCATGTTACTCTCAAACAAAATTACTTACATTCCATTCATTTTCATTTCTTAATTTTAAAACATCCAATCAAGGTTACTTAATGCCATTCCATTCCATTCATTTCCCTTACTTAAATACATTTCATTCCATTCATTTTCATTCCTTTATGATCATTCAATCTCATTCCATTACATTCCCTAATGAACTCCCAAACGAAACCTAAACAGTAAAATCCAAACACCCTTAAATTTTAGAAAGTAAAATCCAAATTTTAAAATGTCAGGATGTAAAATCCAAACCTCTCTAAAATTTGAGTTAAATTCAAAATCTAAAATTTCATGGTGTAAAATCCAAATACCCCAAATTTTAAAGGTGTAATTTGCAATTTATCCTTCCTCTTTTTTTCCTTCTTACATTATCAAAAATAAATCTCCCTCTCTCTCTCTCTTAAGATTTTTGTGAAAATTTGTTGCCTATAATAAACTTATGTAGATGATGCTGCTTGTATATTGGACTTTGAAGTGAAATACTGAAATCATGGGAATTTAGAAATGCAAATCTATAATTTTTATTTTTATTTACCTTGTGAAATAAAACCTGTCCGACCTAGAGGCACCCAATATGAATTTAGCTCTAGAAGCTAGTTTAATTGGAATCAAGTTGGCATTGCTCTAAAACCAAATCAGATTGAGTCTAGTGTTGGATTTGTTGTATGGAAATCTAATAAACCTGACTTGTTCGAAGTGCTTTGCTCAATATTGTGCTTCCCTAGTCGCTACCATGTTGTTGTTCCTCTCGTCGTCTTCACTTCGTGTCAGTCACCAAAATTGACAAGAGGCTTGTGGGTTTAACTAATCCAATCACCAAGTTAATCTTACCATATGGTCGACAAACTACATGTGTCTGGTTGGTAGTGGTTTGAAGGATTTCAAGCTCGATACAATCAGATCAATTGGTGGGTTGACACTAAATTTCGAGATCAATGAACTTGTTATCACCTCTAATATACTTAATTACTAATCACATCCATGATCTTGTTTCACGCAGTATCCAAGTCTGTCCCTTTTTTTTTTTTTTTCGAAAAACGCGTTGTGGTTTTATGTCACACCAGTGGGTCCCGTGCACTGTTCACAAAACTCACAAACTTTTTTTTCAGCAACTTTTTCATTAAAAATTGGTCCTATGGCACTATTTACACATTTAAAAATTATTTAGTTATAATATTTTTAGTTTTCAGTTTTCAGCAAAATAAGCAATATTCAAATGGACCTTTAATGTGCATTTGGATTGCATTTTTAGCATATTGCGTTTGCGTTTTCTTTTTCTTTTTTGTATTGAGAAGCGTATTTCATGTGGGAATGTGTCTATTAGTGAGTCTCGTGCACAGCAAAATTTTTACTGAAATGTGTATGTCAGTGGGTCCTGTGCACTATTCATGAGATTCACAAACCTCTTTTTTCACCAAAATTTTTATTAAAAATATGTCCCACAGCACTATTTACACATTTAAAAATTATTTTGCTACAGTATTTTCAATTTTCAGCAAAATAAGCGGTATCCAAACGCACCCTTAAAACCAAGTTTAGATTAAACCAATTGATTAAGTTGTGTCACCAAACCTAACTTTGGAATTAAATTCAATGATTAATCATCTCAATTTACACTTAGCCAAAAAAAAAAATACTGTTCAAGGCAATAAAGAAAGGTTTTAAGTCCAGCTCTCTTTGATTGCCAATGTACTAGAATTGTGAATCATTCGTTTTTGATATTTTCAAAAGATGGATTCAAGAAATGAGATCATGAAATATCATTATCAAGTGGTTTTTGATATTTTGTTTAGGTAGTCAGCCAAAGAGTGACATTCTTATCATGTTTCAGATATAATAATAACAATAACTTCAAAGCATTTAAAGGGGCATAACGTTCTATTTAGAAGCTACTGTCATGTGATCAAACATTATTTCAAAGAAAAATGAAAATGAAAATTGGCATGTAATGATTTTTTTATGCAGGTTTCAATTTTGGATAACCATCATGCTGCACTATTAAAACGCACCCTTAAAACCAAGTTTAGATTAAACCAATTGATTAAGTTGTGTCACCAAACCTAATTTTGGAATTAAATTCAATGGTTAATCATCTTAATTTACACTTAGCCAAAAAAAATATATATATATATATATATATATATATATATACTGTTCAAGGCAATAAAGAAAGGTTTTTAAGTCCAGCTCTCTTTGATATATATATATATATATATATATATATATATATACTGTTCAAGGCAATAAAGAAAGGTTTTTAAGTCCAGCTCTCTTTGATTGCCAATGTACTAGAATTGTGAATCATTCGTTTATGATATTTTCAAAAGATGGATTCAAGAAATGAGATTATGAAATATCATTATCAAGTGGTTTTTGATATTTTGTTTAGATAGTCATCCAAAAAGTGACATTCTTATCATCTTTCAGATATAATAATAACAATAACTTCTAAGCATCTAAAGGGGCATAACGTTCTATTTAGAAGCTACTGTCATGTGATCAAACATGATTACAAAGAAAAATGAAAATGAAAATTGGCATGTAATGATTTTTTTACGCAGGTTTCAATTTTGGATAACCATCATGCTGCACTATTGTTTGGAAGCATGGTTACAGAAATGCTTGCGTGATGGTATTTTGTCTAAAGCTATAAAGTCCAAACCAGTGCTTTCCTTTATAAAATTTGCTTTTATCTATGGCTTAAAATGTGCAAAAAAATAATAGATTATAGTTAAATGTCTTTCTTGTTGGATAAGAGATATGGGGCCGATCATCCACCTACACCAAAAATTAGTTGGTGTAATGGATTTGATAATAAAGAGCAAATACCATATAACGGATTGGAATTCTATCATATGTAAAAGAAAATTGTGAAAAAAGGAAGGTGGAAAACGCAAGACTTGGCACCAATAATGCATGAATTTAATAGCTGATAACTAAAGCAAAGCTCTCCCAAGGCACCAGCTAATGTAAGCCTCTTCAGCTGGACAATCGAATATTGGTGAAGACTGAAGACAGCATGTGAACTTTGAAGTTTGAATTCAAGGGGTGGCTTAAACTCAAAGTCTCGTGTACAATAATGGATCTACCACAACGTACTCTTTGAGTTTGCAATGTTATCAACAACTTGGGATCAAGTTAGACTTAATAAACTAATAAGTAATTCAATTCTGGTCCCCCAAAAAAAAGAAATAATTCAATTATTTGGACTTAATAAATGAGCCCCATCATCCTAAATTTAACATTTGACACTGTTTAGGACAATTTTGAAATAACACCATCCACCTTCAATTATTAAGGGAATTACTGATATGGTCATTGGTCCAGGAAAAAAAAAAATTGAACTGAGGTGTTGAGAACTATTCAGATTTCAGCCTTGAAGTAATTAAATTTATTCATAAATATATGCCAAAAATATTATACAATTCATAAATTTCTGACAAACTAGAAACTCATAAAAACTGTTTCACAATTTGAAGTCTCTCACCTATCTTTTCGCCTCAAGTACTGGATCTTCAATCATGTGACCTCATAAATACAGATCTTTAAAGTTGAGGAATGAATTTCTTGATATATATAGATCTTTAAAGTTTTATTAAATTTCCCATAAGTACATACACATAGCTTGGTAAACATAGAGGCAAACTCGAGGACAAACAAAACTTCATATTCACATTTCTTGATTAAGTATATTTCATAACTATATATTAATTACAACAACAAAGCAAATGAAACATAGAACAAGATTGATCCATTACAAGAGGGAAACACAGCCTCAAAGGCAGCAAGGCTAGCCCTTATGGCTTCTTATTAGCTGCTCTATACTTTGTAGCAGCATATCTATGAAACAAAGCTAAGGCATTGCTTGTGACTTGTGCTACATTCAACACCTTTCCCTTAATCGTAGCCTTCAATTTTCCCATGTTATGCCCCGGAAACTCGTCCAAACAAGTACTTGCATCAGTAAGGGCAGCACTAACCCATGTCTCAACGTTACTTACGTGCCAAAAGATGTCATTTGCCACAGTTTCTTGCCCCAAGCGACGTAGCTCCCTAATCGATTGGCTAAGTTGGTCCACACTATCATTGATTTCTGCCAAGCAATCTTTCACAGCTTGGTAGTAGTACCCCTTGGCCTTGCTTGACTCAAGTTCCTTAGCAACTTTAAGCATGTATGCTCTTGTGTATTGTGCTCGGTATAGGCTCACAGACAAGGCGACTTGAGCAAGTTGTTCCGGGCTTTGAATGGTAGTACTGTTGCCATAGCCAGAGAGGCATTGGAGACAGAGAGATGGATAGCGGGTGATACGACATGAGTCCTTGATGTAGCCATTTGATTGAGAATGTCTAGCAAAGGCTGGTTCAGCTAAGCCTGAATTGTAAAAGAAAGAGACCATGATGACTAGCAAGTAAAGGCTAAGTTGTGCCATTTTTTTGCAATCTCAACACAAAAGACTTATTCTCTCCTTGAGAAAAAATGGCATGGTGCAAAGGAGCTTATATAGGGGATGTAACATGTTCTACTATGATTTAACTTGCTCTTTACGTGCATAAATTAAGCAAAAATAATGTTGTATTCAGTTGAGGGCAAACCAAATAAAAGAGTATTAGTATTATTATATTTGCAATTTGTTGGTCAAATAAAATGGAGCAGCATCCAGGATATGTATTGCTTTTGCTTAGTATCTTAGAACCCTAACAAGAAAGTAACAAATCCTTCGTGGAACAGGCTTAGCTAGATTACTAAAATTAAAAACTTCTAGGAACACAGCACGTGCAAAAATGCTGGTCAATGTTTCTATTTTGCGTTTCAATCAATTTAGATACACAATTCTTTTTTCCAGAAATGTTGAGATGGGAAGTTGCAATTGGAGAGTGTACAATAAAAGTAATCAATAGTGTCTTATGTGAAAATGATGTTGCATTAATCACAATCTTCACCTCAAATGTTATGAAAAAAATTAGGCTAATTTACAAACCACACCCCTAAATTTTATGAGTGTTTGGTTTTTATACACTGAAGTTTAAAAATTTAGATTTTATCCCCTGAAGTTTTATTCTATTTGCACCAGCAGCCCATCAATTCATATTTTCTGTTAAGTGTCACGTAAGCTTGTCACGCATATTTAATTCATTTAATGAAATGATGTCACATCATTTTTATTATGTCATGTCATTTTAAATTTTTTATGCTACAAAAATGATGTGGTGTCATTTTATTTGAGAAACTAAACACGCATAGCAAACTTATGTGGCATTCAACGAAAAATATGGATGAAGGAGCTGTTGATGCAAACGGAATAGAACTTTAGAAGGAGTAAATCCAATTTCTGAAATTTTAAAGTGTAAAAGCCAAACACCCCTAAACTTTAGGGGCGTATTTTGCAATTAGCCAAATAATTATCTAAATTGACACTTTTATTAAAAGATTTTTTTGGGTAAGTCGAATAAAGGAAAACGTTTTCAAATCATTTCTAGGAGCACAACCAAACATAATTAAATAACTCATATTCTTTGAAAATGTTTACTACTGAAAACAGTTTTGCCTAAAAATATCCTCACTTAAAAATAAATATAAAAAATTAAATAAATTAAATATAAAAAAAAAGGAAAAAAAGAGGAGCATTAATACATGGACTTGATAAGTGAGATAAGAAAAGGTCAAAGACCTTAGATTTCTACCGATCCTCCCTCAGTAAAAAGAGGATCTGAACCATGTAACAGAGTATCACAACATATAAAAACCTGTGTCATAAACCATGACAACATTTACCCATTGCATGTAATTTTTTCACTTTTCTTTGCCTTCCTTAATTCTTGTTCCTCTTGCAATCTTAACACAATGGACGCTACCCACCGCATAGCTTGTCAAGAAAATTTGTTCAATCCTCTCACCTCAATGGGCATGCAAGTGTCTGGCATTCTTGTCATCTCACACTTCTTCCACCTATTGCTCAAGAGCTTGGGTCAACCTGGACCCATTGCTCAAATTTTTGTAAGTTTTCACACGCATATACATTAACACACACAAAAATTAACATGCATGTTTATGAATCTGCAACTTTCAATGTGAATAGTTTTTATGGTTATAAAATGTGTCACAACCAGTTGACACATGTTGGTTTTGTTTTATATGATATAGGCTGGATTGGTGCTAGGTCCTTCAGGGTTGTCAAATATTCATCTAGTGAACAGGTTCTTTTATCAGAGCACTGGTGCAGATTTCTATGAAGTTTTTGGTCTCTTTTGCCGTATCATATTCATGTTCCTAATTGGGTTGGAGACTGACATTCCTTATGTAAGGCGCAATAACATAGTTGTGGTGACAGCCATTGCATTCGGTGGTGCCATAATAGGCATGATCTTTGGCCTAGCAACCTCTGCCTTTTTAAACCATGAGTTAGAAGTCGAAGGCCAGAAGACAATGTTCATGGCAATCATCGTTTTACTCTTAGCATACACAGCTTCTCCGGTTGTGATTCGTTTGGCTGCAGAGTTAAAGTTCGATACCTCAGACATTGGGCGACTGGCAATAATTTCTTCACTCATAATTGAAATGACATGCTTGGTGATTTTTAATCTCGTTCTTGCTATCCATGCAAATAAGGTCTACAAATATGGTGTCTATTGTGTGTTACTTGATGTGGTTATCATTTTTATAAACAAGTACTTAACTGATTGGTTCAATAAACGGGACCATAACCAGAAGTACTTGAAGAATGCCGAGCTCTTCGTTATCTTATCACTTGTTATAGGTAGCGCCATGTATGTGGAATGGGCGAGTTTTAACAGCATAATCAGTTGTTTTGCCATTGGCCTAATGTTCCCTAAGCAGGGTAAAGCGGCAAGGACACTAATACACAAACTCAGCTTTTCAGTTCACAACTTCATTCTTCCCATTTACTTTGGCTACATTGGGTTCCAATTTAATAGAAGATTTTTAAATAGTTGGAACAATGTACTTATTGTTGTCATTATTGTTTTGTTGAGCATTGGCTGCAAGATTAGTGGCACACTTATTGCTTGTCGTTATCTAAAGATTCCACTGAATAAGGGGGTGCTTCTCTGCTTCATAATGAACCTAAAAGGCCATGCCGATCTTCTGTTCATAGGCTCCCCCTCAAAGATACTTGTGGTAAGTTTTACTTAATTGAAATCATTTTATACATCACCTCTAAATAAAATTCCTCAGTCCCACTCTCTGTCTTCCATTTTATCTGTCACATTTTTTTTTCTTTTCTTATAAAATAAAAAATCAAAGTTTAAAATGGAAGAAAATCACACACATGGCTTACTACAGTGTATAAAGTGAGACACAGGATTTACATTCATTATCTCTTTAAGTCTGTCTTTTTATATGTATATGTGACTGGCAAAGTCTAAGTTGGATATGCTTTGGCTATTGTTGCAGACGTGGAGTCCAAAATCTTACAATTTGTTGCTCATATCAATCGTGATTAACACAATAATATCAGGGCCGGTGGTGGCTTTGCTAATGAGAAAACAAGAAAACTTGTTGGGAAATATGCATACAGAACTTGAAATGCATGATCCAGATAAAGAAGAGCTTAGGATGCTAGCTTGTGTATATGGACCTCGTCCCCTATCAGCCATACTTTCACTTGTATCAGCATTAAGCGGGTCTCAGAAAGCACCTATCACCCCTTATTTGATGCAGCTAATAGAGCTACTCCCAAAACGTAGGACCAATGTATCCTATCATGAACTAGAAGCTGATGAACTTAGCGACGAAGAAGACTATGGTGGAAATGATGCACTTGAAATCAATGAAGCCGTGGACAACTTTACTTCTGAAACAAAAATTTTGGTCCATGTAACTAAAGCAGTGTCATCCATGGCAACTTTGTACGAGGATGTGTGTAATAGTGCTGAGGACTTGAGGGTATCAATTATTCTTCTTCCTTTTCATAAGCACCAAAGAATTGATGGAAAAATGGATACTGGGAAGGAAGGGATTAGGACTACAAACCAAAAGGTTCTTCGCCATGCTCCATGCTCAGTTGGTATTATTGTGAGTCGAGGCATTGATGGTGTCCCCGGGTTCTTACAACTTCTTGGCTCTGACACTGTGCAACATATGGCAACTCTTTTCTTTGGTGGTCCAGATGATCGTGAGGCTATTGCTTGGAGTAGACGCATTGCTGCTTATCCTCACATAAATTTGACCGTCATAAGGTTCCTACCAGCATCATCATCATCAAATGTACGCAATTCCCAGATTGATGATTCATCAGATGAAGATGATGGAATGTTTGTGACATTATCAAGACTAGAGAAGGGGAATGGCATAAATGAAATTGACAATGCCTTCTTGTCCGAGTTCTATAATAGGTACACCATTAACCACTTTCATTTAATATCTATAGGAAACAGGATCCTCTCCAATTCACTGAAAATAGAGAGAGTCTATCTTGCAGTTATGATTTTATTTCTAGATGAATTAGTGTATAGAGTAACGCGAACTCTTAAATTCGTCATATTTAATTTGAACTATAAAATGGGTCCATTTTAAATTGAAATGATCTTTTTTCCTTATTTGTAGCATGCATGCTTGTGCTTGCATGTCTTAACTTGATTTATTTATCTAATCCTACTACTTTGTTCTCCTTGGTTTTATATGACTGTGAATATGTTGTTTTAAGGTATGTGACATCGGGTCAAGTTGGATATGTGGAGAAGTATGTGAACAATGCAGCACAGACAGTGGCAGCTCTAAAAGACATTGGAGATATGTATTCATTATTCATAGTTGGGAAAGGTGGGCGAGGAAACTCACCACTAACAACGGGTATTTGTGACTGGGAGGAGTGTCCTGAGCTTGGAACAATTGGAGATTTCTTGGCTTCTTCAGATTTCAATATCAACGGCTCAGTTTTGGTGGTTCAACAACATAGGCACGCAAAGAAAGACGTTTTAGATGACTAGTCTTTTCTTTTGATTATCAACAATTTTATTAACGAAGGAACCTGAAACAACAGCTAAGAAGCGAAATCCTAGCTTGCTCAAGCGCTAAAACATCACAAAAAACAGAAGGGGTGGAGCCAAGAACATATTGTATACGATTAGTTACTGGAATGTAATGTCACCCATGTTTCATATTGTATATAAATTGAACTTTGGCATTATAAATATACTGTGTAAAAGTTTATTATAAATGTAAAAATACTTATAAAGTTAATATTTGTAATTCTTTTTTGATAAAGCTTTCCTCCAAATTGGGTTACAAGAATCTCCCCTAACTCATTACATGACGGTTTATAAAACCATTTAGATGTATTAACTCACATGAGTCATTACATCAATTAAACAAACCACATGACCATGAAATAGTCAATGCCATTAAAGGTACATGAGGAAGGTTTTTAAATTGCTGCATGGTGGATTGAAGGAAATTTCTTTCAAACCGATTTGGAGAAAAATTTAGTCTACCTTGTTATCATCAAATAATAAAATAATCAATAATGAGTTAATGAAAGTGTTATATTCTATGAGTGCTAATTATTGTTGTACACAGCTTGTTGCACACAACCATACACATGATTTCAATTATAATTATGAAACGGTCAAAATACGATTTCAAATATGTACTGTGTATCTATCACCATTCTTCGACAAAGCTTTGACCAAGAACGACAACTTGGGGTCATTCGCTATAATTTATTCCAAGTTGTTGCATCAAAACCCAACTGAGTGCCAGCGATGCCCACGGCAATGGTCCTCTAGTATTATAGATAAAACTTGTTTAGCCAACAAAGTATTGAAACTACGGTTCAGAGATTCTAGAGACATAAATGTAAAGTCTTAACAATATAGTATGTAGTTTAAAGCTGTATTGCAAGTGGTAGCACCTCATCAATCACGTGAGGAACTAAAAGTGATCTCTCAGCATAAAACATCAACGAACTCAATCAAAGATTCAAAGTCAATCTATTGCATGTGGGTCTCGTGTAATGTATAATAATGAACCATTTCCTCCCTTTTTTTTTCTAATAGATTCTAACAGATAAATACCACTTTTTTTTTTTTTTTGGATAGGTACAGATAAATACCACATGATTCGCCCAAATCCTATTTGTTTGTATTATGGACTGAATTTTCATCCAAACTTGAAAATCTTCCAACCTACTATACGTGCATTTAATCATATAACTTAAGTGTCCATTTGAAAACAATTTCTCAAACTTTTTGTTATAAATATTACAAATAAAATGAAAATTTAAGTAAAATAATAATGTAACTGGCGTAAAACCCGCATATAATAGAAAAAATAAACAATAAACTGACTTAAAAGTGCATTACAAACGGGCACTTAATAGATAAATTACTTGTTTAAATGATTTAATGAGTTTTAAACATCTTATTAATAGTTAAATTAGCATTTGTTTAAATTATTTAAGTCAAGATGGTTTTTTGATGCAAATAGGGTTGGCAAACATGACCTGAACAGTGAAAGGAAATTTCCTTCTCCCAAGGTGATGTTCGAGTAGCACTTATAAGATTAACTAAACAAATTACTACATCTACTTCTACAAGAACTCACATCGTTATAAACAAAAGGAAGCTCCTTTCAACAAACAGCCAGTAATCACAATTACATAAGTTAATATAATAGGAAAAAACAACAGACCATATTAAACACACAACATACACATCTGGACAAAGATTAGCATAGACACACTTTGAGTTATTCAGCAACCTTCATGCCTGAGAGATAAACTCTACTCTGAATCACACTGCCCCCAATCCAAAAACCAGGCATAACCATTAGTCCAACCTTGGGCTTTTGATCACTTTCATCCATTATCAAATTCTTCACAACACTATCCATATAAACCTCTGAAAACTCACTCCCTCTCTTAACCTGAAATACCTTGACATTGGGCTCAAATGAATAAGCCAGCCTATGCAAAAGCCAGATGGATTTTGCCAGTTTTAGAAAAGCTTGGTAAAAAGGGGTCCTTGGATGTCCACCCCCCATTACGTAATTTCGCTGATCAAGATTTCCAAAGAAGGATGCCTCCATCTTTGGGTGAACCACCACTAGGTACTTGCTCCTGCAAAATTTCCCAAAAATCGAATCTGGATTTTGCCCTAGTACATCCAACGGATCCATCTCCCTTAGAGCAAGAAACTGCTTGAAGAAGCCATCTGTAGTGACCGTTAGATTGTCTGCTTTGATGGCGAAGCTTTCTTGCTGAAACCCACTGAACATTCTCTGGCATATATGAGACTCAAAAGCATACTTTTTATGAGCTCTCTTTGCATAAACAACATTAGGTTCAATTGAGTTAGCTGCAGCATCAAGATCCCACCCGGCTGCTTTCATCATGTTGATCAATGGCTTAGAAAAATCATGAATAGCTTTGAAAGCAGCTTCTACAACAGATGTAAACAGATCGGGGGTTAGATCTATAGGAAAAAATCCATTTTCATCTGTAGAACTTTCAGATTCTTTTGTTGACAAGCCCCTAAGCTTAAGATTCTTTTCCAGCTTTCCCCGCCTCTGGCATGCCTCCTCAATCTGCTGCTGCAACTGATTAATCTCAGAATCTTTGTTCTGAATTTCAGACTGAAATTTCTTCACCATGACCTCATAGGTTTTCAGCAGGCTCTGTTGTTCTTGGATCTCTGCAGCTAAGCGAGAATCTTGTGGAGAAGCACATACTGATTTGGGGTTGTGCTCCCTGTAAAAGTGCTTGAGTTCAGATAGGTTCTTCAACTCAGAAATTACTTGTTTATCAGCAGCTTGGATTTTTTCAGGGTCATAGGGAGTATGAGCAGCTTGAAGCTGGATGTAAGCTGACTTCAAAGAGGAGATGTTCGTAAAAATCTTGGATATCAGGGCTTCCACAGCTTCTGGTTTCTGATTCATGGCCTCTTCCATGGGTTGTGGGTGGACTTTCTGACTGTTGCTCTCACGGAGTTGGGAGTCTTTTGCTCCAGTGGGTAGCATAGCTACTTCCAGCAAGGTAATTTGAATAGGCTTCCTTCAGAGAAAACACCAATGTTACACAACCTGCAAATTTCCATAAAAGTTCTATTGGCATCAGCTGAAAATTGATAGTGTCATAAAACAAAAGCAAAGAAGTTATTCAAAAAAAAAAAAAAAAAAAAAAAAAAAAGGAGACTGCTTTAGGATCACCACAAATACAGAAAAGTCTGCTTATAGACAAATACATTGAACAAATCTCTATTTCTTCAATATGGCTCAAGAAAGATTCTAGCTGGCTTAGTTCATTTAGAAAGATTAAAATAAAAATCCAAAAATGTAACAGTACACAGTTGCACGAGCTGCCAGAGGATCTCATGACCCTAACGTACCAAATGTTATTTTTGTTATGTGACAAGACTGTTCCAAAATCAGAAAAAAGCATTATGTGGGAATCAGTTATCAGTCTCCACAAACTAGGAAACAGTAAAAACAGAAGTCAAGAACAAATTTAGAATGTTCTCAGACTATGTAGGTACCACTCCCAATTCTGTAACTGGCAGAATGCATGCAAACCCTGCAATATTTGCTCGCCATAGATTATATGTGTGAATCCAAGGTGCGGTTAATCATCTTGATGTTTTTCAGAAATTGTCAGAACTAGGAATACTGAGAGTTGACCTCGATCAAAACAAATCATTTTGGATGATTGATTGTTAAAGCACTACTAACAAATATTAAAATTTTACAGTACCGAGTTGCCAAGAGAGTATCAGACTATATTTAAAATACACAGAAATATAGAAGTGGTAACTACAAAAATAAGCAAATACCTTGGACCCAAAATACTAACATATATATAAATAAGAATAACTTTATTGCAAAGAGACTACTTCAAAAAATAAAATAAAAAAACATCCTAAAGAATTACAGTTGAAAAATATTTACATATAAATTGACTCTATGAAATTTTGAATAGAAGTACTATCTGTGAGACCCAAAGCACAGGACCACTCATAAAGAGAACTAATGAAAGATGTTAGCAATTGATTTGATGTGCACTCCACATCTTCAAAACACTAACATATACTTGAAATTGCCACTGTATATATCTGTACACATTACAGGTTAGACCTATCACACTTGATTGAAGAAAGGTGAACATGTAGCAAGAATTTCAATAAAAAAGTTAAAAATTAAAAAAAAAAAAAAAAAAAAGCTCTCACTACATAGCCTAAGGTATTTTTCAAAAATGCAGGTATACTCATGTACAATGGTCACTTCAGGCCTTGAAGCATTTGCACATGTTGAACACATCCTAAAGAAGCACAGTGACCACAAAGGATGCTAATTTCCAACATAACAGAAGCTCTCAATGCCTAGAACCACTGACCAAAGTTTTGGAATCTCAAGGTGAAATCTAACAGATTTCTCCTCTATTTTTTCTTCTTTTTTCCCCCCCTTTTTTGGGGTAAGTAAATCTAAGACTACAGATTTCAAAGTGCATTATTTATATTCCCTCTTATCATCACTTTTTTTTTTTATATAAGTAAATAACTTCATTGAAAAAGAAAAGATAACAATACAAAGAAAGAAGAAAAAAACAAAGACAAAAAAACATTAAATACAAAGAAGAAGAGAGCTAAGGAATAAAGGAATAGAGTCACTAGATGTGAGTCCCCAAGGACATTTAGCACCCATCTTCCAAAGGACATTTAGCACCCATCTTCCAAGACATAAATCTCACGTAAAAGGAAAGAGTGGAATTGAATTGCTCATACGGATGTAACTGATCCCAAAAATGAAAGTTATAAGGAAAATAAGGGGAATGCAGCAAGAACAATTCTAATGGCAATCGCATACCCAATGAGAGAGGGAATCAAGCCTCATAAAATTAAAAATAATTTACATTTGACATAATTAAAAAGCATGTAAGACTGTCAATGCAAATCCAAGATTCCTATTCAAGATATTCCTCATGAAAGCCATAAGAGAGGTCTCTAACCATGCAAACTCCAAGATGACTCTTCAGCATGTGTTCACCCATACAGTGTTATCAGGACAGTTGAACACCAGTATCTGTCAACACTCTTTGATTCTCAATGCAGCCAATGTAGTTGCAAGTACCAAGCAAAGGCCAAGCTCTACTTAGACAGAATTGCTAGAATAACAACACCAAATCTAAAATACAAGAAATGACCCTCACTTGATGCCACATGACTTTTCATGCATGCTCCAGGTTTAAGGAAGCAGACGCCTATACTGAAACCATACTATTTAGTAAGTTAATCCAGATGTAAATTGACAACATAATAATATAAGTTGTCTGCCCCCTAAGAGACATTTTAGTTTTTGGTAACCATGACTGGCCAACAAATCACTTAAGTTCTAACCATCATGGCCTCTCCACCTATCTTTTCTTTGTGACACCACACCACCAAATTTTCATCAAATCTCATAGGAAACATTTGAGCAGCATGAATCAACTAAGGTAATCAAGTTCTTTTTTTGATAAGTGACTAAGATAGTCAAATTCTTTATGTTCCCAGTAATTTTCCGGTGATTTAAGTACATGGTCCCCACAATTTGTCAACTAAATCACAGTAGGTTCATTTGTACTGCAGCTTTGAGAACTACTTTGACTTTTGATAATTTACGTAAGAGGAAGATGTTAATTATGGATTGGTGTTATATGTGAAAAAGTCATGGAGAGTCGGTAGATCATCTTTTATTACATTGTCTTATTGTTTTTGAGTTGTGGTCTATGGTGTTCGTATTATTTGGTCTATACTGGGCAATGCTAAAGACTGTGGTTGAGCTCCTAGCATGTTGGCAAGGAAAATTTGGTCACCATCGTAATGGTGTTTTATCTGGATGGTTGTCCCTCATTGTTTGATGTGGTGCATTTGGCAGGAGAGAAACAACCAGTGTTTTGAAGATTCTGAAACAACTATAGCCAACTTAAACCTTTTTTTTTTTTTTTTATAGGTAATAACAAACTTTATTGATAACAAAAGTACAGTGAATTTACGATAGTAAACTCACTGCACTTAAAACTTTTCTTCTTTAAAACACTATTGGATTGGATGTCTATCATAGGAAATCATTCTATTTTTTTGGTTTATTATTTGATGGATGCTTGTAATTTGTGTATTTGATTGTTTTGGTCCCCTATTGTATACTTCCTGTATACTTGGGTGACTCCTTTTTATGACTTCGAATAAAATTTTCTTTAATTACCAAAAAACAAAAATCACAGCAGGTTCATAATCGAATCACTACTCAGCAAGTACCTCCCCTATGCTATAACAAATAAACCACAACAGATCGTGATTACATACATTACCTACAAAAAGATAGACTCCTTTTGAAACCACAAATTAAATTTTCTAACAAGTATTTGGATCATCTGAACACTTCTCAGAATAGACTTCATAATAAACTAGCATTTATACTGACCACATCAGAACAAGATGCTAATGATGCAGCTAAAACACCATGCAAAGCATGACAAACGCAGGTGTTTAACCAAGACCAAGTATTTGGATCATCTGAACACTGCTCAGAATAGACTTCATAATAAACTAGCATTTATACTGACCACATCAGAACAAGATGCTAATGATGCAGCTAAAACACCATGCAAGGCATGACAAACGCAGGTGTTTAACCAAGACCAATGAGACAGCTGGTCTACATAAAAGAGGGTATCAACATGTATAGAACTTAGAAGATTGATTTCTGTATTATTGCAAAGTAAACTTGGCCAGATCCACACTAGATTTTGCATATGAGAATGCCTTGACACAAGTTCAGACACTCTACAATCTTGCCATTGCATTTAATAAACCAATGACCATTTAGTGGCAACATGGGAAATGATTGACTTCAAACCATAAAATTGTGTAAAATACATAGTGATACTAAGTCAAGTTTTGAATGCTGTTAAAGGAGTTGAAGCAATTTGTAAAACTTTCACACATATAACCACAGAACTTTTCAGATACAAATGAACCTTGTGATGAGTGAGTATAAGATAAAATCTTAGAAGGAAATTACAACTAACAGCTTATGTTAAGTAAATACTAAATACCCAAAATGTAAAAAAAAAAATCCTCTCTTTTTTTTTATCACTTAATAATAATAAAACAAAGCCAAATAAACAAGCCAGATTATACAAAAGAAAACAAATATAAAAACGGAATGAGCTGAGCTGCTTACCTGAAAAGATTGCAAATCAGGCACAGAATTTGTCCAGCAAACATAATACTCTTTGACCTAAAATTTAACCCAGAAAACAAGAAGAAACAAATAAAATATAAAATATAATCATTCACAGAATAAACATTCATATTCTAGTGTAGACGAACTTTATTTCCTCTGTCATTCATCGTGAATTTTTAAGTAGACTCCAGCAATTAACCAAAAAAAAAAAAAATTTTAAAAAAGAAGAATAATGTTAAATCCTCCGTTTGTTTACAGAGAAAAAACGCAAGAAAATAAAAAGGGATATGAGGAAGACCCAAAGTCTAGAACTTTATATTAAAAGGACCCAAATTGACAAAGACCCAACTCTCCAATTGTGGAAAAAAGAGTAAAAATACTAGCTTTGGAGTAATTTTTTTTTTCCCACAAATTTTCTTGGGAAACAAACAAATCAACAAAATTTTCTCGGGAAAGAAACAGGGAGAATAAGGTGAAGTATTTATTTACCTAATCGGACATTTCGCCGGAGATCTCGCTCCAGAGTAAAGACACAAAAGTAAAAGCAGGGCAAACCTGGTTAAGGTTTTTTAGACAAAAAAAAAAAAACAATAAACAAAAGTAAACCCTAAAACAATAGTATAAAAGAAAGAGAAAACTGTAATAATGAATTCTTTTTAACTTTTTCTGTACTCTTCTTGCTTTGCTTTTCTTTTTCTTTTTTCTTTTGGCTGAGTTAAAATTTTAAAAAATAAAATATAAATATAAATTTTCTATGTTTTGTTCAACTAGTTTCAGATAAATCTGATAAAGTATAAGGGCAAGTCAGATTTTTTATTTTTTATTGTAAAGGAATCAGAGAATAAGGACAACACTGTTTGTCCCTTTTTTCAAATTTTAAAAAAAAATTTCATGTTATATTTTATTTTTCTTTTAATTTGTATTTTAGATATTTCTTCTTTTATAAATTATATTCTAGATCTTTTGGGACCTAATAAATTTGGCTCTCTTTGTCAACGAATGCAGTTCAGGAGTATTAAATTATTCTGCCTTTTTTGCTTTTTTTTCTCATGAGCACTAAATGCTTCATTGATAATCAAATAGCCAACACGTTTTTAATATTTAATGATTTTTTAATAAGTTTTTAATGATACAACAAAGATGCTTTTTTTTTTTTTTTTTTTTTTAGAATCACAAATATGCTTTGTTATTACTTTTAAAATTATAGTGTTTAAAATGTTATTTTTAAAAAATTTAGAATTTATTTTATTACTTTTGAAAATGTAATGGTGTCAAAATTTGGGTTTTGAAAATATCGTAGACATATCATTTCTTTTTAATAAAACACTGTCTTACCAACTTACACAATATGTTTTTGTCATGTAACTTATGATCATTTTTTTTTTATATATTTTTTATCTATTTTATTGTCCAGGTTTATTATTGGTGCAATATATTATTATTTGTGTAAAATTGAAATGAATATTTTATTTTATCTTATTTACATATTATTTTAATTAACCGGTGCACACATGTAGGTTTTTTTTTTTTTGAGAAACACATGTAGCTATGTGCAAGCTAAATAAGTGCCGTTTGATAAGAAATTTCTAATAATGTTGTTTAAGTTTTGTGAATATACATATAAGTGAAAAAGTATGTAAAAAACGTATTATAGTGTTTAAACAACAGTTTTCATTGTTTAAACACCATTACCAAATGGGGACTAAAATTCACATAAAAATTATGAATTCTCACATAGCCATTATCCTTTGAAAAAAAAAAAAAAAAAAACATTAGTAGATCATAAATATCAAACAAAGAAGGAGATGAGGAATGAGATTAATTTGCACACCATACTCAATGAGAGACATTATCTTGCCGCCATTACAAACATGTTATGTGTTTCAAAAGCAATCTTTTGTTTTTTTTGTTTTTTGGAAAAACCAGAAGCAATCAAATATGCACAATAAAACAAGAGAACATGGTTTTACAAATAATTACTAATCATTAAATTCTTTATAGCCAGTAGCTAGTTGGATAAGTCAGATATTTGTTTTTTCATTCTACTTGAATTCTTGGTTAAAAAAACTCTCCTTTTCTTTCCTTTTTTTTTTCTTATTTTTTTGGAGAAACGTAAAAAAATTATTAAAAAAAAAAAAACTAACCATGGCTTCATAGTTCACGCAATCTAGTTTGTAAAGAGAATGGATGTACCATTAAACAACACCACACAGACAAACAGAGTAAAAATAACTAAGAGGGTAATATGCTTACAATGGGTGTTTTTCTTCTCCTTTTTTTTTTTTTCTTGTTTTAATAATTCAATAATTAGAATAATAATTCAATAATTAGAAGGGAAAGAACCCTAAACATCTTTATTGATAACATCATAAAGTAATAGTTGACCTACAAGCTCCTTTGGTAAGCCAAAAAAAAAAAAATCATTTTCTTAAGTTTTTTGAGTTTATCTTAATGGTTCCATGTATTTTAAAAAATAAATTAAAAATTCCCCAATTTTAATAATATTTGTAGTAAATACATCATCAACAAAGCACATTTGCCAGCTAATAATGCTAGTTCATCTTGTTAATTAAAGATGCCCCCTTCAAACTCAGATCATTAAGCTAAACAAACGAAGTCTTAGTTCAAGTTTAAAACTTACTAATGTTCAAATTGTTTACGAGGATCCCAAATGTTCGATACCATAACTTTTAATTTGGACATCCAATTGATGCAAAGCTTTGCACCATTGAAATAACAATTTAAATAGTACATGTTTATGATGATTATGAGGAACAAAGTTTAGCTACAATCTTGGTTGTAGCTAAGTTGTTACTAATGGCTACAATTCTACTCAATAACTTTTTATTATATATAAATTTTGAAAAATTCATCATTGGATTACGTTTTCTTTTTATATTCATCATGCTTGTAAAATATCCAAAAGATCAATAGCTATATTATCAATTAAATGCTTAAATTTCAATTTACTGTTCTCTAAAATTATGTATTAAAAATAAGTTTATAAATCAAATAGTAAATAACATTCAATTGGCACAAAATTTAATATATATTTTACAATCATAATAAACATGCAACTTAAAAGTCAAAATTTCAAAATATATAGCTCTGTTAAATTTTGTTAGTGAGAGTTATAGTCATTAGTTACTACCAAATTTTGTCTTTGTTCTTCAGAAACCCATGAGACCCCAAACAAGCTTTGAAAGTCAATGATAAAATTAAGTATAGTTTCTTAAGTGTACCTTAAGTTTCTCAATTAAATTTAATTGAAGCGATCGTATTTGATTATTATTATTTTATTTTTTTTATAATTAATTATTATTTTAATTAGTGCTAGATAAGACAAGGTACAACATTTGAGGAACCTTACCCAAGTATTGTCCCTAAACCCAAGTCCCATCTTGTATAAGGTAAGTAAACGGTATGTCGTTCAAACGGATAAGACAAATATTTCTATTCCCCATGACAACTCCAAAACGCTTCTGAAAACCAAGTAATAAGAGAAAAAGAAAAACAACCAAAAATAAATAATACAGAGAGGAAGAAGAAACGCAAAGCTGAAGCTCTTCACAGTTAAAAACTGAGTCAGAGTTCGATATACGCAGAGCTTTTCTATTGTAAGTTATTTATTTATTTATCTTTTACATTCTGGTTTTTGCAAATCGAATTGGCTGTAATATACCCAATGTTTTTCAATGAAAGTTCCACATTTAGCAATCTTTTAAGTGGAATTCTCTTTTCAGAATGATTTTCAAGAAAACCCAATAGCTTTTTTTCTTGAATGAATCTCTTTATTGGGGTTATTTACTTTTGCTTTTTTTTTTTTTGGTTATCGTGCGTTTATTTTTTCTAGCTTAGTGGGCAAAGCCCAGAAAGGAATGGATGTGAAAATGTCCCAGAATTCAAAATCGTTTGAGAAATTTACAAGTGGGGATTAAAAAAAATCAGTGAAACCAGTGGAAAAAAGCAGCTCAACTTTACTTATGTTAAAGTTTAAAGAAAGGAATAACTATTAGACTTTGAGAGTAAAAAGAATGAGAAAGAATACAATAATGTGTGTGTGTGTGTGTGTGTGTGTGTGGCATGAGACTTGGAAACTACTAGACCAACCACTTGACATTGGCTTTCTAATGTGTGTGTGTGATTTGAATTGCTTTTGATATGTGAATGCATAAGGCATCCCAATCTCTTGTAACATACAATGGAAGGAAGTTTTAACAAAGAAATAACAATATAGATTTCAAAAAATTTTGTTGGAGGTAATAATTTTTTGAAAGGAAAATGGTGAATTTGTGTGAGTTTGAAAGTGGTAACACAATACCGCTGCTGTTTTGACAAAAAGTAAATCCAATACAGACCTACCCCGTTATAAGATAAATGGGCTCCACATTGGAGGTTATAATTTGTTGAAAGGAAGAATGTGAATTTTGAGTGGCAGTTGTATTTGTAATAAAATCTGCAAGTTTGGGAGTGGTAACACAATGACTATATGGTATCCAAGAAGTACAGTGAAGGTTGTGTTAGCCACTTATTCATTAGGGCTCAAGCTTTTAATATTAATGCTGCTGATCAGGGTGGATAACATTGTTCTTTCTGTAAATACATTCTTTGCTATGATCATATTGTTGGCATGCTATTTTATAGGTGTTTGCATAAATAGAGGACTAGCCTTTGCACACATGCAACGACTGTCAACACTTTGTTTGGCACTAATGAAATGTAACAAAATTTTGAAGTATTATCAGAATAGTTATTCTATATATAGATGTCAAGTTGTCAACTTTTTCATTGTTTTCTAGGTGCCTGCAGTTATATTACTGATTTTCTCAATGTCTTCTCTATTACCTAGTAAACAGTTATTGCAGGTTTTTTTTTTTGATAAGTAACAGTTACTTGCAGGTTATTTCATGTTAATGGAAATTACATTCACATTGCCTAACTGTCAAAGAAATGCTATGCTTCCATTAACTCCAACACAAGTTGTCGGATCAAGATTTGCCATCGTGTGCATTGCATCATGTCTTCGTCAAACTAATGTATTTGGCCAGAAACTCTGCTCTGAGTGCAGTTTCTTTCCTGTAGCCAAACCATCTTTAGTCAATTTCAGGTAAGTCTCTATGGCGATTGATGCTCAAATTTAATGCACTTAGTGTTTTGTGCTGCTAGGATTTGTGGGATATTTCATGGGGTACTTATTTGTTGTTTATCATCAAAAGATAGTGTGGCATATTACTATTATATACTTCAAAATTGGTAGAATGTTGTGCACATACTTGGCGATTCCTTTGTTTGCTTGAAAATATAGTTTTTTTCATGTACTTGTTGATTTGGTGCTCAACCGACTGCCATATCAAATACTTATTTCCATGTAAAAAATTCTTATTCAGTTAAGACCATCTATTTTCTTCTACTTCTCTCTCACTCAGGTCCTGTTTGTTCTTCAAAATATAGCACGGTCCTGTTTCTGCAAGGGAGAAGCTCTTTTTCTCTACATGGCAGATATTGCAAATTAATTAAAATGTCTCTGTGCGTAACTTTAACTTTCTGTTTGAACTGTTCAGAAGGATGACTTGGTCCATTAGGAGCAATGTGGATAGCAGCGGATTTGATCCTTCTCCCGCAAATAGCCCCAATGGCAGAACGCGTTTAATAAGGGCCTTTCAAGCTATTCGCACCAAGGTAAGTGCAAAAATTCGGGAGATACGGAAAAATCTTCCAATGAAAATACTCTTTTTCTTGGTGGGGTTTTACTGTGCAACTGCCTTTGCTACTGTTATTGGGCAAACAGGTGATTGGGACATTCTATCTGCTGCCTTGGCTGTGGTTGTTGTTGAGGGCATTGGGGCCCTCATGTACAGGGCTTCTCTTCCTTTAGTGAACAAGATGAAGAGCCTGATTACCATGTTTAACTATTGGAAGACTGGGCTTTCCTTAGGTCTCTTCTTGGATTCATTTAAATATGGAATGGATGACTTTTTTGGGTCAATTAACCCCTTTAATTTTGAAATAGATTTGTTCCACATAATCTTGTAACACTTGGCTCTTCAAATGCGAATTTTCTGGCTAAGCATAGTGAAATGATTGGAAAGAGTCAGGACCTGAGTAATATTGCAAACTGAAAGCCGTGGAAAGAAAATGTGGGTCATACGCATACGTGTTGCTCATGAGTCGAGGCAGTATGGATAAGCCTGATGACATTGGATTTAAATGTGGCATATTTTGGGGCAATGTAGACCATGCAACCAATCCATGAAGAGGGAACTAAACTAAGTTGAGCCTATGTTTAGGAGTCTGCTCCCTTTTGCCAGCCTTTATGTTCATTTCTGTTTCATTTTTTCTGAGAGTACAAACGTTGCTTGGCATCAGTGGAATTATACCGCTATGTTTGTCCATTCTGCTGCAGCATTAATTATCACATTGCTTTGCTCAACATGGTCCATCTTACACACAAACACTTGGGCGGGTTCTTGCAGAAATAGTAAGTTTCTAAAATCGATCAAGCTATATGTCTGCCCAGCTCATGATGTTAAATCTAATGATTGACAATACCCATCATGTGATCTGGGAAGAACCTGAGATAATTTCACATGAGATACGGCAGTGTATTTGTTTGTCCTGGTTTTGTTTTTAGGGCACTGGCCTTCAGTTCCTACATTACACAGAGTGACAACTTACAAGAGTTACTAGCTAGAAAGGCATATTTGCTCAGTTTAACCATCAAAAGAGCAGATGTCACAGGCCTACTATAGCATATACCACAAGATGTTTTCCAAGGTAGACCAAGTTGAGATTGAGGCCTTATCTTAGCATGGGTGCATCTAGAATACCCAAAGACAAGAATCAAGGCTGCCTCCCAGAAATTTTAAACTTGAAGCCTTAAATTGGTTGTTTTCCCCTAAATCCATGTTGTCCTTTGACAAACAGATTTGTGAAAAGGTTGTTTTGGTTTAGTCTTATACTTGAGTTGTATTGAATCTTGGTTTGATGACATAGTTTTGATGCTGATGAGAATTACTGTTTATTTTAACCTATATAATTTTTTCTTAATACTACACTCTCTCTCTCTCTCTCTTTCTCTCTCTCTCTCTCATGTAATGTGTGCACGCGTGCCTGTGCAGCATCTAGTATTTAAACTTGGGCACCCTCCTACAGAACTTTTTAAACCTTGAATCAAATAATAAGTGGAATCCAACACCTTTTTCCACCATCTAGAACTGAGCTTTCCTTTGTATCCATAGGCTTATATCAGTGTTCTTTTTTATTAAAAAGAAGAAGAAGAAGAAGAATAAGAAGAAACATATCAGTTTGTAAGTAATGTATGAATTTTCAGGGGCCTATCAGTGAGCATAGTCAATGGAGCAAGCGATAGTAAGTGGGCAAAATATTGGTTTTAAACTGCGTTCTCATATCACATTCCTCTCATGTTTAAACTCAAACCCAAGTTGCATTCCGTATGCCATCTACAAATTCCATATCTGAATCAACAAATAGCCAGAGTTTTGTTTCCAACTATCATCAAACGAAAAAGTTAAATGACATTGGCAGCATACTTACATTATCAATATTATTTTCAAGTTGAACCTGAATAAGAACATGGAGGATAGAGCTGAATTCAACTTTACATCAAATACCATGCAGCTAAAGCCATTAAAAGACTATTAAAACAATTTACAGGCATGGTCTCGTACAAAAACCTTAGACAAATGTGAAGTTCTCTATCATAGTAAAACCTATTTGGCGGGAAATTTGTTATTTATATCAATTTTAAGGAATGTGCAAGTGTTAAAAAGTCTTAATTGTGATCCAAGCCTAAAGGAAAGTCTGCAATCAGGTATCAATATTAGGGCCTGGATATGCTGGTAGGCTCATAATCCGCTTGTCCAGGACAGGAGCTCCAACAGTGAAATGATAGAGACTTTGAAAGTTTGATCCTCTCAACTTGAGGGTCTCATGCACTGCAAAACAAACCAAAAAAAAGCAGTTTTTATGAATACACTTCTAGGACCTGTAATATACAAGAGGTCATACAATGAGAGTCCCATGACATACAATAACAAGAGGAACTTTTTTTAACTATATATGAGCAAAGATTGGGTCCAATGCTCTTATACATTAGATCTATGGAGATGTGGACACGTGGCAAGTGTTTGACATGTGTCTGCATCCCAACAAGTCCAGTTCTCCTACTTTGGTTAAACTTTTTTCTTTATATAGGTAAATAGTGGGGAGGGGAGAGGTGGGGTTTAGACCACATAAACCACAAAGGATACCAACTGGGCTATCACTTGAACCCCACGTTTAAAACATAAATTTTCTAGACTAGCATGACAGTTATGGAGTTAAGAACATTTTTCAGATCTTTTAAAATTTTAAATAAATTTCTGTGTAATATTGGTTTTTAACACTCAACTTGAAAGAAATTACACCAGGAAGTGTATACTCATTGCAATGGCAATCCAAAAATGGTTCTACTTAGTTCAGATTCTAACTTTCTTTTGTAGGTTTTCCCGTACCTCGTGCTGCCATTCTTTCTCAAAATTCTCACCAACTTTGATAATCATTTCATCATTTTCCAAATTCCTTGAACATCATTTTCATTTTTTAGTTATAATTTCTTGAGGGGAACAAATCTTATGCATTCTCAACTTTAGGCTTGGTACCCTTTACAGAACTCATAACACTAAATGAAGACAAGCCAAGGCCTTTTACTTCTACAGTTCTTCGAGGCTTATAATCCTGTGCCACCTGCTCATCTATGAAAATTTTCTCTAGTTCCTATTTGGAATTCTGTAGAGTTATCATGTGGAGTTAAGTGTCTCTAGAGGAACATGCTACTCCTCTTATCTCCACAACCTCACCTTCCATCTTACTCTTACAAGGAGGAAAAGTTCAATTTGAGATAACAGTTCATTGGCTCAATAGATGTACATACATAAATGTGATAACTTTAAATGTCTTGAAAGACTTTTGAGTAAAACCAGTCTTTCTTTGTGAAATATGGAGCCAACTTAGTTTTAGGTCATTTATTTGTTGTTGTTGTTTGTTCTCATTTCTGTTGTTGTTGGTAAGTAAAAAAATTTATTCAAATAAAAGAATGACAGCCATTTGGCTGATATGTGACTGGATAACTGGCCACCAGTATGTTCATCTTTATAAATTTAATATCACATAGTACCTGGAATAGATTCATAGTAATCATTAGGAAATGTAAATTTTGAGCTTATTATGACTCTTACGTAGACAATGACAGTTACTCTTATACAGGCATGGCCTGAGGCTTTTAGAATTTAAGACTCTGGTTGAAGTAAGCACCAAACAGTTGGGAGTCATTTTTCAGCATGGTCGTTGTGAAAGCCATCTCTTGCACACTTGGGAGTAACTCATATGTCATATGAGAGAAAAACTGTTTAGAACTTGGAAGAAAAATACATGCAAGGTAGATTGCTCTGGGACCTAAAATTGCTAATTCACAAAGTCCATATTCCAAAGAATGCTTCCAGGTTCAACTACTTTGAGTCAGGATTCTATAAATCCCAAGTTGTCTTTATACCAATCATATGAAATTACAACACATCACCTATGGTGAACCACAAAATTTCATCTTTTTTCTGGTGCAGTCTTCATAGTGATAATTTTTCAACCATTTCTTTTATTAGTCCTCGCCACATGAACCAGATTCTTGGTTTTCTCACTTGATTATTGTATTATGAAGTCCTGAGGGGTTCAAGGGGTGTTTCTTTTACTTGGTGAAGCATTTGGGGAGCTATGGTGCCTCATAAGGTCGCTTTTTCACATGGACAACAACACATGGTAAGATCTCGATACTGATTGTGGATTGGTGTTGCATGTGTGAGAATAGTGGAGAGACTGTGGAGCATCTTTTGCTTCATTTTTCTGTGGCTAGAGATGTGTGATCTCTTGTGTTTGCTTTATTTGGAGTATCTTGGATTATACCCAAGATGATAGTTCAAATGCTAGCTTGTTCGCAAAGAAGGTTCCATAATCAAAGGGGTGTAAGAGTTGAGTTTGGGAAGCTGCTCCTTTATGTATTTTGTGGACTATATGGCAAGAAAGGAATAGCAAGAACTTTGATAGTGTTGAACATCCTATTCACGTGATTACTTTCCTTATTACAGTCTTTGTATGATTGGATGAATGCCTTAGTCAGCGTTCTTTGATTTTCTATATTCCTAGAATTTTAGATTGTAATTGGTTAGGACTAGTTGGTACATACCCAGTGTAATCCATCTAGTTCTTTTTTAATAAATTATTTTTATTCATCAAAAGAATATAGTCATCGCTTAATATTTTCTTCCATGTTAAATTGAACATGACTGATTTGTTTTTCAACATCTTCTCAGTCAATGTGGAAAAGCATTTGCCTTTATTCCCACTAGAACTTAGATTTTGGTATAATCAGTCTAAATGTGTAACATTTATCTGTTTTTTGCATGAAACTTCGCATGAATTCTCAATTACTATGAACAGTTGAAACTAAATTGAGAACCCTCTGCCAAAATAACAGCGAGCAAAAGAAGTTTACCAGGATCATCAAAGTAACAGCCAATTCCAGTTGCAGAGATGCCGACAGCATGAGCTTCAAGGTACAACACCTGTCCAAGAACTCCAGTCTCCCAAAATAATCGAGGATACATCCATGTGTTCTTCTCACGCAAACTACTCTCAAAACGAGCCACCATACCAAGACTAAAGCAGCCATGACTAGCAATTTCCTGCATATAGGTGCATCAATTTTTAGCTATTGGCAAACATGCAAAAAGGCAAATCTCATTGTCAATTCAACTTACATTAAGAAATGAGGTTATTCTTCCGCACATAAATGGGAGAATTGAATAACTGATAGGTAAAGGAACAAATCAGAATTCATATTAGTCTCTGGTCCATTGAATTCAGATAAAGTTTAAAGAGTTTTTGATGATATCATTTAGAAACAACAACCACCAAACCTTAATCCCAAAATATCATTAAAAAATAATCAGTCAAAAATTTAATACACTTCTACTCTAAAAAATAATGTTTCTGCTCAAAGGGTGCAGCACATCTTCTAATCCACAAGAAATTTTACTAGATGTTTTCAAATTATTCACAGATTTATTTTTTTCCTTTTTGCCAGGAGAAAATATTGGCACACTAGTTATGTGGAAAAGGATTCATGTTGCTTAGTGTCTTGTAAATAGCTTCGGTCATTAAGCATGGTGCTTCAAAACACAAAATCCAACAGCAACTACCTTTTTATTCACTAAAAGGAAAAAATAGAGTATATGAAAATCCATATCCAATTTCATGTTCATTTCTAAGATTCATACTTTAATAGTAGTTCTTTCAATTTCATATTCATGAACTAGATAAAGTATTAAACATCAATACCCCCTTTACACATGTTTATATTCCAGTCTCTGAACTACTCTATTGATAGACGAAACATTCAAAATGATAAAACCATTAAAAATGTGACACACCTGATGGCATGATAATTTTTCAGAGAGCCTGTAATACCGAGAATCCTTCAGAGATCCTGAAGATGTATCGAGTTCATACAGAGGGAGATCATCAGGGCACCCCTCTGGTTTTGCCCACGCAAAATTAGAACTCGTAGAGTTCTTAAGCTCATGAAAATGGTCCTCATTCCTCACCAGGAAATACAGCCCTGCTGGCAACCCTGTCACCCTATGAACAAACAAAACAGCATGCACCTCAGCATCCCAAGGAAGTGCCCGGAACGGCAATGCCAGCTGTCTTCTTTGCTTCCCTCCACTTCCACAACCCGAAGGAAGGCAATGTAACAGTATCTGATAAAAAGTATCTCTGTGAATTGCAGTAACTCCATCCATATCCACTGCACTTCTACGCTTCCTAACAACTTCCCTAACCGTAAAACCTTTATAAGAACCTTCATTACGAACCCCACTACTCTTAAAAGGATCAATTTCAAGCCTATCTCCTATCACTAACGGCTTTTTCACTGCCTCAGCAGTTCGATAAATTATATCCCAACAAACATGCTGTTTACTAAGCAAATTAGGCTTTCCCTTCCACTCCAATTTAGAAAACTCCGAAATTGCAGAACTCAATTCTTTATAATTCACATCAAATTTTTTACCAATTCCATTAGGAAAAACTAATAGCAAGCAATCAGGGTGTTCAAATTCAATCTCCGGAAACTTACCCTTGACAGGCCTAGAGGGGAATTTGAATTCCGGGAAAACTTCAAGCCCAAAAAGCTTCTTCAATTCCACATATCCCAGACCATCCAAAAGCTTCACATCCCAACCAAGGCCGGCTGCAGCCATTGTCACCGCGGCAATAGCATGGCCAACATCATGATTACAGTACCGAAAGGCGCGCTCACCATACTTCCAAGCCTCTCTCCAGAAAATGGAGGAGAGCCCCACGAGAAAAGAGTTCTCAGGAAAGAAATTGGGGAAAAACCCAGATGAGATTTCGGCTCTAAGCTCCAAAGAATGCTCTTTTGGAGCATAATGCGCAATAAAAGGTGAATTAGACAAGGACTCAATTGGTGGAGCAATAATATAAGCTTCCGTGGGGTGCAAGTTACCACTACTGGGATTCACTCTGAGAGACCAGGTGGAGTATCCAGTTGATTTCCAAGCTGAGAGAGCGAGAGAGTCATAGAAGAATTGAGAAATGGTGGAATGGGAAATGGGTTTTGGAGGAGGGAGAGAAAGGAAGAGAGAGGAATATAGAGGAGCATATGCATCATCGGGGTTTTGCTGTAAAGTTTGGTTTTTTTGGGGTTCGGTTTGAGTTGGGAAGTGAAGGAGAGGGAGGAGAGGAGCAGAGAGGTAACGGCGAAAAGGGTTGGGCTGGTTAGCCCAGTCGAGGCCGTGTGGTCCTCGTGCGTAATTGTCGAAGTTGTGCTTGGTTTCTTTGTGGTATTTGAGGACTTGTATAAGGTTTTCGTTGTGTAAGTCTTCTTTGGGTTGTGATGAAGAAGAAGAAGATGAGGTGGAAATTGACATGGTAATAATGGAGGTGGGGATTAAAGTTTTGGTTTTGGTGGTGAGGAATTTGAGTGTCGAGGTTGTTGAGGGAAAGAAATGGCAGAAGTGAGAGTCCTGTGAGGTTAGAGAGAGAGAGAATCTGGGACTAGAAAGAAGTGGTGGCATTGCAATGGCATCTATGAGGTTTAAACTTTGTTCTTTTAATTTTCTTGTTATGGGGTTTAAAGACAACATTGCTAGAATCTTGTTCTAGAGTCTAGAAATGGACCCAAAGTTTTGTGTTTTTCTTTTTTTTTTTTGGATTCTTATATTTTTGGGTAAAAGGGGACTTAAAAATTTCCAACAACCTGGGAAGACTGTACTTCTGTTGTTTTTGGGCTTTCATTTCATATTATAAACGAGAGAAATGTTTGACATCATTTATTTTGGATTATCAGTTATGTCACACTAGCAATAGAGAGGAAAGGATTGGGCCAAGTAGTGAGTGGCAGAAAGACTAAGGGAGGTCTCATAAAGTGGGCTACTATAGATAAGAGGAGAGGCCAATAGGTAAACCACAGTTAGAGACGTGTTGGGCTTTCTTTTTTCTTTTTTGGGTAGAAAAAGTACTGCATTGCATTAACTTGGGTGGGTTTAAATTCCGCTTATTTTACTAAAAATTAAAAAATTATTACTAAAAATACTTTAGCAAAATATTTATTGTTATTATAAATACTGTTCACACTTTTTTCATCACTTGGCTGGTCCATGAACAATGCCATGAGACCAGCCAAGTGAAACGCAAACACAAAAATACCGCTACACAAATGCACACTTAACTTAAATTGGGAGTGTTATGGCATAGTCTCTCTTAGTACAACCCTATCGAATTAAAATACATAAGCATATCAATGTTGAAGGTGGATCCACATAAATCACAAAATCTTGACTTTGGAGAGCTCCCTTTTTTGCTAGTTTGTTCGTGCACTAGTTCGCCTCACAAAAGCAATGCCTAATCTTCATTTCTGATATCGTCTCCATAAGTTGCCTGTAATCCCAGATAAGAGAGTAGCGAGCATTGTTACTACACAAGTTGTAAGCCAACCATTCCATCACCACTTTTGGGCTTTCTGTACCTTTTTTTTTTTTTTAAAAAAAACTCTAATGACCATCATTATCTATATCATATCATATACTATATAATAAAAGTTAGGGTTAGAAGTTGTGGTTATGTCAAGTGACTTTACTAAATTGCAGAAACTTTTATAGATTTTAAAAAAATAGATATGATTTTTTTTTCTTATATTTTTCTCCTATAATTTCTAAGTTGATAAAAATCTTAATTCGATTACAATTCAAATTCTTCTTCTAATCCTTTTATTATTAATATAATTAACTACACAAAAAAGGTTTTACACTATTAGTATTTTACTAGCCGTAGGTTTATCTTGACTTCCAAATTCTCTATTTCCATACCTTCTCTTTATTTTATTATTTTTAAATTAATTAAAAATCTTAATCCTATTATAATTTAAAATTCTACGTTAGTTAGTCCTCTTTCAAGTTTTGGAGATGACAAACTCATGCCAATATATAAATCCCCAAGATATAGCCGGTATGCATTTCTCTTTTTTTTTTTTAGATGAACTTTTTTTAGGGGTTTTTACTTATTTTCTTCGGTTTCTCAAGCTTCTTGCGGTTTTTAATTATAATATTCAAACTGTTTAAAAACATAGTTAATTGAAGTTCTAAATATGCAGTTGTAGGTTGGATGAACCATTGTCTATACCTATTAATGCTACAAGCATGTCTTATCAATAAAAATAGATTAATTTATTAGATTATTCCTAACCATGAATTTCTTGATTATTCCTAAATACTTTGTTAAATGATTGTTGCAACATCACATGATTATTTTGATTCTTTGTTAAATGATTGTTGTTGTTGGCCTCACATGAATAACTAAAGAATTATTTAGATTAAACTCTTCACAGTTTACATATTTATTGCTAATATATCCATACATCTCAAGTTTAATTAAAAATTACATGTTCTAAGCTTCTACTTCTATTTTATGAAAAAAATTTACTTTTTTAATTTTTAGTATGCATCAAGTGATTGGTGAATTTTTCCTTTGGATGCCCTAATGTATGATTTATACTTTATAGCTTTTTCCTAAGTGCGTGTGTATATATATAGAAAATTTTGGGCATGTAGGACCTTGCCAAAAGGTATCACTTCTTAATTTTCATCATATCTAAATGTTAATGAAGCTATTTTCAATTAGAGATCTCCTGTTATATTAGTTACATAATTATTTACCATCTTCCATTCAATTAATTTTAGACTTACATATGATTTTTTTTAATAAAAACTTTACTTTTTTCAAAAAATAAAAATAATAAGTATGTGATGTGGGGTGACACGTACTACGCTCTGTTGAAACTAAGGAGCTTGATCCTCTGCCCTGTGGCATCTAAAGTAGGAGCGGAGGTACGTATAAGGGTGGGGCCCTCCAAAATTTTGAAATTTTTAAAAAATATATATATACAATTATTTTAATATTTTTAAAATTTAGTCTACGAAAATAAGAGTTAGCCCCCCAAAATATTTGAATTAGTCTAATAATGCTCTTAAAATATATAATTGGTCTAATTGTTATAGAAATGTGACTTTATTTTTTGCAATTCTATTTTTTATTGTAAAATATGCTCTTATATCTGTTAAATATTTGATAAAGTTTGGTATCAAACATGTTTGAATCTATCTTTTCCAACCCGTTATGTGGCAATTAACAAGTCATTGACTCATTAAAAAAATGTCACTAAAACAATACGTGAAATGTGTCTTTAGTTGCCACATAATGAGTTAGAGCAAGGAGCTTAATTTATTCCTCCAAGTTTTGGATTATTCATATTTTTGAAAATTTCATTAGTTTAATTGAAAATTTTTTTACTTACTTTAGTATAAAATTTGATAATTTGTATTTAAAATAAAAATTTTTAAGAATTTTATTATGAAAATGGAAAAAATGAATTTTATTTTTTATGAAAATTCGCTATCAAAAATAATTTTGATTGAAAATACTAAACTTTTTTTTTTTGGTGCGTATATATATAACATATCAAATAAAAAAGTGTGTGTGTATATATATATATATATATATGTGTGTGTGTATATAATAAAAAAACGCTCGTGTATATATATATATATGTGTGTGTGTGGATGGTTGTCTTGATCCCCAAACAAAAATTCCTAGTTCCGCACTATCTAAAAGTAACAAACTTAAGTCAATACAGCTAACATGAACTGCATGTACACAAACCAAGATGGTAAAGTGCAACCAATACATATTAGAAAATAAGAATTATAAAAAAACGCATCTCATAGTAAACTATTTCGGGCTGTTGGGCATGTTGTAAATGGAAATTCAAAGGATTTTACTATTACCAACAAGTTGTGCAGATTAGCTACTAAAAGTAATGAACATTGAAAAGCATAATTTCCACAAGAACGGCCACACAAATGAAGCCAAAAAAAAAAAGGGGATATCTCAAAATTGATGACTTACTTGAATAAACTGACACCAACCACGAATGTGAAGAGAAGAGACCAATACGTTTCAACCAGGTAAATTCATTGTGGAACTAGAAGACTGCAACATGAATATGCATTGCACAAGATCAGAAAAATAACGTTAAGCAAATCATAAGCTTCCAAAAGAGCAATATTTCACCAGTAGAAGAAACTAAATCATCATCAAAACGATCATACCAGACATACTCATGATTATCAAGTTGGAATTTTTTGAACTTCTCTTGATTCAAATCCAAGTTTAGTGGAAAACATAATAAGTTGGCATTAACTGGGCCACAAGACAGTATAGTGCTTCAAATCAAAGTTTACATGGTTAAGAATTAGCAATAACAGAAGTATATATATGCTTGCTTCAAAACCAACAGGTTTATCTTTGTTGAGGTCGGAATCATTGTAGGCATTAGACAGACAGAACTTCAATCAATTTACAGAGTCACTCAAAAAATTTAAGGAGAAACTAAGATGTAAATGTTTCCCTCTCTATCAAATGAATTCCATATGATTGGTTCCTTAAGCCTATAATTGATAGACACAAATTCTAGAATATATTATAAATGAAGTGATTGGAAGTTGTAATCTAATTCATATACAAAAAGCTTTCACACAAAAAGAGTACATAAAATTGCACTATTGGGATAGATTTAAATACCAAAGTTATTTATTTCTTTCAAGTGGGAATTTTTGAGAGAGAACTAAAATAATCAATTGAAATTTTGGTCAGCTGAAAGAAGAAACAAAGCAGAAGATGGAGAGAAGAAGTTATCCTTGAGTGGATCAGACTTGCAATACTAAATCACAAATAAATAAATATTAAACCGTAAATGAATTAGAAAGTGGTAGCAGTTTGTGTTGTTATCTTTATATATGCAAATTAATGAGTGAAATTTGATGACATGTTCATTTCATCGGTCTAAATAAATTTTAAACCATTTCTAATTATTTGTTAAGTACATTAAATTGAGGCAATGGATACATTTATTGACAACATAACCGAATCTAAGCAACAACATACAATGCTAGTTATCCAAATTATTCAGAAATTGAAAAAATTTCCAACCAAAAGTTTTTCAACTGATATTTTTTTGGAAAACAGAAGAAAAATCCCAAGGATAAGAAGAACAAGTTACCTCTGACTCTGAGTTAACTTCTCGACCATCTCTTTGCACATACTTCCCATCAATCTGGATGTTCGGAATGTGGAAAATCTTGGCCCAATCTTCTCCTGATCCTTTTTGGCAACGTTCACTCAAAATTGAACTGTGACGGACCTCCAATATCTGCAATGGAGCCGTTCGAAGGAAGTCTGGCAGCGACTTTAACTTTGGGCTATAGAGAATTGTCAACTGTTTAAGGTGTGGCATTATAGTAATGCAACGTTCCTCCTCTTCTACTCCTCCTCCACCTCCACCTCCACCTCCACCTCCACCTCCTCTCATTTCTCCAATCCCAATCCAATCTTCCCACTCGTTCAAATAATGAAACGAGAGAGATTTCAAATTTGGGAATATTTTTATTTTATCACATTTCTTGAGTTCATGTTCTATTCCCAAAAATTCAATACCCACCTTTTTCAAGCTCATAAAGAAAGTTATTTTTAATGATTTGAGAGATGGAAGCTTCCCCAAAGGAGGCAAACAATCTAACTGTGTGAAGCATGCGAGAGTAAGCCTTTTCAAATTGGTTAGGGGCATCATCCAATTAGGAGACATCGTGGTGCCTTGGTAATCATAAATGGATAAATTTACCAAGTCTCGAGGCGGCTCTAAGGCATTTAGAACTAATGCATCATTCTCTATTCTTCTATCATTCTCTCCGCCAAAATATAAATTCAAATCACGAAGGTATTTCTTCTTCTTAAGTTGTGCATTCTCGGCCTCAGTTACATTTGTAACATTCCCCAACCCTCTTATTTCAAGAGTCCCTTGAAGGTAGTTCAAATTTTTTAATTCTTCAAGTTTACATCCTTTGTTGTCATCCTTACCACTTACAAAGAAATATCTTAATGTTCTAAGAGAAGTCAATCTTCCAATTCCTCTTGGAAACTCCAACTGTCTGTTTAAAGAAGATACACCCAAAATAAGATGTCTTAAATTAATTAGTTTACCCATCCCCTGTGGCATTTTCTTGAACCCATCACTCCGAATATTGATCTTCAACATTTGTAAATTGCATAGATTGCAAATGGTTTCAGGTAATTTGTCTCCATTGTAATTAACTAAATTGAGATACCTTAAATGTATGAAATTTTGCACAATATCTGGAAGTTCCTTTGATTTACCATCTAGACAATCCAAAGTTAACATTCGTAACCTTCTAAAATGTTGGAATAAATTAGATAGGTTATAATCACTTCGATATAAAAAATTGAGGGTGCGCAAATTTTTTGCACTATAAATGGACACAAGATTTTGGTCCTCTTTTGCAATTTCTAAACGCAAATGGTGAGCATTTTTATAATCTAATCCCAACTCTTTGTCACTATTGATTGTGAAGCATTCATTTTTTGTCATTAACTGTGCAAAGTCATGCACTATGTCATGCATTTTACACCTTATTATCTTGCCACCATTATCTTTCACAAAATCTTGGAAGAAGGAGAGCATGGCCAAAGATTCAAAGTATTCTCTTGCTTTGATTTCCATCTCCATATTTTCTTTTGAATTGATATATCCTTGTGCCATCCACATTAAGACCAACTCATCTGTAGAAAAGAAATAATCTTTTGGAAAAAAAGCACAATATGAGAAACATCGTCTAAATGGAGAAGGCAAATCATAATAACTCAATAATAACGGTGCGAAAAGACCCCTCTCCACGTCTTCTAATTCCCACAAACTACTGTATAAAACCATCTCCCATTGTTCTTTACTTCTCTTGAAGCGCATTAGACTCCCGAGAGTTTTTGCAGCAAGTGGCAAGCCTTTACATTTCTTTGATATTTGTATGCCAAGGTCTTCTAATTGCTTACATTCCTCAGAATCCTTATCAGAAAATGCTATTTTACTAAATACCAACCAGCAATCTTCGTCAGACAATACCTCCAAATTGATCGTGCATGCACTACCCATCATCTTTGCAACTACGTTTTTTCGTGTGGTTACTAGAATTCTACTCCCTTGGGCACCATATTTGAGTGAAAGTTTAAATGGCTCCCATAATGTAGAATCTTCAGTCCACACATTATCCAAGACAAGAAAGAACTTCTTTCCCATAATTAATTCACAAATTTTTTTTAGTAGACTTTGCAATTCAATAATGTTTGGGTCACCACCTCCTAAGCTTTCAATGATTGCTTTGGCTACCTTACACTGATCAAAAGGTCCAGAAACACAAACCCACATTATGTTTTTCTCAAAGTGGTCTTGCACTTCAGGATCATTATAGGCTAATTGGGCAAGAGTGGTTTTTCCAATTCCACCCATGCCCACTAAAGAGATTACATAAGGGCTTCTTTCTTCTTCATTACCCTTGCCCAACAGAATGCTCACTAAATCACCCCTAACCTCATCACGGCCACATATTTCAGATATATCAACAAAGGCAGTAGTTTTTGGATGCTCAACTACTTCGAGGGTAGGGTCTCTAGTCGACTCAAACCCATACATCCCTCTCTCTCTTACAATCTCATCTAATTTTCTATTTAGTTCTTTTATCTTGTGAGCAATGTCATGACGCAAAACAAGTTTATGAACTTGATAACAACAAGTAGGAGAGGGGATGAAGGGGCATACCTTCTTCTTTTTCTTCACAATAGGATCATTTGCAGCAGTTTCCTCTTCTTCTTTTTCAATTTCTGATTTGATCATTGCAGTGTTCCACTCATCCAGCACGTTGTCCATCTCATAGGATACGTCCTTGAGCTTTTCTAACCAAAGCTTCACAGTATGCTCCTTCATTTGTCTCTTCTCAGCATCTTCGAGCACCGCATATACAGTTCGTAAATTGCCTTCAAGCTTTCGGACTTCTTCATCAACGCCAACAACCAACCTTAACTCTTGTTTCGCCTCTCGAGTAGTGATTGAAGCAAACTGCTCCAAGAGAACAGAAATAAGAAGTTCAGCCATACTCCGATCGAGAGTGAAAAATTGCGATTCACAACGCAAGAAAGAAATATATATAAGGTGGAGATAGGAAGAAAAGGTGGTTCACAAAGTAGAAACTGAAATTAATAGCAGCTGGTGTGCTTTGTTCTTCTTCTGTTCTCCTATATATTCAAGCTTTTCCACATCGTCAATGGACTCATTACCCACCCATCTTCTTGATTGGCTGTGTAACTTACTGGGTAAGTATATAGGGACGACTTGTGGACTGGTGGGATGTCCCACATACAAATAATCCAATGAGCAAAGCATGGAATGGCATCCACTAATCCTAACTCAAAATTTGGGGCCAAAGCTGGTCAATGAAGTCCACGCGGTACATGATCAGTACACACTGAATCTTCTCTTCAATTTACCAATGATAAAAATTAATTTCCCCACTATTATATTACAAAAAACAAAATTCCCCACTTTTTTTTTTTATGAACATTCCCCACTTTATTAAATAGTCATGACCCTCTTTTATTTTGTACTAGCCTCATCGCATACTTTTCGCGTGTGTTATGAGACTTTTTTTAGTTGTTTTATTTTATAAAAAAAAAATTGTATTTAATTATTTTATATATATATATATATATAATTTTTATTTTAAAATTTTAATTTATAAGTGAATAGTAGAATAGTCTTATTTTTTAGGCAATATTTTAATGAGAGTTAGAGTTACATTTTTACCAGATTGTCCTTTACTTTTGTCTCTACTTAAACATAGGACTGTATGAGCATTTTTGAACTAAAAAATGAGGAATCCAAACAGAAAAAACCCCTTAAATAATAATATAGATAATAACAATGATGTCACAAAATAATTAATTAGAGCCACCCACATGGACCCAAGTGAAAAAGCAAACACATCTACACAAAAAATAAAAAGTAGTAAAAACCAATAGTAATGGGTAAAATTTATTGTTCGTGTTACCATTTAAATTTAAGTAAAAAAAAAAATCAAAATAGGCTGTTGGTATTTAAAGTTTACTAAAAAATTGTAAATATATGATTAAGAAATTGATTCTTAGAATACGTTTGGATGCAGCGTTTTCCAGCTGTGTCCACGTTTTTTTTTTCTTTTTTTTTTTCCACGCGCATATGTTATTGTTCATTGGCCATGAACAGTGATTTTAGGCCAATGAACAGTACTTTTTGGGATGAACAGTAATTTTTACACATTAAAAAATTATTTTTGTACAGTATTTTCAGTTTTCAGTTTTCAGCAATAAGTTCTATCCAAACGGACTCTTAATATGGAGTCCAAATCTACTATCTTACTTTTTCTACTCCACAAATAAAAATTTATCATGTATAACTTTATTAACTAAATTCTAATTTATTTCTTTAATATCTCAGTTATCCATAATAATTAAATAAAAACCCTATCCACCCCATTACCTCCATAGGTCCACCACCTACCCTCACCGACGTACCACCTACCTTCATTGGCGCCACCAGCAAGAGGCCGCCAATATCATCAACGTTGCAGTTTGGCCAACCATTGCCTCCAACAAAATCGTCTCTCCTCCATTTCATACCTCTCAACTCATCCACCACCATCGTTATCTTTATGTTGAAGGGTTATTAAGGATTTATTGTGACTATTCAGATCAACCTGCAATAATCTCATTTATTTTCAAATGGGTGTTGATGTTTTTGCTTGAAATAGACGTGAATCCGTGATTGTTTTAACAAAAAGTTCGATTGGGGTATTTGTTCTTTTGGTTGAAATTGGTGGTGGGTAGAAGCACTGTTTTCATAACCGAACTGGACCGAGAGGTTGGACCGTGAAAACCGAGAACTGTGATAAAAACCAATTTTTTAAGCATAAAGAACCTTATTTTTACTTAATTCCGTGAACCCCTAAAACCGAGGTTGGACCGCACGAACCGATGTCAAGAACCATGCAGTCCAACCCCTTAGCAATTTTTTTTTCTATAAAAACAACTTAACACAATTTTATTCTACTTAATTAAATTATCCATCTCTTACAAGGAATAAAAAAAAATTATAATTAAAATCCTTCAAAGATATTCAACTTAACTTCAAAAATTAATCATAAATTTTTATGTTTTCATGGTTATTATTTTATTTTATTAACATTCTTATTTAATTATTAAATATATGCTTGAAAATCATTAAATTTTCCTCACATATATAGATATATTAGTCAATTTTGCTAGTTTTATAAAGTTAATATCTATATTTAGGCTTTAATTAATTATGACATCATCACGGTTAGACCCCGGTTCGACCTCAAAAACCTTAAACATCTCCCTTTTACGGTTCAATGAACGGTCTAGATTTCAAAACCTTGGGTAGAAGGGAGATGGGTTCGTTGAGGAGGGTGATTGGCCATGACTGTGTTAATGGCTTTGGAAGCCTCTTGCTAGTGGCGCTTTGTGGTAAATATATATTTTTAAGCCATATCAAATCTTGTATATACAAAATGGATGTTTGAAATGTAGCTATTGGAAATGGTTGCTGATCTTTTAGTTCTTTTAATAGAGATGGTCTATGTGTTTGGTTTGATTGAACATGGATGGCCAAAGAAAATTTTGTCGTTTCTTTTCCAAAAATTGTTGAAACATAGTCATGTGGGTAATTTTGGAATAATTACTAGCAAATTTTTTTTATCTATGTTATTGAACTGTTTCGTTAATACAAAATTCTTTTCTTTTACTTCTTATAAAATGTTCATGATTATTCTTTCAATGGATTTTATAAAGGCTAATGGACTTAAGTGACTTCATAAGTCATCTATTCAAGATGTCAACTGAGGTAAATATTTATTCACTGTCTCTTTTTTTTATTCATTTAATTTTGAAATATTATTATTTGGTAAGTTTTTTCAATTTGTGGTGTTGATGTCAAGCTTATGATGAGTAGGTGGTAAATACAAACAATCAAGCCTAAATCTTGACATCTTAGATTTTTGCTGTTATTTTTTCTCAGAACTAATGAGCATATTTTTTATGTTGTTTCTATTAAGATATTTTGTATGCAAAGATTTGGACTTAACAAATTGTAATTGAGTTTAATGATCACATGCATTTCCATTCAATTTAGGAGATACTATTGAACTAATTTATTCTTTTATTGTGTTGTATTTAGTAGAATTTCATAGACAAAGGTTGCGAATTGATATTGTATATGTAGTATCTAACAATGATTTTCAAAATTATATACATAATAGTGTAATGTAATGAGAAACTTGATGGAATCAATATCATGAAAATTGAAAGGAAAAATCATTTTAGTATCTTCAAATATTCTAGTCGAACTAATATCATATATGTTTAATAATCTAAGCTAAAATCAATAGCACCACTACAATTCACTATTCTCATGCATAAGCATGGGTTACATACTAGTTTTTTGTAAAGTTCGATCATCTTAGTCCTAATAAGACCTCTTTTCTTACAAATCTTCTAAATCATCATAAAACATGCCAATTCAAATTTTGGTGCCTTGAATTTTTAATTTTAGATTTTAATGTTTAGGCAAAAATAAGTACAATATCTTAGATAAAATACAATAAGTTGGAAAAGATAGCAAAAAGCTATCTACACTCGAATTAGGAGTGAGTAAAAGGAACATGTCATCAGCACACCAAAAATAATTAAACACAATGGGATGACATTTTTTTGTTAAAGGTTTAAGTTTTTTGGTGTAAAGAGCTTGGTCAAAACAGAAGGACGAGTTATTGAGACATAAAAATATAAGGAGATAAAGTGTCTCTAGTGGCAGAGCCCAAAAATTATCTTTGCGAGGGGTCATCTATAAAAATTTGTGTGTGTGTATGAAATCTAAAATAATAATGTACAATACTTCATAACTTAATGTGTGCTATAGACAAAACTAAATACATGTTAAATTTTTTTTGAAGTGATAAATACATTTAAATATAGTAATATATATGGTATATTTTAATCAAACTAATCAAGTACATTTATAAATTATAATGCTATATGGTATATAATATATTGATTATTATAATAACAAATAATATATTATAAGGAAATTAAAAATGAAAGAACTGAGAAAAAAAAAAAGATTTTGGATTGTATTTTATTTTACAAAATGCTAATGTGGCCAATCTCTTATTAGTTTTCATTTAAGCCTACCATTAGTATCACTTTTTCATTTACCAATAACTACTCACTACATTAGTAGTTTGTAATATTTTCTGTAAAATAGTTTGTATCTCTAGCATTATCATTCTATTTATATGTGTATATTATCGGATATGGGTCAAAATGATAAGGTTATTTTTAAAAAAATTAAATTATTTAAGATAATTAAAAAAAAAATCATTAATTTTTTTCAAAAATTTTGGGGGGCCTGGGTCCTTGTGATGGTCCACCACTGAGTGTCCCTTGTCGAAGACCAAAAGTAAGGCTAAAAAATAGAACCTATTTTTTCCATTTGTTGAAGTCTAAAAAAAAAAGAAATCATGATAAAAGACCCAAAGAAATGGTACATTGAGCCAATCCGTGGGAAATAAAAAAAAAAAAGGATTGGGGCTACAAAAGAAAGAAGGATAATGGACCTAAGGCCCAGGCTTCGTGAAGAGGCAAGGAGTCCATAAAGAAAAGAATTCAGCTTGCCAGGGAAAAAAAAAATCCAGAAGAAAAGGGGTTGGGCCGGGATACCGGGGACTAACTAGGACCTCTGGGCATGTAGCACGACCAAGATAGGATTAAGACAGCTCAAAGGAGGAGGGCACTAGGAACAAAAGACAGAGGGGTTCTTCTCGAGCGTTCAGCGATGCAGCACAGAGCTAGAGGGTGTAGAGAGCAACGACTCAAGAGCGAAAGGTAGGCACCTTGGGGAACCTAGAGTAAAAGAAGGAAATATCCAGGGGAACCTTCGATTTGGTAGAGGAAGACTTGGTTCCCAAGAAAAAATGACAAAAGGAGAGGGGCGGCCAAAAGGGGGGGTAAGTCTGAACAGAGAAGACAGGGAAAACTTGGAGTGAGCAAAGTTAAAGGTCAGCTCCCCAAAAGGCACCTCAAAATGGAAGGTCAGCAAGTCACTTTTGAAGAAAAAAACATCAAAGGAAGAGAATTATGAGAAATGAGGAAAGAATCAATCGTCAGAAGGACTGGGACAAACAGAGGCTTTGTTACCCAGGGAGTCAAGGGGGAAGAATCAACGGTACCCCAAAACCCTAAAGTGACACTATAAAAGAAGGAAGCAGCCAATGTTGAAGGGCATTCAGCAAGAAGCAAATCAAATAGAATCATTAAGAAAAGGCTCTGTAAAACTCAAAGAAAACAGGGAAATATCTCCCGGTATCTCTGAAACAGCCGCTACAGCACATGCTCGGATTCAAAAGGATTCAAACTTTGCAAGTCTTAGAGGCTCAGAGAGTCACCTAAGTCCGTAATTTTTGAGCTTATTTGAACCTTGTATTACGTCTTAGTGGGCTCATTGTAATCCACAGTTAAGAAAACTAATGAAATATTTCTTACTGACTTGAGGATCCCGAACAATTATCTTTTTTTTTTCTTTATTACTTTTGTCTGCCTTTGCTGTTTTCTTGTTGATCAATACATATATTCTCGCTTGCTAGTGTATGTGTATTGCAGGAATCTTACCCTGTGCACCACTTGGTCAATAAACGGTCCATTTAGCTACAGAAGACCAAGCCTAGTCCCTTCAAACTGCAACTAGAGAGTCCAGGGTCTTTGTTTAAGTCTGGGCCTGGATACTATCAGAAAACTGACTCTCACACCATTCTATAAAATAAACAAAATAATAGTTGTAAGACAATTCATGATAAGTTCGATGAAAAGAGCAGAAAATTTGTATTAAAAAAATCTCTATAAATGGTCATTCTAATTTATCGTTTGCTTTATTTAGATAAATTTTAAATGCAAAAGTGCTAGGATTAAATCCTGATTTGGCTGGATGAATAAAATGGTTTACATATGGTTTAATTTAGCTAACAAGGACTCTAGAGTTACTAGTTGGTCAAAAATGAGTTTCTAGTTCATGTCCATGGGCATTATTTTTAGAAATAAGAATAATCTAGGTTTGGTTTAAATCTTTTGGCACCCTACTTGTAACAAACATGGTTTGTATAAACTTAGCGACAAAGGTGCCAACTAGGGACTAACATTGTTGATAAAAAGTAGGCATGAAAAGTTATCAGGCCAGGAGCTTTGTACTAAAAATGCCAACTACACCATTTTCCATTTCCAAGGCAAGATTGTAAGTGTAAAAATTAATTATTATAAATTATTTTTAAAAATATTTTGTAGAAAAATGATAATGCAATTAATTATTTTGACAATTTTTTTTTATATATATTTCTCATAAAAGTGATGTAAAAAACTTTCCTAAAAGATTTATTAACAATTATTCTAAAAGTATCGATTAACATGACCCTTCTCCAAATTGTTTTGGTCGATGATAATAGAAGTTGGCTAACTGTCAAATTGGAGAAGGTATTTGGTATCAAACGATACCATGTCAGCAGTACAAAATCTAATAACTATCCCACTAACAAATGAAAGATGTGTGTTAGTGGGTAATTATTTTTACACACGTCTCTTATTTATTGAGTTTTGATATGAATAACGTAGTATCATTTAATACAAAAATATTTTTTCGCCAAATAAATACCAAAAAACAAAGACCAACTGCTAGAACCCCCCATGCCTCCCTAGCAAGGGAATCAATCTCGTACTGGGGGCTGTACCGGTTTAACTAGTAGAACGATATATTTCGGTATTGGTATACCGTTTCGGGTTTACCGTTATTTTGATATGTACACACACACACACATACATACATGCATACATATATATATATATATATATATTGTAATAAATATAAAAATTTACCATAAAACATTACCTCAATTTAGAACAAATTATTCATGATTTTAGACTTTAGTATCAATTAAAAGAAAAAAAAACATAATATAAAAAATAGTAAGCTTAATTGTTCATTACATACTAAGAAAACAAATAATACTAATAAGTTAATGCAAGTAAATTATCATTTTGTCCTTACAAAAATTCAAAAATTACAAAATTAAATAAAAAAAAAATCTATACCGGCCAGTATTGCCCGAAATTGGTCAGTACGACCGATATTTAAACTAATACGAAACGTTAGAGTTTCGATACCGGTATATCGACCACCTTGCTCTCTAAAAGTCATAGGGTAATAGAAACGTGGAATTTACAATGCCCAAATGCCCAATCCCCAAGGTTATAGTTGTAGGGTATGTTGTTTACACCAACAACACAATATTGGAGTACCAAGTCGATGGACAAGACAAGCACGTGACAATACATTTGTTTTTCACCGTTAGACGTTTATATATAGAATTGAGTTGGTCAAGATTTTGGCATGTGAGACTCAGCAAATGAATTGCTAAACCTCGATGTTGACAATGTTGGTATCATCAGGGTCATTCTCTTTTCTCTAATCTCTAGGGCCTATGCCCTTTTTAATCACGATCGGCCCTCTTATGCTGCAAAATGGACAAAACTGCCCTTGGTAAACAACAAAATTTATATCTATTTTTATCATAATTTACTTTTTACCTTCCATATAAATATAATAGATTACTAGTTTAACTAATGGGATAGTATCTTGTGAGACGGGCGTATGTAGAACTCACATGTCAATGAGATATTGAGCGCATACGCCCATTTCATACCAGATTTTTTCTAACTAATGGACTAGATACAGAGTTGTACAAATTTTTTTTTTAAAAATATTGATAATTGTTTAAAATTCTGATAACTCATTTTGAAAAATATATAAGAATTTATAACATAGGATATTATCTTATATTTAATGAATATTTTATAATAATTGATGAGCTGTATGATAAATAAAAATAATGTATGTATTGTATAACTCTCCTAATATTAATTATTGAGGTGTCTTTATGTAAGATACATATAAAGTGAGCCTAATAAGATTATATATATATATATATATAATGTAATCCATTTCAAAACTATTTTTAGGAAAAAAGTAATTTGAAGCACATAAAAGAAATTGAATTAGTACTAGAATAAAATCCGCCGAGATTAAAAACGGTCTGATTGGAACATTGGTCTCAAACTTTCACGGTAAAATCATCAGCAAAAGGACAAACTCGTCGTTTCATTATCCAGTGCCAACTCCCAAGGCAAGTTCACTGTCCCCATTATCTATATTCATGCTTGTACTATTACTATATATATATATATATATATATATATATATAATTCATATTATGGGTTGCTTTATATTTACAATTCTCCCTAAATACTATATTCACTGCAAAAAGCTGCATGCTTTTTCCTCCTCTTAAATCCAACTCCAGTACCCAATTGCCATCCACTACTTCACAAGTCATATTCGTTTTGGACTCTCTCTCTCTCTCTCTCTCTCTCTCTCTGCATATTCATCTTCATCTTCATCTTCATCGCCTCCAAGCTTTAAGGTACGAATGCAATCACTCTTCTTCATCTCAGTTTTTCTTTTTGTGATATGTTTTTAAATTAAAAAATAATGATTTTATTTGAAGATGGGAATTATCTGGATTGGTGAAAAACAAGAGGATCAAGAATTCGAATTGGGGTGTAATAATTTTGTCCGAGGAGTAACATGGATGTGATTTACTATGTTGTCAATTTGGAAGGACGAAATATATGTTCACTTGTACTATGACATGAACAGTTAGATTGTTTTTAATCACTTATATATATATATATATATATATATTTTTTTTTAAATGGTTTTTTAGTTTATACACAAAGGCTCTCGCTTTCACGAGGTCTGAGAGAGGAGGGTTGGTAGGTAACTTTATCTATAGTTTATAAATTTAAAAATTTAATTTGGGATGTTACCAGTTTGTGTTGAATATGCTGAATCTTGGCCCAACTGAGGTACTATGATGTTCCATAATGCCCTGTTAGCATGACTTGTCATTAAGACTTATCTCTTCTTTTCTTTTTTCTTTTTTTAATTGGTAAGTTACACACGCATCCCATACGTTTATATGTCTATGACCTTACCATTTGCTTAGAACTTATAAGACGAGGAGTGCCAGTTGAGCTAGAGAGCTCGTTGGCTTTATATCTTTTTAAGGTTCTTGTAATTAAGATTGTCCTGTTTATATTTGCAACTGTGACTGTGATGGATTTGCATTTTTGGGTTACATAATACAATTGTCCTCTTCAATGTGCTTGCTGCCAGTTCTGAAAAAAGATTTAGAAATGAACAACTTCTTTTATCATCCATTATCAGTTTTTGGTTCAACTGTGATATTTCTATCCAAGTGATTTGAAAGTGTTTCTATGCGGATATCTTAGTATTAGTAGTTCAACTATACTACTATGACATGCTGTTAAAGAAATAGTCCCGCCTAGATTGTTCTTTGTGACAAATTTTAGGACTCCTCTGTATTTTTTGTGGACGTTATGTTGCTTGTTAATTAAGTCACATTTTTTATTAGGTATGAAGTTAAAATAAGTTAACATCTTATGTTATCTTCAAACTATACTTAGGTTCATCAAATTGTTATCAGTTTTAGCAACTTCTTTGCCCTTTTATTATCTATATGCATGGGTCTTTGAGTAAATTAGAAGCAAAATAAGTGTTTTTTGTTCTTGATAAATGTTTTACAGACATGTCAAGCCTAGGGCGGAGAGGAATTCATTTCGTTCACAAACTAAATGCTGCAAATGTCCCTGCTGATTTGCTAGAAAAGGGCCAAAGTCGTGTTATTGATGCTTCCCTTACACTTATCCGTGAGAGGGCAAAGCTTAAGGTATATGTTGATGTTTGTTTTGAAATCTTTTATCATGTTGTTGTAGTTATTATTAGTTTGTTGTCTTGTGTAATTCTATGTGCTAGTAATTTGATATAAGATGATCTGAATCGGAGCTTTGCAAAAAGGCACAATACTGAAAAACTTATTATTGGTTTTTGTTAGGGAGAGCTTGTCCGTGCTTTAGGAGGTTCTGTTGCATCGACATCTCTTCTTGGAGTACCTTTAGGACATAACTCATCATTTCTTCAGGGGCCTGCATTTGCACCTCCTCGCATTAGAGAGGCTATCTGGTGTGGTAGCACAAACTCAGCAACTGAAGAAGGTATGAACAGTAGTTTGCCTCTGGACTGACGGTTGGAAATCATAAGCATTTAACTATTGTAGGATAAGTTGTGTCTGCATGGTGCATATGCCTTCAATTGATTGCCGATGGATGTCTCTAATAATATTGTTAGTGTTTTGCGTTTTTTGGTTCATGTTCTCATGGAGTCTCTATATGGTAGGACAAATTCAGATCTTAACCTCTCATATAAATTTGAGTTCTGAACATTTTCGTTGCAAAGTCGTGTTGATGAATACTAATAACACCTGATCAGTCAGTCACATTTAGCAATTTATGTGTGCACTGTGACATACTGACATTGATGCTGGGAAATGCAGGGAAAGAATTAAAAGACCCACGGGTGCTAACTGATGTTGGCGATGTCCCTGTCCAAGAAATTAGAGATTGTGGTGTGGATGATGACAGATTGATGAATGTCATAAGTGACTCTGTCAAGCTAGTTATGGAAGAGGTGAGATGTCCTTTTCTGTAAGCTTCCATTTCAAATTATGGGCATTACTTATTGGAATTTCTAAATTACAGCCTAAGTGGTTTCCTCTGGTAAGATCTTTGAATTAAACCCTGCAGCATTGTCCTGTTTTGGTCTAGTTTAATTAAATATTTTTCCCGGCTAGTTATGTTAGATGTTCTTATTGTTAAAAGCTTTTTGCAATTTTCCTTCTTCTTCACTGATATGCTCCTTAGGGTTAATTCTATTTACTTGCTGAATGTTATGTGCAATACTTGTCATTCACTTGATGCTGTCTAGATTGACTTGTTTTTACTTTATATCTTTGGAGCTTCTTGGCAATTCTAGTCAAATACTCCAAGAAGAAACTCATCAGTAAGATTATTTCTGTCTTAGATTAATTGTCAAAAATTAACCAAGCTAAACATTTGGAGGGTCCCAAATTTTGGGTTGTCACTATGAGATTGCTTAGTAAAATGGCAAGGGTGTGGTTGTGTCAAGAATTCTAGCTTCTCTTCCAATGGTTTTTGGACCAAATGGCATCTCCACATTACTAAAAGAAGAAATGGAGAATGAGGACACAAGTTCAGTCCTGTATGGCTTAGTGAGAGGAATTTACTTTTCCCAAAAAAATGGGGGGGGGGGGGTGTTTAGGATTTTGCCTTTTATCAGTGCCTTGAACAAGTGGAATAAATTCAGCCACCTTTAACATGTGATAGAATGGAAGTCAGCTAGTCCGTTTGGTGTGGTGCTTGTTTTACATGCTTGCTTTGGCCAAAGAGATCTGTTCCCTTGAAAGCTTCAGTGATATTGTCTGTTTTATGAAAATGTTTGGAGCATTTGGTGTGAGATTTTACTATCCAATAATTGTCTATTGCCAACTACCTTTTGGTTTAAAGTGGTCATTTTGATCCTAATGAGACCCATGCTCTTTCAGGCTCCGTTACGCCCATTAGTTTTAGGTGGTGATCACTCAATATCATATCCTGTTGTAAGAGCTGTTTCTGAAAAGCTTGGGGGGCCTGTAGATATTCTTCATCTTGATGCCCATCCGGATATCTATCATTCCTTTGAAGGAAATAAGTATTCTCATGCTTCTTCTTTTGCCCGTATTATGGAGGGTGGTTATGCTCGGCGGCTTTTGCAGGTAGACTTTTATCATGTATTATGATATTAAATGCAGCCTTGTATTTTCTGTTAACTTATATTGACCAAATAATTATTTTAATGGCTAATTTGATATACTGACCTTTGAGGTTCATACCTTTCTTGCACCTCACAAATTGATTCATGAATTTAAATTTTGTGCCTCAACGCATTTGGCTTGGACCCATCTTCAGTTCAATTTCTGCATTGAAGCTTTTCTCAATAAGAATTTTAGGTTGATTGGTACACTTCTAAAGAGTTCTGTTCTACAAAATTTTGCCACTATGGTAGCCATCTTGAATACTCACTTTGACCTTTCAATGTATTCTAACTCATCTTTTTGCTAGTTATGTATGCTCAAAGTACCCATAGTGAATCCTCAACCATGGATTTGAAAGCGGAGGTTAATCGGTCCAAACACATGAAATGATCAATAATAAGATATACTGACATAACTAACCGCTATACCTCCTCTAGACCACAAATCATATCAGGCTATAAATTGCCATAGAATCACAACAATTTTATTTTAAAATTAGTTGCGGAACCCTGTTATTAAAAATATCTGAGATGCATTGTAGTTTTAGGAATAACAAATGTTCATATAACAAATTGGTCCTAGTTAAAACATCAAATCTCATGCTTAATTTTCTATCTGGCATACCATAGATCAGATATTGACCTTGTCAAAAGCTTTGCCATCTGACAACTGAAAGTTGGGTCAATCAAACCCAACACAGGAACTAATCAATAAGACTGATATAATTAGTCCTTTGCCTCATTGAGACTAAGAATTAAAATCTGGTCTGCAGATTCCCAGTTCCAGACAACCTTAATGTTATTGAAAACCAATAAATGATACAAATGGTCCCATATTAAGAAATCTCTAACTGACATTCCTGATACCTTATGTGTGCATACCATTGATTTGTTGTTGGCTGAGTGATAAGTACTGGCTAATAACAATCAGCTAAGGAGATTTATCCTGTGAATGTCAGTGACAAGGCATTTAAATTGTGGGGAGATGGATAAAAAAGGAATGGCCTTACTCCCATCTGGCTGCTATGCTTATAATGAAACATAAATTTTGGCTATAGGTGGAGAGACAACCAGTATGAGAGAAGCAGCATGCCTAATCTGCTTTTAGGGCCCCAATCCAAAGTGCCCACAAACGATTGTCTCATTATAAATAGTTGTTTTGATTCTGGCATAATCCTTTTGTTGCTTCAATGTAGCCTCATTGAATCAATACAGCAGCAGAAACATCAAGAGAAAGTAATGATTGAAATTCGAGATTGATCTGGGTTGGTGACTTTTTGATTTCAATCTGCTGAAACATTTATTCCTTTTATTTTTTTGGCATTTTGACATTATCATTTAGTGTCCTTGGCTGTTGAATTTGAATAAATTTCTAAGATTTTAGGAAAATTTTCACCCCATTCATCTGTGAAAAATGTCTATATCTGGAGATAACTTATTGACCTTCCCATGCAATTTACTATATTATCATACCTTTAATTCTTCTTTTCTTATCCCCTTCACTAAACCAGCCCTCTTATTAATATTTTGATAGGTTCTGCATCAAAACTTGCTAATTATAAGTAATAAAGCTGAGTCTGGATTTTAAATATTGAACTTAAATGTCAACTTTTCAGGTTGGTCTTAGATCAATAACAACTGAAGGGCGTGAACAAGGCAAAAGATTTGGAGTGGAGCAATTTGAAATGAGAACCTTTTCAAGAGATCGTGAATTTTTGGAAAACCTGGTCTCTCTCTCTCTCTTCTTTTGTCTTCTATTCGCCGAACTCTTTTTGGTTTTTACTTGAACTTTTATGCTCTTCATTTAACTATGTATATCCAAGTCACTCTAAGTTTATACACAAATATATAGATATGTATTAAGATGTGTGGAAATTCATTTTAGTGGAAGTATATTTAAGTTCTGCAAGTATTAGAAAACCTGTTAATTTGTGAAATACATAAAAAAAAAAAATCTATGATGTGAAACTGTAAAAATGTCCTTTATAGATAAGTCAGGAAATTTGCTTTTTCAGTCATATAAGTTTCATGTGCTGTGTATGTGGCCAATCAGTTTGAATTTAGCTATGGAGTAATGAGTTGCACTAACAAGGACAGTATCTAATATATAGTCAATTATGGGTTGAAGTGAGTCAATTAAGTCCTACACTTCTCTCAATGAAGTCCATTACTTGAATCTTGCTAAAGCCATGAATAGTGTTATACCTGGATCTGTTTTAATTTTGATCCTATTGGAGATATTTCTGAGGCTTAAATATTATTTTGGTCCCTAGACTTTACGAAAAGTTTGTTTTTTCATTCCTAAACTATTGAAAATATTTCAATTTATGTCCTTAAACTTTAAAAAATATTTTTTTTCATCCCTGAACTATTAAAAAAGTTCTTTTCCATCCTTATTTTTGTCTCTAAACTATTGGAAAAAAAAAAAAAAAACTTTTTACATAGTTTAGGAATGAAATTAGAATTTTTTAAAGTTTAGGGACCAAAATAATATTTTAGCCTATTTCTGATCATTGGTGAAATGAATTTTACTTGTGATGGTGTACACTGAAATAATCTGTATGCATTTATTATATATGCTAAAAATCAGTAATCTAAATCTCATGTTAAACTGCCAATGACCTTTGGGTCAAATGTCATTTCCTGGTCTTTCCAATGAGACTCAGGTTCAAATCCCCCTTCCCCCACTTAAATGTTCAAAAAGGATCTCATGCAAGACTTTCCATTTATCCCTTAACATCCACCCTTCCCCCACCCCTCTGTTTTCTTGGCTGTGTGTGTGTCTGATTAACTTCTTAAAACCAAATTTAGAATATAGGATAATAATTTTGGTCAAACAGGTGCACATGGTAGTAGTGGAATCTGTAAATTTCATTTTGATTATCTAAAATGTCCTTTGACAGAAACTTGGGGAGGGTGTAAAAGGCGTGTATATCTCAATAGATGTGGATAGTCTTGATCCTGCTTTTGCTCCTGGAGTGTCTCACATTGAGCCAGGGGGTCTCTCTTTTCGTGATGTTCTCAACATCCTCCACAACCTCCAAGGTAATGTTGTTGCTGCAGATGTGGTTGAGTTCAACCCACAACGTGACACTGTTGATGGTATGACTGCAATGGTAGCTGCTAAGCTGGTGAGAGAACTGACAGCAAAGATATCAAAATTATAGACCCTGTGGTCCCCTCAAGATTTTCAAACTGTTCACTGATGTACCGGCAATAATCAATGCTTACAGCATACCAAAGATTAGTTCATCCTTTGGTTTCATAAAAGGATATGGACTTAGAAATATACTTCCTGTCCGTTACTGAGAAAACTTTTTTTTCGGGATTTTTGTATTTGGGTTTACATAAAAACTAGTCATGATAATGTTACAACTGTTACGGTCAGTACATTGTTGTACTTAATCTCCTGCCAAAAAGATAAGAAAACAGCTATTATCTAGTTCAATGTTGTGTCTCTATGTTTTAGAGTTGAAGGTTGAACTATAGAACTAATGCTTCCCGTGTTTTGATCACAACATTAGCTAAATTGCTTATGGTGTTGTAACAAAAATAAACTCTTTTCCGAAGGTCCTCTGCTTTGATTCTTTCTTTTACAGTAATAATTGAAACTAGAATCAGATGTTTTCTGCTTTCTTCATTCCTGTCCGAGTAAATAGACGCTTATCACCATAAAATTAACATTCTCATAAGGACCATATAGGCAATGAGGGCGTAAATTTATTTGGAAAAAACATATTTTTGATCCTCATAAGGATGGATATCTTCATTTGACTCGTGTTTTGAAAATTTTTATTTTTATTTTTTATTTTTGTTTATTAAAAATTTTCATTTTGGTCAGTGTCTGGTGACAAACTTGCAGAATAAAATATAAATAATAAGTTAACATTAAAGAAAGAAAAGTACTTGTATTCTAATTTAAACTCATACTTGAAATTACTTTTTTGTCCATTAAAATTGTTGTAAAGTTATTTGGTTAGAATTGTTGTTCTAATTAAACTCAATTGAAATTACTTTTTTTGCCTATAGTAAAATTGTAAAATTATTTGGTTCTAATTTAAACTCATGTTTTTTAGGCCAATCTCACTTAAAATTGTTGTATCATTTCTCTTAAAAAATCCACATCATCATGTTAATAAATAAAAATTCCCCGTTAAAAGAGTTCTTCCTTTTCTAATTTTAATATTAAAGAAAATATGAGTGTTTTTTGTTAAGTTTCAGACACCAAATATCCATAACCCACAAATTCAAACTACCTGCGATTTTTGTTTTCCTTCATTTTCTTTGGTAACCAAAAAAATCAACTTTCTCACCTCCCGATCTCGCTCTCCTTTAAACTTCGTTTTTCGTTGCTCAAATAATTTTTCTAGGGATTCAGATCCTCTAGAGTTCCTAGGTTACTCTACCAGTAGAGTTCATTAAATCCTAACCACTCTTTAATGATTTAATGGTTTAGATTTTGCCATGTCAGCATTTCATTAATAATATTCTTGAAATAATAAAATAATGTTGTAAACAAAACAATTAAGATGATTGTTAATGAAATGCTGACATGGCAAAATCTAGACCATTAAATCATTAAAGAGTGGTTAGAATTTAATGAACTCTACTTGGTAGAGTACTCTAGGAACTCTAGAGGATCTGAATCCTTTTTCTAGATTCACTTCGAATGTAATAAATTTTAATATATTCACTTCAGACGTAAAAAATTCTACAAGTCACTACTGCCGTAAATGTAATAAAAACCGATTTAGCTTCACAGCTAACTCGATGTACACAAAATTACGTCAAATGTAGCAGAAACCGGAAATAGAACCGTTCTTCATGACAACTAGCTACATTGGTTAGGTAACAGAGCTACTTACTTCAAATTTTAACTTACATTTTAGGAGCTTCCCCTTTAGGAAAAACTCCTCCAAAAATAGGCGTATGCCACTATTTGCGGCGTGCACACGGTATTCTTTAGTAAAAGGCGAAAGAATAGTTCGCTCTGTGCTCACCGCGTGGCTGCGTGAATTCTAAAGAATGAAGGAATGCTCTTTTTATCAGAACTTTCTTCCACAAACATTGTCAAATGTATCCGATGTGGGACAATATGTCACTTTGAGAGTGCACCTCCAAACAACGCTACATGCAAACAAACATTGCCAATTGCCATACATGTAGTTTGTGCTTCTGATTCCCCCAAAAAAACAACTGACCAATGAAAAGAAGAATCAATGAGGATTGAGGACACTGCCCATTTCCTAGGCTAAGCAACTACTGAGCAAGTGCAAGGGTCTCATTGGGGAAGCCAGAAAAAGCAAGTGAATTGTAAGTCTATATTTCACCTCCATGTATAACTTCCATTTCGCTTGGTTCTTCTTGCTTCTCCAATGATATATCCTTGTACTGCTTGGCACACACGACAAATAAAGCTAAATTAAGCATGTTCAAAGCAGCTGATAGAAAGAAAAGCCTATCAAAATGACCATAATTTAAATTAGGAGGAACCCATCCTGACTTGCCATGCTTAGATGTTATTTTTGTCACCACTGTCAACATGGTTGTTGCTACATAGCTACCTATTGCTGATGAAGACATAGACAAACTCTAATCCCCAAACTTTTCAATCCGTCTGGCGTTTGTGAATCAAAAAACTCCAGTTGGGCCACATAAACAAATGCTTTAGACACTCCTAGTCGTTGTAGCTCACTTAGAGGTTTTGGTTCCTTCTAAGTTAATTTCACGTAGAGCGGAAGAATGATTGCTTCGTATGATATAATGAATTTGGATGTGCTTACAATGTCAAAGGCAGTCATGGCTGGAGGAATGTGAAAATTTGAGACTATTGTGTTCATGGCAGCACCTTCCTCAACAAAAAGAGAGAGCATTTGAATGAAGACTACAGAGGGAAAGATGGTGCAAAGCCACACCGGCAACAGCCTAAGTATGCATTTCACTTCTTCAATCTGTGTAACGGTGCAAAGTTGCCATAGATTCATGTCGTCCGAGGTAGTAATGGCAGCTCGATCAAGGAATCTGCTTGTCAAAAATAGATGAACACAGGTATTAATACTAATATTCCACCACATATAGAAGTTAAATAGAAGGAAGCTCTAAATATTAGTATTAAGAAATAGAAGTTATTCTTAACTTCTATATATTCCACCACATATAACTTCTATTTCTTAATACTAATATTTAGAGCTTCCTTCTTCTCCAACAAAAAAAAAAAAAAAAAAAAAAAATTACCCCATAATCTAAGGGGCTTTAGTCGTGGTGAAAAGAAAAGTGTTTATTTTGCATCATAATAGAATAATAATTTAAACTAATATTTATATTTTTCTTAAAATCACTTCATCCAATTCCATGATAAGTAGAGATTTTGAAATTCTTTAGAAAAAAACAGCAACAACAACTGAACTCTAAAAGAGGTACAAATACAATTTTTTTTTTTTTTTTTTTTTTTACAATTTTATCCCCATCCTATTTCCTCATGGTTTATTATTTTATATTTTTCTTATAATGGCAATAAATGATTTCGACTTAACAAACTAATAGGTGGTCGCCGCTACAACCAAAAGTAATCCACTTTCTCTATAGTGCCCCATCGTTCAGTTCAAGTGCTCCACTCTGCGTGTCAGTGTGCGTGTGTATGAAAATGGCACTTTCTTCAACGCTTTCCCGCCTAAACCTTATTCCCAGACCTTGGCTTCCTTACACAGTAACCACTCTCAGAGCTCTAAAACTAAAACCCCATAAACCCCAACTCCTCCGACCCATGTGGGCACCTCTCACTCTCTCTTCCTTCTCAGTCTCAGCCCAAATTCATAGACCCCAAGATGACAATTTGATAGTTCTCGGCATCGAAACCAGCTGCGACGACACTGCGGCCGCCGTTGTATGTCACCCAAATTTCGTTTCTTTTACTTTGGCTTTCTGATGGGTGTTTCACTGTTTCTGATTTTGTGCTGTCTTTTAATGGGTTTTCGTTGTTTTTTGTGTGTTTCTATGTTTTTTGGTGGTGGGGTTTTTAGGTGAAGAGCAGTGGTGAGATTCTCAGCCAAGTTGTGTCTTCTCAGGTATATTACTTTTTATGTCTTCTGGATTTAGTTTGATAATTTCTGCTGTAAAAGATTTTTGTTTTTTTTTTTTTTTTGTTCATTGTAGAGGATTGCATTTATGATTTTGATTTTGCAGTCAATCGTATTTTGGTACATTTAACGTTTTTTATTTTATTTTATAAATTTAATTGTTCTTTCACTACCTCTTTTTGAATGGCTCAAATTCTGAATTTAAGTTGAATATGTTACATTAAATTATTCTAATAGCTAGACTGCTCATTCATAAGATGAAGTTCTTGTAGGGAGAGCCTCTAAGTTAAACCATCAATATAAAAGGAAGCTGAATAATTTATATGCCAAGGCTGTGAACGCAGTGGTCAACTTAACTCCCATAAGGCCTACAAAGAATGTGTTTAACAATCATCAATAGACTAATAGAGGTTGGCCGCATATATTTCTCTGCATTCTATCCTAGTACCATACTCTATGTTACCTCCTAAATTAACATGCCATTTTTTATTGCTCAAACCAATGTTATTTTTAGGTATTTTTTAGTTCCTTCAACTTGAATCAAGTGAGTCACTCATTCTCACAAGTGCATTAATCTCTCTTTGTTTTTATTTGATCAAACCATGTTAAACAACTCTATCTAATCTTTTTACCAATAAGAGTCACCTTTATCTTTAAACAAACTTCCACATTTCGCGAAATCCTATATTTCCTTGTATTTCCAATTATCTACCATAATATTTTTATTTCAACTAAGTTCATTTTATACACATATTGTTTCTTAATAACCCAATATTCAGTATCATAATAGAGCAATTGAAATTTTCTTTCCCGTTTTAAGAAAGTAGGCATTCTATGATCACACAATAACATTGTGTGCTTCTCCACTTTATCCATCATGCTTTTGTCTTTTGATACACACCCTCTTCAATTGCTTCATCCTTTTAAACGATCAACCCAAGATCTTGAAAGCACTCACCCTTGGGCATTTCACGGTTATCAAGTTTTACAACCAGTTAGCTTTTGTTCTTTTTTTTTTTTCACTAAACTTACACTACATGTATTTTCGAAAATGGAATTAAGAAGGCTGATAAAGATCCCTATATTTTCTTCAATTGTAAGAATATTGTTATATAAATCTGCTATATGAGATATAATTATGTAATAAATGGAAGTTATCTCTCTCTCTTAAAATTCTCTGTTTTAAAAGTTTTTTATTTTAAATTAAAGAAATTTTAAAGTTTCCTTTTCATGAAGTATAGAAATTGACTAATATCCTGTATGCTGCTAAAACATCCTAAAATATGAAGAAAAGGGCAGTCCAGAGATTTTCTTCAGAGTTGCTATACAATAGACTACTCACAGGAAACAAGTTTTCTGTTGAAGTGATTTTCGCCCATTCACTATGATTTCTAATGTTTTCTGGTTGGTATGCATAAAAAATTTATGTCCTACTTATATGGTTTGCCATTGTCTAATTTTAACTCTTAATTGATCAAGGCAGACCTGCTTGTTCGATATGGAGGTGTCGCTCCAAAAATGGCAGAAGAAGCACACTCGCAAGTGATTGATCAGGTGTCTTATCTGCATAACAAGTTTCCCTATGTCACACTTATGTTTATTTTGCACTGTGACAGTGACAGAGACAACATATGCTACCCTAAAAATTGTTCTTGACATTCAACTCTAAAGAATTGCAGGAAAAAAGAATTCAGATGCTTGGAGCCTAGGCTATTAGGCTTATCAGCATTATAAAGGTTTCAATGCTGATCTGGGCCTAAATTTGTGCTTATTGATTTCAGGTTGTGCAAGAAGCACTTAATCAAGCTAATGTAAGTGAGACAGATCTATCAGCAGTAGCTGTTACTATTGGTCCCGGTTTAAGCCTTTGTCTTCGTGGTAATTTGAGTGATATCTCTCTTTGTTGTGGTATCTCCTCCAAAATTATCTATTGCTTTTGACTCCAAATAGTTGGGTATTGGCACTGCCATCCAATTTAGAGGTGGGAAATGTCCTTGCAAGGCATAATGATTGCTAGATAGTATGTAAATAGTAATTTCAATAGAAAAAGGATGAATGTATACTAGAAACATGCATTGGTCTGTATTATTTCTGTTATCCTACATGTGTGCATTTGGCAACAGATTTATTTATTTTAGCTTATTTGATTTATGTACAGATTTTTAGAACCTCAGTTTTTCTAGGTACAACTATACTTTAACCCACTTTCAGAAAAGAAGCTTTCAGCCAAAAGCTGCATCCAAGTCCAATTGACAGGCTGGTTTGTCCAGTTTGCCATTTCAAATGATCAATTTATCAGATCACCATGAAAAATGCATTAGACAAAATTGTAAATAAATGGAAATACGCGATTAGAAGGGAAAAAAAGTGCTACTCATATGATTCATGTTGTTTTAGTAGGTTGTAGGCCCCTGTTTAAGTACAAGATGTTTTTTGATAAGTAAAAGTACAAGATTTTGTTGGAAAGGATGTTACAGTACTTGCTCAGGATTAATTGTAGGGAATTTTCCAAAAATTTAGAAATTACTGCAGAATTATGAATCTTGCATCCGTGAAGGATTCTTCCTTCCCCAATTATTTCAGGTGGATTTTTCGTTTGCTTAGAATTATTTCTTCATGCAGTTGGTGTGCAGAAAGCAAGGAAAACTGCTGGTAGCTTTAATCTACCAATAATTGGTGTACATCACATGGAGGCTCATGCTCTAGTGGCCAGGTAGAATGGTAAAATCTAGACAATGCAGAATAGGTTGCAATTGAAATATATTAGCATACACATGATACATTTAAAACACAAATTTGGTGTTATGTATTTTTGTGCTCTTAAAAAATTGAAGAAAAAATGCTCCCCAGCATGAGCATAAACTGCTTAGCCTATCAGGGATGAATGCCCCTAGATTACCCAGCCAATGGGTGAAATTAGTTGCTCATAGGTTTTGCTAGCTAGAGGTTAGTCCAAAGGTTCCCTATGTTATCCAAAATAATAATAAAGGAAAAATAAATACTGTTGTGCATGTGCCTTTATTTGCAATAAAAATTGTAAGCTAAGGTGCTTTTCTGCATCTGAGATATGTCTTTTCTGTTCTAGGTTAATGGAAAGAGAGCTGCAATTTCCTTTCATGGCCTTGCTTATTTCAGGTCAGAATCTCTGTTTGTTTCTTATTTTTGGTTTATATTAAAAAGTTTCTTATATGTCTAAAATCTAGCTTGTTTCTCATTTGATATTGTTTAAATGCTTGTTCTTATCAAATCAGCTCAATTTCATGCCACAAAAAGCATTGAATTGTGAGCACACTTCATCATGCTAGACATCATATACAAGTCCTATTTCTTCCAGATCACAAGTCAAACTGTGGTGCATCAAAAAGGATTACAAACAGTTTAGATGAATGGGCAATAGCTGCCCCCATTCCTAAAAAAGGGAACACTCACAAAAGATAAAATCTATAACAATAAATAAATAAACTAATTTAGCTGGGGCACTGATGCGATGATGATTCATTGTGTAAGTGTTGACTTGCTTTTTGTCCTTGTTGGCTCTCTTATTTCTCTGCGGTACCTTGAGTAAAAAATCCTGCTTATTACTTATGAGTACGTTTGTTTAAAAGGTGATGAGTTGTTCAATCATTTCTTCACTACACTTAAACAATATCTTACTACCATTCAAAATTCCCAGTCATTCATTACCATGGACTGTATTTTAAGTTCGCTTCTTCTATTTCATTTGGTTATAATGGCCTTGCGCATTAATGCATTATCTAATTGTTGTATGCACATTTTTTTTTAGGAGGACACAATCTACTTATTCTTGCTCAAGGCCTTGGCCAATACATACAACTTGGGACCTCAATAGATGATGCAATTGGTGAGGCATATGACAAGACAGCAAAGTGGCTTGGTCTTGATATGAGGAGAAGTGGTGGGCCAGCTATAGAGAAGCTTGCTCGAGAGGGTGATGCAGAATCAATCAAGTTCTCTGTAAGTTATTTTTTGGGACTTTTTAACCTCATTCTGGTAATTTTTGGCTGGATGTGTATCCTAAGTTTTTGCACTGCATTAATTTTTAGATTCCAATGAAACAACATAAAGATTGCAACTTCTCATATGCTGGTCTGAAGACTCAAGTGAGGCTGGCAATTGAATCCAGAAATATGTATGTAGCAAATGTCAAAAGATGTATTTCTGCCTGGTGAATTCTATTCAATTTAAATTCTTTGATGAATTCTACACGACTCTTCCTCTTGAACTGTAAAGAGTACTATTTACAGGTGGTCATATTTAGGATTAGGATAGAAGGCAAAGATAGTAAGATTAAGAATTGAAGCATAAAAATCTTGAATACTTCCCATGTACTTGGGAAGCACCCCTTTGTACTTTTTGAATGAACCATTACATATCAAAAAGAATTGAAAAAAAAGAGAGGAAAAGATAGTTATATTTTTGTAGGATGCGTAGTAGCTCTAAGTCCATAGATCTGGTTAATGATGCGGAATTTGAGCTGCAAGGTGAGAGAGAGAGAGATGGCTATTGCTGTCAAGAGAAAATTAAGTGCCTCTATTGAATTTTGTCTTGCTTTTGGTCTTTCAATTTAAATATTTATTTTTTGATTGGTAAATTATGAACTCAGCGGATTTTGATTGGGAGGAGGAATTGTCATTTGAGTCCAAGGTAGTATGAGTTTTAAAAGTAGAATCCCATGAAGAACCAAGGAGCTAGCACGGAAATGAATTAAAATGCATTGTCTATATGCTTTCTGCATCTAATAGTATATTTGCAGCAATTGTTGCATCTTTATTGCAATATACATATTTGATGTTTTGGATGTCATAGAGATAAGTTAGTGATATGGGCTATGCACAATCTGTATACAAACAAATATAGTCTATAACCAACAAGGCATGAAGTCTCTAGTACAAATAAATTATTACCAGAGTAATATAACTACCGGTAAAATGACTGGCCTAAGTTCACATTCTGTTCAGTGTTATATTTGGTTAGTGTATATCAGCTCAGTTCTTTTATCAGTGATTTTGATTAGTATAATTCCTGAGCTACAGATATATTGAAGTTGCTACTTAAAACAATAACTACAGTTACCATGAAGTAACAAACTATGAAAGCAGCATGCAATTTTAATTTTAATTTTCTTTCCCTTTCAATCTACTCTCCACTTTTTGATGTGTACGGGCTATGTGCAGTAATGCTGAAATTCCCATTTCTTGTGCAAGTAGTCAAGATAGACGTACTCGAGCTGATATTGCTGCTTCTTTTCAGGTTAATATATTTATATTATACTTAATTTGGTGAATAAAGCACTCTTGAGGCCTTCAATAAATTCTTTCTATATTTTTATTGCCCCCCCTGATATTGTTTCTATCCAGCGAGTTGCAGTATTACATCTAGAGGAAAGATGTGAGCGAGCAATTGAATGGGCATTGAAGATTGAGCCTTCTATTAAACATTTGGTGATTTGAACTGCATTTTTTTTTTCAAATCAATGCTGCCTCTTTCTGTTAATTTTCCCTACATGTGGAGGATCACCGATCACAACATTCATCTTATAATCTGCGGCCTGCAGGTAGTCTCTGGAGGTGTTGCATCAAATCAGTATGTTAGGGCTCGCCTTGATCAGGTTGTGAAGAAAAACAGTTTGCAACTTGTGTGCCCTCCCCCCAGTCTGTGCACGGACAATGGTAAATCAAATTTCTGTAATTGCTTGCCTTGTGGATGAGGTTAACCACCTGTAGTAAAACAGGGACCTTAGGATGTTAACCTAGAGTAGCTGACAACACTGGAATCTGCAAAACTAATAGCAAATTTAGCAGGAATTAGCTACTTGTCTGTTTTTTTAATCATAGAGAAGGTATTTTATTTCTGTTTGTGATGGGTTCACAATCTTCCTATTGGTCCTCAATCCCCTCCTTATATCAGTAAATATTCTTGCTGCCCACTGTGTTGTTGAAGAGATGAAGCAACATAAAGTTCCATTACTATCCAGATATATGTTATATTCCACTTCAATTCTTTATCAGTGAAAAGATTGGTTCAGCATATATTACTTTCCATGCAGTACTAAACAGGTTTACAAGTTATAGGTAAGGGAGAGCTCCCATCTGAGCAAAGTTGTGATTAATGTTGCTTGTCAGATAGTCTGGAATACTGAATACTGGTCATTCAAATTAATGCCTTATTTTCATTTGACTAGGTGTAATGGTGGCTTGGACTGGCATTGAACACTTTCGCATGGGCAGATTTGATCCTCCACCACCTGCAGTTGAATCTGAAGATTTTGTGGTTGGCTTCAAACTCTTAAACACCAATAACTGTCTTCCATTTGTCTTATTTTGCCCATCATTTATCACTGTCTACACAGCCCTTTGCACGCTCCACCCCCCCCCCCCCCCCAAAAAAAAAAGGGGAATATAGAAGAAGGAATAGTGGTGGCCTGGTGGGAAAAAAGAGGGCAAAGCCTTCTTTTGGTACATGAGATTTATTTTTTTGGATATGAAATGTTTATTGTTATTATCATGGTCATTATAATTACAAATAGCAAACTTCTTCACCTCGTTGCACAATTGTCCCCCTTTATGACACCATAAATGTCATAAGAAACTTGAAATGGTAAAGTCCATTGTTTTATTGTTTGTCCAACAAAATGATTCATTCTCACTGTGGCACAGGTTTTAGGCACGTGGAGTTTAGTTACTCCAATTTTAGATTTGCAATTGGCTTCTGGATTAACTATGCCATGGAGAGTAAACTGAGTTATAGATGTTGATAGCTTTTTCAGTTGGAACTTGTACAAGTTGATAGACGTTAATATTTCTTTCAACAATTGATTTGTATGTGTTTGCTATATGAATCAGTATGATTTGCGGCCAAGGTGGCCTTTGGGTGAGGAATATGCTGAAGGAAGAAGTGAAGCTCGCTCCTTGAGAAAGGCCCGGATCCATCCATCTCTTACATCTATCATTCAAGCATCACTGCAACAGCAACACTAGTGTGCATCTCCATTCTGTTTACTCCGTTTATACAGCTCAATGAGTGGAACCATGTCCTTGGATTCATGATATTTACATGGTCCTAATGGCTGCGCTTACATTGCTGAACTGAGTTTATGATGGAGAATAGAGATGTTTTGCAACTTGCAAGCATGGCATCAATTTGGAAATTGACTATCAATATCAAGCACTGTTATGATGACATTGATGAGGCAGTTCATTAAGAAAGGCAATTGCAGCATTAGAACTTGAAATTTATAGGAGAGCTTGTAAAATTTGCTACATCTGTTCACTATTGTTGTATTAAAATGTGCATATCATTTGTATAGATGGTTCCAACCACAATAATTTATACAATATGTTCCTCATGAGATTGCCTCTGATGTATAACTATGCACTTTTGCATGTGGTCCTAAAATGGTGGCTCTGTAAGGCTAAAACCATTTTTAACCCAAAGATACTAGTTCCAAGAGAAACTTTTGTAGTCTCTTAAAAGGTTCTCTTTAGACAGCCATGTATGAAATATGACACTCATCTTCATGAACAGTTCTAGCTAATTCTCAATTAAACTTCATTTCAGTCATAATTTAGGATGCAGCATGGGTGTGGATTTGGGTTCGGATGCAGGTGCGGTGCGGTGACACAACAATTTTTGAAAAAATAAGATATGGGTGTGGCAGAATACGTTTATTAATAAATTACAAATGTATTTTTATTTTTATTTTCTACATATTGCTAAGTTTTTTTTTTTTTTTCACATAATGGTACACATAAGAATTTAAGGTCATTAGTAGATAATAAAATGAGAGATGGAGTCTAAAGGAGAGCTGGACTGCTAGAGCCGTGGATTAGAGAGAGAGAGAGGAGACAAAGAGAATGAGAGAGACTTTGAGATGATTTTAGGATTATTTCTTTAAAGTAGGTTGTGGTGTGTTTTGATGAAATATCTTACATTTTTTTAAACAATTATTTTGACTCATATTGGACGATTTAGAGCATGTTTTGGCCCATTTCAGCTCGAATTAAGGCTTGTTTTGGCCCGAATCAATCTGAATTGGGCCAAATCATAAATGAAAAAAAAAAAAGTTTGGCCATGGATGTGTGTGCAACTATGTCCACGCCCGCATGATGCATCGGTGCATATCCAACTCAAGTGCGCTGGCCCATCAGCGCACATGTGCTTCCTAGGTCATAATATCAATATTAATATACATTTCATCATTTTCTCCCAAAGCAAGGGACTTCACTATGGATAGAAGGTAGGTTAACTTACATAAAAGACTAGAAGATCAAGACTTTGTAATGAGGCCAAAGGCTATAACATATCTTATTTGAGAAAGGGTTGTTATGTATTAGTTGGTTAGTTAGAGAATTTGTTGTAGGCACTTATAACTATATCTATGTAAATACTTGTCCTAATTGTAAATTATTCTCTTGAAAGGTGACTACCTCAAATCATCGTTCAATCTACCGTCTTATGAAAACCCTAATATTATGCCCTTTAAGTTGATTTGGGTAATCTAACTTTTTGCTCACTCCTCATTATACTAACTATAAATATCCTCCCAAACCAACCACCAGCACCCCAAATAATTAGATATGGTTTTTTTTTTTAAAGTATATTTTAAGTGGAGGAAGATTATTTGAATCATGAAGATTTTTGTTGAAAATACTTAAGAGATACCACTTTACCTAAACATCATTGACAACACGATAGAATTTGTTTGTTACAGTATTCTAATAACTTTTGTAAATTCTATCAATAATTTTAAGAACTTGGTTTGTTATATATATTCAAATCATCACACTTCTAACTAAATTTTGCATTCTATGATTATATTAACTAGCTTGTAATCCCATGCTTATACATAGATAAATTTAAAAATATACAATAAGATGCATAATATAATTTATATATATATATATAATTGAAATATTATTAATAGTAATTTTTGTGTTTTGTTAACTCTTTAAAAAATTTTGTAAGGATATTATTAAATATAAAATGTAAATTGTCCATATTTTTTATTATTATTGTGAAATATTTTTTTTTTTTTACGATTCATTTATTCTAGATTCTTTAGTTTTTGTACTTAATAACTCACTTGGATGAATATTAATAATGTGATTCCACATTTTATTCTAAAATTAAGAAATAAAACTCATTGAAAATAGATAATTTAGGACACATGTCGCAAAATTAAAACTCTAATTTGAAATTCTAATTTAAGTTTCTTTAAGCTTTACCTATTATTATATATATATTAACAAGATATTACTCATTGTAGCTCAAAAAATAATTTTTTTTAAAAAGACGCATTTTTAAAATAAAACTAGCCAAACTTTTCGTTTATATCGATGATAGTTTTTTATCATCCGACCAAGATACTAATTAATTTTTAGTGTAGGTAAAAATTGAACTCTAAATCTCTTATACAACTATTATCAGTTGAGCTAACTAAAATTCACTTAGGTAAAACTTATATTATATTAACCTTAACTAATAACATTTTATTAGGTAAAGTTTACAGTCCACTAAAAGATTTGGGATAAATCTTGGCCTCCAAAAACTTATTATATTATGGTACGATATTATTAGGAGCTGTCGGTTAAAACTCCGAAGGAGAATCTCCACACAGAGCCAACTCTCAAAGCAGTAGTGCGTACGAGGAGCAATCATATTTTAATGAAGGAGGGCTGGAATTACTTACATCTCCAACAACAAAATCCAACGGCTGAAAACACTATACACACACACACACTCACCAATTGGAACTGACGCTGACGCTTTGATCTCCCGCCGTTCCACTTGACAACGACAGCGACACCCACAAATCGGTACTCTCTCTCTCTCTCTTTCTCTCTCAAATACACACACACGAGGTCATATGAATTTTTTTTTTTTGGGGGTTTAATATAATGTCTCTTTTCATTCAATCTCATGTCTGTTGATTGCAAAATCAGCCAAACAATATAGTTCAATCTTTTATTTTTGTCTTTTTTATTATCAGTTATCCATAGCAATAGAGGAGAGCAATCCTGTTTTCTTCTTCATAGTCTATTGATTCTTTATTTTTGTTTTTCTTTACTTTTGCCTCCAAGTTTTAGGAATCAATTTAAGGTAGAGAATCAATAAATTTAACTTGTGTCTAGGGATGGCCATACCCATTGGGTAATGGATATCCAACCCTACCCGATCCAAATATTCCGGGTAATACCCGGTCATTAATGGGTAAAGCTTAACTGAGTAGAGTGTGGATATTATCCGAATTATTCGGGTAGGGTATGGATAATATCCATACCCGACCCGCATTTAAAAAAAAAAAAAACCCTAGACCCCTCTCTCTCACAGTTTCACTCACACTCAGACCCAACTTCTCACGGTTTCTCTCCTCACCGTCACTCTCTCTCTCTCTCTCTCTGTTCTGACTCGGCGATCTGCAACTCTGCGATCTGCGACTCTACGACTCTGCGAGTGGAGCTGAAATCGGCGACCAAAATCTTCATTTCTGATTCCAAAATCATAATTTCAGGCAAGCCCAATTAATTTCTGAAATGGGTTTTGTTGGGATTGTCACTCTCTCTCTCTCTCTCTGTTCTGACTCGGCCATGTTTCTGAGCCAACGATCTGCTTCTCTGTTTTTGTTTTTTGTGTTTTTTCTCTTTTTCATGAGATCTAATTTTGTGTTTTGCTAGTTTTTTTTGTTTGTTTGTTAGTATTATGATTGTATTTTTTTTAGGATGCATTTTTATTAGTTCGTAAATGTTGTTGTTGTTGTTGTTGTTTTTCTTAGGTTCTGTTTGTTTGCTGGGAAAATGTAGAAGAAAACTGAATCAATTCAAGCTTTTGAGTTTTGAGAAGTGATAATGTAGGACCTGAGGATTAGAAGCTTTGCGTAGTTGATCATTGTCTATTTGGCTTATTTATTGAATTTTGTGTCTTTAATTAATGATGTTCTGTTCACCTTTGATCTCTTGCCAAATGCATTTTTGGAAGAATGTGATTTCCAGTATGAATATAAAGAAGGTGTAGCTCAAATAAGAATTCTGGTCCTTGCTTATTCTGGCTGTATCTGTATCTGCATCAGTTAAAATCTAGAGGAAGATAGGGTAGTTTAAGTTATTAATTTTCATCTTGCCACCATTACTTGGTCAATATAAACTTGTATGAATATATTCATCGTTCAGACTTAAGAGGATAGCCCGAAAAAACATTGCTAGAAAAAGTAACTAGCACCGTATTCCCAACACAATATTAGTTGCAAAATTCAAGGAAAATCCAGATTATTATATCTATTGATGGTGATAAAGAGTATTATATGGTACATGGTGGTGGGTATGTGTATAGTTCATACCTTTAGGTTCTCCCAGTTATTTTATCATTGATGATGGATGTCTTTACATATTGAATTTGGAAATGATTTCTGTAACTTAATAGGCACACCCGTCATGGGTTCAATAAATATCTAGTATATGGAGTTACTATTATATGTTTGTGATTTGAAATCAATTTGTTGGATGTATCAATTTTTTATTGATTAGTTTTTTCTTTTTTAAGATAAAGCTATTGGTTAGTTTTTAAGTTAAAATGATTCGGGTAAGATTCGGGTAAGTTTTGGGTATGGATATTATTATAAAAAAAAAATAAATAAATGGGTTTCGGGTTTCGGGTAGGGTATGGATATCCATGGATAATAATTCGGGTAAAATTCGGGTATGGATATTAATGGATATTGATATTCGGGTATCCATGGGTAAGTTTTTCGGGTCGGGTATGGATCGGGTATACCCATACCCTACCCATGGCCATCCCTACTTGTGTCTATGCTTAGATTGATGATGGCCAATCTAAAATTTAGTCACTTTATTATTATGAACCAATGAATTTAATATGATCATTGTTTGGTTCATGTCATCTATCTATGATTAGCAAGAAAATATGATCTGGGATAGTATTTGTAATTGTTTCATTCTAATTTCTGTCTAGTTTTTTTCTTAGGATAAAGCTAATATGTGGGTTTTCCTTTTTTATATGGAGAACAGTTAGCTACAATTAGAGGCAGCAAAGATAAACAATAACAGGTAGGAGTACTTTCAGCATAAACAGTAGCTTCTCTTAGTCCTTTACAAGATGCCCTTCAGAACAGCCCAAATCCGCCTTGTGAGTTCACATCCCGAGGTTTATGAACCATGCGATGATTCATTTGCGCTAGTTGATGCGCTTCTGGCTGATAGGAATAACCTGTTAGAGCATCATCCTATGTTGTGCATGGAAGTGGGTTGTGGCAGCGGTTATATTATTACTTCTCTAGCTCTCATTCTAGGACAGGAGGCTCCTGGGATCCACTATATAGCTACTGATACCAACCCGCATGCTGTGAGGGTGACTAGTGAGACTCTAGAAGCACATGGTGTTCACGCAGAGTTGATAAACACTGACATCGCGTTAGGACTGGAGAATCGTCTGGCAAGATTGGTTGATGTGATGGTTGTGAACCCACCGTATGTGCCGACCCCTGAAGATGAAGTAGGTCGTGAAGGAATTGCCTCATCTTGGGCAGGAGGGGAGAATGGCCGGAGCGTTATTGATAGGATATTGCCAATTGCTGACAATCTATTGTCAGACAATGGCTGGTTGTACATGGTCACACTTACATGTAATAATCCCTCAGAGATATGCCTTCAAATGAGGGAGAGGGGGTATGCTTCTAGAATTGTAGTCCAGAGATCAACAGAAGAAGAGAGTCTCCATGTTATCAAGTTCTGGCGGGATCTTGATGTTCAAGAAGATGGAAAGCAAATGGTGTCGCCGAATAAGACAGCTCCTGCAAGGGGGGTTATGGAGTCCCTGCTCTCACAGTTTCCTCTATTGTCATCCTGGAGAAGCAATAGCAACCACAGTAGCTAATGAATGGGAAGGTAAAAGAGAGCGCGTACTTGTGGTTGTCTGGATATACTGCTGTTCTGTATCTCTATTTTATTTTTATACGATTCATTTGAGAGTTGCCCATTGTGTTTTTCACTTCCAAGTAATCTTTGATTTGAGGTCTGCTTAAAATGTTGACTAGCTTGTTTTGTCTTAACCATTGGGAATGCCTGGTCCTATGAATGACCAGTTACTTTGTACCTTGGTCTCGTTTTTAGAATACATTCTGTAAGGCTCTTGTCAATTGTTTTCTCAATCATTCATTTACCTAAATCTTTCTCTCTAAACTTCCTTCATATTGCTAAAATTTATCCTTTACTGATAGAAGTGTCTAGTCTGTTGACTACACAATTTTGCTTTGCCTTCAGTGATTAACTTTCGTCTTTTCTATAATGTTTGAAGGTTTGCTATCATTTGTTTTAGTAAGTTCCCTCACATACTTTAAAGCTTAGGTTTTTCTGGATCAGTTTAGTATCTTATTGATCTCAGACTCACTAAATTTGTTGTGAAGTTACTGAACTATTATCCAGTCAAAAGGCATGTTGGCATTATATGTGGTCTACTTTGTAGGAGATCATATGCTTAAATGTTATTAATTGCTTTGTTTTGTTTTTTTTATTAACCCTTTTGGTAACCTCGATGGTGTTTATTTTTATGATAAATCTCATTCCATTAACGATTAATCTAATTAACAGAAGCTTAAATGTTATTAATTGCTTTGTTTTGTTTTTATTTTCCTTATGCTTTTGTTATTAACCTTTTTGGGCAATCTTGATGGTATATTCTTTTATGATAAATTTCATTTTAAAAATCATTTAATCTAATTTGCAGGTTTTAGGTTTTCAACATCCTATTCCAGGGCTTCCAGTCCCTCCTGTCAACAATTTGAAGAGCTTCATGTATTCATCAGTCTCAGCAGTAGGAGACTGTAGAGCTTCTTTTATCTAAAACGTTCTGGACCTCAGTTTCCAAAAAACTGATGCAACAGTTTGGTTCAAGTTCCGACTGGTTGTGAAAAACTGAAAATAAGCATATTGGGCTCAATTTTTCTGTATAATAGTTTCTCCCAAGTTCCTTAATTGAAATTTAGGTTTTGAAAACCATTAGATTTCATCATTTTGAGCTTAGCGATCTTTATGCTTTATTAATCTTTTGTTCACATAGCATACCCAGTACAGAATTTCTTTAAGATGTTATACATGTTACGGATTTCTTATCATAAAATCATTTTTAGAGAATCAAAGATGTGATGTCGATTTAATAAAAGCAAACGAGAGACTCCAGTTCACTCTACCCTCAAATTAGAACAGTGGTCACTCACTGATAGCTAACATTTATTGCGTATCAAATTTTTTTCACATCTAGGTTTTTAAATATCCTAAAGAAACCACCATGCACCCTTGGTGCGGTGGTCACTCCACAAGTATAAGTGTTTATGGGGTGTGAGGTGCAAGGACTGAGATTTAAGTTTTTAGGATAATGCTTCGAGCATGCGCGCGCGCGCGCGCACACACACACACACACATATATATATATCCTGAAGAAGTAAAAAGACAAAATATGGAGCCAGCAATGCAAAACGTGATGAACTGCAAATTTTTTGCTGAAATATGTTACTGTATTTTTATTTTTGTTTGGACCAGAGCTTCACCACACTGATCTGCTTGTTCGATATGGAGGTGTCGCTCCAAAAATGGCAGAAGAAGCACACTCGCAAGTGATTGATCAGGTGTCTTATCTGCATAACAAGTTTCCCTTGTAATGTACATCTCTTTACATGCTAGATGCTGATATTTTTGTCTATGTCACACTTATGTTTATTTTGCAAAACCCACTTTGACAGTGACAGAGACAACATATGCTACCCTAAAAATTGTTCTTGACATTCAACTCTGAAGTATTGCAGGAAAAAAGAATTCAAATGCTTGGAGCCTAGGCTATTAGGCTTATCAGCATTATAAAGGTTTCAATGCTGATCTGGGCCTAAATTTGTGCTTATTGATTTCAGGTTGTGCAAGAAGCACTTAATCAAGCTAATCTAAGTGAGGCAGATCTATCAGCAGTAGCTGTTACTATTGGTCCCGGTTTAAGCCTTTGTCTTCGTGGTAATTTGAGTGATATCTCTCTTTGTTGTGGTATCTCCTCCAAAATTATCTATTGCTTTTGACTCCAAGTAGTTGGGTATTGGCTCTGCCATCCAATTTAGAGGTGGGAAATGTCCTTGCAAGGCGTAATGATTGCTAGATAGTATGTAAATAGTAATTTCAATAGAAAAAGGATGAATGTATGCTAGAAACATGCATTGGTCTGTATTATTTCTGTTATCCTACATGTGTGCGTTTGGCAACAGATTTATTTATTTTAGCTTATTTGATTTATGTACAGATTTTTAGAACCTCAGTTTTTCTAGGTACAACTATACTTTAACCCACTTTCAGAAAATAAGCTTTCAGCCAAAAGCTGCATCCAAGTCCAATTGACAGGCTGGTTTGTCCAGTTTGCCATTTCAAATGATCAATTTATCAGATCACCATGAAAAATGCATTAGACAAAATTGTAAATAAATGGAAATACGCGATTAGAAGGGAAAAAAAGTGCTACTCATATGATTCATGTTGTTTTAGTAGGTTGTAGCCCCCTGTTCAAAGTACAATTTTTTTTTTTTTTTTGATGAGTAAAAGTACAAGATTTTGTTGGAAAGGATGTTACAGTACTTGCTCAGGATTAATTGTAGGGAGTTTTCCAAAAATTTAGAGATTACTGCAGAATTATGAATCTTGCATCCGTGAAGGATTCTTCCTTCCCCAATTATTTCAGGTGGATTTTTTGTTTGCTTAGAATTATTTCTTCATGCAGTTGGTGTGCAGAAAGCAAGGAAAACTGCTGGTAGCTTTCATCTACCAATAATTGGCGTACATCACATGGAGGCTCATGCTCTAGTGGCCAGGTAGAATGGTAAAATCTAGACAATGCAGAATAGGTTGCAATTGAAATAAATTAGCATACACACGATACATTTAAAACGCAAATTTGGTGTTATGTATTTTTGTGCTCTTAAAAAATTGAAGAAAAAATGCTCCCCGGCATGAGCATAAACTGCTTAGCCTGTCAGGGATGAATGCCCCTAGATTACCTAGCCAATGGGTGAAATTAGTTGCTCATAGGTTTTGCTGGCTAGAGGCTAGTCCAAAGGTTCCCTAAGTTATCCAAAATAATAATAAAGGAAAAATAAATACTGTTGTGCATGTGCCTTTATATGCAATAAAAATTGTAAGCTAAGGTGCTTTTCTGCATCTGAGATGTCTTTTCTGTTCTAGGTTAATGGAAAGAGAGCTGCAATTTCCTTTCATGGCCTTGCTTATTTCAGGTCAGAATCTCTGTTCGTTTCTTATTTTTGGTTTATATTAAAGAGTTTCTTATATGTCTAAAATCTAGCTTGTTTCTCGTTTGATATTGTTTAAATGCTCGTTCTTATCAAATCAGCTCAATTTCATGCCATAAAAAGCATTGAATTGTGAGCACACTTCATCATGCTAGACATCATATGCAAGTCCTATTTCTTCCAGATCACAAGTCAAACTGTGGTGCATCAAAAAGGATTATGAACAGTTTAGATGAATGGGCAATAGCTGCCCCCATTCCTAAAAAAGGGAACACTCACAAAAGATAAAATTTATAACAATAAATAAATAAATAAACTAATTTAGCTGGGGCACTGATGCGATGATGATTCATTGTGTAAGTGTTGACTTGCTTTTTGTCCTTGTTGGCTCTCTTATTTCTCTGCAGTACCTTGAGTAAAAAATCCTGCTTATTACTTATGAGTACATTTGTTTAAAAGATGATGAGTTGTTCAATCATTTCTTCACTACACTTAAACAATAAGTTTTGGCATCTTACTACCATTCAAAATTCCCAGTCATTCATTACCATGGATTGTATTTTAAGTTCGCTTCTTCTATTTCATTTTGTTATAATGGCCTTGCACATTAATGCATTATCTAATTGTTGTATGCACTTTTTTTTTAGGAGGACACAATCTACTTATTCTTGCTCAAGGCCTTGGCCAATACATACAACTAGGGACCTCAATAGATGATGCAATTGGTGAGGCATATGACAAGACAGCAAAGTGGCTTGGTCTTGATATGAGGTGAAGTGGTGGACCAGCTATAGAGGAGCTTGCTCGAGAGGGTGATGCAGAATCAATCAAGTTCTCTGTAAGTTATTTTTTGGGACTTTTTAACCTCATTGGTAATTTTTGGCTGGACGTGTATCCTAAGTTTTTGCACTGCATTAATTTTTAGATTCCAATGAAACAACATAAAGATTGCAACTTCTCATATGCTGGTCTGAAGACGCAAGTGAGGCTGGCAATTGAATCCAGAAATATGTATGTAGCAAATGTCAAAAGATGTATTTCTGCCTGGTGAATTCTATTCAATATACATTCTTTGATGAATTCTACATGACTCTTCCTCTTGAACTGTAAAGAGTACTATTTACAGGTGGTCATATTTAGGATTAGGATAGAAGACAAAGATAGTAAGATTAAGAATTGAAGCATAAAAATATTGAATACTTCCCATGTACTTGGAAGCACCCCTTTGTACTTTTTGAATGAACCATTACATATAAAAAAGAATTGAAAAAAAAGAAAAAGGAAAAGATAGTTATATTTTTGTAGGATGCGTAGTAGCTCTAAGTCCATAGATCTGGTTAAGGATGCGGAATTTGAGCTGCAAGGTGAGAGAGAGAGAGAGAGAGAGATGGCTATTGCTGTCAAGAGAAAATTAAGTGCCTCTATTGAATTCTGTCTTGCTTTTGGTCTTTCAATTTAATTATTTATTTTTTGATTGGTATATTATGAACCCAGCAGATTTTGAACCCATGAACTTACCCCCTACCCTTTCTTCTGGGAGGAGGAATTGTCATTTGAGTCCAAGGTAGTATGAGTTTTAAAAGTAGAATCCCATGAAGAACCAAGGAGCTAGCACGGAAGTGAATTAAAATGCATTGTCTATATGCTTTCTGCATCTAATAGTATATTTGCAGCAATTGTTGCATCTTTTTTGCAATATACATATTTGATTGTTTTTGATGTCATAGAGATAAGCTCACTATATGAGCTATGCACAATCCGTATACAAACAAATATAGTCTATAACCAACAAGGCATGAAGTCTCTAATACAAATAAATTATTACCAGAGTAATATAAATACCGGTAAAATGACTGGCCTAAGTTCACATTCTGTTCAGTGTTATATTTGGTTAGTGTATATCAGCTCAGTTCTTTTATCAGTGATTTTGATTAGTATAATTCCTGAGCTACAGATATATTGAAGTTGCTACTTAAAACAATAAGTACGGTTACCATGAAGTAACAAACTATGAAAGCAGCATGCAATTTTAATTTTAATTTTCTTCCCTTTCAATCTACTCTCCACTTTTTGATGTGTACGGGCTATGTGCAGTAATGCTGAAATTCCCATTTCTTGTGCAAGTAGTCAAGATAGACGTTCTCGAGCTGATGTTGCTGCTTCTTTTCAGGTTAATATATTTATATTATAATTAATTTGGTGAATAAAGCACTCTTGAGGCCTTCAATAAATTCTTTCTATATTTTTATTGCCCCCCCTGATATTGTTTCTATCCAGCGAGTTGCAGTATTGCATCTAGAGGAAAGATGTGAACGAGCAATTGAATGGGCATTGAAGATTGAGCCTTCTATTAAACATTTGGTGATTTGAACTGCATTTTTTTTTTCAAATCAATGCTGCCTCTTTCTGTTAATTTTCCCTACATGTGGAGGATCACCGATCACAACATTCATCTTGTAATCTGCGGCCTGCAGGTAGTCTCTGGAGGTGTTGCATCAAATCAGTATGTTAGGGCTCGCCTTGATCAGGTTGTGAAGAAAAACAGTTTGCAACTTGTGTGCCCTCCCCCCAGTCTTTGCACGGACAATGGTAAGTCAAATTTCTGTAGTTGCTTGCCTTGTGGATGAGGTTAACCACCTGTAGTAAAACAGGGACCTTAGGATGTTAACCTACAGTAGCTGACAACACTGGAATCTGCAAAACTAAAAGCAAATTTAGCAGGAATTAGCTACTTGTCTGTTTTCTTAATCATAGAGAAGGTATTTTATTTCTGTTTGTGATGGGTTCACAATCTTCCTAGTGGTCCTCAATCCCCTCCTTATATCAGTAAATATTCTTGCTGCCACTGTGTTGTTGAAGAGTTGAAGCAACATAAAGCTCCATTACTATTCAGATATTTGTTATATTCCAATTCAATTCTTTATCAGTGAAAAGATAGGTTCAGCATATATTACTTTCCATGCAGTACTAAACAGGTTTAAAAGTTATAGGTAAGGGAGAGCTCCTATATGTGCAAAGTTGTGGTTAATGTTGCTTGTCAGATAGTCTGGAATACTGAATACTGGTCATTCAAATTAATGCCTTATTTTCATTTGACTAGGTGTAATGGTGGCTTGGACTGGCATTGAACACTTTCGCGTGGGCAGATTTGATCCTCCACCACCTGCAGTTGAATCTGAAGATTTTGTGGTTGGCTTCAAACTCTTAAACACCAATAACTGTCTTCCATTTGACTTATTTTGCCCATCATTTATCACTGTCTACACAGCCCTTTACACGCTTCCCCCCCCAAAAAAAATGGGAATATAGTAGAAGGAATAGTGGTGGCCTGGTGGGAAAAAAGAGGGCAAAGCCTTCTTTTGGTACATGAGATTTATATTTTTGAATATGAAATGTTTAATGTTATTATCATGGTCATTATAATTACAAATAGCAAACTTCTTCACCTCGTTGCACAATTGTCCCCCTTTATGACACCATGAATGTCATAAGAAATTTGAAATGGTAAAGTCCATTGTTTTATTGTTTGTCCAACAAAATGATTCATTCTCACTGTGGCACAGGTTTTAGGCACGTGGAGTTTAGTTACTCCAATTTTAGATATGCAATTGGCTTCTAGATTAACTATGCCATGGAGAGTAAACTAAGTTATAGATGTTGATAGCTTTTTCAGTTGGAACTTGTACAAGTTGATAAATGTTAATATTTCTTTCAACAATTGATTTGTATGTTTTTGCTGTATGAATCAGTATGATTTGCGGCCAAGGTGGCCTTTGGGTGAGGAATATGCTGAAGGAAGAAGTGAAGCTCGCTCCTTGAGAAAGGCCCGGATCCATCCATCTCTTACATCTATCATTCAAGCATCACTGCAACAGCAACACTAGTGTGCATCTCCATTCTGTTTACTCCGTTTATACAGCTCAATGAGTGGAACCATGTCCTTGGATTCATGATATTTACATGGTCCTAATGGCTGCGCTTACATCGCTGAACTGAGTTTATGATGGTGAATAGAGATGTTTTGCAACTTGCAAGCATGGCATCAATTTGGAAATTGACTATCAATATCAAGCACTGTTATGATGACATTGATGAGGCAGTTGATTAAGAAAGGCAATTGCAGCATTAGAACTTGAAATTTATAGGAGAGCTTGTAAAATTTGCTTCTACATCTGTTCACTGTTGTTGTATTAAAATGTGCATATCATTTGTATAGATGGTTCCAACCACAATAATTTATACAATATGTTCCTCATGAGATTGCCTCTGATGTATAACTATGCATTTTTGCATGTGGTCCTAAAAGGTGGCTCTCTAAGGCTAAAACCATTTTTACCCCAAAGATACTAGTTCCAAGAGAGACTTTTGTAGTCTCTTAAAAGGTTCCCTTTAGACAGCCATATATGAAATATGACACTCATCTTCATAACAATTCTAGCTAATTCTCAATTAAACTTCATTTCAGTCATAATTTAGATGCAGCATGGGTGTGGATTTGGGTTTGGATGCAGGTGAGGTGCGGTGACACAGTAATTTTTGAAAAAATAGGATATGCGTGTGGTAGAATACGTTTATTAATCAATTAACAAATATATTTTTATTTTTATTTTCTACATATTGCTAAGTAGTTTTTTTTTCACATGATGGTAAACATATATTAATTTAAGATCATTAGTAGATAATAAAGTGCGAGATGGAGGGAGTCTAAAGGAGAGCTGGACTGCTAGAGCCGTGGGTTAGAGAGAGAGAGAGAGAGAGGAGACAGAGAGAATGAGAGAGACTTTGAGATGATTTAAGGATTATTTCTTTTAAAGTAGGTTGTGGTTTGTTTTGATGAAATATCTTATATTTTTTTATAAAATTATTTTGACTCATATCGGACGATCCCGGGCTTGTTTTGGCCCATTTCCAATCGAATTAAGGCATGTTTTGGCCCAAATTGAATTGAATCGGGCCAAATCATAAATGAAAAAAAAAATTTGGCAATGGATGTGCGTGCAGTTGCGTCCACACCCGCATGGTGCATCCATGCATATCCAACTCAGGTGCGCTGGCCCAATCAGCACACACATGCTTCCTAGGTCATAATATCAATATTAATATACATTTCATCATCTTCTCCCAAAGCAAAGAACTTCACTATGGATAGAAGGTAGGTTAACTTACATAAAAGACTAGAAGATCAAGACTTTGTAATGAGACTTTGCTATAACATGTCTTATTTGCACGAAATAATCAAGAAAGGGTTGTTATGTATTAGTTGGTTGGTTAGAGAATTTGTTGTAGGCACTTATAATTATATCTATATAAATACTTGTCCTAACTGTAAATTATTCTCTTGGAAGGTGACTATCTCAAATCATCGTAGATTTCATTTCAATCTGCTATCTTATGAAAACCCTAATATTATGCTCTTTAAGTTGTTTTGGGTAATCTAACTTTTTGCTCACCCCTCATTATACTAACTATAAATACCCTCCCAAACCAACCACCAGCCCCCCAAAATAATTGGATATGGTTTTTTTTTTTTTTTTAAGTATATTTTAAGGGGAGGAAGATGATTTGAATCGTGGAGATTTTTGTTAAAAATACTAAGAGATACCACTTGTCCTAAACGTCATTGACAACACGATAGAATTTGTTTGTTACAATATTCTCATAACTTTTGTAAATACCGTCAATAATTTAAAGAACTTGGTTTGTTATATATATTCCAATCATCACGCTTCTAACTAAATTTTGCATTCTATGATTATATCAACTAACTTGTAATTCCATGCATATGCATAAATAAATTTAAAAATATACAATAAGATACATAATATAATTCCTATATTATGTATTGACATATTATTGACATATTATAATTGACATATTATTGATAGTAATTTTTATATTTTGTTAACTCTTTAAAATTTTTGTAAGGATATTATTAGATATAAAATGTAAATTGTCCATATTTTTTGTTATTATTGTGAAGTACCTTTTTTTTTTACGATTCATTTATTCTAGACTCTTTAGTTTTTGTACTTAATAACTCACTTGGATGAATATTTATGATGTGATCCCACATTTTATTCTAAAATTAAGAAATAAAATTCATTGAGAATAGATAATTTAGGACACACGTCGCAAAATTGGAATTTTAATTTGAAATTCTAATTTGAGTTTCTCTAAGTTTCACCTATTATTATTATTATTATTATTATTATTATATATATATATATATATATATATATATATATATATATATAGATATTAACAAGACATATTACTCATTCCAGCTCAAAAAATAATTTTTTTTAAAAAGACATATTTTTAAAATAAAATTATAATTACAATGGGCTAGTTTAGCTCCTTTCACAACTCGTGTTACATATTAACTTTTCGTCGATCACCAAGCTTTATGTCCGTATTTTGTCAAGTTTATAGGGTTTAGGATCAGCTTTATATAATTTCTCCTATTTATCAAATTTTTTTATTAAGTAAGACTCACATTATGTTGAGCAACATTTTATCATGTAAAATTTATAGTTGAATAAAAAATTTGGTGTCAATTTTCGCCACACTTAAAAACTAATTGATATTTTGGTAGGATATCATTAGTAGTTGTCGGTCAAAGCAGTAGTGCGTACTTTTTTTTTTTTTCTTTGAGGGGGAGCAGTAGTGCGTACTTGCGTACGAGGAGAGGAGCAATCATATTTTAATGAAGAAGGGCTGGAATTACTTACATCTCCAACAACAAAATCCAACGGCTGAAAACACTACACACACACACACACTCACCAATTGCAACTGACGCTGACGCTTTGATCTCCCGCCGTTCCACTTGACAACGACAGCGACACCAACAAATCGGTACTCTCTCTCTCTCTCTCAAATATACACACACGAGGTCATATGAATTTTTTTTTTGGGGGTTTAATATAATGTTTCTTTTCATTCAATCTCATGTCTGTTGATTGCAAAATCAGCCAAACAATATAGTTCAATCTTTTATTTTTTGTCTTTTTTATTATCAGTTATCCATAGCAATAGAGGAGAGCTATCCTGTTTTCTTCTTCATAGTCTATTGATTCTTTATTTTTGTTTTTCTTTACTTTTGCCTCCAAGTTTTAGGAATCAATTTAAGGTAGAGAATCAATAAATTTAACTTGTGTCTATGCTTAGATTGATGATGGCCAATCTAAAATTTAGTCACTTTATTATTATGAACCAATGAATTTAATATGATCATTGTTTGGTTCATGTCATCTATCTATGATTAGCAAGCAAATATGATCTGGGATAGTATTTGTAATTGTTTCATTCTAATTTCTGTCTAGTTTTTTTCTTAGGATAAAGCTAATATGTGGGTTTTCCTTTTTTATATGGAGAACAGTTAGCTAAAATTAGAGCCAGCAAAGATAAACAATAACAGGTAGGAGTACTTTCAGCATAAACAGTAGTTTCTCTTAGTCCTTTACAAGATGCCCTTCAGAACAGCCCAAATCCGCCTTGTGAGTTCACATCCCGAGGTTTATGAACCATGTGATGATTCATTTGCGCTAGTTGATGCGCTTCTGGCTGATAGGAATAACCTGTTAGAGCATCATCCTATGTTGTGCATGGAAGTGGGTTGTGGCAGCGGTTATATTATTACTTCTCTAGCTCTCATTCTAGGACAGGAGGCTCTTGGGATCCACTATATAGCTACTGATACCAACCCTCATGCTGTGAGGGTGACTAGTGAGACTCTAGAAGCACATGGTGTTCACGCAGAGTTGATAAACACTGACATCGCGTTAGGACTGGAGAATCGTCTGGCAAGATTGGTTGATGTGATGGTTGTGAACCCACCGTATGTGCCGACCCCTGAAGATGAAGTAGGTCGTGAAGGAATTGCCTCATCTTGGGCAGGAGGGGAGAATGGCCGGAGCGTTATTGATAGGATATTGCCAATTGCTGACAATCTATTGTCAGACAAGGGCTGGTTGTACATGGTCACACTTACATGTAATAATCCCTCGTAGATATGCCTTCAAATGAGGGAGAGGGGTATGCTTATAGAATTGTAGTCCAGAGATCAACAGAAGAAGAGAGTCTCCATGTTATCAAGTTCTGGCGGGATCTTGATGTTCAAGAATATGGAAAGCAAATGGTGTCGCCGAATAAGACAGCTCCTGCAAGGGGGGTTATGGAGTCCCTGCTCTCACAGTTTCCTCTATTGTCATCCTGGAGAAGCAATAGCAACCACAGTAGCTAATGAATGGGAAGGTAAAAGAGAGCGCGTACTTGTGGTTGTTTGGATATACTGCTATTCTGTATCTCTATTTTATTTTTATACGATTCATTTGAGAGTTGCCCATTGTGTTTTTCACTTCCAAGTAATCTTTGATTTGAGGTCTGCTTAAAATGTTGACTAGCTTGTTTTGTCTTAACCATTGGGAATGCCTGGTCCTATGAATGACCAGTTACTTTGTACCTTGGTCTTGTTTTTAGAATACATTCTGTAAGGCTCTTGTCAATTGTTTTCTCAATCATTCATTTACCTAAATCTTTCTCTCTAAACTTCCTTCATATTGCTAAAAATTATCCTTTACTGATAGAAGTGTCTAGTCTGTTGACTACACAATTTTGCTTTGCCTTCAGTGATTAACTTTCGTCTTTTCTATAATGTTTGAAGGTTTGCTATCATTTGTTTTAGTAAGTTCCCTCACATACTTTAAAGCTTAGGTTTTACTGGATCAGTTTAGTATCTTGTTGATCTCAGACTCACTAAATTTATTGTGAAGTTACTGAACCATTATCCAGTCAAAAGGCATGTTGGCATTATATGTGGTCTACTTTGTAGGAGATCATATGCTTAAATGTTATTAATTGCATTGTTTTGTTTTTTTTATTAACCCTTTTGGTAAACCTCGATGGTGTATATTTTTATGATAAATGTCATTTCATTAATGATTAATCTAATTTACAGAAGCTTAAATGTTATTAATTGCTTTGTTTTGTTTTTATTTTCGTTATGCTTTTCTTATTAACCTTTTTGGGCAATCTTGATGGTTTATTCTTTTATGATAAATTTCATTTTAAAAATCATTTAATCTAATTTGCAGGTTTTAGGTTTTCAACATCCTATTCCAGGGCTTCCAGTCCCTCCTGTCAACAATTTGAAGAGCTTCATGAATTCATCAGTCTCAGCAGTAGGAGACTGTAGAGCTTCTTTTATCTAAAACCTTCTGGACCTCAGTTTCCAAAAAAACGATGCAACAGTTTGGTTCAAGTTCCGACTGGTTGTGAAAAATTGAAAATAAGCATATTGGGCTCATTTTTTCTGTATAATAGTTTCTCCCAAGTTCCTTAATTGAAATTTAGGTTTTGAAAACCATTAGATTTCATCATTTTGAGCTTAGTGATCTTTATGCTTTATTAATCCTTTGTTCACATAGCATACCCAGCACAGAATTTCTCTAAGATGTTATACATGTTACGGATTTCTTATCATAAAATCATTTTTAGAGAATCAAAGATGTGATGTCGATTTAATAAAAGCAAACGAGAGACTGCAGTTCACTCTACCCTCAAATTAGAATAGTGGTCACTCACTTGTAGCTAACATTTATTGTGTATCGAATTTTTTTCACATCTAGGTTTTTAAATATTCTAAAGAAACCACCGTGCATTCTTGGTGCGGTGGTCACTTCACAAGTATAAGTGTTTATGGGGTGTGAGGTGCAAGGACTGGGGTTCAAATCTTTAGGAAAACGCGCGCGCGCACACACACACACACATATATATATATATCCTGAAGAAGTAAGAAGACAAAATATGGAGCCAGCAATACAAAACGTGATGAACTGCAAATTTTTAGCTGAAATATGTTACTGTATTTTTATTTTTATTTTTGTTTGGGCCAGAGCATACTTCACCACACTGATCTGCAATACAACGATCAATGTTCCACTCCATAGCTGAAATTAGAACTGAATCCAATGCCAACTAAGCTTGAACATGGAGTTGGCCATTGTCAACATACTGATTGTGATGAGAGTGTAACTAACGAAACAAACATTGTGATGTTGATTCATGTAATCTCAGATTTCATAAATTTTAGATTACAAGAATCTAACATTACAATCTAACATAACATTATGGCGAACCTAATGCTCCCTATGAGTCTAAGTTCAATTGTAAATTTTTCTCAATGATGTACTTTCTTTGCTGTGGTGAGCAGTGCATTCAACTTGCTCAATTGCTATAGCAATGACAATCAAGGGCATTCCCATCAAAGCTTTTAAAAATTTTAGCATTTAGTATCTCAAAATGTCACTTTATCAATTTTAACAACTCATTTTACAATATACTCAACATTAAATGTTCTATTAATTTACCATTTGGTTTAAAATAATATAAACTAATTAAAATAATAAAAAACAACTACACAAACCACATTTTCCACCACAAGCATTAAAATAATAATATATTTTTTAAGATTGGAGCTACAGTGAGCTCAAAGATGAAAGCTCATTGCAACTCAGATTGTATTTTTTCTTTTTAAGTTTAGCATTTTTGTTGTAGCTTGTTTTTTGGTGTTTTTACAAACTTGATGTTAAAATTTAGCATTTATAGCATTTAGCATTTTTTATGAGAATGCTCTTACTGTATTCACCAAAAGAATTAAAATAAACTTGGTTTGGTATATTAGCAAACTCAAAATAGTAGAAATACGAGAGAATACTAAATTTGCATACGTCCAAAACCATCCTTTTGTTTTTTTCTTTTGAGACCAGTGCATGGTATAGGAAGTCAAAATAGGAATTCTATTTTGGTCCTAATTTGATTATCTACATGTGTTATATATTAATTTTTAAGGACTTTATACAAGAGCTTTCCCACTAATGTTACTGAAGATGGTTAAAAGCTTTTTGATTTCCAATTTTGTAAAATTTCTAAGAAACATAGTAGGTACTAGGTAGTGGTAAAAAATGAAAAAGGTTTTTCCAAACTATTGGTCTCCTCTTACTTTGTGAGTTTCAACTAGTTTTGTTAGTAAAGTTTCTTACTATCACAAACAAAATAGTTTAAAATTTTAAAAGAGTTTATATTATATAATAATGAAAATTACCTTATATAATAGTTGTATGGAGTGTTCCTTTCATAAAATATGATCTCACTATTACATTATATTTGAAAATTTATAAAGAGATAAAATAGAATAGAGTAAAAAATAGTATAATGTATTTATTCTAATAAATATAAATAAGAGAGTTAATATAAAAAAAAAAAAGGAAAAGTAAAAAGCAAGACTTAGATAATTCCCCTTTACATTTTATTATATTTTGAAGAAATACTTTGGAGGAAAGAAAATAAAACAGGCTCTTAAAGTTTAAATAGCAAGACTTTGATAATTTCCCTATTAAAATTCTATTATGTAAATTTTTTGTTATGAGATTAAAGTGTTTTTTTAAGGTTAAGAGGGCGTTTGGATAGCGCAAATGCGCGTCCACGTCCAACTTTTTTTTTTTTTACTCGTGTTTGTTACTGTTCATAGGTCATGAACAATGATTTTAGGCCAATGAACAGTAACGTTTGGCATGAACAATGTTTTTTACCTATTTAAAAATTATTTTACTACAGTGTTTTTAATTTTCAGTTTTTAATTTTCAATTTTCAACAATAAATTCTATCCAAACAGACTCTAAGTAGTCACTCAACTTAAATCTTAAAAGAAATTTTTTAAAAACAACAGTAATTTGATACGTGCATCAATTTTGTCCAATTTTAAATCCCCCAGCCAGACAAGACTTTCCCGCATTTCAACACACACTCTTTGAAGCGCCACAACTCAGTGAGCACGCAAATTCCTCTCTCTCTCTCTCTCTCAAACTCAAACACTGTTTGGTTTCATTGTGAGAGCTTTCAATCAAAAGAGTGAAAATGGAAGTGGGTCGGTTGCCCATATCAGCATCACAGAGAAGCAAACTGATAGCAGCAGGCTATACAACTCTCTCTTCGTTTTCTTCTCTCTCTCCCTCCCACCTTGCCAGAGGTTACATCTTTTTCTTTGCTTTTCTTTTTTTTCTTTTTTTGGGGGGGGGGGGGGGAAATGGACATTTTGTATGTGTGATATTGTTGATCTTCATACCAAAACTTCTGTACTACTTGGCTTTGAGTAATTTTTGGTCTCGTACAGTTACCGATGTATCTCGCTAAGTGTTTGATGTAATTACTCTCTCAGTTTGTTCCTGTAAAGTTTAGTTCACGGGTTCTAATTTATGATTTAATAGAACCCAGTTGCAGAACCAGATATTTATATTTCTTTTGAGATTATTGGCTACTTGTTACTACAGTTTATTGATCCAATCACATTGCATACAGTAATTTTAGTATTGTTGGATATAAGCGTGTGAATAGAAGTCTCACGGGGCAAAAAAGATAAGGAACTCAAAGAAATTTTTGGGATAGATACAATAGGATTTAAACACCATTGGGTTTCTTTTTTGAGTTAGCAGGATTTTATACTAAGTCCCTTATTCAATGACAAGATATTTTACTAGTTGAGTTAACTCAAACCCATTAGAACTTGAAGAATTAATATAACATAATTGGGCCCTAATTCATAAATTGAATCTGATGCTAATACTTATATTTTTAAATATAGAAAATGCTAACATTGCCAATTACATAGTTTGCACAATGAACTTAATATTTCATGTTTTGTGGATTTGAAGAGAAGAGGAGGGCACAGTTACTGGAATTTCAGTTTCACTATGTTGGCACAGTAGATTGTTTCCATCCTAGACGTGTTAAGGCCCTCACTATATCTTTCTCCTGGAAGAGCATTTGGCATGTTAAGGCCCCTAAGAGGGTGTCTTTCTTTTGGTGTGGGGTTGGATTCTCACAATTGATAATCTTGTTAAGAGGGGTTTTACCCTAGTCAACCGGTGTTGTGGGAATTGCTGGATCATCTTTTGCTACATTGTGAGTTTACACTTGCACTATGGAGTGTAGTGTTTCAGATGTTTAAGATTCAGTGGGTGATGCTGGAGAGGGTTGTCTCTCTTCTGATTTGTTGGCAAAACTGGTTGGGGAAACATTTCTCAAATGTTTGGAATTTGGTGCCAGGGTGTCTGATGTGGTTAGTGTGGAAGGAATGAAACAGCCACATTTTTGAGGATGTTAAGAGACCTTTTGTCTTTTGATCATTTGAAGTCCATGCTAATCAGGTCCCTATATGATTGGTCTCGGGTTAGGGGTTTTACACACTGTACTTGTGTTATTGATTTCCAGCACTCTTTGAGTTTCTCATTTTGATTTGGTTGTAATTTTTTTAGATACTTTGTGTTCATCACCATAAACATAGAGTTCTTGTTTCTTTATCAATAAATTGTTATTACTTATATATATATAAAAGATTGCTTCCACCCAAGACAATAACAAACCTTGTGTAATTTGAATTGATCATCATATTTTTCCTTTTGCTTAAAGTAAAATATAGTCTCTCAATAAATGCATTTAGGAATGACCTTGATAGTTTTCTTTGTAACTTTTGTGCTAGCCTTAAAAGCCATGTCTGCGTTTTTCTCACATGAATCAGCTTCTTCCATATCTTTAATGTGTTAGATTGACATATTCTAACATTTATTTTTTCTAATCCTTGAACAGATCTAAAAATTTCGGATAATGAAGCTGCTGAAATTATGAGGGTTGCATCACATAGTCATAGGTTGGATGGGTCAGCAGGAGGTTGTGGTACTGTTAATGGTATATATTCTCTCCATCATATGTCATTATTTAAGTCTTTCATTTAAAAAATTGAAGACTTTTCTGGAACAATCTTAGGAAGTTTTAATGAGAGACCTCAGACACTGTGATACCATTATACAGGACACTTATTTTGTTCTCCCTGAAGATGCTCTGCTAGCCCAAATCTCAATACTTGTCAAAATAGCATGCTATATAGTCGAATCTCGATACTTGCCAATAAAGCATTCTATTGTGTCAATATCAAATTGTGTACCTTCTTTGTTTACGGTCATCTCTTACAAATAATGTAATTTCTTTTTCAAAAATGCTACACACTTAAGTGCACGCACACATTATACAATTTTCAGTTCTGGTTAGGGTATTCAAGTGTTATAGGATCAGCTATCCTCTTGTGTGAATAATTTAGTTAGGTTACTTTTAGTGAGATGCCATTTCTTGGCCATTTTGTACTTTTTTATTGGAAATTACTTTGAGAATGGTTGTATTTTCTAGTTGTTCATCTCTCTACCAAGAAAAAGAAAGAGAGACTTGAAAAATAAATCTTTGTTGAAATTAAGCGGTCCTCTAATTTGGTTGAAGCAATTTTATTATTGTGTTCTACTTTTGTTTCAGTATCATCAATTTGGTTAGTAAAATAATCTATTCAGGCCTTCTTCTCTCCCCCCCTATGAAAAAAGAAAATTGAGCCAAGGCTATAAGTCTCACTGGGTTGCCATTTTCTTTCTATTTAGGAATCTGTCTACCTACAGTTATTATTATTATTATTATTATTATTATTTTTTTTGCTTTTCATTTTGTGCAGGTGCGCAAACTGCTTGGGATATGCTCCATGAGGAGGAGATGTTTCCACGCATCACTACATCTTGTGAGGATCTGGATAACATCCTTGGTGGGGGAATAAATTGCAAAGAAGTTACTGAAATTGGTTAGTTTTTCTTTTTTCCTAGTTGAGATGCGCGCAACATTGTTCCCTGTCCCCCCAAAAAAATCAATAAATTAAAATAAAAGTACATGCTATGTTGTTATAATCATCAATTTACATGTTTTCTGCACTTTGTTTATTAGCATAAATACTTGGCAAGTTTTTTTTTGGTGAGGAGATGATGTTTTTTGTTATTTGATTGTTTAGGTGGAGTTCCGGGCATTGGTAAAACACAGCTGGGGTACGGGTCATCATTATTCTTTTTTCCTTGTGGGCATTTTTTTGGCAGTTAATGTTTACTTAAACTTACAGGATTCAACTTGCTATCAATGTTCAAATTCCTGTTGATTATGGTGGCTTAGGAGGGAAGGCAATATATATAGGTAAGTTCCTCGAATTCATAACTGTTCCTCACTGACCATTTGTTGCAGGTCTCCAACTGCTTTTCATATTTTTGTTTTTGTGAAGCTTAGATACAGAAGGCAGCTTTATGGTCGAACGTGCTTTACAAATTGCTGAGGCATGCATAGAAGACATGTCAGAATGTGGTGGCCTTTTGCGGAAGGATTTTCAAGCTTGCCAACTTAAAATGCACCCCAACAATATCTTGGAAAACATATTCTATTTCCGAGTCTGCAGTTACACCGAGCAAATTGCTCTTATAAATTACTTAGACAAGTTCATCTCAGAGCATAAAGATGTGGGTACTTCTTTTTAGCTTATTAATTTTGTCCCTTGCTTTAGTGTTTGTCTGTGTGTGAAGTGGTTGCTTGCTGATGTATAAATTTATATGTTTTTGTTGTCAATTTTTTTTATTACTAAAATTTATTTCAGGTTAAGATTGTTATTGTTGATAGTGTTACTTTCCACTTCCGCCAAGATTTTGATGACATGGCCCTCAGGACTCGATTACTAAGCGGAATGGCTTTAAAGCTGATGAAACTTGCAAAAGATTTTAGTTTGGCGGTAAGAATTAATTTGGTCTCTTTGTAGGATTTAACATGGTAAACTTGTGGCAAACTTGCTATTGCCAATTCAAGTAGAGATTTGAATGCAATGGAACCAACTTGTATTTCTCACGTTCTCTTTTGTAATTAAAGTCTTTACAGGCGATATCTGACCAAATTTTCTTGTTCTAATATTTTATGTTATTTTCTGCAGGTTGTTTTGTTGAATCAGGTGACCACCAAGTATATAGATGGTTCATTTCAATTAACTCTTGCACTGGGTAAGTATTTTCTCACTTAGCTCCCACCACCTTCCTGAATTCGTAGTTTGCGTAGTCAATAGTTTACTTCCCATTGCCACTTGCCCTTTTTTAAGAGTTGTTTCATCTTGCTTGGCAGGTGATAGCTGGTCACATTCGTGCACAAATCGAGTCATTTTATACTGGAATGGCAATGAACGATATGCATACATTGACAAGTCACCCTCCCTCCGATCAGCATCTGCACCATATTCTGTGACCTCTAAAGGTATTAGGAATTCTGCTTCAAACTGTAAGAGAATCAAAATGATGTGAGATTTAAGATAGGGTGAGATACAACTTAAAGTTCCAACATCAGCACCATTGGTAAGTTGTTAAAATAGATTTTTTTTTTTGGTAACAATTGTTAAAATAGATTAAAGCTTGATCATTTAAGATAATTACAGTAACTAATATATTTTATTTGTGTCAGTTTGGTTTAGCTTAATTTTTATTTCAAAAAACAATGTACAGAAGTCTCACCTTTTTCAAACAATAGCTGTACTTTTGTTCAGCTTATTTTTAATCAAAGCAAACCAATGAATAAGAGCTATATCAATGGCGATCACTTTCAACAGCTTTGGATTTGTGTTTTTTCGAGTTGAATTGCTTTTAATTAAATTTCAAATTTGCCTTGCATAAATATAAATAAATGAACCTATATGGGTCTCAATTCAGATGGTAATTGAGTGAGTTGAAAATGAATCAAGTCTTACGTTCAAGTTCTATCAACAAATTATTCAGCCAAAAAAAAAAAGTTCTATCAACAAATTAAATAGAAAATAAAAATGTCAATTCAAAATTGCGTGGACTGCCTAGCATACAAACAAATAGCTACTGTCACTCGTATTACTGAAGGACAGGATAAAAAAAGTTAATAAAAAAACAGACAGAAAATTTAGGTGGTATTTGGTGGTTGTTTTCAAACAACTATTTTCAATTTTTAAACAACATTTTACACATTTTTATACTTTTTTATCTACATATATTTTTACAAATATTTTCAAACAACAATTTTTAGTTTTTAAACACATGTATGAAACGAGCTCTAAGATGCGAAAATTGTAAATATATAATTTTTATTTATATATATTATCAATAACTTAAAAAAATGTTAACTTTCAAAATCTAACATCAAACAGAGTCAACAAAAAGTAACTGCTTTTATTTTATATTATCATATAAGTATTTATATTTATATCTATATAATAATATAAAATAAAAGAAGTTACTTTTTGTTGACTCTGTTTAATGTTAGATTTTGAAAGGTAACATTTATAAGCAGTTACTTTATATATTGTAATCTTTTTTAAATTTATAAATAGTGTTAGATTGAATTAGTTTAAATTAATTAGAAATTGTCCTTTTGGACAAAAGAATCCAATACTAAACAAATTCTTATCAAATTAGATTGTATAGTTTCTAAATAAATTTTAAATAAATTAAGTAAATTATTTTCTACAAATTCTCTATTTTGATTTTTGATTTATTAATATTTATTGATTAAAAATATTATATATAAACATTGTTGTAGGGGTATTGGGCCCAATAGCATATGAAGGATGGCCCAACGAAGTATTTTGGGCTGGAAACCCAAAATCCGAAGACATCAAAATGGTCGTGGACTATTTACATATCCAAACACGTCCGAGGAGTAGATTTGTCCTCGGATTTCAAGGCCGAGGACATAGAAAGAGAAGTTTGGTATCCCTGGGTTATATTATAATGAGTCCTACAATTATGGGGATGCACAGTATACGTGGAGGGCGAGAGAAAGAACGGTGGAATGTCTAAAAATAAAGCTACCACCGCCCATACATTAAAAGCTGTAAATTGATACAACGTTGTATAGATGGAAGGATGGGATCTGATGAACATCGAGCTTGGAACTTGGTCCCTAATCCCGGCGGAGCTTTAGGGAAGAATGGATGGGACAAGTATCCAAAGAGGTTACAATGAAAAGTGGAAGGTGATGAAGGGAAAGGAAAGGATATAAATAGGAGGAAAGGCATACGAAGAAAGGGGGGACTTTTAGAAAAAGAGATAGAGCCAATAGTAAATGATAATCAACACTTGTATCCAAACTTGAGAAATATCATTAGAAACCAACCTCGGACACAATCAGGGACGATTTCAGTCTTACTCTTTGCAAACGATTCTTTCCTTGTTATTGGCCCAAAGCTTAGTTCTTTTTGTAATTGTCTAAACCATCCTTGAAATCTAAATTACAAGCCCATCCTCACAAATTCATTGTAAAGAAAGGTCTTTCAAGCCATTTTCTCAGTCGTAGTTTGGGAACTTGAATTGTGTCCTTACATTGGCGCCGTACGTGGGAATTTAGTCTTTAAGGAAGTTTAGGACATCATGGTAGGATCGGGGACCACGACGGTGCGGAGTCGAAGTGGGCTCTCGGCGTGAGGATCTCTCCTTGCACCATCCCGATCACGGAGAGGCCGAGAGGGAAGTGTACATACTACACATACCATCGGAAGTGCAAGTCATTCGCAAGGAGGAAGCGAGGCTCCTTATGAAAGAAATGCCGGGGCCGTACGCAGAAGGAGATTGACGGCCTAAAGAGGAGATTGCGCCCACGAGAGGCGAAGGGAGAACTCCTCGACCTCGACCCTCTTCGGAAGGATCCGAGAGGATGACAATTACGGGCAAAGATCCGAACTCCCCGGGTGAATATGCCTCTTCCGAGAAGAAGACTGCATGGGAGACGTGGCGGAGACTACCCCACGGGGGCTTAGGAAATGACGCAATGGGAAGAGCATTGCACCGAATCTCGAGGTCACCCTTCGCGCGAGATTGGAAGAAGGAAGGTTGCCTCGGCGCTTCATACGGCCTTCACTCTTTACAATGGTCGGACGGATCCTGGAGAGCACGTAAGCCGCTTGACGGAGAATGGCGGTGCATTCCGGGGAATGAAACTTTGTTATGCAAGATTTTTCCTTTTAGCCTGGGCCGTAGCCATGAGATGGTTTGACGGCTTAAGGGCGAGGCTCCATTGATTCTTTCAAAGAGCTTACTAGGGCATTTGGTTCTCGCTTTATCACGTGCGGTAGAGTTCCTCGTCCATTGGATTCTTTACTATCCATGGCCATGAGGGAAGGAAACCACTGAAAACATATTCGGACCGGTGCGGGAAATGTTCAACGAAATTGACGGAGACTTTGACGATGTAGCAATAAGGACCTTTAAGGTCGGCCTACCAACGAGCATGACTTGAGGAAATCCTTAACGAAGAAACGCGAAGCGTACGTCGATGGATCGCATCGACGAGTACAAAAGGGTTGAGGAAGATCAGGCGAGGGAAAGGGCAAGGCGAAGGTTATCCCACAAGAAAGGAGGGATTTCGAGGTCGGACCGATACAACAACAATAGGCCTACGCGGGATTTTTCCGGGCGGGTGGCCACATGCCCCCACAAGTGGTCAACACACCGTCTTCGAGGAGCCGGTGCCGGCGTTGGAGAAAATAAGGCATGAGCCTTTTTTCAAATGGCCAAATAAAATGGCGGGGGACCTTTGAGACGCAACCAAAATCTCCACGCCATTATCACCGAGAGAGAGGTCATACCACCGAAATTTGTCGCACTTTGTGGAATCATCTGGAACAATTGGTTAAAGAGGGAAAGCTGAAGCCGGTTCTGTACCAACCCAACGGGCGAGGAAACCAATCGGGAGTGGCAAACCACGACGGTCCTTCATCCGGACCTCTAGGCCTATCAACGTCATTTTGCGGCACTGGTAGGAGTTGGCTCGGCTCCTTTCAAGGGTAATGTCGGTTGCTCGAACATTGGCCGAGGAGTCACGGGATCGGCCAGAAGAGGATCAGGGCAAGTATCTGCCGATCCTAAGTTTCTCGAAGAGGACAAGATGGGGACCATCAGACCTCGTGATGATGCCTTAGTGGTAACCCTCGAATTGGGAACTATGATGTAAAGAGGGTAATGGTTGATCAAGGTAGTGGTGCGGATATCATGTACCCTGACCTATTTAGAGGCTTGAAGTTAAGAGTTGAAGATCTTATGCCATATGACTCACCCCTTGATAAGCTTCGAAGGGAGAGCTGTCGTTCCGAAGGACGGGATATACTGTGCAATCCGGGTCGGAGGTAGTAGACGTAGATTTCATCGTGGTCGATGCCTACTCTCCCTATACGGCTATTGTGGCGAGACCTTGGCTGCATGCGTTAGAGCTGTTTCCTCAACCTTGCATGTCAAAATCAAATTTCATTCGGAATCGAGGTGGTGGAGTTACTTGGGAGTCGGTACGTGGCTCGACGGTGTGTCACGAGTAGTGCTGCGTCGACGGAACCGGACTCCGTCCTCGGCTAACGGTGAAGCATAGCAATCAAAGTCTCTTCCCGCGCGAGGTAGATGAAGCAACGTGTGAAGAATTGGAGAAAATTATCATAGACAATGATCACGAAAAGTTCTTCCGGGTTGGAGTTCAATTGCCGCGGGAAGAGAAGACGAGTGATTTTATTTTTAAAGAAAAATATGGATGTATTTGCTTGGAACGCGTATGAGGCCCACGGGGTTGATCCGAACTTCATATGTCATCATTTAAGGGTCAATCAAATGTAGTGCCGAGGATGGAAGTTGAGTCTTCGGGGAGAGTAGAGTTGATTAAAAACCTCGAACTCGTCCTCGGAATACGTACGTCAACTTCTTCTTCTTCTTCTTCTTCCTTTACGGTAAGGTAGGAAGATGCGGCTTCACGAGAGGTTAAAATTGTGGAGAAAGGCTTGTGGGAATCCCAACCTAACAAATGGTGGCGGTTGGATTGGTTGGGTGACAAGGTACCTTGAGGAATGGTAGTCCCCGGTAGCAAAAAACCCTCCGGCAACGCTAATCCGAGGAAGACGAGGATCGCGGGCTTTAATCACGCACTTCGGCGCACCGAAGGCTTTTGATATTGGAGTGTAGCCGAGGATCGGATGAGCCGCACGGAGTTGACCGTCGGTGTGCACGAAGATCTCGGCTTGTAGGATCTATCCACGCCCCGAAATCCACAAGGTTAGGATGACGATCCGCATTGCGTGTGGATACTGGAGAGTTGTCCAAGTAAAAGTGGGTAAAGAGTAAGTAAAAAGACGAAAGATAAAAGTATGTAAAAGAAACTTCACACTGGAGTCCGCACTTGTCGGACGGGGGAGGCGAGTCGTGCCAATTTCACGATATGATCGGGAAGTCATTTTAGGCCCTTATTTGATTCGGGCGGACATTGAATTAGCGACTTAAGGTGTCTAGACTTTAGGTAATATTCATCTTTTTTGCTTAGGTGATGGAGGTTATAAACCCAGGTTCACGTCGTGGTGAGTGAGCCCTAGGTTCATCTTCTCATTTAAAGCGTCTAGTGGAACCTAAGATCCTAAAGACATTTGGGGCACCTGGGTGGGAGCCAACCTAAAAGCCCTAAGATAATCCCTAGTCACGGTTCCCACGGGATTTTCATTCCCCTTCGATGAACGCAATCATCGGGATTACAACTTCCCCCGTTTTTCTTTTTGTATAAAACTCTTCCTCGTTACGGTACCTAATGGATACATCAGGAATTTTGTACTTAACCTTAAAGCTACATTCTATTTTTCGTTTGAATCCACCGAGGACGCAAATCTACCCATTCTTTTGAAAAAGGCGGGGTGTGGAGAAAAAATAACTATGCCGAGGATGAAAGACACGTGAAAAAGAGAAGATGGGAAAGAAAAGAAACAAAAGAAACAAAAAGTGATAAGGAGGGGCGAGTATTCGAAGAACTTACTTTTAAAAAGGAAGAAAGCACGGTCACCTCGGACGGGGGTACTTGAACGAGAGAGAGAGTACGGGGAGATGAAAAGTGTGGCGGGTACGTTATGAGGTTTCTGGACGTAGTGTGAAGAATTTTGAAGAAAATTAGTATTTATATGTCAGAAGATGTTTTAAAGCGGGCGAATTCCGCCTCGACCCAAGAATCGCTCTCGACCGTTGGATATGTGTCATATTAATGAAACGTGGGGGACATAGAAGCGCCAACAATCAATTCGGGGCGTTTCGCATACCGAAGCATTGGGAACACGCGATGGGTGATTCGGAAGTTATCTCTGTCAACAATGTTGCCAAAAGTTCGAGGGTAACGGGGGTCTTTTAAGTCGAGATTCTATTTTTCTCCGAGGTGAAAAAATAAAGAAACTCGAGGGGCTATTGTAGGGTATTGGGCCGATAGCATATGAAGGATGCTACGGCAAGTATTTTGGTGGAAACCCAAAATCCGAAGACATCAAAATGGTCGTGGACTATTTACATATCCAAACACGTCAGGGAGTAGATTTGTCTCGGATTTCAAGGCCGAGGACATAGAAAGAGAAGTTTGGTATCCCGGTTATATTATAATGAGTCCTACAATTATGGGGATGCACGGTATACGTGGAGGGCGAGAGAAAGAACGGTGGAATGTCTAAAAATAAAGTACTACCACCGCCCATACATTAAAAGCTACGTAAATTGATACCTTGTATAGATGGAAGGATGGGACCAGACATCGAGCTTGGAACTTGGTCCACTAATCCCGGCGGGCTTTAGGGAAGAATGGATGGGACAAAGTATCCAAAAGGGGGATTGCAACCCGGAAAAGTGGAAGGTGATGAAGGGAAAGGAAAGGATATAAATAGGAGGAAAGGCATACGAAGAAAGGGGGGACTTTTCTGAGAAAAAGAGATAGAGCCAATAGTAAATGATAATCAACACTTGTATCCAAACTTGAGAAATATCATTAGAAACCATCCTCGGACACAATCCGAGGACGATTTCTCAGTCTTACTCTTTGCAAACGATTCTTTGTTACATGGCTATTGGGCCCAAAGCCCGTTCTTTTTGTAATTGTCTAAACCATCCTTGAAATCTAAATTACAAGCCCATCCTCTACAAATTCATTGTAAAGAAAGGTCTTTCAAGCCCATTTTTCTCCCAGTCGTAGTTTGGGAACTTGAATTGTGTCCTTACAATTGTTTTATTCTATACATTATGCATTTTAGCTATTAATATGATTTAAGTATAGAATGGAGGAAGATAACTAATTTTTTTTTTTTTAAGATTTATAGTGTAACTACCCAACATTCACCCTTCTAAATAATATTCAATGTAATTGTAGTTTAAGCAGCGGTGTTAGTGTTTGCCAAGATCCACAAACATGACACAAATACAATACAGGATACGGGCTTCTACGGTAATTTACTTTTGAGAATGGAATTTGGTCTTAAGCTTTTACTTATAGTATCACTCCAAAGGGTCTCACAGTAAAGCATGGTTTTTAGACTTTGGACAACTCTAATTTTAGAGGAAGTATATGTGTAAGAAACTTAGTGGATGGTGTGCACATGTCACACATGTAACATGTCAGCTGCTTGAAGATTAATTAATTATGAGCTATGGGTCACGATGGGGTTGAAGTTTGAATGACAAAAGGACCAATTTTTCGCAACCAACTTTGAAAGTTTTTTATGGTTTTGGAACAAATCTTCAACTCAAAGCAAATCTTATTGTTCTTGACTGTTCCTCCACCAAACCCCCTAACCTCTATCTTTTCAACAACCCACCACTCCTTGGCAAAAAATTTGAAAAGAAAAAGTGGAGCAATAAAATAAGCATTTGGATCTATTGCAAATACTAATGAGATCATAATTTGATATCAATCTATTTTTTAAAATTCTGCCAATCATTCATGAGACTCAACCATCACATTTCCCCTTAGCTCATAAAAGACCTCCAAAAAAAATCAACATGGTTCTTAAGGATCTTCATTCTATAATTTCTTTTATCTAATCGTTTGAAATAGTTAATTTTTATTAATTTATTTAACTTTAAAAAGGAAAAAATCTTTTAAATGTTGTTAGAAAACTAAATAAGTTGATAAACTGAATAATTAGCAAGATCAAATATGAGTCTCAACCTGTAAAATACAATTGAAGACATAATGATGCCTACCGTGAAAATAGAATTTGTCATATAATGGTTAATTCAAAATGCAACATTTCTTTCTTATACATTTATAGAATATTGTATATAACTGTTACAGATAAGATACTAATTTAAGACTTCAAAGGTTGGATTTTGTCGTTATTTGGTGGCAAAGATATTCTTTCTATCTTTTTTTTTTTAATTTTAATTTATTTTTATTTTTATGGCATATTTCTTAATCTGGGAACTGTGCTTTTATAAAATGTGGGATGAACAAGCTCGTTTTTCGGATTAAGCCAACCAAAATTGTGGAATATATAGGGTGTGACTTGTGTCCAATGAAAGTTTCTACTGAACATGTTAGATGGTAGACATATGTCCATTCTTGAATACGTGTCCGAATCTAGACATGTCCAGTAAAAATTTCCGCCGAACAGAAGCCTTACCTACCCGAATATATAAAGCCCGTCAACAAAAAGAAAAAGAAATACTAGAAAAGCAATAGTCTTAATACTTTATAATATAATAATAATTTTTTTTTTAAAAAAAGCCTTAATAAATGGGCATTTACTTGTAAAGAACAAAAGCCAGCAGCCTTTAGATGATATAAAAGGTCATTTATAGAAAAGAGGCCAGAACATCCGTTTTGACTAGACTACAAAGATGTATAATTTATTATTACAATTTCCGAAAGAAATTATGGTGATACATATCCTATGCTCTGCCTCTAACTTCTCTACAGTGTAGTGTAGATAATATCAACATGTACAAGTACAACTACCTACCAAGCACCACTACATGTATAAACGTATCCATGTTGACCCTCCTTGGGTAGCACATATATGAAAATAAAAACGTCACCACCAGTCGTTCCGGTGTAGAATTTGTAAGCATATTCTCTCACCTTCTTATCTCATATTCCTACATCTCTTAAAATCTGCGCATTCAATAAATCTACTACAACTGCCCATTTGCACAATGAATAATAATTATCTTTAATTTAAAAATAAATAAATAATTTAATCTTTTAATAAAAAATAACGTTACTAATACAATGTTTCTCCTAACAATTAAATTAACACCAATTTTATAGATTCTAATCCGCTCAACTGGTAAAAAAAAAAATTTAATTTTCATTTGGTTTAGATTTGATTTTTTCATTTATTAAATAAAAATATTGAGCTTCTCACCAACCCAAGTTTTTTCTTTGTTTGAAACACACCAACCCCAAGTTTAAACTTTCAACGTTAATCCAAAATAACACCCCATCTAAAAAAAAAAGAAATGAAAGGCAGGCATTTCCTACCCATAGTCAATGGCTGCGATTGTTTTTCCAGCTGAATCTAACGGTCAGCTCTCTCTAACTTTCATCACATCATTTTTTTGTTTCCATGACATGTTAGATGAGATAGCATAAATCAACACACACCTCGGACTCTCCATCATTAGCTCCACTCTCTCTCTCTCTCTGAAAGTCTCTTCTTCTTCTTCTTCGAGGTTGAGCCATGGCTTCCTCTACATCTCTGACCCTATCCCAAGCTCTTCTAGCCCGCGCCACCTCTCTCCACCAATCCTCCACCGACCGCGTCTCCCTCGCCACTTTCACCGGCCTCAAATCCTCCACCACCACCACCACCACCACCAGCCCGCTCCTCTCCTCCTCCCGCCGCGCCGCCAACCGCCGGTGCGCTGCCCTGCCCGGCCCGACCCGGACCCGACCCGGCGCAGTCAAGGCCGTCTCCGTCGAGACCGCGGTGGGCCAGGCCGCCGACACCGCGCTAGTGGAGAAGTCGATCAACACGATCCGGTTCCTGGCGATCGACGCCGTCGAGAAGGCGAATTCGGGTCACCCGGGTCTGCCCATGGGCTGCGCCCCGATGGGACACGTGTTGTACGACGAGGTCATGAGGTACAACCCGAAGAACCCGTATTGGTTCAACCGTGACCGCTTCGTCCTCTCTGCGGGTCACGGTTGTATGCTACAGTACGCTCTTCTTCACCTCGCTGGCTACGACAGCGTCCAGGTGTGCCCTCCTCATTGGACTGTCTTTTCGTCTGTCATTTTAGCACTCTCTCTTTAATAAATTAGTTAGTTAACTAACCTGGCTCTTTTGGCCGACAACAAAAGACTTTACCAGATACGAATATGTTTTTTAACTTTTTGAAAAAACCCAAAACTAATTTTACTTTTGGATCTCAAATTTATCAAATAGCCTATAATTAGTTAGTTGTTATTTATTTATTTTTGATGTGATAATCAGGAAGAAGATTTGAAGAGTTTCAGACAGTGGGGAAGCAAGACCCCTGGACATCCTGAGAATTTTGAGACACCTGGTGTTGAAGTTACAACTGGTTATAACTATAAACCTTTGACTTAGTTAAGGTTTTTGCTAATTAATTTTACTTTTAGATGCTTATAGTTTTTAATTATGTGCAGGTCCTCTTGGGCAGGGTATTGCCAATGCTGTTGGTTTGGCTCTTGCTGAGAAACACTTGGCTGCTCGTTACAACAAGCCCGACAATGAGATCGTTGACCATTACACGTAATGATGACTAATTCACTATCTTATTAGATCTTGTAGCCACTTAATTTTACTGTGCCTTGAAGTTGTTTGATTTAGAGGTGTTGGGTTTTTGGTTGGTGTAGATATGTTATATTGGGAGATGGTTGTCAAATGGAGGGGATTTCGAATGAAGTCTGTTCTCTTGCCGGACACTGGGGGCTTGGGAAGTTGATTGCTTTCTATGATGATAACCACATTTCTATTGATGGCGACACCGAGATTGCATTCACCGAGAGTGTTGACAAACGTTTTGAGGGTCTTGGGTGGCACGTTATTTGGGTGAAGAATGGAAACACTGGCTATGATGAAATTCGTGCTGCTATTAAGGAGGCAAAGGCTGTGACAGACAAGCCCACTTTGATCAAGGTTAGATGTTTATTGATATGTAGATGCTTATGTTAGACTTAGGAGTTTGGTATAGAACGTAAATGATTCTTGCTTGACATATGGCTATAAAGGTTATACCCAATACATAAAGCTCCCACTTCTGTGGGTTTTGGGAGAGGTGATTGTTAGACATATGGCTATGTATTGATTTATTATATTTAAAAGTTGGAATAAGTTTAATATTTCATTAATAATTTCAACCAACTACGCTTTTTAAAACTTAGTCAAAGATGGTGCAGATTTATAATAGCAGATGCTAAGAGGATATTTGTGGAAGTTTGAGATAGGATGCGTTGCCTCATGCACGCCCTTTCTTTTCCTTTAAAAGATATACTAGAAAGCCTTCTGAATTTAGCAATCTATAAGTCGCTCTAGTGATATAATGAAGTTGTTCTTCTGTTTAAGTTCCTCCCAAGAACAACCTCAAGTATTTGGGATTGGTGTACTCTGGCTTCAGGTTATGACTATGCCTTTCATTTACATTTTTGCAGGTGACTACAACCATTGGTTTTGGGTCTCCAAATAAGGCAAACTCATACAGTGTACATGGAAGTGCTCTGGGTGCCAAGGAAGTCGATGCCACTAGGAAGAACCTTGGATGGCCATTTGAGCCTTTCCACGTGCCAGAGGATGTTAAAAAGTGAGGACATGTAGAATTGGGTATCATTATTTGAGTTGCTACTAAGATTGATTTGATATTGAACAATTGTTTGGCCTTTCCCAGGCATTGGAGTCGCCATGCCCCCAAGGGTTCTGCTCTTGAAGCTGAATGGAATGCCAAGTTTGCTGAATATGAGAAGAAGTACAAGGAGGAGGCTGCAGAGCTCAAGTCTATCATTACTGGTGAACTACCTGTTGGCTGGGAGAAAGCCCTTCCTGTGAGTAGCTGTTGAGCAAATTAGTTGCGCTTGATTGACCTTTGAATGTTTACTTGCTTGCTTATGCTACATTTAAGCTATTCTATAATGAGCATGAATGTACCTCTGGAAACTACTCTAAACAACATTTGACTACACAATTAAACCTTTTTTTTCTATCTTTTTTCTTGAAGAGTCTAGCAAACCACCTGGCTGTCATGTAGACAAGCCTCTTTTTACCATTAAGTTTTAGATATGAAATATATAGATGATCTCATATGGTTTTATTTTATTGCTATTTCCAGACATACACTCCTGAGAGCCCAGCTGATGCCACCAGAAATCTGTCTCAGCAATGCCTTAATGCACTAGCAAAGGTTCTCCCTGGTTTCCTAGGTGGTAGTGCAGATCTTGCATCTTCCAACATGACATTGCTGAAAATGTTTGGTGACTTCCAAAAGGACACCCCAGAAGAGCGCAATGTTAGGTTTGGTGTTAGAGAGCATGGCATGGGAGCCATTTGCAATGGCATTGCCCTTCACAGCCCTGGTGGTCTGATTCCATACTGTGCTACTTTTTTTGTTTTCACCGACTACATGCGAGCAGCTATCAGGATTTCTGCCTTATCTGAAGCTGGAGTTATCTACGTTATGACCCATGATTCAATTGGGCTTGGAGAAGATGGCCCAACCCATCAACCAATAGAGCACATTGCAAGTTTCCGGGCAATGCCCAACATATTGATGCTCCGCCCAGCTGATGGAAATGAGACTGCTGGAGCATACAAGGTTGCAGTTCTTAACAGGAAGAGACCCTCCATCCTTGCCCTTTCTCGGCAAAAGCTGAAACAACTTCCTGGAACTTCCATTGAAGGAGTTGAAAAGGGAGGCTACATTATTTCAGACAATTCTTCTGGTAACAAGCCAGATGTTATTTTGATTGGAACTGGTTCTGAATTGGAAATTGCTGCTCAAGCTGCGGAGGAACTAAGAAAGGAAGGCAAGGCTGTTAGAGTTGTCTCTTTCATCTCTTGGGAACTCTTTGATGAGCAATCAGATGCCTACAAGGAAAGTGTTTTGCCAGCAGCTGTGTCAGCTAGGGTTAGCATTGAGGCTGGATCAACATTTGGGTGGGAGAAAATTATTGGAAGCAAAGGTAAGGCAATAGGTATTGACCGGTTTGGCGCAAGTGCTCCAGCAGGGAGAATATACAAGGAGTATGGTCTTACTGCAGAGGCTGTTATTGCAGCAGCTAAGGAACTTTCCTAGGCTTGGTTTGTTTGTTTGTCACGAAAACTTGCCATTCGGCAATTGGGTTTGGGTTGGGAATTACAATGAGGAAACCATTTCCTAGAGATCTGTTTTGCAACACGGTCTCTTCTACTACAATAAAAAGGCAAGATTAAATTTTCTTCTGTTGTTATGATTCCCCAGTGGAGCATATAGATCAAAGAGAGAGTAGGGTTTATTGAATTTTCATGAATTTGTAACAACTCTTGGACATGTCTTGAGTTTTGTAATGTTATGTGGTTGATTTTAACGAGCTTCTTCATACTCCATAAACCTCTGTCACTATCTTCATTATTAGTTGTTTTAGCTTTTGGAGCAATTGGATCATCTTTATGAACTGAAATCGTTTTTGGTTCATATGACAGTTTAAATTATCTCGAATGAACATATCAAATTTGGTTGCCCTTTATGTTTGTTTAATTTCCCACCTCCAAAAAAAAGAAAAAGAAAAGAAATCATCTTCAATTCCTTCAAACTTGATCGGATTGGACAAACAAAACACAAATGTATGGGTGGTTGAATGAGGTTGTGTCCCCACCAAAATAAAAATGTTTTTGTGTATCCAATTGTGGATGGATAATTGTTTCAAGCCATTCAAGAAAAGTAGGGTAATCCATTTTCCTTCCCACATTGGGATGGGACCCAATAATAAGTTAAGAAATGGATGAAGCTTAGCCTAGTTAATTTTGGAATATTGCCCAACTTTTGCGTTTTGAGGGTCCACTTTGTTTGCAGGGAAGGGAAGATATTGACCCATTGATAAGTTTGTGGTTGTTGAAGCTCCTGTCATCAGCCTACCTATCCATACTGTCTTCCACTACCGCCAAAAGTTCCTGCAAATGTATTAGTTACTAATAAAACTCACTCTCTACCCCTGAGATTAACGGTCACTTTTGTCGGTGAAAATGGGACCCACTTTACAAATTTGATATATATAATGAGTAGTACTACCTTCACAATATTTTTACAATATTTTCACAACAAATCATAGATGGTTAATTGTTATTTGTTCAAATTTGAACCTACCACTAAGATTACTTTTTTGTCTCAACAATAACAACCAGGAACAACCTGCCACTTAAAATTTGTTATAAAAATATTGTAAAAATGTTATGAACATATCATTCATTTCTCATAAAATATATAGACGTTTTAAAGAGGATTTGAGAATATTCAGCATGTTAAGCATATTCTCTCTCACTTTGTGTATGAGTGAATAGTTGGGAAGAGGTTATGTTTGGCTCATTTTTGGGTACTAAAATATCTTTCTTCGTGTGGGACTAAACAAATCTGTGTCATGTATATACTATGTGGACATCTCTAATGAATTTGACAAATGCTCCCAATAGCCAGTAGTGATGGATGCACAAATATAGTTGGGTCAACATGTTTGATACTAGGGAACGGGTTTTTCCTCTTAACAAATTTAGGTACCAACAAACATGGGCAATAATTTTAAATGGTTTCTTGATCTGAGATTCATGGCCATTGTACACAAATATAAAATAAGGTTCTTTGAGTTCTGTAGTATGTAAGCTGTAAGCAATGAATATCCTTGACGGGCAGGCTGTGGGTTTAGATAAATATCAGTTAGATACTTAGATCTATAGCTGACTTGACTATCTACTTAGTGGGAGCTCACAGATGTTTTGGTTGACTAATAGCAAATAAAAATGTGATCTTTAATACAAATTCCTGATAGTATGATATGAATCAATAAAATAATGATGTGGGAATAATGAAAACTTAAAAAGCTAATGTTTTAGGAGAATTTTTTATTAAAGATTCATATATAGCTCCAATAGCGAATGCAATAGCGAATGATGAATAGTTTTTGGATAAATTATATATTTAGTCCCTATTCTTTGCACCACATTTTATTCATAACTTTTTAATTGTGTTAATTTGGTCTTTAATCTTTCAGTGTCAGTGTAAATTTAGTCTCTACCGTTATATCTTGAATAAAAATTGTTGACATAGCAAATGACTAAAATAAAATTTAAGTTTATTATCATATCAACAAAAGCTAATTTTTTTTTTTGGCCATTAGACATGTCATTAATTTTTATCCAAAAGATAATGACAGGGACTAAATTGATATGATATTAAAAAATTAGGGATCAAATTGACATAATTGAAAGATTAGAAATCAAATTAAAATATGATAAATAAGATAAAAGATCAAATATGTAGTTTAGCGGTAGTTTTTTTCATTGCATTTGAGGGTCAGTGATGTGGTAGGCCAGTGGTCACCTTCTACATTGATGCTTTTATAGTTAGAGCATCCACATTGAATAGGGCATATGGCAAATGTAAGCCCAATTTGCAATTGAAGCCCAAAAACAACACTCCATCGATTATGGTAAAACCCAACAATTGCAAATTTTTTTGCAATTCAGCTGCAGTGTAATTCTAAATGTAGAATACACTGTAGCTGAATGGTATATGAAAATAGTATTATTTAATTCTTTCTCTCTCCTCTTTTTTATTAAACAATTCCTATTCTTTCTCTCTCTCTCTCTCTCTCTCTCTCTCTCTCTCCCGTTATTTCTCTGATCTGTTCCTTCTCTCTTCAGTCTTCAGACCCAAAACCCATATTTCTCTGATCTGTTCCTTCTCTCTTCAGTCTTCAGACCCAAAACCCAGAAACACCACACCACGGCGAGCCACCACACCACGGCAGATCGGCCTGGCTAACGGCGACGACGTGGCTTGGTTTCTCTCTCTCTGGTTGACGGCGGCGACATGCATCGGTGTTGGTTTGGATTGATTGGGTTGGATTTTTGGAATGGGTTTTGGAGTGGCGATTGATCACGTGGCTTGGAGTGGGTTGGTTTCAAGTTCGACGGATCACGGTGGATCGGGTGTGGTTGAGGTGTGGGTCACGGTGATTGTGGGTTGTGTCGTTTTGGTGGTGCTGGGTGGAGGTGGGTTGCTGTGTATTATTATTATTTTTTTGGTGGTGTTGATGATCGGAGAGGGTGGTGTTGATGGTCTGGGTTTTTTTTTTTTTTTGGGGGTTGTGTTGTTTTGGTTGTGGGTTTTTTGTTGGTGTTGACAGAGAGGGTGGAGGTGGTGTTGTTGTGTTCATGGTGTGGTTCTGGAATAGAAAGAAAAAATAAATAATGTGTTTTTATCGTAGATGATGGTGATTGTTTGAAATAGTATTTTATTGGGTAGAAATAATATTTTAATGAGTAGGATAGGAAAATAAAAGTTTAGATGTGGAAGTGTTTCAAAATTGTATTGTATAATTGATAAAGTAACTTTTTGAATGGTAAAATAGAGAAGAATTAGAAAAAATGAATGTGGATGCTCTTCTAATGGATTGATCAATGGGCAGACCAAACAATTTGAATTGTGGTGTCTTTTTGAATGGGCCTAGAGTTTCTATTTGCATTTAAAGTGGGCTGTGACTTTGTGAATCAAATTTTTTGCTGAGGTCCAATTAACGCTTTGCATGAACTTGCCTGTGGGTTTTCAATTTTTCAGCTTTTAGTTTGATTATTTTCCCTCTAAAAAAAGGACTATTAGTTCTTGTTTCTTTAACGCATTAGAATTTACAATTTCTAGTAATACTAGCTTCAATTAAAAGACTCGAGGAAATTAATATGAGGCCAGGTCCCTTTCCACAGGAAATATGCAATGTACTTGCTTGCACTTCTATTGAAGACACAAGTCTATCTGGTTTAATCGTACCATTAAATTAAGACAGCTTTAGAATGAGAATCTTCACCGTCAAATTGACACTTAAACACATTTAAGCTGTAACAAACTTTCATACAAACTTCCATACATTCTAATATTTACACTTTGACCTACCTATTGCTCTTACCTTTCCAGTCTTTTACTTTTACCTGTTTTTTATTTGTTCATGTAGTTATTTCCGGTTCTGGAAGCGATAGCATTATACAAAAGTAACAAATTCAGATTTTTCGAGATTATGTTATGTATAAGCTCAAATCACAACCACCAACCAGAAGGCATAAATTCTTGATCAGCAGATTATGAACTTATGATATGAAAGAGTAGGTTTGTAGCTGCTCATTAAGGTGGTGAAGAAATGCTTGCCCATGTTAATGATAGCAACGAGATACAGTCCTTCATAGAATTTTCAAATTTAACTATACATATTAAAAGAAGTGGGGGAAAAAAAATAAAAGGAAGACGTTAGTGGCAAGCCATGAAAATTGAAAGCACTCATGGTGTTTCGCCTAGCATTTAAAGGTTCAAAATTCACATACATCATGTAAAATGAGAGAATCAATTTTTTTTTTTTTTTTTAAGTTAAAAAACGTCTTCTCTGAGATGCTCATGCTTGAGTAAGTCAGTAACAAAGCCAAAGCAATGGTATCAGTGACTGTATGCTAGCATGCCATTGGCAGGCTATCCCTGCCTTGAAATTGGAACTTCATTCTAACTCAAGATTTTATGTTTTGAGAAGACCCAGCTACATGAGATCCAGGAACACAACCGCCCCTACCGCCTCCCCTCTATGCTATGTTTGGAAGTTTTGAGAGAGAGGAGAGTAGTGGAGAAAAGAGTAGAGATGAATGGTTATCCTCCACCTTGTTTGGATGTTTTTAAAATTAAGTAAAAGGGAAGGGAATAATTAGTCTTTTTATTAGTAATTTTGTTAATATAGAAAGAGCAAATTTGGTAATTCATTTGGTCAAACATTTTTATGCTCCACTCTCCCTCCAAATCTTTCCAATTTGGGGAAATTAAAAAAAAGGGTTAGAAGTAGTTCAAAGCCCTCCCCTTCCTTAAAAAAAATCAAAACAAGGTAATTTGATTACTTTCCCTCCCTCTACTCTACTCCCGCTCCTTCTCCCAACATCCAAACATAGCATTAAGTATACAACTTGTAAGGGTTGAGAAACTGAAAGCGAAACTAAAAGCTACTAGTCTACTATTCCTGAACAACTAGTTAGGTTCTATTGCTTAGCTTATTTGGATCTTAGCCACATAAAAGGGAACTAACTGACTGAATAAATGATGTCTAGCTACAGTCTTCCAGCCCATCCTGCTAGAACTGACCCACCTAAAGCCCTGGAAAAATGGAGTTTTTCTGCAAATTTTATTCCTCTATTGCATTTAAACTGAATTTGTTTAACAGCAGTGGCCTGTCAGTCATGCCAAGCAATTGACTCCTCATATCAAAGTGATTATCTGAAGGCATGTTGTTGACAAGGGTGCCTTGGCCTTGAATCTACTAATAGTGAGCTGTGGGGGCCAAGCAGGTTGCTTTATTAGCCCAGGCAATGACCTTATTTCAGTTTTCACCAACTCATCAAAATAGACTTCAAACATGCTATTCAAGACATCATCATACCCCATGGACTGCTGCCATCTGTTCAACATGTGGTCTGAGTCTCTGTTCAGACTTAAGACAGACTACAGTTTGCAAAATAGCCATGGTTGGGAGATTCAAAATGGAATGCCATGAGAGACACATGGAAAGAGTTTCTAGAAAATGAAAAATACAGGTGATTTGCATCCTCCACCTTTAGCCATCCTCAGTAACAATGAATTCAATACAATTTATTACATGGAAGACATCAAGCATCCTGTAACTTAATAATTCTCTCACTTTCTATGGATCTCATTACATCTCAACCTCTTTTTTATTCTCAGTTTTCTGATCAAGTCCTTCAGGATGGTTCCCAACACTCTTGACCACTAACAGAGATTTCTTCCCCAATTTAAATGATTATTTTCCTAGCATGTTACACAGCGCTTCCGACAGATGATCATATATCCAATCTGAATCAGCTAAGCACTTAGCTCTCAATCATAAATCCCTAACCTTCACTTGATGATACCAACAAAACAACCCCATTCGGCCAAAGTAGTAGTTCCAATCGACAGTCCGACCTATACTTGATTGTAAAAAATGATTATTATTCTACCATGTTCATGTTACACAAAGCTTCCAACAGATGATCACAAATCAAATCTGAATCAGCTAAGCACCTAGCTCTCAGTCATAAATCCCAGACCTATATTTGATGATAAAACGAAACACATTTGGGCAAATTAAGAGCAGTTCCAAACTTCCAGTTAACAATCTGATTACAAATCAAATCTGAATCAGCAAAGCACCTAGCTCTCAGTCATAAATCCCAGACCTATATTTGATGATAAAACGAAACACATTTGGGCAAATTAAGAGTAGTTCCAAACTTCCAGTTAACAATCTAAATAAAGGACTTGCTCTCATCACTGACTACCGTACAATTTAGTTCTTGCACTTTTTCCTATTTCACATATTGATGCTTTCTCAATAAACCACCCACGCCAACCTTTATTGCAGTCATTTCTCATACTGATCAGTGATCACCTCCCTCACCGAAACCCCACCCCCATCCCCAAGAAAACGGTAAGGAGGTTCTTCACATAATAATCATTCTTCAAAACTTGTATGTAAAAATGATGCTTCATTAATATATCACCCATACCAATCCCCCAAACAAACAAATGAATCTAATTTTACTTGACTTCCACAACATTTTTATTACTAGTCATGACTTACACCCCCCACCAAAAAGAAGAAGAAAGAAACCACTCCTCTACCCCCATTTTCTTACACCAACATGGAAAATAATAGCGTCAGAGTAGTTCTACTTCTATTAGCATCTTTAAATAGAAAACTCGTAAACAATGCAAAGAGTTGATATGACAATAAAAACGCCCAAAATTGCAGAATAAGATTAGACAGGTAGAGATGTGTATATATATATCGAAGTACCGCGTGATTAATTGTGCTTTAACAACATGTCAAATTCATTCAATACACTTTGAAGTCATAAGATTTTAGTAATTAGATGATGACAAAACTAGAAATGTAGTAACAATTTCTGCCTCCATCCAACTCACCAAACATTACTCTTCCTCAGAGCCTCTCTGTCACTCACTCTAATTTGTATCTAACAAAAATTTACAGAGTTAAGAGAGCACATTCAAAGGCATTAACAAAAACTAAACGAAAGCAAAGACTGAACTTTAAGTTTTTTTTTTTAAAAAAAAACCCACTTCACCTTTGTGTCATTTAGTTTTCCCTACTCCTCCTGGTTTCTTGTTGCTCAAGCTTCTGAAAATACTCCAAAAGATCAAAAACTGTCGTCTTAAATTTTCCGATTCTCGCAACCCAGTACTTGATTTTCCTCAAATAAAAGAACTTGACAACCGAACTCCTCATACAAATGTCCATCGTAGTGTCGAGTTGGAGCAAAGCATGCTGGGTATTATCAATAGCTTCCAAACACTGCCTTATAGCGTCCCCATAAGGAGGAATGTGGTACAAGGAGTCCCTGTAGAGTATCTCCATCAACCCAAATTTAGCAAAAGACAGCTCTAGGCTGTAAATACGAATCTGGGTCTTCAAAAAGTTACAAGCTTGTTCATCGCGTTCGCGTTTGAGTTCAATGAGGTGGCTAAAGACTTCAAAGTTGAGCTTGAGGTTATAGACATAGCAACTGGGTTGTTGTTGGGGTTTGTTGTGGTTGGGGAAAGAGAAGGAGTTGTAAATGATGGCGCCGCCGAAGAGGAGACCAGCTGTGCAGGCGAGGTATTTGATTTTGGGGAGCTGGGAGGAAGAGGTGGTGGTGGTGGTGGTGGAGAAAGGGTGTTGTGTGGAAGTGGTGGTGGGGTTAAGAGGGGGTTTAGGGATAATAGTGGTGGTGGAGGTAAGGGGTTTGAGGTGGTTGTGGAAGAGGGAAGGGCGGTGGAAGCGTTTGAGAGCCAGTGCTCTCTGCATTTTTCAGTTTTGGCACTGAGTTGTGTTAGTATATTTTGGGGGGAGAGGGGGTTTTAGAGTCAGAATTTGAGAAATGGAAGAGGAAGGTAATAATCATTCAAACTCTTTATATTTTTTTTTTTATCGAGCATAAATTTGAAAATCTAACTATTGTTTACATTCTTAACATATAAATGCCAAAATGTAAAATTTACCTTCTAAATTTCACCACTTTTTTATTTTAGTCCTCTAAGTTTCAATATTCCTCAGTTTAGTACTTCGTTTGTAGAGGTGTCAATGTTCGACCCAATCCGTGAACACGACACGAACCTGACACGGGTTTTTTCAGGTTAGGGTTGGACCTTAATGGGTTTGGATCATAAACGGGTCGACCCGAAAGCGGCACGATAAGAAACGTGTCATAAGCGGGTCAACCCGTGTAACCCATAATAGACACGTTTGACACGCTAGACACGCTAATTTATTTGTGTCAACCCGAAATGACTCACCTAACACAACCTGTTTAACTCGTATAACAAATAAATGTTCATTCTATTTTAGATTTTTCAAATACCTTTTATATCCAACATATATTTTAAATTTAAAAAGAAAAGTAAGTAATTAAAAAAATTTACAAGGGATATAATTGAAAATTGAAACTTTACAAACCCTAGATCTCTAAACCCTACAAACCCTAAATCTCTAAACCTTCTTATATATATCTTCTTCTTTTTTTTCCTAACAGTACTACTCTTCTCAAACTCAAAGTGTCAACTCTCAAACTGGTTATTGCTCTCTCTCTCTCTGAAGTGTATGTACTTCTTTTGGAAGGTAAAAAACTTATTTATAGATGAATGTTATATTTTTGTTGAACTATATTATTTTGAATGTGAGTTAAAGACTTGAAGTGTATGCACTACTTTTGAGATGTAAAAAAAATTATTTCTAGATGGATGTTATATTTAATATTATGTAGGTTGAAATGGGTTGTGTTACATTCGTGTCAACCCAATACGACTCGTTTATTAAGTGTGTTAAATGGGTTGGATTAGGTCAACCCGCCTTATTAACAGGTCGGGTTAGGGTTGAAGGATCATGACACGATTATTAAATGGGTCGGGTTAGGGTTGAGCCATTTAGTCAAATACCCCTACCTCGACAAGACACGCTAACCCGAATTGACACCCCTATTCGTTTGTAACGGATTACACATTGTTTACATTCTTAACATATAAATGCCAAAATGTAAAACTTACTTTCTAAATTTCACTACTTTTTATTTCAGTTCTCTAAGTTTCAATACTCCTCAATTTAGTACTTCGTTTGTCGTTCTATCTATCCATTCTTGTCATCAACCTACCCTTAATTTAATATTTAATTTATATATTATTATTTATTTCTTAATTTAAAAAACATTAATTAAGAAAAACCAGAAATTAAAATACTCGTCCCTCCCAATTTGAAGAACAAGAATAGAAACCCCACCCACCCATTGCCTAACCCACTGATAACTAAAGACTAAAGAGGGAGAAAGAGAGAAAGAGAGATCCGGGTTAAGGGGAAAAAAAGTGTGCTAAGGGGAGGGTAGTATTAATAAAAAGTAAAACAAGCTAGAATTTGGAAAGTAGAAAGTGCAAACTGCAACTGCAACTGCATCAGGGATTTGGGTCTAAAACCATGGAATTAGCCATAGCTCATAACCCATAGGCATGGCCGCTTCCAATCCCAACAAGTTGATGGCCAAAGCTGACAAACTGTATCTCTTTTTCTTGATGATTATGATTGGTGATTCTCAGTGCTAGTTTTTTCTCTATTATTTTCAAACATTTTCTAAGTGTTTTTTTTAATTAACGTTTTTTATTAAGAAATAAATAATTAAATAAATATTAAATATTAAATTAAGGGTAGGTTAACAGCAAAAATAAATAGAATGTTAACAGGACTGAATTGAGGAGGATTGAAACTTAGAGGACTGAAATGAAAAGTAGAAAAACTTAGACGGTGAGTTTTGCATTTTGACCTAATTTTTTTTTTAAATCGGATATTATTTTTTATTCAATCCATAAACTTATTTTTTATGCATAATTTTCAATAATAAAAACTTGAAATTTAAATATTTAATTAATAACATGACAATTAATCTTTGATCTTCTCCAAGTTTTGCAAGCATAGAAGATATAATAAGAACATATAATTAAACGATTAAATTTTCAAAATTCACACTTAATAAAATATATAAGAAGAATAATATTTCCCAGAAAAGTGTGAGGAGGGGGGGGGGGAGGTTGGGTTTTTTTTTTTTTTTTATTTTATCATCTTCTTCGTTGTGTTAATTGATGGCTTTGTAATTAAAATTGGGACACAGATGCCTAAGTGTTTTATTTACAAAGAAAAGATAACGAAATGCCTTACTGTGTTACTAATTATTTTTAGAAATATTTTATGAAAAAATAATAAATTTAGAGTACTTGTATTAATGCTTATATAATAGAAAAAGGTTTTACATTTTGGCCAACTAATAAGCCCAAAATTCACCTACATAACTTCATCTAAAACTGTGTAAAAATACATAGTTGCTATAGTAATCGTTTAAATTTACAATTATATTATTTATTTTGCATTTAATTTTTTATTCATTTTTTATGTATTTAGAGAATGATGGTTGTTATATGTGAAGAAAGATAAATAATTAAAAAATAAATAAAAATTAATATTTTAATTAAATATATTGTAAAATAGAATATGGCCAACAAGACCCTTTTTTAAATAAGTCATATAACTTATTTTTCTCAACAAAAAAAAAAATCACATAACTCATTAAAAAGAATATAATTAAAAGTACACAAATTATTTTACATCAAGGTTTAAAGAATTTTCCTTAAAATTGGTTTGGATGTGACGGTGTGGTGACCGCTTAGGATAGCTTTCAATTTGTGTATTGTTTTAGTTCGGTAAATTATAGGGTTAAAGTGTGGCCCAAGCCAATAACACTTCACTAGTCGAGAAATTCATCAACAAACATGACAACATCCAATTCCTCTTGATTGACGCGGTTGAGAAAGTGAATTCAAGTTACTTGGGTCTACCCATGGGTTGTCATTTTAGCACTCTTAATAGTCTCATCACTCATGCATGGAGAATTAGTTTAGTACATATGTTTCACTTTCAATTTTTTGTAACTGTTCATTAAGCTCCCATTTGGAAGAAGGGAAATGAATGAAAAGAATAATTTTAGAATATTATTTTCTTCCCTTGTTTGGGAGTTTAAGTGGGAGAAAATAAAATAGGTAGTAGAAAATACTCATTCCTCTTTATTCCCTTAAAACCTCAAATTTTCATTCCCCCGAAATTGGGAGTTTAAGTGGGAGAAAATAAAATAGGTAGTAGGAAATACTCATTCCTCTTTATTCCCTTAAAACCTCAAATTTTCATTTCCCCGAAATTGGGAGGAATGAAAGTGAATGAAATTAGATTAAATGAATTTTTTACTAAAACTCTCAAAATACTCGTATATATTCAACCATTTATTTTTAAATAGAGATCTAATAATAATATTGTCATAAAATGATTCCATTTCATTCCTTTGTGTTACTCCCAAACAAGATTACTTACATTTTATTCATTTTCATTCATTTCCATTCCTTTATTTTAAAACATTCAATTATGGATGCTTAATTTCATTCTTTTTCATTTCTTAAATACATTTCATTTCATTCCATTATTTTATGATCATTCCATTCCATTCCATTCCGTTCCATTTCATTCCCTTATGAACTCTCAAATAAAGCCTAAAGGAAGTGAAGAAATGCTTAGCCTGTTGGCCATGTTTATGGTAGCAATGAAATCTGATCCTTCATAGAATTTTCAAATTATACTATATATCTTAAAAAGGAGTACAAAAAAAGAAGAAGAAGATGCTAGTGGCTTGTAAATTGAAATTTCTTCATGGTGTTTCACCTAGAAATTAAAGGTTCAAATACGTCCTGTAAAATGAGATGCATTAACATGAAATGAAGATATAGTATTTGTTAATCATCCATGCACTTATTTTTAAGTTTGGTTTATTTACATTTTACACATTTGATCCTGCTTCATGTTTTAAAACGGTCTCTAACCTTTGAGAATTTTCAATTAATTCCTTTTAACTTTTTAAGTACGTCTAAAAAAGGTCTTTGCCATCGACTGGTGAATGAAAAATATAGTGTGGCAAACAAAAACAATAGAATAAGCACAATATTGACTTTAGCCCATCATACTTTCTTATTATTAGTGTTTCAGTTTGCTACATCGCACTTTTCCATCTATTAGCGGATGATAGAGACCTTTTTGACACAAATTTAAAGGGTTAAGGACTAAACTAAAATATTCAAAAGGTTAAGAACCATTTTAAATTATGAGGAATAAGTTGATAATCAATAAGTGTAATTAAACCTTCAACTTTTAACTCTCACTCAGGGCATGTAGTGAGCATTCCCATCCAATAATGCATATCCCCTACAAATGCAAAATAGATAATCAAGTAATGGACTCCTCACAAAGGCATGACTTCCACAAACTCACAATACTTTGCATATCAAAGTGATTATATGAAGGTATGTAGTTGACAAGGGTGCCTTGCCCTTGAATCCACTACTAGTGAGCAGCGGTGACCGAGCAAGTTGCTTTAGCAACCCAGGCAATGACCTTGTTTTCAGTTTTCACAAACTCATCACAATGGACATCCAACATGTTATTCAAGATATCAGCACATCCCATGGCTACCCAATCAAAGTGTCTACAGTGATCTGTTCAACATGTGGTCTGAGTCTTTGTTCAGAGTTCAGACAGACTACAATTTGTAAAATAGCCATGGTTGGGAGCTGCAAAACGGAATGCCATGACACACATGGAAAGAATTCCTAGAAAATGAAAAAACAAAGGTTGTTTGTATCCTCCACCTATAGCCGTCCTCAAAAAACAATAAATTCAATGAGATTTATTACATGGAAGACATCAAGCATCCGGTAACTTAATAACTCTCCCTCTTTCTATGGCTCTCTTTAAATCTCGGCATCCTTTTCATTCTCAGTTTTCTGAGCAAGTCCTGTAGGATGGTTCCCATGACTTTTGACCACTAAGGCACTAACAGAGCCTTCTTCCCCAATTTCAATGAATATTTTTCTACCATGTTAATTTTACACACAGGTTCCAACACATGACCAAATATCCAATCTGAATCAGATCAGCTCCTAGCTCTCAATCATAAACCACAGACCTAACTTAATGATACAAACAAAACAGCCCCATTTCTACAAAGTAATAGCAGTTCCAATTAAGTCCAACTTCCCAAGACTAGTTCTCACACCAACTACTGTATAAGTTAGTTCTTGCACTTGTGCCTATTTCAGCTTTATTGATAAACCTGCCATACATAGCAACTTTTATCGCAGGCATAGACATGAAATGAAGATATAGTATTTGTTAATTATCCATGCACTTATTTTTCAAGTTTGGTATATTTACACATTTGATACTCAAATCTTGATTCTATGTTTCAAAAAGGTCTCTAACCTATTGTTTCAATTTAGTCCTTAACCTGTTAAGTATGTAAAAAAGGTCCATGCCATCAACTGGTGAATGAAAAGTATGACTTGGCAAACAGAAACAATAAATTCAAGTACAAATGTTGGCGTTAGCACATCACACTTTTCTTGTTATTAATGCTTCAGTTTGCTACATCGTACTTTTGCATCTATTAGACTATTAGTTGACAGTAGTGACCTTTTTACACAATTTAAAAGATTATGGGCCAAAATAAAACATTTAAAAGGTTAAAGACCATTTTAAAATCTGGGGAATGTGTTGAGAATCAAAAGTATAATTAACCCTTCGGCTTTGAACTCTCACTCAGGGTATGTAGTGATGGCAGAAGAGGAAAAGGCAGAATGCTAAAGTACAACAGAGCAGGAAGACATGGATTCTATTTTGAGTGGTACACCCTGGTTGGATCTTATTAAACAAATTGGGCTCTACAGCTAAAAATTCCATCCTACAGGAGTTGGTTTATCTGCATGGGAGTCGTCTAGTTCAGCATTGCCACAAATTTTTCCGCATATTTTCTCTCTCTAAATCTAATGCATTTATGCAAAATTTGTTTAGCATCCAAGGCTGGTCTTCTACAAGATGCTCAAGATTGAGTAACATAGCCAAATCAAGCAATTGACACCTCACATATGCATAAGGTCCACAGGCTCAAAGATTTTGCATATTGAAGTTATTGCTACATAAAGAGTACTAGCTGAATGGATTAATCTTGTCCAACTACTGTTGTCCAAGTCCATCCAGCTGAAGCCCAGAACTAACTCGCCCATGGCCCTGGAAAACCCAAATTTTTCTGCAGATTTTTTTCCTCTACAGCATTTATGCTAAATTTTTTTAGCAGCACTGGCATGTCTTCTTCAACACGCTCGAGGTTGAGCAACACAGCCAAATCAAGCAATTGACTCCTGGCATAGGCTTAACTTCATAACCTCCACAGGCTCACACTACTTTGCATATTCTTAGACTTCTTAAAGCTACAGAGGAAAGCCCCACCACCCTGGGGCAATTATTAGGTATAAGCCAATACTTATTCCCTAGATACCGTCATTGCTTCTACAAAAAAGAAGTTCACGGCCCATGAGGGTTGAGAAACTCAAATTCATATTCCGCTATTCTTGAACAACCAGAAGTGAGGCCCTATTGCTTAGCTTAGTTACTTGGATCTTATTAAGCTATGAAATATTCCATAAGGACTCTGCAGCAGGAGAAACAAAGACATTTTGCTTTTAACTAAAAATATTAACTTGCAAGGATAAGTTTATCTGCATGGGAGTAGTCAAGTTCAGCACTGCCACGCAAAGGGAACTGACTGAATCAATGATGTCCAATGACAGTTTCCCAGTCCATCCAGCTAGAACTGACCTGCCCACAGCCCTAGAAAAACAGAGTTGTTTCTGCAGATTTTATTCCTCTACTGCATTTGTTGAGGCAGCAGTGGCCTGTCTTCTCTTCTCCAAGACGCTCTAGATTTAGCAACACAGTCAAATCAAGCAATGGACTCCTCAAAAAGGCATGACTTTTACAGCCTCACATTACTTTGCACGTTAAAGTGATTACTTGAAGGCATGCTGTTGACAAGCATGCCTTGCCCTTGAATCTATTACTAGTGAGCAGTGGGGACTGAGCAGGTTGCTTTATCAGCCCAGGTAATGACCTTGTTTTCAGTTTTCACCAACTAATCACAATAGACATCCAACATGTTATTCAAGACATCAGCACATCCCATGCCAACCCCATCAAAGTGTGTCTACAGTGATCTGTTCAACATGTGGTCTGAGTCATTGTTCAGACAGACTACAATTTGCAAAGTAGCATGGTTGGGAACTGCAGAATGGAATACCACAAGACACATGGAAGAATTTCTAGAAAATGAAAAATACAGGTGGTTTGTATCCTCCACCTGTAGCCATCCTCAATAACAATAAATTCAATACAATTTATTACATGGAAGGTATCAAGCATCCAGTAACTTAATAACTCTCTCTTTTCTATGGCTCTCATTAAATCTCAGCCTCTTTTTCATTCTCAGTTTCTGAGCAAGTCCTTTAGGATGGATCCCATGACCCTTGACCACTAGAAGAGCCTTATTCCCCAATTTCAATGAATATTTTTCTACCATATTCATGTTACACAAAGCTTCCAACAGATGATCAAATATCCAATCTGAATCAGCTAAACACCTATCTCTCAATCATAAATCCCAGACCTATACTTAATGATACAAACAAAACAGCTCCATTGACCAAAGTAAGAGTAGTTCCAATTAACATTCCAAGACTTTTTCTCATCACCAACTACTGTACAAGTTAGCTCTGATCACCTCCCTCTCCCACCCCCATCCCCAAGAAAATGGTGGGCGAGGTCTTGACATAATATTCATTCATCAAAACTTTTCTTTGATAATTCAATAGTTGAGGGTGGGTGGATTTGAACCATAGACGCCTCCATTGGACACACCAGTAGCCGCCGGTTGAGATAACAAGGCTCTTGGCCATTCTTCAAAACTTGTATGTAAAAATATTGCTTTATTAATACATCACCCATACAAACAAATGATCTAATCTTTACTTGACTTCCACAACATTTTTGTTATTCGTCTTGACTTCAGCCAAAAAAAAAACACTCCTCTGCCCCCACTTTCTTATACCAACATGGAAATAATAGCTTCAGAGTAGCTCTACTTCTACTAACATATATATAATAAAAAACTCGTAATCGATGCAAAGAGCTGATATGACAATAAGAATGCACAATTGCAGGATAAGATAGACAGACAGAGATGTGCGTGTGCGTGTATCAATTGTGCTTTAACAACATATCAAATTCATTCAATTCACTTTGAAGTCATTAGATTTTAGCAATTAGATAATGACAAAACTAGAAATGTTGTAAATATATCTTCCTCCAAACAATTCATCAAACATTACTCTTCCTCAGAGCCTCTATCTCACCCACTCTAATTTGTATCTAACCAAAATTTACAGTTAAGAGAGAACATCCAAAGGCATTAGCCAAAACTAAAAGAAAAGCAAAGATTGAACTTGAAGTCCAAGAATTCACCTTTGTGTTATTTACTACTCCAATGGTGTTGTTGCTCAAGCTCCTGAAAATAAATCAACGCATCAAAAACTACCCTCTTAGAATGCCTGAATTGCGCAACCACGACCTTGAAATCATTCAAAAAATAAAACTGGAAATCCGAATTCTTGGCACACAGGTCCATTGTAGCCTCGATTTGAAGGGACAAATCCTTGAGTCTATCAGTAACTTCCAAACACTTTCTTATAAGGTCCCCACATATACATTGAGGGTTTTGGCACAACAAGTCCTTGTCGAGTATCTCTTTGAGCCAAAACTTAGCAGAATCGAGCTCTTGGCTGTAACTACGAATCTGGGTCTTCAACAAAATCCAATCTTGTTCATCGCGAAAGTGTTTGAGCTCAAAGAAATGGTCAAAGACGTTAAACTTGAGCTTGAGGTCCCAATTATTGGGATGTTGTTGTTGTTGTAGCTGTTGTGTAATATGGGGTTTATTGTGTTTGGGGAAAGAGAAGGAGTTGTATGTGATGGCACCGCCGAAGAGGAGGAGAACTGTGTAGGCAAGGTGTTTGATTTTGGGGAGCTCAGAGGAGGAGGAGGAGGAGGAAGAGGTGGTGGTGGAGAAAGGGCGTTGTATGGAGGTGGTGGTGGTGGAGGTAGGGGGTTTGAGGTGGTAGAGAGATGGGGGGAAGCATTTGAGAGTCAGGGCTCTCTGCATTTTTCGGATTTGGTGAGTTCTGCTGTGTGCGTGTGCCTGCGGGTGGGGTGTTTAGAAAATAGAACTGGAAAATTGTTAATAGATCATAGGAAAGTTTTCAGGGAGAAAGGAAAAAAAATTGTCAGCTTCTACATTTTTTCTTAAAATAATTTATTAACAATTTTCAGTCAACGTGACCCCTTCTTTGTTTTCTTTGTCGGGGTTAGTTGCTTTCTGTCTTGTCTTTTGGGGTTTGTAATTTTTTATTAAAAAAGTCTAGCGTCACAACTTTTACCTCCAATAAGTTGTAGTAAGTGAAAAAGTGGATTTACGTGAGTCTGTATCTTTTTTTTTTTTTTTTTGGTAAACAAAAATGGGAGCGCTTATGGTTGTATTAAACCCCGAACAGGGCGCCGCGGTTTTTTGATTATTTGTTCCGCGTGTGAGGGTCACCTCATTGCTGAGAACACCCCTCACTAAGGATGTCCACCAACGAAAGGCCGTTGGCAGGACTCGAACCCAAGCCTTGCAAGCAGGGAAGCAAGAGTCTGACCAACTCAGCCAACCCCCCGTTGGCTGAGTCTGCATCTTTACAACTTTACTAAAGAAGTTATGTCCTAGAGATGAAAAAATTTCATCGTATGTTTACTAGGTAAAGATTGTCTTTCATTATGAAGACAAAACACAAATTGGTTTTTAGTAAGTTGGGTTTGAATCCTAAGTTTGTAAATAAAAAAAGAAATTCTACAATCATAATATTTTCACAACAAACTATAAGTGGTAAGTTATTATTAATTCTAATTTGAACCCACAATTAAAATTATTTTTTTATCCACCAATAATAGTCAATCACTTAAGATTTTTTTTGAAAGTGTTTGTAAAAATGTTACAACTGCATTTCTCAATTAAAACTGTGTACCGACCATTTAGCATAGCTTTAAATTTGTGTAGTATTTTATTTCGTAAATTTGTGATACTTTACTAATAGAGAAATCCATTAACACAATCTGATTCCTCTTAATCAATGCAGTTGAGAAAGCTAATTCAGTTTACCTGAGTCTGCCCATGGGTTGTGCCTCAATGGGACATGTATTGTTTGATGACATTGATGAGGTCAAGAGGTACAACCCTAAAGAACCCTTATTGGTTTAATAGAAGTGGCGGCTCCAAGAATTTTTCTCAGGGTGTTCTTTAAGAAGTATAAATTACACAATTTAATAAAATAGATTGATCTAGGGCTTTTTTCCTAGGGTCTATTGCACATTTAGGCTTGCTATGTTATAATTTTATTTTATTTTTTTTAGATTTTACTTCAAAATTTTTTTTTTGTTGGCTTCTTTTTGCTTGAAAGCCCCAATATATTGTGTCACACGGTCAATTTTTCTTTTAAATCTTTTGTTTGTAATGACACTAAGCCCTTAACTTAGTCTCAGCCAACACACCACACACACACATTGCAGGAACACTCAGAACAGAATTATCAAGGGAATTCACACACCAAAGCACACACAGTATTTACAGGATACTAACCCCAACCTTTATTACTCAATATCAAGTACAAAAGAAGACTGGAGAATACACACGAAATTCTATAAACCAAAATTACACACTCTGTTGTTAACAACCCCAACAGCCTAGGATAAATGCACAAAAATAACTATTGCGCCTGTTACTGCCAAGTAACTACCTCTTTGTTCAAGATTTGCTGCCACATGTGGTTTGACTTAGGACACCTTCAATTGATGCTGTCTTGGCCTGCTCTCCACGTTTCCAGCCCTTACATAACAAGTCTGAACATCCAGAAAGCTAGGAACTGCTTGGTAACTACTAGTAACTACCACTACACACTCTGCACATGCTAGCCATGTCTCAACACATCATGGGGCTTCTACCCATGCTCCAGCAGCCCACACCCACTTGTTCTAGCACATTTTAGAAGGCTTGGCCCCCTACCTAAGCCTTTCTCATCAGCATCATAGCCCACACAGCATGTCTATATGCAATACATCAAGTAACTATCATCAGCCCACTTACACAAGTTCATGCATTTTGCCAGCACCAACCAGCCCAATGCCTCGCACAGCATATCATCATCACAGCAACCTAGCACTGCCTTGCACTCAAGCCACTAATCCCACACACAAAGCAACCATCAGCCAAGCCACTAATGCCATGCACCATCTTATAGGGTCAGCACCACCTGCTGTTGCCTAATATCAAAATCCGTTTTTGCCCACTATGACCCTTCTCTGCCATGGCCTTGGGGCTTCATGTGAAGCAAGGCACCTCCACATGCTGCCCCTCATCACTGCTCATCGATCCAACTTGAGTAAGGAGACTAGGCAGGTCCCCTTCAAAGAGTCTTTAGGAGCATCATTAGTCAGGCATGAGGAGCCATGAGTGTGTTGAGAAGACATGAAGCCATGTGACTGGCCTAATGCTGCCCAAGCACCCTCATTCCTCATGCCATCATCAGCACTAGTAAAGCTCCTAACATATTGTTAGGTAGAACAAATTATGGAGCAAAGTTTAATTTTATTAGTGTAAAAAAAATTGAAGGTGTTCTCAAATTTTTTTTGAAGGGTAGACAAATATAAAATTTTAAATTATTATATATTAAAAAAACATTTAGGTCAGGGTGGTCCTATGACCTCCCTAGCCTTCAAGTCCTGCTGTCCCTGTTTAATAGTGACTCTTTTGTTCTCTCCACTGACCACAATTGCATGCTCCAGTTACTATAGGGATGGCCAAACCCATTGGATAATGAGTATCCAACCTGATCAGATCCAAAAATACCGGGTATTACCCGATCAATAATGGGTAAAACATAATTGGCTCAGGTTCTATCCATAACTGAATTTATTGGGTTTGGTTTGGGTATTGCCCAAATCCAATCCGAATTTATAATAACAATAAATTAAAAAAAAAAAAAAAAACTAGCAATATAGTCTAGTATGCTAATTATTAGGTCTATCAAGAAGACCGTTGAAATGGTCTTCCCAATTCATGAAATAATAGCACTTATGTAAATGTGAGTTAGATTCCTAATTAGCACAAGAATTAAAAACTAAAAAAACTATTAAGTGATGTCATATTTACATAAATAGTAGCATTTTATTGGTTAGGACTAGGAGAACCACTTCAATTGTCCTCCGATGGACCTAATAATTTTTCATTCTTCACCTCTCTAGCTACGGTAACATCCAGGTTGTGCTATCCTCATTGGACTATCTTTTATCTTTTTCTTTTCATCCTGTGTCGTTTTAGCACTTTGATGCATGAATTAGTTAGTAAACGTTTTTCACTTTTTGTACTGATTTTTTTAAAAAAAATGTTATGTGAGCTCAAAGCCTCAAATGGATAAATTCTTGACCGGCAGTTTCTCAAAAAAAAAAAAAAAGAAGATAAATTCTTGACCGGCAGATTATGAATTTGTGATATGAAAAGAGTTGCCTTGTTGCTGCTCATTAAGGAAGCGAAGAAATGCTTGGCTATGCTTATAGCCTATGGTAGCAAGCAGCAACGATATCCCTCATAGAATTTTCAAATTATACTGTACATATTATTTTTAAAAAGAAGTGGAAAACAAGATGCTAGTGGCTTGTAAATTAAAATGTTTTCTTGGTGTTTCACCTAAAATTTAAAGGTTCGAATATTTCCCGTAAAACACTATAATAAAATAATTTTTAAATGTGTAAAAAATTACTGTTCATAAGCCTAAAATCACTGTTCATGACAAATGAACTGTGAAAGACGCTCGTCCAGAAAAAAAAAAAGGGCTGAACACACTGTGTTTCAGCCCAATCCAAATGTTACCATAGTATTTCTTATTTGTTAATCATCCATGCACATTTTAAAGTTTGATTTAATTACACATTTGATCCTCAACCTGGGTTCCATGTTTCAAAATGGTCTTCAAAATGGTCTTTAACCTTTCATACGTTTCAATTTAGTCCTTGACCGGTTAAGTACGTAAAAAAAGGTCTCCGCCATCATCTTGTGAATGAAGAATATGACGTGGCAAACAGAAACAATAAAATCAAACACAAATGTTGACATTACCCCATCATACTTTTCTTATTACTAGTGTTTCAGTTTTACTACATCATACTTTTCCATCTATTAGTTGATGGTAGAAACCTTTTTGATGTTAAAGTACCACATAGCAGGAAGATATGGGTTCTATTTTTAGTGGTATACCTTGGTTGGATCTTACTAAACGAATTTGGCTCTGCAGCAGGAGAAACAAAGACATTTTGCTTCAACTAAAAATTTCATCCTACACGGGTTGGTTTATCTGCATAGGAGTCATCTAGTTCATCATTGCCACAACTTTTTGCATTTATGCAAAATTTGTTTAGCAGCCAAAGCCTGTCTTCTCTGAGATGCTCAATATTGAAGTTACTGCCCCATAAAGGGTACTAACTGACTGAATCAGTGTTGTCTAACTACTGTTGTCCAAGTCCATACAGCCAGATGCCTAGAACCAACTCACCCATGGACCTGACAACCCCAAATTTTTCTGCAGATTTTATTCCTCTATTGCAATTATGCTATATTAGTTTAGCAGCAGTAGCCTGTTTTCTTCAACATGCTCAAGTTTGAGAAACACAGCCAAATCATGCAATTGACTCCTGACATAGGCATAACTTCATAACTTCTGCAGGCTCACACCACTTTGCATAATAAAGTGATTATGTGAAGGCATGCCATTGACAAGCGTGCGTCAATGGCATGCCTTTCCACCCTTGAATCAACTAGTGAGCAGTGAGGACTGAGCAGGTTGCGTTATCAGACCAGGTACTAACCTTAAATTCACCAACTCATCAAAATAGACATCCAGCATGTTATTCAGCACAACCCATCATCTATTGGCAACCCCATCAAAGCGTGCCTGCTGCAATCTGTTCAATACTTCAATATGTAGTCTGAGTATCCATTCAGACACACTAAAATTTGCAAAATAGACATGGTGGGGAGCTTCATAGAGCTGAACAAGGGAGTGCTCAAATGGAAACATGGAAAGAAATTCTAGAAAATGGAAAATACAAGTGCTTTGTATCCTCCACCTGTACTTATCTTCAATAACAATAAATTCAATACGATTAATGACATGAATGCATCCTGTAACTTAGTAATTCTTTCTCTTTCTGTGTCCTCTCCTTAGTCTTTACATCTTAACCTCTATTTCATTCTCAGATTTCTGAGCAAGTCCTCAAGGAAGGTTCCCATGACTCTTGACTATTAACAAAGCCTACTTCCTATTACACAGCTTCCAACAGATTATCACATATCAAATCTGAATCAGCTGAGCACCAAGCTCTCAATCATAAATCCCGGACCACTACTAAAGTTTACAAACCAAAAAGCCATATTTGACCAAAGTAAGGGTAGTTCCAATTAAGAGTCTGGATAAGGGAATTATTCTCAAGGCCAACTACTACATAAGTTAGTTCTCGCCCATTTGCTTATTTCACAAATGGATGCTTTATGGATAAACTGTCCACATCAACCTTTAGTGCAGGCATTTCTTGGACTAACAACATAGAAAACAAGGCCTTCAGATTTCTACTGCAGGCATTTTTCATACTGATCACCTCCCTCCCCAAAAAAAATGGTGGGGAGGTCTTGGCATAATAATCATTCTTCAAAACATGTATGTATAAACTGATGCTTTATAAATATATCATCCACACCGATCACCCAAACAAACAAACAAACAAATCTAATCTTTACTTGACTTCCACAACCCTTTTTTTTGTTCTTCCTGACCCTTGACTTCCACCACAAAAAAAAAAAAAAAAAATCCCCCATTTTCTTGCATTGTTAACATGGAAAATAATAGTTTCAGAGTAGTTCTACTAGCACCATTTGTTTTAATAACAAACTCAAAAATGATCTAAAGAATTGATATGACAACAAAAATGCACAATTGCTGTATAAGATAAACAGGTAAATATGTATTACTTGTTTATGTATATTTAGAGAGAGAGAGAGAGAGAGAGAGAACCTAAGCTGGGAAGGTTTTCAACTTCCATGTGATCAAATGTGCGTTAACAACATATCAACAAATCAAACTTATTCAATTCACTTGAAGCCATTAGATTAAATGATGACAAAACTAGAAATGTAAGTATTTTTTTGCTCCCTCCAAGTAACCAGTATAAATAATTTCCCCTCCCTCAGTATCCTCTACGATAAATATTGAGAGACACATACAACCAATTTACCAAACATTATTCTTCCTCAGAGCCTCCCTCTCTCTTTCACACTCTAATTTGAATAATTTAACCAAAATTTACAGTTAAGACTTAAGAGTTAAGACAGCACATCCAAATGCATTAACCAAACCTAAACAAAAAAAGAAAGACTGACTTAAAGTCCAAAGAAAAACCACTTCACCTTTCTGTTATTTAGTCCCTGTAGTTATGGTCTCGTTGCTCAAGCTCCTGAAAATACTTCAACGCACCAAAAACTTTCCTCTTAGAATCCCTGACTCGCGCAACCAAATACTTGAAATCCCTCAAATATAATTTGATATCCGAATTCCTAATACAATTGTCCATTGCAGCCTCGATTTCTAAAGACAAGTCTTTGAGTTCATCAACCATTTCCAAACACTCCCTTATGTCCTCACAATGAGGCTTGTGACACAACAAGTCCTTGTCGAGTATCTCTCTGAACCCAAATCTAGCAGAATCAAGCTCTAGGCTATAATTCCGAATCTGGGTCTTCAACAAATTCCAAGCTTGGTCATCTGGTTTGAGTTCAATGAGATAGTCAACGACTTTCAGCTTGACCTTGAGGTCAGAGCAGGTAATAACACCATTGGGTTGTTGTTGTTGTGGTTGTGGTTGTGTAGTAGTGGGGACAAGGAGGGACTTGGGGTTGAACCTAATGAAGAACAGTGTGGCTGTGGCTGTGGAGGCTATGGTGGGGAGTGTGAGTTTGAGGAGGGATTTGAGGGTTTGGGAGAGTGGCTTTTGGGAAAGTGGGTCTGGTGAGGATGAAGCTCTTATGAGTGGTGACGATGATGGTGGTGGTGGTGGTGGTGGTGATGGTGATGGTGGGGTTGTGAGGAAGAGAGAAGAGATGGGTTTTGGGAGTGATGGGCGGTGGTGATTGAGTGAGAGGTGGTGGAGGCTTTGGTGACAATTGTTGAGTCTAGAAAGAGATTCCATTGATTGAGAGAGAGAGAGAGAGAAACAAAAGTAAAAACCCAAATGGGAGGAGTGAGAGGAAGACAAATTCTTCTTCAAAACCCCGAGAAATGGGAACCAGCGGTTTGGGTTTGACCAGGCAAAATGAACATAGGATTTGTACTTCTTGCGCATAAGATGGGTACTTGGGCGTGGGGTTTGAGTTGAAATAGGTTTTGGTCAGATTCTTTTATGTTTTATTTTTTTATTACTAGCATTCTACAAAGCCTCATTTATTAGGGAAAATGAATATATTGCCTATCCATTTTTATTAAAAAAGAAAATAATCACGTTCCTAATTTCCTATTAAACTTTCCCTTTCACACCAAATGAAATCAGGAGTTCTGAAATTTTTTGAGCTAAGCCACTTACACTATTGATGTGATTGAGATTATTGTCACTTATAATGTCAATTACAACATGTTTTGGTAGTGAAATACATAACTATTAAAATGTCAATTTTTTCTTACATTGGCATTATTATTACATCATGTTATAATTGAGATTATTAAAAGATTATTTTCATGTTGTTTTATAATAAGAAATAACTATCATATCAATCTTTTTTTTCTTTCTTTTTTCCACCAAATGGCCTTTAAATTTATTATAATTCTTAAAATATTTTTTTCCCTCATTAAAAATTACTACCCAAATTTACTAAGGATTTTGTCGGATATTCTTTTAAGAAATATGTTTGAAAATTATTTATTAAAAAATAATAATAATAGCTTCCTTTTTAAACAATTTTTTATATAGATAATATTAAAATTTTCTTAAAATATTTTATCAACAAATATCATAAGTAGTTGAGTACAGCGGTTAATCGAACCCATGTACTAAATATACCCTTAATTTTTTTTAATATCACAATATTTCAGCTAAATACTTGATGGGATGCCCTGAATGAGAGAGAGACCGATTAGGGATTTAGTTGATGGTTTTAAGCAGCTTGGTGCTGATGTTGACTGTTTTCTTGGCACAAAATGTCCCCCTGTATGTGTATCCGGGAACGAGGTCTTCTAGGGGATAAAGTGAGGTTGTGCATTATCTTTTTAAGTCTTCCATATAATGTTGTTTCTTGAGACATTAAGGGCTGTTTGGTAGGGTATTTTGAGCAAAAGTTTTCAGTGTTTAAACAACATTACACATATTTTTTCACACTTTTTCACCCACACGTATTTCCAAAAAATATAAATAACGTTACTAGAATAACATTACCAAACAGCGTTTTCCATTCCCTTTTTCCCCTATCTTTCTGAGATATCTGAGAAGACAACGTCATGTCCTTTTTTCTACATTGATTTCTTTCTATTTGAAAAGCCATAACCTTGAGGAGCCAGCTTTAATTTTAATGTGATGTCATTTCGAGTTCAGAAAGATTATGGAGTTGTTTGGTAGTGTAATTTGAACAACAGTTTTTAGTGTTTAAACAATATTACACGTATTTTCACACAATTTTTCACTCACATATATTTTCAAAAAATACAAACAATGTTATTAGCACAACATTACCAAACGGGCCCTAGGTCTACATAACTACTCTATGATTTCAACTAGTGATTTTATCTTTTGTATGGAGAAATGGATATAATCGGGTTTGTAACTTGGCAAGTGAGCTGGAGCATATTTGTTCTTGGAGAACTTTCTAAGTAAAGTCTTTCCTCCCTTGAAGTCAATAATTTATTTTATTTTTTTTTTTTAAGCTCTTAGCAATCTATTCTTATGTATAGAATTTTAAAAAGAGTCTTTAAGTATTTTAGGAAATTTTGAGTGTATGGATATCAATTCTCAAGTGTCAAATATTGTTGTTTGCTTAAGTTACATTCCATCAATGTAATAATTTACAAATTGCAATTGCAATGGAAAACATGCCAGCAGTAATGACATCATTTGTGGTGTCCCATATCTATGGTTTGAACCCCACCTCCCTCCTCTCCATTATCTACCTATCAAAACAATGATAGCTTGGATCGGTTCTTGATCCATGGAGGTCACAAGCATAAGTAGATTCTATAATATATAGTTCCAGCACTTTGTGAAATCAGGTTATACTATTGAGAATAGTAAAATACTTTAGGTCTCCTGAAAATGCTTATGTTGAAGGTGATGCTTCAAGTGCTAGTTACTTCTTAGCTTGTGTAGCAGTCACTGGTGGGACAGTTACTATTGAAGGTTGTGGGACAAGCAATTTGCGGGAAAAATTCAAATTAACATCAATTTCCAAACATTTTTGTTAATTTGCAACGTTTCCAAACTAATTAGGAAACTAACATCTTAAATCTCCGAAACTTGATTTTGCTCTTATAACTCGAGCATAAGAGACTCAATTTCCTTGTTCATGATGTAAATGAAGGCAACAACACAAGAATAGAGTGAAGAAGAAGAAAGAAGAAGGATTTGACCGATGTACTTGAGCAAAGTTGATCTTCCTCTCCGCTCCAATTATGCGTTGCTGGATTTCTTTGCCTTTGTGCAGGTTTTCTTTGTCTTTGTTTGCTAGGTTTCTTTGTCTTTGCTTTGGATTTCTTTTCCATTCTTTCGTTTTTCTTTGGTTTGCTTGCTGGGTTTCTCTTCTCCTCTTGCTGGGTTTCTTTGTCTTTGCTTTGGGTTTCTTTGCCTGTTTTTCTTTGGTTGTTCTAAGAAGAGGAAGGTATTCTTTGGTTGTGGAACTTCCGTGTAGATTTTTATGCAAATCGAGTCCTTGATACTTGAGTTGCTACAGTGAAATCAAATCTCACAGCCTCAAGATGTTAGTTTTCTCAATAGTTTGAAATTAATGCTAACTAACAAAATTGTTTAAAAATGAGTGTTGTTTTGAAAAAAAAAATCCAGTAGTTTGCAGGTAAATCACAGATGCCAATATTTGGGTGTGTGAGAACTGCTGAACAATTTGGGCCTATTCTGGAGAAAGCTAAGATCTACTGTTTGATGAGCATGTGTAGTATCAGGTAGTTGATCTAGTAAATCATGCTAATGATCTTTAGCTGATCTTTTTGGATGATCACCCACTCTGCAATTGAGACATGCCCCCAAGAGTGGGGAATCCTAGACGATTGGCAAAAGCCTGATTTAGCAATATCATGTGTGAACAAGTGTAATGTTCCTCTTAAAGCTGTTACTAATTCATAATATTTGCTACGTTTATTACCATAGTCTTGATTACTTTGACCAATATATATACATGCATAGACCAAATCAACTAATGTTTTACCATATTTTTCGTTTATCAAGGGAGACGTAATTTGCGGAAGTTCTTGAGAAGATGGGTGCTAGGGTTACCTGGTCAGAGACTAGTGTCATAGTCACTGGACCACCTTGATGTTGGGGTTTGTGCCCTAGAAATCCAATTTATTGGCATGTCATATATAATTAAATTGTTTAATTATATAAGACTATTTATAAATGAACTAATGAGACATTATCATAGTCCATGAGATGCATTGAATGTGATTTATGTGAAAAGTCACAGAAGATGTAAATCACAAGTTCCTTGTAAACTCAAAATGTAGTTCGTAGTCGGTGATGAAATTGAGCGTTTCATCTGCGAAGACTATAACACATCAACTAAGATGATTTGTCTTGATCATGGAAGTGGAGACTTCTAGTTGATGTGTCTTAAGAGTTAAGGCATATTGAACTAGACCACTGTGAGATTAATTATTCAATCAACAACTGTCGTCTGAATAATTAATATCACGACTTCTAATTTCATAGACTCTTAATCCTGAGAGGGTAGTGGACCCGGTCATGAAATGTTAGTTACTTTGATATATCAGGAGTGAGATCTAATATTCACGATCAAAACCTCAGTATGTTGGGTAACCACACGTAGTGTTGAGGGAACACATATTCTCAAGACGGAATACATAATCTCTTTTTGTAGAGACACGAAATATCCCCTTGAGATAAGTTAATGGGAACTGGTTATTCAGGACGCCCACTTTAGTAAGAAGTTACTAAAGCTTATATTTATTGAAATTGGATTTCAATAAATGTGAATAACTAAAAGATTAAACCGGGTACTCAAGGATAAAATAGTTGTTTACAAAGTGACAGTTTATTATGATTTTGTTCACTATGGATATTTCATGGAGGGGTCAAATGATATTATTAGAGTATTGGGATATAATTTATTAATAAGGCCTAGAGTGCAATTATATTTATATAATGATATTAAATATAATTAATGGTAACTTTGGACTTGTTAAGAGTTGACAGAAAAGCCCAAGACCCATTGGAGCTAGAGTCTTATTTGTTCCCTTTGATCCCATCTCAAGCCACAAACTAAAGCTCAATTAGGTAGGCCCAAAATGCTAACCCAATTAGATAATCAATTTTTATTTAATAGAGTTATTAAATAAAGTAACTACCAAGATAGTTAATATGTAGGTATGATGAAACAAAAGAAAACAGTTTTTCTCTACAAGGAGAAGAAGAAGAAGGATTTTTCTTTGAGAATCAACGTGCATAAAGACTGATTGAGAGACCACACATCTTGGGCATCATGTGGAATTGAGATGAAGATTAAAGGTATTCTCAAGTCTTGGTTTTGAATTTCACTGCATCAAGGTACGCTTTCTATTCTTTATTCTAGAATTCAAGATTACATGTTATCTCTCATAAATGAAGTAGGTCTGTGATTGTTGCTTCCACTGTGTGTTTTTTATGAGATGCAAAACCAGTTTTTTCCAACACTTGAGATTCTTCCAAAAGAAAACACTTGCGAGCTATTGATGTCAACATGAACAAAATGTCAGATGTTGCGATGACTCTTGCTGTAGTTGCCCTTTTTGTTGATGGACCGACTGCTATAAGAGATGGTATGTTGGCCTTTTCGTGGTGGAGAAAAAATTATGAGAGTATTTTAGCCTTTGTTAAGTGGTGGTGAAGGTAAATGCATTGAACCTTGGATTTGCTAGTCTCCCTATATATCATGACTTCACAGGAAACATTAACAATAAACTTGTGTTCAGCATTTGGGGTTTCATTTAATTTCCATTTTGGAAAATAGGTGTATAATTTAGGCCTGTTTATTGTAGAAAATGGCTATGAACATAAACTTGATGCAGGCACATTGACAATGGCAGATGGCCACCATATGGCGGGCCCTCAGATCTATTCATTAATGGGAAACTTCAAATAGATTTAAAAAAAAAACATTTAAAAAATTATATATAAAAAAAGCAAATCTAGAGAACAATGAACTCTTTGCTTGTAGTAGGTAGAAGTTGTGAACTAGTTTTATTGTGTGTTTGGCTTTTCCTTATTTGTTTCTCGTTTTTCGCTTTTTTCTTAGGTTTTTTGCAAATAATCTAACTCTTAAACTTTTGGAAATAAGTTAGCTTTTAGTTTTTTGTTACACATTTTAATGTAAAAGTTCCCAAAAACTTTTCTATTTTATTTTATAAATACTAGGCAAATAAGTTGTTCACAAATACATAATCATCTAAGTAAGTTACTGCATCATAAGAAACCATATCATGCACATTTTGGATTTATGGCTTATAACACACCCTTAGTCTCTTGGTTTTCCTATTTTCATAGTGGCAAGTTGGAGAGTGAAGGAGACAGAATAGATTGCCATTTGCACAGAACTCAGGAAGGTAAGTTCATTTGGCTTTCTTTACATTTGAAATCCCTCTGCTTTATTTTCCCATTCTTTTATTTTTCTAGCATCATTTGTAGTAAACATATGGGCTTCATATTTCAACTGGGAGCAACAATTGAAGAAGGACCAAATTATTGGGTGATCACTCCACCGAAGAATCTTAATGTAACAACTATTGACACATATGATGATCACAGAATGGCCATGGCATTCTCACTTGCTGCCTGTGGAGATATTCCTGTCATCATCAACGACCCTGGTTGCACTCGGAAATCATTCTCAGAATACTTTGAAGTCCTCCAGAGGTTTATAAAGCATTGAACAACCCTTTTACTACAACCAAAGCGGCAGGTAGCCAACCCACCCTATTTTTCTATATTGCCTTAAAACTTTTGTGATATATAACTGTAAGTTGAGCTTGTTATTTGTTAGATTGTAATTCAATTTCTACTTAATGCAGTCTCTCTTCTGTGTGTGCACGCGTACGCCAAAGCTTTACATGATTCTTCTATTCTCTTATGCATTTTTTTTTGTTCCTTATAATCAAGGCAAGGGATCAGACATGGGCCAAATATTTTAGCATCAATGCCAGAACCTATGGCTTCAAATAAGGCATCAACCTCACTAGATTCGCCCCCTACTATGAGCTGTTTCTCTTTCGAGTTTCGATGGAAACATTCTTTATGTTGGGCTGCACTGTCAAGAAAACACCATTAATTTCACTTGAAAACACAGTGCAATCTGCTTCAATTTCACTTGAAATCATATGCGTAGTGGGGATCCACTTCTTTGTTTCCAAATTGATAACAAGCATAGCCAGCTGCAATAGGGGAGAAATAATTTTTCTTTAGGGGGCAAAATAGGGAAGAACAATAAAAAAATGAATTGTTCCCATGACTCTTGACCACTAACAGAGCCTTCTTCCCCAATTTCAATAATTATTTTTCTACCATGTTCATGTTTCCCGTAGCTTCCTACAGATGATGACATATCCAATCTGAATCAGCTAAGCACCAACCTCTCAACCACAAATCCATACCTATACTTGATACAAAGAAAGCAACCCCATTTGGCCAAAGTGAGTAATTCTCATTAACAATCCAAATAAGGGACTTGTTCTCATCACCAACTACTGTACAAGCTCGTTCTTGCACTTTTCCCTATTTCACACATTGATGCTTCATTGATAAACCATCCATAACAACCTTTACTGCAAGCAATTCTTCTACCGACAACATAGAAACAATGACTTTAGATTTCTAGTGTAGGCTTTTCTCACACTGATCACCTCCCTCTCCCACCCCATCTCCAAGAAAATGGTGGGGAGGTCTTGACATAATAATCTGATGCAGGAGATGCAAGAAAATTATTATTTAATATTATTTATGTTTGCAAGTCAATTGTATTTTTATGTTTTAGGTTCTATTAGTTTATTGGGCTATTAGTATTTTAATTTGGAAGCAAGTTATTTCTGTAATAATGCAATTAGAGTTTCCTAGCTAATTAGAACTAGGGTTTAGTAATCCTTTATAAGCAACCTATTGTACTCCTTGAGAAGATAGTTGATATTTTGATAAATAACCTAGTGGTTTTCCTGCTTGGTGCTGACTCCAAACAAGGCCTAGGTTTTGGCTCCTAAGTCATATCCTTTATTTTATTGATGTTTCAATTTTGTTCTGGTTGTCCTACATCAATTTTGGTATCAGAGCAAACACTGATCTGTTGAAGCATCACTGCAGGAAAGAGCCAGAAAATATCACCCAAAAAAAAAAAAAAACCAAATTTTAAAGCCCATCAAAAACCTCAATCCAAAAACCCACGCAAGCCCATCAGCCCCCAGACCAGAGACTGAGGAGTTTAAAGGCCAACAAGAGCCGCCAATGTCAACACCGGATTCGCGCCGCTGAGAATCACCTACACTGCTCCACGATGCCGCTTCATGCTTCGCCGGTTCCATCACCGCGGTCTGACGAGCGAGCTCCGATCTACACCATCGAGCACCGCTAATCGTGACGCCGGTGAGCCCAGGCCGCCTCTCCGCCGTTTAAGACCATCAACTATTGATGTGATTGAGATTATTGTCACTAATAATGTCAATTACAACATGTTTTGGGAGTGAAATAAAATAACTATTAAAATGTCAATTTTTTCTTACATTGGCATTATTATTACATCATGTTGTAATTGAGATTATTAAAAGATTATTTTCATGTTATTTTATAATAAGAAATAACTATCATATCAAATTTTTTTCTTTCTTTTTTCCACCAAATCGCCTTTAAATTTATTATAATTCTTAAAATACTTTTTTTTCCTCATTAAAAATTACTATCCAAATTTACTAAGGATTTTGTCGGATATTCTTTTAAGAAACATATTTAAAAATTATTTATAAAAAAAAATAATAGCTTACTTTTTAAACAATTTTTTTATAAATATAGTATTAAAACTTCCTTAAAACATTTTATCAACAAATATCATAAGTAGTTAAGTACAGCGGTTAATCGAACCCATGTACTAAATATACCCTTAATTTTTTTTTAAAAATATCACAATATTTCACCTACATACTTGATGGGATGCCCAAATGAGAGAGAGACCAATTGGGGATTTAGTTGATGGTCTTAAGCAGCTTGGTACTAATGTTGACTGTTTTCTTGGCACAAAATGTCCCCCTGTATGTGTATTCGAAAACGGGGTCTTCCAAGGGATAAGGTGAGGTGTGCATTATCTTTTTGCGTAAATCTTCCATATAATGCGGTTTCTTGAGACATAGGGGTGTTTATTACTGTTGTTTAAACAACATTATATGTATTTTATACACTTTTTCACTCATATGTATTTTCACAAAACAAAAACAACAACATTATTAGAAATCTCTTACAAGTTTCTCATTCCCTTTTTTTTCCCTCTTTTTTTGAGAAATATGAGAAGACAACATCATGTCCTCTTTTCTGCATTAATGTCTTTCTGTCTGAGAAGCCATAACCTTGAGGAGCCAGCTTTAAGTTTAATGTGATGTCATTCCGAGTTCAGAAAGATTAGGTCTGTATAACTACACTAAGATTTCAACTAGTGATTTTATCTTTTGTATGGAGGAATGGATATAACCGGGTTTGTAACTTGGCAAGTAAGGTGGAGCATATTTGTTCTTGGAGAACTTTCTGAGTGAAGTCTTTCCTCCCTTGAAGTTAATGATCTATTTTTTTTAAAAAAATTTTAAGCTCTTGGTAGTCTATCCTTATTATGTATAGAATTTTAAAAAGAGTCATAAAGTATTTTAGGAAATTTTGAGTGCATGGATATCATTCTCAAGTGTCAAATATTGTTGTTTGCTTTAGTTACATTCCATCAATGTAATAATTTACAAATTGCAATTGTAGTGGAAAACATGCCAGCAGTAATGGCATCATTTGTGGTGTCCCTTATCTATGGTTCGAACCCCACCTCCCTCCTCCCCACTTTCTACCTATCAAAAAAAAAAAAAAATAGACAAAAATATTCTTTTTTTCCTAGAAACATAGTACATGTTCAATTTTTGTTCCTGAAAATTGAAAATGTCAGTCATTTCATCCTTCCATCCACTTTCGTTAAGTATTTTGCCAGTGTCTAACAGAATACTTTGTGTTAGTGTTGTGCGCAAAGATTAAGCCAACATGATCCTTTATGCTTTGTGTCTTTTTTTGTAGGTGAAGCTCTCTGGATCAACTAGTAGTGTATTCTTGACTGCTTTGATCAAGGCTGCTTCTCTGGCTCTTGGAGATGTTGAAATTGAAATCATTGACAGGTTGATTTCCGCCCCTTATGTTGAGATGACTTTGAAGCTGGTGGAACGATTTGGATCTCTGTTTAACACAATGATAGCTTGGATTGATTATTGATCCGTGGAGGTCAAAAGTACAAGTAGGTTCTTTAATATATAGTTTCAGCACTTTATGAAATCAGGTTATACTAATGAGAGTAGTAATATATTTTAGGTCTCCTGGAAATGCTTATGTTGAAGGTGATGCTTCAAGTGCTAGTTACTTAGCTTGTGCAGCAGTCACTGGTGGGACAGTTGCTGTTGAAGGTTGTGGGACAAACAGTTTGCAGGCAAATCACAGATGCCAATATTTGGGTGTGTGAGAACTACTGAACAGTTTGGACCTATTCTGGAGAAAGCTAAAATTTGCTGTTTGATGAGCATGTGTAGTATTAGGTAGTTGATCTAGTAAACCATGCTAATGATCTTTAGCTGATCTTTTTGGATGATTGCCTTCTCTGCGATTAAGACATGGCCCCAGGAATGGGGAATCCTAAACAATTGGCAAAAGCCCGATTTACAATATCACATGTGTGAACAAGTGCAATTTGCTCTTAAATCTGTTACTGATTCATAATATCTGCAACATTTATTACCACAGTCTTACTTTGACCAATATAAATACATGCATAGACCAAATCAACTAATGTTTTACCATATTTTTCGTTTATGAAACGTAAAATTTGCGGAAGTTCTTGAGAAGATGGGTGCTAGGGTTACCTGGTCAGAGACTAGTGTCATAGTCACTGGACCACCTTGAGATTCTTCCAAAATAAAACACTTGCGAGCTATTGATGTCAACATGAACAAAATGCCAGATGTTGCGGTGACTCTTGCTGTAGTTGCCCTTTTTGCTGATGGACCAACTGCTATAAGAGACGGTATGTTGGCCTTTTCGTGGTGGAGAAAAAAAATTAAAAAAGAGTATTTTTAGCCTTTGTTATCTGTGGACTTTCTTATTTTCTTTCTTTCTTATCTTTTTTTTTTTTATTATTTCTTTTCGTGTCTCTCTCCTTACTACCTCTCCATCTGCTTCTTTCTTCCTCCACACTGATCTGCACAAGCCCAGCCGCCGACCCATGCTAACCCAGGTCGCCGCGCGACCCAAGCCGCGCGCCCAAGTCACGTGACCTAGGCAGCCGCAAGCCCAGGTCGCGTGTGACCCAAGCCACGACCCAGGACGCGCACCTAGGTCGTGCGACCCAGGCAGCCGCGAGCCTAGGTCGCGCGACCCAGGCCGCCGCGCGACCCAAGCAGACATGGATCTGGGCTTGCTCGCCTTGGTTTTTTTTTTTTTTTTTGTGTGGTGAGTTTTGCTCAATCATGATCTTCCACGGGTGGATTTTGACGTGAGATAGGCAAAATGTGGGTTTTGGTGGTTGTTATGTATTTCTGGGAATAGGATTGTAAAAGACTTAGACTTAATTTTTTTTTGGCTTGTAAATAGAGTCTTAGAGACTCGATTTTTAGGTAGACTTCACGTGGAAAAAATGCCACATCATACGTGATCAGACCATGAAAATCAAGTCTTTGAGAGTCGATTTATAAGCTCAAAATCGAGTCTTTTAAACTCGTGATGTTAGTAAAAAATATAGTTTTCTAACAGTACCTACTAATTATATTATTTAAAAATTAATGTTAATTTTCTATTTTGGCTAGGTAAATGCATAGAACCTTGGATTTGCCAGTCTCCTTGTACTTCATAACTTCACAGGGAACATTAACAATAAACTTGTGGTCAGCATTTGGGGTTCCATTTCTTTTCCATTTTGGAAAATAGGTGTATAATTTAGGCCTGTCTATTGTAGAATATGGTTGTGAACATAATCCTGATGCAGGCACATTGATAGGCAGATGGCCACCATATGGCGAGCCCTCACCTTTAATTCTAACAAATTGATCTTTTCATTAATGGGAAACTTCAAATAATTTTTTTTTTAAATATTAAAAAAAAAGCAAGTGTAGAGAACAATGAACTCTTTGCTTGTAGTAGGTAGAATTTGTGAACTAGTTTTATTGTGTGTGTGTTTGGGCTTTTGTTTATTTGTTTCTTCTTTTTCACTTTTTGTCTCATGTTTTTTGCAAATAATCTAACTTTTAGACTTTTGGAAATAAGTTAGCTTTTAATTTTTTGTTACACATTTTAACCTAAAAGTTACCAAAAACTTATTTTATTTTATATTTTAAATACTATGCAAATAAGTTGTTTCCAAACACATACTCCATCTGTCCCAATTTGTTTGTTCTGTTTGAAAAGTTAAACATTTTAAGGAAACATCATTTATTATTTTGTCTGTCTTATAAAAATGTATAAGTTTACAAAACTATTCTTAAATAAATTTATCAGTTTTTTAAAAATAAAGAGTTATTCTTAATGAGGCAACTGAAAAGGTGTCCCAATTACATTGATTTTTAAAAAATATTTATTAGTTTTCTTTTCAAATAGTTTTGAAATTAAAGTATGGGTATAATAGAAACATTAGTAAACTAATAACTTTTATTTTTAGAAATAGGACAATATTTTGGGACATCCCAAAATGAAATAGAGGACAAACAAATTGGGACGGAGGAAGTAATAAGTAAGCTATTGCATCATAAGAAACCATATCATGCACATTTTGGATTTATGGCTTATAACACACCCTTAGTCTCTTGGTTTTCCTATTTTTATAGTGGCAATTTGGAGAGTGAAGGAGACAGAACAAATGATTGCCATTTGCACAGAACTCAGGAAGGTAGGTTCACTTTACATTTGAAATCCCTCTACTTTGTTTTCCCATTCTTTTATTTTTCTAGCATCATTTGCACTAAACATATGGGCTTCATATTTCAGCTGGAAGCAACAGTTGAAGAAAGGACCAGATTATTGGGTGATCACTCCACTGGAGAATCTCAATGTAACAACTATTGACACATGATGATCACAGAATGGCCATGGCATTCTCACTTGTTGCTTGTAGAGATGTTCCTGTCATCATCAACGACCCTGGTTGCACCTGGAAATCATTCCTAGAATACTTTGAAGTCCTCCAGAGGTTTATAAAGCATTGAACAACCCTTTTACTACAACCAAAGCGGCAAGTAGCCAGCCCACCCTATCTTTCTATATTGCCTTACAACTTTTGTGATATATAATTGTAAGTTGAGCTTGTTATTTGTAAGATTGTAATTCAATTTCTACTTAATGCAATCTCTCTTTTGTATTTCTACTTAATGCAATCTCTCTTCTGTGTGTGCGTGCGTACAAGCCAAAGCTTTGCATGATTCTTCTTATTCTCTCATGCATTTTTCTTTTGTTCCTTATAATCAAGGCAAGGGATCAAACAATGGCCATATATTTTAGCATCAATGCCAGAGGCTATGGCTTACTCAAAATAAGGGATCAGCCTCACTAATTTTGCCCCCTACTATGAGCTATTTCTCTTTCAATGGCAACATTCTTGATGTTGGGCTGCACTGTCAAGAAAACACCATTAATTTCACTTGAAAACACAGTGCAACCTGCTTCAATTTCACTTGACAACTAACAGAGCCTTCTTCCCCAATTTCTATAATTATTTTTCTACCATGTTCATGTTTCATGTACCTTCCTATAGATGATGACATATCCAATCTGAATCAGCTAAGCACCAACCTCTCGACCACAAATCCATACCTATACTTGATACAAACAAAGCAACCCCATTTAGCCAAAGTGAGTAATTCTCATTAACAATCCGAATAAGGGACTTGTTCTCATCACCAACTACTGTACAAGTTAGTTCTTGCACTTTTCCCTATTTCACAAATTGATGCTTTATTGATAAATCATCCATAACAGCCTTTACTTCAGGGCATTTCTTCTACCGAAAACATAGAAACAATGTCTTCAGATTTCTAGTGCAGGCTTTTCTCACACTGATCACCTCCCTCTCCCACCCCGTCTCCAAGAAAATGTTGGGGAGGTCTTGACATAATATTCATTCTTCAAAACTTATCTTTGAAAATTCAATAGTTGGGGATGGGTGAATTTGAATCATGGATGTTTTCAATGGAAACACTAGTAGGTGCTAGTTGAGCTAACAAGGCTCTTGTCACTCTTCAAAACTTATATGTAAAAAATTATGCTTTATTAACATATCATCCATGCTAATCTCCAAAAAACAAACAAATGATCTAATCTTTACTTGACTTCCACAACATTTTTGTTATTCGTCTTAACTTCCACAACATTTTCATAGACACCAAAAAGGAATTAATAGCTTTAGAGTAGCTCAACTTCAGGTTGAGCCTCTTGTAATCTCATTAAGCAAAATCATAAAAAAGTTCTACTCTCTTAGTTCTCAATTCTCTCTCAATTATCCTTCTCTTTTCTTGGAGGCCTAGCTCCTTCAAATTAGCTAATCCCAAAACTAACTCACCACCTAAAAGAGGTTCATAGCCTAGGCTTGTTCTATAGAACGGGCACCCAATATCATTTTCCCTAGTTTTGGCCATTGCTCAAAATTTTGACATCCTTGGAAATACTAACATCCACGCTCTCGATCTTCACCCCCCCCCCCCCTTCTTTGAGCTTGCCTCCAAAACCGTCAACTGCGTCTATGACATTTTTCGCATATGAGTCCCACAACTTAATCATAACACGGACTTACTGTTGGATCCCCTTAACTATGAGTCTACTCTAATCGCCCCTTAAACTTTAAAACCAAGCAATGTCCCATCTTATGTATTGGAAATTTGCAAATTACTTCATGTGTTACAATGAATTTAGTGGAATTTTGTAATGATAGGATGATATGCCTATTTCCAAAAGTTTAGGGGGACATTGGTTGGTCTTAAAGTTTTAAGGAAAGAATTGAAGTGAAGCCAATAATTAAAGGGGGGCTACAATCAACCCATAAAAAAAAAAAAAATCAATGTTCTGTTCCACCCATTAAAATATGAATAATGGATTGAGAGTTGGTGCAATAGCCTATATTGCACTATACAATTATACATTTTAAAGGTTGAAGAAAAAAATTCACTTTTAATGCCAGTAACTAGTTTAAATTTATTTTTTAATCTTTTAACCGTTTACCTTTAAAGTTTTCCCTTTCACATCAAAGTGATAATTGAACAGTACAATAACATAAAATCCAAATAATTTTTTAGGACATATAGAGGGGAGTTGTTTTATTAGTACTTGGCATGTGCTTTGAGTTAAACTGGGTTTTGGTCAAATTCTTTCCTTTAAAAAAAGTTAATAATAAAATTTTATATTCAGCCATTAGTCAGTATAAGTGCCCAAAAAAATTTAATTGGAGAATTTAAGGTACAATACCTAAAGAATTATGCCTAATTTTCATCAATTTTTACATTGAGTAATGTTATGACATAAACCTCTTTCATAACTTATCTTACAATTTGGTGAAATATCAAGTTATGAGTAGCATAACATTACATTTTTATGATCTCATGTCATTTTTATTATGGCTAGTTATAACATGTTACTTGAACAATTGAGGGGATAGTAAAAGCTTTAATGTCATTAACAGTATTTTTTATTAGCATTTTTTTGCACTCATCTAAAAAAAATTAATCTATAATCATTCCTATTATATTTGACATTTCCCTCAAATTAAAACCAGGACTATTTAAATAAATTAAAAAATCTATTCAATCATAAGTCTTGATCATGTTTCCTGTCCCTGTGGTGGGACAAGCAAAGATGGTCTCTAAATGTTATGAATTCCAACCAAACAGTGAGAGCAAATAATGGAAAATGGTAGGTGGTAGGCTGAGATGCTTTGTAATATACTAATATCCAATTTCTTGTATATGGTTATAGCTCAATGGGGGAAAGAAGAATTATTCATGTAAAGTGTCCAACGATGACACAAGTATCGTCCTCTTATTACCGCGTGTCCAACGATGATTCAATATTGAATTTCCATTTTTTTGGATGAGAATATTGAATTTTCTTTACACATAACACATAATGATTTTCGTGAATTTATTTTATAAAATCGGGAAATTCGACATGTAATTAGTTCGAAATAGGCATGATTGGTAAGATTTTGATAGTTTCTTGCAAGTGATTGTAAAAGTATATTAAACATTTTTCAAGATTTCATAAATTAAATTAACACAACTGATATTTTAGAGACAAAATTAGACTCTACCACATAAGTTTTGGACAAAATTAAGGCATTATACTTTAAAAGATCAAGTTTTTGTCTAATTACCGAGCAAATTGTGTCGGCACAAATTTTTTTTAAAAGCTTCCAAATTCCTAGTAATTCAATGAATTTGTATGTAAAATATAGGGTTGTCAAAATTTCTCATGAGTAAGAAGTGGAATGATCTAAAACATCACACATGACCATCAAGGTTATCAAGGTTTTAAGTTGGCACGAATTACTTACCCAAAAAAAAGATTTAAATGAACCTTTAAAGCATCCAAATGGTGCAAAATAAGCTACTCTTTGAATCATCAAATGGAACATCAGTGGGTCTACGTTTGGTATACATATACAATAGTTTTCAACAGCTTCTTTGCACAATGTTTATTAAAAAGATTTTTTTTGGGTACTTTTTATGTTAAATATATAATATAAATCTAAAAGTTAGTTTATTTAAAAAATATATATTTATTAGTTTTTTTAAAAATACTATAAAAAAAAAAATGTAGGAGGAAGTGACTAGAATAGCAAAACGCTCTCATTGTGAAATTCAAACCTAGGACATTCGACCCTAACCATTTTAGTTAAGTCCAATAATCAGTAGCACAGCACCCTCTTGGTGGTACATCCTGATCTCATATTCAAGGCCTTTTCAAACTGACATACCAAATTACCAATTGTTCATTGGTTTAATTTTGATTTTTGAGATTTGAGATTTCGTTGGTGTTAGTTATTTAATTGATTTATTAATTTCTTATTTTCTAAAATTTCTTATAAGTTGCAAGTTGGGTCCCATTAGGGGGGGTTGGTGAGAGAGAGTGACACTGCAAATTGGAGCCACCCCTACCAACCTCAACCTGTACATTTTTCCAACAACCCCCACTTAAAATACCTTCTCAATCTGCTTAGCCAAAAAAGAAAAAAACGCATTACATTATACAACAACTACATTTGTACAGCATTTCAAGCGCAACGTACAACCACTCATAGCACAAAACAAAACAAAATACATTCTCAAATTTTCTGGTAGCAGCAGAGCTTTTGGGTTTGGTGAACTCTCCCCTCACATAGTCAGTCCAATTCAACAAACACCCATTGCACCAAAACCAAAACCCATTTGAGAAAGTTGAGAATTTAAGAGAGAGAAAGATTTAGTTTGAGAGAGAGAGAGAGAGAGAGAGAGAGAAATGGCTCAAGTGAGCAAAATCTGTAGTGGTGCTCAAAACACCCAAATCTTTCACAGCAATCCCAAAACCCAAAAACCCAAATCTCTGAGTTCGCTCTCTTTTGGGTCACAGTTTTTGGGATCATCAAAGTCTTTGACTTTGAAGCACAAGCATGTGTGCGTATTGGGTAGTGATAAAGTTGGTACATTTAGGGTTTGTGCTTCAGTTGCCACAGCTGAGAAGCCATCAACGGTACCGGAGATCGTGTTGCAACCCATCAAAGATATCTCCGGTACTATCACGTTGCCGGGGTCCAAGTCACTGTCTAATCGGATTCTGCTTCTGGCTGCTCTATCTGAGGTATATTCAATGTTTGGTTGTTGAGAAAGTGTAGGAAAATGCAGGAAATTATAATCTATTTTTTCTGCTTTCTCGTAGGGTAAATTGCATGACTGGTCCCTCAAATATGGGGTCAACTCAATTTTGTAACAATTTAGTACCTTTGTTTATTTTCTGCCCGTTTCTTACTTGCATTCTTAGTCCCTAAAGTATGGGGTTGGTTTGATTTTGGTCTCAGCATTCTGGTAGTCACTTAACGTAAAAATAGATGGAGGGACTAAATTGTTACATTTTGAAAATTTGAAGTACTAGAATCAAACATTTTTAATTTGAGGGACCTAAGGCGAATGCAGTTTAATGGGCAGGAAGATAATTAAGCACTATTACAGAGAAGCAAGCAAATGTGCTGATGCACTTGCAAGAAGGGGTGTAAGACAGTCCCAAGATTTTGTTGTTTTTGATTCCCCCCTTTGATGTAGCCCTACTGTTAATATTTAGACCTTTTGGGAATGTAATATGACACACACCGCGTGTCTTGTAATCAAACTCTTTAGTTTTTAGTGCTAGCCTTTGTTACCAAAAAATTAAGAAGAATTTGATTTTTTGGTACTTGGGTTATACACTTTTATGGAGTTGTTGAGAGGGGGAATAGCATATGTTGTTTGCTTAGTATCTGGGCTGTGCTTGAAATTAAATAATTCTCTGTTTGGATATGGAAAGGAGTGAGGGAAAGATGAGAGAGTTCTGGAGGGTTTTTTTATTTTTTTTAATTCTTAATATTTAGGCTGAGCTTAGTTTATGAGAAATGGGGAAAGAGAGTATTTAGCTTAATTTTTGGAATTGAGGATTCCAGAGGAGTGCAGGTCATTTTAGCTTTGCTAACCAAATTATTGTAGTTGTAGCCTGTGATGTGTGTTCATTATTAAAATTAAATTGAGTATCTGTTTGCTTGCTGAGAAGAGTCATTAAAAAGAAAGAAATATAGGAGATTGGCTTTGATGAGTTTGATATAGATGTGCATTGGTGTGTCTCTCTTTCTGAGTTATGATTTCTACTTTAAATTAAAAAAAAACTCTGATTCAAGTTTTTAATGTAGTTATTTTCCATCTACAATGGTGAGTTCACCTTGTCGTTCTAGAACTAAAGAAATTTGATGTGCTTAGTTTTAAGTTTATGGCATATCCTTTGGACAAATGACATATGCTTCCCGTGTGAACAATAGATGGTGGGTAAGCTCGTGGTTTCAGTTTCATATGGATATGTGAATTGTATATGCCTATCAAAAAGAGGAGATATAAATTATTATCCCAAAATTTTGATAGTAATTATGAATTAAAATATGATCCCTCAAGATTTTTTTTATGATTCTCCATCAATCGAATATGTATTGTAGGTCTCTTAGGTTGGTTTGAACCCTCTGTGATATGATGAATATAGTTGAGGGCCGTTGATGAGGGGCTTGCCATGAACATTGGCTAAGAGCAGTTAGCGGGAAAGGAAGCATACTTATGGGAAGATAAGGGACAGTGTGTTTTGGAGGGTGGTTTATAACTGGTTTTTTCAAGTACAGCTTTCTAAATTCTTCTATGTTCTAGGAACATCTTTTTCAAGCAGTCCATTTTCAATTCTATTCCAAACAGCCGCTTAATGTGCATCACCTCATTCCTTTTCCTTAAAAAAATTGTTTTTTATCCTTCTTTGTTTCCCCGGATATAGGAACGTGGTATGAAATGTCCTTTGAACTCTGAAGTAGTCTTCGTGTAGATCATTTACTTCTGTCTGTTTAGGTGAAAAAGAAACGCATTAGATAGAGAAATAGATTGTAAATTACGAACTTGTTTAACTTTTATTCATAAATCATAATCAAGTGCAGTCATTTGGCATACATTAATTTTTGTTTTTATTTTTTATTTTTCAGGGAACAACTGTTGTAGACAACTTGTTGGATAGTGAAGATATTCATTACATGCTTGGTGCATTGAAAACCCTAGGACTACATGTGGAAGAAGACAAGGCAATAAAAAGAGCAACTGTGGAAGGCTGTGGTGGTCTCTTTCCAGTGGGTAAAGAATCAAGGGATGAAATTCAACTTTTCCTTGGAAATGCCGGAACAGCAATGCGGCCATTGACAGCTGCAGTTACCGCTGCTGGTGGACATTCAAGGTCTGTCTGAATTTTCCTTTTGAAACAAAATTATTCCAGAATTTTGCAATTCCTGCCCCACTAGAAGGAATGCTGTGATATTACAAGATAGGACTCTTACCTTTATACTACTCTGTTTTTTGTTCCTCTTTAGCCTTGATATTCAGATTGAGTCCAAGTCCAAGATATGTTTGATTGGCACTTCCTTCTACCATAATATTGGGATGGAGGGTGAGGTCATGTGTTCAAGACCCACTGTGTGTGTGTGTGTTTATGAAACTTACCAATTAAAAAAAAGGATATTTAGACAAGAAATGGTCTTTTTTCTCAATTACTGTTATACTTCCTACACTGACTGACCCTTTTATACCATTCAATATATTTCAGCTACATACTTGATGGGGTGCCCCGAATGAGAGAGAGACCAATTGCGGATTTAGTTGATGGTCTTAAGCAGCTTGGTGCAGATGCTGACTGCTTTCTTGGCACAAAATGTCCTCCTGTGCGTGTATTTGGAAAGGGGGGTCTTCCTGGGGGTAAGGTGAGGTTCTGCATTATCTTTTTGCACTAGTGTTCTGTATAATGTGGTTTGATTAGGTGTTGAGTTTTCCCTTCCCTTTTTTCCCTCTCTTTGTGAGATATCTGAGAAGACAACTCCATGTCCTTTTTTTGCATTAATATCTTTGCGTTTGAGAAGATATAACCTTGAGAAGCAAGGTTTAAATTTAATGTGATGTGATTCCGAGTTCAGAAAGATTAGGTCTGCATAACTACACTGAGATTTCAACTAGTGATTTTACCTTTTGTAAAGAGGGATGGATAATTGGGTTTATAACCTGGCAAGTGAGTTGGGGCATAATCCTTCTTGGAGAGCTTTCTGAGTGAAGTCTTTCCTCCCTTGAAGTTGACGATTCATTTGTTTGATTCTAAGCTCTTGGCCGTCTAATGTTTAAATTTAGCAATTTAAAAAGAATCTTCCAAGATTTAAGGAAATTTTAAGTGTATGGATGATGGATTTCAATTCTTAAGTGTCAAATATGTTTGCTTCAGTTACATTCCATCAATGTAATAGCCGCATACCTTTGATGCTTTGGTCACTTCATAAGTATAAGTGCTTGTGGGGTGTGGGGTGTGGGGATTCAAGTTTCCAGGAGGAGTTTTACACACATATACACTTAAATTAAGGTAGAATAGAAATTCTATCTTGTATCAAAAAACATTCTATCAATGTAATAATTTACAAATCACAATTGCTGTGGAAAACATTTGGGATGAAATAAATTAGGCTAAAGTATTCTTTTCATCCTTGAAATGTGGTACATGTTCTATTTTCATTCCTGAAAAAATTAAAATGTCGCTCATTTCATCCTTCCTTCCACTTTCATTATGTTTTTTGTCAGCATGTCTAACAGATTACTTTGTTTTGGTGTTGTGTGCAAAGATTAAGCCAACATGATCCTTCATGCTTTGTGTCTTTGTTTGCAGGTGAAGCTCTCTGGGTCAATTAGTAGTCAATACTTGACTGCTTTGGTCATGGCTGCTCCTCTGGCTCTTGGAGATGTTGAAATTGAAATCATTGACAAATTGATTTCTGTTCCTTATGTCGAGATGACTTTGAAGCTGATGGAACGCTTTGGAATCTCTGTAGAACACAATGATAGCTGGGATCGGTTCTTGATCCGTGGAGGTCAAAAGTACAAGTAGGTTTCTTTAACATATAGTTCCAGCACATTGTGAAATGAGGTTATACTGAGAATAGTAATATATTTTAGGTCTCCTGGAAATGCTTATGTTGAAGGTGATGCTTCAAGTGCTAGTTACTTCTTAGCTGGTGCAGCAGTCACTGGTGGGACAGTTACTGTTGAAGGCTGTGGGACAAGCAGTTTGCAGGTAAATCACAGATGCCAATATTTAGCGCTTAATTTGGGCTCATGTGAATCTGCTGAACAGTTTTGAGCCAAATCCTGGAGTTAGCTAGAATGTGCTGTTTGATGAGTGTGTGTATTATTGGGTAGTTGATCTAGTAAATGCCATTGTGTTTAGGTGATCTTTTCAGATGATCAACCACTCTGTGATTGAGACATGGCTCTGACTCCCATGGCCATTAAGGGCCAGGAGTGGGGAATCCTAGACAATTGGCAAAAGCCTGATTTAGTAATAGCACTTAAGTGAAGAAATGCAATGTTGCTTGTAAAGCTCTTACTGATTCATAATGTCTCCTAGATTTAATACCACAACCTTGATTACTTTGAGTTCTCTGTGCTGCATGTCTAATTATATTTCACATTCATAGACCAAATCAACTAACATTTTACCATATTTTTTCATTTATCTAGGGAGATGTAAAATTCGCGGAAGTTCTTGAGAAGATGGGTGCTAAAGTTACCTGGACAGAGACTAGTGTCACAGTCACTGGACCACCTCGAGATTCTTCCAAAAGAAAACACTTGCGAGCTGTTGATGTCAACATGAACAAAATGCCAGATGTTGCAATGACTCTTGCTGTAGTTGCCCTTTTCGCTGATGGACCAACTGCTATAAGAGATGGTATGGTGGTTTTTTGTTATGGAACACCAAAAAAAATAAAAAATAAAAATTTAGCCTTTTAGTTGTTAAGGTAATGAAGGTAAATGCATAGAACCTTGGATTTTCCGGTTACCCTATACTTCACAAATTTCACAGGGAACATCAACAATGAATCTGTGATCAGCATTTAGGGTTCCGTTTAGTCTTTTCCAATGTGGAAAATAGGTGTATAATTTAGGCCCTTCTATTGTAGAAAATGGCTGTGAAGTTGAGTACTTGTTGAGATTAGTGGAACTCCTATTTTCTTGGACCTTGTGTCATAAACCTGATGCAGGCACATTGATAATGACAGATGGCCACCATATGGTGGGCCCTCACCTTTAAATCTAACAAATTGATCTATTCATTTATGGGAAACTTCACATAAAAAAGGGGGCAAGTCTAGAGAACAATGGACTCTTTGCATGTAGTAGGTAGAAGCTGTGAACTATTTCTTATTCTGCTGAAGCCAGAATTTGATATCATATAATCATCTGAGAAAGCTAGTGCATCTTAAGAAACCGTATGATTTGGATGTATGGCTGATACCAAACACATCCCTTAATCTCTTGGTTTCCCTATTTTTCTAGTGGCAAGTTGGAGGGTGAAAGAGACAGAACGGATGATTGCCATTTGCACAGAACTCAGGAAGGTAAGTTCATGTGGCTGTGTAAATTTGAAATCCCTCTGCCTTGTTTTCCTATTCTTTTATTTTTCTAATATTATATTCACTAACATATGGGCTTTCATATTTCAGCTGGGAGCAACAGTTGAAGAAGGGCCAGATTATTGTTTGATCACTCCACCGGAAAATCTCAATGTGACAGCTATTGACACATACGATGATCACAGAATGGCCATGGCATTCTCACTTGCTGCCTGTGGAGATGTTCCTGTCACCATCAAGGACCCTAGTTGCACCCGGAAAACATTCCCGGACTACTTTGAAGTCCTCCAGAGGTTTACAAAGCATTGAACAGGCCATTTACATATAAATGTGTGAAAGATAAGATATCCATGTGACCTGTCACCGCAACCAAAGCGGCAGGTAGCCAGGCCACCCTTTTTTTTTCCTTTTCTATATTGCCTTATAGTTTTTTATTATATGTAATTGCAAGTTGAGCTTCTTGTTTGTAAGACTGTAATTTATTTTTCTACTCAATGCAGTCTCTCTCTTCCCTCTCTCTGGCAAACCTTCACATGATTCTTCTTAATATCTTTTGCATTTTTCTTTTCTTCCTTGTTTTCAAGGCAAGAGATCAAACAGGGGCCCTATATTTTAGCATCAATGCTGCAATGCCAGAACCTATGGCTTTTACATCAATTAAGGCATCAGCCTCACTAGATTCGCCTCCTACTATGAGCTGTTTCTCGTTCGATGGTAGCATCCTTAATGTTGGGCTGCACTGTCAAGAAAACATCATTACTTTTCACTTGAAAACACAGTACAACCTTTTATAATTTCACTTGAAATCAGATACTATAGTGGGGGTTAATCATGTAGACGTAATAAGGCAAGATGTCTATTTCTCTCTCACCAAATCAATAAGCATAGCTAGCGGCAATAGGGGAGAAACAATTTTTCTTTGGGAGCGAAAATAGGAAAGAACAATTAAAATATGAATCGTGAGATTAGGACATTTATTTGCATGACAACTTCCTTTTCACCAATATATGCATTATCACTCTCATAATAGTTACGTATATGCATTATCACTCTCATAATAGGTTTGTCAATGCGAAAAGGAAATTTTTAGCCTGCGTTGATGCTATGGAGTAGAGTATTTGTCTCTCTTTGTTAGTTTCTCATGAATAAACTAAATTCTGTAACATCTATCTATGTAAAAGGGAAATTTTATCCCATACTAAAAACTATGGCTGCTTAGACTGCTTCATTGTGGATATATTATATTATCATATGAGACTAAAAGTGAAAGCGTGATATTCCTTCTTTATTTTGTAAATTATAATATAACACATGCAGTTATTTAAAATCAATTATAATACAGGTCCAGCTTACATGAACTCGTAAGCCAAGGACCATTTCTTTTTTTACTTTTTTTTGAACCTACAACTAAAAGGACCATATTAATTATAAAAAAAAAAAAAGGAGTAGTCGGACGTGTGTACTTGTTTTTACTCAGATCAGATTGCACATGGGGACGGTGGTAGCCGTGGATAAATTTAAGTTCCCATTTGTTTGTTCCTGTATCCATTCACTCTAAAAACGAAATGGTCCAAAATGTACAACGAAGTAATCGGTGACTGGGACTTGGAGACTCAAAAAGGAAATCTGAGAATATCATAATGTGTTAGATATATATTTTTTAGATTTTTTTACGTGTGCAAATTATATATATATATGTATTTTTTTTTTTTTGAGGAACAAAATCATATTCTTGTTACACTAGTTTTATAAGTTTTTTTATTTAAAATTTGTAGTAATTTTGTATTTTCACATAATTTTTTGTAATTTCATATTATTACATGTCTTCATTCTAATACATATGCTTTTTATTTTGAATTTTATAGTTTAAACTTACAAATAGTACTAAATCATATTATTTATAGGGTTTTGTTAACGTGTGCCCTTAAGACAATTGTTAATAAACAATTTAAAAAAAGTTTTGATACAACTTTTATGTAAAATATAAAAAAGGTCAAAAAATAATTTTTTTTCTTTTTCCATAATAGTTTTCAATTTTTTAGAAATTAAAATAAAAAGCCGGATTTTAGTTTAGAATTTTTTTTTTCTTAGGGAAGGAAGTTAAAAAAAGTTATAATAGACTTTTAGATTGAATAGAATTTATATTTGTTATAATTTAAATGATAAAGTTTTATATAAATTAAACTATTGTTAATTTTATCCCTTAATTTGAGGAAATATATTCTAACAATTAATAAAAAATTAATCTAATAATCATTGAGAGTAGTAGTTTTTTAGGGAAAAAATTGAGAGAGAGAGAGAGAGAGAGAGAGAGAGAGAGAGAGTATTATATAAATTTATCAACTCTTATGAATCTATACGAACATGTATACATATGCGTAAGTTGCAACTTGAAAAAGATAATAAACAAAAACGAGAGATTCTAAGGAAATACTATTAGAATAGGATTTTTAGTTGGAATAGGATTTAAATTTCTGAAATTTAGAGGCATGTTACATGTTTTGTTAAAATACTTATTATTACTTTATCTAAAAAATTAATAAGAACAAATAAGTTGTTGTCTCTATACACTAAAACTTAGATGCATTGTGCATGTTTTGATAAAATATTTATTGTTATGTTATCTAAAGAAATTGATAAGAATTAATAAGTGAAGCCACTTGACGCAACCATAACTTATAAAAAATTGTTGCAATTTAATGAAGTCACTTGGCGCAATCACAACTTTTATTATATAGTATATGCTATAATATGTTATGATAAGCGTTCATTCTAATACATATGCTTTTTTTAAATTTGGGTCTTATAGTTACAACTTGATAGTACTAAACCGTATAATAGTTTAAATTAGTTAGAATTCAACACGTTTTTGGATAAAGCAACGCAACCTAACACTAATAAAAGAATTGGTTAAATTAGGTTGTATCTTCTTTAAATGAATCATAACTAAGTTAGGTAACTTATTTTCTATAAATTTTGTAATTCAAAGGTTTTTGTTTATTAATACTTACTAATTGAATATAAAAAAATTTTGCTGATTTTTTTTTTTTGTTTTTTGTTTTTCCGTGTAATGACTGGTCAACTCTACCCAAGGTAAAATACTAAAATGAAGGAAGTTGTCATCATTATGGTTAACTCTCTTGACTTCCTCATGGTCAAGATCACCAGATCTTATTATAGGTATATTTTTTGTGAGGTAAAAATTCCTTTGATCCAGTCACATTTTTGGCTCTATGCTAACTAGGGGTGTTATATAGTGTTACATTAATGATGGGCATATGTTGTAGGGATTAGAGAATGTGGGACACGAAATTCAATTTCTTACTTTCTTCAACATCACTCTTCCTTCATTTTTGAGTCACGCAATTAACTTTCTTAAGAAGAAAACGTTTTTTGGGGCATCAAATAAAATTAAAAAAAAAAATGAAGAAGAAAACATTGTTTGGACTTTGTGATTCTAGTATAATCTCCACATACACCTACCCACATGGTGCCTTTTGCTACCTTTTGCTTTCATCACAAGTTTATTTTGCAATTCTAGTAACTCACTTTAATGTGAATACTCTCTCTCTAACCCACACACATGAGACTGTCTCCTAGAACAATGACTCCCACCTCTCTCTCTCTCTCTCTCTCTCTCTCTCTATGACACACACAAACAGACAATCAAACAAGAGGAAAACCCCAAAAAAAGAAAAAGAAAAAAAAATAGCCATAGTGTTTGTAGTTTTGTTCCAAAGGAAATAATTTGGATGATATTATGGGCAGCCTGAGGTTGAAGAGGATAAAACCAAAAATGCCTTTCAACAGAATGAGAAGGCTTGCCCCCTTCATAAGCTATAAGTCTACATCAATTCTCTATAAATCATTAAAACTATCCATTTCATAACGGGGTTACTTTGCGCCTAATGTTTCAATGCAATAGATGCAACATGTAATCTCAAAAAGAAATATTACGTTCACAACATTTTTTTTATAACACTTAAACTTACTATTGAAATAATTATTTGCTCATCAATAACAACATATAACAACCTGACACTTATAATATATTATAAAAGTATTATTAAAATGTTGTAGATATAATATGTTTCATTCTTAAATGATCACATATTTGTCCCATATCCTACCTAACAAAAAGCCTTTTTCAATGCGGTGTTGATTTTTTTTTCTTTTCTTTTTAATAAATTTATGTTGAAAATAAAAATGAAAGGTTTAAATTATATATATATATATATTTAAATATCTATTTTTTCTTTCTATCAAATCAATCAATTAGTATTGATATAAGATATTTTTGAGAATACTAAGTATTTTTAACACATACGAAAAAATGGAAAGTTTTTTTAAAGAAATTGACAGTGATTTATAACTAAAATGACCTAACTTTGAAATATACAATATAGATTTTAAACTTTTTTAACTCACTCTCATAGGATATTAATACATAGACTAATATCACCGTCAAATGTGCTTGATTGGATATGATTATCTTTTCAACATAATTAGTCTCAATCACTTTTTACACAAAATATTATCCAAACATAAAGACTACCACTAACAAAAAATGCATAAATAAAAAAAATTAAAGATGAGAAAACCAATACTTAGGACTCCTGGTATACGCTTGTAAACAAAAAAGCCACAAGAAATTAATTTATATTTATAAGTTTTGTTCAAAGTATCTTTTGGAAGAATGAAATCTATGAATAGACTTTGATTTCTTTTTATTTTTTTTATAATCCTTGTACAATTAGTGGTATTATAGTGTGAACAGTAGATATAATCTTTTTTTTTTTTTAAATTGTCATATGATATGGGGGTATTCATTAGTTATTATTCAGCGTAAACCGTACGGAAGATACAAATGAATGGAGAAAATTAGGATAATATATACATATATATATATATAAAGGACAGAAGACAGATTAGCATTTCTTGGTACTGTAAGATCTCCAGGTTTGAATTTCTCACTAAAACCAATACCAAATTTAGATGCATCACGATCAAAGGGGCACCACCATTTAAAAAAAAATCCTTATTTTAGGTATTAATCGTTGCAGTATTTACTAAATTAAGTTGATTATATCATTATAACAGACAAACAAATCCAAATTCACTGAAAAAAACAAAAAAATACTCAAATCCATTACCTGTCTAACACTACTTTCCAACGGTACAAGAAAAACCTGGAAAACCCATTTCATAATTAGCAACAACAAATCTCACACTCACAACACTATCCTCAAATCCCAAATTTTTTAAGTACTAATATTAACACCCTGAAATGAAGAACTCCCACACAAAATTTCCTTGAATTTAGGGATAAATGTGAAATGTGTATATGAATTTAGAGGACATAAATTCACCCAAAATTCAAGGCCACCCTAACCAATCATACAAACATTTTCCAGATAGATTTATACAGATTAACAACTTTGACTCTCCCACTTGCCATTTCATCTTCATCATCCATAAATTCTCTCACTCTCTCTCTCTTTCTCTTTCTCTCTCTTCTTCACAGATTAAATTAACAACCCATCCCATTAACTTTGATCCACCCCAAAAGACCCCATTACTCAAATTTTGATCTTTTTTTTGTTTTTGCCACACATTACATCAAAACCCAAAACAAAAACAATAGCAAAAACAAAAACAAAAACAGAAACACAGAAAGAAAACCAACAACAACAACAACAATAAAATCCATTCCTCCAAGAAACCAGAAAGATTCTCTGTACAACAACACGAAAAAGAGCTAAAAAAGAAAAAGAAAAGAAAAGGAAACACCTTTTATCTTCAACAAGACCAAGAGAAACATAGAATACCATATTTCCACAAACCCTAATGTCACAGCTGAAACCAATGTCCCACATGGATGACAATGACATTCCTTCAACACCAGGAAAGTTCAAATCTTCATACATTCACAGACTCCGCTACAACTTCTCGCTCACAAAGGTCACAGTTTGGGCCTTAGTTTTCTTCGGCTTAATCTTCCTCTCCGTCTTTTTCCGATCCCCATCTTTGTCCAAATCCGATGACCCAACTCGCCGAGCTCTCGGAACTAACAATTGGGGAGGACCCACTTGGGAAAAACGGGTCCGGACCTCCGCCCGGGTCCGCTCCGGCAAGGGTAGCATGTCCGTACTCGTCACCGGAGCTGCCGGGTTCGTCGGAACCCATGTCTCCGCCGCGCTCAAGCGGCGCGGAGACGGCGTGGTGGGCATCGACAATTTCAATGACTACTATGACCCAACGCTGAAGCGATCAAGGCAAGCGCTTTTGGAGCGTTCGGGAGTTTTCATTGTGGAAGGAGATATCAATGACATGACGCTTGTGAAGAAGCTTTTTGAGCTTGTGACTTTTACCCATGTGTTGCATTTGGCAGCTCAAGCTGGAGTGAGGTACGCTATGGAAAATCCTCTGTCTTATGTGCATAGTAATCTTGCTGGTTTTGTTAGCTTGTTAGAAGTTTGTAAATCTGTGAATCCACAACCTGCAATTGTGTGGGCTTCGTCTAGTTCGGTTTATGGACTTAATACTAAGGTACCCTTTTCGGAAAAAGATCGAACAGACCAGCCTGCTAGTTTGTATGCTGCTACTAAGAAAGCTGGTGAAGAAATTGCACATACTTATAATCATATTTATGGTCTTTCGCTAACTGGCTTGAGGTTTTTCACGGTTTATGGTCCCTGGGGGCGGCCTGATATGGCTTATTTCTTTTTCACAAAGGCTATATTGAAAGGGAAGGGGATTTCGATCTTTGAAGGGCCTAATCATAGCACGGTTGCTAGGGATTTTACCTACATTGATGATATTGTGAAGGGGTGCTTGGGGTCATTGGATACCGCGGAGAAGAGTACTGGGAGTGGCGGGAAGAAGAAGGGGCCGGCCCAATTGCGAGTTTTCAATCTGGGGAATACGTCACCTGTCCCGGTTACAGATCTTGTGGGTATTTTGGAGAAGCTTTTAAAGGTGAAGGCCAAGAAGAATGTAATGCAGTTGCCACGAAATGGGGATGTTCCGTTTACCCACGCGAATATCAGCTATGCTCAGAGGGAGTTTGGGTATAAGCCCACCACAGATCTGGAAACAGGTTTAAAGAAGTTTGTTAAGTGGTACCTCAATTACTATTCTGCTGGGAAGAAGTCTTCTGGGTAACATATTCGTTTGATTGTGTGGTAGAGTCCTTTTGAATTCTGTTTATTATGATTGTTTTTTTGATCTTTTTATGTTCGTTGCACCATTATCGTCTCTTCGTATATCTTAATGATGCCATATAAGGAGGAACTTTGTGTCCTTACATTGAAGAAGTTTTGTGGATGCTGGGCACTCACTCCGAAGCTGTATCAAACAAAACCAGAACATCTTTTTCTTTCTCTGGAATGTAATTGTTGTAGTTTCGGCCTTGTAGAATTCACAACTAATAGAGCGCATATGCTGATTGGTGGACATGTATCATTGTAATGCAATTTAATAAAACTCACACGACAATTTGGTTCTTCCTTTTTTTTTTTTTTACTAAATGAATTAACTTATATGTAATGCATAATTTATTGCTCATAAAGAGGCTTCTTTTATTCATGATGTTCACAATTTTACCTTGTATGGCTAATGTTTTGATGGTGACTGTTTTTGTAGTGTACTTTTACCTTTCAGAACCAACCTATTTTTGACATAAACACTTAGCTGTAAATATCCATACCACGTCACTTTTTTTTTTTTTTTTTCTTTTTAGAGTAAATAACATATATTCTTCTGTGTTGCATTTAACTAGCTACAATAGTCATTATTCTCTATGGGCAATGTGGTATTAGACTTTCAAGTTACATCTTCTAGTGGAGGTTTTCTGGGTTTGTATCCCTACAGAGTGATTGTTTAATTGTGAAGAACTCATATATTAGAGATGAAGTTCTTTTTAAGCTAAGTTGGGAATTGAGGGGATGCTTGGTGGCTGTAGTTGGAATTATAATCATCTCCTAAGTTTAGGCACTGTGAACTGACAAATAGATTTGGTTTTACTTGCAGATTTTTCTCTTTTAAATTTTTATCCATGGTGTATTTAGTCTTTTAATGCCTTTTCCTCATTAGGAATTCTTAGTTTGGTGCACTTTCAATATAATAACTGTTTCTCCTTTCGATAAGCATAGACTAAATGCTCAGAAAATTTGGGTTCTTCACCGAACATTGCATTTCAAGGCCAACTATTTTATCTTGGTCATTATGAGCCTGAAGTCAAGGGGAGAATTGTTGGGGTGAGATATGTTGCTCCTTACCTAGTTGATGTCTTCATGCCAGTGTTGATGCACTTTAAGGTGCGTATTTCTCTTTTTGATGCTAGTCCCCTATACATTCATGGTCATGTCTTTGATTTTGAAAGATCTTGAAACCAATAGCATCATTTTTGTATTATCAGCACCATAAGTATTGTTCTCATCCCTGCTGAGCCAGCATATTTATGACTGTTTGAAAAGACTTTCTATTCTTAGAAGTCATATAGAAGGTTTGGTTTACAGCGTACAACGTCTTGTAGGATTTGTCCAGTTGCCAAAATAGGTAAGTTCTGTAGTTCACATAAATTTCATATATATATATATATATATACAAACCTTCTTGGAGGAGTTGCTCTGTCATTAGATTTTCAGTTGAACGCTGAACTGCAGAATCCCAAACTTCCAAAGAAATATCACATTGTTGATTTGGAGGTGGATCATAGATTTTGTGTAGGAATGTCATCCTCCTCTTATCAAAGAAATTTTGTTTTACTTATATAGAAAGATAATAATAATGAGAGGTAAAACATAGGCTTGTCCAATTTAAATCAGATGAAGTATTGGGTATATCTACACATCATGCTTCTGAAGTTTGTGGGGGATTGGGAGTGTTCCCACGTCCCACTGTCTAACTGAAGTTAAAATGGTGGTTTCTGGAAAAGATGGTTCTCTGTGATTAACTTGGATATATGTAAAAATCATAAGATAGTTCCATTTTGTTATCAGAAGATAAAATTTGATGTGCTTTCCTTTCCTAGAAGTGTGATTTATAAATTCAACTCTTTGGAGTTAGGCCATGTCTTCCCAGTCCTTGCTAATCATATGTTATCAGAAGAAAATCTTGAGTTTTGTTTTATTTTTTGATACCAATTTCTCATTTTCTTCACCAAAAAGAACAAATGCTCGATGAACTATACTTTCTTACACCACCTCCTTTAATTTTTCCAGTCTAATATTTGAAAATAGTTATTTATTGAGTAGTCTGCAGCAAAGATGATCAAACTCATCCAGACTTAATAGACTAGTCTGAGGCTGGATAGGGTTTCAAGTGATTTTGCTAGTTTCTTTATTCTAATGATATATTGTTGCTCTTGTCATTTTTGTCACTCTGGCTTTTGTCATTTTATCATTGGATTATTCTTTTCCCTGGCATAATACTTTCCACATTCACTATGGCTTTTAAAAATAAAATAAAATTTGAGGGTGGAAGCTTCCTTTAATCTGTTTCAAACTGATAAAAGTTATTACACTGACGCATGGTTGTCTGCAGGTATAAAGTAATTTGGCACCATATAGGATCATGTTACTTTGATGGCGGTGGTCAGTGTCCTATTGCCACTATTCAGCAAAAAAGAAAAAAAAAAAAAAAAAAGTCCTATTGCCACTTCTCACAATTGCAATTTAGCAATTCTTCCATGCTATATGTCCTATTGCCACTTCTCACAATTGAAACCTGGTTCCACTTCTAGCGTCTGTACAGAATTATTTGTCACACTGGTCAGAAACCTGGTTCCAAAAGAAGTAAACTAGTGAGCTTGGGCCACCAACATCTCATCAATCACCAATGTGAAATTTCTTTATCTTGCAATACTAATAACCAAATTAGTCTTAAGAGTATCTACAGTGGTGGAGCTAAAAATTTAACTTTTTAGCTCTATAAAAAGTTATTTTATCTATTTTACTTACACACTTTACATATTTTACTTACACACTTTACAAAACATGCTGCAGCAGTGGATCTATTTTAGTTTTTAACACAATAAAATAATATAAACCTCACAATAAAATAATATATCCACTACAATAAAATAATATATCCACTATAATAAAATAATATATTCATTACAATAAACAGCAATCACAACCAACCACAACCGCTATCACTGCCACCGCCACCACCGACTCTTCCACCGCCACCGCAATCGCTACCGCCGCCCACCGTCACCACCACCGCCGATTCTTCCACCACCGCCGCCACCTCTTCCACCACCACTGACTCTTCCACCGCACAACAAATTCCTGCAAACAGAAAAATTCCAATTACATTCTGTCCATTGATGGATGGATTGAATCAAGAGTCAAAAAAAAAAATCTAAAGTTCCCTCTGCACACAGAAAATTCCCAAATTCCTGCAAACAGAAAAATCCCAATACATTCCAATACAAATACATTCTGTCCATTCATGGATGGACTGAATCAAAAGCCACAAAAAAATACAAAGTTCCTTGCACACAGAAAAGTTACAAACTGCCAATAACAACAATTGTACTTCCAAATCTCCAATTTTACTTCTATCTCTAATCTCTACAACAAACTAAACCAAGGTTCTACCTTGTATTAACCCTAATCTTCGCCTCATTCTCCATCACCACCATCACCATAGTCGATTATCACCATCTAAACTAAACTCATAACACACTCATCTTTACTGTATTTGTCAAAACCTTGTTCATAAGCTCACAATCAAAACCATATCACCATTAAAAACTAGAAAATCAGAAATGGGATTAACCACCATCTATCTCAACCCATCATGCACCACCTCACAACACAAACAAGATGAACAGAAAAAAAAAATTATTGCATCTAAAATAATAAATTGAAAGAACAACTGACTTGAAGTGAAAGGGTTGAGCTGATCGGCGGTGGGTCTGAGCTGACCGGCGGTGAAAGGGTTGATCGACGATGGGTCTCAGCTGAGAGGGTCGGTGACGGCGTGGGTTTGAGAGCTTGGGACGGAGTGGGTCTAAGGCTGAGAGGGTTGATCGGTGGTGGGTCTCAGCTGGTGGGTTGGTGACGGTGGGTCTCAGCTGGTGGGTCTCGGCGACGGTGAGCTTGAGAGAGTTGAGAGCTTCGGACGGCATGGGTCTCAGCTGGTGGGTCGGTGACGAGCCAACGACGGTGAGCTTGAGTGAGTTGAGAGAGTTGAAAGAGAAGAGATGAGATTTGAGAGAGTTGAGAGCTTCAGTGGTGAAGAGATGAGAGTGACTGAGAGAGAGAGAGGCGTGAATAAAACAATAAATGCAAATAATCAGTTTAAATTATTTTAATCGGGAGCTGAATAAAAAACTTTTTTTTTTTTTTTAGCTTTGAGCTACAGTGCTCATGTATTGATACATGAGCACTGTAGCAGTTAAGCAAAATTTTTTACCTATACCTCCACTGCTGCAAGGGTATTTTTTGTGTTTTGGTGGAGCTAAAATAGCTATATAGCTATTTAGCTCCACTGCTGCAAGTGCTCTAAGTTCATTAATAATGCTAAATTTATTCTTCCCCTTCAAGACGAAGTAAAAGATGCATAACAAATAAACCAGATCATATGGAGATAGCGAATTGCAGTTGGACACTTCTGTTATGCTAGTTAACACTCCTATAAATGAAGTACACTCTCTTGTGAGTTTCAGTTAGCACTCCTATAAAAAAAATGATGTTATAAGTTCAAATTTCATCGTAAGTAATAATAATAATAATAATAAGAAAACAATTATTATATGATCCTAATATCAAAGCTTCAGAATGAAATTATGAAATTCAATAAGTTTAGAGGTAGAATAAAATTCACAACAAATTTTACGATTGTCTGAGCAATTTATTATTGGTGGATAATTAAGTAATATCAATAGTGAGCTCATGTCAGAATTAATAGTAACTTCCCATGCAGCTAGTGTAAAATTTATTGTGAAAACTATTATGTAAATAACATACATACTATAATAACCAAAATAGTATTTATTTTTTTCCCTTTGGCTACCTATATAATATCTAAAAGTTGAAATGTAGTATTTATTGTTGCTACATTTTTGTTTAACTACACATTTTGGTCTATTTTAGCCCACTTCAGTTCATTTCAATTCACTTTGGTCCAGTTTGGTCCATTCAGTTCACTTTGGTCCATTTTAGTTTATTTGGTCCACTTCAACAAAAGCTGAATCGTTTTGCATTTTGATTTTGGAATCCTCATATGCCCAACAATACAATTGGCTAAGGTTTCCACATTAAATCCAACTCATTGGCAATTAAACTCTTTTCCAATTATATTTCTTTCATTTTTATCTCTTCCTCTCCCGGAATTAAAACTCACTAATTGAATTCAACCATGGACCATCCTCAGGTTTCTTTTTCTTCTTACCAACGTTTAACGTTTTCCCATCATTTCAACTTTCCAATTTAATTCAATGGGACTAATCTCTTCCATTTTCTTATCCCAAGCTCAACTTGCTCTTCCACTTTAGAATTTTTACAAGTTTCAACCTTCAACTTTTTGAGCTAAGATTGCAATGATTGAGAAGAACACATGAACGAAATTGATTTGAAATCACCAACACAGTGAGAGGTGGCATGTGTTGGAGGTCCATCAAAGGTGTTGAGGTTTCATCAAAGCAAGGCCAATCCATATAACTTCTTATTTTTCAATCCATGTAAATTCTTAGTTCAATCCGCATTTTCCCCACACAAGAAGGTTATTAGTTATTACACACTCTCTCTCTCTATCTCTCTCTCTCTCTCTCACACACACACACACACACACGCATGCACAAACATCAAGTCAAGACACCAATTGATTTTTGGTGTAGATAGAGTTTGAATCTCAGATCTTTTGCTTAAGAACAATAGACTTTACAAGTTAAGTTAACTAAAACCCATAACATCATCTTCTTCATTCACTTGTTATTTTACTTTAAAAACATAACTAAAAATTATTATATTATATTATATATATATATATATATATGTTTGTGTTAAGATTTTTAATTATATGTTATAACATTATATTATAATAAATACATTACAAAATTGGAATATATTCAAAGAGATAATATATATATATATATATATATATATATATATATATATATATAATCTATCTTTTGGTCCTTAATTTTTTAATTCAAAACCATATCATGTGTATCTATAATATGTAAAACCGAAGATATTTGATTTTTTTAGTGATCTCATGATATATCATCGCATAAAATTTTGAGTCCTCACGCTTTTACACGTCAATATTCTAATATTAACATTTCATTTCTTCCAATGAAAAACCTTTCTATGTATGGTAGCATCAAAAAAATAAGTCAACTAAAAATTATATTTTGTCTATGAAAAACCTTATTAAACATATGATTTTTTTTAACACTTTTTTTTTTTGCAAAAAATTTCCGGAAACCAACTATAAATAAAGGAAGTTAAGAGATAATATGGAAAATGTTGAAAACAACTCTATCTCATTCTAAAGTCACTACCAAACATAGTAGAATCTAGAATGAGATAGTTTTCCACAAAAAAAAACTTCTTGAAAAATGACTTTTGTTTAGAAAATATTAATGTCAAAAGAAATTAGAATCTTGACATATTTTATATTTTCTAACACTCCATTTGTTTCAATGAAAAATCTTATGTGAAAATAGTTTCTACATTTTCCTTTGTTAAGGAAAATTATCTTTTAATATTCCTTATTTAGCTTGACATGAGATAAAGTTGTTTTTTGCTAAAATTTTATGGAAAACAACTTTATCTCACACAAAGCTAAATAAGGAAAATAATTCTATTTCGCGCAAAGCTAAATAAGGGAATTCAATAGATAGTTTTTCAACTCATTCTGAGATTGAAACTGATAGGGAACTGATTTAGCCTATCTTCGAGTTGTCCATACAGGTCGTCCATAACCCACCTACCACCGTAAACACCCTCAGAAACTTGCCTACAATTACCTCGTCCAGGGAAGAAGAGCTCTAGATGAGGTAAGCACCACCAGAGTGATGCACTCGTCCAGAGTGCCGACAGCCTCGTCTTGAAGGAATTTGCCCGTTAGACGAAACAGCCCCTGCGCGTGCCAAAGCACACCCAACTAAGGAACTCCAGGACGAGGGTATCATACTTAGGAAAATCTCTGAATAAGGCGTGATAATCCCTTATCCCACGCATAACCGCCAGGTATCCGTTGTGGTACAGAAGCATAACTTCCAAACGGTTATGCAAGTTACGTTTGATTTCTACCTCTCATTGAATCCAGGAGAAGTTCCAATTTTGATAACTGCCTATAGGAACACTATATAAAGGTTGTTTCAGACAAGGCCAATGTATGTTCATTTTACTCCCAAAAAGTTGGAACTCAGATAACATAGAGAGAAAAACTAACTTTGCCATCGGAGGGTTTTTGGCCGGCAGCCCCGGTCACCTTTGATTCGCTTTTCTTTCTTTTTCAGGCCGCAGAGAGAACCAGTAGTCCTTTGAAGTCCTAAGCATCCAGCCTACTGATCTTCTTTGCATCATCAACTACCAAACATAAGAAAATGATAAAGTTTTCTATAAGATATTTTTTGAGAAATTGTTAATTTTTCAGAAAATATTAATGTCAAATACAATCAAAATAAATACCTATTAATAATTATTTAAAACTTAGATACAGTGCATTGCGTTCCCCAATTAAATTCAAATACTTGTTTTTTAAAATTTAATTTTCCTTCGAAAATATAATACTATTTGTGTTTTCAATGCAATCAAGTGTTTAAATGCAAAAAAGTGGATTTCAGTTAATTCAATCGACAAAATCTTCTATAATCTAATAAGAGATTAAGTTTGAACCCCACTAATACCAAAAACTGATTAGTTTAATTGATAAAATCTTCTATAATCTTCTATAATCTATCTTTTGGTCCTTAATTTTTTTTATTCAAAACCATATCATGTGTATCTATAATATGTAAAACCGAAGATAGTTGATTTTTTTTAGTGATCTCATGATATATTGTCGCATAAACTTTTGAGCCCCACTCTTTTACACGTCAATACTCTAATATTAACACTTCATTTGTTTCAATGAAAAACCTTTTTGTGTATGGCAGCATCAAAAAAATAAGTCAACTAAAAATTATATTTTGTCTATGAAAAACCTTATTAAAAATATGAATTTTTTTAACACTTTTTTTTTTTTGCAAAAATTTTCCGGAAAACAACTATATCTCACAACACTCTAAATAAATGAAGTTAAGAGATAATATGAAAAATGTTGAAAACAACTCTATCTCATTCTAAAGTCACTACCAAACATAGTAAAATCTAGAATGAGATAGTTTTCCAAAAAATAAAATTCTTGAAAAATGACTTCTGTTTAGAAAATATTAATGTCAAAACAAATGAAGCATTAGTATTTCAGTTGATTTAAAGCTCTATTATATGCTTAAACCCTAAATTAGAATCTTGATGCTGTGCTTTGTGGAGCTTAATTGTGTTTGATTCAGTTGACGACCCAACTTAACCCAATAATGTTGCGTGGTTTTTAATGGGAGATTTTCTGAGGCTTAGTCCATGGAGCGGAGGCTTGGGCCGATAGGCCCAAGTCGTAGAGTTTTTTGGCCCGTTTTGTAGCCTATTGTGAATCCTGTGCACATGATATAGAAAAAAAACGTTGTTTTAGTGATTAGGGTTTTTTCGGTTGTTGTTTTTGAAAGAGTGAAAAATTGTAGCAGCACTTTATATTTTTTCCCGATAATAGTGAAAACCCTGCAATTTCGTGGACGTAGGCAAATTGTCAAACCACGTAAATACTGTCTTGTGCGTGTGATTATTTTTTCTTTGGCGTATATTTTCATTATTTTTTTGTTTCTCACTGGTTGGATTTTGTGTTAATTCCCTACACTTGACATATCTTATTTTCTTTAACGCTCCGTTTGTTTCAATGAAAAATCTTATGTGAAGATAGTTTTCTACATTTTCCTTTGTTAAGGAAAACTATCTTTTAATATTTTTTATTTAGCTTGACATGAGATAAAATTTTTTTTTGCTAAAATTTTATGGAAAACAACTCTATCTCACATAAAACTAAATAAGGAAAACAATTCTATTTTGCGCAAAGCTAAATAAGGGAAGTCAATATATAGTTTTTCAACTCATTCTGAGATTGCTACCAAACATAAGAAAGTTTTCTATAAAATGTATTTTGAGAAATGGTTAATTTTTTAGAAAATATTAATGTCAGGATGGAGCTTCACACACATATACACTTAAATTAGACTAGAGTAGAAATTCTATCTTGTATATATAAAAAAAAGTCTTCCCTTAATAATTATCATAATTTAATATATTTAATAGTTTCATATAAAATTATAATTATAATAAATACCTTATTAATAACCATCATAATTATTGAGTTTCATATTTAATATTCCATCTACACATAGAGAAATTATTGTGTACTCTTAGAGCACCATAAATGCGTACTTTCTCATCTCACATAAATAGTGGGTCCCATTAATTAAATTCATGGTAGGACCTACCATTCATCTGAGAGGGGGAGTACGAATTTATGGTACTTCAGGAGTACCTAATAATTTTCCTTACTACTATGATAATAACTGTCTATAAATAACAATCATTATTATCAAATTTTGTATTTATTGTTGCTTCTAGTAAACTCAATTGGATGGTTGAATAAAAGATTTAGGATTCAAATTTCACCTACATCAAAAAACTGATTGGTGCCTTGATTTGATGATAAAGAGCGCAATTATTATAAAGAGAGCAATTATTATAAAGAGACACTGTAGGTTAAAACTCTATCAATTTTTTTTCTTATTTATATACAAAATAAAATAGAGATAAGATATATATTTTAAATAAAATCATATTTTATTGACACTACTTCTCCACCCTTGATTGAAACTAATTCTCTTAAAAAAAAAATCTATACCGCCCAAATTGAAAGTTCCCCAATCAAAACATTTTTGCCAAATAAATGACTCATAAAAACAAAACAAAAAAATTGGCAAATTACAACTTATTCGTATGTAGTTTGATTGAAATTTAAGTTGCATATCTGTGATTTGAAATTTGATACTTTACCCACTTAAGATTTGATCAAAATTTAAGTTACCAACTTGTGATTTGAGGGTCATTCTACTGTACCCCAGGAAAAGAGGGGGTACGGTACCCACCTTTATCTTAACCGTTGATCTAACATTGTTTAAATCCTGACCTTTGGTATAATTTTAAGGGATACTGGTTACTGGCTAAACAAGTTATATATATAAACCAAGAAAAACAAAGCAAAACAACGCAGAATCATTCACACGTCAACAACGCCTCTAGTTGTCTCATCTCAACGCCTCTGGTTTTCTTCTCTAGCTCTGTCTCGTTTTCCCCTATCTCGTCTCATAAAAATATCACGTTTGCCTCTCTAGCTCAACAAACCCATACCCAGAATAGAGAAGAACCAGACAACGGCGCACCATCGAATCTCAATCCAACTAGGCGGCACCACCCTCTAGCTTCTTCTATTCCAATCCAACCTCAAATCCACATCCAATCCAACTCAACGGCACTTCTTCCGTCTCTCTGCCCTTTTGTTCGAAGTTTCCACCGTTTATCGAATCTATAATCTCAGTACGTCTCATCCTTATTCTGTTTTTTAATTGTTGCCGTTTGTTCTCTGTGGCTGAATTGTTATTAATTTTGTTTTGTTTTTGTTTACCTTTTGGTTTCGCAGGGTTGCTAGGAACAAAACCAATCTATTATTCCTTTTGGTTCATAACATGTTCATAGCAAGTGAGAGAATAAGTTATTGTATATACTTGAATTAGTAAAACTTCTAATTGTATGTTTAATACTGATTTCAATTTGGTTTATTTTTCTTTATTTTGTCTGGCTGGGTTTGTTAGTTTTGCCGCTTATACTATTTGGGTTATTTATCGTAGGTTTTTCTGGCTGGGTTGAACAATTTGGGTTTTTTTCTCCTGCTTGGCAGGAGTTGGATAATTTCTCTGGGTAAACCTCTTACAATCAGCTTTAAATTGCTCACTGAAAAGAAGAAAAAAATAAAATATGTGTGTGTATATATATATTGATAACCTTTGGGCCAAATTATCAGTTGAAGCAGTGAAGTGCCTCGCTTTGACCCTGGTCATTAGAGTGTGAAGGGGGTTTATGTTATGGTATAAACATAAGTGTGTAGGCGTATTGAAAAGAAGAATATATGTATTCTTGGTCATTAGAGTGTGAAGGGGTTTATCTTTTGGTATAAACAAAGGTGAGTAGAAGAGAGGAGAGCACTGCCTATGCATTAGACCCAAAAGTTACTTTCAATGCTCATTGTTAGTGTTTTTAAGTTTGTTGGGCTTCCCATTCACCCGAGCTCTATGTTCGGAGGATGGGAAAGTAAAAGAGAGGAGAGTAAGGGAAAAGTGTCCAGAATAAACTATAAAGTTAAGCAGTAACTAAACAAAATGAAACAAACTAGTCAGAAAACTCAAAATACCTAGCTGCTGCACTCCAAGTTTAAAAAGTACAACAGTGTTTTTTTGTGACAATGATTTGCTTGCCATTATTTTATCGAAAACCAAAACCTCTATAATAGCTATTCACAAAAATTAAAACCATTAGAAAAGGAAATCAAGGAAGACCATTGTCCATTTCAGGGTGTATAATTTATGGCTCATGATGTGCCCCAAGCTTTAGGATTACGGAATAAAATCCACTGTAATTTTTAGAGTAATTCTGTGGATTATATAAACTATATCTGTTTATTGAGAAACTAGTATGTTGAAACTTACATTTAGGAGAAAAACAATTCCTATCTGAAACTTGTAAGATAGAGAATGGGAAGGGGGAAATGAAAATGAAGGCAGATGAAAGTTTTCCCCTATTATTATTTTTTGAAATGGTTAGAAATCTCTTAAGTTTCAGACCAATTAGGTCATTGGAATTTTACATTATTTCCAGCTCTGCTTGTATTATATCTTGTTCAACCTTTTTGATTATTGATAAGAGAATAAGTTAGGTCTGGAGCTGGTGTAAAAGACACCTTTTACGCTAGCCAATAAACCAATCAGACACATCAGCCAACCAATTTAAACTCAATACACCTTATTACATGCAATTATAACTCAATTAAAACCCCAAACATTCCTCAAACACGTTCAAAGCTTCTTCTTCAAATGGCAAACCAAGGGCAGACTCTCCTCCTCCTCCCCACAATGGAGCTTCATTCCGCCACAGTCATCACCGGAGTTATTTTTAGAGCCTGAAAAAGATGCCGAATCCGCCGTTATTCTAGTGTCACAATCTCAAGGTTTGTTTTCTCATGATTTGGTAGTTTTCCCCTTTTTTTAATTTCAAAATATCAATGGGATTGGTTTTTTTTGGATGTCAATCACTTGATTTTATATGGGTTTTGTTGATTTGGTATGGGTTTTGCTGTTTTTCTTATTGGATTCTTAAATCTTAAGTGGTAGGTTCAATGGGAGGGAGATGGGTTGAATATGAATGTGGTCAATTTTTCTTCATTTTTTCAGAAAAATGATAAATCTTAAGTAGTTTTTTATTGGATTCTTACTCTTAAGTGGTAGGTTCAAACCCATCTGATTGTGGTTCTTCAGTGATATGAAGGAGAGTAGGATTTTTCACAATAAAAGAACAAGAACTAGAATGATGAGAATAAGATTCAGGACTTCTCTCTACTTTTTATAAAAAATTTAAATAATTACTTCCTTATTTATACTACTAATTTAGAAAATTCAAAGAGAACTTAATAGACTTTTGTTTTTGGAGTAGTATTTTTAAGAAGCAATTAGAGTGAGGGTTGTATATAATAGAAGTGCATAAGGATTAGAATGATGTTACTAATTTTCCGTGTGAGGTGAGAAAAAATTATAGAAATTAACCAATTGCTGATTCTTGTTTAATTTCAAAGCAATAAACTTATGGTCAATCCCATTGTGCTCAAATTTCAGTTCAATCAAAAGATATGCTAATAAAAAAATTACAATTTTTACAACCTAAAGTCATAACAGAATTTGAAGTACATTGGTAGAAGCTAATGACATACTTGATACCACTTTGACAGAGTTTACTTAAAAAAAAAAACTGGTAATCTTTATAGATGTTCCAGATCTGTTGGTGAGAATTTCAAACTAGGATTGATGGTTAAAAGGAAAAAAAAAAAAAATCAGACTAGATAGATGACAGCAAGCATTATGACTTAAAGTTCACCATGAGGTTTGATATTTCTATTGCTTTGTTGTGTAGTTGTACCCTTTGTTTTGTATTGACTTCTCAAGACTCAAGTGTTTTTATTGTCTGGATTTTTCAGCTAATGTTGGTTGCAGCTTATTCTCAATTTTTTTCCCCAGTTTTGATTATTTTTCTTTTTTCCCAGCTATGATGCAGAATTGCAGATAGATGGTTTTGAATACTTAAAAGAAAACTTCCCTACTGGCTTGACTGGATTCTTGGAGTATATGGCTAGAGTTGGTGAACAATCTGTCATCCTATGCCGATGTGGATATGAAGCCTAAACATCCTGTATTTTGGAGGAACAACTGAATCATTAAAACTTCTACAAACTTTGATATGAATGTATTGTTAATTAGAAACTTTTAGAAAGAATTGTGATAGGTTTTACTTAAATGTATTTCCAATCCTATGATCATCTTTTTGTATACCGAACCATGACGGGCTTTATTTTAAATGTATTTCCAATCCTATGATCCTCTTTTTGTACAAAATATCGTGACGGGTTTTATTTCAAATGAATGTATTTTGAATTAGAGACCTTTAAATAGAATTGTGACTTGTTTTTTTTTCTTAATATGTTTCCAAACCTATGTGATAGGTTTTATTTCAGATTAAATAATGAAATTAAAAACTTTTCAATTGTTGTATTGAGTATTTAACAATCTAATGTCCTAAAACCTGCAAAAGAAAGATTGGGAGGTTAGCAGAATTTCCATTAAGGTAGCAGCAACCAAAGTTAGAGGTCCAGTTGCAGACAACAAATTCAGCAGCAATTCACAAACCAAGACTTGCAGCTCATCATTAAGGTAGCAGCTTCTGTCAATAGGAAATCCAAAAGGAGTGGCTATGCATTTGAAGCAACAACAATGGATGGAAGAAGCTTATCAAAGGTGGTACTAGCTGTGGCAGGAAGACTTATGGCCTTGCTCTTCAGGATGCTGTTGGAGAATCAATCTTGAAGGCCTTGGAGCTGGGTTATAACAGATTGCTTATCTTGAATTGTTGTAAGGATCTCACACAGGTTTGCAAAAATTGCAGACAACCAAGTTGGCAGCAGAAGACTTTGTCTGCAGATATAAACCAACTTTGAAATCAAGGATTGCAAATAGATTTCCTTTTTGTTCCTAGTTATGTAGTTAGCCATGTATCTGATTTAGCCTATATCACCACTTGTTTCCATGTTCATAGGTGCAGGCTAAATCCAAACTTTGCTACTGCCTGATGTCCTGTTTTTTGTGTACTGGTTTTATGTCTCTTAATGAATGAATGTATTCCTTTGGTATCAAAAAAAAAAAAAATCATGTTCCTTTAAATATTGAATTGTGTCATGTTTTATATTACATGGAGAAACGATTAAAAGTTTTTTGAGATGCGTTGATAAAATTTTCAAGTTTTATTCACCTTCTTGTAAACGAGGTGATCCTTCAACAAATTAACATTCTAATTAGTGGAAATCTATCTTAGTGGCATCTTAAGATTCAATGAGATTCAATAGAGAAATAATTGCCACTAGAAAGATCTCTAGAAGATTAGATTGTAATGCCAAAGGTATAGGTATTATTTACACAACTTCTGTAATAAGCCAATTACCACTTGCAACATGCCATTTGCATGATTTATAAATTCAGTTGTTCTCAAAAACAAGGTTTTGCTGTGAAAAGAGCAAGAACTACAGAAAGTAAAAATTATATAATTTCCTCATTTGAGGGTTTTATCCCTTCTATATCTATATCTATATCTATATGAATAAAAAACCAAATCTAAGAAGTGACTTTTGTTGATTCAGTTCTCCAAAATACAGGATTTGTAGGCTTCATTTCCATGCTGGTGTTGGATGACAAAGTGTTCACTAACTCTAGCCACATACTCCAAGATTTCAATCAAGATAGTAGGGTAGTTTTCCTTTAAATATTCAAAACCATCTATCTGCATCATAGCTGGGAAGAAAAGAAAAACAGAATAAGTTGCAGCTAACATTAGTAAAAAAAAAAATTCAGAAAATAAAAACACTTAGAAACCCACTTGAATCTTGAGAAGTCATTTAAAAAAGAAAAAGAAAAGTCATATACATCTTGAGAACACTCGTTGTAACCATTAACAAAAACTCTGTTGGCTATGTAATGCAAAGGGCACAACTACCAAACTTCCCACCCTTCCCCTCCCCCCCCCCCCCTTAAAAAAAAAAACCCCCAAAAAAGAGCATTAGAAACTCAGTTTTAATCTGCGCTTCCTTTTAGTCATTCATTCTCATGTAAATTTCAGTGTTAGTATAACGAATGCAGGTTTATGACTAAAAAGTTTACCCAAAAAAATAGAGTTTAGAGCTAAAAACATTATGACACATAAAGATATTATTAGTATGAACATGAGATAACATTATGTCACATGTAATGTTGGAACTGCACAATGTGAGGATGAAACCATCAAGTGTGAGAAAAAAAATAAGGGAACCACCAAATATGAGAAAAAAAAAAAGGGAACCACCAAATGTGAGAAAAGAACTGTCACATGTGATGTTAGAACTGCACAATGTGAGGATGGAACCGTCAAGTGTGAGAAAAAAAAAAGAAAAAAAAACCACCAAATTTGAGAAAAGAATTGTCCTATCTTCACTCTAAGTAAATTTTTTTGAAAGTATAAAAGAAAAATAAAAGACACAACTCTTAGATACTAGCACCAATCATTTCATACACCATTAGAGAAGCCACTCGTGCAACATATATGTTGGGACAAAGTCACTAATTCTAGGTGGTATTTGCTTGAAGGAGGCCATCTCTAATCCGTGAAGCAATGTCGTTCACAGCACCTGGTCTGTGTGTGAGGAGAAACAATGTTCAATTCAAAATGAACACTAACCGGCAAAGTCCTCAGGACAATCCTCTAACCAAACTTGTAAATCACACCCTACTTTAGCACGTTTGGCCAAGGCATTTGCTACTTTATTACATGACCAAGGAACAAAACAAAAATCAGAGAAATATAAAAGAGAAGCTTAGGCTAGAATGTCGTTGACTATGTGACCATACAAGGATTGGTTGGCCGATCCATTAGAAATAGCGTTGATGATTACTACTGCATCACCTTCAAAAATCACTTCGTGTAGCCCAATTTCAATAGCAAATTGTACAGCTCACCTACAAGCTAGAGCTTCAACCATTGCCACGGACTGGGAGAGTGGGACTTGCACTGATAGAGCACCTATGACCGCGGCATTGGTGTCTCGAATTATCACGCCCAAACTATTTGAGTCAGTGCTTTTGAATAGAGCTCTATCGAAGTTGGCTTTGTATCGTGGCCATGCTGGGGCAAACCATTTAGGCTGGACTGGATTCTGGACTAGGACTGGTGCATCATTGTGAGCCTCAAGGAAGTCTTGCAAGATTCTGGCAGCTTCAGAGAAGACCTGGTTCAGTGACATTAACATCACTATGATGAGTCTCCCTCAAGACTATACAACATACAAATAAATTAGATTAACATCACTTCAAATTTCTAACATAAATTTTCTCAAACATCTTCAGTGCATTTCACAACTCAAACCACAGTAGTAACATAGGGAATGAGAAAAAACTGATCCACTGTAACAAACTTCAAACTGATAGATTTTTATCAAGCTAAGAATCATAGTTTTGTTTCAGTGAAAGAAACTAAGGAACAAGAAATGGATACTCTTAGGCAAAGAAATCAAGATCAGAAGAAAAAATCATAGATTTAGTATCAACATTTCCAAAATGCCAAAGCCAATAGACCCATACACACAACCATTACAAGAAAACCCATTTTCATTCAATCACAACAGATTCGGCCATATTGCAAAGCCCTAATTTTCAAACTCAAGCAAAACCATCAAGCTTTACACTCAACAAGAAAACCCATTAATCAAGCTAATAAAAAAAAAATCCAATTTCCATACACATAGCATCACAGTTTTGGCATAAAAATCCAAAAAAAAAAAGGCAGAATACAGAGAGATGAACTAAAACTCTATGAGGCATTTCAACAAACATCTTCAATGCCCACCCAAAAACCAGCTTTAAAAATGCCAATAATAATAGTTATTGCTAATTCCAGAAATCCAAACAAGAAAACCCAATCATCAAGCTAATCAAAACTGAAACTAAATGTTATTCATCAAACAAAATCTCATCCCTCTCACCCCAAAATCAATGAGCAAACAAGAGGAAAGAAAAACCCACATAAAAAAGAAAATAAATTAAGGAGAAAGAGAAGGTACCCGACGGCCACCAGCGTTGGTGACGTCGTTGAGAAGCACCGCTAGAGATGGTGGTGTTGGGGCAAGCAAAAGCTTGGCCATGGCTGGACTTGAGAGAGCGAGAAAAGAGAGGGACCTTAAGAGAGGAAAAGGTTAGACCGGCAAGCACCACCAGTGGTGGTCGATGGGTCTCGGAGGCTTCCAGTTATAGTCATGGTTATGGAGATTATACTTGTTGGAAGAAAGAAAAGTTTTGAAATTTGGATTTGGTGAATCTGAAGACAATAGAAAGGGGAGAGGTGAAGAAAGGTAGCCTAACATTAGGTGAGACACGGATCGATGACGTGGCAGCTAGTTACAACTGTTGGATTAAATCAATGGTTGAGATTATGAATCCAATTTTTCTTATACGAAAGTGCAGAACGGTGGTACTACTCAATAGGATATTCCATAAAAGTGCACTGACATGTGATATTGGTGTTGCATAATGTGAGGATAGTACCATCAAATGTGAGAAAAAAAAAAAAGGAGAATTATGAATGTGATAAAAGTACATTCACATGTGATGTTGATATTATGCAATGTGAGACTGGTACCATAAAATATGAGAAAAAAAACAAGGGAACCACTGAACGTGATAAAAGTACAGTCACAAGTGATATTAGTACAGTCAAATGTGATGTTAGTACAGTCACATGTGATGTTGGTATTATAAAATGTGAGGCTGGTACTATAAAATGTGATAAAAAAAAAAGGGAGCTATCAAATATAACAAAAAAAATAGTCACAAGTAATGTTGGTACTGCGCAATGTGAGGATGGTACCATAAAATGTGAGGAAAAAAAAACAAGGGAACTACTAAACGTGATAAAAGTACAGTCACATGTGATGTTGGTATTACGAAATGTGAGGCTGGTACTATAAAATCTGATTAAAAAAATAAGGGAACCATCAAATATAACAAAAAAAATAGTCACAGGTAATGTTGGTACTGCGCAATGTGAGGATGGTACCATAAAATGTGAGAAAAAAAATAAGGGAACCATTGAATGTGACCAAAGTGCAGTCACGTGTGATGTTGGTATTGCGCAATGTGAGGATGATACCATAAAATGTGAGAAAAAAATAACGGAACCATTGAATGAGACAAAAGTACAATCACATGTGATGTTAGTACTGCACAATGTGGGGATGTTATTATAAAATGTGAGAAAAAAAATAAGGGAATCATCGAATGTGACAAAAGTATAGTCAAATATGATGTTGGTACTGCACAATGTGAGGATGATACCATTAAATGTGAGAAAAAAAATAAGGGAACCACCGAATGTAACAAAAGTACAGTCACATGTAATGTTGGTACTGCGCAATGTGAGGATGGTCCTATAAAATGTGAGAAAAAAAAAGGGAACCATCGAATGTGACAAAAGTACAGTCACATGTAATGTTGGTACTGCGCAATGTGAAGATAGTACCATCAAATGTGAGAAAAAAATAAAGGAACCATCGAATGTGACAAAAATACAGTCACATGTGATATTAGTATTACACAATGTGAGGATGGTACCATCAAATGTGTGAAAAAATAAAGGAACCATCGAATGTAACAAAAGTATAATCAAATGTGATGATAGTACTGTGTAATGTGAGGATGGTACCATCAAATGTGAGGAAAAAAAAAAAGGAAACCATCGAATGTGACAAAAGTACAGTCACATGTGATGTTGGTACTGCACAATATGAGGATAGTACTATCAAATGTGAGAAAAATAGGGGAACTATCGAATGTGACAAAAGTACAGTTACATGTGATATTAGTACTACACAATATGAAGATAGTACCATCAAATGTGATGTTTTGGTAACCTGGTATAGCAGGTTGACTACTAGTGGGTACCATACCCCCAAAAAAAAAGGAGGGTACGCTAGAATTACCCGTGATTTGAAATCCTATAATACAAGTATTCCGTAGAATTTTTTTTTTAATCTTATTTGATCTTGTATTTTTTGAAAAAAGGGACATAAAAGTGAAACAAAATTACATATTTAGCCATGTTTTTAACAAATGTGGATAAGCTAACTTCAGGTGAGTAATGTGTCGAATTTCAAATAACATGTAAGCAACTTAAATTTCGGTCAAACTACAAGTGGGTAAATTGTAATTTGCCCAAACAAAATAAAACAAAAAGTGTAATGATAGAGACACAAACTTTTTTACAATTTTTTTTACAAACTACTAATATGATAAGTGATTATTAGTAAATGAAAAAAATGATGTTAATAACGAGTCTAGGTGAAAACTAATAAGAAATTTGTTACATCAACAGTTTAAAATAATGTTGTAAAATAAGGAAAAAATTTTAATTACTTCCAAAGTATGGAGAAATGATGCTCTCTTCTCTCATATTCATGGTGGACCTTATTATGAATTTAATGAGTAGACCCCACCATGAATGTAAGAAGAAGGAACATCATTCTCAGTACTCCAAAAGTATTTAAAAAATACTCGTAAACTAATTTATGATTGTAGCATTTCTGAAAAGAAAAAAGAAAGAAAGAGGGTAGTAAAATAATGTAATCTTATGAGATCCTGACACCATCTTTGTTGGCACTTGCCTAGTTAAGCAAATGCACGTCTCCCAAATTAAAGAGAGAAATTAAAGCAATGCACAATAAATATATTAACAAATGCAGGAAAACAAAGCCACATTATATAAGTCTCATTGCATTTGCATCCTAAACCACACACTCCACAAAAGAAACCAAACCAACAAATTGGTAGTATACCAAAATGAAACAAACAGTCCCTCCTTTTTCTGCCTCTTGCTTGTTCATTTCTCTTCTACTAGCAATAACCCTATCATGCATTAGCCCGGCACAATCAATAGGTCAAGATGTGCTTAAAGATATTTGCTCCAAGAGTAAAGACTCATCTTTCTGCTTAAAATCCTTAAATTCCGATCCCAAGACGGCCACAACTGACCTCCTCGGCCTCGCTGGAATATCAATCAAGTTGGCCAAAACCACTGTTGATGCAACTTACAAATTTGTCAAGTCACAAGTTGGTCTTGTAACTGACCCTACACTCAAAAAACAGTACGCACAATGTGCAGGCTCCTATGCTGATGCCAATGATAATGTTGACTATGCAAATGAAAGGTTGAAAGCTGGTGACTATGGTGGAATAGGCGCAGCAACATCAGCTTGCCTTGATGATGTTTCTGATTGCGAAGAGCCACCACCAGTTGAAGTAAACGTAGCAGCAGCATCAACTATCTCTCTCTCAGAACAAAATAAGGAGTCTTATGAACTTTGTCAAATAGCATTGATCATCTCTAATCGTCTTTCAGGGAAAAATTAGTGTCAATTCTTGTTCACTTTTTTGAGAATAATAATTCTTGGCCTCATTTTGAGAATTTTACCATTTTACTTTATGTTGAACTTTTTTTTTCCCCCTAATATATCTTCTTGAGTTCAAATTAATGGAATCCTTTTGAGGTTTATATTAAATATTATAAATCTAAAATATATTTAATGTCGCATTACTTAAAATTCTAAATAAAATGTTATTATGTATACTATCACCTATAGAAATAAAATATTCATAATAAAATATACTATATATTTTTTTTTTTGGGTGAGATTCTATCTTCAGAAACTTTTGAGAAGTTGGAGGTGAAAATGTGTAATTGTTCTAACTTTCCAATTAGATGGAATTATGGAACAAAGACAATATTATCTTTTCAAAGAATCACTAACTTCTATTATACAATTCAATTAATCAATGCAATTACATGATTGAATTTAATTGAGAAACCTAAGGTACAACATCTAAAGAAATGGTATAACATCTATAGAATTAGGTTTTTTTTTTTAAAAAATAATAAGATCACTAATCTTATAGTCTTATATATTTTGCATCATTTATGCATGAAGTTTCACCATTTCTTTCTTTGTCCTTTTATTTTTCCATGAGGATACCCAAAGCAAAAAAAAAAAGGAATAAGTGTCAAGCAATTTTATGAAAATCTTGTCGCTTGAAGATTGGATCTAATGTCAATGGAAAACACGTCATGATGTCTCGTAAATTTTATGCATTTACACTTAAATTAAGTTATAATAAAACTTCTATCTTAGGGGGAAAAAAAAAGAGAAGGCCAAATTAAAGAGGCTAGTGCGCGAGGATTCTACTCTATTTTACGTGTTAGGATTGATAAAATTTCGTTCTTTTCTGCATTAATTAGCAGGATGATGTATAAATTCAAATTCAAACTGTTCAAATAACTTTTGCCTTGAGTTTGGTGAACTTTTCTTTACTACCCAAAATTACAGAAATAAATATTAAATAAAAATAAAGGTGAAAAAAAATACAAAAGCTGGACCTAATCTAAGGTTGGGTATAAACTGTGAGCCTTTTCTTTTGTAATTTAATTTCAAGTTGCTTTGTTGAAAAATTAAATTGGTTTAGCAAATTATAGCTCTTTTGTTCTGTGTTTTTCTTTATAAACAATTTTTAAAATATAGAAAATTTTAGGAGGTGCATCAATTCTAAATTTAGTACTCCTAAAGTACAATTTTGTCGATACTTCCAAGCCTCTACTTTTAAAAAATGTAAATCACATTACTGTGCACCCTTGATACAGTGGTCACTCCACAAGTATAAATGCTTGTGGGGTGTGGGGGATAAGGGTCGGGGTTCAAGTCTCCAAGAGCGAGCTTTACACACATATACACTTAAATTAGACTAGATTAGAAATTTTATCTGGTATAAAAAAAAGAACTGTAAATCATATTATGAATTTAATTATTGAGATCTGTTATTATATGATGTTGGGTCCCAACTTATGAGATGAGAGAGTACTATTGGAAATACTGAATATTTGTCGCAAAGGCCACATTAATGCGTGAAAATAAATAAATTTGCGAATCTGTAATCATAATTTAATTTCTTCTTCTGATTGCCCATTGATGCAACTCGTGTGAATCCCTTTGTGAGTTCTCCAACCATAGAAAACACCCAATCTGGATGCATGCAAAAACATGGAATGAAAGGTTCAATGACTAAAAGCATCTCCTTCAAACACCACCTGAGACCAATAATCAACAAGATTTTTTTAAAATTTTTTTTATTAGAACCCAATGGATTGTTTCTTGGTCTGTTACTTCATGAGAACACCCAACTTGGATGCATCAATGGTTTTGCAGTCTTTGCTATTGTACCAAATGAGATGGTAAAATGAGATTCGAATTCTGAATATTTAATTTGAAAACATAAGAAGATACCAATGAATTGAGTTAAAAGGTTCTTAACATACCGCATATTAGATAAGTAAATAAATGTATTATAGAAGTGATGGAACGTACATGAGCATACCTAAAAAAGAGAAACGAGAAAAGCAAAGAAGAAAGAAAGACATAGGGGTGTTTGGTATAGTAGTTTGAAATGAGATTTTTATAATTTTTGTTGTTTTTTGAAATATGTGTAAATGAAAAAGTGTGTAATGTTGTTTAAAATGTAAAAATGTGAATTTGAGATGGTAAAATAAATCGCCCATAATCTTTTCAAAAAGAAGATAAAAAAGAAAGCAAATAGAGGTCAAATTGCATTCTGAAGTGCTAGAACGATCACTTGGCAAAACAACCTCTAAAGCAAAACATGGAATTTTTGTCGTTGTAAAATGTTTGGACAAACGAAGACCCAAACAAGATGGATTAAACTTCAAGTGATTGCAACCATTTGATATGAATGGGTAGTCAAATCCAAAGGTGTGGAAATCGAGAGGCACTGGTGGCGTACAATTGGTCAGAATACAACAAGTGCACAGTTTAAGTAAGTTTGTGTATTGTGAGGAGAGTCCCACATAGGAAAGAAGCAAAAGATGCCTCGCATGAGAACAAGTATAAAAATGAAGGCAAGTACTTTATTTAAATCACGCAGCCGCGCGGTGAGCACAGAGCGAACTATTCTTTCGCCTTTTACTAAAGAATACCGTGTGCACGCCGCAAATAGCGGCATACGCCTATTTTTGGAGGGGTTTCCTATAAGGAAATCCCCACAATTCAGTCATAAAAGCTTTATAGCGGAAAGAACGGCCCACAGCTCTAATGAGGGAGTGGGTCTAATTAATTACTTATGTACATTAACATAGGTCGCCTAAAATCTGGATTGTTACAATACGACTCCTGTCAGCAATTTTTAAATGGTTAATTGTCAAGTAATGGATAGAAAGTAGGAGTGAGTAAATTTGCAGGTGATACCTAACTCGACTACCTCATCAAATTGTGTTATTTGCAGACTACTTTATCAAAAATTGTTATCTAGCTCGATTTTACTTCATCAAATTGTGTGGATATTTGCAGCTCACATCGACTACTTAATCAAAATATTTGCAGACTACTTCATCAAAAATTGTGTTAAATGATGTGGTCATTGAATTGATGGCCAGGTGGCCTGGTCATTTTAGACTTCTAGTCCTGATAGTAATTTTAGGACTTTTGAATACCACGAGAACCTAATCCATGTCAACGTCTAATTTTGCCTACCAGTAGGTCAGGAACACGAACATTATTAGATTTTGAACTTGCGCAGAAGCCTTCTTTAGAAGTCAAAATAAGTGGCTAGTGATAACTGATACGAAAAGCATCATTCCGAAGTTCACATTTCTTTGCTTGACTCGAAGTCACAAGTGCATGTAGTATGTGCTTTCAGCAACGTAATCATTAAGCAAAGCATTTATATTTGTCCCGGGGTGTTTCTTAAGAAGCCCCACCAGGAAATTACCAAAAATTTGCTACCTCGGCCTGTATCTTAAACTTTTAAGCCTTCAATTTTGTCATTGGTGTTTCAATATTTACTAACGTGCTCAGCAATGTAAGTATAGCTTCTTTTTAATATATTTTACAAGTCAAATTGCTTTTAAGATGTGGAGATAAAGAAGCAGAAAAGAATGGCTATTCTCCTTTTAAGTGAGATCTATACACAAAGATGGACTGATAAAAACAACAGTGATTATTTATTTTCAGTTAAGTTCCGGATAATTTGAGTTTCCAGATCCACACTTCAGTTTTCAGGCCCGTTTGCTAACCAGGCAGTGAACTTTGCCTCTTTTATTTCCACAAGCAAAGCAGAAATCTAGAGAGATGATCTTCATAATCATGGTCCTCAAGGACAACATTAAAATCTTTTACTAGCAGAAACCCTCTTTTTAGAGGTGGGATTATCTTATAGAAGATCGAAGAATATTCAAATTCATAACCTCTAGTTTTTGTTTTTTGCTTTTTCCTTGTATAGAACCTTAACAGACATGGAATCTTTGTTCTATGGAAACTGAGTTCACAACCTAAACTAGTTATGGCACATGCAGACACAGACAGATCAGGCTTTTTTGATCATGCAAACTGTTAAGAAAGTATTTATTATTGTTCCAATAGACATGCCTTAAAAAGTGTAAAATGCTAATTCAGGCTTGGACCCAACAAGTAGAATACTACTACGGTAATGTAAGGAACTAATGTTGGTTGGCCCTCTTACCCTTTTTTTTTTTCATTAAAAAAAAAGTGAAAAATGTTACTTGGATAAACCACAATTCAAGTTGTTACAATTCCAAAAAAAATGCTTTACTAATAATTAAGCCTGCTTCGTTTAAACCAATAGTGTAATTTATATGCTAAATCATGCCCCAGATAGAGCTGCTGCCATAAAGAATCACATGATAGCTGTCAGAGAAAAGAATATTATTACCTTAAACCAATATCATGTTTATACTCCATTTGGTCCGGTTGGCAGGGGGAGGCAAAGAAAATGTAGAACATTAGAGAGAGAGAGAGAGAGAGAGAGAGAGAGAGAGAGAGAGAGAGAGAGAGACATACAGTAAAAAGACGTAAAAAGAATATTACAAGCTAAGAATTGAAGCTATTGAAATTTATAGTTTCCTAAGCTGGTTACAGGAAATCAATATAAATAATTTTTAGTTACCATATCTTTAAATTTCTATACAACGCCTGCAAAACTCAATCTATCCAAGGATGGGAAAGGCAGCTCAGTTCCTAACTTGAATGAAATCGGTTGTTCCATTAAATAAAATAATGACGTAATTCAAAAATCATACTTCGTTCTCCCACTACTTAATATTAGGCACAACATATCTGATATGTTAGCAGAGGAACTGAAGAAGTTCCATGACTCGAGCATTAGGCGTTTCCTTGATCCTTTGAAATGAACAACCTGTATCCAGAACATAAAGCCAGATCTGAGATAAAATCATGTTTAAAAGCTTTGGCATATCTATTGCCTTGTAAGACCATAATCAAAGCACACTCCTACATTCAGCTGGTGGCAAAATCATAATTTATTATGTTAACAATATACCTTAACGTCTAAGGGCATTCCATGAAATTGACCTGCACCTTCGGGGGGCGTCCAATTGTATATAGCACATGGTAAAAATAGTACTGAGGCACCACCAATTTTTTCTACAAAAGCTTGTGGTTTGGTAAATTTCCTCGTGTCAAAAGAAGGATCTGATCTTACAACCCAGGCAAGAGCTAACTGATCTCCAAGCATTCGGGAAGCACTCATGTACTTTAAACTGTAAACTTTCAGTACTTTTTGTAAGAAAGCCTTTGCCCTGCATCCAAGTTCATAACTTAATTTCCTTTGGTGTTGCCAAGACAATGTGAGGAAAACAACAGAAATGGAATTGAGGGGGAAGGAGATCAACCGCATTTTCAGTAGTTTTTTTCACTGGAGGGAAAAAGAAATAATTTTTTTAAAGCACAAACTACCATCAATGGTATCAAATTGAAGATGTTGCTGGTGTTGATGCAGAAAGATGTGCAGGTGCCATAGGTGAGATGCAAAAGGTTGTCCTCTCACATGTGGTGTACTACTAGACATGGTGCAAGGCGCAAAAACAGAGGTATGGCCGTATGGGAGTTGTTGATCTACCCTCTCCACTATTAAAGGGGTAGATATTTTATCCTCTAACAGAAATTAAATTGAACCCTCTCTATGCAAGCCCCACGCCTTTTTCTTTCCCCCTGTCTTCTCATCCATATGATCCTAACTAAAAAAAAATTAATTTTATTTTTTAATTAGAGTAGAATGGCAGAACAAGATGCATGAAACTGATTCAGAAAGTTTTATGATGTCCAAATTTGAGCTTCCTATTTATATTTTATTCCCCATTTAGTGGCAAGCAAATTGAGCATACAAAGAACACAAAGACATTGCAATTAATTCACCTTAAAATTCCATCAGAGGTACCCTTCACTGCAATGAATCCCGAATTCAAAGGTTGCTCTTTGTTGTTCCGAAAGGTGAGAGCCAGATGAAAATTTGGATACTTTTGAAAAATCTGTCCTAGATCATCAACCACTGATATGTCCGAGTCAGTGAAGATGTAATGAGTAATATGCCCCTCCCTATGAGAAAGCTCCTCAAGCCTTGTGTCTAGAAAAGCCTGAATTACAGAAATTGATTGAACATGAAAAACCACGGGGCACAACGTTGTTTACAGAAAAGGAAAAATAAAAACAGTAATTTCTTGTGATGTTACATTGTTGTATATAACCAAGTGTTTCTTTAAAGATGTAAATAATGAAATGAGATTATGACACAGACAGGGACTTCTGAAAATGAGAGAAGGAAAAAAGTTGACTAACAACTTGCTCTCTATTAAATTAAGAGGAAGGGCAAAATTCATTGGAATCATGAAATAATCATAGCCATGGATAGACATCTAGAACATATATACCAGTCAATCACAGGAAACCATAAAAAGTTCAGAGTTTTTAACAATGGAGAGTTGCTCAAGAAGCATAGCAATTGACCATCAACAGAAATGTTCAACCTAATGTAAATGCAATGTGCTCTTACAATGTAAGACCTGATTCTTTGAAGCATCAACTTGTCTCGCGAATATTCACCTTGAATTGGATGGATGGTGACCCTATTTCTGCGCATGTGAAGGTCAGATGCTGGGTCGGTAAGAATAATTACATTGCTCTGGGGCATTGTCACCTGAAATACAATATATACATAAACCTTTGAATCCAAGCCCGGTTTTAAACATTGCAAAGCCAATGGCTGCAAGCATGCAATAAACAGATGTCAGTGGCATTCAGAAGCACAGACCAAATTCTCTTTCCTGTGAAAATCCACTTAGACATTCTCTTCACCTTATAAGAATTGTTCCATATTCATATTCTAGAATGAAAAGAGGAAGAGAGAAAAAGGGGGGGAGGGTTGGGAAGACATACAAGATTTTTTTGGAGGAATAATAACCTTCTACTCTAAGCTAACAATAAAACCTATATTGAGCCAGTGTGTCCACTAAACCTGAATTGTTATCTGTGGTAGAAATGGATAGCAGAAAAGTGTCATACTCAGATATTTTATACCTTTGGAATTGATAAAAAAAAATAAAAAAATAAAAAAAAATAAAAGGGAAACAATTAAACTAGTAAAGATTCAAATAAATTTAGTAAGGCTTCTTGGAAGTGTTTAATAAATGTGCTTGTAAAAAGCTATTGTTGACGCTTTACTAAGAAATTACCTGAATGAAGTTAATGAAAATGTTCAATACGGCCATTGATCTCTCCACCTTACTATATGAAGCATTTCCAACAGTAACCAAGTTTGATGATCTATCATTTACATTTACATTTAGGGAGGAATTATAAATGGTAAAAACAGTGACAAAAGCAATATTTTCTCCGCTTCTGGATTTGTGGGAGGATGTTGAAAAATGGGTCTGGTTGAGAGCTTTGGTGCCTGCAACATATATAAAACAAGAAACACACATAAGACACAGCAAATAACCTATATATGGGGATTAAATGCAAAATTTTCTAATGGTAAGAAATAATACAAAATCATTTGACCACAGAGAGGAATGTTACAATTTTTACAAGAAAGTAGATGTATACATTACGTTACTTTTAGAAGTGTCCATAAGTCATAATTTCCTGTAAAGAGGAATATTAAGTATTAACATTGAAATGACCCCATAGTGTTGTGTGCATGTCCAAAAAAAATTAAAAGGTAAGACTGAACAGCTAATGATTAAATCTCAGTTAAATCTGCAACAAACCAAATCAAAGTCCCAGCAGTTTTTTGTTTCCTGATATCTGAAGGGAGTCCTGGGGTATGAAGACCATGTATTACTGAGTAGAAAGATCACCAACTAGTTGATTGAACAACTAATTAAACACCACATGCCAAAAAAATTATAGTTCAAAAGGTAAAGGAAAAACTGATTATAATTTACTACAAAACCATTTTACCAACTGTTTTTACATATCCAAGTTCTTTGATCAACAAAATGCAACCTTATAGGACTCAAAACTGCCATATTATAAGGAAAGGGACTGCAAGAACCTTCACATTGCAAACGATTGGGCAAGCCTTGTCCAGCAGCAGGCCCAAGAACAAGATGATCAGATTTCTTGCTCTGTTTCTTCGGCGGATACTCCAAAGTTGAGTTCTGATGCAATTCCAAAACTGAAATATGTAACAAAAAAATGCTCACTCTTAAGCTTATGTTAATATAAAAACCACAATAATATATATATAGTGAGAGAGAATCACCAGAGAGCAGAAGAGGGAGGAAGAAAATAAGAGGAAGACAGAAGAGAAAACGACGCCATCCACTGCACATTCTCATGGTTAACCAATCTGTCTGAAGACCTGCTGAGCGCTGACTAAGAGATCATTGTCCAGGCCAAAACAAAAGCAAACAGCATAATGATAAAGTGTCTCAGTTCGCTGCAACAATGATGTTGTGCTTTATTAGGCTGCAAATTCAAATGGGCAAATAGGATGTTCACATTAAAGCCTCATTGAGGGTCAACAGCAACAATTTCAAAGACGCGCAATTTGCTAACCTGCAATAGCATTGGTGCACTTTAATAAAGATGTCATGAAAATTTTCTGCCAACTTGTCAAAGGATCTTTTCTTACATCTCTATAAGGACTCAGTTTTATCATCCCTTCCTCACAAAGACTACCAATTCATTCCCTTTTCAATTTAACAGCTACCATTAAGGACCAACAAACTAAAACACTAATCCATCACTGCATCTATACATACAAATTCTATTTCTACGTTTTCCAGATGTGTGTTTGTGTATTGGGGTTTATGAATTCAAGTTAAAAGAAGCTGATTTTTTTTTTTTTTTGTTGTTGTTGCCATGAAGTTTTGTTTAGCATATAGAAAAGAAATAACTTCTGGGTATGAGACTTTGGTGGGTTGTGTGTGATTAAATTAAAAGGGAGAGATTAGTAATAAAAAATCACATTCAGAGCAATGAGAAAGATTCACCCAGCTCAATTGCTACAAACCTCAGAAATGCAAAGCATTACTTACAAAGTGAACAGTGAACTAATAAGATGGGAAAAAAATGAGTTAGAGAAAGAAAAAGACTTACAGAGAGAGAGAGAGACAGCAATTTGCGAATCTTGATGCACCGGTGAAGAAGAATAAGAGACGGATGGTGTTGTCAGAGGAAAAACTTTGCCAATTTCCGCTGTTTCGTTTCGGTAGTTGTTAAGTTTTAACCTTGTTGGTCTCTCTGTTGTTATGGGCCCTGGCAGAGGACAACTTGGCTTGTTATAGGTCCAGTTCATTACCTTCTTCGGTGTTTTTTTTTTTTTTTTTTTTTAATTTAACTTTTGTTTTTTGGGAGAACCAGCTTCGGTTAAATACATGGAATGCTACCATCATAATATTTTTTTTCATAAAGTTCTTACACAATTGAGTTGACAAGTTACTTCTCAAAAAAAAAAAAAGAGTCAGACAAGTTTTTATTGATTTTTATTTATATTCATTATTGTCATCATTTTATTATCTATCAAACTACAACTTGTCATTTTGATAGTTATGAAAAAAATTTGTGACTTTAGACATTGATTAAATATTTACACATCTTTTTATTAACCAATAAAGTATAAATAATACATGGTAAAACTTAGATATAATATCTTTTTAAGTGCAACACATTAAATTCCCTTAGTATGTAACCTATTGTTTTGAACCAAAAAAAAAAAAAAAACTAATTGAAACACACTCTAAACTGTTATGCCAAAAAGGATTTGTCATTTGTAGACCAATTTGAGGGATTTTTGCTCTTGAGAGAGAGAGAGAGAGAGAGAGAGAGAGAGAGAGAGAGAGAGAGAGAGAGAGAGAGAGAGAGAGAGAGAGAGAGAGAGAGAAATTTTAGTTATTTGGAAAATCTTAAAATCATTGCATCTTAAGGAAAAGTGTCCCTGAAAAACACTACCAAACGGTTTCACTGAAAAAGACATTCAAAAAACTTCATTTGCTTCTTTTTATGTTTTTAAAGGGGTGGGGTTAGATTGAGAAAAGCCTAATATAAGCCGGGAAAATACAAGGTTCATTAGGAGAGAATGATAGCCTTGATTTAATTTAATTGAGCTTGCAAAAAATTTGGGTAGTGTCACACTGACGAAATCTTTAACAATATGATAATTTCTTTGTTTTGTTTGTTGCGAAGAATAATTCATTAAAATAATTACTTGCAAAGAAAAGTAGGAAACAGTAATATAATGCCAGCCACGTGTGATAAATAATTCTTGGTAGCTTCGGAAATTATTTACCAGGTGAAAATTATTTAGCCTTGCAGCCTTCCCTTGCTCTATCCCTGATGTCAAGCTGATGAAAAAATTGAATTGGGTCTTGGAACCAAACTTTTGAAGAGGTAGTCAATACTCAAGCCTCTGCTTGGGCTGGACTCTACAGCTAAATCCAAAGCTTGGTCTATATTCCTAATAGCTGATTCTCAACACATTACAAGAAGACAACATCATTTGCAAAATCTGGCCAAGCACAAGGTGTTTTGATAGACCAAGAGCCTTGTAGGTTGTAGCTCAACTAGCTGGCACCTTCTGGTGTTTTTAACAGAAACATTTAAGGATCAAATCCAAGGTTGTCAAAATCGGGATCCTACGTAGGATCGTAGGAGGTAGGTGAGATCGTGGATCGTAGGATCGGATCGTAAATCGTAAGATCCTATATTATTTGAGAAAAAAACAAAAAAAATAAACATTTGTATGTTAAATAATCACATAAATTATACATTCATTAATATAATTACCATACATCACTATATTCATTTATAAGCATCATTTAAAGAGGTCAAAAATCTCAAAACATGACACTCTATTGGAATATTTTTTATTCGGATCCAACTGGCACACTCTCTACATTAGAGTTGAAAAATTTGGTCTATTGGGATTTTATTTTTCATTTAAGTCCAACTGAGCAATCTATTAAGTTTAAAAACATTACAAGAAATAAAGGTCGTTTGGGATCGTCAAAATCGTGTGATCCTATCGATCTTGAACGATCGCAAAGATCCTTGAAAGATCTTAATCGTTTTGAGCAGGTGAGATCGTAAAATCGTAGGATCCAAATCGGGATTTTGACAACCATGATCAAATCCCCTTTCCCCCGTTGTTACTATTGAATTATAAAAATAAAAAATTGTACGTAATGGAAGCAAGTTTACTCTTAAAACCCGACTCCAAACTGCACTCTCTCTCAAGGTAATGGTCCAAATCTGAAACAATGCTCTAATTTGATAATGGCTGCTGAATATTAGTTCCATTGACAGTGGTGTATTATGCCTCCCATTCTTCATGTATAGTTGTATACTCTTTATCACATCAATATAAAGCCAAGCAATTTTACAATATGTCAATCAATATAGAATATTTAATACATCAAGGGTGTTAATGAAGTAAGAACAGAAGAGGTAAATAATGATTTTCTTTGACAAGGGTGTCAATGAAAAAAGAATAGCAGAGGTGTTACGCGTAGGCCTGATAGAAAGGAAAAATAGAAATAGTTTGACCAAAAAGGACTACTCATTTGATCTATGTTCAAACGGTATTGATTTCCTATCAGGCCAGGATTCTATCTTTTCAAAGTACTTGACTGGCACAACACCATCAAAACCTTCAGTTAAGATAACCTTGTTTTCTGAAATGTAAAGCTTCATTCCTTCTGTAATCAAAATTGTAAAGAAAAAAATATATATATATTAGAAAGAAGAAAGCTTGTCTTTCAAGGAATATTGTGGCTCCCATCAAAAAAAAAAGGAATATTGTGGCAAATGTATTGAATACTTGGATAGAAAATGAATAATCTGTGTCCATAACACTTAGAGCTTGACAATATGTTCTTCAAACTTACCTTCCAAAGCTTTTCCGACATCTAGAAAGATCAAAGTATTGACATCCCGTCTCATACCTGGAAGATGACAAAACAAGCAAACTGTAAGAAGTTGACCAAAATAAAATTTTATCAGAAGAACGATCAATGTATAGATATCTTCAAGATCATTTAAGTAGTTGATGACAGCAGAAGTCAATTTCATAAAAAAGTCACCGCCCGATTTCATTTTTGTTTGATAAGTTAATACTACCATTTTCTGTTTAAAAAAAAAGTACTAAGCAGTAGTGACTATTTATCAAACAGTCTACCAGTTTCTGTTCAGAGTAGTAATTAGTGCTTCAAGAACAGTCCAGAAACCTGGTAGAACAAGATCTTGAAGTTTTGTTTTCCTCAATGACAGGAAAAACCACCCCTAAAAGAGCTACTCTAGTATCTGTTCAAAATAATGGCTACATAACAATTTTGAAGCCCGGTAGAACAAAGCATTAATGCCAAAGGGTCCCAAAAGAACAGCATGTTAGATACATTGGTGTGTATACATGGGCAGGACTCCCACAGACTCTGTTGAAAGGAAAATTCATATAATAAAAAAGTAAATATAAATGTTGTATGCATACCTAAGGATCCATGATATCCACAATGCAATGATGGTTACAAAAGTAACCTTGAGTTTGATCAAACACCCCAAGAGGTGCACCTCAAAGGGCAGGCAAAATGAAGGACATATTCTAAAACATGCACAAATTCATTTTGATAAAGGATATCAGTTATTTGGTAAGTCTCCAACAAATGTCTAAAACTATAACACAATTTTGGGTGAGTTACAGACCAAATTGTGTTATGTCACCCAAGTGAATTTTTCAGGTCTTAGTGCTTTTATATTAAGCCATATGCACAAGTCAAAATTAAAATCTCTTTCATGTAATAAGTACATCATTCTGATCAGCACTTTGGAGCCAAAATTAGTCACCCATCTATCTGACCAAGACAGAGCAGGTCTTGGAAAGTAGAAGACATTACCACAAGCCTTTATTAATTATCACAATAGCTCCTGCACAACCCCATCCCCTGCACGGCCATGCATAAAAAATTCCACATGATAATAAATGAAATATTACCACTTATTACTTCCCCATCTGCTGGCAGGCCGCAAGAAAAGTGAACATGCAATCTTTTCATACGTTTTAGACCAATCTTCAAAATTGATTCCAAATTTCTGCTGTAGGTTCCATGTATGCACACTGCATATTACCAGGAAAGAAGAGCAATGAAACAAACAAAAAGGGAGAAAATGATATTTTTTTGATAATAATAATAATAAAAAAAAAGGTTAAAGTTATGACTTTCATTTTCTTTTTGAACAGAAACAATTTATGACTTGAAAATACAAACATATATCAACCTGGAACTTCTTCAGGGGAAAGGATTGGTTTCAATAAGCTCTCAGACTCAACTGTCTGCAAATTAAGCATAAAACATCCAATAATATTGTTAGTCAGAAGTCAATATACTAAATCAAATAGTGTATATCACAACTAAACTGGGAAAAGTATATCACAAAGCATTCAAAGTTAGAATTATTATAAAGTGAAAACAAAGGGCACTAACAACACTCAAAGTAGAAACAAAAGCAATTGACAGTATCAGTATCATGAAATTTGAAAAATCTTATACGTTATAGTCACATTATCATAGAATTAGATAATAAAATGATAGACGAGCAATCTCTGAAATAGGCATAAAGAATTGAATTTAAGAGTCAATGATTGGAGAAAAAGGATCTAGTCTTGGATTTGCAAATTAAAAGCTCAAGCATTCATATAACTTGAGCCAAAGTGCTTATGAGTATAAGAAACCCACGTTGTTGAGAATCATTTAACTTCAAAAGGACTAATTACAGGTTATATCTCAATTGGACACGGGTTCAAGCATAGGATGTCAACTTGTATCCTAAAACAAACACTTTCTAGTGTAAAAAAAAAAAAATCAAAGAAGATGTTTTACCGTTAACGTGTGGCCTTGGTTAGCACGTATGAAAAGCTCACCAGTTTCTTCCAAGAGGCTGAACCGCTGCTTATTATCCTTTCTGACAGCCTGCATGATGCACTATAGAACTTAAAAGTGTCTTTTGCAAGAAATTATGTAAAACATAATGTTACTGACAACACAAGATAACAAATTTAGGAGAATGTAGTCAATTTGCACATTGTGCAGGAAATATCATAAGCACAACACAAGTATCAACATCATTGGCTGGCTCCATAAGCTGGACACATCACAAGAACACGACAACATAAATTTAGTCTGTACTATAACACTAGCCAGCACAATGGCTACTATGTTTAGCAGTAAGGTATTGGTTTCAAATATGTTGATCTTAACAGCACTTGACCAATGTAACCCTTGTGTTCAAGAAATGTCTATGTAAGAGTCAATAAGACAAGTGATGAGGAAGTATATATCATCTAAAATTTGTACTGTGTGCATACTATGCATAATCACCATATAATCACTTTAGAAATTTCATATATAATCAAGCAAGATTTACTCTTAGCGACCATGCACTTGCCTAAAACTCAAAACAATTTAACATTAGTCTTGCATACCAAGCAACATGCTGTTGAGTAATGATTGTACTGATTATCCTTTTATAAATGTGCTCTGGGTAAATTTATACTTAAATAGCACTTCAAATTAAAAACTTGCCTTAAAAATTCCTCCTCTATGGTCCCATTACAGTCAGAACTAATTACAGGTAATCTCTTATGTTAGTTAACAAGAAATTAGCATTTTGCACAGTAGGTGAAAGGATTCACTTATGTAATATCATTTTACTGCAACCACAGTTAAGCAAGGAGCTCAACAGAACAGAAAATAAACAAGAAGGAAGATAAGAATGGTATTGAAGAACATACCTCCCTAATATCATCAATAGTGTGTGATCTCAATGGAATATTAGCGAAAGTCTTCATATTCAGATTTAACAAATCTTGAACCTTCACGTACCCATCACTCCGCATATTCAAATTCAACTCAGTAGCCATATGGCGCAAAATACGCGTCCTGAAAAATTATAAAAAGGGTATCAAAAAAAAAAATCCTCCGAATTTCTAGTATGACTCCACAGTAGAGTTCTTAAAATCCTATCCAGAATGGCATACATTTTTCACACTATCATTAACTTAAATAGATGTCAAAATAACACCAATTAATACCTTGTTTAAATATTTTTGATTAGTAAAAATCTAAACCACTCATTTAGTGGTTAAGATTTTCAAAACTACAAACATAGGTATAGTTCCTTAGGTTCTGTACATTAGGTTCTCAAATTAAAATCAAACCCTTGTCTTCATTGACCAATACAACACAAGAAATATTATTTTCCCCAAGGAGTATTGCATGCAATCCAATTATGTGTTTAAATTTAATTGTGAACTATACAGGAACTCTCTCACAAGCACCTGAAATCAAAATTCCCTTGTTTTTCACACACACACAATACAAGCAATGAAAATTTTGAAATGTTATAATAAGTTGTAGTTGTAAAAGCTCTGGCATTGGGGAGTTTGGATTTCAAACTTAACAGCAAATTCAAGCATAAAGATTCTTCTTTTAAAACACAGTATAATGCAAATTTGAAAGAGTAAACAAGAACATAAAATTGAAAAGAAAAAAAAAAATGAGTACAAGTTTTACAAGAACAGGGTCTAGTAGTGCTTACAATAGCCTACCAAGTGCATCAATCTTATCTTTACCTGGGCCGCCACCGCCACCACCACGACCTCTTGATCTCTCTCTATCGTTTCTCTTCTCCATTCCTCTTCCTCCGCCACCACTGCCCATAATAAGAACAAACAACATTGTAAGCAAATTCAGTTTCAATGTTTTCACAAAACAAAACAAAAATAATAACAAAGTAGACAAAATTTGTGAATGGGGTTTTAGTTTTTAGCTTATTGAACCAATAGAAACAATGGTAGTACAAGTTTCTTATCCTTTGCAGTTTTTTTTTTTTCTCGGAAACCAAACAAAGGAGAGAGAGAGAGAGAGAGAGAGGGAATCTGACCTTGTACTGGAATGAGCAAAAGAAGCGAAAGGAGAGGTACTGGAAGGTGAGACTGTGTTGCTGTTCTTCTCCATGAAACAACCTAGGAGGAGGGTACGAGGACTCCTGGACCTGGTGAGCAATGGTAGAGTTCTGGGGACAGGCGGCAGGAATACAGGGCAGTAGCGTAGAAATTTAATGCAGCTGGAGGTCACCAAAGATGCACACATGGATTGGTGAATGGATGCGTATGCGGTTCTCTATAGAGAGAGAGAGAGAGAGAGATGAATACTCTGGAATAGAGGAGGGAGGGTAATCTGACTTTGATAAATTATTGGGTAAAATACAATAACTTAGCCTGATGTTTGAAATAATGCCAAAAACACCCCTAAACTTCTTTAAAATGTTCAATTTGGTCACATTAAGTGCCCGTTTGGATTGCACTGAAACACAGCTACGTTTGCGTTTGCATTTTAAACAGTGGGACCCACAGCTACAGTGCCCACGAAGATAAAAACAACAACTTCAGGAAAAAAATGCATAAACATTTGGCTAAACGCACTGTTTTACTAAAGCACTGGGCATGCGTGTACTTTTTATGACCCACAACTCTTAAGGAAACGTGTTGCTACAATTTTGAATGGTGCGTTTTGTTTTTAAAACCTAGGATATTCCTATACACTCATCTAACCCACGAAGCAGGGCGTTTTTTCAGAAATAACTAAAGAATTCAAACTATATCATTAGTAAGCAAAGGTTTGAAACAAATTTGGTTTCTAATAAATCGAGTCCATTGGACTCGATTTTGGGCTTATAAATCAAGTACATTGTACTCTATTTCTCCATCGAGACACGGGCTGAGCTGGACAAGGAGTCCACATAGGCACAAAAATCAAGTTCATTGAACTCGATTTTTGGACATAAAAACCGAGTCCTTTGGACTCGATTTCCAATTTCCACATCTACCATGTGAAGGTCACGTGCGCACGTGATCACTTCAAAGTAAATCGAGTCTACTACACTCGATTTTTGGTCCCCACCAATTTTCCGGCACGTGGACATAACTCGAGTAAAAGATACTCGATTTATTTGCTTCTAAAAATCGAGTCTACTGAACTCGATTTCTGTGAATGGTCCCAGCCCGTCCACGTGTCATGTGGGTCCCAACTAGGACCTTTTTCCCCCCTCACCCGGCTCACACCCTCTCTTATGCTCTCACATTTCTCTTTTGCTCTCACAGCAGCATCACTCACACAACTTGCCTCATCACTCACACAACTTACCTCTCATCACTCACACAACAATCACACTCAACTTTCATCAACTCTTAGGTAATGTTTTTACAATATTGATAATATAGTGGTTATTTGCTAGGTTATTTTTTTAAGAAACAATTAGAACATATTAGGAAAATTTTTGTTTTTTAGGTTGAAAATTTTTGTTTTTTTGTTTGTTAGTGTAAATATTGTGATTAATTTATTTGTTAGTATATTGTGGGTAGTTTATTTGTTAGTATATTGTGATTATTTGTTAGTTTTTTTTAATTATTATTATGATTAATTATTGGAAATACTTAGTACTAAATATTGTGATTAATGTTGTGGGGAGTAAAAGGACCCAAGTGGGCATATGGGCCTTTGGGCTGTAACATGGAGGGCCGACCTGCTCCAGGATTAAACTCTATGAGTTGGCCCATACGCCGAGGGTCCGAGGATACAGCCGAGGGAGAGTTTCACCTCGGACAGATCCAAGAGAACTCAAGATTTCATTATAAAGGTCAAGGCACAACTCTGGAAAGACTAGTGGTTAAAAGGGGACATCCTGAATCTTCTAGATGCACCAGTATTAAAGAAAATATCAAGAGTAAAGGCTGCCACCTCCGCATTAAAGGCTCTGCACCTATCTCCCTGGCCGCATTAATGGGGAGGTGACCCCTGAACAGTGAGGTGGAAACTTCTAGTCACTGTCCAAAAAGTATCAGGGAATGAAGTATAAAAGGGGGGTAAAGGCCAAAGAAAAGGGGAGGGGAAACGAAGAAAGAAATTAAGAAATTGTAATCTTGAAGGAAGAAAGAGAAATAATAAAGAAGTAGTCCTCGGCTCGAGTCCGAGGAGATCCATTTTTCATTATCGTTCGTTATTTACTTGTGTTTGTTTATAAAAGCCAGTTATCAAGCTCCCAGTACTTCTAACCTAGGTTTCAAGCCCACACTCTACAAAGTTTATTGTTTAAGGCTCATTGGGCCTGAGCCCGTGATAGTCTTTGGGTCCAGGTGCAATTGTGCACTTACAAATGTTATTACAACATATTTGGAAATATTGTTTTTTTTTTGTTAGTGTAAATATTGTGATTAAATTATTTGCTAAGTTTTTTTTAGAAAATTAATATTGTGATTAATTATTGGGAATTTTTAGTACCAAATATTGTGATTAATTATGTTATTACAACATATAGGGAATATTTGCTTATTTTTTGTTAGTGTAAATATTGTGATTAAATTATTTTCTAGGTTTTTAAAAAAAATTAATATTGTGATTAATTATTGGGAATATTTAGTATTGGGGAAATATTTAGTACCAAATATTGTGATTAATTATGTTATTACAACATATTGAGAATATTTTTTTTGTTAGTGTAAATATTGTGATTAATAATATGCTAGGTTTTTAAAAAAAATTAATATTGAGAATATTTAGTACTAAATATTGTGATCAATTGTTAGGAATATTTAGTACTTTTAGGTTTTTGTCATTGGTATGAAATGGATTATGAGTTTGATACCTAAGACACCCATTACAATCTTTTTAGTATAAATTATTTCAAGATATAGTTGTTTAAGATTTGTAACAAAGATTTCAATGGGTAACTAGTTGCTATAATATTTTTGTTCATCATATCTTATTTGAATGGGTTTTGAAAGTCATGTCTCTAGAATGATTTGGATGTGAGTATATGCAAATTTGGTTGAGGTTAGTATTGTTGGCATGTCATACCCAAAGTTTTGTGATTGATATTGATTGAGAGTTATAAAATTTGTCACTAACACAATTGCACTTGATGATCTATAGGTTGATAATGATCTATATAAATATATACTACGGTGGATCCCTTAGCAATGCCAACCCTTATGACGGATTTCCATTTCAAGGTCCAGGTATCCAAAGGTCTTTGTTATATGATGATACGCCATAAGTTAAAGACCTTGAGTGATTTGAAGATAAAAATTATGGAAGAGCTGCGCAACTGAACCACCTCGCTTTGCATGACATACATATTACTTTCCATTCTCCACATGAAGTCCTCAATCAATGCATTAATTACAGATATATGGCGATAACAGAAGACAAACATGTGAAGTTCATGTTTCACAAGATGCGTCAATGGGAACAAGTAGCAAATTTTGAGTTGTATGTCACTTTGGAGCCGCGTGCAGAAGTCGGCGTAGAGGATATTGTACAAACAACTACATCTCTACGGTTATGCGAGTCTAGATGATCAATGCACCACGTTGGGAGGCTATACACCCCCTTTTCAAGAGACACCAAGAACAGTTGAGAGCGAACCTGGCAATAGATATGAAGATCAATTTTGTACACATCGAGGTGAATCCTCTACAGTTCCAGTAGTTGAAAATGAAGATGAACACTGTGTTGGGGAAGATCTTGACGATAGAGATGAGTACAAAGAGAGGATTGAGCGAGGTGACTTTGATAGAGGTGTTGATGACCATGAAATTACTCTCCATCCTAATGTTGATGATATGGATGAATGTGATGAAGATGATGCAAACCCTACTGTTAGAGTTCAGCATGTTACAAATGCGACCCCCGTTTATGAACCTCCCGCCTTATCATTTTATGAAAATACTTGGGAAAATATGGTTGATCCTGAAGTTGGTGAGCAAGCATTTGCTTCTTCTTGGAATGCGGACATGAATTTTTGTACGGGGTTGATTTTTGCGAATAAAGAAGCGGTGAAACATGCATTAACAATTTATGCCGCAAAGCATAACAGAAACTTTCTGACTAGTAGGTCAACCAAAAGTAGACTGTATGTGAAATGCATGGATGGGTCATGCAAGTGGTACGTTGGTGCAGTCATGAAGCCTAAACAGGGAACATGGATGGTCACATCTTATGGGGGTCCTCACAGTTGTATTACCCTTGGCATGGCTCTTGATGGTAGAATGATGGATTGTAATTTTCTTGCAGCAGAATTTGTTCCAACGTTGCGAGAAAATCACACGGCAACAATTCAACACCTTAGAGATTACATCAAAGGGAAGTATTATGAACATAAGCTTTCTTACTATAAGGTATGGGATGCGAAACAAAGGGCTATTGCAAAGATATTCGGCGATTGGGAAGAGTCTTACGAAAGGTTGAAAAAGTTGTTGTTGGCATACTTGGATCAAGAAGCTGGCACCTGGTACTGGTATCTAATGAGGGAGGAAGGTGTTACTATATTGCGATATGTATTTTGGGCTTTCGCTCCTTGCATTGAAGGATTCAGACATTGTAAGCCAGTAATCAGTATTGATGGGACCCATTTGTATGGTAAATATCGAGGGGTGTTGATGATTGCAATGGCCATCGATGCCAACAACAAGGTTTTGCCTCTCGCCTTTGCTATTGTGGACAAAGAGTCAGGGCCTAGTTGGAGGTGGTTTTTAGATTGCGTCAGGTTTGCACTGGGGCATGTGATAGCAAATAAGGACATCTGCATAATTTCTGACCGACATAAGGGTATTTGAAACGCAATTGCAAACTGGCCTAGAGATGGTCATGGACGAGTACGAGTATACCATAGATATTGCCTTCGACATGTAGCTAGCAACTTCAACACGCATTTTCAAGACGCCACTTTAAAGTCATTGGCCTTGAAAGCGGGGTATGCTACTCTGGAAGCTAAATTTGAGTTGTACATGCAACCTATCAAGGAAGCCGAGATCGAGGCCCTTAGGAAGAAATCAGCCACCGAACAACAGGTAAGTGAACTCGACCCATCCATCATGCCATACACATATCTAATGAAAGAGAATATAGACAAGTGGACCCAGCTACGTGATGGTGGATACCGTTATGGGGTTATGACAACCAATGTCTCGGAGTGCTTCAATGGAGTACTCAAAGGTGCCCGTGGCCTGCCCATTGCTGCACTGGTTGAATTCACTTGAAGCAAACTTGTCGTGTATTTCCATGATCGACACAAAAAAATTACTCATGATCTCTTGGAGGGCAAGGTGTGGAGTAAATATGCCTTAGAAATCTTTTATGCAAATCTGAAAAAATCTAAAACACACCAAGTAAGGTCGTTTAATAATGTTCATGGTATATATCAAGTAACGACTGCGTACAACGTCCATAGCTCTGGAGGGGGACAACATAGTCATGAAATAAACATATTGGTCAAAACATGTGGTTGTGGAAAGTGGCAAAATCAAAAGATCCCTTGTTCACATGCAATTACAGTTCTTCATTACTTGGGGCAAGATGCAAGTGCATATTGACCCATGTTATAGTTTGGAGAACGCCATTCGCACCTACTCACACCAATTTGTGGTGCCAAAGTCAGAGTCATTGTGGAGGGATGTGGAAGGTCCAAAGTGGGTGCCTGACCTAGACCTGTTGCGGGCCAAAGGTCGACATGTGAAGTCTAGGATATGGAATGAGATGGATGGGGTCTGGCGAAAACTGGGAAGCCGAAGGCCAGATTCTAACTTGAGGGAGATTCAACAAAAGCAAAGCTGTGGACTGTGTCATCAACATGGGCATAACCGTAGAAGATGTCCGCTTTCCCGTGGGGCTTCGACAAGCAATACTGACCTAACCTTGGATGTGGCTAAAATGTCTGACCCTCCAATCCACTTCAATCTTCCCTCTCAGGTCTATCTTATGAAGGGCATCGTCAGTATCAACATCTTCGGGAATTTCTTGCACCATCCCAAACTGACGAAGAACACGATCCTGTGTATGTTTCTCTACCAGAAACATACAAGTGGCACCCTCTCCATCCACATGTCCCGTCCTGCTACACAAAACGCAGGCAGGTGGCCTAATTCGGCTTCATATGGTTGCCACACCACCTGTTGTAGTAAAAAAAAAGCGCAGCACATTATGCAATGTCAAGTTATTTTCAACTGACATATTTTACAGTTATAACAGTATACAGTATTCATAAACATTACAAGAAACACAATTTGGGTACCTGATTAGGATACATAGAATCTAAAAGCTAACGGTACTGAACCAAACAAATTTCGACGGGGCTATTCTTCGTGCTCACGACCCAAACCAACCTACAATAAAGAAAGAGGGAATCAATATCTACCAATTATGCAATGTAATAAAAAAAGAAAAAGGATATGTATGCTGATGGAAGCTTAAAGCATCATATTGTTTATTTTTCCTTGAAATACTACTAGTACACTACATAAGCATCCTTAGTTGTAGAAAAATACTTGAATAATACTAAGTTCAATTATTTTGTAATGCTAAGTTCAAAAACTTAAGTAGTTCTCATAATGCTAAGTTCAATGTGTCATATCGTTTAAAATGATGGATCAAAAAAATATAGAGATAATCGGTCAAGGAAGAGACTTTCTTAATAGACAACGGCGAAGATGGTAATGGTGGGCCATATGCACCATCTGGTGGGAGGTCCATCTTTGGGCACAAAAAAGGGAATCTGGACCATGCCCAATACTGAACGAGTATCAAGGCCCCCACCAATCTGACTAGCCTTTTTGTCAGTTGCCCTGCATAACTCTCTGTACAACCATGCAAGGCAAGCGCTCCCCCAACTGTACCGAGGTGGATTGTGAAGGTCCCTCAACATCTGCAACCACATCATATGCACCCTATCGCCAGGCTTATCAGCAAAAATTGTGTCCCCTAGGAGTGCTAGAATATAACACCGTGCATACTGATGCACAACAACCTCTTCTGCACCATTGGGTAACCCTTGGTCAATTTTTTCAAGTAACTTTTTGATTTGGATCCTCTATCCTTTAAGCACCACAGAATTAGTAACAATTCCAAGAATTTGCTCACATTCAACAGCCCACGTCAAGGCACAAGTTCCAACAATTACCTCACCATCGATTGGAATCCCTAACAGAACCTCCACGTCTTGTAATGTGATCGTCATCTCACCATGTGGAAGGTGGAAGATGTGGGTTTCAGGCCGCCATCGCTCAATAAAGACCGTTATCAAGTTATGATCAAGCTCTCTAAATGGGGTCCTATACAGCCCCTCTAATCCAATTCTCTTGACAATGTCGAGGACGCGATCATCCACCATCGGGCTTCGTTTTCGAAACTCCTCATTACGACCACGACATTTCAATACCCCCGGATCCTGCACATGATAGAACCATGGTGATAAGATGCAATATGCCATAACCTTTATATAAATGATTGTAGCTATTGTTCACAAAATAGACTATAAGTTCTTTAATTGGAATTTCCATGAGTTTATGACAACTTATTTAACGAAGCGTTTGTAGTCTCCTTATTTTTTTTTTATACAAAAACCAAAAATACAAAAGCTATATATCAAGATTAAGGTTATGCTCAAGAAGAATTACATCAACAAAATCAGGATTATAGCCTAAAACGAAAATGATAGAGGTAGATAATTATTAAGCAACCATTTTGCAAAGCATAAGCAATCTAACTTAATCTAACTAATGGGCATGACTATGCATTCAAAGCTAGTGATACCATTGACAAACTTAGGATTTTAGAAATGAAAAAAAAAAAAAAATCAACATAATGTAAATGGATAAGAAAAGAATATAAAAATTCAGCAGGTCGTCGATTTTAATTTTACCTTGCCTTCCCAAACAGCAGACAATCGATGTTCTGTTAGAAACCTTAACACCGAAGGAACCCTGGGACCAGGACCGAACTCATCAACCACCTCAGCAACGACAGCCATACTACACAAATTTTAGGGTGTCAAGAGTAATATAAGCCCATGTTCAAGATAAATTGGCAAGGATCTCAATGTATAGCCTAATTTATTGCACAATTCTCCAAATACCACTATACACACATATAAAGATAATTTTCAAACATATTTGTTCCCTAACATCGTTTTCAAACTAATTACGAAACTAACATCTCAAGTTTCTTAAACTCGATTCCATTGTAGCAACTTAAGTATCAGAAACTTGAGTTCCACGTGAACTTGACTCTTTAACACTCGATTTCTCTGAAACAAAAACAGAACCAAAAGGAGAAATTGGCATAAGACACCCATTTTCAAACATATTCGTTAGTTAACATCGTTTTCAAAGTAATTAGCAAACTAACATTTCGAGTTAGACTCGATCAACTATCAAAACAATAACACGAAGCAACTATCCATTAATATATTACCAATTACACAGGTAGTACATTTAACTTTTTAAATTTGAGTTAGAGTGGAAACATGAGTGACTACTGTGCCAAGCATGTGAAGTGTCCTGGGGTGATCGTGAAGCATACATATTATAAATGAGTTTCTAGATGTCCTTTTCTTAGCTTATGACTATGAATGAGTATTCACCACCCAGACTTGGCTTGATGATTGTAATCAGTGGCTTAAGGCTTAGTACATATTGTCCAAATCTTGCAAGAAAAAAAAAAAGACAAAAGAAATATAACAAAGCCTCCTGGGCATGAGGATAAGTACATTCATTTCAAGTTTCAAACTGATATATATATATATATATATATATATATATATATATATATATATATATATAACAAAATCATTTCAAATTCAAAAAGCTCAATTCGAATGAAATGCAAAAATTAAAAATTCTGCCTAGTCTAAAAATTAAGACAAGCTTGTACAAGCATTAAACCCAAACCCTAAAAAACTATAACAACAAAAACCTAACACACTCCAACTCGAATTCAACGACTCTAAACACTAAATCCCTATAATTTAGTGAAACAGGAACCTAACTCTTCAAACAAAAATAAAATAAGGCAAAAAAAATAAAAACCTCTCAAACTCCTTCAGTCGGGGAAGAGCTTGATGAACCAGGCGTGGAGGTGGACACCGTCAGAGGATCACAGCCAGATGTCGGAGTGAGTTAGAGTGTGAATGGATTAGCGTGGAGCAGTGGACATCGGCATATGTGGTGCGGGTTTGATGGTGATGCTGATGGGTTCACTGCGGTGGTGGTGGAGATGGTTTGGGTCTTTGGGTCGGATTTGGGTGTGTGGAGAGACGGTGGGAGAGTGTTTGAGAGACGGTGTGGGTGTTTTTGAGAGACGGTGTTGTGTCACTTAGGTGTGACTGACAGGGACGGTGGAGACTGAGAGAGATTTGACAGTGAGAGACGGTGGAGACAGAGAGATTTGAGAGTGAGACTGAGAGAGACAGTGAGAGTGTTTGAAATTGAGGGATTATTTGAAATTGAGCTTCAAAGAAATCGAGTCCAATGGACTCGATTTCTAGGTCGACGTGGACTCCCTGCCCACGTCAGCTGCTGCCAGATGAACAAATCGAGTACATTATACTCGATTCATAAGCCTAAAATCGAGTTATCTGGACTCGATTTGTTAGAAACCAAATTTGTTTCAAACCTTCGTTTACTAATGATATAGTTTGGATTTTATAGTTATTTAAAAAAAAAATCATGAAGCAGAGGAGATTTCTCACAAAACGGTGCACAACGCCAACGGCTAATTTCTCAAAACGGTCTTCTTCTTTCTCTCTGTGCCAGAGATGTCTTCAATGTGCTTTAATGCTCCGTCCTCTTCCTCTTCAATAAATTGCACCTACCCATCAACTAATAAACCATCAAAACAGAGGAAACATGATAATTCCATTAAGTAGAACAAATGAATCTGATCCCCTCTATTCTTTCTTCGCTCGAGTCCATCTTCTCTCCACTTGGGACGTTGTTGCCTCCATAGTGGGTGAGACACACTGCATTTATCTGTAAGTTATGTCTAACTTCTCATACTCTCTGATTTGTTGGTGTCCTGCATTTATTGGTAAGTTGTGTTTTGCATTTAAGGATCAATTGTGTTCAACTTTTGTGTGTGGTTTTTGTGCTTTTCGTGAAATTAATCTGTGAGTTTCTCTTTCCTTCGTGTAAGGCCGTTTGTACATTTTTTTGGATTTAAAATAAAATAAAATTATTAATAATTTAGCTAATGTCATCATCGTCCATTGGAGCTAGAAGATTAAGGTCTATCAAACTGTCCAAGCTTGGTTGGAGCTTTAACAAAAGTTGGTGTTGAACTTGAACTAGCTACATGGGTTCTCTTCTGTTGGTGTTGAACTTGAACTTTACCCAGCAGGTGGGCTCCAAAGTTAGGCCACTGAGCACTAGCATCAAATGTATTTGGCACACCAAACACAAAATTTGGGTATGAACTAAAGTGAAATTCTAATAATAAAATCCTAGCAAGATGCTTTATTAATATTTGTGTATTTTTCTATTCAACGTTCTCTCTCTTCTACACTAAAATATCATTCTCTTCATTCTCATTCTCAGACTCTCTCGACCGAAACTTGGGAGTTTCATTTAACTATATAAAGGTTTGGAGAGTGTTTGGTATTGTTATTTGTTCAATAATTTTCAGTGTTTAAACAACACTACATGTATTTCCACACTCTTTTTTACCCGTACGTACTTTCATAAAACAACAATGTTACTAAAAATCTCTTATCAAACGATTTTTTGACTTTGGTCAAGGTTTCACTTGGGTCATCTCAGACCAAAGCACGTTACACGAGGTTTCTCGAATTCTATCAGCATCTCAACTTCTACTACATACCAGTAGATCCTTTTTTTTCCCTTTTCTTGGGAAATTTAGTTGAAATCGATGCGACTAGTCTAATTACAAACTTCAAACATTGAATTTTGAATTTTTTTTTGAGTCTATTAAACATTGATTGATATACGCCTCAAAATTTGACAAACTATGCTGCGGATGTTCTTTTTTTTTTTTTACAGAACTTAAGGACTACTCTTTATATTTACCAAAAATAATAAGTCTGTTCTTTTACCAAACCTTAAGACAATATACGCTAGTACTGGCCCCAAGTTTATATGTAAGCATAGCCTATTTTATTAGAGATGACAATTTTGCCCCGCCCCGCAAAGGTGGTGAGACAGGGATGGGGCAAGATTTTAGCCCTACACCACGGAGCGGGATAGGGATGTGTTTAGACTTTTTAGATCCACCCGGCCTCTCCCCGTTCCCGCGTTGCTAAGAATTATAATTGTAAATTTTTCATATCCTAAAACTTTACTATTTAAACAAACATATCAATATTAACTTATTTTATTCTGCCTAGCATGTGTTTGGGAACTGCTGATTGCGCATTTTGCGTTTTGGGAGGGGTACTGTTCATGGACCAAGTACCAAGTATAAAATGGAAACAGGTTTCAGCAACAATGTTTTGTATTTTAAAATTATTTTGCTACGATATTTTCAGCAAATAACTTCTTAATTTTCAGCAAAATAAACAATACATCCAATCACACCCCTAATGTGGTTCTCTACCTTTATTTTGTTGTGTTATACTATTAAGTTTTTTTCTTTGTGATTGTCTTGTTAAATACTTGGATATATTATTCAATTTTTCTAAAAATTGATTTGTTTTGATAGGATTAATTTAGTTGTAATTTCAATTATATTTTTATTTATGAAATAAGTTTCATTAAAACAAATTATATTAATTGTAGAACAAATTAACAAAAAATAGAGTTTTACAAATAGGGCAAGACTTCGTGAGGCCTCAAGGGACGGAGATGGGTTGAGAAAGTTTTCCCCGTCATGCAAGACGGGATGGGATAAGAATGAAGCAAGACAAAATCATGCAGAATGGGAACAAAGACCCCATCCTTCGACCACGGATCGCCCCATTGCCATCCCTATACTTCATCATTCAACAGTGCATCATCGGTAATGTTTCCGATTCAGTTTCTGATTTTTTAAAGAAATGCTTTTGTTGAAGTCACTCTGCTATCATAAATGGTGCATCTATATTGTCATTTTTTTTAAAAGAAATTTAAAGAAACTTGCTCAAATGTTTAACCACAAAAATTATCCTGACAAAGCTCTTTCAACAAAATCTGCCAAACCATTGGGTACTGAAAAAAAAAATTAAGTCTCCACGTCCAAGAGTACATTCATGGGAGCCTCCAAAACTTTTACCAGAAAACGTCTAACTTAAGCCACAAGAGTGCTGGCGGTGGTAGATTCACTGCCAAAAGAAACAAAAAATAAGTACCATTGCAAATTGAAGACGACCACAGAATATAACAAAAAATTGCCATCTAGACAGAAAAAAAATAACAGAAAACAATCCTCCACATGATCAACTCAGCTTCTTTAATAGAATGGAATTCAAACTTGAAAAAATACCATTGCTTTTCATATCTGAACAATGTTAGATGTTGGCCCAAATAAGAACCAGTAAGAACTTGCCAAGTCAAATGTTGTGAAAATGGGGTGCTTGTAGCATTAACAGTCATAGTTTGAGCTAATGTAATTTTGTTGATTTCCTATTTCTGTAAGATTCATATCTAATCAAATACAGAGATTTGACATAGTAATCCATTCACAATCCAAACCTTTTAACACAATCAACTACATTATAATACATAACTATCTAGAGTCTGATTTCTCCAACACACAAATTATCAAATATGTACTGAACATAACAAGCAGTGAAGCTATACCCTAGCATCCTCACCATAATTTCTTCATTCATAAAAGATTTACCAATACACTCTTAAGGTTTCATCCATATGAAATGTGTTCAATCAACTTCTCATTCCTGACATTATCCAAGAGAACCGAAAACTGGTGTTCACATGTGTATACCTACTTTTAAGCATAAAAACAACAGTGCAGACCTATGATTTATATACTTGTATAAAGAAGAGGGGCAGAGACTTACTATTTCCATACAGGTGGAAGCTTCTTTGTCTTCTTGTAGTAGCGAGCAAGGCGATGAATCCTGCTCTCAACCAGAATCAACCGAAACTTAGAATCTTTATCCTTTCTATTCCTCTCCAAATGCTTCCTTATTGAGACTGCTTTCTTGATGAGATGGTACAGATCCTCAGGAATTTCCGGAGCAAGCCCTAACCACAGGAAAAAAAAAATTCATTTAAACACTCTTTATACCTAAACATTCTTTTTATATCTAAGACAACACACAGCAAAACAGAACTGAGAAAGTGCGCACCATGGGCCTTCAATACACGCAAAATCTTACTCCCAGTAACACTCTTCACTTGTGCAATCCCATGAGAATCACGAAGAATAACACCAATTTGAGATGGTGTCAGACCCTTCTTGGCAAACTTGCAGATATTCTCCTCAACCTGAAGAATCAAAACAAAACTTAAAGCTATATTATAAAACACAAGAATTCAGGATTCCAATTACCTAGCATGAAAAGACAACTAGATTCTAGCCTTCAAAAACAGTTCCTATTCATGACATTTTGACATTGTAAATTATTCTCCATATAAAGCCTTTTCCAATAACTTTCTGCTTGTATTGAACATAGAAATATTTCAAAGCAAAACACAAAAGTATACAATATCATTTTTAGAGCATAAGATTTCTCAGCAAGACCTTAAACTATTCTTTGTTTCCCATTCCAGTACAGTTATGGCAAAACAAAAAGCATAAGACGCTTTTTTTTAGTAAAGAAAAAACGATATTTTGATTACAATTACAGCAGAACAAATTTATTGAACTTATGGCAAAGTACATCGGTCAAAGATTGATATAGTGGACAAATGTTCTGAATCTTCTGATTATGCAAAAAACAATAAACTAATTTTAAGGTGTATTGAATACAATAAACTAGTACAGAAATCAAAGACAACAATTAAGATTTCAATATCCTACCATAAACCCAAAAAAGCAAGAAATTAAAATGCTTAATAAAATTATAAGCAAATAAAATGTTTGTTTGCAAGGTTAAAAACCCAATGACATTAGCAAATAACAGTAAAAACAGTCTAATTTCATTGAGGAAATTAAGCCAACAGCTTACCTATATTAAACACAATGAAATATTTTTATTCATTGAAGATAACTCTTTAAATAAATAAAAAACCCAATTATATAAACCCATCACTACATTTTTCTCATCAACCAAACAGAGATTATCTTGACCTAAACTAAGATTCAACATAAATTCAAAATTGAAACAGCCAATCAGAATAAATCAAAGCTGGGTTTAGGGTTTCTCACATCCTGAGGAGAAGTCTTCAGCCAACTGGGTGGGGTCCTCTTGTAAGGAAGAGCCGAAGCCGAAATACCCTTACTGAAACCACAAAAAAAAAAAAAAAAAAAAAATCAGAGTCAAAACAAATCAACGGTTTGCAGAGAAGTTTAATTTTGATAATCGTGAAATTAATTCAAGATTTAGAAGCAGAGAACGAACCCTCTACTGTGCATACGACCCATGGTGGCGGCGAGTGAGCTTCTCTGTGCCTCTTTTGCTCACAGTCTCTGTCTCTGTCTCTGTCTCTGTGTTTGTTGCTCTTAGAGAAACCCTAGATAGAAATGGAGGCTAGGGTTTTTAACTTTTTATTATTGTTTTGGTTATTTGCAATCGAGTCCCTGGGCTTTTTTCGTTTTTTTTGGTGGGTCGTACTAGGCCCTATTCTTGTTTGATGTGATGGTCCTGGGCTTCTATGTTGGGCTGCTCTTGGCCCAATATGTGTGCTACGTTTATGAATAGTTCTTGGTTCTAAGGCCAACCCAGAAATTTATCCAATCAATGTCTTCGGCCCAAAGTTTACAGAAGGGTGTTAATTGTGTTTGATTTAGTTTTAGATGGAGCAATTTTGTAATTTAACTAGTTGACACGTCCTGATATTTTTAACATAGATATTTAGGGTTAATCTCTTTGCTCCCAACTATCGAATTAGTTTTAGATGGGTAAAGCTATCATTATTTCACTAGTGGCTATGATTGTAAAATGAACCAAATTGTTTATTAACAACTGGAGTTCATTGTTTATTAATAGCTCAAGTTCAGTTCGGGAAATAACTTATTTATATTTGTTTATTTAGCAAGTAAGTCAAGCTCAAGACCAAGTTTAAGTTCGACTATTAAACAAATCAACTTCAAACATAATAATATGTTTACGAACATGCTTGTGAACATAAGATTTAATTTAACTATATATATTTAATAATATTATATTTTATATGTATAAGTGTTAAAAAATATACTTATATAGGCTCGAGATTGGATTGCATAAGATTATTATTTGTAATTTATTGATAATATAAATAGTCAATACAATTGTATTTTACTTTTCAACAAATTAGTATAAAGTTAATCCAAACATGCACCAAATTTGTTGTCATTTGAAAAAAGAATTATAATCTTAAGCTTTGCACCCATTTTTAACTTTAATGAATTCCTTTGCATCTCCTAAATAGACTATTTTTGGACTAAACAAGTGCTGCAACAAGGGATTAAGGTTCGGTGCAATACCTAGTGTGGCAACAAAGCATTTTCAATGACGACTTTGATAGCCCCAACAACCTTTCTTAGACTTTGGTGGCATTTCTAGCACCATTTTTCATTGTCTCCTTATTGTACGTTGCCAAGGGTGTAGGAAATCCAAATTTTCTGTCCCACTCTTCCTGTTCCACTATATACTTTACAAATAAAAACATGTCACATGTCCATCTATTTTATTAAATGTTAAATTTATGCCTTCTATTATTTCAATTTACTAAAATAAATAAATAACCCATTATATTTAGGTAATTGAAATAATAGAATGCATAAATTTAGTATTTAATAAAATAGATGGACATATGCCATATTTTTATTTGTGGAGTACATAGTGGAGCAGGAAGAGTAGGATAAAAGATTTGAATTTGTTGGTATATAAGCGGTGGGTTTGCCAAGGTAGGTTTTTCTTTGATTTGGATTATTTTTTACCCTTAGAATTTTTTGTCTACTACGTGTCTTCCATCCGAATTTTTAATGGAAGGAAACCCCAACGCTTATCCTTGTAGCTCTTTTGCTTATCAAACAAGAAAATGTGGTGGTTCCCTTCTCCCCTAATATTGACAGTATTTCTACCTCAAAACCTTGATCCTTATTTGATGACCATATTAGTTTACAAGTTTAAAAAACTCTCCTTTATTATTTACTAATCAGTTTTTTATTAATCATAATTTACTATCAATTAATGCAATTACAAACTTAACATCACATTTTGAAAGCAAGAAAAGCCTGAACCACCATAAGGAACAGTGTCTGTGATTCCAATCATTCGATTTCCTTTTTCTTACATTCACTTGTCATTCTTATTCATATTTTTCCCCATTGATATAACCAGGCAATTGTCTCTATCAAGTTTGGTACTTGTCACACCCATGAACCCAAATGAAAAGCTGGTATAGTATGGTTCAAATTGCTACTACTTGGCTTGTGTGACTTAAAAGCAGCAGTGACATCCTGCACCTCTGCAAAGCTTGGAAAAGTATAGTAATGGATAAAGAAAGCATATCAACCCTTCCAACTTTTCAAAGCTTTTGCTTTTCTCTTTGTATTGGCAAACATAGTGGAAACTTTCTGCTAACTTGCCAATGAAAGTAATAATTCAAGAGGTTCTGGATTTGCAAATTTGACGTGTTAGGAAGAATAAAATTAGGTGAAAATGTTTTTTTTCTGTTCATTCATGCCTAAATAGTAAATAGTAAACAGTATGATCATGTGAAATGGATGCCAACACATGAGAAAAAAGAGAGGGATGAGGGGTGTTGGTCCAAAAAAAAAGCAAGTGAAAGATGTGACTCTTGTCTAACAATTTTTGCTTCAACCTAGGTGGTTGAGACGTGGTGGATATAACAGACGTGGTGGATATAGCAAGCAAGCAAGCAAACAAAATTCAAAGTGAGCTTTGTCTCACTCATGTGTTTTGTTTGTAGAAAGAGAATAAAACATTAGATAACTAAGAGGAACAGTTAAGTTTAATAAAAGGCGACAAAGAGGGAGACCCCATTTTCAATAAACGAAATGAGCAATCCAGCAAGGATGTGAGAATATGAACATCTCAGTTTCTTCAGACAAAAGGTTTCATCGATTAACTCCCCATTATGGTTTGTGACAAGTTTTTTGTATGATGGAACCTGAAAATTGCTGTAAGTAGAAAATTAATGTTAGTACAAATTTTCAGCATTTGAGTCACAAATACAATCATGAGTTATAATCGCAAGTTGTCTTCAGTGGTAGGTGAGGCGTAATACCCAAAATATGCAGTGGTTACTCTCTCTTGGTACTGAGATTTTTGAGATTAGACCATGAAGAAGCTATCAATGTCGAGGTATAATACATGTCATGTAATCCAAGCAGCTATCAATTATTTTAGCGTGAGGTTGAGTGTTTTTACCTCATCTCAGGAAAAGTAAGAGCTCGTTTGGTTCGTTCATTTAAATAACAATTTTTAATTTTTTAAAAATACGTGTAGGTAAAAAAATATATGAAAATACGTATAATATTGTTTAAAATGTTGATATATGTTTAGATCCCTATTGTTATGTGTTATGTTGGAATCAAAATTTTGAATCCAATTCACATTTGATTAACAAATATTTGGAAATACTTTTTTTATTTTTTTATACAATAATATTTCAGACTTATGGCCTAGGAAGCACGGATATGAGTATGGACACAAGTATGACACGATGACACGAACAGTTTAAAAAAATGATAATATAAAACGATCAAACACTGGTACGACATTAATACGATATGGGTATGGTAGCCTAAATGAAATATCCGTATTTCTTAGTCTATAATGTTTATTATATGATGTTTGCTCTTAATTATATAGCTAAGACACAAATTGAATTGATATTTTGGTAAGAAGAAAATTGAAATCCAAATATTTTAAAGAATTCTAATCCATGAAGATTGAGAAAAACTCCTTATATCATAATGGTCCAGATGTGGCTTTAATGGAGTATTAGTATAATGAATGTTTGAGGGACCTGTTGCATAAACATAAAAACTCAATCATTGTGCAGAGAAATTTTGAAATTCCCGTGTCTTGGTGGTGTGGTCCATCAATATGAAGTGGACGTCCAGAAGTGAGACCCACAAAATCTGTCCCGTTCTCCTTTCCACGACTAATGGTTTTACTTACAGGTTACAGCAGGTGGAGCCTTCGTCCTTGAACAAAAAATAAGACAGGGAAACATAATTCTCAAGTTCACATGGAGTTTTTATTTACTTGGTTTATTTACTTTTAAATTTTTTCTAATTTAAAAAAGAATGGTTCACATGATGATGAAGCTCAAGAATGTGCCGACATTCAGTCTGTTCAAACATCAAAATCACACATGAGATGAAGTACCCGAAAAAGACCATTTTGATGAACAGTTTGAAAAGACCATTTTGTACAATTCTTTCTAATCTTTTTTCAGCTTCACAATAAATTTCATGATCTTGTCACATGTTTGAAGAACGTACAAGTTATGTGTCTCCATGTGTCTGCCTCCATTTCTTTTTTCACCTTCCACAGAAACATAGTTAACGAATTTTTAAGGAGATGATCGAGTTTCAGCACTTTCAAGACATTTGGAACAATGCACATCCATAAACTTTTCAATAGATATGGGACATACAATTGACAGATTCATGTAAAAATGATGATACCTGAATTTCAGTCTATCACAACATTAGTTTTAACTTCTACCTGTTCTATTCAGATCCATGATTTTATTGACATGCTGTATACAGAGGTGATTCCATCCATTGCTTTAAAATTGATGGCAGAGGCATCATAGAGTGGTGCACTGGAAAGCATTGAATTTTTCATAAAACTTTTTCAGATGATTTAGTCTCCATGTACTGAATCTAATCATGTCATATCTGGTATGGGCCACTTGACCTTTTCCCTCTCCATTCTTTCCTTTCAAGCTGGTTATATGGAAAGCACTATCGTGATCCTCTTTTTAAGAGCATCCACGTTAGTATTTGCAATTTTTTTTTTTTTTCATTTTACATATTTAAAACTTATTATTTTTTATTTTACATATTTATTTTTATAAAACACCAACGTCAATTTGTCTATTATATATATTTATTCAAATAAAATATTTATTTCTTTAACATTGTGAACAATAACTGTGAGAGTGAAGTGAGAAAGGAAATGAGAAAAAGAGAGTGAAGAGATAGAAATTTTTTTTTTAATTTACACAGTGAACAATAACCTTGTATATATGCTCGGTTACTATTCATTTACAAGACCATTGTGTATATTTAGATAGTTTTACAAAAACTGATGTGGAGGGTTTTTGGGTTAAAATATGCAAAATTGAGTTTTTTTTTTTTTTTTTTTTTTTTGTATTTTAAAAGACTATCCACAAGCTGGTGTTGTTGCTTTTAGAATGTTGCATAATTTATTTTTTTTAGGGGTCCTATTTAATGTTTTATTATATAATTGAGCCATTTTGACCGGGAGTCCATTTAAAATCTATATTTTTATTAAATTTTGACTTAATAAGTGTACGAAGAAACAAGATCACAATTTTTTTTTTCAAAAACAACTAGGGCCTTTTCTATTAAATTGACAGCACATGTCAATTTTTGAAGATTAAAATTGACAAAAAAAAGATAAAAATAATATAATTTTCTTATTGAAACAATAGGAAAATAATATAATTGAAACTAAGTGATGATTGACGGGTCCGGTTAATATGTACTCAAACCCATTCATTTTTAGAAATTTTTTTTTGAAAATTGAAAGAGTTGTCAAAATTTTTTTTCTAAAAATGATAAATTAGGACACATATTAACCCATCAATTTTTAGAAAAATTTTCTTGAAAATTAAAAAAATTGTCAAAACTTTTTCAATTTAAAATTTTTTTTTTGTTTTTTTTTTAAAACAATAAATTATTATGTGTATTTAAAGCCTACATTCACAAAATCCATGATTGATAAGGATAAAGAAGCAAATGAACAAGTTCTCTATTTATTTACAACAAGCAAGGACAAGTCATGTCACATGCTGTGAGTCTGAGACTGAGAGCATCCACAGCAGTGGAGCTAAAATTTTAGCAATTTAGCTCTACAAAAAGTTACTTTATCTATTTTACCTATACATTTTACAAAACATGATGCAGCAGTGGATCTATTTTAGCTTTCAACACATTAAAATAATATAAACATTACAATAAAATAATATTTCTATTATACTAAAATAATACACCTACAAAACAAAAAAACACCACAAGTCGGTGAAGATCGGCGAAGAGCAGGTCGGCGAAGATCGGCGAAGAACAGGTCGACGAAGACCGGCGACGAACAGGCGAAGAACAGGTCGGCGAAGACCGGCGACGAACAGGTGAAGAACATGCGAAGAACAGGTCGGCAAAGATCGGCGACCAACAGGCGAAGAACAGGTCGGCGAAGACCGGCGAAGAACAGGTTGGCGAGGACCGGCGAAGAACAGGTTGGCGAGGACCGGCGAAGAACAGGCCGGCAAAGCAGAGAGTAGATGAGGGAGAGAAAAAAAAAAAAAAAAAGAAGAGAGAGACAGAAGGAAAAACGAAGAAGGAAGAGAAGTCGGAGAGAGTGAGAAAAAGAAAGAAAGGGAAAACATTTTTTAAATGAAAGAGAGAGAGAGAAATTTAATAAAATAATATATTTTTTTTAAACTTTGAGCTACAGTGCACATCTAAATATAGATGTGCACTGTAGCTGGAAGCAAAAATTTTTTTGCTATAGCTCCACTGTTGTATCATCAATTTTAGTGGTTGAGAAGCTAAAATATAGCAATATAGCAATTTACAACCACTGCTTTGAATGCTCTCGATATTTTTCTTTCAAAATGGCCTGGTAATCACTGATTTGGACCTCCAAATTTACTTAGACACCTGAAGAAATTAAATAAAGAAAAAGTTAAATCCAAAACTGCACACTAGTACCCACCAGTGAGATTCGAATCTCTCTCAATTTTCCTCCTTCACTCACTTTTTCTAATTTTCTTTCATTTGTTGCTCTTTATTTGATCTGATGTGGACCTTTTTTTACTGTTTCACTTCTGTAACCTTCACTTCAAATCCCTACACGTTTCCCCACGCACCCATAAAACATTTAAAAAGCTTTACTCTCAGCAAAAAACAAGTACAACCCACGTTTCCCTCCTGTTTTTTCTTCCATTTTCCTTCAAGCCAAACATGTCTGTTCTCTCCTCTTCTGAGGTTGGAGTTCTGTTTCTGTCTCTTACCACACTTGACTTCCAAACCTTAAAATCCAACATACCCACATAAGGTTAGACTAGAAAATCTCCAACATTCTCACAATAAAAGAAGTTTTTGTAAGTTCTCTCTCACTTTGCAACAAAAAATTTCTCAACTTTACCACAAAGTCTCACTTTCCCTTCACTTTAGCTCAAACAAAGATGCCTCTTCCTCTCAGCTTCTACTTTTGTCTCTTCTTTCTCTTCCTCTTTCCCTCTCCTTCCCTTTCCTCACTCACTGAGCTTCCCACTCTCATGGCTGTAAAGGCCTCTCTGGACCCACAAAACAAGTTCTTGACTTCATGGACCGCAAACACTGATCCATGCAGTGGCTCTTTTGAAGGCGTGGCTTGCAACGAGCAAGGCCTTGTGGCCAATATCTCTCTGCAAGGGAAGGGACTCTCTGGTACATTACCTGAAGCCTTGGCTTCCCTCAAGAGCTTGACTGGGTTGTACTTGCACTTCAATGCTCTGTCTGGAAAAATACCAAAGGGGATTTCCCAGTTGTCTCAGCTCAGTGATTTGTATCTCAATGTGAATAATCTCTCTGGGGGGATTCCTTCAGAGATTGGTGACATGTCTAATCTTCAAGGTGTGCTTTGATTTTTCATTGTTTATTTCCATTTTAAGTGAAAGATTGAATCTTTTGTGTGTATATATATTTAAAAAGTTTGAATGGTTGTTGTTTATATCTGGTACTTGCCTGTTATTCACATGTGATTGAGTGAATTGGATGCAGTGGAAAGCTTCAAGCTTGAGTTTATGTAGATTTTCTTCAGTATCTTATCTTTGATCTGGGTTTAATTATTTTATAGACTTTGTTTATAAGTGCATTGGAAGTTTCAATTTAAACAATATATATTTTCCAATTTGTATTATTTTGTATTATTCAGTGTTTGGGTTTAATCTAGTATGAATTTTTGTATGCTGGGTCATATATGAACTCGGTATTTTAGAGAGTAGAGACTGGGTGCAGGGAAAATCTTTTCATTCCTGTTCAGTGCAGTCTTACTTGCCATGAATTTTATAGGCATTTGTGTTTGAACTTAGGATGTCTAGATCTCTTGTTTCTGTACAGTGATTGCCCCCTAGTTACATAATGTTGAAGTAGAATAAAATGAATTTATAGAAAGTTTCATATATGTTTAAAATCCATAAGTTAGCTCATATAGTTTGAACAGCACGTTCAATTTCAGGGGTTATTCATATAAACTCAATAATTAAACATAAATGAAAAATTCGATCTTTCTTTTCTTTGTTTGCAGTTTTGCAGCTGTGTTACAACAAGTTGACTGGGAGCATACCAACACAGCTAGGAAATCTGAGGAGGCTTAGTGTTCTTGCTTTGCAATATAATCAATTGACTGGCGCAATCCCTGCAAGTTTGGGTGATTTGCAGATGTTAACAAGGTTGGATTTGAGCTTTAATAGCTTTTTCAGCTCTATTCCATTAAGATTAGTTAAGCCTCCCATCCTAGAAGTTCTTGATGTAAGAAACAACTCTCTCACAGGCATTGTCCCTTCAGGTAATATGATCTTGTCCACTGACATCCACTAGTGCTTTTTCTGGAGATGTTTTTGGAAACTTTAATTTAATTTTTATGGCCTTGTGGATGAAAACTCAGGTTTGAAGAGACTGAATGGTGGATTCCAATATAAGAACAATCCAGGACTATGTGGAGTTGGGTTTTCTGACTTAAATATTTGCAAAGCTACTGATGGTCTAAACCCGAATAGACCAGAACCATTTGAACCTGGCAGTCTTTCTTCAAAAACTCTCCCAGAGTCAGTGCCCTTAAAGTCTGACTGCAGCAAAACCCAGTGTTCAAAACCATCAAAATCCCCTCAAATCGGTGCAATTTTGGGGGCGATTGGAGTTATTATTGCTTTGGCGGTTACTGGACTTTCCATATTTGCATGGTACCGTCGACGACAACAGAAAATTGGAAGTGCCTTTGACACTTCAGATAGCCGACTTAGTACTGATCAGGTTAAGGAAATCCATAGGAAGAGTGTGTCTCCTCTCATTAGTCTTGAGTACTCTAATGGATGGGATCCAATATCTAAAGGTCGAAGTGGGTTCTCTCAGGAAGTTCTTGAAAGCTTTATGTTCAATTTAGAGGACGTGGAGCGTGCAACTCAGTGCTTCTCAGAGGTGAATTTATTGGGGAAGGGCAATTTCTCTTCTATCTACAAAGGAGTCCTCAGAGATGGGTCTGTTGTTGCTGTAAAGTGCATTGCCAAAACAAGCTGTAAGTCAGATGAAGCTGATTTCCTCAAGGGTTTGAAGATAGTGACCTCATTGAAACATGAAAGTCTTGTTCGGATAAGAGGCTTCTGCTGTTCAAAAGGCAGGGGGGAGTGTTTTCTTATCTATGATTTTGTCCCAAATGGGAGTCTGTTGGAGTATCTTGACGTTAAGGGTGGCAGTGGAAAGGTTCTTGAATGGTCCACCAGAGTATCTATCATCAACGGCATTGCTAAAGGTCATTCTATCTCTGTCTTCTTGATTATAAAGCTATTATTGTTATTACTTATTTAAAATTTTGTTTTGGAAGTTAGGGGAGAAAATAGGGGGTATGGGGAGAACATCTTATGACTTGTTTGGTTTTAAAATGAACATCGAAGCATCCAGACAAAATTGTATGTGGATGTTCCATAGAACCGACTAAAACAGTGCTTCTAACTTCCACAATACTTGCAAAGCTGTTTGAAAATGAACTAAGCTTAATAAGGAAGGGACACTGCCTGATTTTGGAAGGAGTTAGAAAAGATCTCCTTAAAATGTGACACACTCATCAGCTTATTTCACCTTCACAAAAGTTATCAATTGTAGTAGTTCTCAAGTTGTTTTGGTGTTGCTTCTCTACGCAACTATAGTCTCAAGAATCTTATTTGCTTTATTTCTTGGGAGGGATGGAATCATTACCTTGTTCTAAATTCTGCTATCCTTTCTTGGTCAGGTATTTTGTATTTGCATGGGAATAGAGGAACCAAACCTGCTATAGTTCACCAGAATATATCAGCTGAGAAAGTGCTCATCGATGGACGGTATAATCCTTTGCTCTCAGATTCAGGCCTGCACAAACTTCTAGCAGATGACATTGTCTTCTCCACACTCAAGGCCAGTGCAGCCATGGGATACCTAGCTCCAGAATATACAAACACTGGTCGCTTCACTGAAAAGAGTGATGTATATGCATTTGGTATGATTGTATTCCAAATCCTCACTGGAAAACGTATAATTACCCAATTGACTCGCCATGGGGCAGAATCCAGCAAATTTGAAGATTTTGTTGACGTGAACCTAGAGGGAAAGTTCTCGGAATTAGAAGCAGCTAAACTTGGGAGAATCGCTTTGCTTTGCACCCATGATTCTCCTAACCAACGGCCGTCCATGGAAAATGTGATGCAAGAGCTCAGTGGACCTATTAGCAGCTCTTGATTATCTCTTCTTGCTTTCTTTTTCAGAGACACAGGGTTAAATGAAGCTGTTACAATAGATGAGGCTGTTTATCAAAAAGAGAAAAAAAGAGAGGCTGTTACTAACTGCTTACTGATGTCCAAGCTCTCAGTTATTTAGGTTTTCTTGTTACAGTTGAGTTATTGCTTAATGACTTAAGTTGTGACTGTATGTACTGGTTCTTGTATCTGTGGGAGGACCAGAAGTGATTTGTATTAAACTTTAGCTATGTAAAAGGTAGGTTTCCTTTATTTGCAGAACTAGGGTTTTCTTTTTATTTTTATTTTTGGCTAAATAAATTGAAGGATGGGAGAGTAGGTTATTATTATTATTATTAGCATCAGCAGGACTTGTTATTGAAGTTTTTAATTTGCACTTTTTTTAAGAAAGTTTTTTGCTGCAATGTCATTGATCACTGGCTTGCTGTAGTATGTAACACTATTATCACTTTCTCCCCTTCTGTGAATGGTGCTGTTGGTTTCAATTGCAAAACCTCATAGGGCCTTCTCCTTTCAAATAATAAAATCGGTCAACAGTAAACTCCAACACCTTGTATCTCCAACATGTGAAATTGTGATTTTGAAAAAAATATTCTAGAGCCGGTAATGGCCAATTGGAAACGGACAAAATGTCTATTGGAAACAAAGCAGTCTAGCAATTCTAAGTTCCCAATTCCAACCTCAATGCCACGTTCCAAGCCTTCGGCTTTTTTTTTTTAATAGTTTTTTTACACTAACGTTTTCTCTCTTTATGTTGGTGCAGTGCTTGGAATCTTGCTTTATATGAAATCATTCATATTGAATGAATTCTAACGTTATTGGCTGACGTGGTTTATCATGCATCATATGTTCCATGTATGAAAACAAACAGTCTCTGAATATAGAGTGATAGGCTTTTTTGTTTTTGCTGTAGTGCCTGTGAATATTTCTTGTCTTCTTTATTTGTTATGTCTTTTCTGTTTCCCCTTTTTATTCCCCATTCAAAGCGTGACTGTACAGTTAAATCATCTATAGTTCCCAGAGTCAGGGAGGGTGGAGAATGATGATGGTTGTTCTGTGGTCAGAGTCAACATTTGCGTTTTGCAACCTCATCCACAAAAGAAAGCCCAAGGAAACAGAAGAAGAATGAAGAAGACGAGAGTTTATCTTATGATTTGGATGGAATTGCCATGTTATTGCTGACTTCATTATGAAATAACAAAAAATAAGTAGCTAAATGGCATCAAAACTTAATAAAGGATGAATCTTTTCCCCCCAAATAAACCACTGAAGTTTTTCTGGGTAATACATGATTTTAAAACATGCAATCAGATAATGACTACTTTCTACAAAACACTACCCTATGTTTGGATGGAGGGAGAGGAGAAGAGAGTATCCTCTCCCTCCATCTCCCTATGTTCCAAACGTACTCTGCATTCTCACAACTAGAATGTTATATTTATGGACTAAGATATGCCAATCCTCCCCAAAAGAAGAGGGAGGGAATTCTACAGAAGGGAATAGGTATTTAAGTGTCATGTTGATAAATTTTCTTTAAATGTGATGCAGATACTTGCATTCAGTTTTCAATATGATGAAAAGAATCGTGTCTTTAGGCAATCAACTTTTACACTTTACACATACTATGAACATGGCAGTGAGTGCAAAGTTGGTAAAGGTGGGGCTTCTTTTTACAAAGTTGCATTCGGCAATTTACTTGTTACCATAGATAAGTAACTCAACTCTGACAATAGCTGGCCCCTGAATTGGGAATCCACAAACTATCTAACATTGAATAAATCTCTGTAACTTGAGGGTGGGACTTATCATGAACAAAAAACTCATGGACAGTTCCCTCAAGTGTAATCCAACTGCAACCAGGAGTTTTCTTTAGGTTTCTTTCTTTCATCATCATCCTAACTCTACTAACTTCGTTCCACATACCTTGACCAGCATAAATATTAGACAGAAGTACATATGAGCTTGGATTATTGTAATCCAACCTAATTAGGTGGTTAGCTATGGGCTCTCCAATATTGAAGTTTTCCTGATTTTTACAAGCACCAAGCAAAGTCCTCCAGATCACATCATTTGGCTCGATGGGCATTTCCTCTATTAGTGCCCTGGCTTCTTCTATTTGCCCTGAACGGCCAAAAATGTCAATCATGCATCCATAATGTTGCAATTTTGGTTCCACCTTGTGAACTCTTCTCATAAGATCAAAACAAATCAGCCCTTCCTTCACTAAGCCAGCATGGCCACAAGCATTTAACACTCCAATGAATGTAATATCATCAGGTTTTACACAAAGCTTCTCCATTTCCATGAACAAATCAAAAGCCAATTCACCCAAGCCATGAATGGCCAATCCACCAATCATAACATTCCAATGATCAATGCTTTTTTCTTCAATATTCTCAAAGACTGACTTAGCATTCCCTATGCTGCCACATTTAGAATACATATCAATGAGAGCAACACCAAGTTTTCCATTCAAAGAGAACCCATTTTCCTCTATATAGCGATGGATGGAAATCCCCTTTTCAATGTGTCCTAATTGGGCAATTGCAGAAAGAACAATCAACAATGTGGTAGCATCAGGTAGCATTTCACTCTTACTTAACATATCATGAAAAATCTTTACAGCTTCCATGCAATAACCATTTTGAACATAGCCAGCCATCATGGCATTACAAGCAACAACATCCCTTTCTGGCATTCCATCAAATAAACTCCTAGCTGCATCAATACTACTTAATTTTGCATACCCATCTATCATATTTGCCCAACTAACCACATCCCTTTTCGGCATCTGATTAAACAAACGATGAGCATTTTCTATCTTCCCATGCTTTACACACCCATCAATCATTGTGTTCCATGAAACCAAATCCCTAGCAGGCATTTTCTCAAACAACTCCCATGCAACATCAAGCCCATCTTTAGATTGTGCAAACCCACTAATCATTGAATTCCAAGAAATCAAATTCTTCTCCTCCACCGGCATACAATCAAACAAATTACGTGCCGATTTAATCATGCCACACTTCACATACCCATCAATCATCGAATTATATGAAACCGAGTCCCTCTTTGGCATTCTATCAAACACTTGCCTAGCAATTTCCACAAACCCGCTTCTCAAATACCACCAAATCAAACAATTCTGCAAAAACACATCCAACCCAAATTCCATTTTCTTCAACAACCCATGAATCTGCATTCCTTCCTTCACCAAACCCACCCGAGAACACGCTTTCAAAACCAAAGAGAAGGTAAACTTGTCAACAAAAACCCCATTCTCAAGCATCAAACAAAGCATAGCCAAAGCTTGTTTTGGTTCACGCCCATGAGAATACGACTTCATAACCGCATTCCAAAGAAAAGGGTCCTCTTGTTTTCGACGAACTCGAAAAGCATGGCGCGTAAAGAAGACGTGGCGAGCGAATTCAACGAGATGTGCGTGCGGTGAAGAAATGAAATTGAGGATGATTTTGGTGGTGAGAAAATCGTTTCTGATAAACCCAGTTGTTAAAAGTCTTGCGTGGATTTGATTCACGTCGTTTGAAGTTTTGCAATTTGGGAGGAGAGTGAGAGTTGGGAGAGTTGAGTTCCATGGCTGGTGATGAGAGTTTACGCAGAGAAGCATTAACTTGAGGTGTTCAGTTCAGTTCAGCTGAGAGAGATAAAAACTTAGGACTGAGTCTGGTTCAACGGCAGAGCCAACCGTTTTTTAACGGTCTGCACAGGATAAGCCAACTAGCTGCATAGGTCGTATAATTAAAAAAAGAAAAAGATTAACTCATGAATCTTACTATACCTCTCTCTCTCTCTCTCTCTCTCTCTCTCTCTCTCTCTTTATTTATTTATTTTTTTGAATTGTATCATAAGAATTTCTTTTGTTGGATGATATATAAACATTTGAGTTTGAATTGAAATTTTTATTAAAATTTGAAAATTTTCAAGCAAATCACCAAAATTGGTAGCTCAACCATCGAGGCTACTGGTCTAGTGATTGGATTGTTGGAATTGACAGTTGGAATGGTGACTCCGGTGATCAAACCGTCAGTGATTACTGCCAGAGTGTTGTCTTAGGTGATCAAACCACCAACGCTTGTTGTCGAAACGATGGCTTCGGCCATTGGATCGTTGTTGAAATGATATCTCTAGTTACAAGATTTGCTAGAACAGCTTCTTTGGCTATTGGATTACCGACATCAGTCATCAACTGAAGGTTTAGTGATTGGACCGCTGAAAAGATGGCTTCAGTGATAGAATTGTCACCAGAGCGGTGTCTTTGTGGATTGGACTATCGTTGAAACGACGTCTCTAATTATCGAATCACTGACACCAGTCCTCGAAACGATGACTCCAATTATCAAATAATTGACACTAGTTGTCGGAATGGTGGTTTTAGCCACTAGACTGTTGGTACCAATTGCCCAACCCACTAGATCGGTGATCGTGTGGGGAAGGAAAGCCACTATGTGTTTTTGTAAAATGTTTTACCAAAATTTTAAAAGTAAAACATTTACAACTTTTTATAATGATTTTATTGGAAAATATCTTACAAATTTGACTATATTTTACATGTAGACAAAAACTTGAAAATGGAAAAAAAAAAATTCAAAGAAAAAGTTTTATTTCAAAACAAATGGAGCAAATGAGTCCAAAAAAATTGGTAAACTTGTTTTAATACAAAATTAGAAGACTATTTGGTTGAACATAATAAATGAATTTCTATCATTTTTGTATGAATTGTATTTATTCATGATATAATCTATGTTTTGACAACTCTGATTATATATATATATATATATATATATATATATCCCAAGCTTAAATAGGTCTTATAGAGTGGATTTGGTTTTGCCAAGAGCACTTTAATAACATAATTATAATAAATAATATTACACAAAATAGAATAGCGCAAATTAATAAATATAAATAAATTTCAAGGACTCTTAATCACACACACAATGCCACTAATATGTGTAATTGAGGAGAGGGAATTTCAATTAGTTGCTCAAGGGAAACAAAATAATACTACAAAGCAACAAAGCTATAATGAAGTTCAAGTGATAACCAGGTAATAATATTTTTTGTGAAGCTTCACGAAGTTCAAATTTTTTTTTGATCTATCTCTAAAATTTATTGAGAACCAATACCTAGTAGGGCCACAAAAAGAAAAAAGATGCTTTTTAATCATAGCTCTTTTTAAAATTTTTTATTTATTTATAAACAATAATAATTATTATATAAAGTAGTTTTTTTTTCCTTCTAAAAGCTTGTTTTAACTTTTTATCACATATTAAACATAAAAACTATCAAAAATTATATATTTTGAAAGATATAATACAAATAAGCTATCGAAAACTATGAAATTCCCAAATAGGTTAAAGTGTGTTTTAACATTTGTTTGTTCATTTATCATTCTTTTTTACATCCTAATAAGTTAAAGTTCTCATAATCTTGATGAGTTGAATTTCATTCAACAATAAATATCATATCAATAGGAGAAAGGGGACAAAAAATCATACTCATGTCATGACAAACATCAACATGCATATCTAAATTTAGGAGAGACAAGTAATGTTAATGCCCATAATAAAAGAGCCAAAATAAGCTTAGTGACCAGAACTCGTTACACAGGTGAGTAGCCCAAAATATAGCCTATAAGTGGGCAAGAGCTTTTGTGGAAGCCCAAATTCTGTAGAGAGCTGTGGCCCTTGTATGTCAGGCCATTATATCTTGCATATCAACAGAGAAGCTCATTCCAACTTTTTGATACAGAACTAAAAATTAAACCTCAGAGAGTACCCCAAAATCTCGAATAAGCAAGCTGTATAAAGGTCCAATCTGTGGAAATTAATGTATATGTGCCTCAAGAGCTTTTGTTCGTAATGCCCATTGCCCAGTAAAATAACATGTTACCAAAGGTATATGTGAACTAGATCTGGTTTGCCTTTACAACTCGTCCTCTCCAATTTCAAAATTTGTCCATTTCATTATTCAAATTAGATTTTACAAATTTAGAGGTGCATAGTCTATTATGTAAATTAAAATTTTAAATGAGAAAAAAAATTTGAACCGTGAAATAAACAAAATGAATGGTTTGTAAAATAGAGAGGAACTGGATCAGGCTTGCCTTGACGACTACCCTTTTGAAGAGTTTTGGAGCAACAATTTTTTTAATTTAAATTACTACATGCTTATGTTAGATAGGTACTATGCTTCAAGTAAATAAAACTCAAAATTAGAAACATGTTTTCTATTTGTAAATATTTTAACTTTTAAATAATTTCAGTAAACAATTAATAAAGCTCTTTCCAATCAAATAAGATGAATCTACAGGATTTATTTGTTATAATGCTTAGTTATGGTCTTTGTTCTCAGATAGATTTTGAAAATGATTACCAACTCAATCCAAATATTGGCATCTTCCTAGTCTGTTAGGAACACTAAAAACAAAAGAGTAGATATAAAACAAATGTATTCAAATATAAAAACTTGGGGTTTGATGGTTCAAGCCCTTATCGGTTGGTGTCATACTTCTGTTTTATACACATATAAACAATTAGGAGACATCTTCTCGTTTTTCTATCACTTTCTTTAATTTTGTCCTCATCTTTTATTAATTATTCATGATAAGAGCTAAGCAGCAGCTTTGGTAGACCAGTTATTGGTTATAACTTGTAACTTATAACAACATTAGAACTATTATAAGCCGCCTTGCAAGTTGCAGGGGTTCCATGAAGTCATGAACACACACACACACATATTATAACTTATTCTTTACTATTAACATTGAAATTAGAAAAGGAAAAGGCAAAAAAATCATTATGAGTATCTTGGCCATCCAAGATAATCAGATCATGTAAAAAATTTAGTGGTTATCCAGACCAATCCTGGCAGAAAAATATTGAAACCCTCAACCTTACGCAAAAATGGTGCTTGTTAAATTGACTTAAAAAGTCTTAAAGTGTCGACAATTTTATCAAATGCATCACCAAAGTTTTCATTAGCGTCATTCTAGTTTTATATTTAAGAAATTTCTTTGGGTCCAAGGACACACCATTCTATACTTTATAGCAACTGGATTGGTTTTGAGTTAGGAAAAGTCATGTTCATGATCTGTCCCCTATGAAACTTGTAATCTTAATTACAACTTGTTTCCTTATAAAAACAACCTATGTTAAGATAAGCATAGTCTTAAAAAGAACCCCTCTAACACACTTTTCAAAATCAATTTCGTAATAGTTGCTATCACATAGTGTGTACATGACATTTACCTTTGTATATAATGACTACAACAAAAAAAAGCGTCATTATCCCAATAGAAATATAACAATCATATCAACCTTATCAACGCGCTTTAACATAAAAAAATGGTTATATAAAAGGTGGGAAGGTTGTTGTTTTCTTCTTAACTTTGTGGAGGCTTAGGTATCGTAACAAGTTGAATAATTTAAGGTACGGGCTGTACAGGCAATGAGAGCCAGTGACTTATCTAATTTAAAACCATATACAACAATTATGCAACACTTGTACACATACTTCGTATAGCCCAACTTTAAGATATTTTCATTGACTTTAATATCGAAAAATTTAGAAGGCAGGAGCAGGAATGGTCATTCGGTTTTTCACTTTTAGTTTTACATTCAAGAAAACTCTTAAAACTTTTCATGAACTGGAACTTTTTATTTTCCACATCCTTAAATTTTGAATCCTTGAGTTCATTGTGCATTATCAGATTATCTACTACTGAAATTTTAAAATGAAGCAGACGATTTATTTTGGTTTTCTGAAGAGCAAAGTTAAAATCATATATATAATTTTTTTTTACTTCAGCTCAAGAAAACAAATGCAAAGCTATACTTTATTCTGTGGTCGGTAAAGAACTGAAGATTGAGCTAGCAGTTGGCGGTTCGTACTAATCTCTGCTTGGTCACTTATTGACCTGTTCACTACAGCTTTAAAATAATCAAATTTTTATATGGTGCAACTTGGGGACAATGAAAGAATAAAACAGTGGGAACCGTACCGGGGATGACGGATGAACATATGCACACCGGTTCATCTGTATGATTAAATAAAAGTCAAAGCCACCTTTGTACGGACTACGGACTCATGATCTCATATTCATAAAAAGGAAAAAAGAAAAAAGAAAAAAGAAAGAATCAAAAGGTCATGAAATTAATCTCACACAAACCATGTGTAATTCATCTGTCAACACTGTAGTGTGTAATTTATATGTCTTTCTTTTACACTAGACAATATATATTGTAATGCATAAGAAAAAAAAAAAAAAAATATATATATATATATATTATTAGGTTTTAAGTTGACAAATTTAATGATATTGTAACTCGATTGAGTTTGTAGTGCATCATCATAAGTTCACGATCAAGCGTCTAAGAAACAACTCAAAGAAGAAAAGAAATCTATAATTTCGACTGCCCCTTGAAGGATGGAAGCATTGGTTTCGTCAGACTTTCATAGCAACTCGCTCTATTGAAACCAAGGGTCTCTACACTTCTCGACGGCTAGCTGCTTGCTTGCTTGATTGAGAATCGAAAAACTTGATTCTAACGTGTTTCAAATAAGTCGGTTGTCAACTTAATAAGTGTTCCATACATGCAAACACATAACGGGGCTTATTAAGACTTAAAAGAGGTTCTTGGAGGATTGTCGTACACTAGAAAAACTAAACCCCAAAATCAACCAACCCATGAGTTCAAAAGGCTAAAAGAAGAATTAATACGGTGTTTTAGTTGACATAGAGCGGATTAGAGCTGAAATCATAGAGCCATTCCAAAATTACTGCAGGAAATGAAATCTTCAAGATGGTCTTTAAAGTCATGGACGTAGTTTGTTGAATGTTTTCAAAATAGAAAAAGTCTAAGCAGCTTGAAGCTGATATAGTGGGGTCATGTTAATAAATTTTCTACAGGCTAGAGTTTAGTAATAAGGGTCTATTCTAGATGGTTAACTTTCATTCTATTTAATGAATTCATTCTTTGGGTTAGGAAACCCTTTTAGTGGGTTTTTCTTTGAATACATCCCTCGATCTTCCATTTTGTTACCATATATTGTGTTGATTTCTTTACTTTTTATTACTTATCATATGGTGATATTTTAATGCTCGTGGAAATTACCCTATTGTAATTAGATTTACATAATTGGTTGACTAATATAATTTGGTAATCCACTGCATAATATAAAAATGGGTCAAAAGAAGTTCATTTTTCAATAATTTTAAGATTTCTGGCCGCACTTGGATGATAATAATTATGCATACTGGAATATGCACATCAGTGTGTTCCTTAAGTCCATCGACGAGGAAGTTTAGCTTTATGTTGAGAGAAGTTGGACTAAAACTGAAACCCTTAGTGATCAATGGTCCCTTGAATGTCTAGCTGTTGCTAACCTAAATAATGAAGGGTTGAATGCAAATTCTAAGGAAGTTTGGACCATACTAGAGACCACCCATGAAGGTACCAAAGCTATATATAAAAGTTTCTAAACTGCAAATGCTAACATTTCGGTTTGAAAAGACTATGACGGGTGAGGATGTGGGACCTTTAACGAATTCTATGCCATGCTGAATGACATAGTTAAATTCCACCTTTTAACTTCAGAGAAAAGATTGATGAACTAAAATTGTTAGGAATTTGATCTTTTACTGCCATAGAATAAAGTAAGGACCTAGACTCTATCAAGGTTGAGGAATTGTTGGTTTCTTGCAAACATGTGAGCTTACCCTCCCTCAAACCATTAGGAACAAGTCCATGGCCTTGAAAGCTGCCAAAGAAGAGAATATTGATTCCTTTGAGGATAATTATAAAGGATACTAAGATAACTTTCCTTTTTAAACAATTTAGGATAAACAATTTAGGAGAACTAGTTTGAAGGTCCATGGAATTCTTCTTACAAAAGTCCAAGTGGTGAAAACTAATGTCACACCGTACCATTTGTTAACTTGAGAGTTGTAGATCACATTAAAATTTTCATCCAAATTTATTAGTAGTGGCTTTAGCAAGAAATAAGTAGTACTTGATGTCAAAAGCCCCTAAGATGGTGCCCCACTTAGCAATCTTACCCATGTAATCAACACTTCAAAGTATGGATTTAAGTGGAAGTTGAGTTAGAACTATAACTGTATGAGATTGAAAATAATGGGGAAGCTTACACATAGCGTGCACCACTGTTAGGATCGCTTTTCCCAACAGTAGATAACGCACATCGACCTCATGTAAAGATTTGCTCACATAATAAACTGGTCTCTGTACATTATTATTAACCCGTATTAGAATCAAGCTAACAGCATGGTCAGCCACAGCAATATATGCAAACAGAACTTCATCAATTTCTGGCCGAGACATGATGGGTGGTGCGAAAGATATTCTTTAAGTTGTTGAAAAGCTAGAGTACATTCTTCGATCCATTCAAATCCTTTCTACTTATTCAGCCGCTGAAAGAAAGGCCTACATCTATCTGTGGACCGTGAAATAAATCGGTTGAGGGCAGTAGTCATCCCTGCCAACCGTTGAACCTCTTTTGGATTTCGAGGTGGCTGTAGGCTGTTAATTGCCTTGACCTGCACAGGATTGACTTCAATTCCTCTGTGTGTTACCATATAACCCAGGAACTTACTAGATCCTACCCCAAAAGAACACTTGGAAGCATTAAGGCGCAACTTATGCTTCCTTAGCGTTTGAAAAGTATCGTTCAAGTTTGCTATATGCACATAAACCGTTTTACTTTTCACTACCATGTCATCCATATACACTTCAATAGTCCTTCCTAACTGAGGTTTAAACATCCTGGTCATCATCCTTTGATAGGTAGCCCCTGCATTTTTCAAACCAAAAGGCATCACTTTATAATGATAATTTCTTGTAAGAGTGACAAATGTTGTTTTCTCCTGATCATCCAAGGCTAAGGGTATATGGTAATAACCTTGAAAAGTATCTAGAAAACTTATTCGAGGGTTCCCAACAGTAGCATCCACCAACTAATCTATGCAAGGCATTGAGAATGAATCTTTAGGACAAGCCTTGTTCAAATCTGTAAAGTCTATGCATACTCTCCACTTCCTATTCTTTTTTTTCACTACCACTTTATGAGCCAACCATTTTGGATAAAACACTTCTTTGATAGCACCAGCCTTTTTGAGCTTGAGTACTTCCTCCTTGACAGCCTCAGCATGCTCTTTGGATGAGCGCTGAGGTGGTTGCTTCCTCGGCACCACAGTCGGATTGACATTCAAGTGGTAACAAATGAAATTCGAATCAATCCCCGGAGCCTTATAAGCATTCCACGCAAATACATCCACATTCTTTTTCAAAAATGTAACTAACTCCACCTTCTCCTGAAGTGGCAATTGAATTCCCACTTGAAAGAATTTTTCAAGATCGTCGTCGATAAGAACCTTCCCCAATTCCTCACACGCAGGTTCTTCTACCTCTGCCACCTTGGTGTGGTAGAGGACATTGATTGCTATGAGGCCCCCTCAGTTGAGGTCAATGACTCTTGCCCTGGCTGACGTAGAATTGCAACTGCCATGCATTGTCTGGCCATAGACTGACTTCCAATCAATTCTTCAATTTGATCACTAGAAGGGAACTTCACCTTCAAATGTAGAGTGGAAGAAATCGCACCTAAAGCATGAAGCCAAGGTCTTGCAACAATGGCTGTATAGGGGGAATAAGCATCCACCACGATAAAATCCACCTCCACAACCTCAGAACCTGACTGCACAAGCAATCTAATCTGACCCATTGGTATAACAGCCTTCCCCTCAAAACTTATCAGTGGTGAATCATAAGATGTTAAATCCTCAAGTTTTAACTTCAGCCTCTTGTACAAGTTAGGATACATAATATCTGCATCACTGCCCTGGTCCACCATTACCCTCTTTACATCGTAGCCCTTTATCCTCAGCGTGACTACCAAAGCATCATCATGGGGTTGAATAGTTCCGATCTTATCTTCCTCCGAGAAGCTCAGAGTAGGTGGGACATTCCATTTAATCCTCTTTGGCTCAGGGTTAGACTTCTCGGCAAGGGTTTGTGCCACAGACATCACCCTGAAAGGATGAGAACCAGTATGTCCTGGAGCAACAAAAATAACATTGATCATACCCAAAGGAGGCCTTAAAGCATTGTTACCCTGATTCATGGAACTTGAATGATTTCCCTGGCCATTGGGCTGATACAAGAATTGCTTTAACCTTCATTCTTTAATCAATTACTCTAAGTGATTCCACAAGGTCCTACAACTCTCAGTGGTATGACCCCCCTCCTGATGATAGTGGCAATGGAGGTTTTGATTATGCTTCATGGGGTCCCCTGCCATCTTGTTAGGCCACTTGAAGTATGGTTCATGATGGAATTACTCCAACACCTGTTGCACAGGCTTTCGAAACACGGTATTAACCACCTGAGGAGGGGCTGGACCAGAGTGCCCAACAAAATCCCTCCAGGGCCTGTAGTTATTGTATCTGTCTGACTTGAAATCCCTTATCTCTTGAGGGATAACCTTCGCCTTTCCCTTACTTTGCTGCTGATCTTCCTCAACCCGTTTGTACTCATCAATGCGATCCATGAGCCGACGCACACTCCTTACAGGCTTTTTGGTCAAAGATTTCCTTAAGTCGTGCTCAGTTGGAAGTCCAACTTTGAAAGTGTTGATCACCATTTCATCAAAATCACCATCAATCTCATTAAATATCTCCTAATACCTATCAGAGTATGTCTTCAGGGTTTCCCCCTCTCTCATGGCCATGGACAGGAACGAATCCAAAGGCCGAGAAACTCTACTACAGGTGATAAAACGAGACCCAAATGCCATAGTGAGTTCCATAAAGGAATCGATAGAACCTGCCCTCAGGCCATTAAACCACCTTATCGCAATAGGTCCCAAGCTAGAGGGGAAAACCTTGCATATTAAAGTTTCATTTTTAGAATGGACCGCCATTCTCTGATTAAAATGACTTACATGCTCTAAAGGGTTAGTTTGGCCGTTATAGATGGTGAAATTTGGTTAAGTGAAACGCCGAGGAAACTTTCCTTTCTCCACTTTACGTGTGAAAGGTGACTTGGAAAGTTGGTGCAACGCCCTTCCCATAACATCGTTTTCCAAGCCCCTGGAGGAAGACTTCTTGCCCTTACGATCATGAAGATCATCCGTCTCATACGAAAAAGATTCACTAGGAGGAGTTCTTGACCTGGGCCTATAACTACTACCTTGGAAGTCGTCAGAAGAAGGATCAGAAATAGAGGGAGTTCGTTTCTGTCTCGCACGATGCAACTTCTTCTTTAGGTGGTCAATCTTCTTTTACATGGCCTTAGCATCATCCTCATGAGGAATTCTGCTTCCACTCCATGAATGACTCCTAGTGGTGTGCCCTGTATGCACACTACCCTCCTGATCTCTTTCCCGCTCAAGATGTTGAAAATGATCCTTATGCTGGGACCCCAAAGACTCTGCATGGTGTAAACCTGAGCCTGCCATCACGTTATTCATCCTTAAACACAAGATTTCCCTCAGACGGCGCCAATTGTAAGGTCACAATTTGTACTATGACTCAACAGTATGAAGGGAATTGGCCCAAAAAGCCCAATACAATGAAATTTATAGAGAGTGAGCTTTAGATCTAGGTTTTTATAGATATTGGATAACATAAACGATAGGCTAAATCCACAAGCCACATGCAACAAGACGTTTATATAACAAAAAATCTCCTTGGACGTACGCCGAGAACGATTTGTATTGCATTGCTTTGTTCTGAATATAGATTACAACCTAGGATTGTGTGTACAATGTTTTCTCTTTCTTCTCAAATCTCTCCCCTTCGTATGCTTTTCCTTTCCTTTTATATCATTCTCCTTATTCCCTCCATCTTTCACGTATGGATCAGTTACTCCTTTAGATATTTGTCTTATCCACCGCCCTCTTGAAGTCTTCAAACCATAGCTGTAAAGCTGATCACCACTGTTTAGATGTCATTTCCTCATTAATGCGGTCAGAAAGGTAGGTGCAAATTCTTTAATGTAGTGGTAACAGCTTTCTCTAAGATATTTCTTATTCACTTTTTCTCTCTGTGTCCCTGTGGAATACATCTTCATCTTCCAGACCTCCTAGAATTCTCTTATAAACACTATGACGTATAATATAGTTTTCACTTCATATAGCCGAGGAGACGCCCCTCCTCGGACTATTTCTACCATCCTCTCTCGCAACATTTTGCTGATGGGCCTTTAAGTACAATATCGTTACTACTCTTAAATCGTTCTCGGCCAAACTAACACCCTCGGATCAAACCCATGGCCCAAGAACATATTCGGACTTTTTTGCCCTCACAAAGTTCAGGTGATAAGGGTAATAATATTTTTTGCGAAGCTTCACGAGGTTCAAAACCTAGTAGGGCCACAAAAAGAAAAAAAAGATGCTTTTTATCTTAGATTTGTTTTAAAAATTATTATTATTATTATAAAAACTAATTTTTTTTCTTTCTAAAAGCTAGTTTTTAACTTTTTATCACATATTAAACATAAAACTATAAAAAAAATTATATATTTTAAAAGATATAATGCAAATAAAGTATAAAAAACTATGGAATTCCCAAACAGCTTAAAGTGTGTTTTAACATTTGTTTGTTCATTTATCGTTCTTTCTTACATCCTAATAAGTTAAGTTCTCCTAATCTTGACGAGTTGAATTTCATTCAACAATAAATATCATATCAATCGGAGAAAGGGGACAAAAAATCATACTCATGTCTTGACAAACATCAACATGTATATCAAAATTAGGAGAGACAAGTAATGTTAATGCCCATGATAAAAGAACCAAAATAAGCTTAGTGACCAGAGCTCGAGACACAGGTGAGTAGCCCAAAATCTAACCTATAAGTGGGCGAGAGCTTTTGTGGAAGCCCAGATTCTGCAGAGAGCTGTGGCCCTTGTATGTCAGGTCATTACATCTTGCTTATCAACAGTGAAGCTCATTCCAAGTTTTTGATACAGAACAAAATTAAACCTCAAAGAGTACCCCAAAATCTCGAATAAGCAAGCTGTATAAAGGTCCAATCTGAGGAAATTAATGTATATGTGCCTCAAGAGCTTTTGTTCGTAATGCCCATTGCCCAGTAAAATAACATGTTACCAAAGGTATATGTGAACTAGATCTGGTTTGCCTTTACAACTCGTCCTCTCCAATGTCAAAATTTGTCCATTTCATTATTCAAATTAGATTTTACAAATTTAGAGGTGTATAGTCTATTATGTAAATTAAAATTTTAAAAGACATAAAAAAATTTGAACCGTGAAATAAACAAAATGAATGGTTTGTAAAATAGAGAAGAACTGGACCAGGCTTGCCTTGACGACTACCCTTTTGAAGAGTTTTGGAGCAACAATTTTTTTAATTTAAATTACTACATGCTTATGTTAGATAGGTACTATGCTTCAAGTAAATAAAACTCAAAATTAGAAACATGTTTTCTATTTGTAAATATTTTAACTTTTAAATAATTTTTATAAACAATTAATAAAGCTCTTTCCAATCAAATAAGATGAATCTACAGGATTTATTTGTTATAATGCTTGTTATGGTCTTTGTTCTCAGATAGATTTTGAAAATGATTACCAACTCAATCCAAATATTGGCATCTTCCTAGTCTGTTAGGAACACTAAAAACAAAAGAGTAGATATAAAACAAATGTATTCAAATATAAAAATTTGGGGTTTGATGGTTCAAGCCCTTATCGGCTGGTGTCATACTTTTGTTTTATACACAAACAATTAGGAGATATCTTCTCGTTTTTCTATTACTTTCTCTAATTTTGTCCTCATCTTTTATTAATTATTCATGATAAGAGCTAAGCAGCAGCTTTGGTAGACCAGTTATTGGTTATAACTTGTAACTTATAACAACATTAGAACTATTATAAGCTGCCTTGCAAGTTGCAGGGGTTCCATGAAGTCATGAACACACACACATATTATAACTTATTCTTTACTATTAACATTGAAATTAGAAAAGGAAAAGGCAAAAAAATCATTATGGGTATCTTGACCATCCAAGATAATCAGATCATGTCAAAAATTTAGTGGTTATCCAGACCAATCCTGACAGAAAAATATTGAAATCCTCAACCTTACGCAAAAAGGTTGCTTTTTAAATTGACTTAAAAAGTCTTAAAGTGTCGACAATTTTATCAAATGCATCACGGGATTTTTCATTAGCGTCATTCTAGTTTTATATTTAAGAAATTTCTTTGGGTCCGAGGACACACCATTCTATACTTTATAGCAACTGGATTGGTTTTCACTTAGGAAAAGTCATGTTCATGATCTGTCCCCTATGAAACTTGTAATCTTAATTACAACTTGTTTCCTTATAAAAACAACCTATGTTAAGATAAGCATAGTCTTAAAAAGAGCCCCTCTAACACACTTTTCAAAATCAATTTCGTAATAGTTGCTATCACATAGTGTGTACATGACATTTACCTTTGTATATAATGACTACAACAAAAAAAAGCGTCATTATCCCAATAGAAATATAACAATCATATCAACCTTATCAACGCGCTTTAACATAAAAAAATGGTTATATAAAAGGTGGGAAGGTTGTTGTTTTCTTCTTAACTTTGTGGAGGCTTAGGTATCGTAACAAGTTGAATAATTTAAGGTACGGGCTGTACAGGCAATGAGAGCCAGTGACTTATCTAATTTAAAACCATATACAACAATTATGCAACACTTGTACACATACTTCGTATAGCCCAACTTTAAGATATTTTCATTGACTTTAATATCGAAAAATTTAGAAGGCAGGAGCAGGAATGGTCATTCGGTTTTTCACTTTTAGTTTTACATTCAAGAAAACTCTTAAAACTTTTCATGAACTGGAACTTTTTATTTTCCACATCCTTAAATTTTGAATCCTTGAGTTCATTGTGCATTATCAGATTATCTACTACAGAAATTTTAAAATGAAGCAGACGATTTATTTTGGTTTTCTGAAGAGCAAAGTTAAATTCATATATATAATTTTTTTTTACTTCAGCTCAAGAAAACAAATGCAAAGCTATACTTTATTCTGTGGTCGGTAAAGAACTGAAGATTGAGCTAGCAGTTGGCGGTTCGTACTAATCTCTGCTTGGTCACTTATTGACCTGTTCACTACAGCTTTAAAATAATCAAATTTTTATATGGTGCAACTTGGGGACAATGAAAGAATAAAACAGTGGGAACCGTACCGGGGATGACGGATGAACATATGCACACCGGTTCATCTGTATGATTAAATAAAAGTCAAAGCCACCTTTGTACGGACTACGGACTCATGATCTCATATTCATAAAAAGGAAAAAAGAAAAAAGAAAAAAGAAAGAATCAAAAGGTCATGAAATTAATCTCACACAAACCATGTGTAATTCATCTGTCAACACTGTAGTGTGTAATTTATATGTCTTTCTTTTACACTAGACAATATATATTGTAATGCATAAGAAATAAAAAAAAAAAAAATATATTATTAGGTTTTAAGTTGACAAATTTAATGATATTGTAACTCGATTGAGTTTGTAGTGCATCATCATAAGTTCACGATCAAGCGTCTAAGAAACAACTCAAAGAAGAAAAGAAATCTATAATTTCGACTGCCCCTTGAAGGATGGAAGCATTGGTTTCGTCAGACTTTCATAGCAACTCGCTCTATTGAAACCAAGGGTCTCTACACTTCTCGACGGCTAGCTGCTTGCTTGCTTGATTGAGAATCGAAAAACTTGATTCTAACGTGTTTCAAATAAGTCGATTGTCAACTTAATAAGTGTTCCATACATGCAAACACATAACGGGGCTTATTAAGACTTAAAAGAGGTTCTTGGAGGATTGTCGTACACTAGAAAAACTAAACCCCAAAATCAACCAACCCATGAGTTCAAAAGGCTAAAAGAAGAATTAATACGGTGTTTTAGTTGACATAGAGCGGATTAGAGCTGAAATCATAGAGCCATTCCAAAATTACTGCAGGAAATGAAATCTTCAAGATGGTCTTTAAAGTCATGGACGTAGTTTGTTGAATGTTTTCAAAATAGAAAAAGTCCAAGCCGCTTGAAGCTGATATAGTGGGGTCATGTTAATAAATTTTTTACAGGGTAGAGTTTAGTAATAAGGGTCTATCCTAGATGGTTAACTTTCATTCTATTTAATGAATTCATTCTTGGGGTTAGGGAACCCTTTTAGTGGGTTTTTCTTTGAATACATCCCTCGATCTTCCATTTCGTTACCATATATTGTGTTGATTGCTTTACTTTGTATTACTTATCATATGGTTATATTTAATGCTCGTGGTAATTACCCTATTCTAATTAGATTTACATAATTGGTTGACTAATATAAATTGGTAATCCGCTGCATAATATAAAAATGGGTCAAAAAAAGTTCATTTTTCAATAATTTTAAGATTTCTTGCCGTACTTGGATGGTAATAATTATGCATATTAGAATATGCACATCAGTGTGTTCCTTTAAGTCGGCCAAAATTGGAATTAACCTAGTTTTTCAAACAATATAATTAGTAGGCACGGTTACAAAATTATATTTCTTTACTAACATCTTGAGTTTAAATGACTCGATTTAGGGCTTATAAATCGAGTCTCAAAGATTCGATTTTAGTGTTTAAATCCGTCTAATTTGGCATTTTTTTCACGTGGTGTCCACATGAAAATTGAGTCTCTAAGACTCGATTAATATCCATAAAACATTGCATTCACATTGCTTTTCTTATTTTCCTTCTTTTTTCCGCGTTTCATTTTCCTCTCTGCATTTGTTCTCTGTGTTTCTCTCCGCACTACCTCTCCATCTGCTTCTTTCTTCCTCCACGTTGATCTGCACAAGCCCAGCCGGCACAGACCCAACGCCGCCGACCCACGCTGACCCATCTTGGCCTCTCTTCTCTGTTTTCGGCGTTTGTGCTTGTGTTTTAGTGTGGATTTCAGGGCTAAGTTTTGGGTTGTGTTTGTGTTTATGGCTGGGTTATTGTTTCGGGCATGGGTTTGGGTTTGGGTTTTGGGCATGGGTTTCAGACTCTCTCTTGTATTTCGGGAATGGGTTTTCAGTCACTCTTGTTGATTGGTAGTTTTGATGGTTGGGTGGGTGGGTGTCTGGGTGGGTTTTGATGGTTGCTGATTGGTGGTTTTGATGGTTGTTGATCGGTGGGGTCGCTGATCGATGGGGTGATGGGTGGGTTTTGATTTTGGGGAGGTGGGTTAGAAGTGGTGGTTGGCTGGGCTTGGATGAAATTAATGGCTGGGTTGGGAGTGGTAGAGGGAGTGGTGGCCGGATCATTTTTGGGTTTGCTATTGTGGGCCTACGTTTTGCTCGCCGTAGATTTGCCGCCGTGGATTTGGGTTTTGCTTGCCATGGATCTGGGCTTGCTCACCTTGAGTTTTTTTATTTTATTTTATTTTATTTTGTGGTGGGTTTTGCTCAGTCATGATCTTCTACAAACCCCATGGTAGTGAGTGGATTTTGATGTGGGATTGGCAAAATGTGGGTTTTGGTGGTTGTTGTGTTTTTAGGAATTCTTGAAATTTTTTTAGGTATTTCTAGGAATGGATTGTACATGACTTAGACTTAAATTTTTTTTGTCTTATAAATCAAGTCTTAGAGACTCGAATTCCAAGTGGACGCCACGTGAAAAATATACCAAATCAAACGTGATTAGAACACTGAAATCAAGTATTTGAAACTCGATTTATAGGCCAAAAATCGAGTCTCTGAGACTTGAGATGTTAGTAAAAAATATAGTTTTGTAACAGTGCCTACTAATTATATTGTTTGACAAATAGGGTTAGTTCCCAATTTTGGCCCTTTAAGTCCATCGATGAGGAAGTTTAGCTTTATGTTGAGAGAAGCTGGACTTAAACTGAAACCCCTAGTGATCATTGGTCCCTCGAATGTCTAGCTGTTGCTAACCTAAATAGCGAAGGGTTGAATGCAAATGCTAAGGAAGTCTGGACCATACTAGAGACCACCCATGAAGGTACCAAAGTTATATATAAAAGTTTTGAAACTACAAATACTAACATATTGGTTTGAAAAGACTATGACGGGTGTGGATGTGGGACCTTTAACAAATTCTATGCCATGTTGAATGACATAGTTAAATTCCACCTTTTAACTTAAGAGAAAAGATTGATGAACTAAAATTGTTAGGAAGTTGATCTTTACGGCCATAGAATAAAGTAAGGACCTAGACTCTATCAAGGTTGAGGAATAGTTGTTTCTTGCAAACATGTGAGCTTACCCTCCCTCAAACCATTAGGAACAAGTCCATGGCCTTGAAAGCTGCCAAAGAAGAGAATGTTGATTCCTTTGAGGATAATTTTAAAGGATACTAAGATAGCTTTCCTTTTTAAACAATTTAGGAGAACTAGTTTGAAGGTCCATGGAATTCTTCTTACGAAAGTCCAAGTGGTGAAAACTAATGTCACACCATTTGTTAGCTTGAGAGTTGTAGATCACATTACAATTTTCAACCAAATTTATTAGTAGTGGCTTTAGCAGGAAATAAGTAGTCCTCGTAATATATTATAATATTATCATAAATATGTAATCTATTAAATATATTCGAATATTTTCATTACCATATAAATTATGATTTTGTAACATTAATATTATGTACTACTATGGGCTACTGTAATTTTAGGATTTTCATTATACACACGTATTTCTAGGGATTTCTGCTATGAATGTAAGCATCAAGCTGGACCAAGTTAATTATTTTCTTGCTTATGCTTTCTCTACTTCTAAATCTTTTTATTTTCTTATTTATATTTTCATACAGAGAAAAGTTAACCATCAAGGGCATTGATTTAGGAGTTATTTTTAAAAATATTTTATTAGGAGAATGATGAAACAATAAATATTGTTAACAACTTTTTAAATTTTTTATAAAAGTGATGTCAAAACTTTCCTATTATAATTTATTAACGATTGCCCTAAGAACATCCGTTAATATGACCCTTTAATATACCTTTGTTGTCCCTTTTGCACAATTGAGATTTAGATCCCCTATACTTAGATACCTTAGATTTGCATCCAGGTCTCCCCAAAATTGTTGCCTTAATGTCTTACGCACCCTTATACATAGGTAATGTTTGGATTTAGATGAACGCGTCCACGTTTAGTCAAAATGTGTTTCAGTTTTTTTTTTCCCCTAGACAGCACCTCTTGCACTGTTTATTATCCATGAATAGTGCAAGAGGCTTATGAACAGTAAAAACTGGCGTTTCACGCCTTTTTTTTAGCCGGGATTGTTGACTTTTCTGCACACCAGTAGGTCCCGTGTACTATTCACATGACCTACAAACCTCACTTTTCAGCAACTTTTTCATTAAAATGGGTCTCACGATATTATTCACACATTTAAAAATTATTTTATTACAGCGTTTTTAATTTTTAATTTTTAATTATATCCAAACGGACCCATGGTCTCAGTACTAATCATGGGCGTCCTTGTAGTTGCATGCTTTGCTTCCTGCTCTAGAGAAACCCTTACGTGTCTCACATGCACTCAAAAACCTAACACACTAGTTTCATTTTGGTGACACGCTCATGCTCCGCAGTCCACATAGTACAACTGTACAAGTGTTGGATATGCGACTACTTGCGCTCTTGTGTCTCAGTTCTTCCACGTTTTTTACGTGCATCATGCACTTCTTCCTCTACAATGATGATATTTTCTAGGCATTTATTTGTTGTCTCCAATTCTTTCAATGGGCATTGAAGATCTTCCTTAAATTGAAAAATTGTTGTCCAAGTTTTAATCATGGTCATGTTAACGAATGCACTTAGGACAATTGTTAATAGGGTTTTACTAACGTGTGCTCTTAGGACATACATTAATAAATTATTTTATAAAACTTTTTTTAATAAAAAAATAACTTACTATTTTGACAAATTTTTTCAATTTTATTATAAAAATTTTCTCAAAATGGATGATTGATGTATGTCCTAATTAAGGACATACGTTAACCAGACATTTATTAATAAATCATAATAGAAAATTTTGGACATCATTTTTATGAGAAATATAAAAACTTGTCAACAACATTTATTCTATTATCATTCTCACATTTATTGTTTTAATAATTCCCTTTAATCAGTCATCCTCCTTGAGTTTGAAGGGGATGTTAGAACATATAATATTATCATAAATGTGTAACCAATAAAAGATATAATAATTTTGAGACAAAATTTAGTTATAAAATTGATTGTAGCTTAAGACTACAACATTACTCAGTATCTTTTTATTAGATGTGAATTTTGACAAATTTATCATTAGATTACATTTTGTTCTTACATTACAATGTTTGCAAAATTTTTAGAAAATTAAAAATTAATAGCTATGTCATCAATAAATTGTTTAAGGCTCCATTTGGTTTACGTTTTTCACGATTTGCGTTTGCGTCTGACAACTTTTTTTTTTTTTGACCAGCACCCAGTGCACTGTTCATGGGACATGAACAATGCATCAAGGAAAATGAACAGTATTTTTTTAGTGTGAAAAGTAACCAGAATTATTTTTTTATTGCTTTCAGTTTTCAGCAAAATAAGCGGTATCCAAACGCACACTAAATTGCAAGTTTTTGTAATTTAAAATTATGCATAAAATTTAAACTTTAGATCATATAGTAAATAATATCTAATTGATACAAAATTTGTCATGTGCATTAAAAGTGTAAAAAAACATACAATTCAACGGTTAGATTTTCGAAATATGGAGCAATATTTAGTATAGTTACAACAAGTTTTGTAACTAAACTTTATCTTTAGTCATAAATGTATAAACTATAGTCATCTAGAATACCATAAACTACAATGGTTTTGTAATGCCATAAGTTATTGGGGTTTTAAATTTTAAATTTTCAACTAAATGTAATGGTTTCAAGTTATTGCGGTTTTATATATTACAGTATCTAGATGCTACGTCTACAATATTTTTACAATAAATTACAGGTGGTTAGTTATTATTGATTCAAATTTGAATCTAACATAAAAATTACTTTTTTGCCTCAACAATAACAATTAGTAACAACCTGCCATTTTAGATTTGTTGTAAAAATGTTATGAAAATGTTGTGGACATATCATTTCTTATTTTGCAATTCAATTTGTTTTACACAATTATGATTGAAAACTGAAAAAAAAAGAAAATGCAGTTGTTAAAGATTTTTTCGCTACGAAAATTGTCAAGACAAACTAGATTAATTCTTTTCTTGAATATGCTCTCTCCATTTACATCCATTTATTTTCTTATTCACTCGTGATCAGTGCTGTTGCCAAAGTATTAAATATTTCAGTTCCCAGGTGCCAAGAAAATCCAAAAGTTATTTAAAGCCATCCATATGTTCTGATTGTGTGGCGACGCAATGTCAACGCTTGTAACGAAGGTAAGCAACTGACAGTCCTTTTCTCTCTCTCTCCAGCATTTATAAAAAGGTAACCCAACACACACATCACGCAGTGACTTCCACACCACCATTCTCTGTCAAAGTTGTTCGTGTAGTGCATGTATATATGTGAGTAAGACATAAAGAGAGAGAGAGAGAGAGAGAGAAACACACACAAACAACAGCAGCCCAGATTCTTCAGAGAGAGTTATGAAGCTCGTATGGTCCCCAGAAACTGCTTCAGAAGCTTACATAGACACTGTTAAATCTGTAAGCATACTCTGAATCCAAAATTGAACCCACCTGTATATATTTTCCTACTATTCTATTTCAAACTTTCTCAAAAAAACTATACCAACTCCATTGTAATATACGATATAATATATATATATATATGTATATATACACACTGACTATGATTGTTTCTATATTTTTATTTTTTACGCAGTGTCAGTGCTTCAAAGAATCCAGTATAGCCGAGCTCCTCTCCACCATGGCAGCCGGTTGGAACACAAAGCTAATAGTCCAAGCCTGGTTCCACGGCGCTCCAATCGTGACAAGCATAGGGCTGGCCATCGCAGCCCGCCACACGCGCGGGCGGTACGTGTGCATAGTCCCTGACGAGCAGTCAAGGCAAAAGTACATGAACGCCATGAAAGAACACGATGAAGTGGCGCCGCCGCCGGAGGTGGTGGTGGGTGAGGCCGAGGTGGCGATGGCTGGGCTGGTGGGTGTGGATTTTCTGGTGGTGGATTGCGAGCGTGGAGATTTCGACAGGGTGCTGAGGTTTGCGAAACTGAATCAGAGAGGCGCGGTTTTGGCATGCAAGAATTCGAATACGAGAGATGGAAACGCGGTTTCGGGGTTTCGATGGCATGGGGTGCTTGAGAGAGGGGCACGTGTGGTGAGGACTGTGTTTTTGCCTGTGGAGAAAGGGTTGGATATTGCTCATGTAGGGAGTACTACTATTGGTGGGAGTAGGAGGAAGGCTCCTCGTAGCCGTTGGATCAGGCATATCGATGCACAGTCCGGCGAAGAACACGTGTTTCGGGGATAAAATTTCACAACTTTTTTCACAATTGTTGAATGGAAAAAACAATCACAGAATATTGGGCCCAAATTTTATCCCTACTTTACTGCTTGTAAAAAAGACTGAAAATTTTTGTGTTTCTAAACTTGGTATTATACCAACAAGCTCATCCCTTTGAGTTTTGCTGCATTAGGACGAGGGGAAGGGATTAAGAAGTAGAAGCTTCAATCAATGTATATATTTGTTTATGTATGTGCATATAGTAGCATTTGTGTCTAAATTTTGAATTTGTCCTTGCTGTTTGGACTTTGGTGTTGATCATGGATTAATTAAGTGGTATATATGGCAGAATAGCTATTATTAAGTGGTGTGTATTGCAGTATAGCCATGACAAGGTCTCATCTCTCATGCATGGTTGAGGTTATAACTTTCTTATGTATATAATTAAAATTGTAATTAGACAGATTTGAGATTTCCGGTAGGAAGGTATATACTATATACAATGTTTAACTAACTATATTAAAAGTTCTATTTTTTTTTTTAAAAAGAAAAACTAACTCTATTAAAAAAAACTAATTAAACTTAGAATTTTCTTTAAAATTGCGTTTGAAGGATTTGAAAAAAACAATTGCTTGTATAAATTTAACAACACGTAATAGTTTGAGTTTTAAAAAGTTTGCTCGAACAAAAATGTTTATGATATTATAAATTTGGATTGACAATTTACATCTAAGCATTTCAAATTTTTATATATATAAGACTTGGAATTACGCAAATTGGGTCAGGTTTGAGCACAAATAGAGCTTCATGAATTACAAGATATGGTTTCAGATCATGTGGCTTGGTTTCTAAGTCTTAGGTGGAAGCCGATTATGCGGGTTACTTAGGTGTGACCGATTGTATTGCTCAGAGAGAGAGAGAGAGATTTATTACATTTTTATTAAATTTATATTGAGATGATTTTATTATAATTCAAAATTAGTAATTTATTATAGAATATAATATTTTATCATATATGAAAATGACCTTTTGACGTTACTTACAATTAAAGATAGTGTGACGGATGAATTTTGTCATTTCTAATAGAAATAAAAATTCAACGATGGAAGAGTGACGAATGAATTTTGTCATTTCTTATAGCAATAATAAAAATTCCGTTTCTAATATAATAAATATTTTTTGATGCATATTATAATAAAAAATGTAGTCTTTATCTCATGTATCGTTTTAATATTGAGTTTTATTATGTTGACTAATATTCCCTTTAACATGATGACTATAGAAATTTTTTTAATCATTGGGACAGTGATAAATCACATCAAGAAAAGGAGAATTAAAGTCAAAATCATTTGGTACAAGCTACGAGGTATATATATTTTTATGTATTATCGTTTTCGTTTTCTTTTTCTTTAAAAAAATTTGTTAAAAATATATTTTATAATCACTCTATTATTACAAGTGATGGTGAACTAAAAATTACACCAATTCCAATTCATTTATAAGAGCCGTCCATAGCATAAATGTTATTCCACATAAGAAGGTCGTCCATGGCAAGACGGTGAGGGTCGTCCATCAGGAAAGCTCCTCGACGACTCCCTAGCACTTAAGAAATTTCCAAGTGTGGATTTGCCTACAAGAGCTGGTGATTGAATCATGTGTTATTATTCTAAGGCATGAGCAAGATCTAAGTTCGTTGTTATAATTTCTTACTAAATACTTAACTTCTAATGACAGTTATAGAAAAAATATAACTCCTATAGAGGTTGTGGAAATTATCTTTGAACTCTCTAACCTCCTCAAATACAGGAAAAGTTACAAATCTAATAACCGTTTCGAGGGCGCACTATATAAACACTCATTCAGATCAGATAAAGGTAAGTACCAAGCAACTCTTGAAAAGTTGGAATTCTAGAATAAAAGAAAGAAACTAACTTTGGCATCAGAGGGTTCTTGGTCGGTCCACCTCAGTCACCTTTGATCGTGTGTTCTTTTCTTCAGGCATTCCAAGCAGTCACCGGTCCTTTGAAGCTCAAAGTATCCAGCTTATTGATTTTCCTTGCATCATCAACATGTTTAAAATATAAAACTGCAGCGACTCAATAATATTATATACTGTAATTCTCAATGTGTGTGCAAATCTCTCACCAACAACTACAAAAGTTGTAGCCTTGTAGGGAAAAAAAAAGAATAATTTTAGTTTTACGTAAAGAAGTTACAATTTTTGTAAACAACTATCTTACTGTAAACTGTGATTGATTGCTATTTTATTTTTATGTTGATTTACACTTATTTTTTTTTCCACCACTTATAGTCTATATCATGAACAATTGTAGTTTTTTACGTGATTTTATAATCTAAAAAAAAAAGGATCTAATTGTCATTTTGGTCCTTAAATTTTGTCCATAGTTTAAAATAGTCTCTAACTTTTCAAAAATATCATTTTTACACTCTAATTGTTTGGTTTTTGTGTCAAAATAATTTTGAAATCTAACCCTTGATCCGGTTGAAACAAAAAATGGGTAGAAAATATATGATTCAACTGAACACCCCTTGTTTATTAGGGGTGGCAAAATCTGACATGATCAACAAACCTGACACGACTAAACTGTTTATAAACAAGTCATGGGTTGAGATTAAACAGATTCAGGTCATATTTGGGTTGACATGGCTAACCTATTTAATAAACGGGTCGGGTTCGTGTTTAGCATGCGAACCCGTCTGATCCGTTTAGCTTATAAAGTTATTAGTTATTTTGATATTATTACTTAATTTACGGTTGTTTTTATATGTTTATTACTATATTTATACTTGTAATTGTATTTTAATATTTGTGGTGGGCTTTTTTGTAATATTGGGCTGGACTGCTTCTTGCCGTACTAGACCCAAAGTGTTCTGGATCAGGGAGTTGTGACCGGTCCAATTGCAACCCACCTTGGTCCGGCTTGTGCACAAATTATGCCCTGTTTGTCAAGATTTTTGATCACATGCCCATGGCAAGCAGAGCTGCTATGATAATTACGGCAGGTAGATATAACAAAGATAATAAAAGAGATACGTTTGCTATTTAGATAAAAGTAAATAATGGGCCATTACAAGGAATGCCCGTTTCATGAAACAACAGAAATAAATACGGAAGAGATAGTAATAAGCTTATTGAATCAAAGAGAAACAAGTCAGTTTGTCGTGCCAAGTTGTGTCATTGGGTCTAAGTCAAGGAGGGAACCATTTCCTCAATGCGAATAATCTCCTTAGGAAGAAATTAACTGCTTTGAGGGAACGAGTCTAAATGACCTGTGCCCAGAAAGATCTTTTTCCTTTAGCAGAGAGCATGAGTTTTAGAGGGAGAGAGAGGATCAACCTATCTGGTGCATGTTTGCCACTCTATTCTCTCCATTTTTGTTTTCTTATTCTCTCTAATTCTTTCTTTCTTTTCTTCTCGTTTTCTTTCTCAGTGCTTGCTTAGTTTGTTGTGATTTCTCTTCTTAGAGATTACTGTTATTGTGCTCGTGTCTCCCTTCCTCCTCCTTTTTTCGCTGTGCATGGCAAGGGTCCTTTATATAATGCCTGCCACGGCTAACTTTTACCATTTTAACCTTTAACCACCTTTGTCTGGTGTGGGTGTCCTAGTTGACCAATACTGATTGGTCAGTTGCCCAGCCAGCACTACTTACATGTGTTGGCCGCGCCATTCCACATCATCAGACGAAGATGACTATTTTGTCTGTTTGCTTATCGTGGCATTCTTAGCTGCCACGGCGTGGGTGCTCTCTCTCTCTTTATCTCTCATCGCATGCACCTAGTGGTTCCAACTCATCCTTACTTCTTTTGGACGGTATGTCATCCCAACAGGATACTTCCCCCAAAAGAGCCTGAGCAGGAACCATGAAATAGGTTTTCTCCTCTCCCCACCACCAGACCATGCCCTCTTACCTTTTACCCATGACCCACCACTTCCTATATTGGCTGGGTACAGGTTGGTGGTGTCTGGGCCTTGAGCATGCTTCACTTTTATGCTCGTCCAAAACCTACCTGCTGCTCATGCGTTTACCGTGACTTGAAGGCTCGTCTTCACATTCTGCCATCCATCCTTGACTTCTTATGGTGTGAGCTATTTTCTCGTTCGTTCTTTATTGACTTGCTTCCTTTAAGGGGTTGGGCTTTGCTTAATTGTGAGCTTTCCTTCCTTCAAGCTATTCTTCTTGCTTCTTCCTGCGGTCTTGCTATTATTTCCTACTGCATCATTCTGTTATTCCTGTTGTGATGTTATTTGATCCAAACTTGCTGGGCTTTTTTGGGCTTGCTGCTTATTTCCTTTTCGATAGTCCAATATGATCATTGGGCTTTTTACTGCGTTACTTGCGGGCTCCTGTGTCCCATTTATTTCCTTTTGAACATCCTTGGCCCGTTTAATTTCCTTGGGCATCCTTAACCCTTTTTAATTCTACATTTTCCATGAGCTTTTACTAAACTCCTTGGGCTTCCCTGGCCCAATTACTCTATCCTTCATCCTTGGGGCTTATAGACTCTCCATTGCCCCTTACTTTCTTTCCTTGTATTACTTCGGGCCCGCTGTGGCTGCTGTGGCCCATTCTCACTTTTCTACATCACATACTGTCTATGGGTTTGCTACTTCTCTCTTTTCGGACCTTTTTAGGCCCATTTGGTTCCTCAAGATCTATTTGTTTGCTTTATGGACCTATGATCCATTATTCCTACCGCTTGGGTTTAATGACTTTTCTATCTAATTACTAACTCTCTTCTGCCCACGTTGTTGGGCTTCCTCTTCCTACTGAGCTTCTCAAAATGAGCATCAACAATATTATATACATGGGAATTAATAAAGATTATATTGGTTAAATATGACCTATTAATTAAATAGATTATAAAACGGGTCATTTGTATTGACTTTTACATAACTTGTTAATTAAACGAGTTAAACGTGTCGGGTCGGGTTGACCTCTTTAATAAATAGGTCGTGGTCGGGTTGAAGATTCCTAACATGTTTAGTAAACAAGTCGGGTTCGGGTCAATCCATACAGCTGAATATTCATAACTCGACACAACACGAACCCGACCTGTGAACACAAATTGCCACCCATATTGTTTATCATTTTTTTCTTAGGTTTCCCTGACAAGCTTAGATCATTCCCTTGTAAAGCCCATCCCTTACCTTTCCTCAAAACACAAAAGAATGCTAATAATTTTGTTTAGATTGGAGTGGAAAAAGACTAATTTGAGTGCCCATGGGAAATGGTTGGACCAAAGTAGACCGAATTTTTTTTTAAAGAACAAATCCACCATAGATCACTACTCAAGGGCTACAAGTTTTTCTCTTTAAATTTAGGGTGCTATTCTGCTTTTTATTGGCTATTAATGAAAAGGTTGATCTTCGCATTAAAAAAAAAAAAAAACTCCCTTTCTGTTTTGATGGAATGGTCTTGTTTTGTTTTGTTTTTTTGTTTTGTTTTGTGTGGTTTTTGTGTGTGTGTGTGTGTGTGTGTTAATAATGTAGTTTTTTTTTTTGTGGGTGTGTGTGTTTGTGTTAATAATGTAGTACTTATATCCATGTCCAGTGTCCCATTAAATCCCATGTACAAGAGACAACAATACATTGCTTCCTATCATATTGAGTCATTGACAAACACATAGGCTGGCTCAAGGCCAAGGCCTTTGGGCCCACTACAAAGTGGTCCTACCACTTTATAAAAAAAGGTTCCATTCCCATTATAGAAGGACCCAAACTTTTATGACAATTAATGGTTAAAAAAAAAAAAAAAGGCTATGCATGATTTTTTTTTTCAATTTCAAAAAGGCCTCCAAATATCAGAATAATAAGTCAAATTTATTGATTTGTTTACTATTTAATGTATGATAATATGATAATTTAAGGAGGAGAAAATATAAAGAAGTAAAAAAAAAAAAAAAAAAGCATTGCTCTATACTGTTTTATAAAATTCTAGTGTTATTACTTGTGAAACCTTAAGTTTGAATTAAAATGATGAGTTTAATTTAGCTAAGGATATACATTTTTTTTTAATTTACATATTTATGTTATTTTCTCAAAATTATATATATATATATATATTTATTTTTTTATTTGACCTTGCGGTTTGACTAATTACCCGGCTCATAGACCAGATCAATGCCTCATCTGAGTTTTATAACTATGATTAATAATACTAGGCCATCTTTAATAATTATCAAAGATAGGAACTTTTTATTTTGCCATAATTAGTCTGAGGCCCTATTGACTAACAAGAACTTAGCATGTTATATATTTAGGCGTGTGCATCCAATACATCAACTTGATTAAACTGATCAAACTCAACCTAACCCAAACTCATTTTTGTGTAAAGATCGGATTTTACTAGAGAAGCCGATGGAGAAAACATAGGCCCTTAGCCCATTTCAAGAGACAAGAGAAACACTTACATGCATGAGCCCATTTTGTTATGTGGCCAAATATGGGCCACGGGCCTAATCTGTGAAGCATAAAAATATGCACTTTGAGTTCATTTCATGAAGTGAAGAAATATAAGCCATAAGTTCAACATGTGAAGTGAGAAAATAATGTGGGTTGTGAGAACCTTATTTATGTGATGTAAAGAAAATATAGGTTGTGAGTCCCTTTTGTGAAGTGAAGACAAAAATAATTGTATGAAAGTCAAGCAGCCGCCAAGGGCAGAAAAGGACTATATGTAATTAGAGAAATATACTATGTTTAAATCTGATTTATTGCATCTACATTGTTCTCAAGAAACTAAAATTTTTGTTGTGATGATAGAGGAAACCTCATAAAACTTTAGCTTCCTTCTTACTAGATGTCAACAAAACTACAAAAAGAAAATTATATTGTTATCTACTAGCTATTTCATTTTCCTTTCCTCTTTACTCTTCAAAGAATTAAACAAGGTTTTAAGCTTCAATTTGTTTCCTTGGTGGGGAATTAGTGATCCTGAAAACATGTTCCTCACCAGTACACTTATCTACTGCAACCACCCAACGGCTTCTTTTCTGGCCTCCATTACCATTAGCCACCATTCTAGTCACCAAAAGCCCCTCTCCAATGGGCAAAAAATGTGTCTTCAATTCAGACCACCAATAAGATCCCTTGTGGAGAGCATTGTACCCTACTATAAGTGCCTTCTTCTCATGCTTTGAACTCTTTTGTGCTGCTAAGAACACCCCCTTATGATCACTGACATCACAATCAATAAGCACAAAATCTGCTTCTTTATTATAATCATCTAACAAAAGGGTACATGCATCTCCTATGACAAACTCGACCCTGTTTGCATAGGAGCCTAGAGCATTCTTTGAAGCATGCAATTCATCAAGCTTGCTTAGAATGCATACAACATGGCCACCTGTTTGATGAGCTGCTGCTACTAATGCTAGAGTGGTTGATCCAGCAATGCTAGCACATACAATCACCATGAGTTTGGCATTGTTGCCAGCAGCAAGGGCAGATATGAATTCCGCCACATCAGGCTCCTTACCTCTTGTTCCCTATAAAAATAACACAAAAAAACTTGGTCATATATAAAGATAGAAAGCAAATTTTAATAAAAAGAATTAGAAAGAGAGATTAAATTATTATGGTTTGCTCTTTCTCACCATCTTTAGGGTGCGGAGATAGGCTTTTGTGGCATAATCAGCAGACCAACAAGACATCTTTTTTCTTTTACGTTTTGGAATCGGTATCTTTGAGATTTTTTTTTTTGGTGGTAGAAAAAGTTGTGATTGAGAGGTTGTGGGGCATTAGCTTTATATATAGAGGTTGTGGGGGCGGTGGGGCATGTGCCTTAGCCATTGATTTATTTGCATGGAAGCAACTGAGGAAGGTTTTAATTGAGAGAGGAGTAGATGAATGATTATTAAAATGTAACACCATACCTACTGGTTTGAAATTGTCATAAATATATTACCCCAAATTCCTAGTTGGGTTTAGTTACTTAATTGGACTGTTTTTAATGCAGAGGAAAAATTAATTTAGTTACCTTTTTAAGACTTTCTTTGGTATGAAGGAAAGTATATTCTTTCTCAACATAAAGGAAAGGAAGGTCTAATACAATAATACCTCCAATGAATATTAATTCCTTCGTAAAGAAGTAATACTAGTATCATGCTAGTGTAATTAAAAATATTCAATAATAAAATCATATATTATATTTAAAAAATGTGAATCTAACAAGGCATGATTGCACCAAAAGGATATTCTACTTAATTTCCACATTGTAGTGCCAAGTGGATATACTATATATTTAATTGCCACTGCTTTATCAAATTTTCGAATGGAAGTATTAGCTTAATTATTCTTATTAACTTTCTCTCCGTTGGTTATCAATTTTCTTTTTTGGAGAGACTTTTATGGCTGTTATCAACTTTTATATGAGATTTTAATTTTCAGGTTGTCCCCTCTACCCATTTTTCATTCATCAAAAAGAAAAAAAAAAATTACGAAACATGTGAAAGTAAAATATCTTCAAAGTACTTTATAACCGTAGTTTATTCCATAACAGATCTTTCCACAAAATCTTTACCACTTAAACTATTCTTCCTACCACAACAATGTGAATTATAATCCTAATTTATAAACTCAAATCAAATGATTAATATTTTACGAATTGCTTGTATATTATTCATAAATCTTCCGTGGTCTAGTTCTTACCTTCTTTAACATAGGCAACTCCATATCCATGGGCAACCATATCGATAATGAATTTTTCTTATACGGCTTTATTTTACATCGTTAAGAAGAGCGTTGGATGCTGATTTTATAAGTGTTTAACATTAAGCTATTTTGGGGTTTAAAGTTTTTATTTTGAGGTGGCCTTCAACTTACATATATAAAGTCTTCATTTATTTCTCTCTCGTCATTAAATATAGATATCATCATTTAGAATTGTAATTGTCTCACGCTAATAGTGGTCACACTCTTTACACGTGTATATCATATATAAAACGTATACACCATTGTTCACATTTTTCAAAAAAATGTCTACATGATGTATAAATAGTGTAAAGTATAATAATTTTCATAATAAGCTTCTATAAAAACACATTTGCTAAGCAATTCTTGGTTACTAGCTTCGGAGGTGCCTCTTGTTGTGCAAACTCAAAACACAATCTAATTCTTAAACCATATTGTTTTCTTTATACAGTAATTAAATCATTAATATAAAAACTAGCCGATAAAGTTTGGAAGCAATATTAATCAAACATGTCGCCAACTAGTCCCATGAAGGATCCTGCAATAGCCATAACGTTATTTTTCATGACCTTCTTAGATGCTACTGAAATTGTTATTTTAAGCAGTAAACAATAAGGTCATGAAAAATAACGTTATGGCTAAAGGGTGTAGAGATATATATATATATATATATATATTAAATTCTATTACAGAAAGATTTCTGGTTTCTACACAATTGCCAAAATATTCGCGTATTTAGCTGTGCTGTTCTCAACTAGGTAAACAATAAGGTACAGTATTAAAATGAAGGACGCATAAGGATAAAGGGTGTAGATATATTTGTGACATTTTTTGGGGACAAGCCAAATCATGCCAATGTTTATTTTGGTAAAAGGCCAACAATCTTAAATGCTACGATAAAACGAAGCGAATGTAGTGAAAACTTCATTTCCTTCTTATTTTCTTGATAGGAAAAGGAATAGAAGAACATTGTGAACATATTCTATTCTAATTTGTTTGGCTCAACTACCAACACAGAGATCTAATAAGTGGAATCACATTGCTCTCAATGCACTACATTGATTATTACAGCCGCCCTTTAATAATATAAGGTTTTTCTTGTCTCTCTTTCCCATTGGAAATATTGAAAACTAGGGGTTTCCTGTTCTGGTATTGTTTTCCTGTTTGTGGTTGTTGTTTCCTCTTAGATTGTGAGCAATTAATAATCGAAAAAATGGCGGGTAACTCTGCTTTTTCTGTGGGAGGAGCAATACAAGCTAGTAATTAAGGATACTCTTGGGGAAAATACATTGAAATAGGGGGCCTAATTGAAGTTCATTAATTGTGAGCTTAGTTTACACTCTAGTGAGTTGGTCTTAGTACGCTTTTGTGGGAAAGCTTACCTTGTTGGTTTAAGTGTAATAGATCTAGTAGTAGGACAATACTTTTACTTTTAAACTTTTTTCATAATTATGAATGTGCTTTGAACTATTCTAATCCGGGCTTAATATAAACTATAACAATTGTATTAATTTAAGTCCATATGAGAGTGGTGTGACCCCAATTATTACTTACCAATTTAACAAAATTGTTAAAATTAAATTGTTTTACATGGCTCATTTAAATATTTTGCCTTGTTTCCCTAAAAAAAGAAAAAGAAAAAAGAGTAATGCTATAAACATAAACTATTTTATAATACTTTTACAAACTGTTGATTTGACTTTACCATTTTGCAAATAGTTATTGTAAGTAAAAATGTGATATTAATGATGAGTCTATATTAGAACTAGTAAGAATTTACTATATCAACATTTGGTAAAAATGTCGTAAAATAGTTTTTGTTTGTAGTATTATTATAAAAAAAAATGCCTTGTGTCTTTGGCCCAATAAGAAATTATCACATTGATTATTTAGGTTAATTTGGATTTGGGCATATAGTCGGAAATTAGGCTTTAAATTTTGGCTTAATAAGGATTTGAAAACCTCTCATCTTATATTCCTTCATCCAACAAGAAGGAATTTCTTATCTTAAACTCTATATAACAAAGGACTGAAGGAGAGTTTTCTTTTCTTTTCTTTCTCCCTATAATGGAATTTCACTCGAGGCTTCTCAAGCCTTAACCAAAACTTCAAAGATAGCTTTTTCTCTTTCTTCCATGCTTAGTATGAAGAGGAAAGAATGGTATGGGAGAGGGAGAGGGAGAGGGAGAGGGAGAGGGTATGTAGAATGGTGAGTTAGTGAGATTTTTGGGGTGTTTTGTTGGTAGTTGTTTTTTTGGGGGGGGGGGGGGGAGGTAATTTCTGAGATTAGCTGTGATGGAAGTGTTTTTAAGGTAGCTATTTTGGAAGATTTTAAACGTAGGAGGGCTTTGGTGGCAATGGAGTTCTAAGAGTGAAGATGACTAGATGAGGTTTAAAGTTTGACAGTGGGTGAGAAATCCCTCGTCATGAAGGGGAAAAGGACTCAACACACTCAAGAAGGTAGAGGAACCATATAGGAAGAGAGCAGCTACATAATTTTTTAGGAATTTGGATAAATTTGGATCTAGTACAATAGCTAAGCAATTACCATATTGTTGGGAGAGGTAAACGTTGTCTAGTAGTCAAAAATGTTTGTGGTAGGCCTTTTTGCAACTTTGGTCTGGGTTTCCTCCTGTCGCGCTATGGCTCCATGGTTTTGGGTAGGAGAGTCAGGACCGGCTTGACTGCAACACACCCCAAACTAGCTTGTGCGCAAACTAAAGCCCCTTTGCTAGAACTTCAGTGACATGCCCATGGTAGAGGAAACTGTTACACAAGAGTTATGGCAAGCAGATATAATATAACAACAATAAAAGGAAATATGCTTACTGTCGGCCAAAATAGCAGGGAATACTAAATAAAATAAACGAAAGAGCGGTAGAACAATATAAATGCAGTATAAATAAGATGATGATAATACTAAAGGGAAATAACACCAATGCTTAATCGATAAAATGAAAGAAGGAATGGTTAGTCTTCCATGCTTGGTTGTCTTACGGAGTTAAGTCCAAGAAGGGAACCAATCTTCAATATGGGTAACCTCATAGGGGGATCCTGCCACGAAAATTACCCACTTTGAGAGAATGAGCCTAAATGGCTTATGCTCAAATTCCATAATCCTTACTAGAGGGTAGACTTTTAGAGGGAGAAAAGGGATTAGCCCATCGGTGCATGCCTACTATCACACTTTTGCCTACTCTGTTTTCTTTCTAAGTTTTCTACTCTGTTTTCTCTCTTTTTATTGTTCTCTTGCGGGGTTGTTATGTTCTCTCTTACCTTCCTGTTGTTCTTATTCCGTTGTTCCCCTTGTGCACGGTGGAGGACCCTTTTATACTGCTTCTCGTGATGGATTTTTACTATTTTACCCTTTGATTGCTTTTGTTTGGGTGTGGGTGTGGGTGTGGGTATGGGTGTGGGTGTCCTTCCAGACCACCCACTGGTCTGTCAGCTACTCAGCCAGCACCACTTACCTGTGCTGGTTGTGCCACGCACCATTACTAGACAAAGAGTCTTATTTTGTTTGCTTTCTCACTGTGGTATTCCCATCCGGATAAGGGTGGGCATTCTCTCTCACTATTCCTCATGGCATGCACCTAGTGATTCCAACTCATCTTTCCCACTTTTGGGTGGTATGTCATCCCAGCAGGACATTTCCCCCAAAAGAGTTTGAGCGGGAACCCCAGTATAGACTCTCCCTTTCTCCTCACTGCCAGACCATACCATCTCTTACCTCTGACTCATGATCCACCACTCTTGTATTGGCTAGGTACATGTTGGTGGTGCCTGAGCCTTGTGCGTGCTCCACTTCCATGTGTGTCCATGGCTTGTCTGCTGCTCATACGTTTGCCATGACTTGAAGGCTCGCCTGTACATTCTGCTGCTCGTTCTTGACCTCTTGTGGTGTGAATGGTTCTTTGAGCCTTTTGTTCTTTATGTCTTACTTCCTTCCTGGGCTGTGTCTTGCTTGATTATGGGCTATACCTTCTCTAATCCATTCTTTGCCCTTTTTGCGGATCCACTAACACTTCTGCCATGCCATTCTGTCATTCCTGTTGTGCTATGTTTGACCTATGCTTCTTGAGCCTCTTTTGAGCCTGTTGTATATTTTCTCTTTGCTTAATTCTAGTGGCATAATATTATCATTGGGCTAGTATTCATACTATTTCGGGCTTCGTTGGCCCATTCCATTGCTCCTGGGCTTCCTTGGCCCATCTCATTCTTTTGGGCATCCTTGGCCCATGCCAATTCTTTACTTCGATAGACCTTTGCTAAGTCTTTTAGGTTTCCCCGGCCCAAATTTCCATATCCTTTGCTTTTAGGGTTTATGGGCTTTCCATCAACCCCTTACTCACTTAATTCATTACTTCGGGCCTCTTTGACTCATTCTTGCTTGCTTTCTATTTCTCATAATGCCCATGAGTTTACTACTTCTCTAGGCTTCTTTAGGCCCGCTTGCTTTTTTTGAGGTCCATTTGCTATTTTCTAGGCCTATGATACATTATTCCTACTATTCGGGCTTAATGGTTTTCTTCTCAATTTACTAACTATTTTCCTCCCATATTGTTGGGCTTCTTCCTGCTATTAGGCCTCCTTGCTAAAGTGGGCATCAACATTCAGCCCCCTGAGCATATGAAGTGCTTCTGCAGTTCATATGCGAACAAAAAAGACTCTTCTGCTTCTCTCTATCTTTTCTTCTTCTTTTTTTCTTTTTCTTCGTGGGGTTTTTCAAACAATGGACCTCGATTTATTTTTTCTTTCTTTCTTACTATGAACAGTGTTGTCTCTTCGAATTTTTCAGTTTAGCAGTTATTCTGAAACACAACTTCTGCTTCATTAATTCCATGCCTTATCCGATGGGTGACCCATTGCATCCTTTCATGTCAGGGTTAATGACATTAGTACTTAAGGAGATTCCTTTCACATCACCGACACAAAACACTCTTTCCCTTTCCCTTTCCCTTTCCCTTTCTTCACCGCATCTTTTCCCTCAAACACTTTCACCCATTTACTCCGATTAATCATTCCACCATGACGTCGACGAAAGGCCAAGGTTCTTCCCCCCATAAGGGAAAAAAGATTGCCTCTGATGATCCTGCCACAAAAAACATAAGCGAAGAGGCTCCTCACTCCGAATCAGAACGTTCCGATGAGGAAGAAGGACGCTGCGACTTGGATAGTGAGTGCGCTCCTCTCATCGATCCTTGGTATGATATCCATGCCCATTTCCCGAAAGTGTTTGGCGAGTACTTGCCTCTGCTGTTGGGTCGTGTATGGCTTCCCCTTTGCCATCGCAATACAGAGATATCTTGGGCTCCGTTGGCTTCTTCAATCCCCGATCTTGTCATCCGCCAAGGTACTTCATTCCCTGTGCCCATTCTCTTTGAATATGGGTCGAATGCTACTTTGGGTTGGAAGGAATGGGTAGACGACGAGTTGTCCGACAAGAGCTTCATGATGGCGTTACAGCGGGTTAGCGTGTTAAAGGCCATTGTTTCATCACGTTGCTTGTCCAACTACAGGGACTTGTTCAATCTCCACCATTTGGTCCGTCGGTGGTACACTGCTACTTACACCTTCTTTCCTTCCTGCGGTGAGATCAACGTGACCTTGGAAGATATAGCAAACCAACTACTTTTGCCCATTCTTGGTGTTGTTGACCTCGGTATTTTGGAGCTCTCTTTGGAGGAGGAGGCCATGGAGGCTGAGTTGAGGAAGGGGATGAGTGGAAACACGAAGTTTTCACATTGGGTCGGGGCTTTTTCCAAGGTTTTCGTTGCTGCTCGTCGTGTGGCCTTCGTCACATTCTGACTCTGTAAGTTCATCTTTGGCTTTCATCCTCATTATGCTGTGAAGCCTTTGTATTTCTGATTAGTTATCAAGATATCTGCTGGGATGAGTCTGCCGTTGGCCACCATGTTCCTGGGTGATCTGTACGTGTAGTTAGATATTTTGCAGAGTGATGAGAAGCAGCGGGTTCTTGCCATATACTTACTAGTTCTGCCTATAGCACTATTTTGCAACATCTGTTATGGGAGCGTTGTGCTAGGCATTGGGCAAAGTGTAGGCATGTCCGCTTCACTAAGAAGAGGTATGTGTCCGAAGGTTATTACTGATTTCTGTGGGCAGTTTGCATCTGATTTTTCGTTGTCTTTCCGTTGGGTCGAATTAAAGCCATTTGGGCATCCTGTTGTTGAGTTCTTTGACAAGGGAGTTGGTTTTTGTTGGAGAGCATATAGGAGTTTTGGTACTGGTTATACATGTGTTGATTCTGTCATGAGTTCTTTTGTTGATGCTGCTGGGACTACCACCTCATTGATTGGTTTTGATGAGAGGGGTATTACATACTTGGCAGCCACCAATGTTGGGTGGTTGCCTTATTTGGCCGATGAGGGGATTCGGTTTATGCACTATTCTACTGATAGGGTGAGGAGGCAATTTGGGTTGGATCAAGACATTCTTGATGACTTTTCAGCTATTATGGAGTCTCTCACTTCTGTTCGGCCATTCCTACAACACAGTGCCTTTGAGTTTTGGAGCAAGCGTTTTACATCAGTCACCATTCCGAGTTCAAAGAGGGAGAGTATTTGTACTGCAGCTATGCACGGGTACTGGCAAGCCGTGATGATCTCATTTAAGCAGGAGTTGTTGGGCAACCGTGGGTTTTCTCTTATTCCTCCTGATGGCCTTCATGCAGTCATTTCTGCCAACCTTTGACTGCTTCTTCCCACCAAGTTTGTTGTGGCATATGCTAGGAAGTAAAGTCAGTCTGCTATATTTGAGTGGGATGCGGAGGAGAAGGGGTAGTTCTGGTATACTGTTGATTTCCCCATGGGTTGGGAGAAGAGAGTGAAGGTGACGAACCTTCCATACCCGCGAAGAAGGGCTCCGCGTCTTGGTCCGCCAAGCCTAAGACTGCCAAGAAGGTTGATGACTCCTTTGAGACTTATTCCGATATGTGTCCCCTTTGAAGGCGGCCTTCCTCTTATAGGTAATATAGTCTTGGAGAGTTCTCCTCCTCCTTTTGCTTGTACCCGTTCTAGCAGGCACCTTACTGCAAGCAAGTCTAGGCACGTTGCTCCGCGACCATCTGTTGATGCTCCTCCTTCTAGCAAGACCCGAGGCAGCAAGAGGAAGACATCTCCCCCTCCTTCGTCTACCATCACTGAGAAGAGAGTATGTTATCTCTAATTTTACTTCCTCTCTATTTTTCTTATTTATAGGGCTTTTCTGTGGCTAACCTTATATACATGTTTATTTATTTCTTCCTTTTGTCCCCCCCCCCTTTTTTTTTGCAGTCTAAGCACAAGGAGGATACTTCTGCCACCTGCCCCATATTGCTTAATGAGCTCGATGTGGAGGTATGTCTTTCTCTCCCGCCTTTTGCATGTGCTCTCATTGCCATGTGTCATCATGTGCCTTATTTCTCTCTCTCCTTTTCTTTTTGTGTGTGTGTATATATATATATATATATATATATATATATATATATATATATATGTATGCATCTCCACTTATCATGCGTTCCTTTCTCTCTATTTTTGTGTTCTTCAGGCTGAGCCCGAGACCATCTCCATCTATCACCCCACAACTGAGGAGGTTCCTATTGCCATTGGCACACCAATGAAGGGTTTCTTCGATGGGGCCGATGTGGTGGTTGAGGCCATGACTTTTGCTGCTCCTGCTACTACACAGGGGGTTCTTGACGAGACCTCTATCCCTTCCACTGAACCTGGACCTATGGTTCCCAGACCGAGAGGGTCAATAAGCCTGCTTCCATTCCTGTCAAGACTCATACTCCCTAGAAGGGAGTTACTCCTCCGGTTGCTTCCCAGACTGAGATTGCCTCCCCTGCTACACCTCTTGTTATCTTGACCAGCGATCCTTTTGTGGCTTTATCTCAGGCCGTGAAGGATAGCTCTTCTCTAATGGTTACTCCCTCATCCATTCCTAGCTCTGCCACTCGTGGGCTTGATGCAGACTTGTCTTCTAATGAGGGATTTGAGGAAGTTCTTAAGGATTCTGATGATGAGCCTACCATGAAGAAGAGGGTCTCTGATTCTGACGAGGAGGATAGTAATGAGCACGAGACCGAGGCTATGGGTACTTATCCCTTACACTTGTTAGGTTTTCTCTCCATCCTTTATCGTTGCCATCTTTTTTCTTTTTCTTTTATCGTTGCCATCTTTTTTCTTTTTCTTTTATCGTTGCCATCCTTTATAGCTGCATGACTTTCTAATGCAATCTTTATTTATTTTGCATCTTCATTCTTCTGATTACAAAAATTCCTGAAGAGCCTGAGACTGCAGTAGACACAACGATGCCTACAGCCCTCATTCCTACCACACCTGCAGCACCTATTTCTGCCACACCTACGGCACCTGTTTCTGCCACTCCTACAGCACCTGCTTCTGCCACACCTATAACACCTATTTCTGCCACACCCATAACCTCTATTTCTATGGGTCCTGCTATGTTTTCTTTCTTCCATCTCCTTCCTTATCTTTATTGCAAATTCGTTCCATTTATTTTTTATCCATTCCTTATACCGCGTTCCATATCTTCTTTTAGGTCCGATTCTTATTGCACCTTCTCAGTTTGAGGTGGGCAGCAGTTCTGCTACAGTTCCAGATACTGTGAGCGAGGTTATGGCCTTCTTCACTCGCTTTGACTAGCCCGAGGTTAATGATATTGATCCTGCAGACTTCTAGGGTGCTGGATCTCCTTATGTTGACTTTCGCGACTTCAAGGTTCCTGGAGAGTGTGCTTCTCATTTGGAGGTAGTCTATAAGAGTCGTGGGGACTTCATGCATGGATTTCTTCTTGGTCGTTCTGCAAGGGAGCATTTCTTGAAGTTGTTGGGGAGTGTGATGAATGACATTGGGCACAACTTCATCGATATTGTTTCCGTCAAGAGGATCTTGCAGTGGAGGGTTGCGGTCCAAGAGTTTATCAGAGTGGGCTTTGCTGTAGAGTTCATGTTGGACCACTGGTGTGAGATTGCCCAAGCCTTCTTCACGAGGAAGGTTCAGCCTGCTATGGATGCCATTGATACACACATTGAGGCTTTGAAGAAGGAGGTGGCAGACTTGGAAGGACGTCGCGAGTGCCTTCTTTTTAGTGTTGCTAGATCCAATCGTTTTGGAGATCAGACTCATTTCTGGACTTCGTTGAGATTATGTAGTTTCCCATTTGTTTCCTTTCCCTTATTTCCCTATCTAGCACACTTTTTATTTCTTATAGTACTTATTTAGCAAGTCTACCATGACTGTTATAGTTTGGGTTTGTAAACTTTAATACTACATTTGCTACTGCTTTTGCTACAAGTACTGCTATGACTATGATACAATGTGCTTTCTTTTGCTAATACTTCGTAGTTTTTTTTTTTTTTTTCATTACATTCTGAATAGAAGCATGCTACAATATCTTCTTGTGACATGGTCCCTTGGAGGAAAGGAAAAAAATGAAAATAAGCAACTAACTAAAAAAGAGACAACTACATAATGCTTTTCTTTCTCAAGCATAATATCGTTTTAGCCATTTGTCATTGATGGGGTCCATTAAATCCTTGCCATCCACCTGGGCCAATTGATAATACCCACTTGCGTGTGCTTCTCTTATCATAAGGGGTCCCTCCCATTTTGGTGATAACTTAAATGGTCCTGCCATACCTCGCCTGAGATGGTCTGTTGCCTTTAATACGAGTTGCCCTTTTGAAAACACTTTTTCTCTAGTTATCCTGCCATATGCTTCAATCATTCTTTGTCTGTATCTGCGGCTGAGTTCTTGAGCCTTTTCCCTTTTCTCGTCTAGCCCCTCTAGGTCTTCACACCTTTCTGCCGCAATAACTTCTTTCTTCTTTTCTTTTTTCCGCATTTGCATGACTCTCAAAGAGGGAGTCATTACTTCTGCTAGACTCATCACCTCTGTTTCGTAGACAAAAGAAAAGGGTGAAAACCCTGTGGCTAACTTTAGTGAGTTTTGGTAAGCCCAAAGGGCGTCTAGCAAGTGCGTCGCCAATCCCCTAGTGTATTCTTGGCTAATCTTGCTGATAATATTTATGAGGGTCTTATTTGTTGTCTTTGCCTGCCCATTCCCTTAAGGGTAATAGGGCGATGACCGGTGGTGTTGGATTTGGTAAAACTCTAGCATCTTTCTCACCTCGCTATTGACAAAGGGCGAGCCATTGTCGCTGATGATCCTGTGGGGTACTCCGAAGCTAACAATTATGTTTTCCTTGATAAAATTTGTCACTGTCCCCCTGTGGCCTTACGGAGTGGTATCACTTCTGCCCATTTGGTAAAATACTCCGTAGCCACTAGGATCTATATGTACCCACGCGATGATGGATTAACTAGTCCCACCAAATCAAGCCCCTAAGTGTGGAAGGGCTATGGTGTAACCATGCTATGTAAGTTCTGTAGGTGAATGTGAATTAAGTTGGCTTGTACTTGGCAGTTGTGACACTTCTTCACAAATTTTGTTGTGTCTTTTTTCATGGTGGGCCAGTAATAACCTATCTGTAGCAGGCATCTGTACAACTTTTTCTTTCCTTGGTGCTTTTCGCATTCTCCTACATGTATCTCCTTTATCATTTCCCTTGCTTCTTTGGGACCCAAATATCGTAACGGGTCTTCATCAAACCCTTTCTTGAAAAGGACTCCATCATGCAAAAGCTAGCGTGTTGCCAACCTTTTAAGCTTATACCTTTCACCATGTTTCTGCAGTAGGATGCCCTCTGCCAAGTACTGCACAAACAGGTTCCTCCAATCCTCACTAATGAAAACAACATAACTTTCCTCCCTTTTTGCTGTAAGCTGACAGGCCTTGCATTGGGTTTGAACTTGGTCAGCGTCCTTACCCATGCTTAGCCAATAGAAACCCGCCCTTTAGAGTCTGCAGTAAAGGCTGACTTCTCCGCAGAACCCACAAGTTCTGTTATGTACTTCCCTCAACTTTCTTTGGGCCTCCTCTTGCCCCACACATCTCGACAAGATTCCTCTTAGCATCCTGCGGTACAGTTCTCTTTTCACCAGGGCGTAATCTTTCAAATCCTTCAATTTTGCTGTGGGTGCCCGAGGACTGAAGGTGAAGTTGAAGAGTCGTAATGTGGGGTAGGAATGCCACGAGCTATGGGCCCGAATAGGAGGGTTGCTCGGGGAAGCGAAGAGATAAGTCAAAAGGACTCTGAGGCGTACCAAGTGGGAATCAGAGATCATGAGGGAAGTTTCTAATTTGAGGTAGCCTGTAGCCTCTGCATTGAATACTCTACATCTAACCTCTTGACCGCATTAAATGGTGGGCAACAGTTTTATCAGCTGTATTGATGAGGAAGTGACCTGAACATTGCAAGTCACAGCTAAGCAGACTCCTTCCACCACCTTCTTCATATTAAGAAAGGGATAAGTGTCATGAGAGGAGGCTGGTTAGAAAGGGATGGATGGTCAAGATGTGAAGTAGGGGAGAGTATATAAGGAAAAGAAGATTTTCAAAGAAGGGATTCAAAAAAAGAAAGAAAAGACCATTGAGAGAAGAACCTGAATAATATATTTCTCTATGTAGTTTTGGCCTTCTCGGGCAAGCCTGTATTAATACACTAACCTACATATTTTATGAAACGAGGCCTTTTTCCCTTATTCTCATCCTTGGGTTAAGCCCTCTCTCGTTGTTTGATTCCCTCTCTAACAAATTAATTGATTTGGGCCTAAGTTGAACCCTACAAGCTCACCATTCTAAGTGGGCTTGGGTTGATAGAATTTTTGGTCCTTACATCTGCCATATCTTCTTCTTTCACCAAGGCCTCCTTTACGGGAATCCTCCAATCTTCTTCACATCTTTCTTCTTGGAATCACTCCTTTAGCATATCAATAATGGACTCCTTCCGCTTGCTGACTTCTATCATGGTGTTCCTTCCTTTGAATGCTATTTGTGACCCCAATGTTGTCAATGCGTCTGTGTACCGATTTTCTCTCCTCAAAGTATGCTTTAAGTCAAATGTTGAGAATTTTTCCTCCATCTTCTAGGACATTGTCCTGTACGGGGCTAAGCTGGGCTCCTTCAAAGAGAAGCTTCCTTTGGTCTGGCAAACCACTAGGTTGGAGTCTCTTATCACTTTTAAATGCTTAACTCCCATTTCGAGGGCTATAGCTAGCCCAATAAGATAAGCCTTATATTCTGCGGTATTGTTTGAGCAAGGAAATTCCAATGTGAATGAGTGTTATGGCCTCGTCCCCTTCCTGATATCGGACTATTCCCGTGTCTCTTGAATGAGCAGTCAATGATTCGTCGATATAGTAGACTGGTTGCTCAACACCGCTTCCATCCTCTTGGGCGATCAATGCGCCTATTGAATACGAGCTAGTGGCTAAGTAGAGCAGTAGTGGCATTTTACGGATTGGGGCTTGCACTGTGGGAAAGTTCGTCATAATCTATTGTAACCTCTTGAAGGTTGTATGCTATGCTTTTCCCCATTCGAAACTTTGACCTTTCTTGAGTAACTTAATGAAGGCCAAAGTGATTGATGCTAAACGAAGGATAAACCTTTGAATGTATGAGACTTTCCCAAAAAAACTCTTCAGTTCTTTCACCGTAGCAAGCAGTTTCATGGTTGTTGTGACTGTGGCTTTGGCTAGGTCCACATCTATTCCCTTGCTGTGGACCAGGAAACCCAAAAATTTCCCAGAAGATACCCTAAAGGCACATTTGAGGGGATTCATTCTTAACTTGAAGGTCCGACACCTTTCAAACACCTTTCTCAATATTCGGACATGATCTTCTCTTCTTTTTGACTTCATAACTATGTCATCCATAGTCTTCTAGCTCTTAGTGCATCATGTCATGGAATATGACTGTCATGGTGCGTTGGTAGGTTGTGCCTGCATTTTTCAACCCGAAAGGCAACATAGTATAGTAGAAATTGTCTATGGGTGTCCTAAAAGCAATTTTCTCCGTGTCCTTCAGCGCCATTCGGATTTGATTGTATCCGCTGAACTCGTCCATGAATGAAAACATGGCGTTTCCTGCTGCAGAGTCTATCAACAAGTCCATGTTCGGCAACGGGAATTTATATTTTGGGCAAGCTCTATTGAGATTTCTGAAATCTACACAACACCTTATCTACTCATTTTTATTTTTTACTGGCACAATGTTGGACAACCAGCGTAGATGCTGGATAGGCTAAATGAAACCTACGGCCAGCAACTTCTGCACCTCCTTTACTATTTGCTCTTCAATGTCAGTGTGGAACACTCTGGCAGGCTAAGCCAAGGATCCACATTTAGCATATGCACCACTAGTCCGAGGTCCAACCCAGGTATCTCGCTATAATCCCACGCAAAAACATCCTTGAATTCTTTCAGCAAAGATATTAATTCTGACTTTTCTTCCTTTGATAATTTTGAACTAATTGAGAAGAGCCTTAGCTCCTATGGAGTAGTTCCTAGATCAACTTCTTCCAACCTTTCTTCTATTGCTACTTGCGTTTCCTAGTCTGCTGTAATTTCCTCCTCTTTCTCCATATTACTCCCTTCTTCCGAACTTTCTTGAGCCACGTAGCACACTGAGCTTTTATGTTGTGGTCCTTGTCTAGGGCCCTCTTATATATCATACGTGGGCACTACGCACCTTCATAACTTGTAAGACGATTTTGCCATCAAGGTCCAAACCCTGGCACATTGCAGTGCATCATTTGATTCCAAAGCGGGTACTTCTTTCCTTTTCTTCTTCTGCATCAATAGTCAACTTAGATCGGGCTCTGGGTTGTCTTGAACGTCTTCCCACCTAGGCACAAAGGTGCCTTGTGATTTTGACACTAATATTTCTCCCTGTGGCACCCACTCATCGTAGAACGTAGTCTCTACCAGATGAGCCTTCACTTGCTCAAAGAGCAATGGGTTCGCCGCTATTCGTATCATCCTGCCTTTCAACCTTCCGTTTATGCACTGATGATAAATGGATGGAACCAATTGGTGCTTGTGCAACCATGGTCTTCCCAATGGCACGTGGTACAAGACCTCCGTTTTCACCATGTGGAAGCAGGCCAAAGAGGCTATTCGTCCCACTTACAACCACAATTGAATGTGGCTTGTGGTGTATTCGCCTCTTCCCCCACATCTTGTTACTTCCATTGGGCATCCCTGAATCTTTCTTTCTGAAATTCTTGCTACTCGTAAGGTATTCAGCGGGACTAGGTTTACAAAAGCCTCCGTGCCCACCAATGCTCTCCTGATGGGGATTTGATTTATGGATGCTGCTAAGTAAATGGGCCTTCTATGATCCAAGTACCCTACTTCTATATCTTCATCACTGAAAGTGATCTCATTTGCCTCCTGTAAGAGGGCTCTATCATTTGTGACTTCTGCTGTCAAACATTTTATTCCTGCCCTAGAGGCAATGCCTACCAAGGCCTCTATAGCTATCCTTTGCTCATTTAGTGTGAGCCCTAACTGATCAAACAAGTTCTTGAACTTGGAACTTTTTTGCAAGGTGGTAATTGATGCGGCAAGCAGAACCAGCCTTTTCTTCTCATCTTTTCCTAGGTTTGCGCAAATGACGACCACTGCTACACCTTTCCCCTTGTGGTTTAGGAGCAGGTTTCTTTGTAATTCTGGCTGGGATAGCTCTAGAGTCCCTTTTTGATTCTTCGATGCACCAGTATTTTGCGGTAGGATATTGCACATAATTATGCAAACGGCAGAAACGCGGGTCTCTCCATTCTTCGGTGGGCTCTCCGGAAACTTAGTTAAGCTTAAAAACTCCATCTGCGCTCCATTTATCTAGGAGCACATCCAGCTCCTTTGGAGTATATGGTAGCGGCGGAGGAGTATCGTACTCCCTCCCATCGAACTGCCTATTTCTTTCATCAATGGATACTACCATAGCTTATTGAGTGTTTTTCTATTAGAACTTGGCCTCACTGATTGAGCGGTCTATTGGGCTTTTTGCAACAACTATGCAAACTAGGAGATTTCTAGGTTTTCCAGAACAGCTCTGTACTCCCTGATCATGTTTCCCATACAAATTTCTACTAACATCTTTTCTTCGTAATGGTCATTGCAATCAAGTGCTATGTCTCTGAACCTTTTGATGTATTCCATCAAATCTTCGCTGCTTCTTTGCTTGGTTGCTTGCAAAGTTGCGAGTGTCACTATTTCTTCTTCGTGAAATTATTTAGTACAAAATACGTCCACCATGTCATCCCATGTTGTGATTGATCTAGGTTTCAAACTGGTGTACGCACGGTCACTCAGTAATTTGGAAAATTCTCGAAGACACAGGTCCTCGTCTTGCTCACATGCTCGACGACTCTTCCTTTTCTGCCATCGTATTATGCAAAAACTTATGGCTCATACCTCTCGAGGAATGGCTTGCTGAGTATTCTTAGTGGGTAAGGAGGTCTTCTCGCGTAAAACCTCTCCTTAGGCGCTCTGGCCCTTTCTTGCTCTAGGAGCACTGCAACTTTGGCCATAGTCATAAAACGCTATTCTGTATTCTGCAAAGCACCTCCGCCTGGGGTCTCTTCTTTGTCTACTGCATGCTTTGGTTCATGCTGGCTTCCTTTTTCCTTCATCTTGTTTGCCTTCATTTGACGAATTTCTTCAATCATCTGCTACTGTGAATTTTGCAATAACCGCAACACTTCGATAAAAATGTTGGCCTTATCAGTGGGGGCCCTCTACTATTGCTGAGGTTCAGCCCTTGCTTTATTGACACCTTCCACTTGGTTGGGCTAGTGTTGGTGAGGCGTTGTTGGCCTTGACTCTACCTGTGAGGGCACAACACTCATGTTTTGTGTTGTTTTTTTTATCTAAGGAGCATAGCTTGCAAGGGCTTTTGTCTACTTTCCCTGTCTTTTTCCTAACTCCTTAGTGAAGTCGCCAATTTAAATGTGGTGAGCCTTTTTGCAACTTTGGTCTGGGCTTTCTCCTGTCGCATTATAGCCCAATGGTTCTAGGTAGGAGAGTCAGGACCAGCTTGACTGCAACACACCCTAAACTGGCTTGTGCACAAACTAAAACCCCTTTACTAGAACTTCGGTGACATGCCTATGGCAGAGGAAGCTGTTATACAAGAGCTATGGCAGGCAGGTATAATATAACAACAATAAAAGGAAATATGCTTACTGTTAGCCAGAAAAGCAAGGAATACTAAATGAAATAAACGAAAGAACGGTACAACAATATAAATGCAGTATAAATAAGATGATAATAATAAAAGGAAAATAACATCAATGCTTAATCGATAAAATGAAAGAAGGAATGGTCATTCTGCCATGCTTGGTTATCTTATGGAGTTAAGTCCAAGAGGGGAACCACTTCTTCAATGTGGGCAACCTCACAAGGGGGATCCTGCCACCCACTTTGAAAAAATGGGCCTAAATGGCTTATGCTCAAATCCTTTAATCTTTACTAGAGGGTAGGCTTTCAGAGGAAGAGAAGGGATTAGCCTATTTTCTCTCTTTTTGTTGTTCTCTTATGGGGTTGTTATGTTCTCTCCAGCCTTCCTGTTGTTCTTGTTCCGTTGTTCCCCCTGTGCATAGTGGAGGATCCTTTTATACTCCCTGTCGTAATGAGTTTTTACTATTTTATCCCTTAACTGCTTTTGTCTAGATGTGGGTGTCCTTTCAGACCACCCATTGGTCTGTCAACTGCCCAGCCAACACCACTTACCTGTGCTGGCCATGCCACACCCCATTACCAAACAAGGAGTCTTATTTTGTTTACTTGCTCACCGTGGCATTCCCATTCGGATAAGGGTGAGCATTCTCTCTCACTATCCCTTATGGCATGCACCTAGTAATTCCAACTCATCTTTCCCTCTTTTGGGTGGTATGTCATCTTAGCAGGACATTTCCCCCAAAAGAGTTTGAGCAAAAACCCCAGAATAGGCTCTCTCCTTCTCCCTACCGTCAGACCATAACCTCTCTTACCTCTAACCCATGACCCACCACTCCTGTATTGTCTGGGTACAGGTTAGTGGTGCCTAAGTTTTATGCGTGCTCCACTTTTATGTGTGCATGGCTTGTCTATTGCTCATGCATTTGTCATGACTTGAAGGCTCGTCTGTACATTCTACTACTCGTTCTTGACCTTTTGTGGCGTGAATGGTTTCCTAAGACTTCGTCCTTTATGTCTTACTTCCTTCTTGGGCCTTGCTTAATTATAGGTTTTTCCTTTTCTAATCCATTCTTTGCCCCTTCCGCGGATTCGCTAGCACTTTTGCCATGCCATTCTATCATTCCTATTATGCTATTGTTTGACCCATGCTAGCTGGGCCTCTTTTGGGCCAACTATATGCTTTTCCTTTGCCTAATTCCAGTGGCCCAGTATTATCATTGGGCTAGTATTCATGCTATTTTAGGCTTCCTTGGCCCATTCCATTGCTTCCGGACTCATTCTTTCGAGCATCCTCGGCCCATTTCCTTTCCTTGGACATTCTCGATCCATTCCAATTCTTTACTCCCATGGGTTTTTGCTAAGTCTTTTGAGCTTCCCCAACCCAAATTTTCATATCTTTTACTTTTGGAGTTTATAGGCTTTCCACCAACCCCTTACTCACTTGATTCATTACTTCGGGCCTCTTGGCCCATTCTTGTTTGCTTTTTATTTCTCATAATTCCCATGAGTTTACTACTTTTTCTGAGCTCCTTTAGGCCTGCTTACTTTCTTTGAAGCCCATTTGCTATTTTCTAGGCCTGTGATTCATTATTCTTGTCATTCAAGCTTAATGGTTTTCTTCTCAATTTACTAACTATTTTTCTACTATATTGTTGGGCTTCTTCCTACTATTGGGCCTCCTTGCCAAAGTAGACATCAACAATGTCAAAATTTAAAAGGTTAAAAAAAGTTCTTGATATAAGAGTCAAGATTAAAAATGAACTTTTCAACTTTCAATCTCAACCCTTAAAAGTGATATTGTATCAGATCTCAATTCCCATTTTACACAACTCAACTTGTCTAATAAAGGATAATCACTTGGCACAAAGAAAGTATGATCATTAGACACAACTCGATAATAATCTAATTCATAACCAATACCACCATATACATTGGTTTTCATCTAAAGTCAATCCCAGTAAAGGTAAGAATCAACTCAAAACAAAAGGAAAGATTGTTCTTTGCATGAACGCAAGCATGCACTTACACAGTTACAATTTCACAATGAATATTTTAGAACTTCAATATAAATCTTGTCACAAAAGTAAATTAACCAACAACTTTTAGACACGACTATTCTTACCCAAACACATCATTGCTAACACAATAACACAGGTAACATGCAGAAACACTGGGGGTGGTCAGCACAAAGTTCAACTCTCGTTTTTGTAGGTATGTATAAGTGAAACTAATCCAACATTACCTAGTAAAGCAATTTACTCTATATTGATTCTGACAACTTTTTTTGTTCTCCTTGCAGAAGAATTGCTTCTGGCTTCACTGTTCGGTCCTGTTCCTTCGGCTTTCCACGGCTGTTCTATGGATGGGAGGGCCCAACCTCCCCAAACATCTTTCTCCTGTTTGCGGCTACTAGAACCTAAAATATACAAAAAATTGTATCTCTGTAATATTTTACATCTTCATGCACCATACACATAAAATCTAAGAAGACTAAAAAAAGAAAGGGTTTTGGATGTGTTACTCTCTAATCTCCAGCTTTATATGCCTCAATATTCATGATACCAAATGGAATGCATGAGCACATAGTTTGGTTCGCAATTTTGCATAAAACACAAAATTACCGTGTAATAACCAAGAGTTTAGCATTCATCATTGGCTTTTATAATAGTTGTATCTTGTACCTAAAGATAATTAAAATAAACAAAAGGACCCTCAACATTACCGAAAATTATATCTTGCACCCGGCATATATGCCGGGTGTGAGACACAGGGGCGGGCCCCACAGTGTGTGGGGCCCGCCCCTGTGTGAGACACCCAGCATATATGCCGGGTGCAGGATATACCGCCTCCAACATTACACAGTGACAAGCATGCAGTCCTAGATTCCAGACAATTATGACCTCCTATGTTTCACAGTTTAGACAGCTTAAACTTTCTTGACATAAGTAGAAATAGGTCCTCTGGTGTATGCTACTACCCGAAAGCCCCCAATTGAAATGGAATTAATTTTGAATATACACTAGGGTAGAATCTAGTAGTAAAGACCGGTGGTTAAGACATACCAATGATTGCTGCTCCCAATTATTTTTATCAATCATCTATTTAAGTATGGCCAAGTTATTCAGAAGTACCTATAAAACTAAATGAAATTTTTTTACATTTCCAGCTATAATTACAATTAGTTGGGCTTAAAGGCTCAGTTAAATTGAGCCACATTTCCAGAACAGCACAGTAATGCATACCTGAAGCAACCTATTGAGGTGGATGACGGGTGAAAGTGTGATGCAATAAAAAATTAGAGTGATTAAAGACCTAAAAATTCCCTCTCCCTATAGCGTGTGTAATCAAACACTAGATTTCAAACAATGAAATCTCTAAAAAGCTTAGATTTTGTTTTGTGGCTATAAATATCATCTAACTGCAACAAATTTACAATGAGAAACAAAGACAATATTTACCTGCATTGCCATGCATATTAAATCCATATTCCCAGCCAGGAAAATTCCCCTTAACATTACCTTTCCATGCTTCTTCAAAACCAGCAAGCTCGTCTGAAATAAGCATCCAAACATTAGTCCTATGGCTGAACAATGGCATAAAACACAATCTGTCTCTAAATAATCATGAAAGATAGAAGGAACAAACCTTCATTTAAATTGTGTAAAGTTTGCAACGTATCCACCTTACCATCTGAATTAAGCTTCTTTGTAACCGAGTGACCCTGCATAAGCAATGCAACCATCTTAATCAACATGGCTACATTTCCATGTCTAATAATATAGAGACCATTTCCTTATGCTTTCATCCATCAACTTTTATCCACAAGGGCTTAAAGAAGGAAATTAAGTGACTGTGAACCACATGAGGTCAAGTTATATATTAAATGGATCAACTAAGGACAGTATGATAAAACATATATAGCTCAATCACATCTTGATCAAAAATTGTGCAGGTGAATGGTTGTTATAAATTTCAGGGAATTTATTCTTGGGTTTTAAATCTCCCAAGTCAAAATAATGAGAATATACATGTAGGGGAAAGAATAATTGAGGACCAAGTGCACTAACACACACTGCACCAGACACCAGCAATGGATAAAGGGATGGGTTATCCATTAGAAATATTCTCTTTTTATTTATCATTTATTCCAAAAGCTTGATGAACCTAAAATTGAGATTTTTGGAATAGAACTGTCGTAATCATGGTCCTCCAATTAACTGTGTAACCCCAGCTACCTTATCATGAATTCCTCTAGAGATCCTGTGTGAAGCTTGACCTGTTGTTCTATCTGCTTCCTTGGTTTCCTCAACCACCACCTGATTCAAAATCACAGCATTAAACCGAGAAATAAATAAATAAATAAAATAAACAGTGGATCAACTAGCCCTTCAAAAAGTTACTTACTCCATCAGCACCTGTCCGTGTAGTTCTTGTAGAAGAGTAATATGCTCCATCAACGCCACCATATGTGACTCTACGAGTCTGCATGCTGACCTTGCTGGCGTCCGAATGTGCTCCTTCAACCTTGTTACTGTCATTCCAAGAAGTCACACCCTTGCTCTTTGTCTCTACGAAATCTACCACAGCAGTCATTATCAATTAGTATTAAACAAAAAAAAAAAAAAAAAAAAATCCCAAGATAAAATAGAGAATTCACAATGTCCCAGTAAACAAAACAAATACGTTCAATTACCATCAGCATCATCATCATCTGGAAGCTCAACAGAAGGTTCAATGCCTGACCGGGAATGCTTTTGACGATCATCTTTCTCAGCCCCAGTGCCTGCATCTTCCTCATTCTGTTCCTCATCATCAGAGTTTAATTCTTCTATTGTTATTCCCTTGGCTCTATTGATCTGATCTTTACCATTGGCTGGATCACTTGAACCAAACATGCCAGAATCAAACAAACTTCCAAAGGGGCGAGTGAAAAAGGGATCATCAAACGGATCCCTATCTCCAAAAAGGCTCGGCATCATACTTCTACGGGATCCAAAGCCCTGGAAACCACCCAATAGGTCATCCGGCTGAAAGAAACTATCTTCACCTTCTCTTCCCCTCTGCATATCGTATTGTGCCAATGCCTCTAAAAAAAAAAAAACCAGAATAAGAAACAACTAACATTCAAAAAAAAACTCTGCCTTTCAAGTACAAATCTGCCTGGTTGGCAAACCAAGTTAAGAATTGGTGAAAAATAACATATTCTGTGCTAATTTCATTTCTAAAAAATTAACAAAACAATTTACCAATGCTTGCAATTTGTGGCATATTGACCTTGAATCAAGGGGTTATTGTTCATGGAAGAACAAAAATATGAGAGATATAGTATTAAAATAAAGAAAAATAATCAATTACAAATGATCATGAAACCAGCCAAATCAGGTGTTTGCAAAAAGAATGACTTTTCAATAAGCAGAATCTTTAAGATCGCCTTTTAAGCTCTATTTGATTTCTGAGACAGAGCTCTGAATTTTATTTATCATCAAACTGACAAAATCGAATGCTAAAGACAAAAATATTCAACATAAATAAACAAATGATTGTGCTATTATGCTAAGTTTCACTTTCACTGCTGAGAAAAAGTGTGAAAAAGAAAAGAATGATACAAGAACCCAACCCCAGATAATCAAAAGACATAATTGGCTGACACATCATCAACAAATGAGGATAACAAAAGTGATTATCAAAGTTAATTAATAAACTAACAAATCAAAAACAGCCAAATTCAAGAAACATTTTTTTTTATTACTGTACTACAGGTCCTTCTCTTTGTAACAAGCATTATATACAGAGACTTATGGAAATGTGTTATTGCTATGTTTGATAAAAAAAAATAACCGTGAGAGAAAACAGTAAGAAACAATGTTATCATCCAAAATCTACGTGATGCTCTCTATGGTAATTAGTAAGTTTCTCGAAAATGTAGGAAAAGAAAATAAGTTATGTTTTTGAATTCAAAGGAAGAAAGGAATTAAACTTACGAGAACCCAGCACTGCTACAGACACACGCACAGAGAGAGAGAGAGAGAGAGAGAGAGAGAGTTACCTTGGAAGACGATTGAATGAATGAATGAAGAATGTGAGAGAGAGAAGAAGGAACGAGAATGGCCTAGTTTCTGGTTTCTAGTTTGTTCTGATGAATGGGAAATGAAATGTATATATAGCTGTTGTTTTGAGAGTGGCAGAACGACACGTGTAGTCGAATCTTGACTTTCATAAGCTAGAATGTTCGGTTATATTTCTGTGTTTTTTTTTTTCCTTCTTCGGAGGCAATGTGGATTAGAAACTTCAAACATTATCGTATTTTCCTAATAAATAAATATATATATATATATTTTTAATAAAAAATTTTAAAAAAAATTCCTTTTTTAAGGTAACAAAAAAAAAATAGATACCTCATATTCAGATCTTTTATTTAACTATAAGAAAATTTATCAATTGAGCTATCTAGAATCTACTAGTATAAAATTATTATTCTGCCGCATATTATAAAATATGAACTAAAATTCTTTAGAGTTTTTGAGGAATTTTTGTTATCAAAATTTAAAAATGCTGTTGTCCATTTATTTTTAATTTGATTGAAAGGAGTTAAAATAATTGTTAAAATAATCCTAAAATTTATTTTTAGAAGATCCTAATATGAAAATTAGTATCTTTTTGTTTCAAAGTTAGGGGTTGATTTAGTAAATGATGTCCTTTTAGAAATTGATATTTTAAAGATTAAATTATTTTGAAAAAGGAAACAAATATTGTAGCTTAGCATTTTGTAAGCAAAACATCAAGATTTTTTTTGTTTATAAATAAAAAAAATAGTGATATTAAAATGTTATCCATTAAAACGTTATCCGACAACAAGGTACAAGTAGGCTAGCATTCTTCTAAAAATAGAGAAAAGAATAGAACTCATAATAAAAATAGAAAATAATAGAAAACCAACATGTTTTATGGCTACTCAATTTGGAATTACTTAAGGCTCTTTCTCTCTCTTAAAAACAAAGTAATAAGTGAATTAAAAGTTGTTCATTGTCCATCTTTGCCTACCTAAGATCATTTTGTGGCAACCAATGACTTTCTACACCAATGAAATCTTCAGAGTCACGTACCATTCACCCAATGATCCTAGCTAAGGCTATTCATGGGCCAGTCGAAATTAGATAGGTAGTAAACTCACCATTAAACCCAAACATTTCAGGTGGGGGAGAAACCTATTGCCTTTCAAACTAATTGAACCACTCAAGTTTTCAGAACAATGGTTGGATACAGTAGTTTTGATGGGTGGGGGTTAACAGTCGAATGACAAGGAAGATAGGTAAAGGAAGAAGGGAGGAAAAATGGAAGCTTGAGAGAGAGAGAGAAAGAGGTGTCAACAGTTGCAAATTTGTGAGACTCCAAAAGAAGGGAGGAAAAATGGAGGCTTGGAATGAGGGAGATGAACCACTAGAGGAAGGGTGAGGGTGGCGGTGGCAGTGGCGGAGGGAGATATATTGGCAACTCAAGCTTACCAACCGCCTGATAATGGTCTGGTTTGAAGGTTGAAAATCTGTGGGCAACTATCAATCTTGTCGAAACCATCATTTACTTACCATATGGTTGAGTACTGGGTCAAGTTGACTTATTTGAAAACATCATTTGTTCTCTACAGGAAACTTTAACAAACATTCACCAATAATGAAAATACTATCTTTAAAAAAAAAAAAAAAAAAAAAAAACCTCTTTCTCATTAAGCTCGATGCAAGTTGCTGAGTATGAATGCCATCAAAATACATTTCTGCCAGTGTCCACACATTTGAAAGAACTTATAACACATGGGTGTAAACGGCACAATCTTCATGCCATTAGCAACATCCATATATCAAAGAACAAAGGAAGCATAAATATGGTATGAAATTAGATATTTCACGAGAATGTAAAACAAGCATACACTGGAACGGCCATCTCTAACATGTGTTGAAGCCACTGACATTGATTCTATATTTCCAATCAACCATCATACCACCACATAAAAAACTTGCAGCCCTTATCTTTCTGTTCCCAAACTTCCCAAAAGATATGATAAAAAATATGAAATAAACATTATCTAACGTGTTGAAGCCACTGACATTGATTCGGCTGTCCTCGTGCTTTTCCTTCGATTGGCCCCCTTGATACAATTCTTTTCCTCTCCTCTTTCTCTTTACCCCCTTTGTTACACTACAACAAGATGCCCGTGGGAATGAATGTGTTAGGAGCCCGATTAGTTGTAAGCTGTCCAATTAATTAAGATGTTAAGGAACAGTTCGGGAGGCTCCATATCTATTGTTACAAGGGTGAATAGTGGATTTCTTGCGATACTGCACCAATGTTTCTTAGAACTCCTGGGAATCAAAGTCAGGCTTTGATGGATACTCAAGCCCCTGCAGTGCAGGCATCCGTCGAATATCTTCTTCCGAATAAGAAGGGATGAGCCAATATCGTTGGTCTGTCCCAAAAACCTAATGCACAAACAGAAAATTGAATGTTTAAGAGTAAAGTCATATGGTTCCTATTACATCAAAGAATAATATACAAATGCACTAAGAATCATTAGATGCCTAGGGTGATAATGGAACAAGAGGTGGTGAAGAAACAGAAGTACCCACATCCATCATCTTCAAATTTTGGAAGGAGGGTCCAAGATTAAGTTCTTACCATTAATTCCAAATTTTGACAGTACTTACCATGTGAGTTCATTTTAGAAAAATGCAAGTGTAAAGATGTATTATGCGTGACTATTAATACTACACCCCACTGTCCTATTTCTAAAGAAACATATCCTGATGCCATGTAATCACAGATTCATATCCCAAGGAAAATCATTATCATGTTTTGCTACAAGTCAATTACGCAAAGATTACATGAATTGGGAGTCTCTAAGAAGTTTGGCCATACTGTCAAAATTTTCCTGCTTTGAGGATTGTTGTCCTAATCATTTGGCAACTCAATTACTTCAATAACTAATGGGAAATTCCCTTTATTTTCCCCCTTTTAGAGGGTAGTAAGGCTGTCCTGTTTTTCCATTCATTCGTTCATAATCAATCCCAATATAATTCAGAAATTTCTGGCATTCAAAACATAGTAATTCTAACAAATATAACACATCAATGCTAGCTTTATAGTACTTAGAACTGTGAGTTACAACCAAATTTGAGAAGAAATTGCCATATAATTTAACATTTGATTAAGTTTTATGAAGATGTTAAACAGAATGTCAATATGTTGTAAACTGTACCAACCTGTTCAAAATTCCTCTTTCGACCAAGGTCATAGCGCCATTTTGGAGAGGTTTTCTTCTCATATGCCTGATCACATTGCAAAAAATCCATTAGCATCACAGTACACATCTGCTGCAGCCTCTCCTTAAGGAAGAGCATTGCTTAATAAGGGGCTTCAGAATGGTATCTTAGTACAATTTGTTTTTGATAAGAGAATAATTTATTAGAGAGAAGGATCACTCAAATGCAAGCGCCCTTAAAGAATTACAAATGGACTCTCATGAGGTCCAAAAATCAATAATACAACTACAAAGACACCAACCCCCACCACAACCCCCCCCCCCCACAACAAAAAATTGATGCACAATATTCAAGCATAGATCTCAAATAGCTATTTTTAATATCTTGCATAGATTGCTCTTTATTCTCAAAAGTCCAGCAATTCCTCTCTCTATTTATGGTCCACATAATGCAATGCAAAGTAGCTTGCCACACTATCCTGTTATGGTGATGTCCAACAACCCCTCTCCAAATAGTCAACAAATCAATTACCTAGCCTTGCATTACTCAAGGTACCATAAAAGCCTTGAATGCAAAAGACCACATCTCCCTAGCAATAGTAAACTGCAACAGCAAGTGCTATACTTCCCTTACACATTACACATCTATTAACAACCACTGACTTCCATTTAACAAGCTCTCAAAACAAAAACAAAACAAAAAACCCTTCTGTCCAACAAGTCTAGATTTCAAAACTGCTATCCAAACAAAAAAAGCTACCTGAAGTGGAACCTTGCTGCCCCAAACACCTTCCCAAGGGAATACAGAAAAAGGTGCACGTCACAAACATAAAGGACCAAACACTGAATTTCACCTTCTCATGGTTCTCATTTCTTTCTACAACCTATCCAGAGTAAAGCAAATCCATCAGATCATTCTCCCCTTCTAGCTCCCAATCATGGAAACCCCTAAGAAATCTATGGTTGCAACACCCACTTCTACCATCCTCTCCAAACATAATCAACGAATGCACAGATAGTCCTTCTCCACTGCAGTGGAATATAAGTCTACAAACAATATGTGTAAAGATTGATCTCCACACCATACATTATGCCAAAACTGGATTCTCCTGCCATTCCCCACCCTAATAGACACAAAATCAGAAAATCCATCCCAACCAGCCCAAATGCCTTTCCACGAGCTACAACCATGAGGTCTATTCATGATCACCGTAGACCAATCACCCCACTGCTCCCCATATTTAGCCTTCATGACACCATGCCAAAGTTGCTCTTGTTCAACAAAGGCCACACCATGTAATTAAGGTTTTTTCCAAATGCCCACAAGATCACTACTAAATGTGTAACTTTGCTCTAACAGCTTGACTAAGTCCATAGTCTTTTGGCATCTCCAGCAAGTAGCATAAAAGCACAGCCCAATTAAAAAATTAAAAGGGAAAAAGATTGTGTAATGTATCTATAAAGGTAAGGAAAATAAAGCACCTCAATTGTTGTGGTGTTGGCGGACACCAATGATATGTGCATGATCAGAAACCCCAAAACACTCAACGCAAAAGCTAGATTTAGGACTGCAAATAAAGCAAAAACAGTTAAATAGAAATACAGAGAATTAATTAAACAAGTCAGACATATAGGTTACTTAGACCTTACCAAAGGCAAGGAAAGTGGTCGCAAGGGTGCTAGGAGTTCCAGGTATTTCTCCATCACTAAAGAATGCTATAAAATGTGGAAGTAATGACAGTGTTACAAGACTTGTCTCGAGAAACGTGTAGAACTGCATTGACATTTTGCAAATGAAAAGTGATCAAATTCATATTTTTAATTAGAGTGTCAAGAAAACATGAGTCATGCAGTCACACAAACAAAATAAACATAACTTCAGATTTGTATTATTATTATATGAAAATGGCATTTTCCAAAGCTGAGCAAAAACCATTCAATTTTTTTTTTTTTTTTTTTTATTATTTTTTTTTATATATATATGTAGATTTTCCTATTAGTAATTACACATGCACCCAATTAACATCCTGTTGATAATCTTAGGGACCATGGAGTAGAGAAACATACCAAGAAAAGAAGGAAATACTTGTAATTTAGTGCCCCAACACAATTAACAACCCACACACAATGATGGTCCATCTTCAACACACATCGTCCACCTGATCAAACAAACCAATATCACTTCATATGCCATGATACATATAAATCATAAGAAGAAATTCTATGTAGTAGGGACTCACAAACAGAGCAATGATGACATCGAGGTGGTTTGAGCTGGTTGCACTTCCTACAGAACCGGATTCTCTGATTCGTAGGATCTGCAGGCAAGTTAATGAATTCCGACCCATTCAACGGGTCGGCCTCCCCTCTCTCCTCATCAATAGCAGGCCTCCAATTAGGAGGAACACTACCCGGATCCGTCAGAACAACAGAAAAGTAACTCCATAATAGCATCGCCAACTGCATTAAGCATTACAAAGTTTCCATTTTTAGCGTCGGTTCCTTCCATTTCCATATAGCTATAATCCTAATCATACACCATTTTTTTTTTTACAACTCTAAAACCATAAATGCACTAAAAAAAAAAAAAAAAACAGCCATCAGATTTAATGACATTCAATTAGCAAATACCATGTAACTTCCTAGAAAGCTAAATTCCAAACAAAATATTTCATTTTTTGTCAAAACAAATGTTCAATCAAGAAACAATTTTGAAAGCACAAATGTTACAAAACCCATCAACCCCAGAAACAAAAAAGATTCAAAATTTACAAAAATTGGAAGCTCAATAGTGATCAGTAATTGAGGACTCACCAAGCAATGGAACAAGATCAAAATGGAAACAGCAATGAGAGAATCGAGGCCACCCTCATACGAAACAGGGCCATAAGTAGTCAAAACGACAGCGTAGTAGGTGACACCCACCACCCCAAGAACCAAAAGGATCATGATCGAGCCCAGTCCGCGCAGAGCCGTACAGAACTTGAACACGTTCCACGCCATCGTAGCTCCAGATCTATGCATACTCGAACAAAACCCAAAAAAAAAAAAAAAGTACAATTCGAAACACAAATAGTACTTTTTCTTTTTGCTTTCCGTGATTTTTTTTTATTTTTTTCTGTGATTTCCAAAAGCAAAAGGCCGCGATCTACACGCAATCACTGAGCTAGAAATTCGGTATGTGCATTTTCCAGAAAAACAGAGCAATAAATTTTAAGGTGGAAAGTAAAAAATAATAATAATAATAATAATAATTAAGGTTGTCTCAACCTTTACTCTACCTGTTTTTTTTTTTTCCTTGGGTGAATGAATCTAAGGGTTTATGGAGGTTGTTAGGTGGGTTTGAAAATTGGAATCCATGAGTGTTATAAAAGAGAGAGAGAGAGAGAGAGAGTGAAAATTAAGTTTTTATTTTTTATTTTTTATGTATTATTTTTTTGTTTTGGAATTGAAATGTTGTGGGAATAAGATATTGGATTTGGCCATTTGGGTTTTATTTTAATTGAGATCATAGTTGGAAATAGAAAGTGTCAGTATTCCAAAATTTCCAACTATGGGAATAGTGTCAATGTATCATTGTTTGAATAAACTATTGGAATAGTCATCCTTTGTTTTTTTTTGTTTTTTTTGGGTTAAATTAGTCATCCTTTGTTGTTTCGAGGAAAATAATAATAATAATATTCATTGGTATTACTTATTAGCAATCTAGAAGGTAGTCGTTATCTGGCAAAGTCAAAAATAAAGAATAAAAAAAAATTGAAACACATGATAGATGAGGTTAGTTTTCTTGTTTGAATTTTTTTGTTTTTTTTTGTTTGTATACTATGATAAAATCAAAATGCTAATGTGTGGTTTTAAACCATTTTAGTTTTTGGTCAAAACTTCGGGATGGTTGACATTCCACAATCAATGTCTTTCTTTGGCAACAAATTTTAGCATTTAGGTTTTTTTTTTTTCTTAATTTTAATTTTTGTCACATCTTTAATTTAAAAGCTATTAAATTTTTTTTTATCATATTTAACTAAAAAGCTATAGAAAATTATTAGATAACCAAATAGACATAATTATTTTGTAGAGAGCTAGTTATCATCAGGCCAAGACATTAATTAAATTTTGACGTAAGCGGAAGGTTGAACTCAAATCTCTTATTTAACTATTAAATATTGTATTAATTATACTAACTGAAACCCATGGACATAAATTTCTATTAGGTACATCAAGGAAATTTAAGGTTTTATTTGTCATTCATAAATGATTCTTCTAGAAAAAATATACAAAATTTAAGTCAATAACCTTTGGCCCAAAAAATGGTACTTCCAAGTTCCGTCCTTATTAACTTGAAGTATGGGGTATTGCTTTGACAAAAGAGTTTTGAATTTTCAATCAACTTCCGCACCATGCAAATCGTGTTACTTGTTGTAAGATGGTTTCTTTTACGGATCTATGCCTTTTTTTTTTTTTTTTCTTTTTTCTTTTTTATGGATTACGGATCTATGCCTAGTGTCATAAGAACAAATGATATTAATTACTTCTATTACTAATATTTATCATCACTAATTATTGTTTAGAAAAGAATACTTTTAAGAAAAGTGAAAATAATGAAAGTTTCCCAGGAAGCAAATGATATAACTATAAGTGTAAGTGCACATTGCACTGACCCAAGAACAGATGCTGCAGCCTTAAACAATAAGAATTTGTAGAGTGCCAAACCTGGGTTAGAAGTTTGTGAGGATTAAATGACAAACTAAAGATTGCAAGTAATTGAAAACAACAAGGATTATTGTAACTGCCTCTCTGGACGTAAGCCGAGCTGTTCTTATATTATATCTTTCTCTTTTTCTTTTGTTTTCTTTTTAGGTTACAAAAAGTCCATCTTTATTTCTGTTCTAGGTCCTTCCTTAAATACTCTTCTTCTTAATACTTTATACACGTGTTGCCCCAACTCCTCCCTTAGCATAGATATTTCTTTTTTTAGTGCCTTTGAACAGTAACTAGAAGTTTCCCTTCCACTGTTCAAGTGTCACCTCCCCATTAATGCGGCTGGTAGAAAGGCAGGTCTTTAATGTGGAGGTAGCAGCCTTTACCTTTGACACTTTCCCAACATCGGCGCTTCTAGGACATTCAAGGGTTCACCCCCTTTAACCACTGGTCTTGACCGTGTCATTCCCTAACCTGTACCATGAAGTCCCGGGTTCTCTAGTGTCAGTCCGAGGGGAAAAACATCCTCGGCTGGATCCTCGGATCCTCGGCGTATGGGCCGACCTAAAGTACCAACAAGCCCTAAACCCAAGAGCAGGTCGACCTTCCTTAGCAAGGCCCAACGGCCCCTATCCCTATTAAGATCTTTTTACTCCCCACAATAAGTATACTATCATACGAATAGTTGTGATGACAATTAATGAGGAATCTAATATTGATAAAATTATAAATGTTGGAAAAAAAGACATGTTCCATTATTAGAATGAATTATACATACAACTCAAAATGTGTTGAATGAATGTCCCAATTATTAATTACTAAGGCCTCTCTCACCGTGAGGACAATCACATGTTTCACCATTATTTGGTAGTAAATGATTAAGAGAAATATTATAACCATAATACATTTTTACAAATACTTCTATCATAAATCTTATGTGATAAATTGTTTTTAATCGTTGCTATTAGGTAAAAAATAATTTTTAATGATAAATTAAAATTAAAATTAATAATGACTATTTATAATTTATTGTAAAAATGTTGTAAAGGTAAAGATATTTGAGTTTACATTTTGCAGAATACTACTGTGACTTGTTGGATTTGGACGAGGATGATTAATGATTATATTGTCTTGTCTTGTCTGATCCAAAACAAAAAAAGCAAAAAAGGAACGTTAATCAGATATTTTGATGTGAAGCTAAACCCAGCCCGAGTCACTCTTATGGCCAATATCATGTGACAAAGCCCATCCAAAGATTGGGCCCAAAAAAAAGTATTAGTGTATTTTCCTACTTTTCCCATTGTCTGTCAAATAGAGACGTATAATAGAGCTTTTTGCCGACTCTTGTCGGTTTTGTTTTTTTGTTTTTTTTTTTTGCTTCTTATTAAGTTAAAAGATGCAAATTTATTTTTTATTTTTTGATAAACAAAGATGCAAATTTATTAGCCCAAAACTTAAGCCAGTTGGACTGGGTTTCGTACTGATTTGGGGGCCATGAACATGGAGGACATGTGGAGAGAGTTTCATTTTTGTCATTATGCATGACTTGACTTCTGTTTCAATATCAACACTAAAGGCCCAATATTCTGCTGAAACCATACTTGATTGACGTTTGACGTATTAGCCTTATCAAGGAATGTAATCTTTTAGATATGTAATATGTTGGCTTTCAAATAAGATTCCTAGTCATGTACGTGTTAATAGAGTAGGGTGATTTAAAAATAAATGAATAAAAGTTTTAGGGGGTTATTGCTCAATTTTATAGTGTAGGGGTGAATTGTACCGACAAAGTTATGTTACAAATTTCAACTATAACCAACAATAAAAAGATGATATATGTAATGTATATAACTTATAAAATCACACTTAAATGATTGTTTATAGTGGATTTCAATTGGATCAATCGGTAAACTCTCTAATAATCAAATAAAACAAAGTAAAATTTTATTGTATCTATAAACAAAAACCGCTCAACTATTGCATCTCAAGTAAGGAACTTTCGAAATCCGAAGCCAAAATATATATATTTTAAAGCCAGCCATGCATCTACAATGTGCAAATTCTGAAGCAAAATTATATTATGTTTGCAAAACCAAAAATAAAACCTAGTAGCTTTCGAAGGTTTTCATCATTTAATCAGACAGATTGGCACTCAGCTGGGCCAGCTCATTTCGAATAGAATAGAAGCAAACGACAATAAAAATAGACTCATGAAAGTTCATGAAATGAGGGTTGACTCTTTCATTTTTTTTAAAATAAATAAATTATGAGGAAAATGCCTCCTCAATATTGATCATATAGCCCTCTAGCTACTAGGATGAAAATGACTAATAATTTGGGGTCCCCTACGCCTAAGGCCACCATGAAATTATAATGATTAAAACGAAACTTTTGTCTTTTGAGAACAAATGAAAACAAATCTTGCTTTCAATAATTGTAATCTTTGGGGGGAAAAAAGTTATGTAATTTCTTTCAATAAAGGTTAGCGAATAATTTTGCCATTTGGATTGATTTATCATGAAGCAATTACAATTAGAACGAGTTCTTTTCATTCTTTTTATTTTTATTTTTTATTTTTTTGGCTGAGTTGACTACATTTTAGATTGAGTTTTTATTGTGGGTTCCAATTAATTCAAATGGTAAAGTCTCTGATGAATAAGAAATCTAGGGTTCAGTCCCCGCCTACACTAAAAACTGATTGATGTCTTGGTCTGATGATAAAAGCTATCATATCATCAGGAGCGGACGCCGTAGGTTAAAACTCTCTAAAAAAAATTGAGTTTTTATTTATTTATTTCTTTTTAATTTGATAATTACAATAATGGTAAAGGAATGATTTGCTTCTTTTTTTTGAAAAAAAAAATTAGCAAATTATATGTCATTAAATACGAAACTCTTAAACTATATATTAATTATTTGCTCTGCTTTTAGATTTAGTAAATAATAGATGTAGAATGAATATATGAATTAAACTCATAAATATGCACATTTCAAAAAAAAAAAAAACCTCATACATATGCAAAACCAGTGGCGCGCGTCCAACTCTAACGGCGCAACGGGCGTTACAGGAAGGTTATAGAGTTAAAGCCTACGATTAATTTACGCTAGCTTCATCATATTTGATCAAATAAAATAAAAGGATAGGTTATAAACAAAGCATGCTAGCTAGCTGTCATATTGTATTATTTTCAACTCGATTACTTTGTAATTAATGAATGTTGAAACTTGAAAGGGACACTCGGGTGATATTATTACCCTTTTTTTAAAATATATTATTACCTTTTGATAGTTTTGCATTAGTAGATTTATTTGTTTTAGAAAATTTGGGTGAGAGTCAAACGGAGCCAATACCTTCTTCCACCGTCTGCAAAAAGAGAAGAGTAATACTACGATCACAAACCATTTTATAATATTTTTATAAATTGTTGATGTGACCAATTTTTTATTGGTTTTCATCTAACCTCACTATTAATATTACATTTTTATTTATTAATAATCATTAATCACATCAAAATTTGTAAAATTTTTTGTAAAATAGTTTATATTTCTAATATTATTCAAAAGGGAAAGAGAGATTTTGGTGGAGAAAGCACGCTCAGATGATCAAGTCAAAATTATAACTTCAACACGCAATAATTAAGTAATCAATTCTTCTTTAGGTTTCTAGAGTTTTTTTTGTGTACCTTTCCTTGATTTGTCTGATTTCCTTTTATAGGGGCTGGATCATATAGGCTGCTGTTATTATGTCATCAATTAACCAGGCTTTATTGCCTTTTGTAACGTATCAATTGTTTTGGCTAACATCTTTAATGATCAGCAGTTACAAAACCTGTAACGTTCTTCCATTTCTAATGTACGTACATTAGTTTTAATGCTCATTTATCACTGTTTGGACGATATATTTTCTGGTTTATCATTTTGCATTAGTACATATATAATAAATAAGAATTCAAACAATGAGGCATATTATAGAGCCCATAGGTATATATATAAAGTATAAACACAATTATGCTAGAAAGCGGCATCACTCAGCTTAACGTGGATTTTAGCAAGATAAGTATTGTAACAGATTAACACGAATAAATTCACATTATAGAAACGTAAACGCTATGTCATATACGAAAAAACAAAAAAAAGGGTTTAATAAACAATGTGCACATGTTGGTGTATGATATTTTTTTAATAGCTAGATGACACCTAGTCGTAGATTATGACAGGTTTTTTTAGAAATAATTTAATAAATATAATTATTAAGAATTTGAACCTTTGATATCTCAATTAGAAACATTAAGAAATTGAGTAATTTTGAGGTACTATCGAGCACGAAGAATGATATTATCTCCTCTTACATTCATGATGAGATTCACACATTAAATTCATAGTAGGGTTCACCATGAATGTGAGGGAATGAAATACCATTTATCCATACTCCAAAAGTACTTAAGAATTTTCCAATAAAATGTGTCTTGAATTTCACATAGACCATGACATAATCTTTGATATCTCATTTAAAAACATCAAGAAATGTGTCTTGAACTACAAGATTCTTCACATAGACCATGAGAGAGAGAGAGAGAGCATGTCACGTACTGATATAATTGCATAGTAAAGAAATTTACAAAGTAATGATGAAAATGTGTCATATTTTAAATTAAAAGAAATGTAATAATACACGTATATATAAGAACCACATGACCCCTCAATAGGCAGCACAAAATTGGCCTTATTTGAGTGCTGGGAGGATGACATGAAGATAAATTAACACACACACACACAGAGATGGAAGAAGATAAAGGTACAGTTTGTGTAACAGGAGGAACGGGATATGTAGCATCGTGGCTGATCATGAGGCTTCTTCAGCATGGTTATTCCGTCCGAGCCACAGTTAGATCCGACCCAGCAAGTAAGATTCTTTTCTCTTATACCTAATGAACTTTGCTTTCTGTGATATATATATATGGGGTTTCCCTCTTGAGTTCAAGGTGATACACAGAAAATTGATGAACACCTTGAGCATCAAGATATTATACTTGGAAGAATGGTTTTTACTTTTTACATGTCGATGATGATTATTATAAAAGGTAAATAAAAATAAAATAAAAAACAGAAGAGGAACATGGTCGATCTCACTTGATTTCAGGATATATAAAGTATATAAGAGTCAAATGTTTATTGCCTTCCTTAATAAGTATCGTACTGTATATGCATGCGATAGAGTTAGTTCAACTGTATCAAGTTCTAGGTTTTTGTGAATTAGTCTTTTTAAATAGAAGACAATTATCAATGAATTAATATTTGGTGACTTTTATTAAGAGGAAAATCATGTTGTAGAGTCAATAACTCAGCCAACAGTCTAGTATCTGAAAGCCGAAATCAGTCGGCTATGGTGGATCGGAGTTAAGATTTTCCTGGAGAAATTAATTCTTCTTTTATATATTGATTTGGAATTTGTAACAAAAAAATACACATATATATGAGCATGTTTAGTCATTGTGACTTCTGGGAAATAGGAATAAGTATTATAGGAATTACAAGAAAATATAACTAAATAATTATGTATATGTTTGATGATACATGACAGATGAATAAAATTTTGAATATTTATTTTACAATTTGGTATAATATGATGTGATGATAAAATGGAATCATATAATTTCAATTAAGTTTCTAAAATACCCTTAAATAATTATATTGATAATTATTTTTATTATTTTTTGTTCAAAAAAAAAACTATCTACCTCAATTTTTAAAAATAAAAATATAAAAATCAAACAACACCACCCCTAAATATTAATTTCTAAGAAATGAAAATTCACTTGTTTTAATAAAATGTTGATAAGTAAAAAAAAAAAAGCTTGATATATATTTTAAATATATATATATATATATGTGCTTCATAAAAATGGTAATACATACTTTAAATTCAAATTAATATGTAAAAAATGAGTTTATAATTTGTTTGTTTGTTTTATTATATTTAATAACATAATATAAATTGATTGGACTTATATTTGTCCTCATTTAAATTTTTTATTTATTTCTTCCATGTAATGAAAATGTAACCAAACAATTAAATGAAAATTACAAAGAAAAAAATCATTCCATTCTTGCGTACTAAACATACCCTAAGTTTAATGTATTTTTATATGTACTCTGCATTCGGTTTATTGTAACACACAAATTTAGAAGAGTATAAAAGTATAGGGACTTTCCGTTGTGGACAATGGCTATTAAGTCAAATTAAAATACATTAATTTTCTTACTTCCGCTTTCTCTCTTGACATCATTCTTATGTTCTTTTCTAATTTAACAAAAAACTAAATACACTATGCTCTAATATGTTAAGAGTATCTGAAAGCTCGGATTTGTGCTAAAACACAAGAGCTCGTTCAGACCTCCAATTAAAAATTACGGCTAGATTGCTTTTACTCTAACTTATCTAAGCACAGAACAAGAGTAAATGAAACGTAATCACTAGATCTACTCTCTAAGGTATATGCAAGCAAACACCAATAAAAATAAAACTTAAAGAGAAAGGGAAGAGAGATGCAAATACAAGATAACACCAAGACTTGTTATCGAAGAAGAAACCGAAGAACCTGGCAAAAAATCTCTTTACGACCCTCAAAGTAGAAATTGATCCACTAGTAAATAAGTTGGAGTATACGAATAACAAAAGACCCTCCAAGCCTAATCTACCCAATGTTTATAAGTCCTCCAAGCTCCTACTACCAACAAACTTTTCGAAGTCTTGTCTTCACTAGCATTCTGAATCCGCCAAGCCTCACCGGCTTCTCTTGGCAAATCTCCAAAACTCCAAACACTCTCTACACTCAAATCTGAAGTGGGTTGCGTTTGGGTACAAATCTCCTCTCAAGATATAACAATGGGAGAGGGAAGGAAAAGAGGCAATGATTTCTCACTAAAAGTAAGTAGCTCTCTCTCTAAAAGTAAGTAGTTCTCTCTCTAAAAGATGAGTGTGTTGTGTTGTGTTGTAGAAAATCTATCTAGGGGTTTTTTTTTTTCTTTGAATAGTCTCTTTTACTTTTGTGGGTAATGAGAATATATATAGTATGAGTGAATGGTAAGAAAGTTACACTTAAAAACCTCTAGACAGAATGTTTCGAGGGTACCTCACGAGATGGCCTGTCTCGCGAAGTACTCGCGAAATGAAGCCTGACACTTGACTCTTCAACTTCCAGCATGTGCTTCTCACGTGACCTTTTCGCGGATTACTCTTCTCGCGAACTTCTTGCAAGTAGTCGCGAAACTGCACTAATCTTCATTTCATTCTCGATTCTTCACCAACTTAAAACTAAACCTAATACAATAAAATCCCACAAAATAAAAAAAATAAAAATTAATACAATTACAACACTTTTTGTCATAGAATAAAACCAATATAAAACATAGTTATTGTGGGAGTCACTTTTTCGAACAGCACCCAGGCCCAAGTTTAGACGAGGATCCCGGACTCCCTGATTATAGTTTGAGGGGATTGGGCTTGGTCTACCGTAGCTAAGTGGGCTACTTAAAGACCAAATGATGCACAGGGCGAGACTCCTACAATTCACTTACACTTGCATTCGAGAATATATGTATTGATTAACGAGAAAATCAACAGGGTAGACAAAATATAATAAAGGAAATAATGAAGTATTTGCTCAGGATCCTTAAATCTGTGGGAAATGTTTCATTAATTTTCTTAGTTATAGATCATAACGAGCTCACCAAGAATCAATGCAAGGTTCAAATAAGCTCAAAAATTACAGATTTAAATGACTCTTTTAGGTCTCCAAGACTTGCAAAGTTTGAATCATTTTGAATCCAAGCATGTGCTATAGTGGTTGTTCCTGGGATACTAGGAGGTATTCCCCTGTTTTCTTTGAGTTTTACAGAGCTTGTTACTGATTCTATTTGTTCTCTTGCTTGCCTAAATATATAATCCCTCTCAACGTTGGTTGCTCTCCCCCTTTTATAGTGTCACATTAGGGTTTTGAGGTACCATTGATTCTTCCCCTTTGGCCCCCTGGGTACAAGAGCCCCTCTGTTCATCTCAGCGACTACTCCCTTTTCTTATTTTTTCATAGCTTCTTTCTTTTGATGTTTCTTTCTTTGAAAGTGCCTCGCTGACTTTCTACTCTGAGACCATTTTGCCTTCCAAATCCCTTTTTTGTCTGTCTTCTCTTTTCAGGCTCAACCCCTTTTAGACGCCCATTCCTTTTGTCATTTTTCCCAGTAAGTGAAGTCTTCTTCTGGGAAAACCTTTGGTTTTCCCATCCATTTCCTTTTGTGGGTTTCTTTTTTTCTAGATTCCCAAGACACCGACTCCCTACTTCTAAGCCGTTGTTGTACAAATCTTCAGGTCTTGCACTGTATTACTGGTTGCTTCGAGAAGAAGGCCCATCTGTTTCTTGTTTCTTGGGGTCTTCTGAGTTGTCTTAATCCTTCTTTAGCCGTGCTGTACATCCAGAGATCTCAGGCAATCCCCAATGTCCTCAGGTCTTGGTGGGCTGAATTCTTTTCCTTCCCTTCTCCGTTTTTTTTTTTTTTCTATGGACTCCTTACCCTCTTTTTGGGCCTCAGGTCCATCGTCCTCCCTTTCTTTGTGGCTTCAATCTTTCTCTTCCTTTCCAATTCTTTTATTTCCCACAGATTTGGCCCAATGTACCATTTCCTTGGGCCTTTTATCATTTTTCCTATATATATATATTTGAGACCTCAACAGTTATAAATCACAATTTTACAATATCCAATCCAAATGTTTTAGCTAGTCAACCATCTTAATAACAATTCAACTTAACAATTCTAACAATTTAATAAGAATATCCAATCCAAATGTTGTCATATTATTTTCCAGTAATAAGAACCAATTGCAACATAATTATAAACACAAGCTATACATAAATTGACAAGTGGTGCCCCAAACTTGACGAGTAGTGCTTTATTGAACCTACAGCCACTAGTGATTCATCGAAATTGTTTCATACAAGAATGAAAGATGTATATTGTACATGATGGAAAATATAAAATAAATAAAAAATGGAATATACAATCTCTTTGGTTCCATGCTATTTATTAACTATTTTGGCTTGATTCAGAAAAACTTGTTTATATTTGTTTATATAACAAATAAGTCAAACTTAAACTTAAATTTAGATTTGACCATTAAATGAAATAAGTTCAAATATAATAATACGTTCAAAAACAAAGTTGTGAGTATGAGTTTTAATTTGCAGACATATATAATTTTATAAGTTTAAATGTGTAACATATAAATTATACTTACATAGATGTGAGATTGAATCATCTAAATTTTAAGACAAGTTCATAAGATGTCAACTTATTAATTTATAATTCACTAATTAATATAAATGTTCTATTTCTTAGCAAAGATTATGTATGATTTCTTACCCAACAAGGTCTGTAAATTTAACATTTATAAAATAATAAATGAAAATGATTATATCTTGTTAACTCTAATAATATAATTTCAATTATAAATTAGTTATTAATTATTAAAATAAATTGTGCATGGGTAGAAAGTTTTAGTCATGATATTTACTACATGTGGACAAGGAAGTATTTCTTCAGGTAGCTCATGAGTAAACTTAAACATGTTCGATAAGAAAATAAACTAAATTTTGACCACCTAAATATGTTATCTAGCACTTGGTAATGACTTTTAAAACTATGATCAGATTGCAAGAAAGACATTAGCTACCTCACAAATTTACCAGAAGCCTCAAAAAAGCTCCAATTTTTCCATGCTGATCTCAACAATCCAGACAGTTTCAACACAGCCATCGGAGGATGCATTGGAGTCTTTCATCTTGCCCATCCCATGGATGTTCATGGCAAAGAGCCGGAGGAAGCTGTGACCAAACGGGCTGTGGAAGGAACGCTAGGAATCTTGAGGGCGTGCCTGAATTCGAAGAGATCAGTGAAAAGAGTGATATACATCTCCAGTGCAGCCACAATATTGTACAACAACAAAGGTCTAAGTGTGACAGATGAAAGTACATGGAGTGACCTTGATATTTGTAGAAGTAGCAAGCTTGTAAATCCTTCTTACCTGCTTTCCAAGACCATAACCGAGAGGACAGCACTAGAGTTTGCGGCAAAAAATGGATTGGATCTTATAACATTGGTTCTTCCCCTAGTTGTTGGATCCTTCATATGTCCTACTACTCCCTCCTCAGTGTCTTTGGCACTTGCTATGATCTTGGGTTTGTTTCATTTCTCATTTCATACATTCTTTCAATTTCACCTTAGTTCTTTGAGATGTTAGAGCCATAGGAGATTAACTTCTTCTTTTTTCTTTTTTTTTTCCCCCATAATATAAAGAAGTAGTACCTTAGTTTTTGACCAGACTATTTCACGAGGAGAACGATAACTAATTAAAGAGCATTTGAATGCAGGTGAAGAGGTCCATTATGAATATCTTATGCACTCATATATGGTGCACATAGATGATGTAGCTAGTGCACAAATCTACCTTCTTGAATATCCTAATGCACAAGGGAGATATATTTGTTCCTCGGCCGAAATGACTATGCATCAGATGTATGAATTTCTTTTGGCAAGATACCCGGAATTTCAATTACCAAATATGGAAGAGTGAGTATTTCTCTTATTTATTTGCTTCATAATTTCAGTTTCCACATTGACTCAAAACACAATTTCCATATGATAGTACTCTTTTTAGCTTCTTACTTCTCTCTCTCTTGACAGCCACTTTAAAAACTCTACAAGTTATGGACATTCAAGTCTCTCATCGATGAAGCTCTTAAGTACTGGGTTCAAGTTTAAGTATGGCGTCCAAGAAATGTTTGATGGAGCTATCCGGCGCTGCAAAGAAAAGGGTTTTCTTTAATCCATGCATCTTTGGCAAAAAGTTCTCGAGAAAACCATGATAATTACAGTAAAAGGACAAATGGTAACAAGACTATCGAATGATTGCATGTTCACAATTGCTTGCCATTTAATCTAGTGTAAATTAAGCTTTTAGTTGACTTTTAATAATTTTTTTTAGGATCAATCAAAATTAATTAAATTTAATTCCATGCATGTATCATGTATGACTATTGTAAGGCCATTCTTTGTCTAATGGAAATCATATATAAATATATATATTTGTATCATGTTGGTCTAAACCTTGATTTTAACTTAGAAAATACCATTATGGCATCACGTTCCTAGTGTATTGTGGATTTTAGCTTCGGATCACTTACAGAATTTTTTAAACATGTTGAATGGTCATTTGGCCCCTGGGACCAATTTGCTCAAAAGAAAGAGAATATATTGCAAAATAAGGTGGAGCTTACAAAAGTGAGAGAACACTGCTAAGAAAAGATCGCACATTTTGTGATTGCGGAGTATTTTATCATCAATCAAAAACAAGTTGTGGAATAATGTTTTCTGTGACACGGAAGTCTGGAACTATTTACGGTGTAATTCAAGGTAAATTCTAACCACAAATTAATGTGTAATTTATGGTGAATTTTAATGGCAAAGGGTATAATTCATGGTGAATTTCAATCATACATGTGGAATTCAAGATGACTTTCAACCGCAAAGGTGTAATTTGAGGGTGAATTTTAATCACACGAGAAATTTTGGGTGAATTTTTACAACAAGAGTGTAATTGGAGGTGAATTTTAACCATAAAGATGTAATTTGAGATGAACTTTAGTCACACAGGTGTGATTCATGATGAATATTATTAACCACAAGTAGTGTAATTATGAGAGAATAATTTTAACAATAAATGTGTAAGTCAGATGAATTTTAATCATAAAAAGTGTAATTTAGGATGAATTTAATCACCAATATATAATCCAGGATGAATTATAACCAAAAAAGTGTAATTTGGGCTGAATTGCAAAAAATGTAATTTGGAGTATATTTTTATCGCAAATGGTGGAATTTGGGATAAATTTTAATCACAAAATTGTGTAATTTGGGGTGAATTTTAACCACAACAAGTGTAATTTGTAATTTAGTATGAATTGGGCTTGAGAGAAATTAATAGAAGTTGTACTTTCATTTAAAATTGAGGTTACGTTCGTTATTTTAAGGAAGAGGGGGAGGAGAGGAGGGGGGGGGGGGGACGTATTATAGACTACCAGCCGTGGAATATAAATAAAATTTTGGTTCCTCTTTTTTCAAAGGGCTTGGTTAATGGGTATTCTTAGAGTATTTGTTAACAGACAATTATACCACTTTTATGGAAAATATAGAATATCGTTAAAAAATAAATTTTTTACTATTAAAAAATTTAAAAAATATTTCATAAACCAATGTACTTAGTTATTGATTAACTTTTCATTTTTTTCTAACAGGTTCTAGGAAAGAATTGTGATATAGTCTACGAAATTTTTCAAAGCACTATTTTGTTCCCTTTTTATTTTCAATTATTACTAAATGAAATTGTTTTTGGCTTTTAGATAAAAGTTCAATTATTACTAAATGAAATTGTTTTTGGCTTTTAGATAAAAGAGAAATCAAAATGACGTTTTTCAAGGGGGGATATTGAAACGGAGAAAGAATTGTAATATAGTCATATATAAGTAGTTTGTTAGGATTTTAATGTCCCATATAAATTAAATGTAAGTTTAACTATGGGTTTATAAGCTCTTGAGCTTCCTCCTTTTACAAGCCAACCATCTGAATTTCAAATATCAGTTTTACCTATAAGTTTTCTAAGAGTTCTACTTATGACTCCTTAAGAGCGTTAGCATTCCAGTTTATCAGTTCTACCTATTTTATCTATTTTTTTTACCACGCACATGCCCAGCAAGGTAGACAAAACCACCACACACCCCAGCAAGGCAGCAACCACCATCACCCCACCATTACACACACCCCACCAAGGCAGAAACCACCAACAAAACAGGAAAAAAAAAAAAACAGCACCCAAATACCAATCATTAAGCACAACCACCACCCAAACACCAAACCACCACCAATCTGACCAACCAAACAACAAAACCACTAATCCGGCCACCCAATCACCATACCAAAACCGATTCGGCCACCTAAAAACCAACCCACAGCCCATCCCACACCCACCAAGATCCACCAAAACCCACAGCCATCCGACCCACAATCCCCATACCGCCACCATCGCATCGCCCATGACCACCAGAAACCCACAGATCTCGTCTCCACCACAGCCCCATTTGACCCACAACCCACAACCCACGTCTCCACCACATCCCCACTTGACCCACAACTAAGAAAAAATACCTCCAAATCGAGAGAGAAAGATGAAAAAAAGAAAAGAGAAGAGAGAAGAATACTTGGAGAAGAAAAGACAGGGATCAGAGACAAAAAGTGAGAGTTATTGAAAAAGAAAAGAAGAAGAGAGAGAGGAGAGAGATAGTCAGAGATTGAGAAGAAAGAGAGGAGAGAGATAGTGAGGTTGTATATATCCATACTTAGAGAGATAGTGAGGTTGTATATATCCATGCTTAGCCTCAGCGTGGATAGAACTTATAGCTAAAAAGTGAAAATATTATAATAAAATAATTTTTAAGTGTGTAAATAGTACCGTAAAACTTATTTTTAATAAAAAGTTTGCTAAAAAATAAAGTTTGTGGGTCCTATAAACAGGGCACGGGTACATTATTTACGGAAAAAAAGTCAACAACTGCAGCTAAAAAAAAAATTTAAAAAAAAATGCAGCTGTGAATAAGTTGGATTCAAACCATCACTTATTGGAGTAGGTTGCAAAACTTTTTTAAGTTTTAGTGTGTATAATAGCAACTGGAGGTGTTTTTAAACCCAACGCTAATGCTCTAACATAGTTTGTAAACATACAATACAAATTTTGTTCCTATAACTATTGTTCGATGTGATAGATAATGGATCCCATTATTTTGTTTCTTTTTCTCATGATAAATGTATGACCTACCTAACGCACTGCTTGGAATATTGCTTTCATGTGTGTGAGAGTCATTACCTACTCTAGCACCAGGCTAGTGAGAGTCTCTTCAACTATTTTGAATGTTTGACTACAAGTAAGGTGTGCAGAAATTGTGAAGAATGCTAATAACGTAGGAGACTGAGGAAAGATCTCCTTTTCTTGACTTTTCAACTCCTTGATTTCAATAATTGCACCTTTGTAGAATGGTTTTACGCTACTATAGAAAGGTGAGTTTAGAGTAATTGTGAACAAATTATTTATAAAAAAAAAATTGACACAAGTTTTATAAGAAATAAAAAAACTCTTAAAATATTAATTGTTTTTTTTCTTTCTAAATAATTTACTAAATCCTTAATTTTATTTTCTTTTAGGTATTTAATGCCTTGTTTTCTTGTTTGCTTTGTAAGTTCTACATAGCTTCTTTGATTATATTTATCCAATAAAAATATTGTATCCAATATCCAATAAATGATATAGCTATCATAAGAAGTGTAGTGAGATAGCAAATAATTAAGTGGTATGAAATAAATAGCGAGTGAAATAGTGAAGAGTGGTGTGTGTAGCAAAATGTGTTTAATGAATTAAGCACCAATAAAAATTTTATTTTATTGAGAACTCTTTTGCATATTCTATTTAAGTGTGATAAAATTTATCTCAAATTATTTGAAAAAATACTTTTCTTTTCAGATTTATCTCAAAGTACTTGAAAAAATTACTTCTTTTTTTTATTGTCAAATTTATTTTGGTCATTTTTTAGGTTTAGGGGGTATTTTGGTCAATTTTTAGGTTTTGGAGTTGTTTTGTTCATTTTTAGGTTTCAGAGGTATTTCATTCATTTTTTAGGTTTAGGTGGTATTTTGGTTTCGGGGTATTTTGGCATTTTTTTAGGTTTATGGGGTATTTTAGTAATTTTTAGGTTTTAGGGGTATTTTGGTCATTTTTTAGGTTTAAGGGGTATTTTGGTGATTTTTAGGTTTCGGGGGTGTTTTGGTTATTTTATTAGGTCTAGGGTGTATTTTGGTCAATTTTTAGGTTTTGGGGGTATTTTTGTCATTTTTTTTAGGTTTAGGGGTAATTTGGTCAATTTTTAGGTTTTGAGGATATTTTGGTCATTTTTTAGATTTTTGGGGTATTTTGGTAATTTTTAGGTTTAGGGATATTTTGGTCATTTTTTAGGTTTAAGGGTATTTTGGTCAATTTTTAGGTTTTTTGGGTATTTCGGTCATTTTTCAGATTTCGAAGGTATTTTGGTCTTTTTTTAAAGGTTTTTGGGGTAGTTTGGTCATTTTTAGATTTAGGGGGTATTTTGGTCAATTTTTAGATTTTGGAAGTTTTTTGGTTATTTTTTGGTTTAGGAATATTTTGGTCAATTCTTAGGTTTTGAGGGTATTTTGGTCCTTTTATTTAGGTTTTAGGGGTATTTTGGTCAATTTTAGTAGTTTTGGGTATTTAGAGTTTGGTGATTTGTAGAAATGATATTTGTATCACAATTAGGTCTAATTGGGTTAATACACATTTAACCTAATTAATAATTGAGTGGGTTTGGGTCTCATTCAAGTGGGTGGAAAAATGGGTTTCAGTTAATTTTGCCACCTTTGGTTCATATTATATCATGAAAAAAAATTAGAAAATAACACCAACCTCCAAACAATATCATTAATTAGCAATGTTTTCAAACTATTTACTAAACTAGTATCTCAAGTTTAAGAGACTCAATTTTGCCCCTAAAACTCGAGCTAAGAGACATGATTCCAGTGTTTTGATGTAGATGACGTGATTTTGGAGATTGGTGTTATTTTCCAATTTTTTCCTCATACCACAAAAGTGAAAGTTATCTTAAAAACGTCAAGCCTCCAAGTATTTTTGTGATTCTTCTAGAGAGAGAGAGAGAGAGAGATATGGAGGGACATAAGGGTGCAGTATGTGTCACAGGTGGTACTGGGTACATAGGATCATGGCTGATCATGAGGCTCCTTGATCAAGGTTACCATGTTCGAACCACCGTTAGGTCCGACCCAGGTAAGCCACATCTCTGCCAAGGCTATCTAGCTAGCTCTTGCTCTTTCAATGTCTTCATGGAATATTCATAAGATCAAGATGATCTTGGAGGGTATCTTGTTTAACTTCTGTAATTTTTTTATTAGTCTTTGGTTTTGGAACTTGTCTGTATCTCTTCAGACAAGATCCATGTAAATGACATTTTTAATTTCAGCTACAGGTCAAATATATCATCTTTCTTTCTTTCTTCTTGTTATTATAAGTCGCTGAATAATGAATATAGAAAGAATTTCTGTGTTCTGGTTATTAGTTAAAACAGGTCGTTAGTTGATATTAATTAAAGACTAACATATCAAAACAAATGTATTCACTGAAACTAATAACTATCGGCCTCTTTGATGGCTGTTAGGAATTGTATTCTTTATTTATTTTATGAACAAATTACATTTTGTCCATGTATGGTTTGTCCGAAAAACATTTTGGTATTTGTAGTTTAAAAATTGACACTTAATTTATTCACTTGAGATAAGTTTTGTTTTTCTTTACTTAAGATAAATTTTGTTTGTCTCTAGTTACCCACTTCTGTTAAAAATAGTGATAAATTTATATTTTTACTACTCTCTAATGTCTTTTTTCTTTTAAAACATAAAAAACTAAAAAATTAGGAGAAAAAAAAAAGATATAAAAGCTAGATTTTATAAAAATTAAAAACATTCAACGAAAACAATTAATCATCCAACCAAAATTAAGAACATTCAACCAATCTTGATAACTCCATTTTCTTCTCATCATTAGCACAATAAAAATAATCCAACCTAATGATACATCTTTGCTTTGTGTGTGAAAATGCAAGAAGCAAGATGAGATCTCTTTTAATAGTTCGGCCTAGTTAGAGTAAAGAGAGAGTGAAGAGGCATGTCTTTTTCATTTAATTCTAAGGTTTCCAACCATATGCTCTAATACCCTGGACAGTTTCTCACAATTTACCCTTTTGGTCCCTGACAATAGATGCCCAAGGCGTAAGATGGAAAGTGGCAAGCCCCCACATCTTCCTACTACTTTTTCTGCAATTTTTTTTTTTTTCACTTTTTGCATTTCAACGTCTGGAGAGATTTCAGGTTGAGATGTTTCAGGCAGAAACAAATCCCAGCTCTCATCTTTGGTTTGTAGTCGCAGTTGGTGTGAGAAGCTATTTTGGTCGACATGTGAAGCTACATCCATGTATCGTGTGCACAACTCTGCTCCCATTTGTGCTCTTCGGGAATGCTGATTTTAGAGTATCCCATTCTTCCTTTGTCGAGATGTTGTCCAGAACTACAAGATACTTTGTATCCCACAAGAAATCGTGCACCTCCTGGATCCAGTAATATTGATCTTTTGCATTCGGCTCCACTGTAGTCGACATGATCTGGCTTCGAAAAATATTCTCAGAGTTCATTGTCATTTGCCACTTCATCAGGTAGAGACACCCAGGTTCGGAATTCAAAGTGGTGATGAATAGCTCTATGGTTATGAACTGTCTTCCCCAGAGTTATCAGTTGTCTTACCTATGCCCTTCATATATCCCCACAATGCAAAGAGTAGAGCAATTCTCACCGTGGTTGGTCAGTTGTGAGGTCACTTCATGTGTGTCTTCTTCCGAGCCTACCACCAAGTTTGTCTCTTCCCCTAGCTCAATGCGACATACCTTTACGCATATATATCTCAAGAAGCTCAAGGCGTTATTGAGTTGACCAATTTCTTGAGAAAAATTCTTCCGAAAATTTTAAATTTTATAAAATTTAACTTTTATATCTATTTTCTCTGGATATTTTTAGTTTTTTTTTTTTTTTTGTTATGAGAGGAGACAAATATAAAAGAGTAGTAAAAATACAAGCTTACCCTTATTTTTATTAGAAGTAAATAAAGAAATAGAGCTTACCAAAGGTGGGTAATGTGCCAATTTTTAAACCACATATAAGTAAAGTAATTTTTGAACAAATCACAAATGGGCAAAATGTAATTTTCCCTTATTTTATTGATAATTCGATCACTTAGGCTAAAAAATTTGAACTTAAACATCTTTTTTGGAAATATGAAGAAGTATTGATTAAACTACAAGATTTTTTAAATGATTTGTGTTATTTAAATATAGTTATTCTATTACATTCAAGGGGATAAAAATAAATAATTTTTCTTGAGAAATGCTGGATGACCAACTTTAGCTTAATAGAAATCTCATCTTGACTTTTGAGTTCAGTTTTTGGGTCCAATTTATGTTTAAACACTTCTCACCCAAAAAAAAAGAAAAAAAGAAAAAGAAAAAGAAAAAGAGACTAATAGAATTTCACATATATGACCAGAGCACAAGAAAGACACTGGCTTCCTTACAAGTCTACCAGGAGCATCAGAGAAACTCCAAATCTTCAAAGCAGATCTCAGCGATCCAGAGAGTTTCAATGCACCCATTGAAGGATGTATTGGCGTACTTCATGTTGCCACTCCTGTTGATTTTGAAGACAAAGAACCTGAAGATATAGTAACCAAAAGATCAATCAATGGAGCACTAGGCATCTTAAAGGCATGCTTGAACTCCAAGACTGTGAAGCGAGTTGTGTACACTTCTAGTGCATCAACAGTTTTGTATAGTGGCAATGATGAAGATGAAATGGATGAGAGCTTTTGGAGTGAAGTAGATACCATTAAAGCTATAAAGCCACTTGGAGGTTCCTACGTATATTCCAAGACATTAACAGAAAGGGCAGTAGTTGAATTTGGAGAAAAACATGGATTGGACGTGGTGACAATAATTCCTTCCTTTGTTGTTGGACCCTTCATTTGTCCCAAGTTTCCTAGCTCAGTTCGCACAACATTGGCTATGATTTTGGGTATGTTTTTGTTCACTTGTTTGACATTTATGTTTCAAATAGTTGCATCTGATGTGAATTGTTTTCAATGATATAATTGTCTATTTATTTTAGCGAAATGTGAAATAATGATTTAGGCTAATTAAAATGCATTTTACACCTTTTAAATTAGGGGTTACCTCTAAATCAATTTCTCAACTTTTAAAACTTATAATTTGCACCCTTAATGATGTTAATGTGCTCCTTTTATTATGGCTCATCATATTTTTTCCATTAATCTGCCTAAAAACAACTTTTTTTTTCTTTCTATTTTTCTCTTAAAACAATGTCAATTTTGTATGAGTTGATGATAAGATTCTTTCGGATGTTTATAGAAGGGAATACATAGATATATATTGTTCTAATACTGAAGAGTTAATTGATGGATCAATTTAGAAGCAACCTCAAATTCAAAGGGTATAAATAGTATGTTAGTTCATTATTATATTGCCTGACGTATTGTGAAAGTGATAAATACTAGAATAATTACAACTAAGTAAGTTGAAAGTACTTGACAAAAAATTCGTATCAAACCTATGCATGTTGGTTAGATAATTGCAACATGAAATTTAATTTCAATTGCATGGAAAAAGGTTTATCAAGAAAAAGAAAAATTTTGAAAAGAAAATGCTATAACATTTTACCTTGAAGTTTCTCATACGGTAAATGATGTGATCGGAAAAATAAAATGAATTTTGGTGTTAATTGAAGGCCTTAATTAGTTGTCATGTGGAAATGCAAACAACCAAATCTTTAATTTATATATGAATACATATATATATATATATATATATATTTTCCTCTATAACTTTCTGGAAGAAAACTACTTTTAATTCAAATATCATTGCAGGTGACAATGATCAATATAAATATCTTATGAATACACCTATGGTTCACGTTGATGACGTGGCAAGAGCACATATTTTTCTCCTTGAATGTTCTACTGCGGAAGGAAGGAACATTTGTTCATCAGAGATCATGACACTTGAAAGGATGTCTGAATTTCTTTCTGAAAGATACCCAGAATTTCAAATACCAACATTAGAGTAAGTTTAATTATTCTCTTCCTTTAATCTCAAAGACTTAAGTTAAGAAGAAGAAGTTCCCTTATTATTATTATTATTATTTTTTCTCATTCTTATGTAGTTATTTAAAGGAAATTAGAGGTTATAAAACAGCGGGTCTGTCATCAAAGAAGCTCTTAGATTCTGGCTTCAAGTACAAGTATGGGCTCAATGAAATGTTTGATGAAGCTATTCAATGCTGCAAAGAAAAGGGTTTTCTCTAGTTCATGAATGCTCAATGAATTTTGGATTCTGCCAAATGTATGTGTATAGAAGACGAAGAAGTATATTTTACTATTTTCAATATTTATAAAAGGATTATGTTAATAAATCATTTTAAGAAACTTTTTAATAGTTAAATGAATAAGTGACTAAGTGAAATATATGTAAGGTGTGCCTTTCTCTTACTATGGCATTGATTTATTTTGTCTCTCTCTTTTTTTTCATGCATAAGTTATTTTGCTAATCATTGCTAGCTTCAGTGTTTGTTAAGTGGCTATACACAGATTGGTGGCGTGGAAGATGGCTCATGAGTCATGACCTTATCAAATGCTTATTAAATGTGAGATTATCGAATCCGTGCTGTATTGGATAAGAGCATTCACAACAATGCACCTAAAATAGCTTTTTAGTTATTTTATAGATCTAAAAAAAAAAAAAAAAAAACACCCTACAGCAATGTTGCTAAACATAAAATATTTTACCAACTTGCTACAGTGAACTGTTAGTAGTAGCAACTCACTGTAGCAAGTTGTTACAAATATTAAATTATTTTATCTTTCTTCTCTCATTATTAAATTAGTTTCTCTTACTTCTTTGTATTCTAGTTGTCCTTTGTCTTTTAGCCTTTTACCTTAGTTTCGTCACTTTCTCTTACTTCTTCGTCCCTTTCTCCCTATAATTGGTATCAGAGCATACATGCAATTTTCCATGCAACACAAAACTGCTAAAGCCTTGAACTCAGTTTCACTCTCCTTTGATTAGTAGACTTGAATTATTGTCCTGATTAGTATGCTCTGTGATTAACAGTTGCCACTTATTGTGGATTCTCTGTGATAATCACATCAGAAAACGGGATTTGATAATCAAGTAAAAAACTAAGAAGTTGTACTAAAAGTGTCAAATAATTATTTTTCCTGAGTAATCTAGTGGACGTGAGCCTAGGAGTGGCGTTTTAGTTCTGTCAGATCTTAGGAAAATTGTTCTTCATTTTAGAAACAGCCATGGCCAGTTCCAGTTCATCATCCTCAACAGTTACATCCTCAGCAGTCACTGATACCATTATTACTTCTTGTGACATTTCCCTTAGAAAATCTACTGCAAATAGATTAGAATACTTATATGAAATATCCCATATCCCTAAAGATAGTAAAATACCTATTACAGATTTTCCAATTGTAAATCCTTATACAGTGTTTGATAAACCTCAAAAAACCTTCAAAAAATCCATAAAAAATTTTTTAGGTCCCTCTCAACCCTCTAGTGTCAAAGAATATGTCCAAGCTTCAAAATTTGACTAGTTTAATATTCCAGCCAGTGAGAAAGAAAATTTCATCACTCTTGCCCTTCCCAGAGAGTTTGTCATCCCATGGCAAAGACAAGGTTATACTCACCTCCATTTTGGTGCAGTAAGACTCGCACTCACTTTTCATGGCAGAAAAGGACTCCCTATAGCTTCTAGAATTGCTCTTCTTGATTCTAGATTTATGGAATACCACAATGCAGTTATAGAAACTGTCCAAACCACACTTAATGCAGGAACAATCTTTGTCACCCTTTTCCCCAATTTCAACATGTCCCTCAAAGACGCTCACCTTTATGATGCTCTTAAAGTCCAAGTTCAAATTACAGGAGCCTCCCAAGTACCTGATACTTTTGCAGCCACACTCCACTATTAGCTTGCCTACAGACTCCAAAACCATGCTTTTGATGTAGTTATACCAGAGATAGCCCAGTCCAATGATGCTCTTTTGATCCAAGTTGATCGAGACATGACGCCTATGTGCACATTTGTTCCAAGACAGTTGAACAAAGAACAGATGAAAAAACTCTTTCCAGAGTCATGGATTACAAAATATGAGACTCTCCATCAGGCATCTCAGCCAATCCAGTCCAACACTCCTTTCTTCATCAGAAATCAAAATGGTGATGTTGAAGTTAGGTTCATGACAGCCACACCAGAAAAAGAAGAAGTGACAGTCTTTCCAACAGCTATGATCCAGCCAGTTTCATATGAAGGTCTTGATGGTCTTCAGATCAAAGCGTTCCAAGAAAATGGAAAACCTGTTTATGAAGGAAAATCACCCATAGGCCATATATGGTGGGATGTTTGTGATTGTGAGGAATGCAGAGAAGAAGAAATATTTGAAGAAGAGAAGAAAAGAAGAAAGAAAAAGTCTTCCTAGCAGATTCTCAAAGAAAGATATGAAGTAGGAGACCCAAAAGTTGACCTCCTTGGAGAACCTTCAGGAAGGTTTGATTACTATGTCCTCTACCCCAGATCCAGAAAACAAAACCCTCCATCCCTTTCCCCATGCAAAGAAAGTCATGATCAAAACCAACAAAACCAGAAACCACCTTTAATCCCATATTACCAGAAAGTCCTTCCCCAAATACAAAAATGTCAACCCAAGCCTCCTAGTCAAACACACACACAAAAGCCCTTACCCTGTTACATGTTTGACCATGCATCACCCTCATACTCACAAAAGTTTCCTCCTTTAGAAAGTTTTGACCACCCACAAGTCAATGTAAAACATGTTTGGAAGATAAAAAACCTTGTTGGAACCGATCCAGATGGAAGTAAAAAACAGGTCTCATCAGCTGAAGCAGCCCTTAATTGGCAGGCAGAAAATGCTGTAGCACAGAATCAAGTCCTTTAAAAAATTCTTGACAACCAACAAAAGTTGACTGAAGCGGTAACCAATACCTTTTCATCCTCAAATTCTCTCATTGAAGATTTGAAGAAGAAGATAAAGTCAATTGAACAAGAATTGGAGACAATTGTTTCTACAGTAAAGGATTTGTCTGTATCTTTTCCCCTCATTGGGCAAAAAGAAAAAGAAAAAAAGCAGTTGTTGATGCAACTCCAGTCTCTGGAGAACTCACAAAAAGCAGCTACTCAAGCTCTTCCAATGCAAGTTTACTTGCCATACCAACCTCGTCAATCATTGTATAAAGATCTGTCCATACCAGTACCCTCACCATTCTCCCCAGTTTCCCCATACCAAAACCTCCAACCACTAAACATGACACATCTAGCTCAAAACCCTTTCAAACCATGTGGAATTTTTCCCAACATACCAAACCCAACACCACTACCTCCACTAGAACCCCAACCCAGACCTGAACCTCCAACCAAACCACAAAATGAACCTCCTCCCATCAAAAAAGACAAGGAACCATTATATCAACCACTAGATCCAACCATTGGTGCTTCCTCCAGACCCCCAGATATGAACCTGTTAGCCATAAATTCTGATCCTCCAAACCCAATATCATCATTTCTCAGAACTTTAACTCTTCAAGAACCGACAGAACCCTTTGTTCTTCCAGTCATTGATGAAGCAGATCCAGACTTGCCTGATCTTGACTTAGATGAAGTCTTTATGACTGATCCAAAAGTAGAAGAAGAAGATGATGTCCTTCACCCTAAACAACCTCCACCACCACCACCAATATTTCCTACACCACCTGTCATCTCTGATCACCACACAAGATTAACCTACTCATCAATCACAGATTCAAAACACTTGTTCACCCTTGATAACAGTCCTCCTTCAAAATGGCATAACGAGATTTTCAACATGTATTCATGGTGTACAACTGAACTTCAAGCCCCAAACAATACAGTTGCCTAGATAATTTTCAAATTTGTAGCAAGACTCACAGGTAGACTGAGACAATGGTGGATAAACCTTGGAGAATACAGGCAAAGACAAGCAGCCCAGAGTAACACACTCGAGGATTTTTTCACGATCCTCCATAATGAATTTCTTGGTTCATTAGCTCATTACACTGAAGTAGCCAGAGATGAGTTCCTACTGATGAAATGCTGTTCTTTTGAAAGAAAAGATTTGGAGAAACACTTTGACAGAATGTCAAGCAGATATTATGCCTTTAATGGCATGGATGATGTCAATTCCAAGCACACATTTTTGAATTCTTTCCCAGAACCACTTGGTGATGAAACTCTTCGCATGATGAATCTTCAAAAAATCACCTTGCAGCAAGCCTCTCTTGGAGAAATCTATCAGCATGTCCTCATTGCTTTGGAAAAACTATGCAATCAAAGAAAGTTTCTTTCAGAGATTGACAAGATCCATAGCAAGCTCAAAGACAATTGCAAAAGGAAAGATTTGCAGATTAAGTGTTATGACAAAACTTGTTCTTGTCCAACCAAGAGAAGAGATCATTACAGAAAGTATTTTTGGAAGAAGAAGCATTCCCATCCAAAGAAGAAGTTTTTCAGAAAAAAGAAATGGAAGTTTCTCAGAAGAAAAAAATTCAAAGGCAAAACTTCAAAAGTTTATTTTATATGTAGAAAGCCCAATCATTTTGCAAAAAATTGTCCAAAGAAAGCAAAAGCAGCAAAGCTTTTGGAACAAGCCCAGATTCATGCAGATGATACCCCATTTTCAGATGTTGAATCACTTTTTTCACTTGATGATGATTATTCTCCCCAAACCTTGGCAGTCATGGCTTATTCAAACTCAGAAGATGAATCAGATTCAAGCATTACTAATGATTTAGACCCAGAAATCCAAACCATATACACATCTCAGCCTCTTATAGCCCCAGTAATTGGCCCCACACCAATAGCCTAAGTTCACATCCTCCTTGATACCTACTCCAAACCCATCCCAGTGATAGCCTTGTTTGACACAGGAGCAGCAGCAACAATTCTTCATCCTAAGATTTTACCAAAAGATTTTTGGATACCCCATCAACAGATGTTCAGAGCAGCCAATGGAGAAACATTCCTGATTACCCAGAAAAGTAAACCCATTCACATTAGAATATTCCCAACCCTTACCATTAAACACTAAGTCCTTGGATCCCCCTCACAGGCAGAGATCTCATCGTAGGATTTGACCTCCTTCACCAAATACCCAGCCTCAGATAGTCCTCAAAAGGCCTCTTGCATAAACAACACCTTCTTACATGGACCTAGGTACCACATTTGTTTTCAATAAACCCCTTTGACTCCTTGAAAGCCCAGATCATTAATGAATGTTGTGCAGCCACCCACTCAGAATTCCTCCTCAAAAACCCAAAACCACTATGGAAAAACCCAGCCTTTTTCATAACCCTTCCCTTCAAAAAGAATGAAGATGTTAACCCTACAAAAGCTAGTCATAGAGGTATGAATCCAAAACACTTGTCCCTAGCTAAGTAGGAGTTAGCTACCCTTCTCTCAAAAAACCTCATTGAACCCACAACTTCTCCATGGGTATGTGAAGCCTCCTATGTTAACAAGCATGCAGAACAAGTTCGAGGAAAGCTCAGATTGGTAATCAACTACCAAGATCTTAATCATTTCCTTGCTAATGACAAGTTTCCACTGCCAAATAAAAGTGCTCTTTTCCAGCATCTTTTCAATGCCAAAGTATTTTCAAAGTTTGATCTCAAAGCAGGATTTTGGCAACTTGGAATCCATCCAGAAGAAAGATACAAGACAACATTTTGCATTCCAGACCACCATTATCAATGGACGGTAACGCCTTTTGGCCTCAAAAATTCTCCATACCAATTCCAAAAAGCAATGGTAACTCTTTTCCAACCACTGTTGTCAAATGCACTGATCTATGTAGATGATATCCTCCTATTCTCAAAAGATGCAGAATCCCATGAAAAATTGCTTACTGAATTCTACAATTTAGTAAAAGCTCAAGGGATAATGCTTTCAGAAAAGAAAATGGTCATTGGAGTATCCTCTATTGATTTCCTAGGAGTAAACATTTCAGATGGAAAGTACACTCTGCAGCCTCACATAGCGGTCTCTCTTAGTGAATTTCCAGATACACTCACCAGCACCAAACAGATCCAGCAGTTTCTTGGAATTGTTAACTACATGTTAGACTTCATTCCAAAAATCTCCAGACACAGAGATTGTTTGTCCAAGTTGTTGAAAAAATCTCCTCCAACATGGAATTCAGTTCATACAGAAGCAGTTCAACAGTTGAAAAAATTAGCAGAAAAGCTTCCCCCTTTGCAAATCCCAGGAATAGGAAAAAGGATTTTACAGACAGATGCAAGTGATGAGTATTGGGCAGCAGCTCTCTTTGTCTTGTCTTTGATGTTAGGTATATTTTACAATACACCTAACATCAAAGATTTTATTTTAACAAACAAACACATTATTATCTTTCTTCTCTCATTATTAAATTATTTTATCTTTCTTCTCTCATTATTAAATTAGTTTCTCTCTCTCTTTCAAGTCTGTCGACTTGCTACAAATATTAAATTATTTTATCTTTCTTCTCTCATTATTAAATTAGTTTCTCTCTCTCTCTCTCTCTCTCTCTCTCTCTCTCTCTCTCTCAAGTCTGTCCATGCGTAGTGTTTATTATATTTATTTTATTTGTTTGTTTATATTATTTTAATGTGTTTGTTTGTTAAAATAAAATCTTTGATGTTAGGTGTATTGTAAAGTCAATTGTTAGAATAGATAAAATAGGTTTTTGAGTTGCTAAAAACTATTTTTTTTTAGAATCTTGCTATGAATGCTTAAGCAAAGTTAAAGCTCATATTCAACCCCCCAGAAAAAGTACATGCTAGATTTGGGGGAAAATGGCTAAATAGTCTTATTTTTTAAATTATGCAGCTAAATAACTATTTTTTTTCAAATTATCTAGCAAAATACTACTCTTTTGGAACTAAATGTTACTGATGAGACTGGAACTCGGCAATATTGAATTCTATGCTTATTTTTAAGTGTCAAGTTTTGCACAAAATTTTAAAAAATATTTAAATGGCAAAATACACATAGAACTTGACATTGTTAATATCGAGTTCTACTGGAGACATCAACAATGTCGAGCTCCAAAATAATGCTATCTTGCTAAATAGTTTGAAAATTGGGTTGTTTAACTATATAGTTTAAAAATTAAAGTTATATAGCCATTTTTGCCCTAGATTTGCATATGCGAAGAATGTGAATATGGTGTGCCGTTTGATTTTTTTAACAATGTTGTCAAGCTCGATTTTATTTGTGCAATTTCTGGGTTTTCTAGTTTTGGTTTTACTTTTTGAAAGACTTTATGTACCGAGGTCCCAAAGGGACGAAATCATAATTTCAACTTTCGGGCTAAAGCGTGAACTAAATTTTTTTTTAGAATTCAAGAATGAGAAATATAATAAGATTCAAGAGACTACATATAATATACTCTATTGTTTTCAGTATAATTTTTTTTTCCAAAATGACTAGAATACTAAAAACATAGAGCTAGTATCCATTAAAAAAATAAAAATAAAACCCCAGAATAGCTATTTCTCAATAAATATTGTGTGCACACTACAAATCTACTAATATCCCATTTTTATAAAGAACAAAAAAAGAAAAAAAAAACTATTGTAAAAATAGTGATTAAAAAAAGGAAGCATGCACAAACACACACATACAAAAGTAAACAATTAGATTACAATAGAAATAAAAGAGTAATCTTACTTGAAAGCCCTTAGGCCTTGTTTGGATTTTGCCAAACTCAGTTAACAAAACTGAGTTTTGTTAACTCATAACCCAAAAACCGTGGGCCCCACATGTATAAAGTCTGTTTGGCAGGTTTTTGGATCAGTTAACTCAGTTATCAAAACTGAGTTTTGTGGGAGATGAGTTACCAGTTTCGGAAACAGCCAACACACATTTTCAAGTTATGAGTTTATTAACTCAGTGGCAATTTTCGTAATTTTTTAGCCACATTGGGTCCCACAGCAGTGTGTAGTTCCATCACTGCAGGCTGCCAAAATCCAACGGGTATTTTCTCATAACTTTTCCAACTACCCATGCTTGCAATTCATCTCACTTTCCCTTTTCCTTCTCCCAAACCCACAGCACACTTCAACCACTGAAATAAGCTCCAGAAAACGCCGATCAGCACAAGGCCAATCTCTTCTTCATCAGATGAAATTAGAAAAGTTCAAATAGTAAAAATTTACAAATTGTAAGAATTTCATTCCATTCAAGGATAGTAAAATGCACTGAACTAATGTAACAAACAATTTGTCGCAATTCTCACTAATTCAAAATCAAACAGGAACTCCATACTCCGCAATTGTCACAGATAATCCCTAATACTGAATCAAACATGTCATGTAAGTTTACAACCCAAGCAAAACAAAACAACCATCCAAAGTACAAACACACACAAAACAAAACCCCAATCCACCCAACACCCAAATGAAAGCAACCTAAAATCCATCACCTCCTCCGCCTCTAATCTGTGGCGTACTGCGACAGCGGCGAGTTTCGACAAACTGGGCACGACCCATTTAGCTTCAACCAAGCATCAATGCACAACAAGTGAAAGTAGTGGCAGAGGACGGCGTTGTAGCTTCGTCTGAGAGGTAATTGCAAGATGTTGGGTTTGCTGTCAGGGACGACGAAGGGGGAAGTTGACGTACGTGGGGCCCATGGAGGCGACGTAGAGAAAAGAGGATGGAGGAGTTTTGAATAGTAGTGGTCGGCGAGTTTGGGAGTTGAGAGCAATGGTGTGAAAGGGAATGAGGTGCCTTGAGTTTTGTGGTTGGGACTTTTTTTTTTTTTTTGAGAAATTGTGGTTGGGACTTGGGGGAGGGAAGTGCACAGCAAATAGAAATAGGGTTCCATACGCGGGTAACCTAACTGTGTGTACTGCACAGTGGTCAGCTCTAGGTCCCACAAAAAGGAAGGTTTTTGTGAGTTTTTAGGCAGAAAACAGAAGTGGGTTTGGTTGCCAAACAAGGGTGGGAGTATTTTCAGATTTTTTGAGTGATGAGAAATGAATGATAGGGTGATGAGTGATGAGTGATGAGATTTGAGTGATAAGTGATGAGTGATGAGTTAACACCCACTCAGCAACCAAACAGGGCCTTAGTCACTTATTCTAGTACCCAAAAAAAATCATATCTAAGTTATTTTAATCTTTTTCTAGTACAAAGAATTAAAGAATATATATATATATATATATATATATGTAAGATACAAGATTTACATTGACAAGCTTTTGGAACAATAATACTATAAACACAACAAATTCTGCAACTATTTCACAACATTTGAGATAACAAATTTTGATTGGTATAATATCATTTTTGCATAGAGCTACCCCTAATATCACCTCAAATTCAAGATGGAAGCTTAAAGACAACTTTAGTTTGGAATGAAGGCATGTATAAAGTCAAACGTGCCAATGATTGAGACTTGAATGATGAGTAAAATACATATTATACCTGTGGAGGCTACTAATTTGTTAGAGAGCATGCTGCATTGTATTGTATAGCATTTTTACTGGATTTGAGCATGTGCTGAATTGTAATTAGACATGTGCTAATTGTAATTAGACATGTGCTAAGCATTGTATTAAGCATGTACTATAGTCCTTGGTAGTTAGGCAGTTAGTTAGTTGCTTGGTATCAATCAGTTAGCTACTTGGTAGTTAGTTAGAAGGCAATGCATGAATGTATAAAAGAGCATTGTAATGGGAAGCAAGGTATTGATGAATAATATGAACATTCTTAGTTCTTAATCATTCTTTATCTCCCACCTTTCTTAAGGAGGCCCGGTTGTCCTTGAAATCAACCAAAAAATTCATTTCTTAGTGTTAACCATTGATAGCTTAAAGAGTCTTAACAATTGGTATCAGAGCAATTACTGATCCATGGCAGAGACAAGAGCTACCACTAATGGTGAGAAGATTGCAGCATTGGCTGCCAAGTTTGAGGGGCATGATCTAACCTTGATCGAGATGAAGCAACAATTGAGTGTAATTTCTCAGTTCATGCAGAGGGTTGATCAGAGACCGCGTGTGATGAGAATGCAAATTATCATATTTTTTTCTCCCTTAATGTTTAGTCTTTTATACTTATTTGGTGCCTAAATGCACTCATTATTCTTATATTTTGATTTAGGATGCAAATGGAGGCATTAAGTGCAACACGCAACTAATTGGGTGATTCAAGACAACTTTGACACCACTTCGTAATCTGGGCACAACTCTCTCATCTGAGCTCCGATTAAGATGATTCAAGATGCTATGGAATTCCAAGACAAAGCTCTACAACTTTCATGTTTTGAAGTTGCTGCACCTGCAATGCTAACGTTATGGAACATTCCTTAGCTTGCAATTCTAATACGCAGATCTAATGCGGTTTATTTTCAAAAGCTTCCAAATCTGGTGCACGAAAATTTCAGCTGAAAAACACCATTTTCCTAGTTATATTAGGATTTTGTTTTATTTTTAATATTTTTCCTTAATTAGTTAGATTTGGATATAATTATTTAGAATGTTTTTAGGAGATTTTGTAGGCTTGGAAAAGGGGGAATTAACGTGTAAAAGAGGGGAGGAGAAATCAGATTGGACACACACGCCTCTCTCTCCCCTCTTCTCTAATTTTCTCCTTTGAGTTTTCATCATGGCCCGGCTTGGCTAAACTTTTATACTTGTCCGAAGGAAACGGAAGGCTCGAAATCAATAAAACTGAGATCTAATTTGTTTTAATTGTTCAATTTATGCTTTGAATATCAGATGTTCTTCTATGCCTACTAGTTTATTATTCATTGCAATCTACTGCTAGGTTAGATATCAAATCTGTAATTTTTTGATCCCTCTAATTTGTGAAGCAACCAAGATTTAATAATGTGCTGCGTCAGAAATTATTAGATTTTAGGAAAAACACTCGAATAAATTAAATACAACTGCTTGTGCTTGTGTTGTTTAGTTTCATCGATCTCTCTAATCCTTAAGGTTGCTACTAGATTAAACCTTTAGCGCTTGTCTTAGGTTGTTTAGTAGTTAGGGTTTATTAGATCGCTTGTTTTCTAATTAATTGCAACTAAGGAGAGATAGGAAAATTGTTCCAACAGTGAATATTCAAAGTGTGAATTGATATATACTTGCATCGATGATCAGCTGTAAAATTCCAGTGGTGGATGTTGACTTAGACCAAGGTTTGTTCTTTTGATTGAATTTGATACTTTAATATTAATTGTTCCTTAGTTGTTTTTCTTAAAATTGTTTTCATTATACTCAAACCCCCCCTCATTGTTCACGTAGCATAAAACTAGGCTAGATACTCTCCGTGGGAACGATCTTTACTTGCACTACTACATATATTTTTGGGAGTATAGGTTTTATTTTTGGTTGCTTGCGATAGCACACCAAAGTGATATAGAGGTATGAGTTCAAGAAGAAAACTAGAGAGGGACTTAGAATGTGGAAAACGCTATTGTTGTGCCAGGTGCCAAGCTCTTGAGATTAGAGTTTCCTCATTTCTCTGGGTAAGATTCAGCTTCATGGATTTACAAATCCAATTAGTTCTTTGCTTATTACAACACCCCTAAGCATCAAAAGGTTTTAATGGTATCATATCACATGGAAGGGGAAGCCTTAATTTGGTTTCAAGATGCTGAAAACTCTGGTTTGTTCATTGATTGGGAGGCATTTGTTAAGGTAGTGCATGTGAGATTTGGTGCAACTTCTTATGATGATCCAATGGAATCACTCACAAGGTTGAAGCATACCTCTTTTGATCTTGCTTATAAAGGGCAATTTGAGACTATTTCTAATAGGGTTTGAAGTTTGTCTAAGCCTCATAAACTAAGTTGTTTCCTCAGTGGGCTTAAAGATGAAGTGAGGCTCTTAGGGAGGATGTTGGGTCCTAAGACTCTCAATGAAGCCTTTGGGCTTGCCAAGATGCAAGAAGAGTACCTTTGGAGTTGTAGAAAGTCTAGCAAGATCCCTCATGAAGGTTCAAGACCATCCATTCGTGGAATTCCTAAGCTTGAGAATAACAACTCTATACCAAAATCAAGAACTAGGGTGCCTCTACAGAGATTGACAACTACTCAAATGGAGGAAAGGAGGAAGAAGGGTCTATGTTATCATTGTGGTGAGAAGTGGCAGAATGGACATTAATGTAAGAGAGCAAGAATTTTCCTTTTAGAAGGAGTATCTTTTTCTCAAGAAGTACCTTCCTCTGGTCCACAACTTGTGGAAAAAGATGTAGATGAGTCTGTTATGTTGCTAGAAGGTTAAGACTTGCTACAAGACACCCCTGAGATCACATTATATGCATTAATGGGCAGGCCTTACCAAGCACAATGAGAATTGAAGATAAAATTCAAAGGCAATGCTTGGTGATTCTTACTGACACTGGCAGTAACCATAATTTTTTGGATGTTGGGTTGTGTTCAAGCTTGAAGTTGGCATTTGATCCAGCTTTAGCTTTTGATGTCAAGATAGCCAATGGGGCCACAGTGAGGACACTAGGTGCTTGTCAAGACTTGCAAGTTCAAGTGCAGGGTCATCATTTTTGTATAGATCTCAATGTGCTTCCTTTGGGAGGGTGTTATTTAGTTTTGGGCACTCAATGGCTCAAAACACTAGGGTTAATACAGTGGGATTTCAGTCTTCTCACTATGGCATTTCAATGGCTTGGCAAGTCAGTGCTCCTTAAAGGATTGAGGCCATCTCATTCTTCCCTTCAAGATGCAGACCTATTCTTCAAGAAACTTGCTAGGAAAGGCCTTTTGTTGCAGATCACAGCCCAACTCTTCACTATAGAACCTAACTTACCTATGCTTGAAGTGGAATCCTTACTGGCAGAATTTGCAGCTGTGTTTGAGATTCCTCAAGGTTTGCCTCCTTCTCGGGGACATAAGCACAACATTACACTCAAAGAGGGCATTAAACCAGTGTGTGGAAGGCCTTACAGGTATCCCTATTTCCAGAAAACTAAGATTGAAAAAATTGTTAGGGAGCTTTTAGAAGTTGGTTCTATTAGACCTAGCCAAAGTCCTTTTTCATCACCTGTTCTGTTAGTTAGGAAAGCTGATGGATCTTGGCGAATGTGCATAGATTATAGGGCTCTAAACTAAATCACTATCAAGGATAAGTTTCCCATTCCAGTAATGGATGAATTACTTGATGAATTGTGTGGTTCTATGATCTTTTCTAAGCTGGATTTAAGGTCTAGCTATCATCAAATTAGAATGAAAGCTGAGGATGTGCCTAAAATTGCATTTAGGACTCATGAGGGTCACTATGGATTCTTAGTTATGCCCTTTGGTCTCACAAATGCTCCTTCCACTTTCCAAGCCCTTATGAATGATATCTTTAAACCTTTTTTAAGGAAGTTTGTTCTAGTTTTTTTTATTATAATACATTGGTCTATAGCAAGTCCTTAGCAAACCATTTGGATCACTTGAGGGTTGTGCTTAGTGTTTTGCTTCAAAACCAACTTTATGCTAAGAGAAGCAAGTGTACCTTTAGCTGCTCTGAGGTAGAGTATTTGGGGTACATTGTGTTAAGTAAGGGCGTCAAAACTGATCCTAAAAAGGCCTTGGCTATGCAGCAACGACCCACTCCTACTTGTGTGAAAGCTTTAAGGGGATTTTTTGGGCCCATCGGTTACTACAAGAAGTTAATCAAACACTATGGCCTCATAGCTACACCTTTAACTAATTTGCTCAAAAAGGCCTTTAAGTGGACTGTTGAGGTTGATTCTGTCTTTCAGCATCTCAAGGTTGCTGTAATGAACCCCCTATCTTAACTTTACCTGACTTCTCTAAACCCTTTGTTACTGAGTGTGATGCCTCAGGTGTGGGTATAGGTGTTGTTCTGATGCAAGGGTAGAGGCCTATAGCCTTCCACAGCCAAGCCTTGAAGGGCAGAAGCTTGCATCTCTCTACTTATGAAAATAAGTTCTTGGCCTTAATTACAGCTATCAAAAGGTGGAGACCTTATCTTCTTGGCAAGCCATTCATCATTAAAATTGATCATCAGAGCTTAAAATTCTTGTTGGATTAGAAAATAGGCACTCCAGCTCAACAAAAATGGATTTCTAAGGTTTTGGGCTATGCTTTTGTAGTGGAGTACAAGAAGGGTCAAGATAACAAGGTTGATGATGCCTTGTCCCAATTGGGGTGTTCAATTGAGAAGGTGGCAAACCCTAATGCTCACTTACTTCTCATTTCCTTTCCAAGCATTACTTGGATTGAGAAATTACAACAATGTTATCTCCATGATGAGGTGTCACATCAACTCTTGTCTGCTCTAAAGCAAGGCATTGGTTCTAAGCATTATACCTTGCATAATGGATTGATTCTTTATAAAGGGAGGATTTTCTTGGGACCATCTTGTTGTTTAAAACCTAAGGTGTTGTCTCATGTTCATGACAGCCTCTTAGGTGGCCATTCTAGGTACTTGAAGTCCTTTCACAGACTAAAACAAGACTTTTGGTGGCATGGTATGAAGTCTTAATTGAAGAATTATATCAATGAGTGTGTTGTCTGTCAACAGATGAAGCATGAGACTTGTAGACTAGCTGGATTGTTGCAGCCACTTCCCATTCCTTGTAAGCCTTGGTCTAATATAAGTATGGACTTTATGGAAGGTCTTCCAAGATCTCAAAAAATGGATGTGGTTTTTGTGGTAGTCGACAGACTTACTAAATATGTCCACTTTATTGTTTTGTCTCATCCTTATTCAGCTTCCAAGGTTGCTGCCCTATTTGTTCAACATATGTTCAAATTGCATGGTATGCCCAATTCTATTGTAAGTAATAGGGATCCTGCCTTTACATCACTTTTCTAGTCTGAGCTTATGAGGCTACAGGGTGTTCAATTGGCCATGTCTTCCTCCTATCACCCCCAGACTGATGGCCAAACTAAGGTGGTGAATATGAGCCTTGAGCAGTACCTTAGGTCCTTCACTAGTGACAGGCCAGCTGAATGGGTTGAGTGGTTACCATTGTGTGAGTATTGGTTCAATACTAACTATCATGCCTCAACTAAATGCACTCCCTTTGAGGCTTTATATGGAGTTCCTCTCCCAAAACTCCTTGATTATATCCCTGGTACCACTAAGGTTGAGGTTGTGGATAGCATGTTGCAATCTAGGCAAGAGCTAATTGTTATTTTGAAGCACAATTGGTGCAAGCTTAGAATGCTATGAAACTACAAGTTAACTAGCATAGATCAGATAGAGTCTTTGAAGTTGGTGACTGGGTTTACTTGAGGTTGCAACCCTATAAGCAGCAATCCATTGCTCACAAGGCTTCTCATAAGTTGTCTCCTAGATTCTATGGTCCCTACCAGGTTCTTTAGAGGATTGGAGCTGCTGCTTGCAAGTTGCAGTTGCCTCCTGAGTCCAGAATTCATTCAATTTTCCATGTTTCTTGTCTTAAGAAGCAATTGGGGCAACATATCCTTCCAATTCCTACTTTACCAACTGTGAATGAGGTAGGAGTTCTCAACCTTGAACCAGTAGCTATCTTGGACAAAAGGGAGCTCAATCTTCAATCAAGGGTCATCACTGAGTTGTTTGTTTAGTGGCAAGGTGGTTCCGTAGAAGATGCTACTTGGGAGCCACTGCATTCCCTTTCCAAGCAGTCCTCTCACCTTGTGGGCAAGGTGTTTTAAAGGGAGGGTATTGTTAGACAGCATGCTGCATTGTGTTGTATAGCATTTGTATTGGATTTAAGCATGTGCTGGATTGTAATTAGACATGTGCTAAGCATTGTATTAAGCATGTGCTATAGTCCTTGGCAGTTAGGCAGTTAGTTAGTTGCTTGGTATTGATCAGTTAGTTACTTGGTATTTAGTTAAAAGGCAAGGCATGAGTGTATAAAAGAGCATTGTAATGGGAAGCAAGGTATTGATGAATAATATGAACATTCTTAGTTCTTAATCATTCCTTATCTCCCACCTTTCTTGAGGAGGCCCAGTTGTCCCTGAAATCAACTAGAAAATTCATTTCTTAGGGTTAAACCTAGCTTAAAGTGTCTTAACATAATTTAGAGGCGTGGTCTAAAAAAATGTGCTTGGAGATGATAAAGAGATATGACCAAAAAGAAATTAGGTAAATTAGGTGCACAAAAAATATGCATGTGCACATTGATTGTAGTAAAAATTACCAAGATAGTCTTGTGAGAAAATATTAGATTTGCGAAATACACATATGAGATTGTCCATATGTTGTCTATGGTGGGGAATAAATTAGGATGATCCTTGCAAAGTGGTTAGAGAGAGAATACCTTCATCTAGAGATTATAAATATATGAATTAATATATGCCACAAAAAAAAAAAAAAGCCTAACATCATTCGAAAATAAAAGGAGAAAAACAAAATAATGTTAATAGACAAAATGGAAGCAAGAGAAAGAAATGGAATTCACATGATACAACTTAACTGTTTAGGTCCACGACATGAAGCCTTTAATAGTTACATTTTTTTTTATTATTGAGCACGATATGATAATGAACCCATTGATAAGTAATTATACCAAGCTAAATCCTATGCTAACTAGAGTTACAAGACTTACAATACAAGTAGCAAGAATTATGATTTCTTTAGCTTACACACCAAGTAGTATTGGACTTGGACTATCGGACATGATTTTGATTGGGGCTTAATGTCTTTATGTATTGATTTTGAAAAGACTATCTCAAACTAGAAAATCTTGTAGAAATTAGAGGATTCCTTTATCTATATTAATTTGAGCTTTACTTTGAGTTTTTACTTTCATGTGTATGATTTATCCAAAAATAAATAGGAAAAAGAAACTTTCATGTGTATATGGTTTTAAGTGTTTACTGTCTACGTCGTGGCTACTTATTTTGTATGAGTAACCAAAAATAAAAATTTATTTCATAAAAAAAATAATAATAAAGAAGATTAAGTATAATAAATATATTTTACCTATGAAAAATAAGGTACATTAAAAAAATTATTATTACCCCCAAGAATTGAAGAAGAAAAACTCAATAATCAATTGATCTTGATTCTTTTTAAAAGAAAAAGAAAAAAAACCTTGTCTTCTTTGAGAAAGAGGGAGAGATTTTCCACGTGTAATGGATGGTATTGGGCTATTAGCGACATAATTTCATGGGCCATTGATCATGACTTATGAGGCTGCTTCATTATGGTTTCTTTTCAGCCGAAACACAGCTAGATCCAACGATTACCCAGTTTTATTGCGTTCGGCTTAGGGCTGTCCACGGGTCGGTCCGGGTCGGGTTTGTGCCCAACCCGGAACCGACCCGCCAGAATCGGGTGGAGAAAAATCGCACCCGCCGCCGACCCGCCGGAGTAATCGGGTCGGACGGTTCAGATCATCAATGGGTGGCGGACGGGTCGGTCGGAATCATAAATCTGAGAAGATGACGAGAAATCGTTGAAAAAACACATAGATCCGGCGAAGTTTTCCAGATTCCGGCGAAGTTTTCCAGATTCCGGCGAAGTTTTCCAGATACCGGCGATATTTTTCTTAGATCCGGTGAGATTTCGCAAGATCCGGCGAAAATCTCACCGGATTTGATGAGATTTCGCCAGATCCAGTCAAAATCTCACCGGATCTAAGGAAATATTTTGCCGAAATCTGGGATTTTTGCCGGATTCTGGAAAAAAGTCGCCGGTTTCTGGAAAAAACTTGCCGGATTCTGGAAAAGATTGCCGGATTCTGGAAATCTCGCCGGGATCTGGGAATCTCTCGGTCGGTTCGGTTTTTTCGGGTTTTAGGGGAGGAAAACCGAAACCGACCCGCCGGAAGTCGGTTTCTGGTGGTGAAGACCCGCCGCCGACCCGCCGGAGCAATCGGGTCGGCCGGATTCGGGTCGGATCTGGTCGGATCTTCGGGTGGGTCGGGTTGCCGGATCTTTCTGGACAGCCCTAGTTCGGCTAACCAAAAATCACTATTTCAATTATAAGTGTAGACCACAGTCAAGATCTAGAGGCCCAAGGCTTTCATTGTCTTTTTCTTCAGTTTAAATCACTATACCACACAAATTTAACTTTTTTTTAAAAAAAATTATTTTTTATATTTATAATTTGATAGTTACAATAAAGATATAAAAAATTATTTTTTACGCATCACGCACCACTCTTGCTTCTAATTTCACTTGCACTTGCGTTTGAGTTTTCACTTTTCATACTATTACGATAAGCGAGAAGTTATATATAAAATATGAGAAAAGTTAATGGATGTTCTAAGAGCATTAATTTATGAAATATTTTTAAAAAAAATTTATGGAATTTTTTTAAAAATTTTTTTTAAGTGATGTTAGAGAAAGGAAAAAAATTAAAAGGGTACATACACAACTAGATGATGGATGTGATAGATCCCATTAATCTGCTTCTCTTTGTGATGATAATTATTTTTGACCTACTTAACTAAATGATTAGAGTATTGCTTTCATGTGGTAATTAAGAATACTCATATTGGTTGGTGATCATATCATAATTCATACCACAAAAGTCAAGCTATATTGAGAAGGGGTTAAAGATAGTTAAGGCACAAAGTATTTTGTGATCCATTTTGAGAGAGAGAGAGAGAGAGAGAGATAGATGGAAGGAGATAAGGGTACAGTATGTGTTACAGGTGGTACAGGGTACATAGGATCATGGTTGATCATGAGGCTTCTTGATCAAGGTTACCATGTTAGAACCACAATTCGGTCTGACCCAGGTAAGCCACATCTCTGCCAAGGCTATATGCATAAAACTCACGTATGCTAGTCCTGATTATCAAGGAGTATTCATATATAAGAGTAAAATGAGCTTGAAGGGTATCTTCATATTATATATATTGCTTCAGTTCTGTAATTTTTTTGTTTTTTTCGAAACTTGTCCACATCTCTTCAGAAGATCCATGAGAATAATATTTAATTTCAGCCACATGTCAAATTTCATCTTTATGTTTTCTCATTACTTGCTGAATATAGAAAGAATTCCTTTGTTCTAGTTACTCCTATTAGTTATTAGAGTCAAATTAAAATTATATAAATGAATGAAACCCCACACACACGAACCTAAAATTGGAATAAAGTGTAATCATTGGATAGAAAGGAAGCTTAACCCCTATTTTATATGATATCAATTACAGATCAAACTTATTAAAAATGTACTTATTACTAAATAAACTATATGCTTCTTTGATGGCTGTGTAGGAATTATAAAGTACAGTTTTTCTATCACAAATAAAAATGCCGGATGGCCCAGTTTCGCTTATATGCCTCTTTGGGTCCAGTTTTATGTTTATATTATGTTTAAATTATAAATTAGTTCTAAAGTCCATCAAATCAGTTAATTATTTTTTTATACATAGTGTAACAAAAGAGAATTGATAGAATTTCATATACATGACCACATTGAACAGAGAATAAGAAAGACATTAGCTTCCTTACAAGTCTACCAGGAGCATCAGAGAAACTCCAAATCTTCAATGCAGATCTCAGTGATCCAGAGAGTTTCAATGCACCCATTGAAGGATGTATAGGTGTGTTTCATGTTGCTACTCCTGTTGATTTTGAAGACAAAGAACCTGAAGAAATAGTAACCACAAGAACAATCAATGGAGCACTAGGCATCTTGAAGGCAAGCCTGAATTCCAAGACTGTGAAGCGAGTTGTGTATACTTCTAGTTCATCAGCAGTTGTGTTCAATGGCAAGGATGAAGATGAAATGGATGAGAGCTTTTGGACTGATGTAGATTTAATTAAATCTCTAAAGAACTTTGGAGGTTCTTACATGATTTCCAAGACATTGACCGAAAGGACAGTTCTTGAATTTGGAGAAAAACATGGATTGGATGTGGTAACCCTAATTCCTTCCTTTGTTGTTGGACCCTTCATTTGTCCCAAGTTTCCTGGCTCAGTTCGAACAATATTGTCTATGGTCTTGGGTATGTGTTGTCTCTCTCACATGTCTTAACCAAAACGTTATATTGCATATAGTTGCATTTTATGTGAACTGTATTCAATGATATCAATTATCTCCTTCAAAAGAAAAAAAAAACATTTATCTATTATATTCAATTGGTTTTTAAAGTTACAAGTAAATAAGTAATGCTAAACTATGTTAGTTCAAATTAATAAAACTTTGCCTTTTTGAATGAAGGAACCAAACACTGAATAAATCTTGATTAACATTGGGTTGACTTTCTCTAAATACATTCTAACTAATTTTGTCAAATTTTCATATGGCTTAGAGACTAGTTTTGGTGAAAAGTGAAAGAATAATTTATTGCATGGTCTAATGCAATGTGAGAATCAATGAGAGGCCTAGGAAAGAAGAAAAAAGAGAGGTAGCATAAAGATAAGTGTTAAAAACGAACCAATTCAATTATGTTGAAGCCTTGAAGGTACTTGACCAAAAAATTTTGTTTTTTTTCATATAGATATTTCTAATTTTCTGAACAATCTCTTTTGCAATCCTTAATTATTAAAAAAATTTCTCTGCTCTCGTTTGTACATTATGTGATTGCAATAAAAAGGGATTTGGTGTCAATTTGAAGGTCTCACTAGCTTGTCATATGGAAATGCAAACAAGAAATCCTTTATTAATACATCAATTTTTTTTTTCCCCAATATTTCCTGGAAGGAAATTGCTTTTAACTCGTATATCATTTGTAGGTGATAAGGATCAATACAGTCTTCTATTGAATACTTCTATGGTCCACGTAGATGACCTGGCAAGAGCAAATATTTTTCTCCTTGAATGTTTAACTGTGAAAGGAAGGTACATTTGTTCCTCAGTGGTCATAACACTCCAAAGGATGTCTGAATTTCTTACTGAAAGATACCCAGAATTTCAAATACCAACACTAGAGTAAGTTCAACTTTTCCTCTCCATGATCGTTTAGAAACTAAAATATTAAATCTTCTCTTCCTTTTATTACAAAGTTATGAAGAAAATGTTTTCTCTTTTCACCGTTTTGCAGTTACTTGAAGGAAATTAAAGGTTATAGAAGAGCGGGTCTCTCATCAAAGAAGCTCTTAGATGCCGGCTTCAAGTACAAGCATGGGCTCAATGAAATGTTTGATGGAGCCATTCAATGCTCAATGAAAATTATAGGTAAGGAGTGCCGTAGTCTGGCATTGATTTATTTTCACTCTTTTGTCAAATGTATAAGTTCTTTTGCAATTTGCATAACCATTGCTAGTTTCATCTTTTATTGCTACTAGTTGCAGAACCGCGCGATGTATGAGAATAAATAATTATTTGTATTGTTATATAATGTTTTTTTTTTTCTAAAATTTGTTGAAGATAATTTGTTCTTCCTAAAATTAAATTCTTTCTATGTAGTTCAATTAGGTCTACTTCAATCCCATTCGGTCCAATTAGGTCTACTTCGGTCCATCCGTTCAATTTCTGTCTACTTAAGTCCATTTTAGACTAATTGGACCATAAGTTGATTCTTTTTGTAGGTTTTCTTTTCAATTGCAACTAAAAAAATCTTTTTTTTTCTTAATTTTTGGGTTAAAAAGTATGATTTATTATATTTGGGCTAACTTATTTAATTTTAAGTTAAAAAATACAAAGAAAATAAATATTAGAAATTAGAAATATAATCCCTAAAAATGCAAAAAAAAAAAAGATGAATATTCAAAAGTCTGATTCAGTCCATATTAGTTCTATTCGGTCCACTATGTCCTCTTCGGTTCAACTTGGTCCTATTCGGTCCTATTTAGTCCATTCTGTCCACTAAACTTCTATTCAGGACATTCAGTCTTATTTAGTCCACTACGGTTCACATTTGCTCTATTCGGTCCACATTGATCCTATTTTGTTACATTTTTTTATTATTAAGCACGATATGATAATGAACCCATTGATAAGTAATTATACCAAGCTAAATCCTATGCTAACTAGAGTTACAAGACTTACAATACAAGTAGCTAGAATTATGATTTCTTTAGCTTACACACCAAGTAGTATTGGACTTGGACTATCGGACATGATATTGATTGGGCCTTAATGTCTTTATGTATTGATTTTGAAAAGACTATCTCAAACAAGAAAATCTTGTAGAAATTAGAGGATTCCTTTATCTATATTAATTTGAGCTTTACTTTGAGTTTTTACTTTCATGTTTATGATTTATCCAGAAATAAATAGAAAAATGAAACTTTCATTTGTATATGATTTTAAGTGTTTACTGTTTACGGCGTGGCTACTTATTTTGTATAAGTAACAAAAATAAAAATTTCTTTCATAAAAAAATAAGGCAAAAATGCAAAATTGACCCTCTAACTTTTAACTTCTGTCATTTCAGTCTTCTAACTTTCAGTTTTGTCATTTCAGTCCTCTAAGTTTTAATTTTTGTCAATGCAGTATTCTGTTAGATTTCAATTACTGATATCGTTAAGTTTGACATTTTTAAAAAAAAAAAATTTTGTAATTAAAAGAAAATATAAAAAAAGCTTGGAAAAAAAAAACATGGAACTGGAAGGTGCTCTTTAGTCTTCATCCTCAGCCTCCTATTCTCTGCTCTCTCTCTCCATTATTTAACAAAAACACACACTATACAACACCACCGACAAGATTTTCATTCTTCTTCTTTTTTCTCTCCCTCAAACGACGTCGTAGTGAGAATATGAGCAACGATGAGTGGGTCAAGGAGGCCATGACCGATGACACGGTGGTGGTGGATTTTCTATTAAGGCTCTTCCAAGCTCAACCTCCTCTACCGAAGTCTGTTCAGGCTGTTCTCTGCCTCGGCTAGACTATTTGCCAGCATCGTTCCAAGTCAGCGCCCAGACATGGTGACTCCACCATGAAGAAGAAGGCCAAGCCTGTGCGAGCTAGTCCTACCACGCCGCTGTCATGGAGTGGCGCCACCTCTACTAGCGGCGACGCTCTCAATGGCTTTGAGGAGTCAAGCCGTCTGTCCAAACCAACTGAAAGCTCGAGATCTAAGGTTTGTTGCACTGATTTATCCGAGCAACAAAAAAAAGTTCCATGTTTTCTTTTTCTTTTTTTCCAAGCTTTTTTTATTTTCTTTTAATTACAAAAATTGTTTTTAAAAAAAAAAAGGTCAAACTTAACGGTAGCAGTAACTGAAACCTAACAAAATACTACATTGATAAAACTTGAAACTTAGAGGATTGAAATGACAAAACTGAAAATTAGAGGACTGAAATGACAAAAGCTAAAAGTTAGAGGGTCAATTTTGCATTTTTACCAAAAAATAATAATAATAAAGAAGGTTAAGTACAATAAATATATTTTACCTAAGAAAAATAAGGTACATTAAAAAAAAAAATTATTATCACCCCCAAGAATTGAAGAAGAAAAACTCAATAATCAATTGATCTCGATTCTTTTTAAAAGAAAGAAAAAAAAAAAAAATATATATATATATATATATATATATATATATATATATATATATATCTTGTCTTCCTTGAGAAAGAGGGATAGATTTTTCACGTGTAATGGATGCAATTAGGCTATTAGCGACATAATATCATGGGCCATTGATCATGACTTATGAGGCTGCTTCATTATGGTATCTTTTCATCCGAAACACAGCTAGATCCAACGATTACCCACTTTTGTTGCGTTCGGCTAACAAAAATCACTATTCCAATTATAAGTGTAGCCCATAGTCAAGATCTAGAGGCCCAAGACTTTGATTGTCTTTTTTTCAGTTTAAATCACTATACCACACAAATTAAACTTTTTTAAAAAAAATTATTTTTTATATTTATAATTTTATAATTACAATAGAGATATAAAAAATATTATGACGTGCCCGTTGGCTGTACAACTCTTAACCGCGAATTTAGGTTTTGGTTTAGGACCTTATTAGGTAAAAGTCCAATACTAATTAATTAAATTTGCGAATTTTATGAGATTTGGTATTGTTTCTCAGTTCATTTATTTGCACAAAAAAAACGGTTATTGTTTCTCAGCTCAATTCAATTTCCGCACTGTCGTATCATATTTAACTTCATACTTTTTATTGCTATTCTTTGATTTAATATATTTGAACCTCAAATGTCTTTGTTGCAAACACTAAGAGTTGCCGTTGCAAACACTAAGAGTTGCCATTGCAAACTCAAATGATAATTTCAACTATATTTAGTTATTCATTATAAGCATATATTCATAAAAGGGGAATTTAGTTGTAGTATTTACTATATTTGGGAAGGAAATAAATTAATCAAGTAACTTGTGGATAAGCTCAAACTCATTCGATAAGAAGATGAACCAAGCTTGAACATATAGTTTAGTTGGGAGCTTGAGCTTGACTTGTGTTCGAAATAAAAATTTAAACTCAAGTTCTAGCTTCAACATGTAATCCTAAACTTTTAATACTCAACCCAACTCAATTTATTTAAAATACTCTCAAATCTCACAAAATGAAGTTGGCAACTCTCCTCTACTTCTTTACTCTATCTCCTGTGGTTCCTAACATATTACTCTATATCCAATGTATTTTGGCTGGTTCTAGGAAAAAATTGTGTTACAGTGGATGTCAAGAAAATTATGAAAGCACCATTTCTCTTCACTTTAAGAACAATATGTCGAAAGTATCTTATCAAAGCACCATTTTGTTGCAGCAATTTTGTCGGAATAATTTTTACACTCGGAAGAAGAAAGTGCCTTATAATTGTAATATGTCTTATCACACTCAAGCCAAATCTCAATAAAAGAGATTATAATATTACACACATTTTTCTACGCATCACGCACCACTCTTGCTTCAAATTGCACTTACACTTCGTGTTTGAGTTTTCACTTTTCATACTACTACAATAAGCGAGAAGCTATATATAAAATATGAGAAAAGTTAATAAATGTTATAAAGACTGAAAGCTTGGATTTGTGTTAAAAACACAAGAGCTGTTTAGACCCCAAATTAAAAATTACGGCTCAGTTGATTTTACTCTAACTTATTTAAGTGTGGAAACAAGAGTAAATGAAGCGCAAACAACCGATACTACTCTAGTGCACAAACATGAATGACAAACAATAAAAAAAAAAAAAACACAAGAGTAAGGGAAGAGAGATGCAAACACAAGATAACACAGCGATGTGTTATCGAAGAACTCGGCGAAAAACCTCTCCACCGCCCTCCAATTGGTAAATTGATTTACTAGACAATAAGTTAGGATACACGACTAGCAAAAGATCCTCCAAATCTAATCTACCCAATGTACCTAAGCCCTCCAAGCTCCTACTCCAACAAGACTTCTCGAAACCGTGTCTTGTCTAGCTTTCCGGATTCCGCAATACGCCTGATTGCATCCGCCAAACCTCACCGGCTTCTTTTGGCAAATCTCCAAAACTTCTTAATCTCCAAAACACTCTCTATACTCTGAAAATGTGTAGGTTGTGTTTGAGTACAAATCTTCTTTCAAGGTATGGTAATGGGAGAGGAAATGAGAAGAGGATACAATAATTTCTTACTAAGGATGAGTAGCTCTCTCTCTAAAAGATGGGTTCTCTCTGAATGACCTCCTTTCACATTTGTGGATAATGAGGGTATATATAGTATGGGTGAATGGTAAGAAAGTCACACTTAAAAAATCCTCCATGCATAGAGTTTCGCGAGTATCTCGCGAGAAGGTCTTACCTGCGAGACACTCGCGAAATCCTCTAGGCTGGCACGACTCTTCAGCTTCCAGCGTGTGCTTTTCACGAGATACTCTTCTTGGGAGCTACTCGCGAAACTCTCTGCCTAGAGGATTTTTTTAAGGACAAAGTTTGGCTGCAAACTTAGTCTACAACTCTCACTAAACAAATTAAAATGGCTACATATTTTGAAAATCTAATTGTTGAATTGCATGGTCTTTACATTCTTAAAAAACATGTCAAATTTCATGTTAACCAGATGTTATTTACAATTTACTCCATAAACTTATTTTTTATATAGAATTTTAGATTGCAAAATCTAGAAGTTTTAAAATTTGATTGATGATATAACTATTGATCTTTTATTTTCTTAAATTTTTTCAAATATGGAGAATATAAGAAGAAAATGTAATCTATTGATTTGTCAAAATTTATATCCAATAAAAAATATGGAGTAGAGTTGTAACCTTAGTCTATAACCAAGTTTGTTGCCAAACTTTGTTCGAAGTGAAATTATGTTGGGTTTAAAAAAATTTAGGATACAAGAAGTTATTTATTATACTCTCTATATTTTGACATGCTATCAAGGCATATTTAACTTTTTGGCTTTGACATCCTCTTTTCTTTCCTCTTGATTTTAAGACTAGAACAACAAGTTGATTGTTTTACGAGTTTTCATATTTTGAAATCGTTACATGATAGTTCATTATTAGTTGTTATTATTTATTGTCAATTAATGTGTGTAGGTGTGATCATTTTATTTTGTTAAGTTTGTATAACATTTATATTTTTTAATGTAATTATCATTATTTATTTGGCATTATTTTTATAAAAATATTGTAAACTAAATAACAAAAATCAACCCACTTGGCCACACAGTCACACTCATTTGTATTAAAAAAAATACACTAAGTGTATGCTTGAACAATTACTAACTTTACTGTTTTTTTTCTTTGAATCACTAACTTTATAACAAAAAGTTATTATAATTGGATAACAATATACAAATTATAACAAACTCTCTGTATTTTCTAATTATTATATTATATTATATTTGTACGATATATACACACACACACACGTGCACATTCACATACATAACAACTCACACAAATATATAACATTATAACAAAAATACAAAAATAAAAATAAAGCACACAATCAATATCATGTGTGAAAGAGATATTTGTGATTTGTGTCGTTTGATTTTTAAATAGGCTTATTTGTGTTGCTATTTGATTTTGGCCTAGGTTGATATGTGTGCAAAACTATTTTTGAGAGTAAATTTAATTGGTAATAATATACTTTAAATATATATATATTTTATTTAAAGTTGGGGACAACCCTAAAGTATATGTGCACCCGCGCTTGTCTACTTGCTAAAATCCTCCCCCGCCTTTCATGCATGGGTGGGGTGGAACCCCTATGTTGGACCTATGAGTGAAGCCCACTCCCTAGTCATTATGATGGAGTCTTGTGCGTGATCGATAATATGACTTTTGTGTGAGGAAAGAATCTTTATAAATGGAGGTTTGAGATCATGTGCAATATGTAGGGTATTTCGCTTGATGCAATAATAATGAATGGTTGAGATTGTTCAATCTCAACTATTAAATAAATAAAAAAATTAGCTGCAATAGTAATGAATGATTGAGATTGAAAAAGTTGCAAAAAGCAACTTTTAACCTCAACCATTAAATTAAAAAAATTAAAAAAGAAGTAAAAATTGAAAGTTAAAAAATTATAAATGTAAAAAACTTGAGAAGGAAATGGAGTAATTGCATGTATCTGATCTCGATTTGTAAATGTAAAACACGAAAAAGAAAAGTGGAGAGAGATATATAAGATATGTTTTCCGTTTAAAAAGAATGGAGGATAACATTGTTGGTCTTTATATTCTGAAAAAGCATGTCAAATTTCATGTTAATCAGATGTTATTTACAATTTAATCCATAAACTTATTTTTTTAATGTATAATTTTAGACTGTAAAATCTAGAAATTTTAAAATTTGATTAATGATATAACTATTGATATTTTATTTTCTTAAAATTTTTCAAGGGTGAGGAATATAAGAAGAAAATGTAATCCATTGATTTGTCAAAATTTACATCCAATAAAAAATATGGAGTAGAGTTGTAACCTTAGTCTATAACTAAGTTTGTTGCAAAATTTTGTTCAAAATGTACTTATGTTGGGTTAAAAAAATTTAGGATCCAAGAAATTATTTATCATACTCTCTATATTTTAACCTACTATCAAGGCATATTTAACTTCTTGGCATCAAATCATCTTTTCTTTCCTTTTGATATTAAGACTAGCACAACAAGTTGATTTCTTTGCGAGTTTTTGTACTTTGAAATCGTTACATGATAGTTCATTATCAATTGTAAAGGTAGTTCATTATCAGTTGTTATTATTTATTGCCAATGTGTGTAGGTGTGACCATTTTAAACCCATTACAAATAAATCCCACGAAAATACAAGGAAACAAATTAAAGCAAATATAACACTTTTTGTCATGAAATAAATCCAACATAAAACATAGTTGTAAATCACAACATTACAAAGACATTAGTTTATAAAATATTTTTAGAAACTTTTTATGGAAATTTTTTTAAAAAAAAATTGATAGTTTTTCGCATTTCCCTTAAAAGTTACGTCAAAATTTTCTTAAAATTATAACCGCACATCTTGGTGCAATAGTCACTCCACAAGTATAAATACTTGTGAGGTGTGGGAGGCGAGGGTCGGGGTTCAAGTTTTTAGGAGGGAATTTCGTACACATATACACGTAAATTAGGTTAGAGTAGAATTCTATTTTGTATTAAAAAAAATTCTTATAATTATTTATTAACAATTACTCTAGGAATATCTGTTAGAAAGACCCATTAAAATAAATAAATAAATAAAAAAGACCAATCTATATTTTTTACTGCAATTAAAGGAAACAGGCAATAAAGTTCTCACCTAAGAGTAAAGGAACAAATTACATACACGTTTCAGGCCAAACTTATTTCATTTTTCGATAGTCAAAAGACAACAACTCAACTACTAAAGTGAAAATTGGCTTTTTCTTAGTTTTAGTATACCCTTCAGCCTACGCTAGTAATAAGGATTTGCAAACTGAACGCATGCAAAATGCTTCAAAACAAATCATTGGCCTATATACAGAGTCAGTGATAAATCCTACAAAATCAACCTGACTTTTTCCACACGGTACATGATACTAACAGCGTACAGTCGAAATGACCTTTAATCTAATATAAGTTTGAGTTGTTGTGGACAGTACACCATTTGACCTAATGTAGATCCCAAAACAAACTTTGGTGTCAAGGGATAAGTGATGTTAGAGAAAGCAAATTAAGTTAAATCGACATACACAACTAGATGATGGAGATGTGATAGATCCCATTAATTTGCTTCTCTTTGTGATGATAATTATTTTTGGCCTACTTAACTAAATGATTAGAGTATTGCTTTCATGCAGGGGCATAGTCAGGAATTTTTACATGGGGGGCCAATTCAAAGTATTGATATAAAAAACATAAATCATAAGTCTATTGAATATGAAATTTCAATTTTGATATATCTTAAACATAAATGAACATACAAAAATTAACTAGTTCACTATAGACATATACAAAAATATCCACACAAAAAAAAAACAATTCACATCAAAATCATGCATGACGACAATGAGTATCATCGTTGTATGGATAGTTTATATTTTTAGGTTGATATGGACCTTCTTTGAAATAAGCTCGTCGGATTTCATCTTATTTGTTGATAAGGAATTCACATATTTGTTTACGTGATTCTCGATTATGATCTATCTCTTCAAATTGAATTCTTGAACATTTGGAGGGGGTGTTCATTAGGCATTGAAGTATCAACATTTGTTTCTACAACCACAGCCAGCCACAGGTGTCCTAATTTCTGAATTGTTAACATCTTTTTTCTTAAAAAATGCATCAATTATTTTTTGTTTGCCCATAATTCTTTTACCTTTAAGAATATGACTCAAAAATTAACTTGAAAAGAACTTTAAAAATAAAATTTTAATTAGAAATTTTTACTTAATTATATGGATGTTATTCATACTCAAGAAAAAACAAAATTTTCATTATAATTTAAACAATCAACCCATCAATCATCATCATTCCTATTATTAAAATTTTCCTATATATATATTTTTTAATACGACTTTAATTAATAATAACCCCTCAAAAAAAAAAAACACACAAGTATTATTACATAACATAAACCAAACAATTTAACAACATCCACAACCACATGATATCCAACTAATCAAAAATAGGTAATAAATCAAAACAATTTCACCTTAGAAACTTTGTCTTCACAAAATTACAAAGTGCAAAAATGGGTGTGGGCCATGTGGTGTGGCAATGCCTATTGCCTACAACTGTTGATATTTTTCCCTTCAAGACTCATCACAAACAATCTCTCTCCCCATGTTTTCAATCATATATTTCTCTAAAAATCTATGAAAATATAAAGAGAATGTGAATATTTAGGTGTAGATAGTTGAGAAAATCAAAAAAAGACGTTGAAAAGAGATGAAGGTCTAGTGCTTAAATAAGAGAAGAAAACTCATCAGGCAGTCACCAAGTTCCAAATTCTAAAATTTGACAATAAAATATGCTGAGTGATTTGTTTTAGAAAGCAAGAAGAAAGAAAAAATTGGTCAGGATTTTTTTTTTTTTCCCGGACTGGAGGACTAATGAGTTTTGAGGGCTGGTAGGCGATTCCAGTGGGAAGTCTATCACAGAAGACAAAAAAAGAACAGAAAAAAAAAAGGAATAAGAAGTAACAGGACTAAGGGATTCTGTGGGTGAGTTTTTGAGATGGAAGAAGTGAAATATTGTTGTTAAATGTAAGTAGAGTGGGCAAGCTTGCTTTTTGTTTTATTTGGAGCATGAGAGGCCTAAAACTAAAGGTAGAAGCTTGGGAGAATAAAGGCCTAAAACTAAAGCTGGGAGAAATAGTGGGATATGGGGGGCCGGATGTCCAACATTGGGGGCCCAATCAATTTTCTTTCATACTCTGATGGATTTCTTTTTTTCTTTTTTTTTGCAGGGGCCACGGCCCCCCCCCCCCCAAGGCCCCCCCCCCCCCCCCAAGGGACAACGTGGCTCCGCCCCTGCTTTCATGTGGCAATTAATAGTACTCATATTGGTTGGTGATCATATCATAATTCATACCACAAAAGTCAAGCTATCTTGAGAAGGGGATAAAGGAAGTGAAGGCACAAAGTATGTTGTGATCCATTTTTAGAGAGAGAGAGAGAGAGAGAGATGGAAGGAGATAAGGGTACAGTATGTGTTACAGGTGGTACAGGGTATATAGGATCATGGATGATCATGAGGCTCCTTGATCAAGGTTACCATGTTAGAGCCACCATTCGGTCTGACCCAGGTAAGCCACATCTCTGCCAAAGCTATATATATATAAAACTCACGTATGCTAGTCCTGATTATCAAGGAGTATTCATATATAAGAGTAAAATGAGCTTGAAGGGTATCTTCATATTTTATATATATATATATATATATATATATATATATATCTTGCTTCAGTTCTGTAATTTTGTTAATGTTTTTGTTTTTTTCGGAACTTGTCCACATCTCTTCAGAAGATCCATGAGAATAATATTTAATTTCAGCCACATGTCAAATTTCATCTTTATGTTTTCTCATAACTTGCTGAATATAGAAAGAATTCCTTTGTTCTAGTTACTTCTATTAGTTATTAGAGTCAAATTAAAATTATAAATGAATGGAACCCCACACACACGGACCTAAAATTGGAATAAAGTGTAATCATTGGACAGAAAGGAAGCTTAACCCCTATTATATATGATATCAATTACAGATCAAACTTATTAAAAGATGTGCTCATTACTAAATAAACCATATGCCTCTTTGATTGCTGTGTAGGAATTATAAAGTACAGTTTTCTATCACAAATAAATATGCTGGATGGCCCAGTTTCGCTTATATGCCTCTTTGGGTCCAGTTTTATGTTTATATTATGTTTAAATTATAAATTAGTTCTAAAGTACATCAAATCAGTTAATTATTTTTTTATACATAGTGTAACAAAGGAGAATTGATAGAATTTCATATACATGACCACATTGAACAGAGAATAAGAAAGATATTAGCTTCCTTACAAGTCTACCAGGAGCATCAGAGAAACTCCAAATCTTCAATGCAGATCTCAGTGATCCAGAGAGTTTCAATGCACCCATTGAAGGATGTATAGGTGTGTTTCATGTTGCTACTCCTGTTGATTTTGTAGACAAAGAACCTGAAGAAATAGTAACCAAAAGAGCAATCAATGGAGCACTAGGCATCTTGAAGGCAAGCCTGAATTCCAAGACTGTGAAGCGAGTTGTGTACACTTCTAGCGCATCAGCAGTTGTGTTTAATGGCAAGGATGAAGATGAAATGGATGAGAGCTTTTGGACTGATGTAGATTTCATTAAATCTCTAAAGAACTTTGGAGGTTCTTACATGATTTCCAAGACATTGACCGAAAGGACAGTTCTTGAATTTGGAGAAAAACATGGATTGGATGTGGTAACCATAATTCCTTCCTTTGTTGTTGGACCCTTCATTTGTCCCAAGTTTCCTGGCTCAGTTCGAACAATATTGTCTATGGTCTTGGGTATGTATTGTCTCTCACATGTCTTAACCAAAACATTATATTGCATATAGTTGCATTTTATGTGAACTGTATTCAATGATATCAATTATCTCCTTCTAAAGAAAAAAAAAACATTTATCTATTATATTCAATTGGTTTTTAAAGTTACAAGTAAATAAGTAATGCTAAACTATGTTAGTTCAAATTAATAAAACTTTGCCTTTTTGAATGAAGCAACCAAACACTGAATAAATCTTGATTAACATTGGGTTGACTTTCTCTAAATACATTCTAACTAATTGTCAAATTTTCATATGGCTTAGAGACTAGTTTTGGTGAAAAGTGAGAGAATAATTTATTGCATGGTCTAATGCATTGTGAGAATCAATGAGAGGCCTAGGAAAGAAGAAAAAAGAGAGGTAGCATAAAGATAAGTGTTAAAAACGAACCAATTCAATTATGTTGAAGCCTTGAAGGTACTTGACCAAAAAATTTTGTTTTTTTTCAATAGATATTTCTAATTTTCTGAACAATCTCTTTTGCAATCCTTAATTATTACAAAATTTTCTCTGCTCTCGTTTGTACACTATGTGATTGCAATAAAAAGGGATTTGGTGTCAATTTGAAGGTCTCACTAGCTTGTCATATGGAAATGCAAACAAGAAATCCTTTATTAATATATCCAGTTTTTTTTTTTTTTTTTCCAATATTTCCTGGAAGGAAATTGCTTTTAACTCGTATATCATTTGTAGGTGACAAGGATCAATACAGTCATCTATTGAATACTTCTATGGTCCACGTAGATGACCTGGCAAGAGCAAATATTTTTCTCCTTGAATGCCCGACTGTGAAAGGAAGGTACATTTGTTCCTCAGTGGTCATAACACTCCAAAGGATGTCTGAATTATTTACTGAAAGATACCCAGAATTTCAAATACCAACACTAGAGTAAGTTCAACTTTTCTTCTCCATGATCGTTTAGAAACTAAAATATTAAATCTTCTCTTCCTTTTATTACAAAGTTATGAAGAAAATGTTTTCTCTTTTCACCGTTTTGCAGTTACTTGAAGGAAATTAAAGGTTATAGAATAGCGGGTCTCTCATCAAAGAAGCTCTTAGATGCCGGCTTCAATTACAAGTATGGGCTCAATGAAATGTTTGATGGGGCCATTCAATGCTGCAAAGAAAAGGGGTTTCTCTAGTTCAATGCTCGATGAAAATTATAGGTAAGGCGTGCCGCAGTCTGGCATTGATTTATTTTCACTCTTTTGTCTAATGTATAAGTTCTTTTGCAATTTGCATAACCATTGCTAGTTTCATCTTTTATTGCTACTAGTCGCAGAACCTTGTATGACAATAAATAATTATTTGTATCATTATATAATGCATAATTTTTTTTTTTTCTAAAATTTGTTAAAGATAATTTGTTCTCCCTAAAATTAAATTGTTTCTATGTGGTCTAATTATGTCTACTTCAATCCCATTCAGTCCAATTAGGTCTACTTTGATCCATCCGATCAATTTCGGTCCCCTTAAGTCCATTTTAGACTAATTGGACCATAAGTTGATTCTTTTTGTAGGTTGTCTTTTCAATTTCAACTCAAAAAATCTTTTTTTTTCTTAATTTTTCGGTTGAAAAGTATGATTTATTATATTTGGGCTAACTTCTTTAATTTTAAGTTAAAAAATACAAAGAAAATAAATATTAGAAATAGAAATATAATCTCTGAAAATGCAATAAAAATGATAAATATTCAAAAGTATTATTCAGTCCACATTGGTTCTAGTTGGTCCGTTATGTCCTCATCGGTTCAACTTGGTCCTATTCGGTCCTATTTGGTCTATTCTGTTCACTATAGTTCTATTCAGGACATTCGGTCTTATTTAGTCCACTTCGTTCAAATTGGCTCTATTCGGTCCACATTGGTCCTACTCTGTTACTTTGGTTCTATTTGGTCAATATTGGTCCTATTCCATCCATTATATCCACTTTAGTCGTATTCGGTCCACTTTCGTCCTATTCGGTCCATCCTGTCCACTTTGGTTATATTTAGTCCTATTCGGTACATGCTATCCACTTTGGTCCACTTTAGTTCTATTCGGGCCATTCTGTCCAATTTTGTCCTAATCAGTCCATTTTGTCCACTTTAGCTCTATTCGGTTCACATTGGTTCTATTTGGTCCCCTTCCGTCTTATTTAGACCACAAGGGTCATATTTGGTCCACTTCAGTTCTATTCAGTCCAATTTGGTCCTGCTCGGTCCTTTCTGTTCACTTTGGTCCTAATCTGTCTATTTAATCTTATTCGGTTCACTTTGCTCCTATTTGGTCCCCTTTGGTCTTATTCAGTCCACTTCGTTTCTATTCAGTCCACATTATTCCTATTCAGTCCTACTTTGTCCATTCGGTTCACTTTGTTGTATTTGGTCCAATTCGGTCTATTTGGACCACTTCAATCCATTTTGGTCAACTTCAATCTATTTTGTACACTTATATAATATATAATGGGAAAAAATATGTTTGGGTTGAAAGCATCTATTCTATATCCAAATTTATTAAAAAATATATAAATTTTAAATTCGTAATATCTAAAAATTTTAAGTATAGCATTTATTATTGTTGCCCTTAACTGTGTCACATTAACATAGCATTTCAGTCTCATTCGGTAAATTTAAATTAAAGTATTTCTAAATATAAAGACTATAAATATACAAATGTAATCTTTAGAGCAATTATTCATTTCTTATAAAGTCATTACTTTTAAATGAATTGCATGAGGTTGATTATATATTTAAGCAAAATAAATAAATAAATAAATATGTGCATGTGTGTACCAGTTTTTAAAATAAATTATTCAACTTATTCATTCTGTGTGGGGCATAAAGGTGGCACCCAAGGGCCCAAAGGCTATGAATTGGGCTTTGGATGTGAGCCCACTACAATTAATTTATTTAAAGATGGGAAAGGCAAACCAACACGTGGATTCCTTGTCTTATGGTCTAACACTGGGAAATATGAATCAGATAGAAAGCAAAAAGGATTTGAGCGGAAAAAATTAAAGTCTTGTATTAATGTTCCCTTGGTTGACCAAGGAAGGTGTTACATAACTTACAACAACGTGTTTAAGTAATTTTCTCCCTAATTCTCTGTGTCCCCTTCTTAATGGGGTTCTTCCTTCCTTTTATAGTCATTTGCGTTTGATCCTGACCCTCTAGTTGTAGGGTGGCAAATTTACCCTAGATACTTGTCTCATCCCTTTTTTTGGGGGAATGCAGGGTGTGCTATAGACTATTCAAGCACTGTTCAGGCGTCACTTCCTTCATAAATGCGACTATCCTAATTGGTGCAGTGCATTTAATACAAAGGTAATGGGTGGTGGCTTCTTCATCATGCATCTTGTCCCTTTTTCTCTGTCCCTTGCCAAGGCAACTTGCCTCAATCCGAACCTCCTAGCAGTGGCAACATTCCTCTGTCCTTCCTTGGGTTGTGAGAGGTCCTTGTTTGATTTCCTTCTCCCAACATTTTCTGTCTACTTGTTGGGCCCATACACTCCTTAACAGTGGCCCAGTAGGGGCATCGTCCTTGGATACCCCATAATGGGCCCATACACTCCTCGGTTGTGGCCTAGTACGGGTGCTGTCCTCGGACCTCCCACACGTTCTTCTAAAATAGATTGTTATGATAATCAAAACTCATATCAAACTTATTCTGAATATGTATAATTTATTCTCAAATTTTTATTGTAGAGAGAAAGAGACTACTTGTAATGAGGAACTAAAAAATACAATACCAAATGTATGAACTCAAAATAGAGTTTTAAAAATCACAATGATTCATCAATATAAAGTAGAGTTGCAATAAAGAACTAAAAATCGAGAGAGAGAGAGAGAGTAACCACTTGTCAAGAGAGAATGTGAGGGACAATAATAAGAAATTTATAGAAAATAATATGAGAATAAAATGGTAGGCCAAAAATATATTGACCCCTTTGGAAAATTAATTAATTAATTATCAAAGTTAATTAATTAAATCAATTTTGATAGGGAACTGATTTAGCCTATCTCCGAGTTGTCCATACAGGTCGTCCATAACCCACTTACCACTGTAAACACCCTCAGAAACTTGCCTACAATTACCTCGTCCAGGGAAGAAGAGCTCTGGACGAGGTAAGCACCACCAGAGTGATGCACTCGTCCAAAGTGCTGACAACCTCGTCTTGAAGGAATTTACCCGTTAGACGAAACAGCCCCTGCGCGTGTACCAAAGCACACCCAACTAAGGAACTCCAGGATGAGGGTATCATACTTAGGAAAATCTCCGAATAAGACGTGATAATCCCTTATCCCACGCATAACCGCCAGGTATCCGTTGTGGAACAGAAGCATAACTTCCAAACGATTATGCAAGTTACGTTTGATTTCTACCTCTCCTTGAATCCAGGAGAAGTTCCAATTTTGATAACCGCCTATAAGAACACTATATAAAGGCTGTTTCAGACAAGGCCAAGGTATGTTCATTTTTTACTCCAAAAAAGTTGGAACTCAGATAACATAGAGAGAAAAACTAACTTTGTCATCAGAGGGTTATTGGCCGGCAGCCCCAGTCGCCTTTGATTTGCTTTTCTTTCTTTTTCAGGCCGCAGAGAGAACCAGTAGTCCTTTGAAGTCCGAAGTATCCAACCTACTGATCTTCTTTGCATCATCAAATTTAACATGCAATAGCGTGATAGCACAAACAAATCACCAACTAAGTTAAATGCAGCGAAAAATAAATTTGACATAGATGATTAGTTTATGAATGGAGAAAACCACCGAGTGAATTTAAGATTACCACTCCCATAAATCCACTACTATCAAAACAAACGGTTACAAGTAAAAGGAATCTCAGTACTTAATACCAACCTACAGTTGAACCATTACCCCAATACTTAATTGGAATTGCAATGTAGAGGCAATCTCTCATTTCAATGCACAAATTCCAGTATGTGACTAACCAATGATGCACGGATCCCAGTACGTGATTAACACATCACTTGAGGAAGATGTTGGCTGCAAAGTTCTTCAGTTCATCAACATGAAGATCAAAAAGTTCCTTGGTTACAAAACCCTTGGCGCAAAGATGCAGTAGCTTCTACAGAAAGAAAGCAATTTTTGTCTCCAATCACAATATGCATATAACAACAACTGCAATAACCCCAAGATGGCTCTTAAAATAATCTTCATATATGTATAGGGTTGTGAGAAAAGAAACCCTACACAAATACACTTGGATATGTGTGTAATCAGATTTGAAAATTCTAATTTCGTAATTCTTTACAGATACAGCTTCGGTCGAGCTGTTGTCGAGTTTCAACATTAAACCTCGATAGATAGGCTTCTGTCAAGACATCTGTTGAGTTTTAATGAACAGCACTTCTTCACTTGTTTCTTCAACAAACTTGCATGGCTTTAACACTTAACTTGAACAACATGTTTCTTGAAGTCTTAAACCATCCTAGATCTACTTAATTACAAGTAAAGTACATTTTGTCAAAAGATTAGCCAATTACATCAATAATGTCCCTAACAAAAAAAAGTAAAAATAAAAAATATAGTAATAAACACCAAATTATCCAAGTCCTGTTATATAATAAAATAACATTATATTTTTATATACTATCTTTATGATACAATATGATGATTACATCTATGAAATAAAAAAGAATAAAAAAAAGATAAAAACTTAAAAACACAAAACTTAATCACATCAAATCAAAGTAGAGTTCCAAATAATACAAAAATTCATCAACCTAAAGTAGAGATGCAAGAAAAATAAAATCCAAAAAAAAATGAGAAAAAATTTGAGAGAGAGGAATAACCTTTTGCGTGTAGGAAAACTATATATAGAATGGGAAAGATAATTGTAAATTTATAGTAAGAGGAGAGGAATAAGAAAAGCCAAAAATAAAGGAAGATAAATAGATAAATGAAAAGTGATATTAAGGTAGATAGTAGTGGGGAGATGAAAATGTAAAAGAGAGAGGAAAAGTTAGAGAAAGTATAACAATAAATTGGAAAATTAATAAGAAAAAAAATAGTTAAAATAAGAGAGACAATGTTGAAAATGGGTGGATGACGTAATTATTAATGTAACTCAACAGGAGTATAACAACAATAAATACTACACTTCAGCTTTTAGATATATATAGATATAAATTCAGATTGATGACATGGAAGGTGTGGCTCATGACATTATCAAATGTGAGATTATCGAATCTGTGCTGTTATGGAATATGGATCAGCAAAGTTAAGCTTATATATGCTAGATTTGCTTCGGGAGGTTTTTTTTTTGGTCAAAAATGAAGTTGTCAAGCTGGATTTTATGGTTTTTGGTTAACTTTTGAAAGGATAATTATATTATTATTCAATTTCATGTTAAACTTCATAAGGAAGACCTATTTAGAGATATTTTACAAGTGCAATATAAGTGAGTGTTGTACTAGCTAGTAAAGGACAATGAACCAATATGGCTATAGTCTAATGTAATCTAACAACCTCTCTCAACTCAAGATAGGTCACAAGTTGCCAACTTCAATTTTAATACAAGATCATAGAACCGACCTAGTGATAAGATTTGGCAAAGACGTTGGCATTATCATAAGAGGGAATGGATTGAGTTGTAATTTGGAAGTTACTTTGAAAATGGTTCTTTTTTTGGTAACAAGTACTATATAATAAAAAAAAATTGTGACAATCGAAGTGACAGTTAATCTCAATATATTTGGTTTATTCATGAAAGAGGTCATTGTGTACAATCTGTATTTTACTCCAATTATTCTAGTAAATAAAGTGGCAGAAGACAAGAAAACTCATATATCTTGAAGAAGCCAATGTAGCCATAAAAGTTTAGATATAATATTAACAATCGCCCTGTATTTCGTGACAACTTATTTAAGATCTGGTCAAGGACGCTCTTTGAGGGACCTCACTCTTCACTAGGGCTACAATAATTGATTGACCTGGATTAATGAGGGGAGAAAAAACACTGCCTCTTGAAATGTTCATGCAAGCCATACATGTTACCAAACAATGATTCCTTTTATTTTCCTCTCATTTTAAATTAGATCTATTCAAGTTTCTGACATGAGATGAATTTGTTAATTGATTTCGTGCACTTGGCTTGCATTTCAACCAATCATGAGTGTCAATAAAATCTCAGATCACCCCCGTCTCATACCTACTCTTGCATGTTAACTTCTACCGGTACCTCATCCTGTGAAAACCATGTTAATCCTCTTGTAATCAAAGTTTGATTTAGAAATTAGGATTATTCTTTAGTCCATATGAAAAACAAAGTGTAACAAAGAAAAAGAGAAGTCTAGGGATATCAATCGAGGTTATCACAATCAAAACTTGAAACCTTCTCTTGTCAATTGGTAAATCCAAATTCAACCCTCAATTACATGTCAACAAAGCCATAGACAGAGTGATTCAAGATTCAAAAAAAAAAATATATATATATATATATATTCACGTTTGGAGTTTTGGACCACAGTTTAATTTAAGTATATTTTTTTCTAAAAATACAAATGGAGGACTAAAAATATTATTGCAAATGGTTCTAAGAAAATTAGAATAAAATGAGAGAGACGAGAGAAAATAGTTAAATTGAAAAAAAAAAAATATATATATATATATATATATATTTTTTTTAACCATATCTAGCTACATAACACATGTTTTAATAGCGCAATAAATGAATTAAACCATTCATAAATAGTTTGAGTTTGACTTGATGAAAAACAAGTTCAAGTTTTTTTGTTTATAAATAAGTCTAACTTGAGTCTTAATTTTAGACTTAGTTAATAAATAAACTGAGCCCAAGCAAAAAAATAAAAATTGTTCAAAAATGGGCTTGTAAATAATAGGGCTCGATAAAAAAATAAGCCGAGTTTAGGTTGGTATATGCTTGATATGAGATTGAAAAATAAATCCATATCTTACTCATTTTTTTAATTAATTGAGTGTTGAGACCGCATATCTAAACCAAATGAATTTCATAATATGCTTAATAGGAACTTAATAACGTACTTGTTTTGGATCTCAAGCTAAAAAACTTGATATTGAGCTCGAGCTAAGCTTGACTAATGAATTAAGTCAAACCAAGCCAAGCTCAAATGTTTGGATTACCTTACAAATTCAAACATATTTTATAGGCTTGGTTTAAACGCAAGCCAAATATGAACATTTTATATTTATTGTCAAACTAAATTTGAACATTCAATACTCAACAAAACTAGCTATTTATAGCCTATATTTTATCTTTGATCCATAGTTATCCACTTATCCAACTACCGAAAAATTTCAAAACCCTTTCAAGCATCATGTATTGTAAGTGGCGCGTGCATGAGGCTAGATTCTTACAATCTTTGTTAAGAGTCCACTGACGGTTATAAAGGATGAGAGGGTATATCAAAAATGTTGCATCCAAAACCTTTTTACAACAAATTTCATGTGACAGATTGTCACAGGTTGTTATTAGTGGAGTATAAAAGTAATTTCAGTAGTAAGTTCAAATTATAACCATTAACAACTTATAATTTGTGGTAAAAATATTGTAGATATGGTATTAGTCATAAAACACACCCTAAAGTATTAAAACGACGCCGTATGGAGATGTATAAATAAATAAATAAAATCTTGAGGCAGTTTTGCTTGTCCGTGAAACGTTAACGACCTTCACGGTCCAAATTACACGTTCCCACGCAAATATAACAAACTTTTCTCGTTTAGCAGACACGCGCACAGCTCTCTCTCTCTGTATTTGAGATTCCATTCTTTGAATCTGCGTGTTTTTTTTTTTTTAATCCAAATCTGCTGCCGCGACAATGTCATTCTCGGATTCCGATTCGTCCTCTCATGGCGGAGCCACAGAGTACAAAGGCTTCCGCCAAATTAGCCGTGATCGTAAGCTCTCTCTCTCTGTTTAGAATTTTGTTTTTTGGATTCCGGTTCGTTTTCCGTTTGTTTCCCGAGGAAATGTAGGAAGAGAAAGGGAATCAAAATTTAAACGTAAAATCTGAGTCAATATTTTGAGCTTTTTCCTTCTTTTTCTTACAACGGAATGGAGGTTTAGGATATGTGAAATAAAAAAATTTCCGGAATTCAGATTCATCTTAAACTCCGTTTGGTTGCCGAGAAATTTTGAATTTTTTTTTTTATTATCAAATTTTGAATTTTAGGATATTATTGTGTTATTACAAGTTCAACCGACATTGAAGCTTAATGTCGCTAAAGTTGACAATAACTGAAACTAGAATGGTAATATTTTAAAACTTCTTTTATTGTCGTTTAGAAGAAATATTAGTCGTTTAGTGGGAATAGAAACTGCAGAAACTTGTAGTCGTTTAATTAAAGCTAAAAATAGCTGAATGAATCGACGGAAATATTTCTGTCATTTGTGTAACTTAGCTAAACGGTAGTCGTTTACTGTATTTTTTTTTTTTAATGGGGGTTTTCAGGATTGTTGAATGAAATGCTTGGATCAACTAGAACTGGGGATTCAAAGTCAACATGGAAGGTGCGCTCAGTGTGTGTGTGTTTTCATTTATGTTGTCTTGGTAAAACTTTTCTGTGTTACTGATAGCCTGATAGGGTCAATTTGGATGGAAGAGGAGTAAAGTAGAGTTGACCCGAAATTAGCTAATTTCGAGTCAACTCTACTCTACTCTCGCTCCCTCCCCCTCCATCCAAACTAGCCAATAACAAATTGTTGTTGTAGAAGAAGCTTGTTTTTTTGGTTGTTTACTAATAGCCTAATGCTAGAGAGAAAAAAAACTACTCACACATGATTTAAATTACTCTATAGCAAAACCAAGAAAACACAGGTGCACTGGATTTGTCCCAATCTGGCGTCCGACAAGCAGATTCACCCCTTTTTTTTTTTGATTCGCGCCAAAAACAGCCGATTCGGCCTGATTCTGGCCAAAACGGCCGCTGAAATAGGCAGATATGGCCAATTTCGGCCAAAATGGCCGCCAAAACAAGCCGGAATGGGCAGCTGGCCGCCATTCTTCTGCTTCATGTGGTATTGTGAGAGGGCAAAAAAAAAAAAATTGTTGGAAGAAGAATAAAGGTATATAACAAAAGAATATAAATTAAGTAGGTGGGAAAGTCAATTATTTCATGTGGGTGGGCTTGGGAATTGGAAAATGAGTAAAGCAACCTTCTTGAAATGTGGTTTTTTTGTTTACAATTACCAAAAATATTGATTTTATAAAAAAAAAATCATAAATAATTGTTTTTTAATAATAAACCCTACCCTTTGTTCAAATTTTTTATATAAAAAATATTAAATTCACTATATAAAAATATTTTTAATAATTTTTTAATTGCCGTACCCCGCTACATCCGCGCCCTACCTTTTCAAAAATTGTTGAGTTCCGCACTCACACCCACACCCGAATCCAAAAACGCACCCGTGCTTCATAGAGCAAAACTTGATTTGTTCTCTATGGATGTTGTCTCCCTAAATGAAGCTAGGATTATCTATGTTGTGGCAATAAAAAGTGATAAATTACGATCATCCCTAAAACTTAAACTGTTAGGAATTGGTGAATTTTTAATTATAGAACCATAATTCTAATAGAACGCCTCAACATATTCAAACATACTCTAAATTAGTTATAAAAATGAAAGGAAAAAAAGAAAAAGAAAAAAAAGAAAGATAAAGTAAAGAGTTTTTACTGTTTAGACCTTAGCTGCTTCTCTTTTGGAATCTCATTGACATTTGCTGCTGCCTTTACCTAATACCTACAACTACAAGCATCCATACTATGATGTCAGACCAGTACTTGACTTGTCCTTATTTTTTTTATTCTGAATACATGGATAGCACTTTGTGTGGTTTTTATGATTGTGGAGTTGACCATGACAGTTTATTTTATTCAAACGAGTGATTTTTCTGTAGGTACTCATCATGGATAAAGTTACGGTGAAAGTCATGTCTCACTCTTGTAAAATGGCAGACATCACAGATCAAGGAGTTTCATGTAAGCATCAAAATATATTTTTCTTCGTAAATTTTTGCTTTTGCATTTGTGGATTAAGTTTTTTTTTAACACGTTTCTTGTTGCATTTGACATTGGCTGAATGCAAACTCTAATATTCCACGTTTCACACTCATAGTGTTCCATCATGATGCTTTAAATGTATTTTTACCCATAAGCTTTCAATTTGTGGTCCTTTTCAATTTGATTTGATGCATGACATTGCCAATGAACTTTAGCTCGACTCAGTATTTCATCTTCCCATAATAATGGGATGGAGTGTCAGGTTATGGGCTCAAGACTCACTGGCATGCGTGTAACTTACCATTAAAAAAAAATAATTCATGTCATCATTTTGCTATTAGGTTCTACTTAAATGGTGCTTTCTCATCAATAAAAATGGGGTGGAAATTGAGGTCTTGGGATCGAGTCTCACTTGTGTTTTTATAATGTGGTCCTTGTCATCTCCAGAATGCGTTCATCATTATTAATGGCATCATTTTGAAATTCACTTCAACAATGGTTCCAAACAACTTCATAATTTGTTCTTTAACACTGGTTATTGATAATGTAAACTTACTGGGTAGAGGGTGAGGTCATGGGATTAAGTCTTATTAGGAGAATGTGTAACTTTGTAATTGAAGAAAATTTATGCATGTCATCATTTTGTAACCCACTTCAACAATTGCACCAAACAACTGTGTAATGTGGTTCATCGATGCTGGTTATTGGCTCTGTAACTTCTAGAGATCTTCTTTCATTGTAGTGGTTGAAGACCTTTTCCGGAGAAGGCAACCACTGCCATCCATGGATGCTATTTATTTCATCCAGCCGTCAAAAGAAAAGTAAATTCTTCTTCTTCTGTTTCTTTTGGTTAGTTATGAGTTATATTTGTTTCCTTAGTTTCCTTCAAGAGAAAATGCTTATATACATTCTTTAACATACACAATCATTAATGTTGCACTCATGTTTGTTTTTATTTCTACATAAGGTCCTTGTTTGTAACAGTAATCATACATTTTGAGCTACATGTTGCTGCCGCTATAATTGCACTACCATACTAACAAAATTAACTAGCGGATAGCACAAAAGATTTAAATCATCTAATTTTCATACTTGAAGTATATTGTTAAGTAAAGTCAAGCAGGGGCTCTATGATAAATATGCAGGGATCCAGTCTTTTAGATCGAGAAAGAGAAAGGTCACTTGATGTTTGGAACTTTAGAGTTACCAATCAGGTGTTCATCAAATATGTTTTTTGTTGAAAACTATATAGCATTTTTCTATCCAGTCTCTTAGATCGAGAAAGAGAAAGGTCACTTGATGTTTGGAACTTTAGAGTTACCAATCAGGTGTTCATCAAATATGTTTTTTGTTGAAAACTATCTTGCATTTTACTATGTAGTTCCGTGCATTTACTGAAATGAAAATTTCTGGGCTCGGTAAATTTTCAACTAATTTACTAATACCTTGTATGCCTACTTGTCAGTTCGATTTTTCTACCAACCATAATGTAGCTCTGTTAAGTGTTAATTTGCAAGTCAGGAAATGGCCTGGCTGGATAGCTGGCTCCTATTTAATATTGATTGTTAAATTTGAGATGCGCCTCCTAGCTCTCACTCATTTAGTTTCTACATTATGTTTTTTGCCCTGATCTTCTTCCCTTATAGTTTTGTTTATGTGGATATATCCACAATTTTTGCTTATCTTGCATTTGCTTATGAGTTTTGGAATTTATGCACAAAATTGATAAGATGGATCCATTTTAACCCTGTCTTTTTGCTAGCATGCAGTGTTGTTATGTTTTTGTCTGACATGTCTGGAAGGGAGCCTTTATACAAGAAGTATGCAAAGGATCCTGCTTTCTGAAAATTCTAGTTTATATTTCTTTTTATAATTTCAGCCAGCGTTGTTGTGATCATTGTTTTGTTTTTTCTTTCCTTTCCTGCTCGTTGGGTTCCAGGGCATTTGTATTTTTCAGTTCACCAGTCCCGAAGGAATTTGTAAATCACATCAAGAGTGATACAAGTGTCTTACCTCGCATAGGTGCACTGAGAGAGGTCTAGATCTTCATTGTTATTTTATTGATTCTTGTTAGAAGTTTGGTAGTTTTCCTTTTAATTATATTGTGCGCAATCTTTTTTTCTTTGTTTATGCAGATGAATTTGGAGTACTTTCCCATAGACAATCAGGTATTTATTGACAATACTTCTTTCAGTTCTCTTGTTGCTATTTTGATCAATGTGCCTCATATTAATTTTAGGGAATCAACGAATCTGTTTAGATTTATATCTCCATTGTTGAGAACGCCATATTCTTGTATACAACTCATGAATACACTATGAAGAAAATATTATTTATATAAGAAGTTCCTATTTGCACAACTTTTGTGAATTGTGTCCAGAATTATCTTTCTGGATTATATTTTCTTCTCCTGACTGTAATCTTGTGTTATTGCTGGAAATTTTTTCTAAAACACTTCCATAATATAATTTGTGTTGTGTTTATGTTCTCCTCACCACATCATTGCATATAATGTGTTGAGATTTGCAGAGTGTAGGCATGGTGACAGATGGTCCTCAAGTTAGAAGACTTTCTTTAATGAATGGTCAAAAATGTTTAATCATGATTGTAATTAGCATAAGCTGAAGTCTCATTTGCTGGTGATTCTGAGACATTGGAGCCGGGCTTTGCTTTGAAATGCTTATATATAAGTGAAATTTACAAAATATGTATGTAAATTGTGAGGTACATTTGGCTACAGACAATACTGCATTTGGCTACCCTAAGTGCTCTGTAGGCAATGACATCTAAGATTATAGTTACTGCTGAGCAGCCCAACAATATTGTTTTTTACTTTTTTTTAGCTATTTAAAATAAATAAATAAAAAGCTTAATTAAGCAATGTCCCTTCAATGCAGGCTTTTGTCACTGATCATGAAAGAGCATTGGAGGAACTTTTTGGTGATGTTGATAACCCTCGAAAGTTTGATGCTTGTTTGAATACAATGGCAACTCGAATTTCTACAGTTTTTGCTTCATTGAAGGTATGAATCTTATCCTAAAAATGTTCTTTCTTGTGATTACTTATATTCAAAGTAAACTTATGTTTTACATGTGGCCACCATTTATTAAATCACCAATAATGGTAAAAAACAAAATTGGCTCTAAGCATGTTTAGAGCCATCTTTTCCAACTCATTACATGTTGACTTATAAGACTTCATGTGAATTATTTAAACAAGTCACGTAACTCTATTAACAAAGTCAAGGACTAAAATTACACATGAATGCTCCATTCTATCGCCACATAGTGGGTTGTAAATGTTAAACTACCAATAGTCTAGGAAGCACGGACGCAGCAAAACACCGGCCGCACCCGCGTCTGACGCGGTGCCGCGCAAGGGACGCCGCTACCTGTGCGGCCGTGCTGCATCCAGTTTTTTATTTTTTCATTTCACGACTCGCACTGATGCACACAAAATCAGGTTGATCCGTGCCGATTCGGGCTGAATCGGTCTGTATCGGCGGTAGCCACCGATACCGGCGCCGAACCGGCCAACTATGAAGCACGAGTGCGGGTGCGGGTGCGGGTGCGGGACTCGGCAATTTTTGAAAAAGGTGGGTGCGGGTGCGGCGGGACTCGGCGATTAAAAAATTATTAAAAATATTTTTATTTATATTTTTAATATATTACTAAGCATACTTTTTCACATTATATAAACATATACCAAATTTAAGAGCAATAATAGATAATAACTAAAACATGATGTTCATAAATTAAATACAACCCACAAGATTGAAACTAAAACATTCCATGATGTTCAGAAATTAGAATACAACTCATAAGTTTGAAACTAAAACTAAATAAAAGACAATCAACAAGACAATCAAACACCAACATCTTCATCATCAAGATCAATAGCTTCACTTCGAACTTCACTTTCACTAGTAGTACCACTAGGGCTAGCATTCCCAATAACTATGGCCTCCAACTCTGGCTCATCAAGTGTAAGGGTTGCACTCTCAAGAATTCCAGCTCCTCCATGTATGTCGCTCTCATTCCAAGAGTCTCCTTCAATATCCCACATCTTTGTTGCTGTATGTATGTACTCCTCATTGCGCCTTGACAAGAGTTGAAGATTAGAATGCACATATACCAAATCATCAGCACGTGCAAAAGCCATTTTGTTTCTTTTTAAGGAATGAATGAATTTGTATGTGCTCCAATTCCTCTCAGCACATGAGGATGAACAAGGTTGTCCAAGAAGTTTAAGGGCAAGGGTTTGAAGAGTTGGAAATGCGGTGCCATGGTATTGCCACCAAACCAAAGGTTGTAAGACCCACTTATCTGTCAAGGCAGCTGGTGAAGGAAACCTCCCTCCTGAAAATGTTGCAAACTCAAACTTCACCACACTTAATTTATTCCCATCTTCAAAGTATCGATCCAAACACTTGCTCCTTTCCATAGAAATTTCATAATCTCGATGTGGAGCGATGCGTTTTGGATTCTCTGAAAGCCGTTCAATGGAGTAATACCTAGAGTTAAAGATTAAAAAACAAATATAAATGAAAGTTGTGTTTTACTAGAAAGGGGAACTAAAGAAAATAGAAAATAAATGTACTTACTTAGGATTTAAGGAATGAGCTAAGCAATGTAGTAGTGTACAATTTTTAGTCCATCGATCAATGAGTATATCATACACCACACTCCAAAATGAGCTATGCTGATCATCTTCCAAGCCTTCGTGCCGATATATTACTGCCTCCACCTTCTCTATCATTGAATCTCACATCTCATACATAAGATGAAGACAAGGCTTATCTGTGTCGGTTATTCGTAGCATATCATAAATAGGTGCTGTGAATTCAAGGATATAATCAATATTATCCCACCAAAGATCACTTAGAATCAGATCTTTCACTTTTTGAGCTTTTCCAACATCATCCTCCCTATAAGAAGCCCATTGGTCACTAATAGCCATGGCTTGAAGGTATCTTTTTATCAACTTCAACATTTTTAGCATTACAACAACCAAAGCAAATCTAGTATCAGTAACTTGGAGCAGTTTTAATGGACAAAATTCATTAAACATTACCAACCTCATTGAATGGTTCATGATAAAAACACGTATGAAGGATGCATCATCACCAATATGTGTAATCCAACTACATTCCTCATATGTAACTTCATTCTTTTCAGTGTTTTTTGCTGCACAAATATTCTTCAAAGCTAGATTGAGAGTGTGGACAACACAAGGTGTCCAAAATATTTTAGGATACTCACCTTCAATAAGAGATCCAGCAGCCTTCATCACACTAGCATTATCAGTGATGACTTTTCATGTCCAATCTCTTTTATAGCATCCTTCAACACTCCAGCAATATAATGTTTGTCTTTGAACTCACCTGACCCATCAATTGCTTTTATAAACACTGGACCCCCATCTGATACAGCCATAATATTAATAAGAGGCCTCCTTTGTGGATCAGACCATTCATCAGAAACTATACTTACACCATTTTCAAGCCAAAAATCCTTAATTGGTTTCAAAAGTCCTTCAACATGAGCTCTTTCTTTTTGCAAAAGTGTTGTTCTTAAACCATTGTATCCAGGAGGAACATAACCCGGAATGCTATGGGTAGCAGCATATGCATAGGAATTACGATAATATGGGTTCTTTGCAAAGTTAAACGAAAGCCCACCAGTGTAAAACATCCTAGCAATTCTACTATCCAATTCATGTCTAGCATTATTCTGGTATGCTTTCTCCAAAGTATTATTCACAGCCACCTTCCTCCTCTTACCATCAATCGGATTTGTACTATCACTCCTTTCATGTCTCCGAAATGGGGAAATAGGTATAGGCCCACGGCCTGGGGGAAGTGGGGGTAAGGGAATTTGACTTCTCCGTTCTCTCTCTAACTTATCATTCTCAACTTGATCATGCATTTGCTGCATTTCAAGCCTATGACTCAGTGTCACCTTAGGGCACGGTTTAATTCCTTTATTATGAATTTTTAATAAATGAGCATTAACCCTAGAATAAAATCCCATATAAACTACACCACAATAATTGCACCCAAAGTATGTGTTTCCCCCTGATTTAACAGATGCACCAGCTAGTTTTTCTACTTTAGTCACATACTACCAAAGAGGAGATTCATCATTTGGCACTTCTTGATTAGACGAAGGTGAAGTTTCTGTGCTAGTAACTTCGTCCATCGCAAATTCAATAGATTTAATTTAACCTACAAATAATAACTATTAACTAAATAAATTAATAATAAATCAAACCAAGTTCACAAATCACAGAATCACAAATAATAACTATTAACTAAATTAATTAATAGCAAATCAAACCAAGTTCACAGATTCACAATTAATAACTATTAACTAAATAAAACTAAGATTGAAAAGAAACTAAGATTCACAAATCACATTCACAGATTCACAAATCACAAATCAAACTAAGATTGAAAGCTTTGTATCAATACCTAAGTTGAGAATGCGTGAGAGAGAGTTGAGAATGCGTGCGAGAGAGTTGAAATTTCTGTTAACACTTGGATTCTCGGCACTGCCGAGAGGCTGTGTCTCACAGTGGAGACGGAGAGCAGAGACAGAGAGTGAAGGCAAAGAGTGAAGGGCTGAAGGCAAAGATGGAGAGCAGAACACACCGCAGAGAGGCAGAGAGCACAGAGACCGCAGAGAGGCAGAGAGCACTAAGGAGCTATGAAGCATGGCGTGAGAGCTAAAGTTTTGGTTTGGTTTGATGAAGTGAGAATGAACTAGGCTGAAGTAGGGTTTGTTATTAAGTTCATACGATGCGTTTCGCACCTTTTTTTTTTTTTTTTTTAATTTCGGCCTGAATCGGCCGTTTTGGTCTGAATTAGCCATTTCGGCGGTTTCGCCCGATACGGCCCGATTCGGCGCAATTCAGCCCGAGTCAGTGCGAATTGCGCCGAGTCTGAGCCGCATCGGCACGAGTCGGCTGGAAAAAAAGGGGACACACGTGGCAGACGCGGCCGGACGCGGCACCAACGCGCAAGCAGCAGCGTTCCTCGTGCGTTGCCGCGTCCGTGCATCCCAGCCGGCCAATTCAGGCCGAAATTCAAAAAAAAAAAAAAGAAAAAAAAAAAAAAGGTGCAAAACGCGGTGAGGATTCACCGGAATCAATGTATGAAGTGAAGGTCCTGATCTTGAAGGAGTAGTTTTCCATGGGTTTTTTTTTTTTTTTTGTGGAAATAACCGGTCAGATTCCATGGGTTGATCATACAGAGAGAGAAGAAGATTTCTTTTTTGTTTGGAAAGAGGAGAGGAGAGTGATGTCAGATGTGGAGTGGGTGTGCGTTTTCTTATGAGTTTTTTTTTTTTTTTTTGGTGAGAAATAGTTTTCTTATGAGTTATGGGAAGGACTTTTTGAGGAGAGTGGGGCTAACTCAGCATTCATTAATTAGGTGTGTGGGTAAGTGTGTGGGTAAGAATTGTAGAAGCACTATGACTTTATTTATTTAGTTCAGTGTAAGAATGAAACACAAGTGTGAAGTTGTGTTCTACAAAACAATTGAGATTTTAATATAGATTAATTATTGTTGTATATAATTAGTTACATGCAGTCTTGCATATATTTTGTGAAGTTGTATTTTAAAAATATAATTTCAATTATAATTGTAAAATTATAAAATTGTTTTTTCAAAACATAATTTTATAATTTATACTTAGCAATATATAGAAAATATAAATAAAAATATTTTTAATAATTTTTTAATCGACGCACCCTACTTTTTCAAAAATTGCCGAGTCCCGCACCCGCATCCACACCCGCACCCGCACCTGAATCCGGAAACGCACCCGTACTTCATAGCCGATAGTTCCAAAAGCTTAAGCTATTGGGATATGGTAAATTTAATTATTTAACTACATATTTCTAATACTCCCCCTCATGTGTGGGTCGAAACTACCTTTTAATAGGTGAAACCCGACTCATGGGAATTTAAATGGGAGGTAGAGTGAAGGAGATAAGGATCGAACTCAAGATCTCATGCTATGATACCATGCTAAACTACCGATTGTCCAAAAAGCTTAAGCTATTGAGATATAGTAAATTTAATCATTTAATCACATATTTTTAATAGTAAAAGGAAAGCCCTAAACATGTTTGTATCCAAACTATTTCCTTAGTGGTAAATCAAAAAGGAAAACGTTTGGTTTTAAACATATTTGGAGCTATCTTGCTCCAACCTATTATGTGACAATTGAATAAATCATCCATCTATAGTTTTAGTGACATGATTTTTTAACAAGTCATGTGATTTGTTTAAATATGATAGTCTTATAATTTGCCATGTAATTGGTTAGAAAAGATAGCCACAAACATGTTTGGAGCCAAACTTTGTCCAATAAAAAAATACAATTATATTGCATTTCTGCTTGTGATCTACTCCAGTACTATGTTTTTAGTTACCACAAATGCACTGATATTGCATGCAACTAATCTTGAGTACCATCCTTTTGCATTAATCTTCAATATCCCTTACAGATTTTCACTCAACCATTTGTCGCTTTATTTTTGTTGTCCATGGTTTGATCAAGCAAGTTGAATTATATTCTCTGCTCCTCTCTTTCTCATTATTCAATTTGTATCTTCTGATTCAGTCATATTCAACATTGAATTTATCACTCATATTCATATGTTTAAGAAGCTCTTAAGAAATAATGATAATGGTGAGCTCAGTGTTTTATTGGAGTTTAGTGCATATGTTAAGAGTCTTCTCTTTTTGGTTGAATATTCCAGAAGAGAATGACTAGAATGACCATGTTTCTATCTTTTTGGTCGTGAGTAAAGTCTGCCATGGTTGTTATATAATTCAATTTGGTTTAACTAGGATTAATAGAACAAAACAAAGCCTCAGCAAAACTATTTTTAGGTGCTTGGAGTCATTACCTCTTGGATTCATGTTAAGGAATTGAGCAATGGGTTTATACAGGAGGAAACCTTGGATTCATCTTTAGAAAGAATTGAATTATGAGTTTATGCAGGTTGGCAAACCTGGGACCGCACTCATTACATGGGCTTGGGTCTGGCTGTGTTAGACCTTTAAGTTAAAGATACATGGATTAATGCATAGCTTTAGCAGGAGATTAGGCACTGAAAATTATTTTTTGGAGTAGTCATTGAAGGTTGAATATTTGAAGTCATCATTTATTATATATGTTGAAACATTAACTCCTTGATAATCAATGCAGTTCTCTCCTTTATTTGCTATGGAAATTTCAACATACCTTTGCATTTTCTCAGGAGCTGCCATTTGTACGATATCGAGCTGCCAAGACACCTGATGACTCTACAGCAGCAGCATTTCGTGATTTAGTTCCTACAAAGCTTGCTTCTGCAGTTTGGAACTGTATTTTGAAGTATAAAACTTCCATTCCCAACTTTCCACAGACTGAAACATGCGAGCTGCTAATCTTGGATAGATCAGTTGATCAGGTTATATTAATTCTCCTGTTATGACATTATTTTTGGTATGCTCTTTTAGTTCGATTTTATTGAGTATGTTGAACTTACATGTATAGATTGCTCCTGTCATACATGAATGGACTTATGATGCAATGTGTCATGATTTATTGGATATGGATGGAAATAAATATGCATATGAGGTAAGTCTTCATGTTGTTTTTGTGTTTTCCCCCTATATGTTTGCCTTTTCATTCCCCCCTCCCCCCCCCCCCCCCCTTTTTTCCCTCTTTTTGTCTTTTTATTTTTTATTTTAAGGGATAGCATATATTTCATATTAGGTTCCCAGCAAAAAAGATGGTCAAACTGAAAGAAAAGAGGTCCTTTTGGAGGACCATGATCCAGTCTGGCTTGAGCTTCGCCATGCACACATAGCAGATGTATGTCTAATGCATATACAGTTGAACCCCTTATAGTTTTTATTTATTTATTATTATAATAAAATAATTTTTAAGGAGCAGACTTCTTTCCACGTTTAATTAATAATTCTCATAATTATAATAAACAGTTTTTCAAAAAGTTTTCTTATGACTATTATTTATAGGAATTAAAAACTGTGCTTATTTTAAATATTGAATGAATTATTATATTTAATTGCCTTTTTTTCCTTTAAATCCTAGAATATTAAGGTTATTTTTTCTTTCAGAAACTATTACTCCTTTGATTTCTGTTTATACAAGTCAAAGTCTCAACTAGGTTCCTCTTTTAAAATACCAAAAACCTCTTTTTTACTCTTTTGTTTCCATTACCCCTTTACCTTTTCTTTAATATGTACAACACTCAGTTTAAATTTATTGTGGTTCAATTTCTTAACTAATAAATGTCTAAATAACCTAGTTTTTTCTGGAATTCCAAAAAACATCTTTTATTCCTACAAGTTATAACGAAATTTGATTTTTCTATCCACCTTGATAATAAATTATAAAAGGTCAACTGTATAGTTTTTCTTTTTGATATATTGCATGGATTCTTTTTTCCACTAACTGGCGTATCAGGCTAGTGAACGTTTGCATGAGAAGATGAGCAACTTTGTATCGAAGAACAAAGCTGCACAAATGCAACAGAGTGGAAGGTCGGTGCAGGCTTGCATTTGTACTATTTGAAATTTTTTGGCTTTTTGATGTTAAACTTTGCATGTTACAAGGTTTTAACTTATTAGTGTTAATGTTAAAGTTTGAATACATTATCACTGTTTATTTCACTATTTTAAAGTTCTTTTTTCTCTAAGCAATACTATGGCATGTGCCCAATAGGACACAGATCTTCTGCTATTTCAGAACTGAATTCTCATCAATCTGAGTGTCACTGTTGTGTTGAGAAATTGATTATGTCAATCTAGACAACAAAGAACCATAAAAATAAAATCTTTGCGGTGACAAGAGATAGTCATTGATGATAAAACATATCTTGGGGATAGAAAATGAAATTGATGCTTGTTATAGTTATGCATTTAAGTCCTCAATGAGATTTAGCTCAAATGGCACCTCATTCCCTTGTAAGAGTAAGATGGATGGTTATGTTGTGGTTTAAGAGCCACAGGATACATCTAATTGTCAATAATAATAAAAAAGTGGCATAAGTTACTTGTCAAATAAAAATGAAGCATTTAAGTTGAAAGTAAATTGGTAACCTTCTTGCTTGTGAGTGAAAAATCAACATTAATAAGGGTCCAGTTGTGTTTTGATTACAAAGGTTGTTCTCTTTCAAGAGTTAAATATATTGTGGAATATAATGAAAAGTGTGGAAGGATATGGTATTTGGGATTGTAAAATAAGTAAACCCAGGACAGAATATATAATTTACAAATTTGATGAGGGCTTGTGTAAGAGATAGTGATGGAGAAGACACAAGAAGACTTTTATTTTAGTTTAGTATTATTTATTTTTTCAAGTTAGTAGTATTTTTATGTTCTAGGTTCTAGTAGTTTATTAAGCTATTAGTATTTTAATATTTGGAAGCAAGGTTATTTTTATAATAACGCAATTAGGGTTTCCTAAGCCAATTAGAACTAGGGTTTAGTTTTCCTATATAAGCAAAGTATTGTTCTCCTTTTGGAGAACTTTTAGAGATGAATGAAGAGTTGCCTTCTGGTTTATTCGGTCTGGTGCCGACTCCCGCAAACCCTAGGCGCTAACTCCCTCCTAGTGGTTTTCCTCGCTTAGTACTGACTCCAAGAGGGTCTAGGTGCTGACTCCTAGATTCCTATCTTTATTTCATGTTGTTTAATTTTGTTTTGGTTGCCCTGCGTCAGATAGGTTGCTGTTTCAGTTTCATTAATGGTAGGATCCTTTAGGTAATTGTTTAAGTATTATAAAGAGGGCATAGAACTTAGGGAGGCAAAGGTTATGCAGTTAAGAGGTGATCAAAATGTATCTGATCACTATCAGGTATGTGAGAAGTGAGGAACATGGAACACACACGCACCCACAAAATGAAGGGTAGATGTCTATGGTATGTGGAGCAGGCTAGGTTGAGTTTAGCCATGATTTAGGTGCTGATTTTCTTTTCCAAGGCTTTGTGAAGTATGACTTGAATTTTTGTGATTTTCTAACCATTCTTTAGATTTATGATATTTGAAATGCAATTTATACAGATTTTACTACTTCTCATCTCATGACTATGTACATGGGACTTGCTGAGTTCATTAGAAATTAAGTAGGATTCAAACCAAGGAGGGAAAAATACCTGGTGTCAAAAGTTTTTGTAAAAAATTTCATCATGCGGCTTTGCACATAGCTTCAATCACTTATGACATTCTTTGATTTTATCTAGAGATGGAAGCGAAATAACTACACGAGACTTGCAAAAAATGGTTCAAGCTTTGCCACAGTACACTGAACAAGTTGAGAAGATTTCTCTACACGTGGAGGTTTGTTTTCTTCCTTCATCAAATTTTATATTCCTTGTTGGATGAAACATGTTGGCATTTACTTCGAGGAGAAATATGAGTACTTTATTCATATCCAGATGCAATCTGAGTGATTTTTTTCCCTTTCTTTTCTTTTTCCAATTCTTTTCGGTGTTTAAGAAAGTTCACAATGCTGCAAAATTATTAGAACGACTACTGTAGTCTTGAACCAAGAGAAAAAAGAAAAAGATTTATATCAAAATCTTTAATTGTTTCATTGTTGTATATTTGTAGTCAAGGCATTTTAAACACTGTAATTTTTCGAGTATTTACCCCCCCCCCCACAAAAAAAAAAGGTCAAAAAGCTCTTATATGTAAGTGAGAGCAGACATGCAATTCTATTAAATTTTCTTGAAGTTTTATCTCCAAAAATGGACTTTAGAATTTGGAATAGAACTGCCATCTGAAAGTTTGGTCTGAAAAGTACTGTTAGAGATAAATATCAAAGTTAGGATTATAAGGAGTTGTTAGAGTATAGATTCTATAGAAGCATGTTTCTTCCATTTTGATTGTTTTACTTGATTATTTCATTATAGATTGCCGGAAAAGTTAACAGAGTTATCAGAGAAATGGGACTGCGAGAACTTGGGCAGCTGGAACAGGATCTAGTTTTTGGAGATGCAGGAGCCAAGGATGTTATCAATTTTCTGAGGACAAAGCAGGTAATGTACTAAGCGCATGTTGCTGAAGAAGGGATGTTCCTTTGTTCGAAATACTTGCTAATGTCTATTCTTGTTGACTTTTTTAATGCAGGATGCAACTCCTGAAAATAAGTTGCGTTTGTTGATGATTTATGCATCTGTCTATCCTGAGAAGTTTGAGGGTGATAAAGCTTCAAAGCTAATGCAGGTAGCCACAGAATTCCAATTCTTGGATTTTTGTAGATACATATATATATTTTTTTGGTCGAGGAGAATCTATTAAAAAAAAAAAAACAAAATGCAGCCGATGAAGTAAACCTGGACCAGTGATTGTTATGATTTTTGAAGCTGATTAGTTGATTATTTTATCTGCATCTCCATTTCACCTCAAGAAGTTACTTTTCATTCTAAGATCTGAAATTACTTCTGCTTATCAAAAATAAAAAGATCTGAAATTACTTCTTTTTAAGATCTGCAGTATTGCCATGAGCTGATTGTAGTGTTGCAATTGAATGCAATGTAATAGTGAAAAAGGAAGTTCATTCTGAGGATCCTTAAATTTGATTTTAAGCTTCCGATTTAGGATAACTTTAATGTAATGCACTGATTTGACCTTAAGTTCCATGAGCTTACCTCTATTGCTGAGTGGAGGACAAGTGAATTTCCTATCACAATAGGTTTGCATCAAGAATCAACTTTGAGTTCATATTTCATATCTCTTTGCACTGGTTATGGATGAACTTACTAGACCGATGCAAGATGAAGTCCCTTTTTATATGCATTTTGTAGATGATATAGTTTTAGTTGATGAAACTAAACATGGAGTTGACACCAATTTAGATATCTAGAGGGATGCATTAGAATCAAAAAGTCTTAGGTACATGGAGTATAACTCTAATACAAGGAGAAACAAAGATGGAGAGGTAGTAAAATTTGATGTTCTTGAGATACCAAATAGTAAGTGATTTTGATATCTTGGATCAATAATTCATAAAAATTTGAGAGATCAAGGAATATGTGAATCGTAGGATAAGAATAGGGTTGATGATCTGGAAAATTGCATCAGAAGTGTTGTATGATCATAGAATACATATTTAAGTTAAAGGAAAGTTTTTAAAAATTGCTATAAGACCAATTATGATATATGTTATTGAATGTTTGACTATCAAGAAGCAACATGTCCATAAAAGGAGCATTGCTAAAATGAGAATATTAAAATAGATAAGTGAAAACACATGAAATGTTAAACTACAAAATGAAGAAATTTATTAAAGATACAAGTGTCTCCTAGTCCTATTAATGAAAATATGAGGGAGAATTGTTTGAGATGGTTTGGTTATATGCAAAGAACAATTAATGAACTGATAAGGAAAAGTGATTTGGTTCAAGTCGAGAGAACAAAGAAAGGTAGATGAAGACCTAAAGTAAACTAGTAGAAGCAGTAAAAAAGATATGTTATTCTTTCCCAAATTTTAGGGGGTGTTTGGTAGAGTAGTTTGAGATGAGATTTTTGTAGTTTTTTGAAATATGTGTGGGTAAAAAAGTATGTGAAAATGTATGTAATGTTGTTTAAAATGTAAAAATGTGAGTTTGGGATGGAGTACCAAGCAAGCCCTAAGTCTTCATTTTTTTGAGCAAGGATAAAGTACAAGTCATCTTCCCAAGTTCCCAATTGTTAAGAAACAAGAGAGGATATGGGCTCAATGGCATGTTTTTTCTCATTGTTCATGACTCAAGATTGAAACGTGAAATAGAGCTAGATCTCATTTAGCTTAACAAAATCCTTAAATCCATAAAGGGTCTTCGAATCCATAAGGAAAAACTCTGTAATCCACCCAAAAAAAAAGGAGAAAAATCTCTCTAAAAATATTATTGATATTCTAAATTTATTTTTGTATTACATATTGCAAGCCTATTTAAAGGCTTTCGAAAACTTATTTTCAAGTAAAAATATTCCTAAACATATCCTAATTGATACAATGCCATCATAGGACTCTATTTTGAACAACAAACCCTTAAAAACACCTAAACATCAGGTCACAATGAAGATAAATTAGTTGCTTTAAAATTTAAATATGTTCCAGATGTCTTTTCATACTATTAGGAGATACTTTATACAGTTATACTTACCAATACTTTTATAACTATGATTTGCAACAGGTAAAAAGAAAAAATATAGTTATTTATCAAACAATTTTGATACGTGTATCACGATTAACACTGCTCAACTTATGAAACAATATGAGCATATCACCAAGTACTAGCTCCTATGATTCGAACATGCATCAATTGTCAGGCCCTGCTGTTAGTGTTATCTGCTACATTCAAATGGGTTTGAGATTGAATCAAATCCTTTTTAAATACATACACACACACACATATATATTGTCCAAAACAAATTTCCTCTTATGTGAAAATGGATCCATAAACAGAGGAATTTACAGTACGAAATAACATTTTAAAAAAAGAATCATTAAAAATATATTGTGTGAGGAATCAATAGAAGAAAATATTTGAATCTGATTAGATTTAATTTAATCCAGATGTAGTAGTATGACTGTATAAGAGTGAAAGGAACTATTCCAATGTCATCAAAAGTCTAGTGCTTCTGATTGAAGTGTTTTTGTTACTGGTTTTGCTGGGCCTTCAATTATCATTTTTTCCCTTTGTTATGCAGTTTTTTTTTTTTTTTTTTTGAGTTACTTATGCAGTTTTTCTTAATTTAATTTCTTGCTTACCCAAAAATTTCCTGCCACATTAATCTTCCTATTTCTTACAAGTACAGTAAGCATCTTTAACACCTTTCTATTATTATTGTGTACAGCTGAGAGAAATTTTCATTTTGCGATTAGTTATATTAATTTTTTCCCCTTTATTTAATTAGTTGGCTAGATTACCACGTGAGGACATGACGGTGATAAATAATATGCGATTGCTTGGGGGATCATCGGATGATAAAAAGAAAACTGGTAGCTTCTCACTCCAGTTCAATGCCCAGAAGGTAAAACGCATTTTTGAAAATTGGAATGCTTGATGAAGATCCTGTGTACACTAGAAGAAAGTTTGGGTGGGGGAGGGGGGAAAGGATGCAAATCCTAACAGTTGATAAATATTCTTTCTTGATTATCAGACAAAGCATGCAGCAAGAAAGGATCGTTCTGGTGAGGAAGAGACATGGCAGTTATCACGATTTTATCCCATGCTAGAGGTATCATATCACATGAAGCAAGCATCTCCACTTTTTGTTGCTTACTACATGTCTTTACAGAGTTGTAACCTTCTTCTCCTATAAATTTCTTCAGATGTTTAGCATTGCCTAATTTTACGGAGAGTTAAATAAAAGTTCAGCTATGCTTTCTTTGATATCTTTAGTGTATTGATGAAACCTGGTGCTGCATTGCAATTCTTTTTTTCTTTTTCTTTTTTAGTTTGAACAGGATGACATTTATAGTATGAGAACTATCTAATCCTATGGTGATCAAACTACATAAATATAGTTTGTTCAAATTTTAGTTATGGTATTCCCAGTAAGGTGATGCTGATTAGTTTTGTGGGAGACCATAAACTATTATTATTCCTACATCTTTTGTACATTTTTATGGCCTAATCATGGTCATGTAGCTGTATCATTTTTGTAAATATACAATGGCAATAGACGTTTTGGCTGATAAGTATACCATTTCTGCTCACCCATCATCAGCCTGCTGCCTGGTCAGTCAAGTTTGGCATTGCCGATATGGAAGGTCTAAACTAGTTGTGTAACTGTCCACTTTCATAAAAGTAGCTGTCACCCATTTTATTTTAAAAGAAGAAAATAAAAAGAGCACATAGTATGAAACATGCGTGGTTACCTTTCATTGTGATTCAATGGTTATTCCTGTTCAAAACTGATTTTTGTTGAACAAGTGGAATTCAATTGTGATTGTGCCGTGTTTACCTTTCATTAGGATTCAGAGGCCATGGAATCTAGATAAACATGTGTTACTATGTTCTGCACGGTCTTATATTTTAATTGACAGACTAACATAACATCGTTTTGTCTCAGGAGCTTATTGAAGATCTTAGCAAAGGTGAGTTACCAAAGAATGAATACTCATGTATGAATGAACCGAGTCCAATTGATAAAGGAGTCTCCCGGAGATCTACCCCGAGTGCACCAACGCAGCCAAGTCAAATTTCTGCCCATTCAATGAGATCAAGACGGACTACGAATTGGGCACGACCTCGAAATTCTGATGATGGATACTCAAGGTAATTTCACAATTCTATATCCCAGTTCTTGGAGTAATCTGCTCTGTCCATGACTAGCATGCACAGTAGAGATAGACAATCTATTAGATCTGTTCTTCCTGTAACCTGTAAGATCATTCAGTTAATATGATCTTAGCCCATGGGCTCTTTACTATTTTCTGTTGTACGTTCAATATGTCACATCTTATCTACTTAAAGCATTTGGCTGATGATAACAGTTTAGAAATTGCTCCTGCATATTGGAATCAGGGACGTGCCCAGGTGGGGGCCAAGAGAGCCAGCCCCTGCTCCAATTTTTTTTACTTATAATATATTTCATTTTTGTAGTTGTCCTCTTCTAAAACCTTAAGCGCCTTCTACTCAATAAGTTTAACTAGTCTCATCTAAATTGTAACCATCCAACCCAAAAACTTAACAAAAACATTCACAACAGTAATTATATTTTAGCAAAAAAAAAATGATTTTACTATCAAAGAACTAAAAAATCATGTGTTATTGAAGAAACTAAGGCTAATTTTTTTGCAATAGTAAATTAATATAAATATCAGTTGATTGTAGCAAGTTATTAAAAATAAAATATTTTATTTTATTAAGATTATATCTCTTCCTTCAATTAAAAAATTCAAATTTTCTCGCTTCCTTTATTATTTTAATGAGTTTTTTATATTATTTTATATGAAGTGATAAAAAAAATAGAAAATTTGATATTGGATGTATTGTAAAATGAGGTAGTAAAATAGATAAAATCGTTTTTTGAGATGTTGAAATTTTTAGTATCACCACTATGAATGCTCTTATTTTAACAAAAAAAATCCTAACCAGCCTAGTATGAAAAAAAATTATTTAGTTTTTGTTTTTGTCTTTGTTGGTAAATTTTTGTATCTTAATGTATTTAGAAATAACAATTTTGAGTATTTATAATTTTTTAATACTACGTGAATGTCTATTTAGAGTTTTTTTTTTTTTCTTTCTTTCTTTAAACTCCAGCTCCGCTAGCTTAAAATCATAGGTTCGTCTCTCGTTAGAATTGCTACTTTCAACTCAATAATGCTGAGATTTCAACTTCTTACTCTTCTGCCACCTTTTGTAGTGAATCAATGTTAAGGATTGCATCTAACGAATTCAAGAAGATGGGCCAACGTATTTTTGTATTTATCATTGGTGGGGCAACTAGATCTGAGGTAAGTTTTTTAAAGAAGTTCTCTTTGTTTCTAGAGCTCCAGTTAAATTTTGGTTCTCACCTGATATTTTTTCCTAACACTGCTGCCAGCTACGAGTTTGTCACAAGCTCACAACAAAACTCAGAAGGGAAGTAGTCCTGGGTTCTTCTAGTATTGATGACCCGCTTCTATATATCACGGTAATAAATGTCTATTCATCATTCTTTTTCTCATTACCTCATATGGCCTTTTACCTAGAGGTCTTTCACCTTGAGTGGCAATGTGGCATCATTTGATTTGTAGAATCCTAATTGGCCATTTACAATCTAGCCAAGGACGGAGAAAATTTAGAGAGAAAATATATCAATGACATGAAAGAAGCATACTGTCTAACTTGTCCTCTGTTAAAAGAATTTTTCTCTAGTTAACATTGTAAATCAGTTGATCATGTAAGCACATAAGGTTGAACATTTTTCCATTTAGTTACGAAACGTTGATGCTTTTAGAGTTTGAATTGAGTCCAAAAGTACCAGCTGGTTCCTGGTTTCTAATCTTTTGCTTGGAAAAACCAAGCTTCTCCAATCACTTCCTTTATGGTCATTTTTGTTTAAACTCACTTCATAAAAACATTTCAAGCTTTTTTGCTTTTGAACTTTCATCTTAAGCAAAAGTGGACTTGCAAAATTGATCACACTTAAGTCTTGCACTCTGTAGATTTCAGTGGGAACGAAGTAACATGCCTTTTTTCGCTCCTTTTTTCTTTCCTTGAACTGGATGCTTGCTCAATGAGAATAAGATTTAGCTCTGATATATTTGAACAGCCAATTTAGTTGTCAATATTTTTTGTTTAAATTTTGCAGAAACTAAAGCTGGTGTCAGAAAGAGAACTCTCAGTGGATAATCTCAAGATCCAAAGTTGGATGCCATAGGATTTTGTGAAATATGCTTTTGCTCAAAGCCAGCAGGTTGGATGTTGCCCCCTTTTTTTCATAATTGTGATATGATTACATCCTCTCTATTTCTTCAATATTAGAAATGGAATGTTGTGTTGATATTAGGGAAAATTGCACAATGCTTCTTTTGTTTCTACAGAATTAAGGCCTGACTTGTAAAGAAAAATGCAACCAGGTCAGTGATGCTTGTGCTTTTCGTCAAATTGTGCAGTCTTCTCATGATGTAAAAAAGAGTTGGTGGAAGAGTATTTTGTTCCCCAATTTTTTAAGGGGCATTAGATGCTGGTGGGGATCCCATTATGTTTGACGGAGCATTGAGAGAATTTCATTGTGTTTCAGTCGGCATTTGAAGTCACTTTTCTTACATCTGTATTATACTTTCTTTTATATATAGAGAACCACTTGTTGCATGACTTCAACTTCCAGGATTAGGGGCCGAATGCTCTAGAGTGGATTTGGTATGAAATTGCTATACCGATGGAAGTGATGGAAGCCAACTTCCACAAGTCAACTTGCCAATGTTGCCATGACAGAGCAGTGCCGGAAAATTGTCCATAATTTGACCATGATCATGGCATTTTCTTTTTCTTCTCTCTCTCTCTCTCTCTCTCTATATATATATATATATATATATATATATATCAACATGACATTTTCTTAGAATGTAGATGGAAGGGTTCACGGCATTTCAAATGGAAGAATGATAAACATTAAATTTCTAAATTGGGTTTCATCCATTGATGGTTTGATTGCTTGACCAAAAAACAACATATTAGTAGCATCATGTTCATGATGGACTTTTGCTAATTTACATTGAATATTACAACATTGCATTAGTCTCACCACTACCTCTAAGAAGGTTGCTCTCAAATCTCATTTAAATTAATACCACGGCTGTCATACCCGTACGTATCTTGCCCTCAATTCAGTGAGTTATGTTGGAATCATTCTGGATAATATAGTCGAGGATATGGACTTGAGAGGAAGATGATAGCAATTTCCTAAGCCTATGCAAAAGAAAATATAACTTCTTTTCTACACTATGGATTAGCAAAACGCACCTATAATTTTGTATCCTTTTTCCTTTTATCTTTCAATCTACTCCTATATCAGATCATAGGCATTTGGATTACAGAAGATCATTCACATTCGGGGGAACATTTAGAAATTAAGGACTTTGTACAGGGACCCATGATGCCAGTGCCACACGTGCCGTTTCTTTGAAAACCAGTCGATAATCCTAGAGAGAGATAGTCAGAGACTAGAGACTAGAGAGAGCTCAACATGCATGGGTTGACTAAAGTACAAAGAGAATGGGATTTTCTTGCAAAATAACACCATTTTGCTAACAATTTTGTCAGCTAACAACATTTTCAAACTATATAAGAAACTAGCATCTTGAGTCTCTTAGCCTAGAGTGCACGATATTAACTTAAGTTTTTACCACTCGAGTTACATGTGTTCCATGTGTTGGCATGGCTGAAGTGGATTAATATCCAGTGGAATTTAAGTTTTAGAGCCTCGAGTTCCAGTTCCTACCCTAAGAGCATTCTCATTAAGAATGCTAAATGATATAAATGTTAAATTTTAACATGTTAAATGCTATAAAGGATAAAAAGCATCCTCCATCAAAGCTTTTAAATCCTATAAAATTTGCAATCCGGCTACAATGGATTGCTATCTCTAGCAGCCCACTGTAGCAAGATTGTAAAAAAAAAAAAAAAATTGTTTAATCACTATCCCTCCCACCCGCTTCCCTTTTCGCGCCTATCTCCACTGGTTTCCCTCTTCTTCTTCTTCTTCTTTTTTTTTTTTTTTTTTTTTTCTGGTTCACTCCTTCTCCCATGCCTACTCCTCTGCCTCCTCTCCTTTTATTATTATTATTTTCTTTCTTCGTTCTCCCTCAATCCAAGCTGCTCTTCCCTTCCCTCAATCCACGCCACCAAACCCATCCCCTAATCACTACTCCCTCTGATCGAACCACCATCACAAACACAGCCTCTTCTTCCTCTGAGTGAACCTATACCGAACCCACTCTTCTCTCCCTGATCTAACCCACCAAACTCACTCTTCTCTCCCTGATGTGCTCCAACGATTTTGTGGGTCTAGGTTTGTGGGTTTGAGTTCATGGGTTTGGGTTTGTGGGTCTGCGTTCGTGGATCATCAACGTGACCGGGGTTGAGATCGGGGTGGTGGGTTTTGGTTGGGGTTGAGAACAAGGTGGGTGGGTGGGTGGTGACTAAGGCAAGTTGCTGTGGCTAAGGCGTGGGTCTCTGGGTTGTTTTTGTTTTTGTTTTTATGGTTGATGGTGGTATGAGGATGTGGGTTTGGGTGGTGATGGCTAGCAGTGGCTAGCCGTGGGTCTTGGGTTTGATGGGTTTTGCTTGCCGTGGGTCTTGGGTTTGTGGGTTTTGTTCGCCTCCATCTCTTCCTCTCACGGTGAGGCTTCTCTCTCTCAAGTTTAGTTTAGTTTAGTTTTTGTTGTTTTTTTTTTTTTGGGCTATGGGGTCGATTTTTGGATGGATGCTGATTGTGGTGGCAATGGGTTGGCCATGGGTCTCAGTTTGCTGTTGAATGTTGATGGTTTATGGTAGTGGTGGCTGACAGGGGTTGCTTGGACTGAGAAGAAAGGGGTGGAAAGAAAGATAAAGTTGTAAAATAAAAATAATATTATTTAAATGAAGTTGTAAAAAAAATAGAATGTTTGATGCATGGTGGATTGTAAAATAGTATGTTAAAATTGATAAAGTAGGATTTTGAAGTGGTAAATGCTAAAATATTTAGCATTCTTGATGAGAATGCTCTAAGTACCTGTTTTTCCTTCTTCTTCTTTTTTTTTTCTTTCTTAAGACCCAAATCAAACTTTCTTAAGACCCAAATCATAGATTCAGAAAATACCCAAACCTAAAGGCTAGAGTTACTACAAATCTAGTTTAGAGAGAGAGTGAGTGAGAATCCGAGGAGGAGAAGTCATCTTTGTATCCTTGTGATGATGGTCATTGGGGTTTGTTGTTAGATCGGGAGAGTCGGCTTGAGAGAAGAGGGTTTTGGTTCGGGTTCAGATAGATGAGCTTCAAATTGGACCACCAATGATGGTGGCAATGATGGTCGGAGCAGGGGCATAGCCAGGATTTTTTATATGGGGGGCTGATTTTCGACGACAATGATTATCATCGTTATATGGACTATTTATATATTTAGGTTGATATGGACCTTCTTTGAGATAAACTCGTTGGATTTCATCTTGTTCGTTGATAGGAAATTCACATATTTGTTTACGTGATCCTGAATCACGATCTATCTTTTCAGATTGAATTCATGAACATTTGGAGCGGTGTTCATCAGGCATTGAAGTATCAACATTAATTTTTACAACCACATTTGTTTCTACAGCCACAGGTGTCATAAATTTTGAATTGCTAAAATCTTTTTTCTTTAAGAATGCATCAATTGTTTTTCGTTTGCTCATAATTCTTTTAGCTTTAAGAATATGACTCAAAAATTAACCTGAAAAGAACTTAAAAATAAAATCTTAATTAGAAATTTTTACTTTTTTTTTTTGTTATAGGAGAAATTTTTACTTAATTATATGGATGTTATTCATACTCAAGAAAAAAATAAAATTTCTACTATAATTTAAACAGTTAGTCCATCATCATTCCTATTATTCAAATTTTCCTGTATTTTAATTTTTTTTTAATTAAGAATAACCCCTCAAACAAAAGCAAAAATAAAACACACAAGTATACAACATAAACCAAACAATTTAATAACACCCACTGCCACATGATATCTAACTAATCAAAAGTAGGTAATAAATCAAAAAAAAAATTTACCTAAGAAACTTTATCTTCACAAAGTTCAAATTTTATCTTCCCTTCAAGACTCATCACAAACAACCTCCCCATGCCCATGCCTTCAACCATATATTTCTCTAAAAATCTATGAAAAATTAAAGAGCATGTGAATATTTAAGTATAGATAGTTGAGAAAGAAAAAAAACACTAAATATAAGTGTTGAGATAAAAGTGTTGTTTTGTTAGGTAGTGCTTTGGTATTTAAATATAAGTGAGTTATGGGCCATGTTTTGTTTAATTAAAGAATAAAAAGGCCAACAATTGAAACTAGAGCCTGCTGGGAGTGAATTGAAGTATGGAACAAAACTGGGAGGGGGGGCCGGATGTACATCAATGGAGGGGCCTAATTAAAATTTGCATATATGCTGATGGAATTTTTTTTTTTGCAGGGGCCATGGCCCCCCCAAAGGGCAACGTGGCTCCGCCCCTAGGTCGAAGGAAGAGCAAAGGAGGCTCGGCCATGGAAGTTCAGAGAGTAGAAGGAATGGAAGTTCGGTCTGAGCCGATTTCCCTCACTTAAAGCCTTCACCACCACCACTTGGATCTTTCGCTGCTTGGGTTCAGTTTGAACCATGAGGGTTGCTTCGTTGTTGCTTCTCTGGGTTTGTTGCATCGTTGTTTTTATTTTTGTTGCTTCTCTGGGTTGCTTCGTCCTTTAAGGAACTTGAGTCTGAAAGACTTGAGATGTTAGTTTCTTAGATAGTTTAGAATCATTGCTAACTAACAAAATTTTTAATAAAATGATGTTATTTTGCACCAAAAAAAAAAATCAAGAGAATGATATGTTCAACATATAGTACCTGAAACAAAAGAAAGGGTCTACAGACTTATAAAAAAAAAAGGGGTCTACAGACTATAGTAGCTTTAAAAATGATGGCAAGTGATTAAAAAATAGTAAGAATATAACGATTTTCATCTAATAGTTAAGACTAAATTTGAGATAATGCAAGTCAATCATATTATCGTAAATTCTCAAGAAACGTACTTGAGAGTTCAGACAGAGGGGGGAAAAAAAGCATGCTAGCCAATAACATTATTTTTTCAAATGGCATTAACAGGAGGTAGTACTTTAGTTATAAAGTTTTTGGGAAAAAGAACTTGTCATTTAAAATTACAATTTGGGGTGCCTATGGATTGGGTTGGGTTTGGGCTCAACTCAAACTTGACCTAATTTCGTTGGGCGGTAGAATATGGGACTTGCCGTCAATTGGAGAGCAACATTAAATTAGATTAAATCATATTTCCATGGAACGAGTAAGGTGACGGATCTTAGTTAGAGATCGTGAGATCTCCACCAATTTCAATGAAAATCTAAACACAGATAGTAGCGATTCTGGCCCTAGATGACATAGATCTTAAGATTATGAACAAAAGTGGCAGAAGGTCGGTTAGATCGATTCTTGGAAGGCAAGATTCGTCACTCAACTTGTCAGAATCAAGTATTAAAATTGTACACTCATTGACGGCCACTATTCTCATCAAATCAAATAGTTTTAGATCTAGCCACCACAAGTCGGACTGTTTGACCGGGTGGAGCAGGCCTTGGAAAGCCCTAAATCAAGATAATCAAGCTCTAAAACAGATCAAAAGTTTTTCCAAAAAAAAAAATTATGGGTCAAATTTTTTTTTTTTTTTTTCTTTTCCCTACCCTCTTTTTAAAATAATTTTACTAAATGACTACAAAATAGTCCTGAGAATAATATCTTTCTCATTCTGCGTAAGCATATCTCACTCTCATTCCGATACGCTGTCGTTTCATCCCCTTCCCCCGATATTCCATACTCCTCTGTCCTCAGTCCTCACCACCTCTCTCACACGTCTAAAGTATATACCCCCGCCATTTCCACCTCGCTCTCATCGTCTTCGTCGATCGTTATCCACACTACCAAACAGGTCACTTCTATTCGATCTCCGCTCGCGAAATGGATCCGGTTCTTACAGTTATGGCCGTTTCGATCCTTCTCGGCAGTTTGATCGCCTTCGCATTCTTCGCCAGCTACTTCGGCAAGCGGAAATCCGAGGTCCAGTCCATCGCCAAATCGGAGCTCCAACCCGAGCCGAAGAAGCAAAACAAGCCTTCTCAGCCCAAGAAGTCTCACCTCAAACCTCACTCCCATTCCCATGCTGATAAGGTTGAAATTCGATCCCCTTATTTCTCTGTTTGGCTCCCGAGAAACTCAGAGGAGGAAAATTAGGAATTAGAGAAAAGAAGAAAATGTCGACTCTTATCTTATGCTCCTAATGCTAAATTAGCCAAAAATGCATGATCTAGGCTTGTTTGAATTCTGGTTGATTAGCTTCTCGAGCAAGTTTTATTTGGAATGCCTGTGAAGTTATGATTGTGATCTTATCCTCTGTTTGGTTACCCTGGCGTTTAATTATTAGAGAAAATTGAAATCAGTGAGTTCTTTTTTATAAATAAATTTCTTAGCGTTTTGTAGTTTTCACAACAGTGTTTTTGTTTATTATAAGTTTAGTAGCTTTTCGTGATTTTTAAAATCATGTTTTCAATTTAAAATTTCTATTTTCTGAAAAATGCGCTTTTTTCAAACAGCTACTGCCAACAGACACTTGCATTTGTTGGATTGAAATGTATGGTGCGTTTTATTTTAATGTACTTGGTTTGGATGTGAAATGAAATGTAGGATCAAAACAAGCGGCATCATCCGTTGGATTTGAACACTTTGAAGGGTCATGGTGACGCAGTCACGGGGTTATGTTTTTCCTCTGATGCGCGAAGTTTGGCAACAGGTTAAAAAAAAAAGTTCATTCTTTGTGCAACTTAATGTATAGCTGTGGCTGCTTATGTTTATGATACATTCTATTTTACTTGCGCTTGAGTTGTGGATGTAATTTGTGGGTGGAAAGTTTGTGTTGGTACTTTACGGTGACTCTTTTGCTTGGAAGATGTCTCCTTTGTGTCAAATGTGGGTGATATGGATGGAGAGCAATGGTTGAAATTTTAATAGTGTGGAAGATTTCAGTTATGGAGTCGGAAATTTTGTTTTTTTAGAGTGCTGTCTGAGTGCAGGGGTGGAGGGAGGGGGGCTGGGATATGTTTTATTCAAAATATTTGATCTGTCTTACAAAGGAGGGAATTTTTAATACTTATAGTTTCTTTTATATCAACACAGCTTGTGCTGATGGAGTGGTCAGGATATTCAAGCTGGAAGACGCTTCAAGTAAAAGTTTCAAGTATGAATCTCAAGTAACCTTAATGCAATACCAGATTTTACCCAAATATAATGATGCTTCCAGTTTATTCTTGCTTCTTCTTCTTTTTTTCTCCTCAGTTTCTTTGACTCTCCTGCAGGTTTCTGAGAATTAATTTGCCGGCTGGAGGTAATCCTACAGCAGTCGTATTCTCTGATGATGCGTCTTCGATAGTTGTGGCTTCCCAGACACTCAATGGTTCTTCTTTGTACATGTATGGGGAGGAAAAAACCAAAGCTTCTGATGAAACTAAACAACCCAAGCTTCCTCTCCCTGAAATTAAATGGGTACATCAAAAAGTCCATGAGAAAAAGGCTATTCTGACCCTTGTTGGAACTAATGCAAGTTATGGAACAGCTGATGGAAGTACAATTGTTGTCTCTTGCTCAGAAGGTAGTTTCATACCAATTATCCTGGAGTTGTCTGTTTTTGGTTGCTTCTTATGATCTGTTACTTTCCAGGGACTGATATCATGCTTTGGCATGGAAGAACTGGGAAGATTTTGGGAAATGTCGACACAAATCAGTTGAAAAATACAATGGCTGCCATATCACCAAATGGACGTTTTATTGCTGCTGCAGCTTTTACTGCAGACGTGAAGGTTAGTTATCTCTAATTTCTTCCTTGGGTAATTTAGGAAAATCCGTGACCAATATAGGTTTTTTTTATATTAAAAAAAAATTCTTCCATTGAATATGAACTGTAGTGGTTTTAAAATGTTTTATTAAGTTTCATGTTGATATTTTGCCATTTTTACAATCCTTTAACACTACCACTATGCAAGAATAGTGTAGTTACTCAGGCTTGATTTTATTCATACACAGCTATATGGAAATTTTACCAAAGAAAAAAAGACATGAACTGTCAATGGCATGGGAACGTGCATGCTTGAGTTTATATAAGTATTCTTTCATTTATTTGTTAAGAAATTCTTGCTGGAAAGTAGTTATCATGAAAGATGGAATAAAGCGGAGAGAATGAAAAGATGTTTTCAAGTAACAAGAAAACTTTATAGGGACCTCTCTTCTGATGCTTATTTTACTGAAGTGCACAATGATATTTGAAGGAACACATTTCCTCCAATTAGTGGTTAGTCCACATCTTTGCTTAATCGGTGTGTGAAAAGTGATACTGACTATTTTATGTACTCTTTTCTCCTTTCTTCCTGTCAATCAAAAGTAGCTTTTCTAGCTTTCTATTGATTCCTTCATTATGCAATTTTACACGCCATTTGTTTCAATGAAAATCATTTCTAGAAAAATGATTTGTGTTCCTATGTTTTGTTATGACCTTGAAAATGAGCCAGATTTCAACGGTTAGTCAATAGTGAGTATGTGGAGAGAGTCAAAGGGGGAAAAGAAAGTGAATAATGCAAGGAGCACCAAAATTATCTGAGATTTAATTTTTGGATTTGAATTTTGAATTTGGCCTTTAATATTGAAGGATTTAACTTTTAAGAGATTTAATGAGGTATTTTCCATATTGGTGTAATCCTTGAACCCTATTAAACTAGTGCTCTTGTAATTGTGTATGATTTGGAATAAGAATTATGATTTGAGAATATGTGTGTTTCCTCTTTGTTTGGTGGTGATGTCAAACAGCCTTAGGTGGTGATGCCTAGGGTTGCAGGCAGATTGTAGGTAGTGAAGCTTAGGGTTTTTTCTGCTTTATCTTTCGCTTTCCCCTTTTATATCTATTTCCTACCCATGTTCTACATCAGTTTTGTGAAGGCAGTATGATTTGGAATAAGAATTATGATTTGAGAATATGTGTTTCCTCTTTTTTTTTGGTGGTGATGTCAAACACCCTTAGGTGGTGATGCTTAGGGCTTGCAGCCAGATTCTAGGTGGTGAAGCCTAGGGTTTGTTTTGTTTAGTCTTTCTCTTTCCCCTTTTATCTCTATTTCCTACATGTGTTCTACACTGATGAAGTTACTATTGGCAGAGTTTTTTGTGGTGTAAATTCTATTTCTGGGGGTGTTGAGTATGTAACGTACTAGAAAATGTTTTTCGTTGACCTAGGACAAATAGGGGAATTTGTCTACGTGGTTGTGGTGGGTTTAGATTTAAGGAGAATTTCTGGTAGGTTTAGAATTGTTGAAGAAAGGGTTATTGGAATTTATCCGTGTGGTTGTGGTGGGTTTAGAGTATGGAGAATATGATGTAGGTTCAGAATTGTTGAAGAAAGGATTATGGGGTTGTGATAGTAATTGAAAAGGTGGTTTGATGAGTTATTTAATGGCTATTTGGTAGAAGTATGTGGGGTTTTAGGGTTTTGATACGTTAAAAAAAAAGGCCTGATTTGGAGTTGTAAGGAAGAAGAAAAAGAGGGGTTTTTCTGGTATTCATGGGCTGTATGAACTATACCCGTGAATAGTACCACACGACTTTTACTTCAATTTGACGTCACACGTGGACTCCATAAAATAATTCTTTAATAGGTGAGTTTACAAAGTAATAGCAGATAAATCTTCCATGGCTGCATCATTCGCTCTTAAAATACAGAACAAGTTTTCCTTTCTATAGGGCTCATTTTTCGTCAGCAATGGAAATGAATGTCATTTTTCCCTAGTGTTTGGTACTTATCCAAAAAAAAAAATTTCCCTAGTGTTTGGTATGTATCCCTAGCATGTCAATTGAGTGTCCCACACATGTAATCTGGAACTGGGTGTGACTTAGTCCAGTAGTCTGTGTCAACTATTGGACTGCTCTTTTGCCTCTTATAATTTTCTTTTGCAGGTCTGGGAAGTTGTGTACTCAAAGGATGGTTCAGTCAAGGAGGTTTTAAAGGCTATGCAGCTTAAGGGGCACAAGGTTGTATATCTGTTTTCCTTGTCTTTCTCTTTTTCAAATTTTCAGATTTTTTTACTATATATTGTATCCGTGGTTTTTTTTTTTATCTTTAGATTTTGATGTTTTATACGGTATTGGGATTCCAAGATAATGTTCAATAGCATTTTATAGTTCTGGTTTGTTATCAACATTAATGACATTAAGAGAGCCAATACAAAGCATTTAATAGTGAAGCATGAAATGAAAAGTTGATCCTTAAGCTCTTCCTGTGATATAAGTTTATTATTATCACTAATTTTGAATTTGTCAACATATATCTAAACCTCAGTTTCTTTGTAATGTCAATTTTTTTTTATTATAGCTTGATGGCCTAATAATTATATTGCTTCTGATGTCTAAAATCCCTTCTTCTTCTTCTTTTTGATGTTCAGAGTGCAGTAACTTGGTTATGCTTTACTCCCAACTCAGAGCAAATCATCACTGCATCCAAAGATGGCTCAATAAGAATTTGGAATATCAATGGTGTGTATACATTTCAAATGTCTTTATTCTAAGAATTTGGAATATAATGTTGTATATACATCTCATATGTCTTCCAATTAACTAATTAGCTAAAGGGGAAAAATGTATTTCTCCTAAAGTTCATTGGAGTAAGAGTCTACATTCTTGTGAACTTTATCTAAGTTAGAGATTGGAGGAATTGGGTTATGAAAGTACAAAACAAAATTTTTTCCTTCTAAATCAGTTGAATCTTATCAATCCTTTAAGTTGAACAAGTATAAGTAAAGGATACATGGATAACAACAGGAGTGTGTATTTCTAATTGTAACTAAATTTCTAATTATGATTTTTATAAGGGAGATTTATGCAAAATAGCCATAAAACAATGTACTTTTTTTTAAAATTTACTTTGAGATAATATATAAATCTCTTTCTCTCTCTCAGAAAATTACCCCTTTAGTAAACTTATATTCTGGTAATTCAAATGATGGGTGTTAAAATAATATTCACCTTAACCGCACTGTGCAAGTGTCTGGATGAAGAGAAAACATCATCAGAAAATGAACAACTACCCACTCCTTAAATATAAATGTGTAGCATATATTGCAAACAATGTGAATATAGGAGTTCTATCAATTTCTCATAATAAACAAACAAGATTTCTTGGGTAGAGGTGACAAGTCTTCCTTTCATGTGTTGGGTTAAGGATAATCTATTTTGAATAATCTATTTTCTTTTTCAAGACTCTTCTGGAATGGGTTGGAGTGTTAGGCTGTCATTCTTTCTATTCAGTTCATGATTTATTTTCAGTTCATGGGTTTATGGACTTTGTACTTTACGCACTTGATTTGTACCTTGTCCCTGCTGTATACTTCCTGTATACTCAGGTGACACTTTTCTTCTTTTTATAATATATTTATGTTACTTATCAAAAAAAATTATTATTTTGTTGTACGGCTTCTGACTTAATCTTGTCTATGCTGACTCATTTGTCTCTCCTCTTGAAGTTCGGTATCATCTTGATGAGGATCCAAAAACTCTGAAGGTGTTTTCAATTCCACTGCATGATTCAAGTGGTGCTACTTTGCACTATGATCGTCTCAGTATATCCCCAGATGGCAGGATATTGGCAGCAACCCATGGTTCAACATTGCAGTGGTTATCTGTAGAAACTGAGAAGGTTTTGGACACAGCTGACAAAGCCCATGATGGTATTAATTAGTTAAATGTTTTTCTGCTTTATTTTCTAATCTACTTTTTTCTGACTGTTATCTTAATTATAAATCTAGGTTATGAAAAGGAAATTATTTTGCTGCTTTATTGGTTATATATTGATTTGTTGTTAGCATGTGAATTTAGATATAGTTTTCCATATAAAAAATGCTGCCTAACTTTGTACCTTTATGAATTAACCGTTAATTTTTCTCCAATAACCCTTTGTAAGAATTATGTGAAGTTATAATCAGGATACTTTATCTCAATAATAATGAAACATTTTGTTATGAATCTTGTATTGACCTCAGTTTATAATGCAGGTGACATCACATGGATATCATGGGCACCTAAGGCCATTCCATTGGGTAAATCACCTTCCTTATGAAGCATAGTCGAATTGTCTGCATATTTTATTCTTTTTCTGCTCTTGAACCCTAGATCTGAATTCAGTTTGATTCCTAGGGAAAACCCTAAGCGTGATGAAGTTTGAAAATGCCTACTAAGAAAACCCTATGTGGAAATTCTTTTTACATTTTGTAAAGTCTGGCAAGTCTACATGATGTTTGTGCATAAATTCCCATGTGTAATCAATGAAAAGAAAAATTTGCTTACACTCAGTTCTTTTTATTAGAAGGCATTAGTGCACAAAAGGCAGAATTTACACAATTTATTAGTGGATTTAGTTCAATAATTTATAAGAAGAATTCAGTCCAAGTATCGGGTAGCATATCAACGTCTTTGGATGTTCAGAGTGTCAAAAAAATAAAAATTGAGAGTTTGGGTTGATAACACCATCAAAGTAGCTTTACTTTTGGCAAGAATACATTAAAAGTTTATTCTGATCCCCCTTATGCACTTGCAGTTCATGATTTGATCAATTACCTGAATTCCTTACTGATATCTCATATCTTCCCCTATGTCTTTGTTTCATTTACTTTTTTGCCCCCTTAAAGATATGTATTTGATATAAACTGCATAACATCTTCATATTCTTTCAACAGGAGATGGAGAAGCTTTGGTTTTGGCCACGGCCAGTGTGGACAAGAAAGTGAAGTTGTGGGCAGCTCCTTCTACTCATTGATCCTAAAGGAACCTGTTAGTTAACTTATATGAAGCACTGCATGAAGATGCTCTCAATTTTGGTGACAAAGTTTTATACAAAATCAAACAAATGTGGTTTATTTTAACTGACCCTGGCTTACGATATGTGGTGATGCAAGATTAGTTTCTTTGTTCAAACTATCATGGACAGAACTAAGTGCTCAAACCAGATGCCGTCTTTCCTTTGCAATCATTTAGTGTCGCAGCCAGCTTGCCCATACTGGTCACGGGAAAGACATGGGAGATGCTTTTTGAATTATAAGATGGATGGAAGCTTTTTTGTTTTTAGTTGTTTATGAGCTAGACCAACAAAAGAGACAAGTAGTGCCGAAAAACTAATCGGCTGCTGTGTAGTATAAGTTTATTTTACCGAGCACATTGTCTTCTGTGTGTGTGTGTGTGTGTGTGTGTGTGAATACAATGTTTATTAGTGCGGTAGAACCTGTCTTTTCTATGGCATTTTATCAAGCTTATTTATATAGTATCTGTGAGTAGCGATGCAATCAGCATTCATTAAAAACAAATCTTATACATCTTTGAACTATTTATGAAGAAACAACAGATCATTTGGGTTTTTGTAACAAAAAGACAATGCAAAGTGCTTGTTTGGAATTCACCTATTTTGCTAAAACTGAAAACTTATTGCTGAAAGTATTGTAACAAAATATTTCAAAAGCTAGCTGATTGTTCTTTTGGCTAAAAGTACTGTAGCTGAATTAAATGACATCTAAATTGAATGAAATAAAGAGAAATCCACAGATAAGTCACACAAAAATACAAAACCCACACAATTCCATTGATATTTTGTTAACGCAAAATTCAGTCACACCCAACAAAAGGGGAAAACACACCCAACACGTTAGAATATAAAAAATTTAAATACAACTCACCGACAACATCGTCTCTCCCTCCTAGTGGCGGCATCAGTTTTGTGATTGATTTTCTCTCACAGCCAAGAAAATTACTGGTAAAGGTTTGTTCAAATAAAGGAAGAAAATAGTGGTTGTTGGTGGGTTTGTCCAAATAAAGGAAGAACAGAGTTTGTGTATTAGATGTGAAGTATAAATTTGGACAGTTGGTGGGGTAGATGTAAAATTTAAGAGCATTGATGAGGAGGTCAGGTGCCATAATTGAAAAATGGAGATCTTGCAAGGCATTGTTGGCTGAAGAGAAAGCTTAATATTTCAAAATATTACTATTGTTCGTAAACGGTGCATTCTGGGCGAAATAAGCTGTGTTTTTTTTCTTGTGAATAGGCCTTGTGAACAATGAAAAGGGACCCACCTCTAGCTCAAAAATAAGTAAAACTCTAAAAACACAAGAGTTTTTCAGCTATCCAAATGCACGCTAAATCACATTACTAGTATTATGCCTTGTTGTTTGAGAGTGAGTGTACTAACCCAGTTCGGTCTTTAAAGTCTTCATATCCCATTCTTCATGTCATGTTTTAGTTAAATTGTACCAGTTTATAACACACAAAATTGCTTCTGCATTCAAGTAGTCACAAATCTTCATTTCCACTATTTAAAAAAAAAAATGTTACAATGACTCCTTAGAAGAAAAGTCTGTGTAGATCTTCAATTTGTTTTTGTTGGCTTTTATTCTATCTCAATTATGCCCAATGTTTAAAAGAATCAACACACCAACTTGTAAAAACTCATCGCTTCATCTCACATCTTATAAAGACCAAAAACACAATTATGCCCAATGTTTACCGGTAAGGGTTTGTCCGAATAAAGAAAGAACAGAGTTTGTGTATCAAATGTGAAGCATAAATTTGGACAATTGGTGAGGTAGATGTAAAATTTAAGAAAATTGATGAGGAGGTCAGGCTACCATAATTAAAGAATGGAGATCTCTCAAGATACACACCACTAGCTGAAGAGAAAACTTAATATTTCAAAATATTACTATTGGTAAAATGTGCATTTTGGGCAATATAAGCTGCATTTTTTTCTTGTGAATGGACCCTATGAACAATGAAAAAGGACTCACCTCCAGTTCAAAAATAAGCAAAACGCTGAAAACACAGGAGTTTTTCAACTATCCAAACACACGCTAAATCACATTACTAATTTCATGCCTTGGTGTTTGAGAGTGAGTGTACTAACCTAGTTCCGTCTTTAGAGTCTTCATATCCCAGTCTTCATGTCATGTTTTAGTTAAATTGTACTAGTTTATAACACACAAAATTGCTTCTAAATTCAAGAAGCCACAAATCTTCATTTCCACTATAAAAAAAAAATGTTACAATGACTCCTTAGAAGAAAAGTCGGTGTAGATCTTCAATTTGTTTTTGTTGGCTTTTATTCTATCTCAGAAGATTTCCACTTAAAAAAAAATGTTACAATGACTCCTTAGAAGAAAAGTCTATGTAGATTTTCAATTTGTTTTTGTTGGCTTTTATTCTATCTCAATTATGCCAAATGTTTAAAAGAATCAACACACCAACTTGTAAAAAAATCGTCCCTTCGTCTCACATTTTATAAAGACCAGAAACACAAGCAAAAAAAAAAAATACGCCCACCGTGGGGCTCGAACCCACGACCACAAGGTTAAGAGCCTTGCGCTCTACCAACTGAGCTAGACGGGCTTTCATGTTTCATCGGCAGAATACATTAATAATAGAGATATCTTAATCCAGGGAAATAAATATGTTATTTTTTGAGAAGACAAGAAGAACAACATTTTGCTCTGAGCCTCTCTACACTCTGACGCGTAAAAGTGTAAAACATGTTTGGAAAAAAAACAAAAAGTGAAAGCGCCCACCGTGGGGCTCGAACCCACGACCACAAGGTTAAGAGCCTTGCGCTCTACCAACTGAGCTAGACGGGCACTTGTCAATCAATTTTTATTAAATTGATTTCATAACATTTTCATTATTTTTATATTTTCTACCATATTCAATATCTGCGAAAATTTCTAAAGTGAATTTTAAATTCAATCTTCCACATCTTTTTCACTCTTAAACAACTAAGATAGATGTAATTTGGCAAAGTAAACATGTTGATACTCATTTTCGCGACACATTTTTTTACAAAGTGCAATTCATGTATTATATTATATTTTATTATTTTAAGCATGAGAGCATCCACATCAGTCCATGAAAAGTCTTCTAAAATACAAAAAACAGCTCTTTTTACACATTTTGATTAAAAAAAAAACACCCACATTAGTGGGTATGGTGCAAAATATACACCGGCTGTGTAAACGAATAGAAACCGTGTAAATATGCACGGCTACTGTTCACATTTAAACGATTTTTTTATTCTTTTTTTCTCTCTCTGTCAAACTCCTTCTCTTCCCAAACCATCACAATAACCCAGCGTGCCAGAATAACCACCAAACCCAGCGCCACCACCAAACACCACAGCACAGAGAATTAACCCAAAATCAACAGAAAATTAACCCAAAATCAACGGAAAAGCAATTAGAAAATCCAAGAACAAACCCACTGAAAACCCAACTCAAAATAAATCAAAACTCACCGGTAAACCCAACCCAAAACAGTCCAAACCCATCGGAAAACCCAACACAAACCATACTCAACGGAAAACTCAAGTGAAATGCCCAACGGAGTTGGATCTGCCGCCCGATTTGCTGCCACTGTTGCCGCCCGATCTGCTGCCACCGGGTCTTCCATTGCTGTCGTCAGTTGGGGGTGGGAGGTGAAGGGTTGTCGGTTGGGAGTGAGAAGCGAAGGGTCGTCGGTTGGGAGTGGGAGGCGAAGGGTCGGTGGTGGAGGAGAGAGGGAGGGGCGAAGGAAAGAGGGAGGCCGAATCAGTAAAGGGCTGAGGCGGCGAGTTGGATCGGCGGCGACGGCGGGCTGGGTGAGGCGGCTGTGAGGGAGAGAGTGAGGGAAGGAGAGGAATGGGTGAGACCGAGAGAGCTGAAAAATGAAAAAGGAAAAATGGAGAGGAAACAGTGAGAGAGTTAGGATTAATAAATAATAATAAAATAATAAATAATATTATTTAATTAGAATAGATGGGTAAAATAAATGAACTGATGTGGGTGTTTTGGAAATGTGATAGTGTAAAATAGAAAAAGTAGGATTTTAGTGTAAAATAGACGAAAAATTTTAAATGGACTGATGTGGTTACTCTGACCCAAGCCCATATAACATATTGGGGGAAATTGAGAAAGTGTGGTTTGGAGGGTATGAGTCAGTTTCTTTCGGACCTCTTGCATGAGCCTAGTCCATGCATGCTACCAAGTGGATAAGGGACAATAGTAGCACCCTATGCTCATTGAGGGGGTCTTGCACCTAAAATTTCCACCCTAGAAAAGGCTTCATGCTCTGGCTGACTGTGCCCCTAACCAACTCCATTTTCCACACAAAAACATAGTTGACCCTAAAATTGAGCAATCTAGCCCATTATAGTCAACATTTGCAGCTGTTAAAACCCGACAATGACCAAAAGTAGCAGCTATTTAGACATTAGAGCAAATAACTTTATTTCTCAAATCATGCTAAAAGCATGTCAAACTTTTCCCTAAACAAAAGCAACCCAAGACACCAAATTAGTGTCATGGGGGATAAAAGTATCTTCTACTACCTAAAAACCAGTCATTAGCAGCATCCCAAACTCAATATAGAACTCTCTCTTTAGCTCAAAAACCAACCAACCACGTTTACCATTATAGCTGAAACTTTAGAGCAAAAGTCCATTCAGCCAGTTAACATTTTCACAATTCTAAAGCCAAGAGGTGAAAATATGGGTGATGATGCAATGAAATCAGTAGGCTGGATGTTTCGGACTTGAAAGGACTGCTTCCTGCCTTGGTGGTCTAAAAAAGAAAGAAAATCGATCAAAGGTGACCAGGGTTACCTGCCAAGAACCTTCCGATGGCAAAGTTAGTTTTTCTCTCTATAATTTTGGAGTTCCAACTTTTTAGGAAATGTAAAACATAACTTTGTTTAGTCTGAATGGGCATTTATATAGTGTCCTAAAGACAGTTATCAAACTTGTAACCTCCCTTAGATTTGAGGAGGTGTGAAGGTTCAAGGATAACTTCTTCAACTGTTTAGGAGTTACATTTTCCTCACAAAACGGTCACTGGAAGTTATGCGTATGATACGGAGTTGTTATATTCACTTTAGGAATTTTTCCTAAATGTTAAGGGCTCTTCCAGGGTCCTCGTCCAGGGAACCTTCAGTTAGGCGCATCTTGCTTCCAAGCGAGGTCATTTCCTTCTGGACGATCTCCCAGGACGAGGTTGATGGTTCTCTTTGGACGACATGGCATGGCGTTGTGAAACTTTGACCATGCAAAGCTTCGTCCACGCACCTTACTACGTGGACGGCCTTATCTTGGACGAGGTTCCTACAATCTTTGCCTACCTGGTTTGTCTTGGACGACCTCCATGGACGAAGCTGGAGTTGTATTTTTTTTATATCCCATCAATGGGTACAGGGGAACCTTCCCTCTCTTTCTCACAATCTTTCTCAATTTCCATTTCTCACTGACTGTGAGTTAAAGTTTTGGACGCATTGTTTTTATGGATTTTTCTGCATTTTTGTTATTGGCATTTTGATTTTTCTCTTGTTAAAGCATTATTAGTCTTTATTAATTATACATTTGGAATTTTGGACTTGATTCTCCACAAATAATCACTTCTAAAGAACCCAAGGGGAGGCAAGGGGAGATTTGGTTCATTCTCACATTTTTGGCCATTGTCACAAAAAAGCCCTCATCACATGTTTATTTTTCATCCAAATAAGATTTTTATCTAGGTTCCAATATTTTTCCATTTACAAAATTATTTGTAATCCTAAAATTAATAATTATTTATTACTAAATGTGTTTTGGAGTGAGTAAAAATAAACTCAACATAATATATTTATATTATTGTTGAACTTTTTTTTTTTTTTTGAGAAGGAAGACTTTTTATTAAGAAAACTAAAGAGCGGCCAAATCAGCCTGAACAAAAGGTAAGGTGCAAGGTGGAACATCCTCCATCCACACCGTAGAACTCTGTATTGTCAAAGCTAGTCTAGCTAAACTATGAGCAACTTTATTTCCATCTCTCTTAACATGAGAGTATGACAATTGAAGATAAAAACCTGAAAATAGGGACACGTCATTCAATAGCTGGTTGTAAGGAGTTAACCCATATTCCTTGCTTGTTAGGGACTTAACTACCACTGCCGAGTCACCCTCAATAATGGCTCTTTGAATACCCAACTCGCTGCCAAACTCCACAGCCTTACAAGCTGCCATTGATTCAACTTCCACAGGTTGGTAAGCTTGGTCTAGCTGCTGAATGAGTGATGCAATGACCTCTCCATGACAGTCCCGAACCACTATGCCAATTCCAGATTTGTTGTCCGTGGTGGAAAGTGCTCCATCGTAGTTGATCTTATAGCTGTCAGGTGCAGGTGCTGTCCACATTCTCTGATGCGTCGGTCTTGAGCTGAAACGGTTCAGCTTGAGATTGTGTCTACTAATTTCTGTCCAACTATCTTCTGCCATCTTTTGCAATTCTTTGGTAAGACAACAAGGTTGATTCAATCTCATTTTATTTCTTTGATTCCATATGCTCCACACCTGAATAGCAAACAATTCCAGCGGCTTCCCATTTCCAAGTATCCACTTGCACAGCTGTTTGAAGTTTGCAAAACACATCCTTGAGCGGAAATTCCATCTGTCACCTACCCAAACTTCATTCAAGCTCGTGCAACTCCATAAGGCATGCAAGGTATCTTCGGCTGTATCCTCTGCTTGTATGGAGCAACGGTCACAACTAGGATTTTGTATGATTGTTCGCCTTACCAAATTCTGCTTAGTTGGAAGTGAGTTTCTACAAGCCCGCCATGAGATTTTTTATATTTGTTTGGAATTGCCATGGACCAAAAGCCCTTCCACAAAGTCTTTTCCTCCTCGAATGATTGTCATCCCTAAAGTTCTCCTCCAAATCTTTTAGGAATTTATATCCGGATTTGCAAGTGTACTGCCCATTAGCAGTGAAGGGCCAATACAAGACATCTTCGGTTTGGCGATGAGGCAATGGAATCCTTTGAGCAAGTTCCGCTTCAGCTGGGGTGAGCACTCCCTTAAGAATTTCAGCATCCCATTTACCGGTTGTATGGTCTATAAGGCAGTCCACGGTGGCATCTTCCATAGACTCTATGATTGGGGATGAGACCAATGGAGGGTGTTTTATGGGCAACCAATGATGCTGCCATATTTTGATGCTCTTCCCATTACCCACTCTGAATCTAGCTCCCAATTGTATCACCTCTCGGCCCTTCAAAATGCTCTTCCAAGCGTAGGAACCGGTTTTCGATTCCTTTGCTTCCATGAAAGAACTATTTGGAAAAAATCTTGCCTTAAAAATTCTGTAAAATAGAGTATCTTTACTGTGTAGGAGGCGCCATGCTTGCTTGGCAAGGAGTGAGTCATTGTAAAGAGCAAGTTCTCGAAAACCCATTCCTCCATCTAGCTTAGATTTTGTCAACTCCGACCATTTAACCCAATGTATTTTTCGCTTGTCACCTCGTTGCCCCCAAAAGAATTTTTTAATCATTGCTTCAATCTCATGGCAAAGGCTCAAGGGTAATTTGAAGCAACCCATGGCATAAGTAGGGATGGCTTGCGCAATAGCTTTGATTAGGACTTCTCCCGGCACGAGATAGGAGCTTCCCCTCCCCTTGTAATTTCCTCCACACTCTCTCCTTGATATAGTTAAAACTTTCTTTTTTCTTCTTCCTACAAAAGAGGGCAGCCCCAAAATACTTCTCATAAGACCTTATCTCATTCACCCCTAACATATTTTTAATCTCCTCTTTAACATCATCATTTGTGGACTTGCTAAAGAACAGAGAAGTTTTTTATTTATTTATTTTCTGCCCGACACCTCCTCATTCCGCCAAAATTTTGAGCACGTTTCCACAATCTTGCGGATTTGCCTTACAAAAAAGCAAGGCCATCATACGCAAAAAATAAGTGTGTTAATTTGGGACCTCTTTTGCATATTGAGAAGCCATTGATCTCCTTTGCCCGTGCAGCTCTTTTGATTAAGCCATGTAATCCTTCTGTACATAATAGGAAAAGGAAAGGAGATAGTGGGTCGCCTTGTCTTATGCCTCTTGTTGGATTGATTAGCCCCTTTGGATCACCATTCACCAGAATTGAGTATGAGACTGTACGAACACACTCCATAATCAAACCGATCCACCTTGAGCAAAAACCCATTTTTTCCATCAGCTTTTGGAGATAATTCCATTCCACCCTGTCGTACGCCTTGCTCATGTCTAGTTTTAGCGCCATAAAGCCTGTTTGTCCTGATTTATGATTTTTCATACAGTGCAAAGTTTCAAAAGCTACTAAGATATTATCAGAGATAAGCCTATTCTTTGCAAATGCAGATTGATGCTCGGTTACTAAGATCTGGCATGAATTTTTTAATCTTATTTGCAAGGACTTTTGAAAATATCTTATACAATACATTACATAGGACTGAATAGGGCGATATTGAGAAGCTGAAGGGATTCTTCACTTTAGGAATTAAAGTGACAAAAGTATGGTTTATTGGGTAAGGTAAGTTACCCAAGATTCGACCAATCTAGTATTATTGAAGTTAACTCTCCATTCATAATCCCCCAAAAATGCTTATAGAATAATGGTGGCATCCCATCAGGGCCTGGTGCTTTTAGGGGCTCCATTTGGTTTAGTGCTTCCTGAATTTCCCACTCCATGAACCCTCCCATTAGTTGTTCATTAACCTCATCCGTGACCAACCTTGGTATAAAGGAGAGAGCATCTTCCTCATCGAATTCCCTTGCGGTGAATAATTCTGCAAAATACTCCACGATGATGTCTCCAATCGCTTTTGGTTGCGCTTGCCAGTTCCCTTTATCTTCTATTCCACTAATGGAATTCTTCTGAATCTCTGAGTTGCTTTGTTATGGAAAAATTTTGAATTACTATCCCCATGTTTCAGCCATAACACCCTTGATCTTTGGCACCACATCCGTGTTTCCTTATCCATGAGATCATGAATGTCGGCTTTCAATTCTCTAAGCCGTGAATTATCTCCCCATAGTCTTGGCCTCAATCTTGGCAAACAATTTCTTTTTGTCTTCCAGTTCTCGCCTTATACTACCAAATTCATTTTTTTCCCACTCTTCCAATGCCTTACTACATTTTTCAATTTTTTCATGGTATCCCCGCCCTCCTCATTCCTCCAAACGGCCTCCACAATTTCTCCACATCGAGTGTTCGATAGCCACATCTCCTCGAAGCGAAACACTTTCTTCTGGGTGGAGACTCCAAACCCGTAAGGTTGATTAGGAGTGGAGTATGATCTGATGACATACATCTAAGATGTGACACCCTTGTACCGGGGAATCTCATGAGAAACTCACTATTCCCCGATCCTCTATCCAACCTTTCCCACATGAATGACCATCGTAAAATGCTTACTCCATGTGAATTTTGATCCTCAAACCCCAAATCAATGAAACCACACTCGTCAATTACATCTCGAAATTGTTGCATTTGGTTGTGGTTTCTCAATGCTTCCCCCAGGTTTTTCATCTTGTCTAAGATTTCATTGAAATCTCCCGCACAAAGCCATGGACTGCCTTCTTTATTATTCAACCCCCTTAATTTATTCCAAGCCTCCATTCTCCGATGAGTTTCAGGTTCTCCGTAGAATCCGATGAAACCTCCATTCTGACTCCTTATTTTTATTTAGGGTTACATCAATAAAGAATCTATGTGACTCCTCCACGGTTACATGAACATCTTTTTCCAGAATAGCACCGATCCTCCACCTCTTCTCCCACTACAAACCTCCCATTTGTGATCAAAACCTATGCTATGAAGTACTCTTTCTAGCCTCGCCCGTCTGCCATGTTTCGGCCAAAAACACGACAGAGGGATCTTTTGCCGGATAATATTTCCAAGCTCCTTCTCTGTACGTAGGTTCCCAAGCCCACGACAGTTCCACACTAAGAGATTCATGGCTCTTGCGGGCGAACAGGCCCTCCACCATTTGAGAATAGAATTCAGCATCATCCTTCAAAACCTTTTTCTTGTTGCAAGGTAATTCAAAATGATCTCCTCTTGTTGATATTTTCTTTTACACGACCAACGTGTGCCCACTGTTCAACCGGCTGCACCTGCTTGTCTCTGTCCAGCCTTGTCCATGTGCCATTTTTCTTCATTGCCCTATTAAACTCATGGTGCTCACGTGGCAAAGGAAGAGGGTTGAAAGTTTGATCATCAGTTTGTGCATGAGCCGCCTCCCATAAATCATTGTAATTGGAACATTTATTGGTATTAGTGATTGGAATAATTCCAATTTGGTCCGTTGGCTTCGTTGGACAGCTAGCATCATTAATTCCCTTTTGATTACTTCCTGAAAAATCTGCATTGAATTGGTCCGGATTATGAGGAGCTGTGATATGATTTTGGTTCATAACTTCAGTGTAGCCGTTTCCTAATTGAATAGGTGCTTTAACTTTGTCGGTTTTCTCCTTTGAATGAGCATTGATTGTTGAACTTAACCCACATGTAAGAGTTAAGACCCACAAATTACGATCTTACTATAGATTTAATCCTACCACTTTTACCGTTAAAACAAATCACTCAGTATTTAATGTAGGGTGGCTATTAGTAAATAAAAGCAATAAATGTTATAGTGATGACTTTTTTCTTCAAAACAATAACCAAGGAATGAATAGTAGTGAATATTGTAACGTCTCAACCTAGCTAATTGCATAATTAATTTTATGGATTTATATACTTAGTATTATCTTAATTAATTTAAGTGCAATCAATTCACCATATCGGACACTAAATTATGACTTTTTTCTCTCTCTGCTGAGAAGTAAGAAAGTAGAATCTACATTATTTTCTTCGGAATGATACTTTGCTCCCTCTAATAACAAGGTTATTAGTAGGGCTTGTGGTCCTTTTTCATTGGGGTGGGGAAACACTTTTGCTTTTTATACAGAAACTTTCTTTTTCCAGCAATCCATTTGTGCTTAAACAAGTGTATTGTGTCTCCTAATTCTGAACCATGGAAGAAGTCCTGAAAGATTGGAAGAAACTCTCCCTCACTACAACTGAAGATGTCAAGCTCACTCTCAAGAAGTCGAAGCACCTTACCAGTCGGGAATATGCACTTGCAGCAAAATTTATGACAAGAAGAGCACTCAATATTGAAGCTGTGGGAAGAAATTTTAAGCCACTTTGGAGGGCACGAAAAGATTTCAAGATCAGAGAGGCTGGGGATCATATTCTCCTCTTTGTGTTTGAAATAGAGACTGATGCAAAACGGGTACTAGCAACAGAGCCATGGTCATTTGATAAACATGTGGTCATTTTCCAGCGTTATGATTTTTCGATTCTTGCCAAACAGCTGCGGTTAACTTTTTGGTCCAATTGCACGGACTGCCAATGAGCATGCACAATCCTAAGGTAGCAATGGAAATTGGAGAAACCATAGGTGATGTAATTCCATCTGAACATACGAAAGAGATGGTAGGAAGGGATTTTCTCTGAGTCAGAGTTGAGATAGACGTCTCAAAACCGCTTTGCAGGGGTAGGAAAATTGCCATAAATGCTGATGAATTCATTTGGGTTGCCTTTAAGTACGAAAATTACCAAACTTCTGCTATTGGTGTGGTAGAGTCTCCCATGCAGACAAGGAATGCGAGATTTGGCTAGCCAGTAAAGTTAAGCTCACGCAGGAACAACAAGAGTATGGAGCTTGGCTTCGTGCTCTACCTTATAACCCGAGGAAGGTATTAGTCACTATGGTCTCAGGTATAGGAGATGGTTTTGGCCAATCTTCACCGTGGAACTCTGCCTCAATAGGTCCCCAACCTTAATCTGAGACAATGGAAGTCCAAAATGCCGGTGACAATTCAATGCAGGCCGATGACATTAATGAGGACAGCGCTACTGTTGCAAAATTTGTAACTCCAGGATCCTCTGCAATAATTGCCAATGATGCGGACAGTAAAAACAAAGAAGAAAATTCCACAATCCCGAAATTCTTGGAATTAAAGGGGCAAGGGGTAACTGAATGCATTACAAACTCTGAGGTGATTCACTCAATCTTAGAGGTCCAAACTTCCCAAAATAGTTCCAAGGAATTTGAAGCACAATTAAATGCTATTGACTTGGCTTTAAAGAAATTTGACACCAGCAAGAATTCCACCTCAGCAACGGATACCATCTTAATTACTGTGAATCTTAATGAAGATATTTCCGAAAATAATCTAGACAGCTTGCAAGGCAAATCACACACGGATCATTAAGGCACACGTACATGGAAAAAATTGGCACGTGACCCCAAGCTTTTGAGTCTCATATGCAAATCGTATCTTTGGGAAAAAGACATGGAGAAAGGGAGGAAACTGTGCCCACACAACCAACAAAAAAAATTCAGGTCACTAGAGAATATGGCCAAGAAGAATCAATGGTGGAGGCTGCGGTGCAGCTCCGCCAACACCAATGAGTTTCATATTTTGGAACTGTCGTGGGCTTGGAAACCTACGTATAGGGAGGGAGCTAGAAGTAGTGGTTCGAGCAAAAGATCCCTCTGCCGTGTTCTTAGCTGAAACTTGAGCGGATGAAGCAAGGCTGAAGGAAATCAAACGCAACTTCGAGTTTGAAAATTTATTTTTTGTAGAGAGAAACAACAGAGGGGGAGGTTTAGCATTATACTAGAGAAATTCAATTGATCTGACAGTAGAGACTTGCTCCAAATACCACATTGATGCAATAATAAATAAAAGGAAGGCAGATGTATGGAGGATGACCGGCTTCTATGGGGAGCCAATGACACAAAGGAGAGTTGAATCATGGAGTATGCTTCGCCAATTGAACAGCAGATTTAGCTTGCCATGGTTGTGTGCAGGAGATTTTAACAAACTATTGCAAAGTTCCGAGAAATTAGGGGGGAACAATAGAAGCCAAAATCAAATGCAACTTTTCCAAGACGTAGTTGATGAATGTGGATTCGTTGATCTTGGATATGTTGGACCACAATACACTTGGCAAAAACACTTTGCGGATGGACACTTGATATGGGAGAGGCTGGATCGTGGTTTTGCTAACAATGAATGGTTGCTGAATTTCGTAGGTACCAAAGTCCACCATCTTTCCTCAGATACATCTAATCATAAACCTTTGTGGATTGTACCAGAGGGTTTGGAGTTTCACCCTTCAAACAAACCTTTCCGGTTCGAAGAGATGTGGCTATTTGACCCGAGGTGTGCTGAAATTGTAGAAGCCGTATGGTCCAATACACACAATTATGACCCAGCTGTGGAGGTGATAAGAAAAATAGCAAAGTCGGGAAAAGAATTACACAGATGGAACAGGGAGCATTTTGGAAACGTAAGAAAGGAACTAGAAAAAAAGAGGGCAGCCTTGAAGAAAGCCGAGGAAGTTGCAATGAGAACAGGTTTGAATTTTGAAGTGAGGATGTTGAAACAAGAAATCATTGATCTGATGGACAAGGAAAATAGGATGTGGTTCCAACATGCAAAGGTCTTGTGGGCTTCAAATGGAGACAAAAACTCAAAATTTTTCCATTGTCGTGCAACACAGCGAAAGCGAAAAAATTCTATCTTAAAAATTCGAGACACATCAAGCCAGTGGAGGACAAATCCAAATGAAGTAAATCACTGCTTGGTCGAATATTTTCAAAAACTCTTTACCTCCACCAACAACCTAAACCCACATGAAGCAGCCAACTCTATCAATACCATTATCAGTGAAGACATGAGGTCCCAACTCTCAACAACATTCACAGCCGGTGAAGTTCAAACAGTACTAAAACAGATGGCCCCCCCTAAAAACCCCAGGTCCCGATGGTATGCCCCCTCTTTTTTACCAAATTTTTTGGAATTTAACTAGTAATGATGTAACTGAATCAGTGCTTAAATTCCTTTGATTCTGCCTCATTGCCTGAACAACTAAATCATACTTTCATAACCCTTATTCCAAAAAAGAAAAGAACCCTGAATGTGCATCTGACTTTAGACCCATAAGTTTGTGTAATGTCATATATAAAATTTTTTCTAAAGTTTTGGCAAATAGATTAAAAAGAGATCGTACAAAAAATTATTACGAAACACCAAAGTGCTTTCACGAAAAGTTGCTTAATTTCTGATAATATTTTGGTAGCCTTTGAATCTCTCCACAGTATGCAGAAACACAAAGAAAAAGAGAATTTTATGGCTATAAAACTCGATATAAGCAAAACTTATGATAGAGTTGAATGACCATACCTCAAAGCAGTAATGGTGAAAATGGGTTTTGATGAAAAATGGATCAATCTCATCATGTTATGTGTCACAACTGTCTCTTACTCAGTTCTTGTCAATGGGGAACCCAAAGGCATGATTCATCCAACCATGGGCATCAGACAAGGCGATCAATTATCTCCCTTTCTCTTCTTATTATGTATTGAAGGCTTGAATGGCCTAATTAATAATGCAGCAGCCAATGGAGACATTAGGGGTTATTCCTTATGTAGAAATGGCCCTAGCTTGACTCACCTCCTTTTTGCAGACGACAGCTTATTGTTTTGCAGGGCTACTATACAGGAGTGCCAAAAAATCCATGATATCTTGGATATCTATGCAAAATGTTTAGGCTAACAAATAAACAAGAGCAAAACTACAATATTTTTCAACAAGTGCACTACGAAAGAGATAAGGAATCGTATCAAGATTGCCTTGGGGGTACCGGAGATTAATCAATATGAGCAATATATGGGGCTGCCATCCCTAGTTGGAAAGAATAATAAAGCAAGCTTTAACTACATTAAGGAAAGGGTATGGAAGAAAATTCAAGGGTGGAAGGAGAAATTGTTGTCATAGGTAGGAAGGGAAATATTAATTAAAGCGGTAGTCCAAGCCATTCCAACATACACAATGAGCTGCTTCAAATTGTTGGTGGGTCTATGTACGGAGATTGAAAGCCTTATTAGAAAGTTTTGGTGGGGACAAAAGGGAGATCGGCGAAAAGTCCATTGGGTCAAATGGGAAACGCTTTGTAAACCCAAATCAATTGGTGGTATGGGGTTCAAAGACTTAGCCCTTTTCAATGACGCATTATTAGCCAAACAAGCTTGGAGACTAGTGCATCATAAAGAGTCCTTGTTCTACCGTGTCTTCAAAGCAAAATTCTTTCCTCATTTCTCTATAATGGAGGCCTCGGATACCACATTAGGCTCCTATGCGTGGAAAAGCATACTAAAAGGTCAGGATGTATTAATGAAAGGTGCAAGGTGGAGGGTGGGTTGTGGAGAATCGATTGGAGTTTGGAATGATGCTTGGCTGCCATCCTTGGAGTATCCAAGAGTGTTATCCAATCCAGTGACAAGTTTTGAGGATATGAAGGTAAATGATCCTATAGACCCGGTTTCAAAGCAATGGGATGCATGTTTATTGCAGGGATTATTCAGCTCTCAAGAGGTCGAATTGATAATGAGTATACCTTTGTGTTGCACCTATATTGAGGACAAGCTGATATGGCCATACACATCATTGGGTAACTACATTGTGAAGTCCAAATATAATTTTCTTGTAGTAGCAGAAACGAGCCAAACCACCATAGACAATTTGAGACAAGATGGAGGGATTTGGAAGCTTGTTTGGAGCCTCTCGGTTTCGAATAAGGTGAAAAATTTCTTATGGCGAGTCTGCAAAGAAGCACTGCCAGTGAAGAGAAAGTTGAGACGAAGAAGAATCATTGAGGAGGACACATGTGACCACTGTAATTCAAAAGCAGAGAGTGAATTCCATGCACTTTGGGAATGCTTGGCACTTACATCAGTGTGGAACTCAGTCCCAGAGCTATGGCTTCACCATGATCAGAATGTACATACGGTTTCAGAGCTTATCAAACTCACTCATGATGAAGGAAAAAACGTCAACTTGCTTGCCATGATCCTTTGGACAATTTGGTATCGCTGGAACAAACTGAGAACCACGAGTGAAGAATATCTAGTCAGCCAAGTCTCCACAAATGCAAAGCAAGCACTCACCGAGTATCACCAAGCAAACCAGGTCATAACACTCCAATCTCCAAGTTGCACTCGCCCTCGGGTCAAATGGAGTCCACCCCCTGCAGAAAACTTCAAGGAAAACTTCAAGGTAAACTTCAACGGAGCCACATTCAAAGAGATACACAAGGCTGGTCTTGGCGTTGTGATCTAGAACTCCCTAGGACAACCAATTGCTTCCTTATCAGAATTGGTGAATCTGCCATACTCAACCGATTTTGTTGAAGCAATGGCTGTAGCTAGAGCTATTTATTTTGCTCAAGAAATTGGTTTAAATTCCTTTATCATTGAAGGCGATTCTAAAGTTGTGATCAAGTGCCTTAGAAGTGACGACGTCTCTTTTTCTCCTTTTGGTCATATCCTTGCAGCAGCCAAAGCGACCACAGAGACCAACTGTAGTATTTCATTTTCCCATATTCGTAGACTTGGTAATTCTGTTGCTCACAACCTAGCTAAACATGCAAGACATGTTAGAGGTTTTTCGGTGTGGATGGAGGATGTTCCTCCACACCTTCAAGCTATACTTTCAGCTCATAATGGCTATTTTTTTCTTGATAAAAGTTACTGAAGTTCCTTCTCAAAAAAAAAAAAAAAAAAAAAATTAAGTGCATAAGGTTTTGATATTTTGATGTTATAAAAGATATAGGCTTTTTTTTATGTTATGGTAAGAAGTTTATAAATGTAAGGGTTTATATGCAAAGTTATTTTATTATTTGGGCCTATTTAGAATATAAGGTTATGGAGGGGTGGTAAGTAAATTCTGAAAATGTATATGGGTGAGTCATCCACCACCCCGTTACCTTAGCAAGACATGTGCCCCGCCCAAAACTTTCTTCCTAATCTTTCTTTGTTGTACAAGAATGTATATCCCTTGTTCTTCTTTCTTTTCCTTCTTTCTTTGTTCTTGAATTGGTTGCACCATCTCACACCAACAACCCTCCATTCTCTCACTGAGATTTTATTTATATCTCTCTCTCTCTCTCTCTCTCTCTCCAATAGCCCCTTCTCTCGTGTGCCTTTTCTTTCTCTGTCATCGAATCTATATCTGTCTCTCTAAGAAGAAATCAAACGCTTACTTAAGTTTCCACTTTAGTTGTGGATAAGCAAATAAGATTATTTTCTTGTTGTGGGTATTTTGATAGAGTAATGGTTTGCTTTAGTTTCTCATTTATATTCTCTAATTTGATTGTTAGAAGCTGGAATTTGTGGTTTTGCATTAGCAAGTTGAAAGATTGAAGATATGGTCAATTGGATGCCTACTAATGTATTCTAACGTGTATAGTCTAGATATAAAAACATCCACACAAAATGAAGGTCAATTGCAATTAGTTGATGATTTGATGAGAAAATATGTTAAAGCTGTCACAGCGACAGATTTAGTGTTTACAACATGAAAAAGTTGTACTAATTCATACTCTATGAATTAGGATGCTAGAAGTAGTTTTTATGAATGAAATTCTGTTATGACAGATTTGAGTACATTGTCTTGTATGATTTTTAGTAAATTATGGTTTTATGCTTTGACTTTGAAATTGATATGGTATCTACTAGACATCCAAAGAAGTGGCTCTATAAAATTGCATCAAAAGTGGATGTGAATAGATAGCCCATTTGTACAGGTATGTGCTGCTGAAATAAGCAATGAACAATAAATAATATACTTGACTTTAAGAATTTAATTCTAAAGTTATGGTGAATATTTTGAGCTATAAATTGGTATGCTCATCTTTTAGTATGTATAGATCATAGATAAATTTTGTATACCTTGGTTTCTATATGGTTTGGTACATAATGTGTTTGATGAATGTATCTTGTATTTGGGGAACCTTTGTGTGATAGGAATTAAGATTTTCTTAAGTTTAAGAGTTAGGTTGTGATTCATATATAAGTTTAAATACTTAGAAAGTTTTGTTAGTGATAAGTTTTGGTCTTTTATTTAGGTGACGAGAACGAGAACGTGGACACTTGAGCTCCTTTTATACAAATCTCTCGCGTTTTTTGTTTTCAGGTAAGGAATATGTGACATATGTGTTTGATAAGTATAAGCATAAGCATAAGCATTGTTCAGAAAATTTACTATGCATTAAAACCTTTTAATTATAGATATTATATATAAGCATGATTTAAGTAAAGATATATGTTCGTGAGATATTCAATCTTATATATATGATAATTTTAGCATATTGATGCTATTACTTATACCACAAACATAATATTTAAGAATGAAGTGTATATGCTACTATTATGAAGTATTTATGTAAAAGCATAATTATCAGAAAAATATAGTTTTTTTGTTATTCTATTGTTATGATCTAAACTCAGCTAGTAGGGGTTATAGTATTAGCATTTCCATGGAAATTTTTATTGGCCATTACAGGTAGTGAGGATTCTGTTGTACCCATCCTTGTTGGGAATGTCCAACTTATGGATGCCAACCGACCCCATGGTTGATAATATGATTACACTGAAAGGGGTGTGATACTTTTTGATATGATCCTGAGATTTCCTAGCATTGTGGGAAATGCTGGATGCCTAGCACAATGTGTTGGAAGTCTCCTAAAGTTGTGACAGACTTACAATTGAACTGACTAATATATATTATAAATGAGCTATTAAGTTATTTGGAAATTATAAGAAAAGTATGATGTTTAGAAATGTATGTTGAATGTGTAATAAGTTTGATGGAAAGTTTATGATAAAGTATTTTATAGTCTATTTAAAGATAAGGTTACTGAATTATGTTTAAATTCCTTATTATATCATTTTATTATTATATGAAAGGAAAACGATATATTTTCATCTAAAAGTTCATAGGTTATTTTAAGAACAATATGAATAGTATGAAGATTATTTATCAAAACTAGCATATTTATAAAATATTTGATTTACATGCATTCTTATTAAATGCTCATAGAGCTTAAAACCTTACTAGGCTTCGCAGCTCATCCTGTTATATTTCAGTGCACAGGTTTTTTCTTGGAAGCAGCGAGAATATTAGAGGTGGCAAGGAATCTGTGATTCTCGTTTGTTAGAATGTATAGTTTTTTTGTTGTATAGTAGGAATTAAGATGTACTTGTTCATTTTGAGCACAAATGTAATTCAGAATCTTAGTTTGTTTTGAACCCTAGTTGTATGTCTTTGGGGTTAGACTTGTAAATAAGAGTTTTGCTAAACGTTTAGTTATGTAATATTTACATGAATATTTTAAGTTACAACCAAGTTGTAATCTTGCAAAGTTCTGAATGACATGAAGTTTCAAGGTTTTTATTAATTTTCTACATTACGGCTTTTATGCAAGAAAATAAAAAGGAATACAAGAAACGATTTTTGATAAACACCTTCGGCTTTAGTTGGTTCGTGTTAGTATTGAGGTAAACTTGATATTAACATGTTGGTTATGCTCTAAATTCTGAAGTACAGGTTTGGGTCGTGACAAATAGGGATCATCCACAAATGCGTTTTAGTTTTGGTAGTCCTTCGGTCGGTGATAGTTTGTGGAGCCCAAGATGGCTTGGACACCCATCCGGGCTTTATCCCCTTTATGCTGTCTAGGCTTGGCCTATTTAAGAAGTTCCCTAACCTCTCCTAAAGTAGACTCGAGCTCCATCTTGTAGCCCTATGTAGTGGGTTTACCTAAGGGTGTGTGGCCAATCCCACAATGTTATGTAATAATATTCTAAACAAGTAAAACTTTTTTTTTCAATAATGTTGTCCAAAAGTCTATGAAAAATTGATTTTGAAATGCATTCAAACTATATAAGTGACAACTCATGATTTTTGATGTTTTATATATATATTATTTTTAGACAATGGGGAAGGGAAAGACGGTGTTCAAACCACATATATTAGACAGTATAAAGAATATCACCACCACTTGGTTGTCACTTGAATCCCAAAGCAATGCATGTTAATAATACATGTTAACATAAAATAATTAGAATTAACTTTGACAAAGTTATTATTAAGAAGCCCTTACACAAAAAGAAAGTTTTAAGAGTTTTTTTTTCCCTTCAATTTTTTTTCTTTTTTAAATAACAGAGACAAAAGTACATACCAATTAAAGTAATACAGTTTTAACTTACAGAGTTACAGTATTAACATTAGTAGGAGATAATCCTCAAAAAACATTAGTAGAAGATAAAGTCAACCTGCTGGCCTATCTGCTACTCCACTTGATATGCAAGTAGGTCTTAGATGCCACAGTAGCTAATTAATTATCTGATTGCAATGAGCACTCTGCACTCACCTTTGAGTATAACTGATCCAACACTTCAGCAACCTAAGCACCAGCTCTTTAATATATGCCACCACAAGAGCCAAAATCCATCTAGCTTCAAAAGTCCATTAAGCACATGCACCAGTTCATAGTGACAGCTTGGTACCCTTTCTCAAGAGCCATGCACAAAAGCCTCTTTGATTACCAAACATCCAGCCATCCTCATTTGGCCAATCATATCTTTTGCTACAAAACTAGAGCCCTTCGATTCGTCATTACTCATTAATTTCCTTGCAGTCTTCAACCATAAGAAAAATTTTCCAACCAAGACATTAGATTGCCTCAAGTAGATACGGCATGGATGCTACTAACTGTAACTTCTTGCTTACATTGTGTGCACAAGGAAATCAAGTATTGCAGTATCGGCTATATAGTTGAATGCTAGTAGCACCCTAAATTTCTGAAGTAACCATAGTGTAACTACAAAGACCACCCAAAATTCATCTAGCTGGTCCTGATGAAATGAATAACCCCCTAACCAGCTTATGATCCATGATTTGATAGATAAAGAGGTCAAGCTTTCAACAGACTAATGGTAAGTACAGAGCCAAACCATACTAAATGAATTGAATGTAATTGTAATGGAAGACATATCTTGTAATATTATCTTACAGGGTGTCAAATGTCTATTATCACCATAAGTTTATTTGACGACATCGTATGGCCTCACAGAGATTATTTTTTATATGACTCAAGTGAATATGTTTACTCAAATTAGAACTGAGACAACAATAACAGTTGAGGTGCTAGGTTTTCTTATCCCTGATTAGATCATATGCCATTATCACTGTCACAACACTCACCAATGCCACCAAGTACATGACTACCACAACGAACTCAAAAAATAAAAAAAGACACAGGCTTCATAGAATTCAATTTGTCCAAGCAACAAACCTTTAATTTTACCAATTTCAATGAAAATTCGTTATCAGCATACTTGAATAAAGGACCAAGAGCCTTGTAGCTCCATTCACCCAGCTATAAAATTATCAAAAATAAAATAAAGGGGGCCTATGTGGCTTTTCACTTTCACCTGTTTTAATTCTGTTCTCCATCATTTAGTTAATGTTTCTACATAGTATTGGCAATTTATTCATGGTAAAAAGCTGCTATGACTTGGGGATCAAAGACGGGTTTGATGCCCAGAGAACTATCTAGCTTTCAAGATTAACGTAAAGTGCAGTTTTAAAACAAATCAGTAAATTCTAAATGCCAACCAAATGGCTCATATTGCTACCGCCCATGTTTATCTCTAAGACTAAAAAGCCACTAAAGTTTCGGTTGTCCCACATCGTTTAGTAAGAGCAGCGGGTAGTCGGGTATGAGTTATAAAAAAAGAATGAAGACTCTTTTCAAATCATACCTTTCTCGGCCTTTTGGCTAAGATCAAGTGTAGTATCTGTTCTTATCAGTTTAATATCTGATATGTGGGTCATCGGCCCACACGATATTAAATTTATTTCTTGAGGGGGAGAACCCACCACAATAGCTTGCTATTGGGGTTCTCAAGCGTCGCCCATGCGTTGCACTATTGCACGGGCCTGGCGCACCCCACCAATACCAGTTTAAGTTTTGCTGGGGACTATATAAGGTAGAATGGGACGGGCTTGAACAGTCGAAATATAGTTGTGCTAAAGCTTCATATTTTTGCTTAGTTCTGGGATTTCAACTTGTAAGGGGTCGTTCGTGATCATCATGGTGAGTTAATAAAATAATTATTAGTAAATATTTGAAGGTGAGTCTGATTTCCTAAAGTGCCACAACCCAGCCATAACAGTACGGAGGTATCCCTTCAGTTATGCTAGGAGTATAACCAGAGAACGACACACATTGGTTATAGTACTTTTGCCGCATCGCCGTTTATTATTATTATTATTTCAGCATCTTAATCGAAAACCAAAAATAAATCAGATTAATATTCGTGGCCCTGTAGGTTAGAGGAATTTGTTTTACCTCTTTATATTTTATTTTAAATTTTCGCTTAGGTATGTTAGACCTTTAAGAAACAATGATGCACTCAGTGACAAATCTCTAAGAAGAAAATTCTAAGCCGGGCCCCCCCCCCCCAACTCAAAAAAAAAAAAAAAAAAAAAAATCTAAGCAGTGGATAATGGATATATAAAGGAGTTAAGGCAAAAATGATTAAAAATGAATTATATATGGCTTAATAAAAAGTATGCTTAAGTGGTTTAAATGAGGCTTAAAACATTGAAGTTTTGAATTAGAAAAACACTATATCATATTGAATCTAATTATTATTTAACGACCACTTCATCAATAAGTATGGATGAAAGGCTCATGGTTAAAACGCTATATAATATTAGAGACGAAAATTCATAATTTTAAATGTAAGAGCAAAACAAAAATAGTCTCAGGTGTAATTTATATAGTATACTTTTGTCTTCTTTTCACAATATGCAAAATTTTAATACTCCATAGTCTATATAGTCACTAATACGACATGAAAGGTATCTACTAACTTCTACATTTGAAATATATCATGTCTTTTACAAAATGTAGTATTACACAAGTGTGGAGATAGATGAGGATTCCCATAAATTCATTGTCTTTATCTCCATCTTCTTTGACAACATTTGAGAATTCAAAACCAATCTATTTTTTCAGGTCTCATTCCTAACTCAAAGAGAGCATCAACAAATATCTGTTGATGCAAACACAATGATAATGGAAATAACACGAAGAGAAACTGAATAATACTTCTGAATTTTTATTAGTTTAAAGAAAGAGATTACACAACACTATTTGGACTGAGGCATAACACTCGCTCTCTTTAAGGAGATTCAAGCCATTGGTTGGCTAAACTTTGTAACTGGTGCAGACCGTCTCTGACTTGTCTCTTCCAGGATACAACAGCCCAACAAGTGTCGTATGGCTAGAACAACCTCTGCACCCTTCCTTGCCAAGAATCTCTCTATTTATTTTTATTTTTTGTGTGTATATTGCAGTAACTTGGATTGTGTTTGAATATGTCTATTTATAGGCTCAATGGGCCTCACGAAATTACTACCCAAATTAATATGATCAATTAGGTCCACCCAAATTAATATGATTAATTAGGTCCATTATTCTGATATAGTGGGTGTTACAAGATTAATTGTTGGATATTATTCTAATAGGCTAAAGTTACACAATTAATGGTGAGATAAGGAGTTTTCAGCCCAAACGGATAGTCCATTAAGTGGGTTAATGACTCATTATTTTCCATAATAAAAATGGAATATTAATTTGGGTCAAATTTGACACCTCCACCCTTCACCTCCCCTTTGCGCACGTATCTGACCTAATATTTGAGACAATTCATGTTAGCCTATTAATCACCACAATTGAAAAGAACAAAATAGTCTCTCTCCTTTTCAATATGGGATTAAACATTTTTACTAACTCCTCATCTTCCACATTCACTTCCACATCATTACATTTATGTTATAAAATTTATTCATTTGAATTATTTAATATTAAAATGCTCCAACAATATCAATTGGGTATATCAAGAGCACAAGCAGCTTGGACAACCCTCAAGTCCCCCCATATCTTCCAAGTGAATGCCTCCTCTAGATTGGGCCAAAGATTAATTTTTAAGTGGCCATCATAAATTCGTTCTCCATTACAGCTGTTGTTTGTAGGAATGATCTTGGAGATGTCATTTTTTTCCACACCTCCTTCATGCCTCTCTCTGGTCCTCTCATTGGTGAAGTGAATGTTACCCTCTTAGCATTACAATTGGATGCTCATTATAATCTCACATTCATCCCGTTTGAAGGGGATTTAAAATTTGTTATCGACAATATGCAATCTTCTCCACCGTACCCATTATCTCAGATTTACTGTTGGATGCTGTACTCATTGTTTCTTCTTCTTCTTCTTTACTGTTGGATGCTATACTCATTCTGAATTAGGAATTTTGGTTTGTATCTAGGATCCTAAATTAATTTGCTCATAACTTAGCTTGTTTAGGTAGCCTTTTGTAAATGGGATGAGCCTGTAGCTATCTTTTCTCTTCCTAATTGGTTTTTTTTTCTTAAACTCCAAAAGTTAGAGATGGGCCTGGACCCTCCCTTCTCATTTCTCTTAATATAATCATTTTTTATCCAAAAAAAGGGGATAAGCATTGTATATGTCATAAATATAAGATAATTATTTGTGTGACACAACTTATGAGATCATGAATATGTTTGAGATAATTTATAGTATGACATAGTGATAGCTCAATAGTCAAAAATGACATTTTTTTTTTGTAGAGTTTCGTGTCTTTGGTTTGAAACTTGTCTCCCCTCTTTTCTAATATCTACTTAGAAATATATATATATATTAGGGATAAAGTTTAAACATAATCCGATTGGAAAGAAGGAGAGACGCAGTATAGTCCCTAATTTTTAATTTATTTTTAACTACAATTTTTTTTTGGATAGGAACTACTATTTGATTGTGAAGATTAAGAATATAGAAATATATATATATATATATATATATATATGTATTTATAAAAAAATGATTTATTTATTAACTAAGGAACACTGTTACAAGTATTGTCCATTGGGCACTCGCGAGGAGTTCCTAGTTGTAAAATATCATGCACATATTTTACATAAACAAAATTTGAACATTTATTATATTCTCCAACACTGCATTGGTGCTCCCTTCCTCTCTTTGTTAGTTCATTTGCCACACCATTTGCTTTATGAAAGACATGACATGGAAAGACAGTCCAGTCTTGGTCAAGCAACATCCTTCAATCTAAAATCAAAGTAGAAAGTTCTAGTGCCAAACTCCATATGTTGTTAGCCAATTGAGAAGAATTTGAGAATTAATTTCTAGATTTATATGTATACACCATAATTCCTAGGCCATTTTAAAATCATATCTAATAACTCATATTTTTGCAATATTATTTGAGGCAATGCCAATGTAAATTGAGAATCTTTATTATCTATTTTCTCTTTCTGTTTTTTAGGGTCTGTTTGGTTGGAGGAGTGGAAAAGTGAGAGGATAGAAAATATTTGGTTTCCCTCTTGTGTGTTTGGTTGGAGGGGTGGAAAAGTAGAAGGGTGGAAAATCCTTTTGTTTGGTTGGAGAGAAAAAGGGAAGGATGGAAAATGTTATATATATATATATATATATATATATATATATAAATTGACTATTATACCCTTGTTACATAATGTGTAAGAAATAAATTTATTTATACTCATTAAATAATATAAAATTTACCACAGCATACATATAAATTTAAATTATTATTTTTATTATTATAATGTAAAAATTACAACTTGATCAATTTAATTGGGCAAAAGATTTCGTATCAACTTGATCAGGTCAGGTTGGAAAAAAAAAAAGAAAAAAGAAAAGAGAAGAGAACCTGGACATTGGTGTGCTGTGAAGGTAAGGATGAATAGAGGCAAAAGTGATAAGGATGAGAAGAGAGAGTCATCAGGTCATGAATGAGGGGTAGGTGAGGGTATTTGTGTAAAAGTGCTTTCATATCACTTTTCTCTTCACATTCTCTCCTGTTTTCTGTCTCTTCTATTTTCCTTTTCTAACCAAAGAGTGAAAAACATCATTTTTCACCTTATTTTCCTCTCTATTTTTCATTCTTCCTATTTTTACTCCAACCAAATACACCTTTAATACACTGCCACCTCCTGCATTCCTAGGCTTATATTTCTTATATTTCTATATTAGAAATATTCCAATATATGAAATGCAAGTTGTAAAATTCAAACCAAAACGAAAGGAAAAATAATACAAAAAAAAGTTATCAGCGTCCCGCGCTGAACCCAGCTAGCGTAACAGCGGGTGACGCCTAATTTCCCATAATCGCTTACCACGTCACCATCCATCTGGATCCACCTAAATATCGCACCGTTGTGTTTTAAAGTAGGACAACCCTCAGTCATTTTGTGCCTCCTTCAAGACACAGAAGAAAGAAACAGCTCCGCGGTTCTTCTAGGGTTTAAGAAAAAGAGAAACAAAGCCCAATTCCGCTCATTCTAGGGTTTTACAAACGCCTCTGTTGGACTTGGAGCTCTGATTCTATCCCATAACTATGGCTTTCTGGGGTTAGTTTTTTGAAACTCATTTGGTTAATAATCTGCAAAGTTAACTACTTGGAAATTTTTGCAACTTTTTTTTTTCTCAATCCACATGTGTTAGAATTGTGTGTGCATATATAAATTTTTTGCAGGAGTTGAAGTGAAACCAGGGAAGCCTTTCAAACATAAACATGACGACACAAAAGGGCGGCTTCACTTATCAATGGTACTGTTTTCCAGCTGAGCTTGCCAATTTCTATTTAATCCCATGTATTTTTATTGTATACTGAATAGATTTTGAGGGAAAAGATCTAGTTTTGATGTTTCTTGTTGGTGTTGGTTGCGTTTATTGTAAAGAGTTTGAGTTTATTTGAACTGGGTCTTGCAAATTTTGTTCATTTCGATTTGTAGAACAGGTATGGGATGTGTTTGATGTAAATCTTCTGTGCTGTGTGAGTATTGAAGAGTTTTTTTTGAGGTTTTCTGAACTGGGTTTTGACTGTTATGGTGAATGATGGTGTTTATTTGGGTTTTACTCAGGCAACACTGGGGCTTGGTGCTGCCAAAATAAGAAGTATACTTCAGTGCAATGTAGGAAAAAAGAGTCCTGTTTTTCTTTGCACTTTGTATCCTGTGAATTCTGAGTCGCTGCAACTGAACTTGGAATTCGAGGAGGCTGATGATGTCGTTTTCTCAGTGCTTGGTCCCCGGAGCATTTTCCTTTCTGGTTATTATGTGAGCACTAGCCAGCCGTATCCTGTTTTATCCCATAATTTGGAACTGTTGGTTTAATTATGCTTGGTAAGTTTGGATTTGTTTAAATGAGCTTTCCATCTCTTGGAGATAAAATCAACATAAAACATTAGTTTTGAAATCTGTGTTTCGAACCCCACTTCCCTCTCCTCCACTGTATTCATCTCCAAAAAAAAAAAAGTTACATAAATTCTTACCTTACTAACAACCAATTTGGTGGTAGAAAGAGTTTATTGACTAATTGCTTGAGAATTTGTTTTAGGAGTTGTTTTAATTTTTTTTATACTTTTCCTTTACTGAAATGGCAAGAGAACCCTGTGGAGAAGATATTGCTGACACTGAAACAGAGTTATCTGAGAATAGTGATGAAGATGAGTACGAGGATAGTTTTATTGACGATGATGAGCCAGAAGTCCGTCCACCTTCTCCCATTTCCAATGATGAAGGTATGTTAACAAAACAATTTCTGAGTTTAATTTTTTTCCTCATGAGTTTTCCTTAAATGATGTTAAAATTTAGCCTATAATATTAATTCTAATTTTTTTTAATCATTGGTGTATATCACACCAGATGGAGAGGACTATGTGTCATCTATGATGTGGTAGTTTCTACATTATCATTTTAATTGAAGTACTCATATGCCAAGTGCTAACAATTATTTGTTCTACTATTACATGCATTGTGCATATGTGCTGCATGAGAGAATTGGTTTTTAGTGGACTTCAATTATCTCCAATAGTAAACTTCACTTCTTTAATGGTAGTTACAAACTTACAATTATCAAACTTGTTTGTGAATGGAATTTGATCATGGTCAAAGTTAACAATAAATATGATAGTGTGGTTGGACTAGTTATGTTAATAAGAACTGCGTACTTTGCAACCATCAGATTATTGAATCACTTCCGATCAATTATTACTAGATCAAATCATATCTAAATATGGGTGTGAGCGTGCGTGCGTGTGCTGTTAGAATTATGGTTAAATGATTAATTTCACCATTTCCTATTCACTTTAGCTTTTGGGACATCAGTAATTTAACATGGTATCAAAGCAAGATGTCTTAACTCTTAAGTTTAATCATTGTCTCCTTTCTATCTCCCATTTAGATGTCAAAAATCCCATATATATATATATATATCAAGCTAATCTCCTTATATTCCTGGTTATTCTCACATATATGCTCTACTTATGTTCATCGACATAAACCATATATCCAAATTCAGGATTATGCTCTGGGATGCACGGACGCGGCACCGGAGGTGCCGCACCCGCGTCCGACGCGGCGGGACTCGCCGACGCGCGAGGGACGCCGCTGCTCGCGCGTCGGTGCGGCGTCCGGCCGAGTTGGCCACGTGGCATCTTTTTTTTCCCGCCGACTCGCGCCGACGCGGCTTGAATCGCGCCGACGCGGCGCCGATTCAAGCAGATTCGGGCCGATTCGGCCAGAATCGGCCAGAATCGGGCTGTTTCGGCCGTATCGGTCCGTATCGGCCGGTGACCGAAACGGCCGAAACGGCCGAAACAGGCCTCTAATCATGCTGCAACCGCCGAAATCAGCTCTAAATGAGACCCAAAAACCCTAAATCTATCCTTCCTTAATTTTATTTTGAATATTTGTTGCTTCTTTTGTGTTTTCTTTTTGGTTTTGTGTTGTGTTTTGTGTTTCTTGCTTTTTTCTTTCTTTGTTTTGTGAATCAAGGCATAGTAAATTAGTAATATGTTTTTTAAGAATATTTTAATAGTAAAAATATATAGAAAATATAAATAAAAATATTTTTAATAATTTTTTAATTGCCGAGTCCCGCCGCACCCGCACCCACTTTTTTCAAAAATTGCCGAGTCCCGCACCCGTACCCGCACCCGTACCCGTACCCGCACCCGCACCCGCACCCGTGCTTCATAGATTATGCTGCTCATTTCCAAGTTTAACTAGTCGTCCTCTTTCTGTTCCTGCTGAATATATGTGTCATGTGTTTGCATTGTCCAATTAAGATATACCCACTTGGTAGTATGTGTTCGTAAATGTTTATGGAAAATATGTTAATATGTTATGAGTTTTGCTCTATGTTTTTTGGCGGTTGCAGGGGAAATGTTGGATAATGAGAAACCCAAGAATGGGAAGAGCAGCCGTAGACGGCTTAGGAAGCGCTACCAAATGAGTGACTCTGATGATGGGGGATGTTCTCAACCAAAAAATATAGTCAATGGTAGAAGTGGTGAGCCAGTATTACATAATGAAGATGAGGACAGCTTCCCCATTTCATCTCTCTACAAGAGCAAAACCACCACCAAGAAAACAACAGAGGAAGCAAAAAGCAAAGCTGATGAGGAAACGTGTGGAACTGGTGACAAGAAGACAGAAGATGATGTTAATCATGTCATCGAAGAGAAAATAAAAGCTGATGATGTGATTGTAGGCTCTGAAAATGGTGCAAAGCCAAAGAGGAAAAGAAAAGAGCGGTCTAAGGAGGAGAAACCTCTCAAGGCCGATAATGCTAACTGTAGTAATATTCTTAAAGAGGATAGAGCCCCTAAAGATGAGGCAAGGATTGATAAAATGGGGCAGGATATGTGTATGAAAAATGGACAGGAGTGGCAGGCAGCTAATGACAAGTTAGTGATTTTGTGATCTGTGGTTTGAATTTAATATCAGTTAAATTGCATATTTGGTCCTTGGCCTTTGACCTTTGTTTCAAAATCTTTCTTATGCTTTAAATTGTTTCAAAAAGGTCCTTATAGTTATCTGAGAGATGGAGAATGTTGATGTAGCTAATGGAATTCATGAAATCCAAGGCCACTTTGATGATGTGGCATGAATTCTATTTGCCATGTCAGAATTTTCTATCCATCAGATGATGATAAGGACATCTTTAAAACAATTTTGAAAGCATAGTGACTAACATAAAACATTTTAGACTATAAGGATGATTTTGAAACAAAGGTTAAGGGTTGAGGACCAAATATGCTAACCTATAACATATATTAGTGTGCATAGATATAAAATTCTTAAATAGAAGGCTTACTGACAATTCTGTTTGCTGATCCTTGTGCTTATGTGAATTTACTTGTGCAGGGGAGTTGAACTGCCAGATACTGTTTCACTGCCTTCCATTGAAGTGAGCCCTGAAGTTGTTGAAAGGCCAAAGAAGAGAAAGAAAGAACGAACAAAGGAAGGGAAGAATTATGAAGCTAAGCATAAGCATAGCACTGTTGAAGATGATAACACCCAACAACATTACAAGTGAGTATTTCTGTATTTTGTGCTTCAAATATATAAAAAGAAGAATATACTACATACTTGTATACATATATTCAAGCATAGAGGCATTAGCCACTTCTATGCTATACCCCAAAAGAACTACTCTATTACAATTGAGACTCTTTGTAAACACAAAGCCTAGATCAACCCAATACATGCCCGATGTGGAACTCACTCAGTACACACTCACATAACACACACTCAACTAATTGGGACATCACATATTCCTCTTATTGAGAGTTTTTACTGAGGCTTCAGTTTGTTGATACTTTGTTTTATATTTACTTGAGTAGGGGAGCTGAACTGCCTGAAAATATTTTGCTGTCTTCCACTGAAGTTGGCTCTGAACCCAGTGAAAAACTTAAAAAGAAAAGCAAACAACGGGCAAGGGATGTGAAATCTTCTAAATCTGACAGTAATCATGAAAATGTTGTCAGAGAGGATGGAGCTCAGCAAAACAAGGCAAAGGCTGAAGACATTGTCCATGGTCTGCTTATGACATTCGAACAAAATCCAAATCCAGCCAATGACAAGTTAGTATTCTTTTAGATTGAATTCTACAAATGACAGAAACACACATAAAAGTTGCATGAACACCCCCCCCCCCCCCCCCCTTTCTCCTCCAACCTAGTCCAATTACAAAGGAGATAGAGGTAGGGAGAGAGAGAGTTACAACTAATTAAAATCACTAAGGATGCAAATAGATAATGCTCTTGCCATCTAGATTTTCTGAATGCTAAGCTGAGTGCAAGACGAATTGTTAATTGCTGTATGCTTTCTTTTTATATCATTCTTCTATTTGTACAGGAGCCTTGACAACAAATCTCATGTATTTGCTGAAGAAAATCATTCTTCGGACAAAAAAATTAAGAAGAAGAAAAAGAATAAAAACCAGGAGAATGGGAAAGATGAGAACGTGAATACATCCCTTCTGTCAGTGGACAAGAAAGCTGATGACAAGTCATCTCAAGTTTGGACATTGTCTAATGGATTAATCCTTGAGGTGCTAGAAATGGGAAAACCAGACAGCAAAGTAGCTGCGTCAGGGAAAAAGGCAAGTCCCTTGGAATGATATTAATTGAAGTCTTTTTTGTTGCATGCAATCTTTGATCCAAATAACGAACAGATAGAGTAATTTGATTATTATTATTATTATTATTATTATTATTATTATTATTATTATTATTATTATTTGTACTACTATTTAAGGACCCTTCCCTGTTTGGGATCCTCATTTTTTTGGTTCAAAAATGCCTCCACTCCTATGTTTAAGCAGAAATAAAACTTAAGGACAGTCCAGTAAAACCGTGGAAGTAAAACTCTAACTTCCACTAAAAAATTGCCTAAAAAATAGGAGGTACTCTCCTGTTGATTTTCAAATTGCATTATTCACTTATAAATTAGATTCTCAAAATAAATATATAAATATATAATAAAAACATAGGTTTTTTTTTGCTGCAAAATAAACGTGTAATATTTGTTCATTTTTTGAAACTAGCCTCATGACACTCCTAGTTGTATTATAGTTTAAATGCTTAATATTAATGAGAAAACATGTAAATTTTAAATTGGAATGAATGAAAAATTATAACACTATAAAAAATAAAAATAAAAAAGCCTCATCATGCGTGTGATGAGGCTAGCTAGTTATTATTATTACTCTGGAGGGGTAGCTTACCAAAAATGATTTTCTGATATTGCACATATTCTACTATAGCAAACCAAAGACATGTATGTTAGAAAATTGCTGATATGAATTTTATTTGGTTCCAGATCAGTATCAATTACAATGGCAAGTTGAAAAATAATGGAGAATCAGTTGGCTCGAATGTTGGTGATGCTCCCTTTAAGTTCCGCCTAGGTATTACCATATAAGATAGAATCATGATTTTGCCAAATAAGATTTATTAGTTTTACTACGTTGTTTAATATATATGGCTTCTTGCAGGTGCGGGAAAAGTTATGGAGGGTTGGGACATTGGTATTAATGGTAATGACTGAGATTTTTGTCCCGACTGAACTTTTATTTCACCTAAGTTATTGTTTAGTATTCTTTGGCTGACATGTGTGCATGATTCTTAGGCATGCGAGTTGGTGAAAAGAGAAGACTTATCATCCCACCATCAATGGGGTATGTGATTGAATTCTGACTGTATATTGCAGCACATTTCTTTTTACTTCTTTCTTTGGGTTCTTAGCCCCTTGCCTGACATGCCATGTCTATGTTGCAGTTATGGGAGTAAAGGGCATGGTGAAAACGTACCACCAGATTCATGGCTGGTGTATGATGTTGAATTGGTTAAAGTCCACTGATTGATTTGCTTCATTGCTTGTGGTGCTGCCTGATCTCTCAGTTTATTTTACTTTGATAATGTCGTTTTTTTGATACAAGTACAAAAATATAAGGGTACCTAAGCAAATTGCTTGCTGGAGTTTTGTTTTCTGTTCATAGCTTCTTGGGATGAAATTAGCCAGTTGTTGTATCTCCCTTTAGAGTGTTCACATCCGGTTTGTAAAAAAAATTCTATTTTACAATTTCAAAAGTTACTTTATCATTTATATCATACCATTTTATAACACACACAACATCTTACACTATTTTTTTTACAACTTTATTTAAATATTCTTTTTTATTTTTTATTTTTTTATTTTACTATTTCTCTTATTCTTCCTCTTCCTCTCTTCCTCCCTCTTCCTCTAAGCAATCGGCAACCACAACATCACTACCACCGCCACTCACATCCTAGCTAACCATCGGCTAGCGGCTAGCAACCACCACCACAACCACAACCACAATAGTCCATGCCAACCACCAAAACCCACACACAACCACCAACCCAGAAACCCACACAACAACTTGCCAATTTAGAAACCCAAAAACCCACACTGATCTCCACCGTCAAAACCCACAAGAATGCACCAATCTCCATCGCCTAAAACCCACAAGAACTCATTGATCTCCATCGCTTGAAACCCACGGCCCACCACACTGATCCACCACAATCCTCAACCCCAGACCCACCACAATCCGATTAGCAATCCTCAGCCCTTTGGCCATGATGATCTCGCCTAGAAAAGATCATCAGTAGTGCCATTGGAGAGAAATGGTCATCGGCAATGAGAGGCATGGGGAGAGAAAGGATCAATGGAGAGAGGAGAGAGGAGTTTTGTGACTGTGAGAGAGAGAAAGAGAGAGGAGTTGAAAGACAAAGGACTGGAAGGAGAGAAAATAAAAGGTGAAAAGAGATTTAAATAATATATTTTGGTTTACAATTGTAAGATTTTGCAAGACTCAATGTGAATGCTCTTATAGTTATAGTTGCCGTATCATGACCAATTTTGTACAAGGTATTTTAAACTTCGTGACCTATTGATAAAAGGCAAAAGAAACAAAGGCTAGATATTGGTGCAGCCAAATCGAAAAAAATTACAAACATTTCAACGTTCTTATAGTGCTACAAATTTAAATAGATTGGTTAATGTGTTCTAGAGTATGCAGAAATTTGTTGCAATAGAGAAGGGGCTATCTCATGAGACTATAGCATGTGTCATGTAACAAAAAGCATATATCATAACAGTTCTATTCTACCTTTGCATATGAAATGAACAAAAGTGGAAAAGCATATCATAGAATGTGTTGAGTGTGTGGTTAATATAATTCATGGCTTGCTTGGAATACCAAAAAAAAAAAAAAAAAAAAAAATTTGTAGCTTCTTTGTGCCTCGGTCAGTACCTCTTTAAATTATTGGGCCATATGGGCCATATACGTGATAGTGACAAAAAATTTCACTAGAGATAGCATGTTGTGGTGAGTTGCCACAACCACAATCCTTATGAGGGCTAAAGTTGCTATTCAGGGCAATTTTTCAAAATTAAACTGCCCCCTGTGCAGCGGGGAGGAAGAAACAACCTTACACTAAATCAAATTCTGTAATATAGCCAAGATGATCTGGTTTGGTAGCAAGTGGGTCCCTAAAATTGAGAATCTATTTGTTTTTTTTTTTTGTTGATAGGATGATAATATATTTGTTAGTTACTTGGTACTATTAAATAGTTTGTGTTCATAAAAGAAGAAAAATGTCTTCCTCTAATAGAGTCTGAGCAAAGGCAAGAATTCATTCTTTTCTCGATTCTAACTCAGAATCATTTGAAAGGAAAGACAACAATTTTCAAGAAGGAAGTGGAAATAGACTAATAGTACACCAGTTACACAGTCAGCAAGTCCAATGTTCAATTACGTGAGCTTCCCATGCTTGATAGTTATTGGGTTGATAAGAGACCAACAGTTGTCCCATTCATATACAACTTGAAATTTGGAATTCAGTTTTCAATAGGCACAATATCAAACCATGTGCTTCCCATGCTCATGATGCTTATTGAGTCCACATATCATTGATAATCCTCAAATTAACTCTCTTTTAGCATTAATAAGCCCTAATTAACTCAATTTCAGAATGTACCTAACTCAAAATATCACTAAATCATCTCTATAAAAGTGTAAGTTCACCAAAAATATAAAGATCTTTAATGCTTTGACAACCAGATTAATTAAGTACATGCAACCTACCATTACTTCTAGTCTTAACCAATTGGATCATGACACATCATAGAGACTAATCAAAATCAAATTTTCACAATCACATGTGATCAAACTTAATTATGTGGATGCATCATGACTGTTAAAATTTGCTTTTATGATATCTTTAATTCGATAGTCCAATTTGAGCTCATGACACATTCTTTTGATCGTTATGACTTCAAGATTTATTTTATGTGAAACCTTAGGAAATCAAACATTCAAAATTATAGTTTTACCCTTGGGGTGTGAAAATGATCATTATACCCTTAAATAAGGTTAGATGTGGGTTGTAAAATGGGATGTCAAAGCATTGTTTTAAAAATTGAATTAGATACCGGCCGGTTCAACTAGGAACCGGACATGGAACCGGTCTGGTAAAAACTGAGAAAACTAGTAGTTGATCTGAAATCCAGACCAATTTTCAGTTCTTTGAACGTTCTAGTTTTTAAAACCATGTGTCTATGTGATGCAATTATGTGGAGAGTAGAAAAAATGTGTAATTATGAAAAATAAATGTTTAAACATAAACAATATTACAAATACAAGGAAAATATTAAAACAAAAATAAACATAAACATAAAAAAATATTAATAAAATACTTAAATAAAATACTTAATGAGAAAACTAGGATCAATCACAATGATTTTAAAAATCATCTAAATTTCAAATAAAATATTCTTTTTTTTTTCATTGTATCTTGTATTGAGAATAGTATACTAGAAAATAATTATATAAATAACTTAATTTAAGTTATAAAAATGAATAAATATAAGAACATTTGATATTAAATATAGATATTATCTGTTTGTATATGAATCATCTAACATTTGCATGATTAGAATTTTAAAATTAATTCGAAATGGTTGGTTTAATGGCAAAGGTTAGGAACTTGAGAGTGGTACACATGGAAAATGTTGAGAGGACCGTGAAAACCTAATTCCTGAGAGGAAACCATTTTTAAACAAAAAAATGACATAAAGATGTAGCAAAAGAGATGGTATTGCAAATTATAATGTTTTTAATTATTGTAAATATGTGTGTTACATTATTGCCTAGATGCACAATTTGTACATTTGTGTTATTCATTCACAAAATGGATTCTTAGATTTAAGAGGAAATTGAGAAATCTGTTTTAATTCAGATCCTCAGGAGAAGTGCAAATGTGGAACTTCTTTCACATCTTTTTCTAGTATTCATGCTGTGATCTAATTATTTTATAATAATATGCACAAGTTCACTTCGTTAAAGAAAATCCTCCCTTCACCGTAAGTGATGAAGAAGAGGTCCCAAACTTTTCTGAGAAGGTAAAATCGATTTTCATGGTAAAATATGTCTTGTCTTAATTATAACTTTTCTGAAAGGGCGGGCTGATAACAAATTGATAATATTACAGTTGCCACAACTAGTACCGAACCCAGCCTATTTTCAAATAATGATATCTTCACTACTTTGGTATTGTTAGTTCACAATGGTGACATTTTTCAAGTCTTTTGAATGGTGATTTTAGACATCTAAGGTTGTAAAACCTATCTAGTTCAAGGCATTTGCTCCTTTCACATTAGATACTAAAAGCAAGTTTTGTACTCTCTACCTAATATCATATAAAATGAAACAAAGGCCCAAAAGACCCTCCCCACCCTAAGAAAAATGGTGTGAAAATTCCGTTTTTTTTTCTCACCAATTGATTTAGCATAAAAATATTCTCATTATTCTCTAGTAAGCTCAAAATTATGCTGCTTATTGATTTAATTGTATCTGATGAACCTGTGAAAGACAAGACTACAGGTTTGCCATTAAGTAAAACTTGAAACCTAGGAAACTTTTAAATATTCCCTCAAAAAAGGGAAGCTTTTGAATTCATTTCTTTTGTACAATTGAATGATGTTGTAGGGATTGAAACTATGTGAAGAGTAGAAAATGTATAGTCATGCAAAATATATGTGCAAACATAAACACTATTACAAACTTTAACATGAACATAAATATAAAAATAAACATTAACAAATATATACATTTAATATTGAATGAGAAAACTAGGCCAAAAATATTCGCATTACTATGATTTTACCAATCATATTAATCTTGAATAAAATATTGTCAATTATGTTAGGAATAGTATTCTAGAAAACAACTATGTGAGAAATAAATAAAATAAAACTAATTCTTGAGAAAACAATATAAAAAATATCTCCAGCTTAATATTTTTAATTATTATAACCTAATTATAATGAAAGCAAAAAAGCAAAAAGATAACCCTTAATTTTTTGTTCAATTACTCTTAAGGAAAATGACCCTAATTTTTAAATTATTTTTCTCAAATTTATTCAAAAAAATAAAAATAAAAACAAAGGAGAATCAGTGATACACATAAACCAAAAAAGCTAAAAATGGAAATGGTACCGAGATTTGGAACTATCATGTGCTATAGGCCCATTCCAAGACTACAAAAAAAAAAAAAAAAAAAAAAACAAGCTATCAATGTTGCAACTCCCGTCAATATGGAGTTTGTAGTAAAAATGACTAAACACGATTTAACAAGTGAATCTTACTTCTTTCTTGTGGTACACTAACATGATAGTTGTAGATCTCATTCGGGTCGGTTTAAAATGGTGTTCACCTCTCATAGAAAGTCAAATCATGGTCCCAGAGATAAGAGCTATTATATCTACTAGTGATTTCGACCTCATGCAAAAGTAAGAAGCAAAAAATATCGCTTTATGAATGTGTAATAAAAAAGATTTCCATGTGCCATTTTATTCGTTAAGAATTTGATTTACTTTTAAATAATGGCCATGTATGTGCACTAGATTTCATTTTTATATACATGTCAAATCTTTCATGTCTAGTGTTGATTACAATTTTTGGTAATTAGTAACTCATTTAGAAGCTAATAAAGCCAATCTTTTGAATTCATTTATCACTCATAAATTTCATTATTATTATAAAACAAAGATAATTGTTCATTAGACTCAAGATGTCATTAGTTTAAGTTAAGTAAGTAAATATCAAATGATGATTCTCATTGAACGAAGGGGAACAGTTTTATTTCTATTTAATCTTTTTTTGTCTTGGTGTATAATAGACATCCATATTTCTAACTTCATAGATGTAGATCATAAAGTATCAAAGCTTTTGAAAAGTACAATTAGTAAAATCTTAGAATTGCACTAGCTATGCTCATTTTCTCTCATGTTCCTCCTCATCTTAAAATTCCTACACTTAATAAATCTGCATTTTATCACCATATTGATCTAAAAAATAGTATTACCAAAAGAGATACTTTTTATCCACATTCATCTTCATGGCCAAACATGCATTGACTTTATTTTCTTTAATTGAATGATGTAAAGGGAAAATGGTAAAGAGTATACAAACCAAGATAACACTTGGTGTGTTATCTAAGAGGAAAACTAGAGTACTTTGTGTAAAAACCTCTCCACAGTCTTCCTAGCCAAAAACAATCCACTAGTGAATTAGTTGTAATACACAAATTCACAAATGCACTCCAAGGCTAAGCTACCCAATGCAATTGAGCCCTCCAAGCTCTAAATACTAATGTACTTCTTGGGACTCTTATCTTCAACTAGCTTTTCGAATCCCATAACACCACCCAATTGCACCACCAACCCTCCATGACTGAAGATGGTTAAGTCCCAATGGTTCCCAAAGGTACAAAGAACACTCACAACACTATGGTGAAGATGGGTGTGAAGGAACTAATCTCCTCTCAAAGATTTGGCAATGATGAAAGGGAATGGTGTATAGAAACTAAAGTGTTTGGCTCTCATAAAGGAATGCTCAACTCTCACTCTCTTAAGGTGGGTGTATGTGATCTCCCAATGGTAGAATACGTGGGAATGAGATGTATATATTGTGGGTATGGGAAATGTACTGCAGATGATTCAAATAACTAAATTTCCTACAATACTAAATTTCCCAAGAACAAAGTAAGGGAAAGAAAGTTGTTAATATTTTGGATATTCAACCCACAAAGAAGGTCTTCCCCTTTACAACACCTAGGTGATGTGGGATTCCATGACTTGCAAACCCTTACATTATCGCACCTCACACACATGCCCATCTACATGGCCTACGTCTCTTGGCCTTTTGATACCAATTGTAATGCTCTAATCCTCATGTCAACAATATTGTTTGTTTTAGGGTCCATGCCCTTCATGGCTTTTTTTTTTTTCCCAAGAACAAAGATGGATATTCAACCCATACACAAGGTCTTCCCCTTTTCCACACCCAGGTGATGTGGGATTCCATAAATTGCAAGCCTTCACTTCATCACACCCATGCCCATCCATGTGGCCTACTTTTCTTAGCCTTTGTCACTCTAGTTAGACAAGATGTCTTCTAAAATCATCTCGCAAGTTGCTCTTTAAATAGATTTTTGAACTCTCACGTGTAGGCCACATGCTCTACTCTCGAGTTGCATTGGTCCATCAAATTGTTTCTTTTCCCATGCTCATGATAATTTGATGGTTTGCAAAAGAAACAAAGGCTAGATATTGGTGCAGCCAAATCCAAAAAAATTACAACATTTCAACATTGTTATAGTGCTGCAAGCCTACAAATCTAACCAGATTGGTTAATGTGTTCTAGAGTATGTAGAAATTTGTTGCAATAGAGTAGGGGCTATCTCATGAGACTATGCTCTGATAGCATGTGTCATGTAACAAAAATCATAACATTTCTATTCTACCTTTGCTTATGAAATGAACAAAAGTGGAAGAGCATATCATAGAATATGTTGAGCGTGTGGTTAATATAATTCATCGCTTGCTTAGAATACCAAAAAAAAAAAAAAATTGCAGCTTCTTTGTGCCTCGGTCAGTACCTCTTTAAATTATTGGGCCATATGGCCCATGAGGGCTAAAGTTGCTATTCAGGGCCATTTTTCAAAATTAAACTGTCCCCTGTGCAAAGGGGAGGAAGAAACAACCCTACACTAAATCAAATTCTGTGATATAGCCATGATGATCTGGTTTGGCAGCAAGTGGGTCCCTAAAATTGAGAATCTATCTGATTTTGTTGTTGTTGTTGTTGTTGTTGATGATAGGATGATAATATATCTATTAGTAACTTGGTACTATTGAATAGTTTGTGCTGTTCTTAAAAGAAGAAAAATGTCTTCCTCTAATAGAGTTTGAGCAAAGGCAAGAATTCATTCTTTTCTCAATTCTAACCCTGAATCATTTGAAAGGCAACAAAACAATTTTCTAGAAGGAAGTGGTAATAGACTAAAAGTACACTGGTTATATATTTAACTTCCAAACCTTTTCAGTTCCCCACCCCCCTCACCCCATGCGGGCAGTTGTGTGCTAGGATAATGGTTTTTTTTTTTCCAAAATTCTCTCTTCTCTTTTGGAGGTGCCTGGCCTCCAACTTGTAATTTCTTACCTGTGCAACAATACTTTTTATTAAAAAAAAAAAGATATCGCAATAACATGCTATGATTGGTGATGATGTGTAAATCGTCAGTCAAGTTGGTTCTTCCAGATGGTGCTGAACCTTCGTCACTACTTCTACAAAATGGGACAAAGACTCTCCTTTCTTTACAAACCACTACAGTTTCCCTTTTCGTATGAGCTCTTCTATCTGCTCCTTCAAGTCCCTGCACTCCTCTGTGTAATGGCCGTGATCCTTGTGGAAACGGTAGTACTTCTGCCTATCACGTACGTTAGGTGACAAATGTAATGGCCTAGGCCATTTGAGGTAGTGCTCATCTTTAATCTGCGCTAGAATTTTGTCAACAGACATAACTAAAGGAGTGAATTTTACCGTCTAAGGAGCTTTCTCATCTTTCCTTTTACCCTCGTCATTAGTTTGACGATCTGAGCGTTCCCTTTTTCGTCCTCTCCGGTCGTCCTCTTTCCCTCCTTTTTCACTAGTTTTCTCTTCATCTTTTATCACGGCTAAAGCGTCTTTGGCGTTCATATACTTCTGTGCCTTTAAGATCATCTCTACCATCGTTTTTGGAGGATTCTTTGCGAGTGAGACCACGAATTCCCTGGATTTCAATCTGACTTTAAAGGTTGTTAGCTGCACCTTGTCATCAACTTCGTCTACCTCCAAAGTCTCGCGAGAAAGATTGGCACATTATTTCATTGGGGGGCTGTTGGAGACCTATTGTCGTCTTGAAAGTGTTGAGATGGTCCAAGGGATCCTTAAGCCCATCAAACCGTTCAAGCTGAGGCAGGCAAAACTTTGACGGTACTGGGCACTCAAGAACTTTGACTGTTAGGGTTACTATGCCTTTGGGATATACTCTGTCTCCACTAAAGCTGACGAGGGGGGACTCAAAAGGGTGCAGTCTTTTTGGATCTAGCCTCAATTGTTGAAAAGCGGAGAGGTAGATGATGTCTGTGGAGCTGCCATTGTCCACGAGGATCCTCCTGGTGTTGAACCCTTCTATCATGAGCATTATGACCAAGGGGTCGTCATGAGGTTGCTTCACTCCTCTGGCATCTTCTTTAGAGAAAAACATATCCCTGTCCGTTCGTCTCTATTTTAAGGGGTATCCTGTGGACGCTGTTCACCTGTCTTTGATATGACTTTTTGAGGGATTTGAACGACCCTCTTGTGGATGACCCACCTGTGATCGTCTTTATCTCCCCAATCACGCTTGGTGGACGCTGGGACTTGCAATCCTCGTCCTTTGGTGAGGCTTCACGATTGCCTTTTTCATTGTCCCTGGTCCTACTGGGCTCATGAAACACATTCGTCCACCTACAAAGCAGCATGGACGAGGGCAGGCAAGTTATTAATAAGAGGATTCAATGCCTCAGACAGTTACTAGCTAGCTGTCAGACCGTTGGAGCCTCATCAAGACCTGCATTAATAAGCCCAAAGGCGTTACAAGAAGAGCATTAAAACCACAATCAAGGCCCCAACGGCTAGAAACTAAAAAGCTATATATACACATTCACTAGAAGCACAGAAGGTACAAAATCCTTACCCAAAAAAAAAAAAAAAAAAACTTTTACGCTTCTCATTTCTCTTAAAAGATTTCTACATACTGACTTTGGCATTGGAGATGTTGTGGCAGGCACCACACTGGTGACCATTAAGCAAGGAGAGCCTTTGTCCCATTTTGCAGAAGTAATGACGAGGGTTCAGCACCATCTGGATGAACCAACTTGATTGACGATTTACACATCATCAATTGGTATATAATAAAAGTCTCATGAGTGGTAGGTTTAAGTGAAAATGGTGTTGCACCAATCATAATTTGTGACTTTTGTAAGTCGTGAAATTTTTGTCTTGAACATTATGTGATATTCAATTATGACCAAAGCCGTTGATCATCCTAGTTTGTTTTAGTGTACAATGTTTTTAAAAATATTTGGGTGTTTGCCTCGGTTGAAAATGCTAGTCAAACTAAAATTGTTTTCGATTTGACTCCCCCCCTTTTCACATGTTTTTCTAGTCATCCACTATTACCCCTGCTCTTCCCCTAATCATTGTTACCATCACATTTTATTTTGCCTGCCAATACCAATTAGGTATACTCTCTCTCTCTCTCTCTCTCTCGATATGCCACAACATTTTCGACCAAGCTCTTGTTGATTCAATTTCCACACCGGATTGTCATGTTGCTTCCCCAAATGCTACTGACTTACCGTGTAATTGTCAATTTACTGTTGGTGGGGCCACCCATTGTCCTTTTTCTCTCTCTCTCTCTTGATTTACTCTCTCAAGTTTGTTTGTTGTTTTTTTTAATATAAAAAGAAAAGTATATATATACTTTTATTTTTCAGTTTTTGTCAATTTTATCCAAGCTTCTTAAATCAAGGAAAAACAAAATCTTTTGGGAAATCTCTTTGTGCCAATCTGGTTGTGGTGTGATTCTTTCTGTTAGTTTATCAAACCATTGAAGTTTTCTTCATAATTCTTTCGCAAAGGTTGAGTGAATGATTGTAGATTACTTATAAATTATTTGTAAGAATGCATTGTAATGATTAAATTTGTGTTGTTATCAGAAATTGTAATATTATATATATATATACACATTTTTTTAATAAAACAATTTACATGGATGTCGAGTTCCATATAATAATCAATATATATATAAAAGCAGAGACCTCATGCAAGAGTGCATGAGGTTCTGCCATGTGGCGCTCTATATGAATTCTTTGCAATCCTCTTTATTATGAAATGATGTTTTCCAACTTCAAAAATTAAAACAATGCAGCTTTTATGTTTAGCACTTATTGCTTCATCAAAAATCAATTCACTTCTTCCTCTCTCCTAACTCTTCACTTCTTTCCATAAAAAAAAAAAACTATTCACTTCTTCTGGACAAAAAAAAAAACTTTCACTTCCCCGTTCAAATTTAAATGCACACTATGGATAAGCACCTGGCAAAGTGAGACCAAGCTTTGCACTATTACACCTTTACAATAATATTATACTTTCCAAGTAATTTCTGTTGAGATCAAACCCATCTTAAATTTTTTAAATTTCATTCATTCTCTTTCTTAACTCTTCAATTCTTTCTACGTCTCTTAAGTCTTAACTCTTCACTTCTTCTAGCAAAAACACAAACAAAAAACTCTTTCACTTCCCCTTTCATTTAAATGCACACTATTGTACCTATTTCTTTTGAAAATTATATATTGATGGATCAATGATTCCTCTTTGAGTTCATGGACAAAAGCTCCTTTCTTAGTGTCTATAAATAAATACATATTGCCAACTCTCTCTCTCTCTCCCTTTGTTTCTTTCTTTCAATTTTTTTTTTCAAAATTTTATTCGGGATACTAAGTTTGCGGTTTGCAATGTTTAAGGGAAGATAGACTTGGGTAGATTGAAGCTTCAACTTTACCATGTTTTGGCCGGGGACTAAAGTCACTAAACACAAGGAGAAAATGCCACCAGCCCCTAATTTATCATACCCTTCGTCAGTATCTAAGACGTACAAAATACTAATACTCAATTTGTTCATTCTTTGTTGTTGTTTGGTAATGGGTTTTTGATAATCGAACTAGATGGTGGTTTGTTTCTTTTCATTTGAACTGTTTACTGGTTGAGATTTTTACTGAGCCACACTGTTTTTGTAATTTATGATTTGGCTTTTGGTGAGTGATTTAAATATATTACATGAGGATGTGATTAAGAAAATTAGTTGAATTGGGTAATATTTAGACCCTAAGGCAAAGACAGGTTGAGTAACTAATCTGGTTTTGTTGGGCAGGTAGAAAGATCAATGAGGAAGAAGCTTAATCAATAAATCAAGCTCCTCCAAGCCACATGTAGTCGGAGCACAAATACATGTATCTCTATGGATTGGGTCACATTCAAAGCGCCAATGGAGGCAAAACTTTTGTGGGATTCAAAGTGCAAAGAGCCCAAGAGTAATCATATATTTTATTTTGAATCCATAGTATTTGATAAAATGCTTGACAGAAAATTTATAATTTTTATTTAGTTGTATGATGTAGCAGCCTATATAATTGACATAAGTGAAACAAATTAAATTAGCTATGGGTAAGAAAGAAGTTATTATTTTTAGGTGAATAATTTTCTTTTACCTATTGAGGGGTTAAGTATTATTTGGTAGCAAATTTTTAAAATAATCACCACAATCTACACATATTCTATGTCCTACTAAATGATAGAAACTCAATTGTTAAAAATAAGAACAAAGAAAGAAACAATAGAACCCCAAAGGTACAAATTAAGAACTAAGTGGGCAGAAAAAAATTATGTGGTGTCTCCATTATTTGAAGGTTAGCCTAGAATCTATATAAACTCAAAATGGTATTAAAAAATTGTTAAATATATTATACTGGTACACCTCTGTTAAAAAATTTTTTTATTTATTTATTTATTTTTTATAGAAGATAGAATTTCTATTCTAACCCAATCTAAGTGTATATGTGTGTGAATGTCTCTCCTAGAGACTTGAATCCTGACCCTTGCCTCCCACACCCCATAAGTACTTATACTTGTGGAGTGAGCATCGCATCAAGGGTGTGCGGTGGTTAAAAAATTGTTAAATATGTTGAATCATGTCTACCTCAACCATCATTGAAACTACTTGCTTTATTTATTTATTGGTCAAGTATCATGTACGACTGTCCGCAAGAGCCTTGACAATATCAAAGTGCGTTCGTTGCTTTGCCTAGACATGAATCACTATGCAAACTTAGCACTGCTATAGTTAAAATATTATTGAAGATGCTTCTTAGGGTCAATGCCTTAGTTAGACATTTCGTATGACAAGGGACAGGTTCAAGGAGTTTGATATGCATAATGTATGCTTGCAATTAATTGGTTTATGATCAACTGAAGATGCTTCATAGGATCAACGCCTTAGTTAGACATTTCGTATGACAAGGGATAGGTTCAAGGAGTTTGATATGCATAATGTATGCTTGCAATTAATTGGTTTACGATCAACTGATAGTAGATAACAAAATATGCCTACATGCTCTGAAATTTCTACTATAATTGTAGGTGATTTTAGCAATGAAAATATCCACTATTTATGTTATAATATATGTACAAAAATTTCAAAAACCATTTTACATAAAAGCTTACAGCATTATCCGCGCAACGTGCGGGCAACCTTCTAGTATTACCAGTAAGTATCTCTCCCTCTCTCACACACTCTCATTTTCCAACAACTCTAAACTGTTTTTGTTTCCCTCAAACCCAAAAAGAGTAGCCATATCTCTCTTCTCCATTCAATTTTTAGTTCAAACCATTTGAAGCTGTTCTATTATTCAAATGTTGATTTAGCTCTAATGATGACTATTGTTTTGGGATTGCTCTGCTAGGGTTGCAAACGCTTTTGTTATATGCTTTATAATTTCCATGGCTTGGTGGGAAGGTGTAGATGAAACTCTTCTTATTGCTCCTGGTAATTACCTCCCTCCTTCACCACCAGGTCCACCACTGGATTCCATTTCATTTACTTGTTCTATTAAACAATAAAAAAACAGGCAGCACCAGATTACAAAAGAGGGAAAGTAACCATTGGGCAAAAACAAAAGCGATGGGATGAAATTGGAATCATTCCCTCAATGATAAGAACCAAAGCCTAGAAAGGTTGTAACTTGAAAGCCACAAACAAATGACTTGCATAGTTCTAAGAAACTTGCCAAAGCAAGTTATGGACATGGCACTAGACAAGTAATGGTTGTTTTGGGGATGGGAGGAGACTTCCGTTATGTCATCAACAAGCCAGATGAGTCTTGAGGACCCAAAAAAGACTGAGAAAAAGGAAATAATTGTAAACATCCATCTTCATTATATGTTTCCATAAAAACATTCCATGGTTGAAGCAGATTCCAAAATTGAAGGTTTGAGGGACATTTCCAATTTAATCCCCATTTTCTTAACAAAACTTGTGTCTATACACAAATGTGATTAGTATCAACATGGGAGAAAACTACCAGAACGGAGATCCATTTGAGTCCTCACTCAGTTTTTGGCTCTGATTTAACCAGAAAACTTCTAGCTTCATCATCTATAACTTCACTGCTCAGGAAAAAATAAATACAAAACAGACTAGCGGCCACATGAAACGAGAATAATACTGAAGGACAAGTATAGAAATGGAAGTATGCAATCAAAAATTGTAATAGAACAGGAAAAAAGGTAGTACAAAACCTGTCAATGGCTTCTGTCTTGGAGATCAAGGTGAGTTCTTTGGATGCAAGAAATTCACGGAAACAATTAAGGTTTTTCTTCTGGCTTTGGTTCCTGAAAGGAAAAACTTATGGAAATTAGTAAGTAGTTGATATAAGCGTAACCATAGTTCATAGTCATCAAAACACATGCAAAATATGACCAAGAGATCACCAAGTTGCCCAGGCTATTAAGCATACACAATTAAGGTATACACAAATCTATTGAGAGAATTCTCTCCTTAAAGAACACATGGAGACAAATTTTTGTGAAAAGAAAAAAGTTAAAAAACTGAAAAAGATCACTGCCCTTTTGTTAACCTCATGCGAACTTCCGCAAATATATTTTTGTAGCCCACCTGCCAAATTTTGTTCACTAGGGTAGCAAGCATAAGACAACTCAAAATAATGGAGCTGTAACTGTAGCTTTAATTTTAATATGGCTGTGTAGGAACACTGAAAGATAGCCTTTTAACCATTATTTAAGTAAAACAAAATTGTTGTTTGGCCAAAAAAATCTAAAAGTTTTTTATATATAAAGGTTCATCAAACAATAGTTGAAATCAATTGGGGTTCAGAAGAAATGTAGTTGGAAGGGAGGTACCTGCACAAGGATGCAACCCTTGCGAAGGGCAACTAGACATTCAAGTGCTTTAGGATAATTGTCCCCTTCAAAGGAGTCCTCCACCAAGTCAAATATTCTCTTCTTCATATCCTTAATTGCCTTACCAATCCATTCTGGACCATCTCTACCTAACATCATGTTTTCAAAATCTTGTACAGGTGTCAAATTTCCAATATTCTCAACCTTAACTACAGATGTATCTTTAATCGAATCAAGAGATTAAGCAGCAATGTTGCCATAACCCTCTCCCTCTTTCGATCCTGATGGTTTTTCTTGCAAAAATCGCTGAGTTGATTTCTTCAGCTGCAAGCCAAATAAAATTAGATTTAGTGACTATTAAATTTCACAGCATAACATATTTTCTTTGTTTGAAAGCGCTTCAGCAAAAATGACTTTTTGATTCTCTTTAAGTTCAAAATTCCTGCGAAATGCATCAATAACAGACTTGTTTTGAGAAAGTACTTCTGGATCAGGTTTGGTACAGCCACATCTGGTTGCTTTGATTTCAATTCAAGATAACGAGAAAACTGCTGACAATATATAACACCTGTATTAGTTACAAGTAAAAACCAGCAAAGCATATTGAATGGGGTATATAAGGAATTGTAAATACTTAAAGGTCATAGGCCATGCTCATTTGCACTCTATGTCAAACTAATATATAAAGACAGAAGATTTGCATGAATGAGTTATGAGTACCTCCAGAACAGGATTTGGTGTATAGTTAGGCTGTAGAGCATCCTCTTTCCCAGATGGTGCCAGGTCAAGCATCTTGACCAAATTATCTGCAGCCTCTTGCTGTTGTTCATTAAGCTGCCATGATGCCAGGAAATTGTTGAAGGAGGGAAATTGAATTTCTTGAACTTCCTCAGCGAAGGGAAGCACATTAAAGTAAAAGGAATCAGGCTGCCCAGCAATTACAACCAAGGATGCAAAATTAACCAAGAAAGAAAACCATCAATAAATGAGAAGCTGAGATGTACAAATTAACAAATTTAACAAGATCCAGTAAGAATGTGTATTAAAACCTACAGTACTATCTTTGTCAGAAACATTGGGTGTCAGAGCCCCGACAACAACACTCCCCTGCCCATTTCTCCAAACACAACACACAATTGCCACCTTATTTTTCTCTTTCATCGCTCTTGCTAGGGTAGAAACTGCAAGAATTGCCCTTGCATTTCCTGGGTCAGCAATGACAACATTGACATCTTTCATGTAATAATGTCTTGATATATTCACGGCGGTCAAGACAAGAAAAGGCAAATCAAAAGTTATTACTCCAATTGATATTAACCAAAAGGATTATACGTATGCAAGTCAAAGTAGTTAAAGTTGTACAGCATATGTTTTTTGCATCAGTAAATCCTAGAAATTGTACACTCTTTTTCTGGTTTGAACTTGACAGCATCCCATTCAAAAGGTGCTATAGGAACTACTTGAAGTCCATAACGATATCCTTTAATCCTTCCTTTTGGTGGTACGACTTTACTAGTATCTTCAACACCTAGGTGATGTGGGATTCCATGAATTGCACCTGACACCCATGCCCCAATCCTTATGTCAAAAATATTGTCTGTTTTAGGGCCCATGCCCCTCATGGCTTTTTTTTTTTTTTTCAAGCACAAAGATGGATATTCAACCCATACACAAGGTCTTCCCCTTTTCAACACTTAGATGATGTGGGATTTCATAAATTACAAGCTCTCACCTCATCGCACCGATGCCCATCCACATGGCCTACTTTTCTTGGCCTTTGTCACTCTAGTTAGACAGTATGTCTTGCACATCTCACGAGTTGCTCTCTAAATAGATTTTTGAACTCTCGTGTGTAGGCCACATGCTCCACTCTTGAGTTGCATTGGTCCAACAAGTTGTTTCTTTGCCCATGCTCAGGATAATTTGATGGCTTGCAAAATAAACAAAGGCTAGATATTGGTGCAACAAAATCCAAAAAAATTACAACATTTAAAAGTTCTTACAATGTTGCAAATTTAACTAGATTGGTTAATGTGTTCTAGAGTATGCAGAAATTTGTTGCAATAGAGAAGGGGCTATCTCATGAGACTATGCTCTGATAGCATGTGTCATGTAACAAAAAGCATATCATAACATTTCTATTCTACCTTTGCATATGAAATGAACAAATGTGGAAGAGCATGTCATAGAATGTGTTGAGCGTGTGGTTAATATAATTCATGGCTTGCTTGGAATACCAAAAAAAAAAAAATCGTAGCTTCTTTGTGCCTCGGTCAGTAACTCTTTAAATTATTGGGCCATATGGCCCATATACATGATAGTGACAAAAAAATTCACTAGAGATAGCATGTTGTAGAGAGTTGCCACAAACACAATCCCTACGAGGGCTAAAGTTGCTATTCAGGGCCATTTTTTAGAATTAATCTGCCCCCTATGTAGAGGGGAGGAAGAAACAGCTCTACACTAAATCAAATTCTGTAATATAACTAAGATGATCTGGTTTGGTAGCAAATGGGTCCCTAAAATTAAGAATCTATCTTTTTTTTTTTTTTTTTTGGTTGTTGATAGGATGATAATATATGTGGTAACTTGGTACTATTGATAGTTTGTGCTGTTCTTAAAAGAAGAAAAATATCTTCCTCTGATAGAGTTTGAGCAAAGGCAAGAATTCATTCTTTTTTCGATTCTAACTCTTAATCATTTGGAAGGAAAAACAGAAATTTTCTAGAAGGAAGTGGTAATAGACTAATAGTACACCAATTATATATTTAACTTCCAAACCTTTTGAGTTCCCCCCCCCCCCCCGGGGCGTGCCAGCGGGCGACTGTGTATTAATATAATGGTCTCTCCAATAATCACACACACACACACACACACATATATATATATATATATATGCAATTGCTACAAATTGCCATCAAAACCTCAGAAATTCAATTAACCATGTTATGCATAAAGGTAGAAAACTTGACAAGGCCCCATAATACCACAATGCAGCATGCGATAAAATCCAGTGAAGGGACATCAGATGCTATCCTTTTTTGGGGGGGGGGGGGGGGGGGAAAGACGGTTCCTTACAGCAGGTCAGTGCACTGAAATTAAAATTTAAAAGCATCAAGCCTGTGATTGGAGACCAAAAGCATGAGTCATAGCAAGGTGATTGACTCTGGCAACTTTAGGTTGTTGCACCAGATGCTAGGTGCTTGGTAGAAAATCAAGATCCATCCTGCTTTAAACAAGTTTGACACTTGTGTGTTATAGATGGTCGGCAACAAGACTGCCACCAACCCATGTGATGGCTTAATATATTCTCTTGTCGGCCAAACATGGGAAGCAATTGCCGCTTTAACCTACGAGGGAAGGAGAATACTGCTTTACGTAGAACTATCGCCTACTATACAACATAACCTCAGCTGGTTCTTGCTAGTCTACCCCTGTTCACTTTTCTAACACAACACCTGGTATTGATATGAAAGATAGCACATAGATCTAGCTTCTTTTTTTCTTTTAGGTAAAAATGAATGATAATTACATGGATCTAGCTTATATGCTCTGACACATGCTGAATCTCCACAAGGGCTTCATTGTCTAATGTTTCAGATCTTCCAGAGATCTCCTCTTTCAGACACAATCTCCAGTTGCTTTCTTATCACCTCATTCTCATTATAAATATGTTCTAATACCCAACCACACATTTTTTTCCTTTTAATTCTGTCCACTGCACCTCCATTACCAAACAGAAACTCGAAACAGAATGCTGATAGTCAAATAGTGCACCTCACATTAACCCTCTATCAGTTCCAAGGGTAACATAATCCACTGCCAACTTCACTTTGTAACAAAATTACAGACATCAAATTAAAATAAAGCATTTTAGTGACGATAGGCTTAATAATCTAAAAAAAAAAAGCATAAACTACTTGAAAAGGACAGCTCCATTGGGCCTTAATAAGTAGCAATCAAATTTACAGTAACATATTTTGATGATATTACTTTTTTTAAAGATAAAATAAAACATATATAAACTCAAGGGAACCAAAATGCTAAAAGTATGGAAAGTGCCTATTTTGTAAAAGAATATCTACAGAGACAATTTATTAATGACAGATTCTATCATGCAATTACAATATACAAGAGGAACAATTATATATATATATATATATATATATATTATAGAAGAACTAAGACATGTATACACAACAATTTGTGTTTACACAGCTAGATGGACACAGTCATATAGGAGTAGCCTATAATTTCCAATAATGTAGTAACAAGTCATGATAGTAAATGACAAATGCCTATATATGGGAGTCCAAATCCTCTATCCCACAAAATATACTCACCTCTATGTACCACTAATTAAAAGATGTCACGTGGCTACTTATTTCTTTCTCAAACTAATGGAAAAGCCCAAAGTTAATGCCTCAAGTCACCTTTCTCTACCAACATTGCCTTTTCCCACTTGTTCTCCACCGTTTAAAGAACTGAACTTGATGGTGAAATAAAAATTAAACCAACTCCAATTCGTCCATAAGAGTCGTCCAGAGCAGAAAGGCTATCCCACATAAGAAGGTCGTCCATGGGTGTGAGGGTCGTCCATTAGGAAAGCTCTTGGACGACCCCCTAACACTTAGGAAATTTCCAAGTGTGAATTTGCCTACAAGAGTTGGTGATTGAACCACATGTTGTTATTCCAAGGCATGAGCAAGATCCAGGTTCATTACTACACTCCTTACTAAATACTTAACGGTTGTGGAAGTTATCCTTAAACCCTCTGACCTCCTCAAATACAGGGGAAGTTACAAATCTAATAATTGTTTCGAGGGCGCATTATATAAACACTCATTCAGACCAGATAAAGGTAAGTACAAAGCAACTCCTGAAAAGTTAGAACCCTAGAATAAAAGAAAGAAACTAACTTTAGCATCGGAGGGTTCTTGGCCAGTCTACCCCGATCACCTTTGATCGTGTGTTTTTTTCTTCAGGCCTTCCAAGCAGTCACAGGTCCTTTGAAGCCACTACAAAAAAAAAAAGTCTATAACCGTGTTTCAAAAACGCAGCTATAGACCCCAAAAACGCAGCTATAGGCTAAAGGTCAAACCTATAGCCGCGTTTTGAAAAACGCGGCTACATACCCACTTTGAGCTGCATTTATAACCGCGGCTATAGGTTTAAAAAAAAAAAAAAATTTACTAGGTTTTTTTTTCCCCAAAAAATTCAAAATTCAAAATTCAAACAAAAAAAAATTCAAAATTAAAAACAAACCCAGAAAATTCAAAATCAAACACAAACCCAAAAAGTTTAAAATCAAACACAACATACTCACAATACAAACACAAACCCAACAAATTCAAAATCAAACACAACATACCGATAATACAAATACAACGTGCTCCAAAATATAACAATACAAACCCATGAATCTCATCTCATTCAACAAAACCAACCCAAATTTAACACTAAATCCATTCAAAGAACACAAAAGCACAAGCTTAGAAACACAAGAACAAGCTCAAGAACACAAACCCATTTACACATAAGCACAATATCAACAAAACAATAGCAAAAATAACCTCTAGCAAAAGTTTAATACCCATAAAAAGATTAGAAAATTTTTACCTCAAATAGTAGAGATGAGTGAGCCTTTAGCTTTTCTTATGAAGTTTTCCGGTAACCCTTGCTTACAAAATGAAGTATATAGTGGTGTGTGCGTTGTGTTGAAAGAAAAAAGAAGAAGGAAAGAAAGAAAAAGAAAAAAGAAAAAAGAGTTGGGCGTGATTTGTAGAGAAGAAAGAAAGAAACCCAGGAAAGCAAACGTGCTGAAGAAATCACCAAAGAAAGAAAAGATAAAAGTGGGGGTAGGTGGGAAAGTGGGGTTCCTTTTTTATTTTTTATTGGTGTTACCTATAGCCGCGTTTTCAAACACGCGGCTATAGTCCCTCATTTGTATAAAAAAAAAATAATTAATTCAGATGCACAGGCCATCTTTTTAAAATATATATATTATTTGGTTGGACCTATAGCCGCATTTTTCAAAACGCGGCTATAATGAAAAACACGGCTATAGGCCAAACGAAAAACGTGGCTCAAGGCACTTATAAACACGGCTTTAGCCATGACTTAAAAATGCGGCCATAGGTTAGGTCTAAAGCCGCGTTTGTAGGAAACGCGACTATAGCCTCTCCTTTATGAAAAAAATATTTGTTCTGTTGTACATGCCATCCTTTTAAAAAATATTTTTTGGTTGGACTTATAGCCGCATTTTTGAAAACGCGGCTATAGGCCAGACGTAAAACACAGCTCAAGGCACTTATAAATGCGGCTTTAGACCTAACCTATGGCCACGTTTCAAAAAACACAGCTATAGGTTAGGTCTATAGCCGCGTTTCTTTTAAACGTGGCTATAGGGATTTGAGGTTTGCTGTGGATAATCTCTTAATTTCTTCTCTTTAGGGATTTTTAATTTTATTTTTCACAGCAAACCCTAAATTCCCCAAACCAATTTGAAATTGATAGATTTACCCATCTTGATGTCATAGCATGTATAAGATCTATTAACTGTAGTCTGACAACAAAGGATGAGGCCAGGATTGGAGAGTGCCTTCAAGCTGTGGTTGCACTTCATCTTCGAAGCAAACATTGATTTCGTAAATATTCTAACAAAATTAACAAATGATGACCCTTTCGCAACTTGGTGGGTGGTGTGGATGGCATGGCACTAGTAAAAGACGTGATAATGTTGTAGTGTTATTAATCCATAGCTAAATTCCATTTGGATATTGGGTTTTTTAATTTATTTTTGAATGTGGAATTTCAGTTTAAACTTTCAAGTATTTTCTGGGTTTTGTCTATTTCTTTTTATGGATTTCTAATGGGTTTCTGATACTTGTTTCTTTGTATCTATATCTGTTTGGATTTTTTGGTCTGTAAAATGATGTTTCCTGTTATTTTGTTAGAGATATTATTGTTTCTAAATTTCTGAATTCATCTCAGTATTGATTTTTTTTTCTTCTTTTAAGATTGTTTCTTAGGCGGTGGTGCAATCTTTGAGAAAAAGAGAGAGAGGAAAGTAAGGGAGGTGGGAGGTGTTAGTGACTTGAGCTTGAGGCATTAACTTTCATTAACAATGAGCTTTTCCGTTAGTTTGAGAAAGAAAAAAAGTAGCCACATGTCATTTTTTAATAAGTGGTAAATAGAGTGGAGCATATTTTCTAAGACAGGGGATTTGGACTCTATATATGGAGATGAAAAGGGAAATAAAGTAAACTAGCCTCATCACACGCGCTTTGCGCGTGCGATGAGGCTTTTTTTTTTAGTGGTCTTATTTTGAAGCCAAAAAAAAAAACACGTTTTTATTTTATAAGTACAATTTTTATTTTGAAATTTTAATTTATAAGTGAGCCTTTTTTTTAGTGGTCTTATTTTGTAGCAAAAAAAAAAAGTGTTTTTATTTTATATATATAATTTTTATTTTGAAATTTTAATTTATAAGTGAATAAATTAATTTGAAAATCAACAGGAGAATATCCCTATCTTTTAGGCAATGTTTTAGTAGGAATTAGAGTTGAATTTTTACTAGATTGTCCTTTAATTTTGTCTCTACCAGATTGTATTTTTATTTTTTTTAGTGGTCCTATTGTAGCAAAAAAAATGTGTTTCTATTTTATATTTGTAATTTTTATTTTGAAAATTTAATTTCTAATTGGATAAATCAATTTGAAAATCAACAGGAGAGTGACCCTATTTTTAGGCAATGTTTTAGTAGGAGTTAGAATTGTATTTTTACCGGATTATCCTTTAGTTTTGTCTCTACTTAAACATAGAGATATATGGACATTTTAGAACCATGAAAATGAGGAATCCAAACAGGGGCTGTTCTTTTTTCTTTTCTTTTGTGGGGGTGGGGGAGGTTGATCTCATTGTTAGCAAAAACAGCAAAAATAACCACCATCCCAAATTTCATCTGTGCAGACTAGACTACACCTACTGTGGGATAGATTATAGTACTTTTACATCCAGAACAACATTTTGCAAAATTTATTTCTCAACAAGTCCAATGTTCAATTACATGAGCTTCCTATGCTTGACAATTACTGGGTTGATAAGAGACCAACAACTGTCCCATTCACGTACAACTTGAAATTTGGAATTCAGTTTTTACCATAACAATATCAAACCATGTGCTTCCCATGCTCATGATTCTTATTGAGTCCACTTATCTTAAATAATCCTCAAATTAACTCTCTTTTAGCTTTAATAAGCCCCAATTAACTCAATTTCAAAATGCACCTAACTCAAAATATCATTAAATCATCCCTAAAAAAGTGTAATTTCACCAAAAATATAAACATATTTTATGCTTTTGACAACCAAATTAATTAAGTACATGCAATCCTACCAATGCTTTTAGTCTTAACCAATAGGCTCATGACACATCATTAGGACTAATCAAAATCAATTTTTCATAAGCGCATGTGATCAAAATCAATTATGTGGATGCATCATGACCATTAAAATTTGATTTCATGAATTCTATAATTCGATAGCCCAATTAGAGATCATGACACATTGTTTTGATCGTTATGACTTCAAAATTTATTTTATGTGAAACCTTAGGAAATCAAACATTCAAAATTATAGTTTTACCCTTAGGATGTGAAAATGATCATTATACCCTTAGATAAGGTTAGATGTGAGTTGCAAAATGGGATGTCTACGCATTGTTTTAAAAATTGAACTAGGTACCGGTCGGTTCAACCATGAACCAGAAATGGAACCGCTTCAGTAAAAATTGAGTAAATTGGCAGTTGATAAAATCATACCCATTTTCAGTCGAACCATGTGTCTACATGATGCAATTATGTGGAGAGTAGAAAAAGGTGTAATTATGAAAAATAAATGTTTAAACATAAACATTATTATAAACACAAGGAAAAGATTAAAATGAAAATAAACATAAATATAAACATAAAAAAATATTTTAATAAAATACTTAAATAGAACACTTAATGAGAAAACTAGGATCAATCACAATGACTTTAACAATCATCTAAATGTCAAATAAAATATTCTTTTTTTCTTTGTAGCTTGTATTGAGAATAGTATACTAGAAAATAATTATTTATATAACTTAACTTAAGTTATAACAATGAATAAATATAAGAACATTTGATATTAAATATAGATATTATCCACAATTAATTGTTTGTACATGGATCATCTAACATTTGCATGATTAGAATTTTAAAATTAATTTGAAATGGTTGGTTTATTGGCAAAGGCTAGGAGTTTGAGAGTGGTACACATGGTAAATGTCAAGAGGACCATGAAAACCTAATTCCTAAGAGAAAACCATTTATAAAAAAGAAAAGAAAAAAAAGACATAAAGATGAAGTGAAAGAGATGGTGTTGCAAATTATAATGTTTTTAATTATTGTAAATATGTATGTGTTACAATATTGCCTACATGCACAATTTGTGCATTTGTGTTATTCATTCACAAAGTAGATCCTCAAAACTACGAGGATATTGAGAAATCTATTTTAGCTTAGATCCTTAGGAGAAGTGCGAATGTGGAACTTCTTTCACTTCTTTTATTAGTTATGCAAATGAACTTTAACCTTTCAAGATTCTTTTATGTGTTTAGCAGCCTATTCCTAATTGTTGCTATCTTCATATGCCTCATTTTAGCTCTAAGAAATTAATCAATTTCTAGAGTCTAAATAAGTCCTGTCCTAGTTTTAACTTTCCTAAGAAGACAGGCTGATAAGTGATTGTTAGGATCACCGTAACCACTACCAATACTGTACAATGCATATTTTCCATTTTTCTGCCGTCAAAACGAATTCCGGTACCTTTCATTATTGTCTTCATATCACAGGTGGTGGTGGTCAGATATATTTACAAGACGCAGGCTTATTCGGACGCTGACGTGAATTGCTTGTATTGCGTCTATTGTGTATTTTAAAGCAAAAAATCCTCCTCAAGTATGATCATTTTTGAAGCAACTCTCCGGTTGGAAAAGGTCTTTAGGAGAAAAAGACAAACAATGGTATCTTCACTTCTTTGGTATTGTTAGTTCACAATGGTGAAAATTTTCAAGTCTTTTGAACGGTGATCTTTGACATCTAAGGCCGTAAAACCCATCTAGTTCATGGCATTTCGTCCTTTCACATTAGACAATGGAAGCAAGTTTTGTACTCTCTACCTAAAATCATATAAAATGATTCAGAGGCCCAAAAGATCCCCCCCCCCCCCCCAAGACAAACAATGTGAACATTATGTTTTTTTTTTTTTTCACCAATTGATTTAGCATACAAATATTCTCCTTATTGATTTAATTGTATTTGATGAACCTATGTAAGACAAGACTATAGGTTTGAAATAAAGTAAAATTTGAAACCTAGGAAACTTTTGAATATTCCCTCAAAAAAAGGGGAAACTATTGAATTCATTTCTTTTGTACAATTGAATGATGTTGTAAGGATTGAAACTATGTGAAGAGTAGAAAATGTAGTCATGTAAAATATATGTGTAAACATAAACACTATTACAAACTTTAACATATATGAACATAAATATATAAATAAATAATAACAAATATATACATTTAATATTGAATGAGAAAACTTGGCAAAAAATATTTGCATTACTATGATTTTACCAATCATCTTAATCTTGAATAAAATATTGTCAGCTGTGTTAGGAATAGTATTCTAGAAAACAATTATGTCAAAAATTAATAAAATAAAACTGTTCAATTCTTGAGAACACAACATAAAAAATATCTCCAGCTTAACATTTTTAATTATTATAACCTAATTATAATGAAAGCAAAAAGATAACCCTTAATTTTTTGTTCAATTACTCTTAAGAAAAATAACCCTACTTTTTAAATTATTTTTCTCAAATTTATTCAAAAAAAAAAAAGGAGAACCAGTGATACATATAAACTAGAAAGCTAGAAATGGAAATGGTACCGAGATTTAGAACTATCATGTACTATAGGCCCATTCCAAGACTACCAAAGGAAAAAAAGCTATCAATGTTACAACTCCCATCAATATGGAATTAATAAAAATGACTAAACACGATTTAACAAGTGAATCTTACTTCTTTCTTGTGGTTCACTAACATGATAGTTGTAGAACTCATTAGGGTTGCTACACAAGGTTTTAAATGGTGTCCATCTCTCATAGAAAGTCAAATCATGGTCCCTGAGATAAGAGGTACTATATCTACTAGTGATTTCGACCTCATGCAAAAGTAAGAAGCAAAAAATATAGCTTTATGAATGTGTAATAAAAGAGATTTTCATGTGCCATTTTATTCATTAAGAATTTGAGTTACTTTTAAATAAATGGCCGCGTATATGCACTAGATTTCAGTTTTATATACACGTCAAATATTTCATGTCTACTGTTGATTACAATTTTTGCTAATTAGAAACGCATTTAGAAGCTAATAAGGCCAATCTTTTGAATTCATTTATCACTCATAAATTTCATTATTATTATAAAACACAGATAATTGTTCATTAGACTCCAGATGTCATTAGTTTAAGTTAAAAAAAGTAAATATCAAATGATGATTCTCATTGAAAGGAGGGGAAGAGTTTTATTTCTCTTTAATCTTTTTTTTTTTTTTTTTGTCCAGGTGTATAATAGACATCCATTTTTCTAAGTTCATAGATGTAGATCATAAAGTATCAAAGCTTTTGAAAAAGCCCACATACAATTAGTAAAATCTTAGAAATGCACCAGCTATGCTCACTTTCTCTCATGTTTATACTCCTTACTTATTTTTATTGCCTCCTCATCTTCAAATACCTACCCTAATTAAATTTTCTTTTTATCACCATATTGATCTAAAAATTAGTAATACCAAAAGAGATACTATTTATCCACATTCATCTGCATGGCCGAACATGCATTGACTTTATTTTCTTCAATTGAATGATGTAAAAGGAAAATGGTAAAGAGTATGCAAACCAAGATAACACTTGGTGTGTTATCTAACAGAAAAACTGGAGTACTTAGTGTAAAAACCTCTCCACAATCTTCTTAGCTAGAAACAATCCAATAGTGAATCAGTTGTAGTACACAAATTCACAAATGTGCTCCAAGGCTAAGCTACCCAATGCACTTGAGCCTTCCAAGCTCTAAATACCAATGGACTTCTCAGGACTCTTATCTTCAACTAGCTTTTCGGATCCTGCAACACCACTTGATTGCACCACTAAGCCTCCATGGCTGGAGATGGTGTTGAGATCCAAAATATTACAAGTATTAAAATCTAAAACTAAAGGGCCCTCAAAGATAAGGAATGCCCAATCCGCCAACCAAGGCTCACTTAAAATGAGTAAAAGGAAGCCCAAGCCAATGAAGGAAGAAAAAAGAAAAGAAGCTCAGCCTAGCCTTTGTGAGAGAACTCCTAAGGAGCCCGAAGGGACTGGACTAGGATACCCTGGAACTGCTAGAACCAAGGGAATCCTTAGGAAATGCCGAAAAGAATCAATTGGGATTTGGACAGCTCAATGAAGCATACTTATGGACACAAGGAACAAAGATAGGCATGCCCCATCAGCCGCCTATGACTCAGGAAAAGAGCTGATGACTTAGGAATCAGCAAATGATAAAAAGAAGCCTGGTACCTCGAGAAATGCAGGAATGTGAACCATGAAGGAAGGTGGTTAAGGATCTTTCAGCTTGACAGAAAGGAATCTGCCTATTTAGAAATAAGAACAAAGGGTGAAGCAACCAAAAGTAGAGGTCTAAAGAGGTCCATCAATGTTGCTAACACAACATTGGTTTTGGTACCCAGGACAAAAAATAGAGGAAATCAAGGGTACACCAAAAACCCTAGGAAGGTATTATAAAAAGGGGGATCAAGCCATCAACAAAAGACATTTTAGCAATAGCTAATCAAAGGAAAAAGAGCCTTTGAAAGACTTCTTTAAACCTCAGAAAAATAGAAAAAGGGGGAAACACTATAAGGGATCCTAAGATAAGTATTAGAGGGTACACTTGGTGTCATGCCCCGTACCCCAAAGGGTCCAAAGCATGAGAAAAACATCTTATATGTACTTGTAGATTTTTCCTTTTTGACAATACAATCCAAATAAATCATATCAAGTACCAACATCAAGAATTATTATAATAATTTCATTAAATATACTCCCAAAGTAAGTCAGAGTTCTATGCAATAATTACAAGGATCATTGGCCACAAAAGAATAGAGATCTGAATAAATAATTACATATCATCAGCTTGTCCCATTAGTGGGAATAAAGTCACAACCACTATAATGTACAAAAAAATGAGTCAAGCCTATTCTAAGATGTACATCATTTAATACCTCCATCACAAAAGTTCAGTCTCTATCAGTAGTTAGTCTAACTACTGTTAGCCACCAAAAAGCTGCCTCAAAAGATTGTTGTCTATTCTGAAAAGTTTATAAAATAATGGGATGAGACAGAACCAATGAAGTAGCATAATTAATTTTCTTAAAGTAGATACCTTGAAACTATATACTAGAATCTGTGAGCACCGACAATAAAATTTCCAAAGCTGTAATATTTAACACAAGGTAAATTATCACAAATATACTGCACTACCACATAGACCAGTTAGGGAATCCACCCATTCATAACTAGTAATAATATTGTCATCGTTGGTATGCGGACTCTTGGCCCCATGGATGACAGCTTCACCCATACCCTCAAGGTTTTTCTCTCCCCCCATAGGATCTCTCTTGTATGCGGTCTCTTGGCCCCATGGGCAACAACCTCACTCAAACACAATCAAGGAACCTCTTCCCCAATGGGCAACAGGGAAGAACGTGTTATCCAAAGTAAAAAGGCACTGACCTAGATTTGATTCAGTTGTCACAAAGACTACGGAAATCAAATTGGGTGATCACCGAGAAATCACATATGACATGGTGTTAAAACCACATAAAACTTACAAGTTCAATTACTTTCAAATACATAGTTTGTATCTAGACAATTTCAAAAAAACCTTAAATAGTCTAACTTCTACGAAGTTTGTAAGGTCTTCAACTTCATTCTTGTCAAAAGATTTCTATCAATTTCCCACATAACAAGAAAAGATAAGCATCTTTAAATTTTCTATTATACCATAAATCCATGATTTCCTTATCAAAAATCAAATAAAAGATGCTCATTTTTCCATATCAACAATTCATGCATTTTCCCAAAGGCAATACCAAATATGATGCATTTTCATATATATATATATATATATATATATATATATATATATATGTATATATTAAGGTTACGACACAATAGTTCTAGGAAAATATAGTTTCCATAGGTAGTTTCCAAAAGCGTGTCTAACCCAAAAAGTACATTTATGCAACATGGTTACTTTTCAAAAATCCCATTAAAAAGCTACTTACTTCGAAACCGCAAAAATCTAATTCTCCAAGCTCAAAGGATATTAGCTAGAATCTAAATAATATCAAGTAAACCTATCACAATAAGCATAGAGCTTGAAATTGTATCTAGCTATAATTTAGGAATTGTCAAATAAGTACTTAATTAGGCAAACCTAGTAATTAACCTCATCAATAATAATATATTCCACTTCCAAAGTTTCTCAACAAATTGATTCACAAGGCATAAACTCCAATTTATAAAGTTAACTCACTCAATATTATCACCAACATTATGATTAGCTTCCATAAGATTAACACTATATCATTAAGAGACCCATGAAAGCAAAATCAAAATATCCTCCAAGACAAGAAATTTAGAACTTCAACTAATTCCAAATAAACCCAATGGTAATGGAAAAATTAGATTTACCAACCATCATATGTTATAACTCAAAACCCCTAAAATTTTCACCATACATAAACCTTAAGTAGTCATCATTAGCACAAATTATATACCCACTCATCAAATAATTCCACCAATACAAAACCTATACATAAAAACACATAAATATCACTTCCAGTACTCATAAATCACATGGGTATCATTATTCAAGTTTAGATAAAAATAACCTCAAGCAAAAGTGTAAAACCGACCAAAAAGATTATAAATTTTTACCTCAAAAAAAGGATGTGAAGGTGCTTATGGGTTCTTAAGAATTTTCCGGTGATCTTGCCGGAAAAATGATGGTGGAAATGGTGGTGGTGGTGGTATGGAAGTACCGGTGGAGAGGATGAGAGTGATAGAGATGAGTGTATGAGAAAATGAAAATAAAAAAAAAAAAAAAAAAGAAAGGAAAAGAGTGAGCCGGCCAAAGAGATAAAGAGATGGGTGAAAATGAGTGGTGGGGAAGGGTTTTAGGTGGGCCACGTGGGAACTTGAAAAAATCTGATCTCTACCCTTTTTTTTGTATGACTAACTGGGACGTTGTACTTGGATTCAAAGGAATTTAAACCTCATAAGTCTTGGAAGCTGACAAAGAGCTATCTAAGTCTGTAACTTTTGAACTTATTTGAACCTCGTGACATATCCCAGTGAAGAGAAGGGTCCAATGTACTAAAACTCAATACAATGACATATCACTTTATTTTCAGAGGATCCCTGATGTCTTTACTTTTTTTTTCTTTATTTCTTTACAGTTCTTCAACCATTTATTTTACAATATATATATATATATATATATATATATATATATATAAATATATATATATATATATATATATATATATATATATTTGTATGTATGAATATGTATATGTTGTAGGATCCATGTTTTGTGCACAACTTGATTTGTAATGAACCCAATATAGTTGCAGTGAATTAAGCCTAGTCCACCAAACAACAAGTATAAAACTCTATGGGAGCCCAAAATCCTTGATTTCACTTGGGCTTGGGTACTGTCCAAAATAAGAACCCGCAGATAGTTAAGTCCAAATGGTTCCCAAAAGTACAAACAACACTCAAAACACTAAGATGAAGATGGGTGTGAAGGAACTAATCTCCTCTCAAAGATTTGGCAATGGTGAAAGGGAAGAGTGAATGGAAACTAAGGTGTTTGGCTCTCATAAGGGAATGCCCAACTCTCACACTCTCGAGGTGGGTGTATTTGAGCTCCCAATGGTAGAATATGTGGGAATAAGATGTATATATTGCGGGAATGGGAAAGGTATTGCAGGTGATTCAAATAACTGAATAATGGTAACATGAATATTTGGACATTATCATATAGTCCATGAAATGCATAGTATATGATTTATGTGATTTAGTCATAGAAGATATAGATCACAAGTTCTTTGTAAACTCAAAATTTTAGTTTGTAGTCGTTGATGAAATTGGGCATTTTACTTGCGAAGAATATAACATATCAACTAAGACGATTTGTCTTGATCATGGAAGTGGAAATTTATAGTTGATATGTTTTAAGAGTTAAGACATATTGAACTGGACCGCTGTAAGATTTATTATTCTCCTAATGACTGTCAAATGAATAATAAATCTCATGACTTCTATTTGCATGAACTTTTAGTCCTACAATACTAAATTTCCCAAGAACAAAGTAAGGGAAAAAGCGTTGTTAATATTTTGGATATTCAACCCACATATAAGGTCTTCTCCTTTACAACACCTAGGTGATGTGGGATTCTGTGAATTGCAAACTCTTACATTATCGCACCTCACACCCACATCTGTCTACATGGCCTACGTCTCTTGGCCTTTTGATACCAATTGTAATGCCCCAATCCTCATGTCAACAATATTGTCAGTTTTAGGGCCCATGCCCCTCATGGCTTTATTTTTTTTCCAAGAACAAAGATGGATATTCAACCGATACATAAGGTCTTCCCCTCTTCCACGCCCAGGTGATGTGAGATTCCATAAATTGCAAGCCCTCACCTCATCGCACCCACACCCATTCACGTGGCCTACTTTTCTTGGCCTCTGTCACTCTAGTTAGACAGTATGTCTTGCAAACCATCTCACAAGTTGCACTCTAAATAGATTTTTGAACTCTCAGGTGCAGGCCACATGCTCCACTCTCAAGTTGCATTGGTCCAGCACGTTGTTTCTTTTCCCATGCTCATGATAATTTGATGGTTTGCAAAAGAAACAAAGGCTAGATATTGGTGCAACCAAATCCAAAAAAATTACAACATTTCAACGTTCTTGTAGTGTTGCAAATTTAACTAGATTGGTTAATGTGTTCTAGAGTATGCAAAAAATTGTTACAATAAAGAAGGGGTCTATCTCATAAGACAATGCTTTGATAGCACATGTCATGTAACAAAAAGCATATCATAACATTTCTATTCTACCTTTGCATATGAAATGAACAAAGGTGGAAGAGCATATCATAGAATGTGTTGTATGTGTGGTTAATATAATTCATGGCTTGCTTGGAATACCATAAATAAATAAAAAAATTGTAGCTTCTTTGTGCCTCGGTCAGTACCTTTTTAAATTATTGGGCCATATGGTCCATATACATGATAGTGACAAAAAAATTCAATAGAGATAGCATGTTGTGGAGAGTTGCCATAAACACAATCCCCACAAGGGCTAAAGTTGCTATTCAAGTCCATTTTTCAGAATTAAACTGCCCCCTGTGCAAAGGGTAGGAAGAAACAACCCTACACTAAATCAAATTTTGTATTATAGACAAGATGATTTGGTTTGGCAGCAAGTGGGTCCCTAAAATTGAGAATCTATCTGTTTTTTTTTTTTTTTTGATAGGATGATAATATATATGTTGGTAACTTGATATGATGATAATCAAATTCGTTCTTTTCTCGATTCTAACTCTGAATCATTTGGAAGGCAAGACAACAATTTTCTAGAAGAAAGTGGCAATAGCTAATAGTACACCAGTTATATATTTAACTTCCATACCTTTTAAGTTCCTCCACCCCCCAAGGGCGGCTGTGTGCTAGGATAATGGTCTCTCCAAAATGCTTTTGCTGGGCAACTATTTGATTGCTCTGCAATCTCTTCTCTTATGGAGGTGCCTGGCCTCCAACTTGTAATTTCTTACTTGTGCAACAATACTTTTTATTCAGAAAAAAATAAGAGATAGCAATAGCATGCTATGAATGGTATATAATAAAAGTGTCATGAGTGGTGGGTTTAAGTGAAAATTGTGTTGCGCCAATTATAATTTGCCACTTTTATAAGTCGTGAGATTTCTGTCTTGAACATTATGTGATATTCAATTATGACCAAAGCTGTTCATCATCCTAGTTTGTTTCAATCTAAAATGTTTTCTTAAATATTTAGGTGTTTGACTTGGTTGAAAATGCTAGTCAAACTAAAATTGTTTTCAATTTGACTCCCCCCCCCCCCCCCCACCCCCTTCTTCACATGTTTTTCTAGGCTTCCACTGTTACTCTTGCTCTTCCCTTAATCATTGTTACCATCGCATTTTATTTTTCCTACCAATACCAATTAGGTATATTCTCTCTCTCTCTCTCGATGCTGATTTACTCTCTCAAGATTTTTTTTTAAGATAAAAAGAAAAGTATATATATATATATATATACACGTTTATTTTTCAGTTTTTGTCAATTTCATCCAAGCTTTCTTAAATCAAGGAAAAACAAAAACACTTTCTCAACAAAAAAAAAAAAGGAAAAACAAAAACAAAATCTTTTGGGTAATCTCTTTGTGCTAATCTGGTTGTGGTGTGATTCTTTCCGTTGGTTTATCAAACCATTGAAGTTTCTTCATAATTCTTCCGCAAAGGTTGAGTGAATGATTGTAGATTACTCAAACTATTTGTAAGAATTCATTGTAATCATTAAATTTATGTTGTTATCAGAAATTGTAATATGAATTATGTAGTATATTTTTTTAATAAAAAAAAGTTACATGGATGTCGAATTCCATACAATAATATTTCCAGTAAGTGTCCCTCCCTCTCTCACACTCTCATTTTCCAACAACTCAACTGTTTTTGTTTCCCTCAAACCCAAAAAGAGTAGCTATATCTCTCTTCTCCATTCAATTTTTAGTTCAAACCACATGAAGCTGCTCTATTATTCAACTGATTGATTTAGCTCTAACAATAACTATTGTTTTGTGATTGCTCTGCTAGGGTTGAAAACGCTTTTGTTATATGCTTTAATTTCCATGGCTTGGTGGGAAGGGGTTGATGAAACTCATCTTCTTATTGCTCCTGGTAATTACCTCCCTCCACCACCACTGGATTCTGTTTCGTTTACTTGTTCTATTAAACAAACAAAGCAGGCAGCACCAGATTACAAAAGAGGGAAAGAAACCATTGGGCAAAAACAAAAGTGATGGGACGAAATTGGAATCATTCCCTCAATGTTAAAAACCAAAGCTCAGAAAGGTTGTAACTTGAAAGCCACAAACAAATGAGCCTGCACAGTTCTAAGAAAGTTACCAAAGCAAGTTATGGACATGGCACTAGACAAGGAATGGTCAATGGTTGTTTTGGGGATGGGAGGAGACTCCCGTCATGTCATCAACAAGACAGATGAATCTTGTGGACCCAAAAAAGACAGAAAAAGGAAATAGTTGTAAACATTCATCTTCATTATATGTTTCCATAAAAAGCTTCCATGGTTGAAGCAGATTCCAAAATTGAAGGTTTGAGGGACATTTACAATTTAATCCCCATTTTCTTAACAAAACTTGGGTGTCTATACACAATTGTGATTATAGCATCAACATAGGAGAAAACTATAAGAACGGAGATCCACTTGAGTCCTCACTAAGTTTTTGGCTCTGATTTAACCAGAAAACTTCTAGCTTCATCATCTGTAACTTCACTGCTTAGGAAAAAATAAATACAGAATAAATTAGCGGCCACATGAAACGAGAATAATACAGAAGGACAAGAATAGAAATGGAAGTATGCAATCAAAAATTGAATACAACAGGGACAAAGGTAGTACGAAACCTGTCAATGGCTTCTGTCTTGGAGATCAGGGTGAGTTCTTTGGATGCAAGAAATTCACAGAAACAATTAAGGTTATTCTTTTGGCAGAATTTACAAAGATGGCGTAGAAAATCATTGAAATGTTTTGGTTCCTGCAAAGGAAAAACTTATGGAAATTCGTAAGTAGTTGGTATAAGTGTAACCATAGTTCATAGTCATCAAAACACATGCAAAATACGACCAAGAGATCACCAAGTTGCCCAGGCTATTAAGCATACACAATTAAGGTATACATACATCTATTGAGAGAATTCTCTCCTTAAATAACACATGGGAGGGATTATAGACAATTTTTTGTGAAAAGAAAAAAGTTATCAAACTGAAGAAGATCACTGCCCTTTTGTTAACCTCATGCTAACTTTCGCAAATATATTTTTAGTAGCCCACCTGCCAAAATTTGTTCACTAGGGTAGCAAGCACAAGACAACTCAAAATAATGGAGCTGTAACTGTAGCTTTAAATTTAATATGGCTGTGCAGGAACACTGAAAGATAGCCTTTTAACCATTATCAAAGTAAAACAAAATTGTTTGGCCAAAAATATGTAAAAAGTAAAAGTTATATATATATATATATATATGTATGTATGTATGTATGTATGTATGTATGTATGTATGTATGTATATAAAATCATCAAACCATAGTTGAAATCAATTGGGGTTCAGAAGAAATATAGTTGGAAGGGAGGTACCTGCTCAAGGATGCAACCCTTGCGAAGGGCAACTAGACATTCAAGCGCTTTAGGATAATTGTCCCCTTCAAAGGAGTCCTCCACCAAGTCAAATATTCTCTTCTTCATATCCTTGATTGCCTTACCAATCCATTCTGGACCATCTCTACGTGACATCATGTTTTCAAAATCTTGTACAGGCGTCAAATTCCCAATATTCTCAACCTTAACTACAGATGTATCTTTAATGGAATCAACAGATTGAGCAGCAATGTCGCCACAACCCTCTCCCTCTTTCGGTCCAGATGGTTTTTCTTGCAAAAATCGCCGAGTTGATTTCTTCAGCTGCAAGCCGCCAAGCCAAATAAAATTAGATTTAGCGACTATTAATTTCACAGCATAACATATTTTCTTTGTTTGAAAGTGCTTCAGCAAAAATGACCTTTGGATTCTCCTTAAGTTCAAAATTCCTGCGAAATGCGTCAATAACAGACTTGTTTTGAGAAAGTACTTCTGGATCAGGTTCGGTCATCTTCTTGAGAGTTTCATCAAGCGGAGGTACAGCTGCATCTGGGTGCTTTGATTTCAATTCAAGATAACGATAAAACCGCTGACAATATATAACACCTGTATTAGTTACAAGTAGAAAACCAGCAAAGCATATTGAATGGGGTAGACAACGAATTGTAAATACTCATTGGTCATAGGCCATGCTCATTTGCACTCTATGTCAAACTAATATATAAAGACAGAAGATTTGCATGAATGAGTACCTCCAGAACAGGATTTGGTGTAAAGTTAGGCTGCAGAGCTTCCTCTTTGCCAGATGGTGCCAGGTCAAGCATCTTGACCAAATTATCTGCAGCCTCTTGCTGTTGTTCATTAGGCTGCCATGACGACGGGAAATTGTTGAAGGAGGGAAATTGAAATTCTCGAACATCCTCAGCGAAGGGAAGCACGTTAAAGTAAAAGGAATCAGGCTGCCCAGCAATTACAACCAAGCATGCAAAATTAACCAAGAAAGAAAACCATCAATAAATGAGAAGCAGAGATGTACAAATTAACAAATATAACAAGATCCAGTATGAATGCGTATTAAAACCTACAGTATTATCTTTGTCAGAAACGTTGGGTGTCAGAACCCCCACAACAACACTCCCCTGCCCATTTCTCCAAACACAACGCACAATTGCCACCTTATTTTTCTCTTTCATCGCTCTTGCTAGGGCAGAAACTGCAAGAATTGCCCTTGTATTGCCCGGATCAGCAATGAAAACATTGACATCTTTCATGTAAAAATGTCTTGATATTCACGGCGGTCAAGACAAAAGAAAAGGCAAATCAAAAGTTATTACTCCAATTAATATTAATCAAAAGGATTATACGTATGCAAGTCAAAGCAGTTAAAGTTGTACCGCAATATGTTTTTTGCATCAGTAAATCCTAGAAGTTTTACACTCTTTTCTGGTTTGAACTTGACAGCATCCCATTCAGAAGGTGCTATAGGAACTACTTGAGGTCCATAACGATATCCTTTAATCCTTCCTTCTGGAGGTACAACTTTACTAGTATCTTCAACACTTCGGTACTCATAATCTACTTTGACCTCATGGGTGGCAAATTTATCAGTTGGAGGTGCTTTGTCAGAATATTTCTTCAAAGTGGGAAATTTTTCTTCTGACGTTTTCTTGTACACCCATACCTGTATATCAATTAACAACTGATAACTTTGGTATGCTTTTATACACACGTGCAAAGAGCATAGGACAGTTGAAAAAGGCCAGACATTAAGAACATGAAACAGCAAATTTTGGGCAAGAGACTATAAACACAAGGCATAGACTTACAATAATCACATTTGAATATTAATGCAACTGCTACAACTTGCCATCGAAACCTCAGAAATTCTATTAACCATGTTATGCATAACGGTAGAAAACTTGACAAGGCCCCGTAATACCACAATGCAGCATGCGAGAAAATCCAGTGAAGGGACATCTGATGCTGTCCTCTTTTTTTTTGGTTTGGGGGGAGGGGGGGGGGAGGGAGGGGGAAAGACAGGGTTCCTTACAATTTAAAAGCATCAAGCCTGTGATTGGAGACCAAAAGCAAGAGTCACAGCAAGGTGATTAACTCTGGAAACTTTTGGGTTGTTGCACCAGATGCTAGGTGCTTAGTAGAAAATCAAGATCCATCCAGCTTTAAATAAGTTCGACACTTGTGTTATAGATGGTCAGTAACAAGACTGCCACCAACCCATGTGATGGCTTAATATATTCTCGTTGGCCAAATATGGTAAGCAACTACCACTTTAACCTACGAGGGAAGGAGAATACTTCTCTACGTAGAACTACTGCCTAATATACAACATAACCTCAGCTGGTTCTTGCTATTCTACCCTTGTTCAATTTGCTAACACAGCACCTGGTATTGAGATGAAAGATAGCACATAGATCTAGCTTCTTTTTTCTTTTTATTTATTTATTTTTGTATAGGTAAAAATGAATGATAATTACATATATCTAGCTTTTATGCTCTGACACATGCTAAATCACCACAAGAGCTTCATTGTCTAATGTTTCAGATCTTCCAAAGATCTCTTTCAGACACAATCTCCAGATGTTTTCTTATCAACTCATTCTCATTATAAATCTGTTTTAATACCCAACCACACTTTTTTTTTTAATTCTGTCCACTGCACCTCCATTACCAAACAGAAACTCAAAACAATATGCTAATAGCTAAAATTAACTGCAATATATGGCCACAAATAGTGCACTTCACATTAACCCTCTATCAGTTCAAAGAGTAACATAATGCACTCCCAACTTCACTTTGTAACAAAATTACAGGCATCAAATCAAAATAATGCACTTAAGTGACAATATGCTTAATAATCTTTAAAAAAAAATTGCAGAAACTACCTGAAAAGGAGGACAGCTCCATTGGGCCTTAGTAAGTAGCAATCAAATTCACAGTAACATATTTTGATGATATCACTTAAAAAGATTAAATAAAACATATATAAACTCAAGGGAACCATATCGAAAACATAGCACAGGGCCACAATATGCTAAAAGTACCGAAAGTGTCTAATTTGTAAAAGAATATCTAAAGATAGTGACAGATTCTATCATGCAATTCCAGTATACATAAGGAACAGTTATGCTAATTATTACTATTTTTTAAAGAAGAACATGTATACACAACAATTTGAGATTACATAGCTAGATGGACGCAGTCATATAGGAGTAGCCTATAATTTCCAATAATGTAGAACCAAGTCATGATAGCAAATGCCAAATGCCTATAGATGGAGATGAAAAGGGGAATAAAGTAAATACAAAAAAAGGGGCTGTTCTTTTTCTTTTCTTTTTTTCCAGGCGCAGGGGGATTTCATTGTTAGCAAAAACAACAAAAATAATTACCATCCCAAATTTCATGCATGTAGACCAGACTACACCTACTGTTGGACAGATTATAGTACTTTTACACCCACAACAGCATTTTGCAGAATTCATTTCTCAGCAAGTCCAATGTTCAATTACATGAGCTTCCCATGCTTGATAGTTACTGGGTTGATAAGAGAACAACAGCTGTCCCATTCATGTGCAACTTGAAATTTGGAATTCAGTTTTCAGGGTACAATGTCAAACCATGTGCTTCCCATGCTCATGATGCTTAGATCAACAGCTTTCCAATCCCATCCATGTACAACTCGAAATTTAGGTCTACATCACTAATCTTATATAGAAAATAAATGTGAGATATGGGTTGGACAACAGTTAAGATCTAACCATTCTGATATCTGATAAGCATGACATCCAAGGAGGATTGATACTCCAATGGCAGATTTGATGACAAGTGGAGCTCACAGATAATTATTGAGAGGTGTGAAATATCAACTTATCAAGTTCAATATGATGTGCAAAAGTAATTTTAGATAGGAAATAGTAGCATTCAATGATTATCAAAAATGAAAATAGGAATATTATATGCTAGACAATTCCTTATATAACACACCAAATATCTCACCTTAATCTTCATTTTGGAGCTGAGTTCAAGATCACCCCTGAATATTGTAACTGGTGATATATTTCGAGTTCTTAGCGCACCAAACAATGATGTTGGACTCTCGACATACACCAACTTTGCACATGTTTTCTGTGAAAATATATTCAATAGAACATCATTTTCTTCCATTATTCTCTTATTTGCATCCCCAGCAAGCCTTCCCCTCACAACTATACTTTCCATTCCCATACCATGTTTAGCCATTTGTTCAGCTATGGTAATGACTTGATCTTCTTTTGTTCCCTCAAATGAGTCTTTAATAGGACACAGTGCATTTGTTATGAGGCAAATACGTTTCTTTTTTTTATCTGTTTCTCCAAACTTCTTTATCAGTATATCCATCCCAACAATAATAGCATCAAGAACTACCAACAAAGTCAAGGTGCCAAGAACATATTATTGAGCACATAATCCAGCAGATATGAATTGCCCTTTTACTTAACAATTAACTCATACACCTAGCAATATTTGCGCCCATGATCACACCCACCAACCTATAGTTATGGGGGCCGGAGATGCCACTTTGTCCAAAGGTTGATGGCATGAATTTTTTTGACTTAGATTAACTTCCTAAAACAATTTTGTATCACAATTACACAAAAGAAGCATCCCCCTCAGCTTCAGATGAAGTTCACCACAATCCATCAAAATGAATATGTACTATTATATATAAGCTTAGTCAAAAGAGATACACTATAATATATATATATATATATATATATATATATATATATAGTAATCATAAAACATACAACCTTTAACTGATTTTAAAGTTAAAGCACAGTTATTTATTAAAATGGCAGGCACAGTATTTGACAGAATTCATGAACTTTGTTCACGTATATTCATACATGGGTATATATAAACAAAAGAGGATATAATTACATGCAAGTATATGTCACACAAAAATCTCGCCAGAAATATGTGTGATTAAAGTTTTACTCTCCTAGAAGCAAAGGAATTGCAACTGGTAGAAGAAGGAAAGAGACAATTTTTTTAACTCAATGCAAGGAATGAAAATATTTATAGCAGACATGGTAAAATGAAAGCTTTGATGATAGTATCTTGACACGCTAGCAAAGCATAAACTTTCAAAACATAAACTCTAGAAAAATTAAAGGATACAATCACCATCACGAGTTCCCCGAGGGAGCTGTTGTAAAGCTTCAACAAGATCTCCATCAACAACTTTGGTATCTCGCAACACCACTACATGTTGATATCCACCGACTTCTTCCGTTAACTCATTTTTTGTGTCTGAGAATCCCAATGGTACTATCACTAAGTAACGTTTCTTAACAAGTTATATTCCCCACCCAAAAAAAAAAAAAAAGTTCCTAAACATCTGAAAACTACTAAAATTCAGAAAACCCCAATAAATCGGCAATAAAAACCAACTGAAACTCAAGGAAGTTGTCAATTCTTCCTCATCTAAATTTACTCTCTGTTACGACTTACGAGCCTAGACACATGTAGAACATAATATAGGAAATTCCACAGCTACTTTTCCTTACTTCAAATAATTAACAAATTGAAATAGAAGTTTCCCCGTGTTTCAAGCAACGAATCATGAAGTGAATTAATTTCAATTTACATCAACTGCCCCAAAAGATCCATTAGAAATCCAAAACATACCTTCAGTTCCAAACAAAATAACACCCACTTCGTCATATTTACTGTATATAAGCTGCACAAATAAAAGGAAGAGTATTAGAGCAAAGCACCCACAGTACATCAGAAAGGTAAAAAAATTGCAGAGTCATAAAAAGCAATACCTTTTTCCCTACTAGCAAGGAGCAGACCTTTTCAACTTCGGGAAGAACACTGTGCATCAACGGTCCCACATCGAGCAACAATAGCAATGTCTCCTATAATCCAAAACACATGTACACACACACACACACACAAATGTATAAAATTTGAGAAGCATCAAAATTTGAACGAATTTTCATATATTGGTGAGTAAAACTTAAAACCCTAAACCCTAAAGAGAGTGTTAATGGAAATGATAAACAACTAAATAAGTGAAATTAGATTATTAAATATAGAAAAATAAAGTAATCAAAGCAACAAATGAGAGCGAAAGGTCGCAATGAACAAAGTTCCAGTGGAATGAAGAAAGTAAAACCACCTTGGACACGCATAAAATTTATATATAAAAAAAAAAATTAATAGCTTCAGACACAAAATTTAAGGGAAAAAAGAGAAAATGATGTATAATTATTTGAAGCAGAAAGTGGTAAACGTAAAAATTTGAAATTTGTAACAAATGGAAGAAGAATTAAAAGCAGAAATTTTTAATGAGAAGTGAAAAAAATGAAGAAATTGCAGAGCTAAATAGGGACTGATAATTTACCTTGTTTCGAGCCATTGACGAGAGAGAGAGAGAGAGAGAGTGAAAGCTTGGTGAAGAAGCTGGGTTTGGAAATGAGATTAGTGAAGCAAAGGGAGTTTTTAAAGTTTACTTTCTATTTTGTGAAATTTACCCTTTTTATTTTTTATTTTGACTAAATCGCAAAATACACCTTCAAGTTTGAAATTATTTAGGAACAGTTTAGTATAAATGTTTAAACACATGATTTTAATTTTTAAACAATATTATATATATTTTCATACATTTTTTTACTCACATATATTTTTATAAAATATAAAAAATTTACTAAACGGCCCATTAAATTTAAAAATTACCCATAAAGTTTAAGGTGTTTATATTTTATATTTGATGTATCAGAATTTAAATTTTATCTACTAAAGTTTAAAAAGTAGATTTTACATTATAAAATTTTGAATGTAAAATTTAAATATTTCTAAATTTTAGAAATTAAAATATAAATTTTGAAATTTTAAGATGTAAAATTTAAACATCTCAAAATTTATGAGATGAAATTCAAATTCTGAAATTTTAGGTTGAAAATTTTAAAATACTTCCAAATTTTAGGACTGAAATTTGCAATTTAACCTTTTATTTTTGTTAAAATATTTTATTTTAAAATTATCTGAGAATTGCAATTTGGCTCTTTCCTCTTTCCCGCCCTAGGTCAAGGAGTTTATAAAATCACAAATTGGTCCCAAAAGCTCAAATTTTTGACAAGCGAACCCAAAATAGGAAGACCGCAGAGCCCATTTTTAAATGAAACAATGGGCCTTTTTAACGGTAGGCCCAATACAAAAGTCTAATACTTTTTTTTTTTTTTATGAACAATACAAAAGTCTATACTAGTAGTAGTAGTCTAGTAGATAATAATAAATTCCATTGCAGAGAAGAGAAACGCACTTCAAAAAAGGAGAGAGCGAGAGCGAAAGAGAGAAAAGTTTCAGAGTTTTGAGGTTTTAACAAATGGCTTCAATGGCATCAACACCAAGTACCCATTATTTCTTTAAGAATCACAAGAAATCTTGCAAGGTTTCTATCCCTTCGCGTACTATCATTGTCTCTCAATCTCATGAAGAACAGCCCCATAAACCCAGTACTGACCAAGTTGGCCGAAGGTACACACTCTCTTCTCTCTGTCTCTATGTCTATTTTTACTCTCACCCACACGAACACAAACATAGACAAAGAAATAAAATTTCTTGTATGAAGCAATTTTGCATTTTACATTTTGAAGGGAAATCGTACTAAGGAGCAGCGAATTAGCAGTTGTTGGAGCCGTCTTCAACTTCGGGTACATTTCTAGTCTTAGAATTTAAGAACTAGACCTGTCATTTGGGTTTAATTAGATTAAGCTCAGGCTCAGCTATTAGTTTATTATTACAAATTTACAATTTGTGTATTTTGGGATATGCAGTGGGAAAAAGCCTGAGTACTTGGGAGTTCAGAAAAACCCACCTGCACTAGCACTATGTCCGGCTACTAAAAACTGTATCTCAACGTCTGAGAATGTCGGTGATCTCGCCCATTATGCCCCACCCTGGTAATCAAATATAATCTCATTTTTCCTTATTTGATGTAGATTTTTTATTTAAAATATTTTGCTTGTATATTCATTCTAGTGTACGTTTAGGATGAGCTTTATATCTTTGGCTTATTTTGTTTATTGTATAAAATTACATACTTTTACCTTCCTTTTTTAAAAAATGAAATTGCAAAATTTGGGGAGTGATAACAATCCCAATTAAATAAAACAGTGAAGAGTTTGGACCCGGAAACTCAAATTGCATGAATCACAACAATGGTCTAAAAGTTGATTGGAAGTTGGAACCGACCATGTGGTACTCGTGCAGTACTGTTCTGCTATAAAAAGTGTATGGTTGGACTTGGTCCATTACCATCACCAAATTCTACTGAAACTTTTTATTCTTTGTCAAACACGTGAAAAATACGCGTCTATTTCCTCTAGTACTACGCGTTGATCATGAGCGGTCAATGGAAGTGTGTTTACTTTTTTATTAGGAACTACAACCGCGGAAAGAAAAAGCCTGTGAGCAGAGAAGAGGCAATGGAGGAGCTTATCCAAGTGGTAACAACTTGACTTTTTTGAAGAGTTATTCCAATGCACTCAACACTTTTATTGAATTCCAAGTAGTCGACCCTCATAATAGCAAAGGTGTTGAAATTTGAATGTTTAACATTTCTAAACTTTGAACTAAACTGATAACACATGATCTTGCAGATAAAATCAACAAAACCCGACAAGTTTACACCGCGGATAGCGGAGAAGAAAGATGATTATGTGCGAGTCGAATATGAGAGCCCCATACTGGGGGTACGTGTAGCTCATATCCAGGATCTAATATGTAATTCATGAATTTGTTTTTCAAAAAAGCAACATAAAGTTTGCTGATTTTCTTTTGTTTCTCCTGTTCATACAGTTGGTGGATGATGTTGAATTTTGGTTTCCACCGGGCAGGAACTCAATAGTGGAGTATCGAGCTGCATCACGGCTAGGAAACTATGATTTTGATTACAATAAAAAGAGAATCAAGGTGACAATCTAGACAGTCTCACATTGTTTGTGCTTTTACATTCACAGTCATGCAATGAGCAACCGCTCAGTACTGATCTCTAGTTTTTATAACAGGCATTGCGACTAGAGTTAGAGAAGAAAGGATGGGCTTCTGAAGACAGTTTTTGACGGATTTTTACTCATAACAGAAGAACAAATCATAACAACATTGTACCTTCACTTCTAAAAAAAAGCCTATAATCATGTAGTGATGATCTTTAATAGACTAGATCAAAAGAATTTTTATGATTCTTTGTTGTATTTGTACAACCAGCAAAACTCTTTCAGCCAAGGCTGCAGAGCTTCAAAAGTAAGAGACTTGATCTCTTCTGAAATAAGGAACAGAAGAAATTAAATTTTATGAAGCTCCAAGACAGATAAGTTAGTTATCATAAGAACCATGTGCATGACATGCAACTATAACAACAGGCACCCAACACTTGAAGAATGAATGTCAGTAACACATGTTTTTGTGCGATGATAATAGGGGTGAATGCCAATCAGGTTCTCTTCGAGACATCATGTAAGCAGATAAATGAAATTAATATTCCCTCAAAACAGAAAAGTAAAGGAGATTCATCATTCATAAATCATTACCACATCTTTTTTCCCATGTGTAAACTTGGGATAAAGTAACCTGAACATAAATATTAACATAGTCTAGTACAGGAGACTTGTGTCCAAAAGAGGCATCACAGCTGCAACCATTCCGCTAGGAAGTGCAATTAATCAAGTTGTAATCATTGAAAAGCTAAAACTTAATTGATCAGTCACGAGAACTCTCTACTCAAAGGCCAGTTCATACAGTTTCAGCATTCTTCTTTGGAAAGACCAGCAGGACAGTTCAGTACAGAAATCAGTCTTTCCTGAGTTCCATGTATTCACGATGAATACCTCCAGCATTTAGAACAACAATTTCAAGCTTGTCTCCCTGTAGTAACATCCATGACTTGTTAGAAAATAAACATAGGAGAACTTCGTACAGAAGAGTGGGTCGAGGGGGAACAGTAACTCACAGTGTATATATCCCTCTCAGTTGCAGATGCAAAAACAGTTTTAACCAAATCAACTGCTTCTGATTCAGAAAGTGGAGTAACAGCATCCTGAAGGTCACAGATTAAAGAATTAGACATATAGATAACATATCAATGTTGAAGAACATTTGTAACCCATAACTGAATTCATCAACACACCTGAGCTGGCAATAACAGAGGGCTGGGAGACTTCAGCTGGTTATCCAGAAAGGGCATGATGAGCGTGGAACCAGAACCCTGGGAAGAATATCCAACTCTCTCATAGGAACCAACAGCATCATAGGTGAAGACACAACCCTTGCCTGTAATTTGAAATAAAACCAAAAAAGGAGGAGAACAAAAGGTATGTTAGGCTTGTTAGCACAAAGAGAGTACATGAAAATTACATTCAAATCTTGTAGTAATTTACCTTCACTGTCAAGGCCACCTAAAACATTGAAGGCATAATAAGGAAAAAAACGTTTATAGTAGAGGGTGTTGGAGAGTAGCTGAGCCATTGCAGGGCAGCTCATCTGCTTGTTGTGTTGGTGCTGATAGGTCTGTATTCAAGAAAGAACAACAATATGATTACAGGTTAGGCATCAGTTCAAGTACATATTCCCAATTTCATATCCAACAAATGTCAACAGAAACCAGAATCACACATGCCAACCATATAAGACCTTACATGTCTGATAATCATTTCAACAAAATCTACAGGAAGGTGTAGTAGCCCAGTAGGTAACTTACATATGACAGTAAAAAGCAGATAGCCTAGATAACGATAATGAAATCATCATCATCATCATCATTATTTTGTCTGATAAGTAATGATAATAGCGTTATTTTGTTTTTTTTTTTTTTTTTTGATAAGTAAAGAAAAATTTATTCAAAGTCATAAAAATGAGTCACCCAAGTATACAAGAAGTATATAGCAGGGGACCAAAACCATCAAATACACAAGTTACAAGCATCCATCAAATCATAAACCGAAAAAAATAGAATGAATTCTTATGATAGACATCCACAATCCAATAGCATTTTAAAGAAGAAAAGTTTAAGTTGGCTATTGTCCTTTCAGAATCTTCAAAACATCAGTTGTTTCTCTCTTGCCAAATGCACCACATCAAACAATAACGTAATTAAACTTAAGTAACTCAAACGACAAGGATAGGTATATATACAAGCTCATCTGTAAATAATAATAAAAACAACCTCAACAACTGATCATGTTTATTAGTGCCCACACCTCTTTGCCAAATTATTACACATAAGAGTAACAGCCTAAAAAGAGAAAGTTTTCAGCAATAAGACTAGGGATGCTTATCAAAGGTTTTTACTTTCTAATTCAATTGTAGATAATCACTAATCAGAGCCTCCATCCAATATTAGATGAGTGACCACCACAACCGAAACTCCGCTTTTCCTCATTATAAAGAGCACTCAAAAATATTCCAAAAGCAACATCAAAAGTTTAAACTTATTCATAGAGTTTGCACAAACAATGTCTTTCTGCTTTCCTGTTCGAAAAAAGCAGTCTCAAGAGGACTTCGTCATGATCTACTATGAAAAGCTCCTCATTTTGTATAACTAAATGTTTACAACAAACTAAATTATTTTTTGGTGCTCCGTGCTTCTCATGTGAGAAGCAATTCTCTTCTATCTAACATGTGGAGAAACTTTACGCCCGCTTTCTGCATGGCATTCAATTAATTCTCATCTAGAAAAGGCACCCAAAAAAAAACCATCCTACAAAATCCAAAACAAGCAGGAAGCCAAAAATAACTACCACAAATTAAATGAAATTTAAGAGATAATTACAAAATGTCCATTCTTTGAAATTGACTTACGTAGACTAATCTCTATGGCAAATGTAGATCATCAAAGTAATAAGAAATCAGATTAAACCAACTCGATATAAGCAGGAAATATATTCCAGTAAAGCCAGTATACAACTAGATATTTAGAAATCTCACCAAGTGCTTGGCTGCCAACTGCTTCTGTAAAGCATTCACATCAGCTTGAAAACCAGAAGAGGCCATTACAGCTTTGTCTGCTCTGGAAGTTCAATGGAAGGGAAAATGTAAGACATAACCTCATTACACAGTAACTCTGACAAATGATCTAAAACTCTCCATAAGCACTAGAACCTTGCTACCAGGAGCAAAGACTCCACACAATAAACACTCTGACAGCGATTTGACTCATTAAGCAACAAACAGAAGAAAAACATGTCCTGGAAATTCTATATCTCAACAAAGAATCATTCAACAATGCAAACATCCTAGTGAAAGAAATCAAACCAACGTATTAACTGCCATTGTTCCAAAGGAGCATTGAGTAGCTACAAGTAGAAATGAACAGATAGGCACAACTATGGAGATAAATTTTTTTTAGTTTTTAGTTTCTTCCATCAACTTAAGGGCTCATCAATTACCTTCTATGCTGAACTGGTACAAGACATCAATTATTTAAAAGTAGTACCAACCAAATTTCTTCCAATACTAAACAAATGAACTCCTAGATAGTACTAATCCACACCAAAATCTGCGATTGAGCAATATGATACTGAAATAATTGTTTCTTTAAAGCAAACACATGTTCGAGTCATAATTATGTCTAGGAGTCTAGCTAAACAAGAAGGCCAAACAATTTAAGGTAAACCCGGTTGCTGATTTGCTCTTTATGCCAAAAAGGCAACCCATATGAACGGTTTCCAAGTAGCTTTCAAGTGATAGCCTTCCTTTATTCTTTTTCTTCTCGCCCAACCTAACTTCATTAAAATTTCTTAACTTCCACCACCTTTAAAAACCAAAACAATCTCAAACTTCCAACTATTTCTCCAAAAATTTTACCAACTTAATAAACATAGACAATGAAAAATAAAGACACAAAATTTTGGCCAAAATTCTCAATTTTGAATACATTTTTTCCACCTTAAACAGCAATTCACTTAAGTTGTCCACCCCAAATCCAAAACTTACACTTCCAATGTGATACAAAAAGTAACATTCTGAGCCAAAACAAGCACCAAACAAGTTTCAATTTTTTCTTTCTTTCTTTTAAGCAAAAGCCCTAAAGTTTGATTTGATGCTCAAAACCCAGAATACTATAATAGCCGGAAACAAAAACCACCAATCCTAAAACTCTCTAATCAAACGAAAAAACCCAACAACACACTCCAAAGAAGTAAATTGAGAGCAAAAAAGAAAAAGGGGGAGGGGCTTACAATTTGCAGATTTTGGAGTACTCGCGGGTGAGAATATTGTAGCCGGAGGACATGCGAGTATCGGCGGCGATAACACAGTAATCGGCTCCAGCGATCGCAACGCAGGATCTGCATACACCAATCCAAACACATTTACGATATACAAACAAAGATTTTAACACTTCAATTAAAAAAGAAAAATCAACAACAGATGAGAGAGAGAGAGAGAGAGGAAGTGTTTGTACCCGCCATTGTTGTCGTATGGAGACCAGTTAGCTTGTTGTTTGGTCATGGTTGATTGCTGATTTGAAGAAGCAGAGAAGAGTGAGAGAGATGAGGAACTCAACTTAGGGCGAAGAACTAAAGGCTAATTGCTCGAATCGAGCTTTTTTTTAATCTTCAGATCGTCAGGTGTCTTTGCCTTCAAGAAAACATATAGAGTGACGCTTCAACGACGTCGTGTAATGTAAGTGGGTCGATGAAAGAAAATAAGGGGCCCAATAACATTATTTCTTTTATTGTGGGCTAGTAAGAGCATTACTGGGCCTAGCCTCATTGAAGTTGGTGCATCTTTTTTTCTTTTTCTTTTTTTAATTTTTAAATTCAATGGTTACAAAAATAGGATAGGGGAAGTGAAAGGCTGGCAATAATCTTAGGACAACGACTAAACACACAGTTTTTCATGTAGCGAGTGATGAGGAATGGAGTTATTGGCTTATATGAACTCGCTATTTTTATTTTGTTATATGTACAAGTTGTAACAAAAATTGTGTGTGAAATGGTGGTATTTAGCATTTTTGGGAGGGCCCATGGCAAGGGCTCAAATGACACACCAAAAAAAATTAAAAAAATAAAATAACAAGCAAAGTGTGTGTTTAACAAAAATTATTTTTACCAACTTATTTTACTATTCAGCTTATTTTTGCTATTATTCATGACTCCACTGCACTTTTGGTACTATTTATGAGTCTTACGGTACTATTTCAGCTAACTTTTATCTTTATCTACAGTACTTTTAATAAAAAGTTTTTAGTTTCAGCAAAATAAGTGAATCTCAAACAGACCTAAAGAGAAGAAGCATATTTCAGCTCTTTCTATCTCCCTTAGTTCTAAGTATATCTTGAATAAACGAGACGATTATCTCAGTCGTATAGAGTAGCAACCATAGATCAACGGGTTTATTTAGGATCTGCTTATTTTGCTGAAACTGAAAACTTTTTGCTAAAAATGTTGTAGATAAAGGTAAAAAATAGCTAAAATAGTACGGTGAGATCTATGTATAGTATCAAAAAGTGCAACAAGACCCATGAATAATAGCAAAAATAAGCTAAATAGTAAAATAAGTTGGATCCTCTCATTATATGCAAATAATTCATGTAGTATCCACCTAGGTATTTGGATTTATGAGTCCTATTATCACTCATGCTCTCTAGATTTATTTATAGTCAACTCCTTGGTCATAGGAACGACTACTATCTTGTTAGAGGCAATAAGCCAGACTCATATCTCATCCCTCTCCACGATTTAAAATTGTTGATTTTTTATTTTTCTTTTCTTCTTAGAAAAGAAAAACATAATTTTGAGTTGTAGAAATAATGTTCAAAATGATGAGTTGGGTGTGTGGTAATTTATATGGAGCTATAGTAATTGATTTGGATGGAATGTCCATTTTGTGACACATCAATTTATAAACTTAATGTATCATCAATCATAGTACCCTTATCATTAGACATGGCAAAACAAACCGAAATTTGCTTACCTAACTCGTATTTGTCCATTTTGGCCCGGCTCAAACCTGATTTTTTGGCCCAAATTAAATATGGGCCAACTAGTGGCCTACTTGTTTTTTTGTGGGCCAACCCGACCTGCGGTCCACTCGTTTTTTAACTTTATTTTCCCTAAAAAATATTTAAAAACTACATGGCAAGGTGTGCTAGATTGCTCCTAGGTACATAACATTATCATAAAAGGTACAAAGAACTTGAGTGTTATACTCCTTATTTATTAAAAAAATAAAGAGTTAAATGAAAGGGAAAAAAAATACAAAAGGAAAGCTAAAGCCTAAAGCGTTTACTATCCAGTGTCTACAAAGGCTACAAACTACTAAGTAAGCAGCACTAACTACTAAGCTCTACTTCTAGTTGCAACATTCATTAACTAAAACTACAACTATTAAGTAACTAAGTTCTACTTCAAGACTACTAAAACTTGTGCATTAAAAGTTGGTTATATGGATTTGAAAGTATTTTAATTTATTAATAGAGTCATAGAAATTATACATTTTTAACTCTTTATTGATAAGTTTTGATTTGCTTTTATTAGAGCATTCACAGTAAGGTTGCTAAAATAACTAAGGGGGTGTTTGGTAGAGGAGTTTGAGTAATGTTGTTTAGATGTTTTTGATATACGTGTGAGTAAAAAAGTGTGTTAAAATGTGTTTAATGTTGTTTAAAATGTGAAAATGTGAGTTAGAACTCACTCACCAAACATGCCCTAAATAGTCATTTTAGCAAGAGAAAACATTAGGTCAGGAGCTAGCGTAAAAGGTGTGTTTTACGCTAGCCAATCCTGACCTGCCACGTCACCAACTTCTTTTTTTTTTTTTTTCCAACAGAAAAGATTAACTTAAGCCTCTTCTCTTCTCTCCGGGGATCTCTCCATCACTGAATCAAACCCACGACCTCCATGGCCGAAGCTTCAAAGCTCAACACAAGCCACCAACACCACTGCCATGGCCAAAACTCTATGGTTCAACCAATAGCTGCCGCCGCGAGCCACCATTCCCGTTACCATTTTCTGCGAATGCAAATGCAATACACAGATGAAAAAAAAAAAAAAAAAAAAAAAAAGCATAGCCACCAACATCCCAACGCAAAAGCATAGCCACATCCAAGCCAAAAATCCAACCTTTTGAACACCCAAAACTTGAAACAAAAATCTTTTCTTTCTTACACCCCTAAACCTAAATCAAAATCCCTTCTTTTTCCAAATCATTAAACCCTAAAAAGAAACCAAATCCCCAAACCCATAAACAAGCAGGCAATAAAAAGAGAAAATTTTGGCTATAAATCAAAGAATAACAGCAGAAAAATATAAAGATAAAGAGAAATAGAGATAGAGAGAGAAGTCAAGGGAAAATGGGGCCACCCCAGTGGTGGCTAGATTGGGTTTGTCATCGCCGCCGCCGCCGCCGCCAGTATGGGTTTGTGTGGTTGAGATCTCTAGGTTTGTTGGGTTGTGTGGTTATGAATTTGTCGAAGTTGTGGCACTGGTTGTGCATTGTGGGTCGCGGTGGTTGTGGGGATTTCAATGGGTTTGCGGTGGATTTTTGATTTCAACGGTGGCTGGTGTTTTTCTTTTTCTTTTCTTGGCTGATGCAATTGTGGGTTTGAGTTTATGATTTGGTTGTGATTTTGGTGATTGGAGTTGCGGTTGTTGAGTGGGTTACTAGCTAGTGGGTTGTGGTTGGTGGGTAGTTGGTTTTTTTTTTTTTTTTTTTCAGAGGCGGTGTGGGTTTGCTGGGTAGAGAAGAAAGGAAGTTGAGTTTAGTGGTGGCTTGCAGCGGCAGCTATTGGTTGAATCATGGAGTTTTGGGCATGGCAGTGGTGTCGGTCACTTGTGTTGAGCTTTGAAGCTCCGGCCATGGAGGTCGTGGGGAGAGATCAGGGGAGGAGAGAAGAGGAGAGGCTTAAGTTAATCTTTTTTGCTAGAAAAAAAATGATGTGGTAGGTCAGGATTGGCTGGCGTAAAACACACCTTTTACGCCAGCTCCTGACCCAATGTTTTCTCTTTTAGAGACCCAATCACTAAAAACACACTCATAGCAATGAAGTTATTTTAAGATATTACTAAAATATTTTGACTGCTTGCCCACTGTAGCTGATAGTTATTTCCTACAAATAATATTTTATTAGTTCACATATGCTCAACCTCTCCCACAAGCGAGTGCGTGACTTTCCAAGTTTCTTCTACCCTATCTCATCTCATTCTCTCTCACGCAGAATTGGCAGAAACAAACACAACCTCCCTCCCTCCCTCTGCCTCCTATCTTAACATCTATCTCTCACGCAACCAAGCTAATACCCAGCCCCTCCATTTCTTCTCCTTTGGTTCTCCATTACTGGGTTTGTCGAAGTTGTGGTGCTGGTTGTGCATCGTGGGTTACGATGGATGTGTAGATTTTAATGGGTTTGCAGTGGGTTTTTAATTTCAACGGTGAATGGCGCTTTTCTTTTTCTTTTCCCGACTGGTGGTGGTGATGTAATTGTGAGTTTGGATTTGTGATTTGATTGTGATTTTGGTGGTTGGAGTTGCAGTTGTTGAGTGGGTCACTGGTTTGTGGGTTATGGTTGGTGGGTAGCTAGTTAGTTTTTTTTTTTTTCCAAAGGCGGTGGCTAGCGGTGTGAGTTTGCTAGGTATTGGGTAGAGAAGAAAGAGAGTTGAGTTTATCAATTGGTTTGCTTCAAAGAAGAGAGAGAAGGAGATTGAGAGAGAGAAATAAATATAAAGAAAGAATAAAAATATAATATTTAAATGAAGTGGTAAAAAATATAGATCTTTTGATGTTTGGTATATTATAAAGTAAGTTGTTAAATATAATATAGATACTAAATATTTTAGCATTTATCATTTCAAAATCCTACTTTATCAATTTTAACATACCACTTTACAATCCACCAAATATCAAACATTCTATTTTTTTTACAACTTCATTTAAATATTCTTTCTTTATGTTTTCTTTATTCTTTCTTTATGTTTTCAAATAACTACCTTTAACTACCATTAACTACCATGTTTTGTACCCAACAACAACCCTCAAAATAAATCCTGTACATATGCATGTCACTCAAAATTTTTCATTTGCCAAGTCTGCATTACTACATGGATCACATACACAAGATCTTCCCATTACATTTTTCTTTGAATAGAAATCACATAGCTTTATATTCTGATACCAAGTGACAATAGAATATTATAGTACCATAAAACAAAATTCAAACAGTTTAGATAACTAGTATAAGTAGAAGTTGGCCTCATCAACGGTCTAATTCAGACAGTGCTTTGAACTTGAAGCTAGCTGTCTTGAACATGCCCTTGCCTTCAGATTTGAATAGTACTTTTAAGGTGTCTTTAGCAGCAAATGTTTCACCAAGTTATCTGCAAAAAATTATTTACAATTAAAGATAAAACTAGAGTAAACAAATAAACGTTTTTCTAGAGTTGTTCATAGATATAAAGAAACAAGCACAAGTCTCATATGAAAATACAATAAAAACTCACTTGAAGTTCCTATAACTCGCCATGTAATTGCCATAAATGATTGATAAGGTCCGATTGGAGTTGATAATGGATTTCTTGGTCTCTAGTGCGTTGATGACTTTAGATGGATGTCATAAATCTATTTGCATGCTCACGTGACATTTGTATATGAGGATTATTCATTTCATCATTTTGTTTATAATCGAAGTCTACCACTTCATTTTCATCTCGCTCAACTTCAATAATCATGTTATGGAGAATTATGCACGCTTTCATGATTTTTTGGTACACTTCAAGATAAAAAAAATCATGCAGGTCCACGAACAATTGCAAATCGTGCCTGTAGTACTCCAAATGCACGCTCAACATCTTTCTTATATGCCTCTTGGGCTTTTGCAAATAATTTTTTCTTCTTCTTGTGGAGCTGGAACTGTCTTTACAAATGTTGCCCACTTTGGATATATTCCATCAGCAAGGTAATATATCATGCTGTAGTTATTACCATTGATTGAGTAATTAACTGGAGGAGCACGTCCTTGTGCTAGCTCAAAAAATATAGGTGACCGCTCTAACACATTAATATCATTATTTGATCTAGGTAACCCAAAAAATGCATGCCATATCCAAAGATCATATGATGCCACTGCTTCCAAAATAATAGTCAGTTCACGAATATGACCACAATATTGACCTTTCCATGCACATGGACAATTTTTTCATTTCCAATGCATGCAATCAATTGAACCAAACATACCTGTAAATCCACGCCTTTTGCCATGAGCTAACAATCTAGCAATATCTTCATTATTTGGCTTCCTCAAATATTCCTCAGAGAAAATATCAACCACAACAATAACAAATTTTTCCAAACTCTGTAAGGCAATGGTTTCTTCAATCCGCACATACTCATCCATAAAATCACCTGTTACTCTATACGCAAGCATCCTGAGTGCAGCAGTGATCTTTTGAAAGGAAGATAACCCAAGCTTTTTGCCACCATTTCTTTTTTTGGACAAAGTACGGATCATGAGCTTCTACCTTAGAAATAATATTGAGAAAAGAGAACAGCTCATCCGAAATCTCCTTCAAAATACTTTCTCTGGATAAACTAGCGAGTTGACAAAGTAGTCAAGGTAAAGCCTTTCATGGCCTGCCAAATGGTTACGTCTAATATAGGAACGACGTTTTCGTGACTTTGAATCCATGACAACTTCTTCGATTATTTCATCCTTATCAAAGTCATCAAGAAGCAATTTGCAAAACAAAGAGCTACCCATGAATACTACCTTCAAAACAACAAATGAAGAGCAAATCATTGATAAGATAACAAATGTGTTTTGATGTAGTGCTGCCAATGCAAAACTATACTGTTCGGCATTCCCAAAGTCTTCACTATAACAGTGGTGTGTGAAGTGGTCACCTAACTAGAAGTGAAAGAGAGTCATGTTTCATAAACATGATTTACTAAAAGAATCTTCTCATAAACAGCTGGTGTACTAACACAATAAGGTCTTTAGCAGGATTTTTCTCCAATGGAGAATGCCTTAAATAGGATGAAACTAATAGCTAGCATAAAACTAAGTCACAACTCACAACTCACAATGCATGAATGAGAATCCTTGCACAAATGTACTAACACAATAAGGTGGGGATTCATACTTACTTGAAGAAATATCAAATCAGAAGTATATGCCACTACACATCTGTAAATGACCAAAACAACATATTAAAAAATAGGAACAAAAATAAAGCCAAGTAAATTGGACCTTTATCCAAATATCATTAATAATATTCAAATTTATATTTGATTAAGAATACAAAAAACATCACATAGGGCATTATTTGTGATAGTAAACTGTCCCAAGAACTCTTTTATATATGCCAAGTAAACCAAAGGCCCACTAACAAAAATTTTCATCCTGACCTTTACGAAGGGTCAAAATAACAGTGAGGCTGATTTTTAGACATATAAATATAACACACATAGATAATATGGCATGTTAACTTAATTAGAGTATACCAATTATTACAGTATAAGGTTCCCTCAAAAACTATGTAGAACAATACAAAAGGCCACATTGCATATTCATTATGAAATACTCATTCTACTCAGCTTTTATTCAAGCAAAGTAGAACCCACCTTGGATATATATATATATATATATTGATTATGCAAAGAAAATCAGTAGGCTGGATGCTTCGGACTTGAAAGGACCACTTGCTCTCTCAACGGCCTGAAAAAAAGAAAGAAAAGCGATCAAAGGTGACCGGGGCTGCCGGCCAAGAACCCTCCGATGGCAAAGTTAGTTTTCTCTCTATTTTTTTGGAGTTCCAACTTTTTGGAAGTAATAAAAAACGTCCCTTTGTTTTGTCTGAATAAGCGTTTATATAGTGTTCTAATAGATGGTTATCGCAATTATAACCTCCCCTGGATTCAAGGAGGCGTAAGTATTTAAAAATAACTTCCATAACCGTTTAGGAGTTATGTACTACAACGGATACCTGGAAGTTACGCGTAAAATAAGGAATTGTCACATTATCCTCGGAGATTTTCCTAAGTATGATACCCTCGTCCTAGTATCCCCTTATCGAGTGTGCTTAGCTCATGAATAGGGCTCGTTCTGTCTACGGACGAAGTTACTAAGGACGAGGTCGCCGACACCCTAGACGAGCGTCTCATTCCCTGGTCACGAGGACCTTGTCCTAGTCTCTTCTTCTTTGGACGAGATGGTTATAGGTAAGGTTTTCAGGGCTGCTGGCAATACTGTTGGGTCACGGACGACCTCTATGGACGGCTTCAAGATGGGAAAAACCAGTACCCCATCATATATATTTATAAAAAGGTTTTACTTGCCTATGCAAGGCCTGATCATCAGAGAGCTACCTTTTGCTCAATACCTCAAACTGCAATAAAAATAAAACCTACATTTTTGGTCATTTACTGTGAGAAGCAAACTTTTGATTTTCAATCTCATATTTCAAACTTGCATTTTCCCCCCTTCAACTAAAAGTGTCACCACAGTAATCAAAATACAATATGCTATCACATATAAGAGAGGTCCAACAATATGAAAATGCTAAATTCATTTTCACAGCAATGAATGATAAGTAAGTTTAAAACAGTATCCATGAATGTCAATACAAAACTTCAAAGAACACAATGATCTGATACATTCATATTTTATATATAATATAAAATAACAAAATACATCAACCATTTTCTAATGTAACAAAGTTGATCTAGGCTTCAACAAAATACATGAACCATTTTTCTAAAATAACAAGGTTGATCTAACTACTGCAAAATACATCAACCATTTTTCTAACATAACAAGGTTAATCTAACTACTACCAAAATACATCAATCCAAAACATCATTTACTTGTTTCAACTTTCAACTACCAAACTATTTACTTGACACTTGTCTTGCAAGGATTCCCTCTTGGAGTTGTTCATAAAAAAGTTTTAGTGCTCCAGACATGCCACAAGCTCATAATTCTCTCATCCTTTATTATACTTTTGATACGAAGCTTTTCTCTTTCAATTCCAAGTCTTTCCTCCTCCATTTGAATTCTTTTCTCCTCAAATCGAACTCTATCCCTATCCCTCAACTCTTCCAATCGAATTCTTTCCTTATCCCTCAACTCTTCCAATCGAACCCTTTCCACTTTGATGCGGAGACGCTCTTTTTCTTGTTCTTGTAAGTCCTCAATAATTTTCATTTTCTTTGCCAAGTATTCTCCAACATCTTTCCCACTAGCCTTATTCTTTTGATTGGCCTTTTCGGCCTTCCTACCTATTGGTCTCTCAAAGTTAGTAGTGTCATCAACTAAGGACATGTCATCCCCATCGGCAATAGATATTGAATCTTGAGTTGGAGGTAGCACTACTCTCGAGTATTCCTTAGGCATGCTCCATTTTGGTTGGTGCTTCAACACATGCCAACAATGTTCAAATGGAAAGTCTTTTTTTGGCTTTTTCTTTATACATAGCCTTTGCATTTTCAATCTAAAAAAATTAAAAGAAAATGCAAATAATTAGTATCTTCAAACTATTGGTGAATATCTATTTAGAAACTATTGCAATATGATTATACATTGTCCTATTCGATTGTACCACCATGAGGGGTTGCTTCAAAGCAATTATGAACCCACAAAATCTATTTGTCTTCCTATCAATCATTCCCCATCGACTTTGTATGTAGCCAACAGTACGTGTGGTGTCGGATGGGTTATATTGGCATAAGCATTGCCAAATTTTTGCCCAGAATCTTTCTTGTTTCAGCTCATTACCATGCACAACATTAATAATAGTATTGAGCCATGCCGAAACAAGGATATTATCCTCCTCTACACTAAAGTTGGTACCCCGTCTCGGTAGTTTATTAGAGGTGGTGATCTCAACTTCAAGGGAAGAAATTGGGCTATTTTGGAATACACCCAACAAAGGAGAGTTAACATCAATTTGCCCTTCTATGATACCAGTGTAAAGCGGCATGTATTGTTGTGAGTCCATAAGTAGATAATGTATAGTCAACTGAAGTTCAATATAAAATTAGAACCAATAAGTATATATGCCACTGATTCAAGCATGATGTATGAAATTTCATACTAGTATAATGTTCATATGTGGATGTTGAACCCATAATATATATATATATAAATGAATAAAGGGTAGTAAATTTTATAAATAAATAAATAAATTCCATACTAGCATGATGTATGAATTCAAGGTATAGCTCTTGCTGAACCATTTAATTGAATTCTCAAAAGCTATCAAAGGAGAAAGTTATGGAGCATTGATGGGAACCATTTAGGTGTGCACAATAGCAAAGGAAAATAGTAAGTCTTAATTGTTCAAACAAATATATCTGAACTTGAGGCATGAGGCAAAAGTACTAAAACATCATTTAAGAGACAAAACTATAGGCAGCACAGGTAAACAATTTTTATAGTAATCATATATGGGCATCATGATACGATATATAATGTGAATACACTGAATAACTTTCACATAAGGTCAAGCAGTCAATACACTTGTCCAATATAAAATCTTAATTGTTAAATACACACTCTTTCAACTTCAGTCTACCATAAGCTCCATATACCTCAAAATGCAAACCTGTCTAAAATCTCTTCAACATATAAAACTCTAAAGATGATACTAGAATTTTAAGGAAGGGTTTCAGCAAACACAAACCTGTCCTTCACTTTGTTATCCTGAGGATTGAAGCAAGATTGCTGGTATTGCTCTAGTGTTTTGGTTATACTGCAAAAAAAGAATTGAATACTAATAATTAAAAACATATGTTAGACAAGCATGAGTTTACATATTTGAGCCTAACCCAATAACAACTTGCATCAAGAGACAACAACAACGAAAAATTGGCCTCGATTACCACTGATAGTAACTAACCTGTTTGGAGTTGAATCGGCTAGAAGTTTTGCCCCAACCAGTGATGAACTTCTGACAAACTTTTGACAGCAATACAAGACCCAATCAATGATGAACTTGTGACAAATAAAAAAAAAAGTTCATAACGTTTGCAATTGATTTGATAAAATTATAGGAACAAAATTAGAAACCAAAAAAGAAAAAAGTAAGGTGTACCTGACAAGAGAGAATTAGAGATAAGCTGAGGACCTGTCCACCAAAGCTCAAAATGGCGCCGTGCGCTGGTCAACGGTGATTTTGGAGTGCGAAATTTGGGTAATTTCTAACCCAAAACAAAACCTAAATGAAAGCCTGGCCCATGGAGCTTCAGTCTGACCTAAATGGAAGCCTAATTCCCTCCTTGAATCTTCAGTTTTGAGATGAGAATATGGGTTTCAAAACTGGGTTTTTGGGTTTGGTTAGGGAGAGAAGAGTGGGTTCGGTTAGGCAGGGAAGAGTGGGTTCGGTATGGGTTCACTCAAAGGAAGAAGAGCGGAGGCTGTGTTTGTGATAGTGATTCGGTCAGAGGGAGTAGTGAAGAGGAGATGAATTGGCGGCGTGGGTGGGTTGAAGGAAGGGAAGAGCGGCTGGGTTGAGGGAGAAAGAAGAAAATAAAACAAAATAAAAAGGAGAGATGAGGCAAAGGCGTAGGCGTGGGAGAATGAGAGAGCCAGGAAAAAAAAAGAGGGAAAACAGGAGGCTCGAAAAGAATGAGGGAAAACAGAGATAGGCGTGAAAAGAACGAGGGGAAAAGAGGAGATAGGCGCGTGTTTTATTAAACAAATATATATATTTTTTACAATCTTGCTACAGTGAGCTGCTACATCTTGTAGCAGCCCACTGTAGCTGAATTGCAGTCCACTGTAGCTAAATTGCAAAAATAATAAGATTTAAGAGCATTGATGGAGTGTGTTTTTTAACCTTTATAGTATTTTGTATGTTAAAATTTAGCATTTATAGCAATTAGTATTCTTAACGAGAATGCTCTTAGAAGCTATAATTTTTAGGTTCTTTACTATGAATGCTCCTATACACATAAGTTATATTAAAATATTGTATTGTAAATGAAGATACAGATGAAATTGGTCAACTTGAGCTACAATTCACAAGTATGAATATTTGTAGTGTTGAATCTACTACCAACGTTGAGTAGATTGAGATATAATTCTTATAAAATATTTACTTGTTCTTCATTACTTAAATTTTTATGTTTATTTTTAAAGGTTTTTTATTTTATTATTTTAATTTAGTTTATGTCTATATAATCTAACTTTATTATTATTTTAAATGCAACAGAAATTTGTGCACTTAAGAAGGCCGATAACTTGATATGGTCCATGACATTTAGTTTTGTATTTTTTTTTTTTTTGTTGGTTCTTTTACAGAAATGACATCATTAGTGAACTTTGAATTTAAAGTATGTAAATAATTTTAGTTATGTCCAAAAGTCAAAACGGTTTAAATTGCAAGGGTATGAAATTTTTTATATTTTTAGGTTTGTTTTTTTCCCCTTTACATGTGTAATAGTAAATTAGTAACAAATAGTCTAACTATTTGATTTGATTCAAATCATACTCTCTAAATTGGCTTTTTTTTTTTTTTTTAATATAAAAAATACGAGTTAACCCGATTCACGACTAGATTGGCCTCACCCATTTTTCACACGGTTAAAACGGATGTAATCCAAATGAACCGACCTGAAGAGACGATTAGCCATACTTATCATCAATTATAGTACCCCGGGAAGTGATAATTTATGATTCATGACACCTGGACTTCAATAACACTAGTATACCGTGTGAACAAACAATAAAGCATGCTTGCGTGGAGAATGGAGATAGGAACGGAAAGTACAATCTCATTTCCGAAGAGTGTAGTTTAGGTTAGGAACTGAATAAAAGGTCAAAACCCGACCGAAAACAAAAGCCAGGCGAAATCCTTAAAACCAAAGTACCATAACAGGAGAAAACGAAAGCACATAGAGAACCAAAAATAGAGAGGGCATGGGGACCCTCTGGTTATGGCTCTTCTCCTTCTTCTTCATTCTTGGTCTTCTTTGCACCATCGGTTTCCAGGTTTTTCATTCCTCACCCTATTTTTCTTTCTTTTCTTATTTATTTATTTTTTTAATTTTTAACTCAAAAAATTTTAATCTGTTTATTTATTCGCAATAACTACATATTTATGTCCCTATATTTATCACTAATAATGTTGGATTCATAATTTAGGACATGTCCGAATGTGTCATTTATTATTCTTGTTATTGTTTTTTTTTTTCCTGTTTTTCTCGTATGATTGCCAGTTTCGATGTTTCTTAACCACAACGAACACCTGTTGTGAAGAATGAAATTAAAAAAAGTTTTCTTTCATAAACTCGAAGGAAACGCAGAAAAAAAAAGGGGGAACTTTTCGATGCTTTCATAATTCATATTTCTATTGAAAAATTGGGTAATTTCACTATTTTGTCTCGTTCAATTCATATAAAGTTTGGCTTAGAAATTAGAGAATACGACTTGAAAATTTTATGCAGTTAAAGCATAATTCAATGGCATTATATTAAGAGGGAGAGGGATAGAGAGGATTGGTGATATTTTCTAAGGAAAATAAAATTTGAGTGAAGCAGTAATTAATTAAGGGAAATGCTAACGAATGCCCGGTTAATAATCCATTTAAAGAAAGTTTTTAGGGGAAAAGAAAAGAAAAAAATTAATGTTTTAACAGTTTTTTTCATTTATCTCAACTTTTCTAAAATGAATTGTTAATTAATGCTCTAATGACACTCGTTAGCATGACCCAATAATTAAATTACAAAGGCATAGTTCAAGTAGTAGAACCATGTTTTGCTTTAAATGAAGAATAGGCTGAGATATCATATGGCGCTTTCTTTACTAATTTTTTTAAAGCTTTAAGAAGACTGAGCTTTGGAAATGTTTATTGCAGCTTATTTGCTTGGTGGACCTAGAGTCTGACTATATCAACCCATATGATTCAGCATCTCGGATAAACAGCTCTGTTTTGCCGGAGTTTATTGCTCAAGGACTCTTATGCCTCTTCTTTCTCCTAACAGGAAATTGGGTTATGTTTTTGTCTTCTCTCCCATACCTATGTTATAATGTGAGATTGTAAGTTTTCTTCTCCTGACCTTGACATATTGTCAGTGTAGTTCATATAGTCTTGTCTCCTATTTGAGCGATACTGCATGATCGTGTTGTGCATTTTGAAACTTACTTTCATGTCATTTAAGTTGTGATGCAAGTAATACTTGATTTGGGGTGGGGAAGTGGAGATAGGCAATAGTTCTCGTACTTAACTACCGCTAATTATTGCAGTCAGATGAATATGGCCTTTTGGTTTGTCATGTCTTTGTGAACCCTTTTACTTTGAGATGAGCAAACTTGGATAAGAAAAAGGGTACAATTTTTGCTCATTTATCCACAAGAGTTATCGGCCTTTGACATTTCCATGGAGATTGGTACTACCCGCATTCCTTTTTGTTGGTTCTATTTAGGAAATCCAAATTTTTAAGGGGACATCATTTTAATGCATTATCTTTTAAACAACTAGGTATGTATCTTATTTTGAAATGATAGAGGTATGATCCTTCATTGTCAATGGTTAATTAAGTGAAAAATATTACAGTGATCTCCCTTGAGGTTTAAAAGTCTACAAGACTTGGCCCTGGGTTTGATAAACAATGAAGATTTCCCATGCTTTTAAGTGATTTCCCCTGACACTAACTCATTTGCTGATTTCATGCTAAAAATGACCTTTTTCATACCCCAAGTATGCCCTTGTTCTATTTAGCTAGACTCTGGAAGGACAAATATTGCTTTTTGTCAAGTGAAATGGAATGAGAAGAAATTGTCAGTTTTAACTTTGGATTTTAAAATCTTTCTTTAAGAAGGTATAGTTCTTATAAAATGTGGTGTTATCAGAAAATAACATTACCTATAAGCATTGTCTATCCTTCCTTCCACTATGACCAAGGAGGTTGTGTGTCCTGGATTAAGAGGAAAGTTGTTATGAATTCCCCAGAAAGTTTATTGTAGATTTAATCATGCTCATAAATTTGGGTGACCAAGATTAGGACTCAAATGCCTTCTCCCCTGCCTCTTCAGTGGAGGTCACATATCAATCAACACATGACATTTTGAATCTCACACTAGCTCTATTATTGTCCTCTCCAGAACACTTTCTATCATTTATAGTTGAGTTAACGTGGGCAAGCGCCTGCACACATGCATGCATTTTCAATTTGACCTCAAATAGAAAATAGCAAGTATTTGCAAACTCATAATCAGGCCCCAGTTCAAACAATGCATCTGAGATGATTTATAACCCCCCCCCCCCCCCTTCTTTTTTCCCTCTGACCAGGTACGTGAAGCAACAGCACTTGGTTGACGTAACTGAGATCTATAATCAGCTGAGATGGGAGAAAAAGCTGCGCTTTTTAAAGCTTGCCTACCTTCTATTCCTATTCTTCATTTCTCTGTTCTGGTATTCTGATAATAGGCATTCTTATACCCTTGATAAATTGCTGTTTACACTTTTAGAGCAACTTTGGTGAAATGATGTGTTCCCTTTCATGTACAATCTCTTTTAGGTTGATTTGGAGTATTGCAGATGAACCTGAATAATCTGGAATTATTGCATCTGACAAGCATGCTGCTGTAAGTTTATAGTACTTCTAGATTACCGTTTAGCAAAGGTCATATGTAAGCAACATAAAGTTATAAGATAATTTTTTTTTTTTTGTTAGCATGTTAAAGCAATTCAATTTTTCCTGAGGAGTCACTAGGAAAAGGGAACTTAAAAAAAAAAAAAAAGGATTTTAAGTGACACCTGCTCCCAATGGGTTTTGATTCCCAATCTCCCTTCACCCATTTTCATTGGGGAAGTGCCATTTTAGCTAGAGCTCATTGGCTGTCAAAGGATTATTACATCATGATCATGTTATATCGTGTATTGTGTCTGATACTTGTATTGCAGTATGGATGAACTCTTCCTTCCGAACTTTATTTTATCCTTATAATTTGAGAAATTAATAAATATCTGATAAATGATAGTTGTCAATTACATGTTCCTCACAATTCTCTCCTTTCTTTTATAACGTATCAAAAAAAAAAAAAAATCTCTACTTTCTTTTTAAATCAAAATTGGTCCATGTTACATTCAAAGCTTCCCCTTGATTCATGTAATCTCAAATTCATGCATTGCCTCTTTTCTTGGATGAGTCTGATTTATTCTTTCTGGTGAATGCCAGGTACTTTCGATGGATTACACTTGCCAAAAAGAAAAAGGAAAAAAGGGGGGGGGGGGGGGATGGGGGGGAAGTTAGATACAGGTTTTCAGGGATAATTTTCAGGAAGTCTGTAAATTTGGCCGGAGTTTGGCAACTTGTATTGTTGGTAGTGCCATTGATGCTCCACTTCTTCTATGCATTGCAGGCATTCTTTTTATTGTTGTATTAAGTTTTACATTGATACATGGCATGAAGTAACAAAAGTTATGGAGGTCGCCCATTGTGCTTTTCCAAGTGATACATGCAACAGTTAAATAGAAATGATGATCTTACTTATCGTGGAAACTTAGAATTACTTATCTTGGAAACTTTGTTTGCATGTATCTTACCAAGACACGAATGATTTGATGTCTTCCAGGCCGAATTTCCATATTGTTAATGTTTGTTTTGTTTGCATGTTGGGGATGGCCTTTCTCTGTGCATGGATTTGTTCAAGAGCAAATAACTAGAATCCAAATAATTATTAGGATGGAACCTTTATTGCATCGCTTGAGTTTTTTTGGTGAACTATAGACTAACAAGAAAGTTGTAACAAGCATGTTTCCCAGGTAAGATTGCTAAAATTAATTTTGTATAGCTGAGGCAACAAAACTGATGCTCAATGTCTCAATTTTGTAATTAATAAAGCATGGTTAAGGATTAGAGTAGATTATGGAGGAAACATTGTTTCAGCTAAAATGTGATCGCATTGACTGAGGATATTTGTGTTTATTTAGAGGCTTACATAACTGGTAGATAGATTTAGTTGACAAGTCCATATATGTCAATTTGCTATTTCAGGAAGTTAATATCTACTGACTTGTGTAGATAGATTCATACATGCATGTATGTATGTGTATATATATAGTTTTGAGAATCTATGTATATTATGGAAAATACATAATATTATATATATATATATATATATATATATATATATATATATATATAGTTTTGAGAATCTATGTATATTATGGAAAATACTGACAGAAGCAAGCCAACAGCATACGAGAACACTAGGAAAGCAAGCTTTGTGAGTAACAATAAATTCCTAATAAGATTTGTTACTATATATGTAAGTGCACAATTGCACCTGAACTCAAAGACAATTATGGGCTCAGGCCCAACGAGCCTTAAATAATGAAATGTAGAGCGTGGGTTTGAAATCTAAGTTAGAAGTACTGAGAACTTGATAACAGGCTACGGTGTAAAGATACTTGTAAATAGAAGATGATAATGGCAAATTGGCCTCCTCGGACGTAAGCCGAGGACCACTTCTGTATTATTTCTTTTTTTTTTCTTAAAGGTTTACAATTCTTAATTTCTTTCTTGGTTACTGCCTGGTCCTTCTCATTCTTTGGCCTTCACCCCCTTTAAATACTCCTTGCCTTAGTGCTTTATCCACGTGTTGCTCCCATCTCCTCCCCCATAGATATTTCTTCTCTTAGTACTTTGAATAGCAACCAGAAGTTTCGGTCCTACTGTTCAGGGGTCACTTCCCCATTAATGCGGCCAGGGAGGTAGGTGCAGAGTCTTTAATGTGGAGGTGGCAGCCTTTGCTTATGATATTTTTCTAACACTGGTGTATCTAAAAGGTTCAGGGGTTCCCCCTCTTAACCAACAGTCTTTCCGGCTTTCTGCCTTAACCTTCATAGTGAATCTCCGAATTCTCTTGGGTCTATTCGAGGAGGAATTCACCCTCAGACATGTGCTCGGACCCTCGGCGTATGGGCCGATTGGCAGTACTGACAATTTCTTAATTTGAAGACAGGTCGGACCTCCTTGCTAGAGCCCAAAGGCCCAAATGCCTGCTTGGGTCCTTTTACTCCCCACAATATATATATATATATATATATATATATATATATATATATATATATATATATATATATATATATATATTATGGAAAAAACTGACAGAAGCTAGCCAACAGCATACGAGAATACTAGGAAAGTAAGCTTTGTGAGTAACAATAAATTCCTAGTAAGATTTGTTACTATATATATATATATATATATATATATAAACAAAAGAACCAGTTTATGAGCCATTAATGTATTGTGGACTTTGCAACCATTATGCCAGTTATCACGAGCACAATTTTGATGACAATTCCCCATGAGATCCTTATGATGGATATCCATCAGATGCTCCTGGTACTGACTAAGGCATCCTGACCCAGCAACTCAGGATAAGGTTCCAGTACGGTTACTATTCAGAATCAGCACCAGCCACTGATTTGAACAGTACCCGCTTTATCAACAGTACCAGCACCCAGCTGATTCCTCGACAGGTTACTATTCCAGCAGTGACCGAATCAGGAAAAGCAAGGGGACAAAGCACTGTAGCAAAACAGTGAAGATACTATTGCTTTCGGTGGAAACAGCTTTCACCCAAGTAAAAGCAATTTACCTTCCGGATTTTCAGCAATCATCCAGCAGCATCCAAGGCTCCCTCCAGTCTATATAAGGCAGCCTCATCTCCATTCATCAGCAGGTCCAATTTTAGGAGAAACTTCAGCAACTCCAAAATTCCCTCCTCTTCCAGCCAAGAGTTTAATTTTCAGTTGTAAGCCAGTGACTCAGTCAGTCATTGTAATCAAGTAGCCTCAGTCGGCTTTCATTTTTATTTAAGCTTCCGCACACTAGCCTGTAACTTACCCCCTTATGGTATCAGAGCCAAGTTTGGCCCGGTCGGATTGTAAGTTACTGTTTATCATATAATCAAGTTGGTCGGCACTGCCGCCATAGTTATCCAGATTATTTTGGCATTATAATTATTTTGAATTATTTTGGATATATCTCCCATACTTTGTTTACATTCATTTCATGATAACTCTGTCGTTCCAATTAATTTCTTTCTTCGTTTGCTATTACTCCATTGTGTTCTATTACATTTGCAATTGGTAGGCTGAGCCTCCTTCTAACCACTTTATTCGTTATTCTGTGATTATTTGCTCAAATTAACCTTTGCTTCCCTGTTATCCCTATTCTTCCTATTGCTGTGTTTAGCCCTAAAGATTGTTGCAGATTTATATACCTGTGAGATTTGTTACCAAAGTCTGTGATGTTCTCTGTTCTTTAAAGAGGCCGAAAATCTTCCTAGGTTTGGTTTGGTCAGCCCGTTGAAGCCGAGAGAAGGCGTGTTAGGGTGGTCCCCATTATTGGAGGAGAGTCCGGCGGAAAGGAGTTCACAGATCAGGTGTCTATCCCATAGTTGTATACTTGTGCTTCAGATCTAAAGGTTAGATCCAGAAGTTGGAGGATAAAGGTGACTAGGTTGTAATCGTTGATTTAAACTTTTAACCCCAGAATCATGAATAGGTTGTTTAGAAGTTACTCATCCACTAGTAGTAGATGTTCTCAACCCACATCCATTCCTGATATCCCAGCAGACGTAGGAGCAATTAATTCGGAGACTTATGAGCTATCTGACTTAGATCTAGACATAGGAGATTGGAATATCCCTAAAGTTTCCACTAGCCAATTCTATAAGTCTTCATGGTCTTTGAAAACAGCTTTCAAAACAGAATACCATGTCAAGACCATAGAACAAGTCTATGGAATCAACAAGGAGTACGAAACGTGCTACTTGTTATCACCCTCAGCTATCCAAAGACATAAAGATAATGGACATAACTTCCTACACATAGGATTAGTCCAAGTTGGAGTGAAACCACTCACCAGACGAGGTTTGAACAGCTCAATCCTCATGGCCCTTAGAGATGCTCGACATATTAGGTTCGATGACAGCCTCTTAGGAACCATAGAAACCAGTCTTAGTGACGGTCCCATCCATTTTAACTGTTTTCCAGATTTTAGTATCTACCTCCATGACAAAACAGTTATCAAAGCCCTCACCCTAAATATCAAGACACATGGAACCCTCATGACACAGGGAACCAGTCAGATCGCCTTGATATACAGAGTTTACTACAAGTGCATGAGAACGAACATGAATGTTGGAGCACTTGATAGGAGACAGAAGGGTGAAACAACCCTCATCCAGACTACTGACCTCAGAGCTAAAGTTAGGGTACCTAGAACCCTCAAATGGTCAGATGTCACATTCCCAGCCAATTGGATGTTAGAGAATGAGAACCATACTCTACAGATCCAAAACCCAGCCCAGAATCCAGATCTAGAATTTGTCCAACAACTAGCCGACGGCACGGTTAGGTTAAGTTTCGACAGATCTAGGCTTAGCACTCCTCTAGACTATGAGTGTAGGCAACCTCTGGACATATCCCAGTATAGATCCCCATTGGATCTACAGCACCCCAGTAAACAGTCACCTGTCTACCTTAGAGACAGACCAGTATCCCAGTGTAGTTCAACCAGACCTCTAGGATCACCATTCCCAAGGTCTAGAAGAGACATAGGTGTTCAGCTTCAGGGAGTTAGAACCAATTCCCAACTCACCACACCTTGCTACACAGCCAAACAGGATTCGATTGTCGATGAAGAAGACAATCAATCTCCCCCATCCCCATCTGGAACTGATATGGAACGACCTCCGGATCAGCAAGAAGAATCTCTCGAATATCTTAGTGTTAAACAGAGAATTCGCCCGACCTAGAAGAATTAGGTAAGGAGTTTAGTTCGAGGAAAACAGGACTAAAAGAGAAGCTTACAAAGCCAATTATACCGGAGATCAAAAAGAAAAAGTATTTGATTCATGGACGGCATTCATGAGGGAAATATCCCGTAATGTCCCCTTTTTCAATTACTTCGAAAAGTATTTTGGCCAAGAAAAGCATTCGGTGTTCTTACCGAACATGGATCCCGATTGAACCTAACCCAGCTATGAATATGGTTGGCAATCCAAGTCTTAAGCAGCCTCTAGTCAAGTTACCTGTAACCAACCCCAGTCATGCTAAGGACAGATCAGCCTTAGAAATAGTTACCCAGAAACTTGAAGAGCTAGCAAAGAAACCAGTCGTTCCTTCACCTAAAGGTACAAGTCAGCTTAAGATGTTAAAAATCCAAACAGCCTCTAGTAGTTCCTCCTCTGAATCAGAAGAAGAAACCCTAGAAGCCAAATGGAGACGCCTAAGGCTAAAAAGACCTGAAAGGAAGGCTAGACAAGCTCATCGACCCATTTCCAAAGCTTATAGGGAAACAAAGAAGAATAGGCCTGGAAAATGTCATGTTTGTGGCAAGCGCGACCATTTCAAAAAAGATTGTAGCCTTAGAACCTCTTACCTAAAAATGGGTGACCCCATTATCAAGCCTCAGGAACCTAGCCAAACCCAACAGCCTTTGGTACAGGAAACAAGCAAACCTGAACCCAGTAACCATCAACCCAAGGTAGATTTGGACCAATCCCTCAATAGGTATGTCCTGACCAAGAAGGAAGTTATGATCAACGACCTTCAGAAAGAATCCAAGGAAACAGGACGAGAAATTAGGGTCTTGAAGCATAATCTTAGAACCCTCCAGGAAACTCAACCCTTGGAAAGCACTTCTCATCACAGCAATAAGGAAAGCCCCTCAGATGATGAAGTTGGTCACATAGTTAACCCTACGGCAGATCCCATCTATGAACCCAGCAAAAAATTGTTCTTCGATGCTATCACTAGGATTAACTTCCATAAATGGCATTCCAAAGTCAGGATTGTCATTAGCAAAGATTTTGAATTCGAGGTCATAGCCTTAATCGATTCAGGTGCTGATCTTAACTGCATCCAAGAAGGTATCATTCCCTCCAAGTACTTTAAAAAGTCTAGGGAACGATTGACATCCGCAAGTGGCGGAAAAATGCAGATTGAATTCAAACTTCCTAAAGCCCATGTTTGCCAAGATAATATGTGTTTCAAAACCACATTTGTTCTTGTCAAAAATATGACAGACGAGGTCATTTTAGGAAACCCTTTCCTTTGCATCCTTTACCCTTTCACAGTGGATAGTAAAGGAATCACCACCCAACCCTTTGGCCAAACTATCAAGTTTAGGTTTGTCAGTGAACCAGTGCCCAGAAATATTAGCACTATCCAAGCTGATACAGTCTCTAAAACCTTGAACATGATTAGTGCCAAATCCATGCATCTTATGTACCTTCAGGAGGAAATTAGATACAAGAAAGTTGAGGACCAACTAGCTTGTAAAACCCTCCAAGAAGAGATCAGAAAGTTTGAGGAAAAACTTAAGCAGGAAGTCTGCTCTGATCTACCCACAGCTTTTTGGCATAGAAAGAGACACGAGGTAGCTCTCTCATATGTCAAAGATTTCAGTGAAAAGGATATCCCTACCAAAGCTCGGCCTATCCAAATGAACCAGGAACTTATGGATACTTGCAAAGCTGAAACAGAGGACCTCCTTGAGAAAGGAATCATCAGGAAATCTAGATCACCATGGTCTTGTCCAGCCTTTTATGTCCAGAAAAATGCTGAGATAGAAAGAGGTGTTCCTAGATTAGTCATCAACTACAAGCCCCTTAACAAAGTCTTAGAGTGGGTAAGGTACCCAATTCCCAACAAAAAGGACCTAGTTAACAGGCTTAGTAAAGCAGTTGTCTTCAGCAAGTTTGATATGGAACAGCCTCCAGATCAGCAAGAAGAATCTCTGAATATCTTAGTGTTAAACAGAGAATTCGCCCCTGACCTAGAAGAATTAGGTAAGGAGTTTAGTTCTGAGGAAAACAGGACTAAAAGAGAAGCTTACAAAGCCAATTATACCAGAGATCAAAAAGAAAAAGTATTTGATTCATGGACGGCATTCATGAGGGAAATATCCCGTAATGTCCCCTTTTTCATATACTTCGAACGGTATTATGGCCAGCAAAAGCAGTTCAGTGTTCTTACCAGAACATGGATCCCAGTTGAACCTAACCCAGTTAAGGATATGCTTAGCAGACCAACCCTTAACCAGCCTTTAGTCAAGTTACCTGTAACCAACCCCAGTCATGCTAAGGACAGATCAGCCTTAGAAATAGTTACCCAGAAACTTGAAGAGCTAGCAAAGAAACCAGTCGTTCCTTCACCTAAAGGTACAAGTCAGCTTAAAATGTTAAAAATCCAAACAACCTCTAGTAGTTCCTCCTCTGAATCAGAAGATGAAACCCTAGAAGCCAAATGGAGACGCCTAAGGCTTAAAAGACCTGAAAGGAAGGCTAGACAAGCTCATCGGCCCATTTCCAAAGCTTATAAGGAAACAAAGAAGAATAAGCCTGGAAGATGTCATGCTTGTGGCAAGCGTGACCATTTCAAAAGAGATTGTAGCTCCAGATCCTCTCACCTAAAATTAGGTGACCCCATTATCAAGCCTCAGGAACCTAGCCAAACCCAACAGCCTTTGGTACAGGAACCAAGTAGACCTGAACCCAGTAACCATCAACCCAAGGTAGATTTGGACCAATCCCTCAATAGGTATGTCCTGACCAAGAAGGAAGTTATGATCAACGACCTTCAGAAAGAATCCAAGGAAACAGGACGAGAAATTAGGGTCTTGAAGCATAATCTTAGAACCCTCCAGGAAACTCAACCCTTGGAAAGCACTTCTCATCACAGCAATAAGGAAAGCCCCTCAGATGATGAAGTTGGTCACATAGTTAATCCTAGTGATAGCATCTAAGAACAATTTTTTGCTGGGTTCATAGATAGGATCTGCCGTAGGGTTAACTAGTTGCTGGGTTCATTGACAATCGAATCCTGTTTGGCTGTGTAGCAAGGTGTGGTGAGTTGGGAATTGGTTCTAACTCCCTGAAGCTGAACACCTATGTCTCTTCTAGACCTAGGAAATGGTGATCCTAAGGGTCTGGTTGAGCTACACCGGGATGCTGGTCTGTCTCTAATGTAGACAGGTGACTGTTTATGGGGCTGCTGTAGATCTAATGGAGATCTATACTGGGATAAGTCCAGAGTGCTATCTTATCCTGAGTTGTTGAGTCAGGATGCTTTAGTCAGTATCAGGAGCATCTGATGGATATCCATCATAAGGATCCCATGGGGAATCGTCATCAAAATTGTGCTCGTGATAACTGGCATAATGGTTGCAAAGTCCACAATACATCAATGGCTCATAAACTGGTTCCATTGTGATGAACCGGTTGAGATTCATGTAATTAACCCTCTGGAGTTTTGGAATAGCAGTAGAGTAGGGTTTGTTGGTGAAAACAGAAATTCTTCCTGTGTTACCAACATGATGGTAGTCTTCCCATAAATCTTGCACCCTATCAAGGATTTCATTGGTGGAATGTCCTTTCCAACATTCTACAAGAGTGTAGGGATAACTATAAGATAAGTGGGAATCTCCTTCATACCAGGGCCCTTGATGGGTATGGCCATTAACGAGGACTAGATGAGTGGATGGTTGGACTGTCATCCAGTTGTTTCTTTCCCATTGTGGGATTGTGCTCCAGCATCTGATAGAAACAAAAGGACTTTTGATTTGCTTCACAACCTGTTGGATGATTTGGGGAAACTGGCTGATCTGGTCATGGCTTGATAGTTTGATCATTTTTATGAAGCCATATTCGAACATTTTTGATAACCAGCTGGGATCCTTGTCAGGTTCTACTTCAAAGTTTATGAGGAGTCCTGGAAAAGGAGAATGTTGCTCTGATACCATAAGGGGGTAAGTTACAGGCTAGTGTGCGGAAGCTTAAATAAAAATGAAAGCCGACTGAGGCTACTTGATTACAATGACTGACTGAGTCACTGGCTTACAACTGAAAATTAAACTCTTGGCTGGAAGAGGAGGGAATTTTGGAGTTGCTGAAGTTTCTCCTAAAATTGGACCTGCTGATGAATGGAGATGAGGCTGCCTTATATAGACTGGAGGGAGCCTTGGATGCTGCTGCATGATTGCTGAAATTACGGAGAGTAAATTGCTTTTACTGAGGTGAAAGCTGTTTCCACCGAAAGCAATAGTAACTCTGATAATTGCTACAGTGATTTGTCCCCTTGCTTTTCCTGATTCGGTCACTGTTGAAATAGTAACCTGCTGGGGAATCTGCTGGGTGCTGGTACTGTTGATAATGCGGGTACTGTTCAAATCAGTGGCTGGTGCTGAATTCGAATAGTAACCGGATTGCTATCTTATCCTGAGTTGTTGAGTCAGGATGCTTTAGTCAGTATCAGGAGCATCTGATGGATATCCATCATAAGGATCCCATGGGGAATCGTCATCAAAATTGTGCTCGTGATAACTGGCATAATGGTTGCAAAGTCCACAATACATCAATGGCTCATAAACTGGTTCCTTTGTGATGATCCGGTTGAGATTCATGTAATTAACCCTCTGGAGTTTTGGAATAGCAGTAGAGTAGGGTTTGTTGGTGAAAACAGAAATTCTTCCTGTGTTACCAACATGATGGTAGTCTTCCCATAAATCTTGCACCCTATCAAGGATTTCATTGGTGGAATGTCCTTTCCAACATTCTACAAGAGTGTAGGGATAACTATAAGATAAGTGGGAATCTCCTTCATACCAGGGCCCTTGATGGGTATGGCCATTAACGAGGACTAGATGAGTGGATGGTTGGACTGTCATCCAGTTGTTTCTTTCCCATTGTGGGATTGTGCTCCAGCATCTGATAGAAACAAAAGGACTTTTGATTTTCTTTACAACCTTTTGGATGATTTGGGGAAACTGGCTGATCTGGTCATGGCTTGATAGTTTGATCATTTTTATGAAGCCATATTCGAACATTTTTGATAACCAGCTGGGATCCTTGTCAGGTTCTACTTCAAAGTTTATGAGGAGTCCTGGAAAAGGAGAATGTTGCTCATAGACTCTGAGACTGTTCCCGAAATGCTTCTCCCACTCATTCTGTATTGGGTTATCACCTGTATCTCCTAAATTTGCATATGGATAGGGAGTGGTGATCAACACTTTGAAATGCTCAAACCAATCATCAGAAGATTCGAACATTGCCTTGGATCCTAGGATACTGGTTTGTATCTCAGGAAGCAAGTTGGCAACAGCACTTCTTAATATAGACTGAGTCTTAAGACTGAGTCTAGCATAATCGGTGCCCATAATAGTCTTTTTATCCATGGAATGGATATCCTCTTTGCCAAAGAGTTGACTAGGGAAGGATAGATTTTCCGCCTCAAGGTTTACTAGGTGGATTTCCATTGCTTTGAGGGTTTTTTGGAAAAGTCTATTGCTGTTTTGGGTAAAGGCCATTTGAAGGTTATCAAGGATGAATTTAATAGAGGCTGGCAAATTTGCATAGGCTCCATTTTTGAAATGGTATTTCCTGGATAAGACTTCCTGTAAAACAATAGCCATATTACCACTGGAATATGTCACCTTTGCAGCGATAAATTCCTGAAGGGATATCGATCCTCCATGGCTGGTAGAGGATGCGCCTTCATGCTTTACAAAAGACTGTCCCGCTGGTAGTCTTTTGTCTTGAGGATAGTCCCTTGCGGGTGCTTTCCCCTTGCCCTTCTTCTCTGCTGAAGAAGTCATCTTCCACTTACTAGTGGTACTGAATATTGCTCTTTCTGTATCCTGTGGTAAAAGGTTTGGGTTATTTGAAACTTTCAAATAATTGCTAAAACCCTTTTTGCTTTCAAAACTGATGGATGCAGAGATGCAAATATATTCATTATGAATGCATGATGACAATTGATTTGAGTCAAAGGGATGATCAATTGTTTTGGCTGAATCAAGTTGCTGGGCTTGATTACTGGATGGAATAATGGTGATAGTACTGAGAGTTTTTGATATAGAAGCTTTCTGGAGGGAACAAACTTCCCAAGGTGCTGGGCTTCTCATAAACTCAAATTTGATATGCTGGACAACTGTGGTATGGGCTGGAGTCCATGGGGATGGATTGGTTCGAAGTCTATCAAAAAGGAGTTTGCATTGTTGCCTGAGATTTTGATAGAAATCTGAGATGTAGTTGAGAGAACCTAGAAATCTCTGAAGTTGGGTTTTATCTAGGATTTCATCTGGAAACTCATCTGCAAACTGTATAGCTCTGTCTATGGGTTTGATAACACCATGATGAATATCAAAACCTAAGAAACGAACTCTAGTTTGGAAAAGTTTGGTCTTGGGGGCTGAAACAACAAGACCATTGAGCTTGATGGTGTTGAGGAATGCTCTTAAATGCTTCCAATGTTTATCCAAAGATTCTGAGAAAATGAGTACATCGTCGATGTACACAATGGCATGGGGTAAGTTACAGGCTAGTGTGCGGAAGCTTAAATAAAAATGAAAGCCGACTGAGGCTACTTGATTACAATGACTGACTGAGTCACTGGCTTACAACTGAAAATTAAACTCTTGGCTGGAAGAGGAGGGAATTTTGGAGTTGCTGAAGTTTCTCCTAAAATTGGACCTGCTGATGAATGGAGATGAGGCTGCCTTATATAGACTGGAGGGAGCCTTGGATGCTGCTGGATGATTGCTGAAAATCCGGAGAGTAAATTGCTTTTACTAGGGTGAAAGCTGTTTCCACCGAAAGCAATAGTAACTCTGGTGATTGCTACAGTGATTTGTCCCCTTGTTTTTCCTGATTCGGTCACTGTTGAAATAGTAACCTGTCGGGGAATCTGCTGGGTGCTGGTACTGTTGATAATGCGGGTACTGTTCAAATCAGTGGCTGGTGCTGAATTCGAATAGTAACCGGATTGCTATCTTATCCTGAGTTGCTGAGTCAGGATGCTTTAGTCAATATCAGGAGCAACTGATGGATATTCATCATAAGGATCCCATGGGGAATCATCACAATTGTGCTCGTGACAGATGTCATAATGATTGCAGAGACTACAGTAGAGGAGGGGTCCACTTTCTTTGGCTGGACCAATTTTCTCGAGATTTCTGATGGCAAGATCATATGGCCTTTTTCCAAAAACATAGATCCTATCTGTAGAACCTACAAAATGGTAATCTTTTAATAGATCTTGGCTGATATCCAGAATTTGACTGTGGAAGTAGTTCCCCCATCGTTCTGCTAGGGCATCAGGATATTTGTATGATATATGCGTGTACCCTTCAAACCAAGGGTCCTGGTAAGTAAAACCATTAACGAGAACAAGATGCTTTGAGGGATGTACTTCCATGCAATTCTCTTTGCCCCATTTTGGTAATGTACTCCAACACCTGATAGAAGTAACTGGATCATTTACCGGGCCTTTGTCTTTCTTGACTGCATCTTGGATGATCTGGGGTAGCTGGCTGATTTGATCATGACTTGTTACCTTCATTAGTCTGATGAAACCTGATTCAAACATTTGAGATAGCCATGCAGGGTCTCCTTCATCTTCATTCATTCCATCATCATAATTGACAGAAAGTCCTGGAAAGGGATGCTTGTTTTCATATACTCTGGAGCTGCTTCCAAAGTATTCTTCCCATTCGGCTTGTACTAGAATGTTATCCATGTCATCCGAATCATCTGGATTAGGAATAGTGGATGTGACTAGTATTTTGAAATGTTCGTACCAAAGATCTCTGCTTTCACTCATAATCTTGCTTGTCAGAATATGACTTTGTAAATCTGAAGGTAAGTTGGCAGTGGCACTTTTTAGAGTCGTTCTAGTCCTAAGACTGAACTTAGCATAATCAGTACCCATAATAGTCACTTTATCCATTGAATGGATATCCTCTTTGCCAAAGAGTTGACTGGTTAGGTTTTCCTGTAGTGTGATAGCCATTTTACTACTGGAATATGTCATCGTTGAGAGGACAAATTCCTGAAGGGATGTTGCTCCTCTATGACTGGTAGAGGAAGCGCCTTCATGCTTTACAAAAGACTGTCCCGCTGGTAGTCTTTTGTCTTGAGGATAGTCCCTTGCGGGTTCTTTCCCCTTGCCCTTCTTCTTTGCTGAAGAAGTCATCTTCCACTTACTAGTGGTACTGAATATTGCTCTTTCTGTATCCTGTGGTAAAAGGTTTGGGTTATTTGAAACTTTCAAATAATTGTTAAAAACCTTTTTGCTTTCAAAACTGATGGATGCAGAGATGCAAGTATATTCATTATGAATGCATGATGGCAATTGATTTGGGTCAAAGGGATGATCAATTGTTTTAGCTGAATCAAGTTGCTGGGCTTGATGACTGGATGGAAGGATGGTGATAGTACTGAGAGTTTTTGATATGGAAGCTTTCTGGAGGGAGCAAACTTCCCAAGGTTCAGGGCTTCTCATAAACTCAAATTTGACAGACTGACCAAAAGGATGGGCTGTGATTCCTTCAGTATCTGTGATAAAAGGATACAACAAACACAAGAAAGGATTTCCTAGAATGACTCTATCTGTCATGTTTTTGACAAGGACAAATTTTGTCATAAAGGATATGCCGCCTTGGCAAACCTCAGCTTGTGGGATATAGAAATCAATGTGCATTCTTCCGCCACTTGCGGAAGTTAATCTCTCCTTAGACCTTTTAAAGTATTTGGAGGGAATAATTCCTTCTTGAATGCAATTAAGATCAGCACCTGAATCTATTAAGGCTATGACCTCAAATTTAAATTCTTTGCCGATGACAATCCTGACTTTGGAATGCCATTTATGGAAGTTAATCCTACTGATGGTTTCTAAGAACAAATCTTTGCTGGGTTCTTGGATGAGATCAGCTGTAGGGTTAACTGTTTGATCAACTTCATCATCTGAGGGACTTTCCTCATTGCTGTGATGAGAAGTGCTTTCTAAAAGTTGGATTCTTCTATTAAGGAGATCATAATCGACCCTAAGAATGGTTAATTCTTGCTTTAGGGTTCTGACTTCCGATTTGGTTTCCTTAATTTCTTTCAGAAGGTCGTTGATAGTAACTTCCTTCTTGGACTGGGTAAACCTATTGTAGATTTGTTCTAAGTCTATCTTAGGTTGCTGGATTTTAAGAGCAGGCTTGCTGGTCTCCTTTACTAAGGCTTGGTGGAAAAGGGTAAGCTTCTGGGCTTTGATAATAGGGTCTTCTATAGCCTCTATGAGGTCTAAAAGAAGTTCTTCTTGTCTGTTCAACACATTGATGGTTTTGCTCCTGCAGCAACCATCTTTGCATGGTGTAGGTTCATCCGGGCCACTAGAGGTACTGGTACTAGAGGAATCAGGGGATGACCTGTATATTTGCCTAAGCTCACTGTCACTAGCACTTGCTAAATGACTCGCCGTCGAGCGGTCAAGTTCTAGTAACTTGAAGATCTCATTTTTGCTGGGTTGGTCACTAATGAGGGTATTGATAAGGGATTTGGCCTTAGCTCTACACTCACTCCTGAAATGACCTTTCTTTCCACAGTTGTAGCATCTGCCGGATGCTTGTGGAATGGGTTCCTTGGATTTTCCTTTCTTATAGAAATCATCGGTCTTGTACTTCGTTTTCTATAATACTTGGTAGCTTTCTTCCTATAGGATTTCTCAAAGGATTCCTTTCCTTTGTGCTTGGATTTCCTCTTGGAAGGTTTGACCGAAGGTAAGCCATCCTGCGTACGTAAATGTCCTATTTCGTACTTGGCTTTGTTCTTGTTGATATGGCTTTGAATTTTGAGACTTCTGCACATCTTCATTCCTTCACTTCGAATGGTGCTAGAGATGTCTCCATAGGTTAGGTTATCATAATCTATGACACCTAAGGGGCTGCAAAGGGTTTCCTTGACCTTCTGGCTGAAGAGGGTTGGTAAACCATTGATAAACTTCTCCTTCCAAAATGGAGAGTTACAATCTCTTCTGTGCATGACCCTAGTGGTAAAGACATCTTTATACCACTTGTAGTCTCCTAGGGTTTTACACCTAAGGTTACTCACCAAGCTCATAAATCCTAGCTGTGATATTGCTGGGTTTTCCTATGAAGTGTTTCATGATTGTATAAATCAGGGTATTGACACCATCAGGAATTCCTTGTTCTATTTCATTGATGATGGGGTTTCCTTCCTCATCTTTCTGGATGGCGTACTTGATGTCCTCTTTAGACACTTCAGTAAGGCAATTGTTCCACCATTGTTGGAGTTTGCCTGTAAATCCTAATGCCATTAATTCAATGACTTCTTTATGGGGACGGCCTTCGTCCAGGTAGTTGTTGGCTACCATAGTCATATGCTGGATTTTGTTTAGGATTTCCTGTTCTGATAAACCATCTATGTTCCATTCATAGAGTCTACCAGATGATACAGAGAATTGGCCACTAACATTCCTTTCCTCATACCGGAGGTCAGGGGGTGATGGTCTAGGGTACCAATTCTTGGTTGAGCTGGTTGGATCAGGATGGTAAAGCCGTTTTACCTCTAAATCCTGAAACTGGTTTTCTAATTGATCAAACTCCTGATCAGAGGCTTGGCTAGAACTGCTAGAGGCTGATTGGATGTCCAGAACATTCATTGATGAAGGGGTGGCTGGTTCTTTCTTTGCTAGTTCTTCTAGCTTCTGGGCCACTATCTCTAAGGCTGTCTTATCCTTAGGATAACTAAGGCTGGTGTGTCTGGTTGTGGGTAACTTGACTAAAGGCTTTTCTAAGGTTTGGATCGGCTTACTAGAGCTTCCTGGTTGGAGGATAACTTTGTTTTCGATCCTATCTTCAATTCTGTCAAGCTGTTTTCCTATGACATTTAGACACTGGTTGGTATAGTTGTTTTGCTCAATAACCTTGTCAACAGGCTGATGTCTATCTATGGTGGCCTTGAAGGGAGAGGCTATTATCTCAGTCCTTCGATGGTTGAAGGTTATGGCTTCTAGGGGTGGATGACTAGACCTTATAATTTCTTTGGTTGCATTGGGTCCTTCTATGGTCCAGGCTCTGGTGAGGACACAAAACTGCCTGTGCTGGCCAAAATACCTTTCGAAGTATATGAAAAAGGGGACATTACGGGATATTTCCCTCATGAATGCCGTCCATGAATCAAATACTTTTTCTTTTTGATCTCTGGTATAATTGGCTTTGTAGGCTTCTCTTTTAGTCCTGTTTTCCTCAGAACTAAACTCCTTACCTAATTCTTCTAGGTCAGGGGCGAATTCTCTGTTTAACACTAAGATATTCAGAGATTCTTCTTGCTGATCTGGAGGCTGTTCCATATCAGTTCCGGATGGGGATGGGGGTGATTGATCGTCTTCCTCATTGACAATCGAATCCTGTTTGGCTGTGTAGCAAGGTGTGGTGAGTTGGGAATTGGTTCTAACTCCCTGAAGCTGAACACCTATGTCTCTTCTAGACCTAGGAAATGGTGATCCTAAGGGTCTGGCTGAGCTACACCGGGATGCCGGTCCGTCTCTAATGTAGACAGTGACTGTTTATGGGGCTGCCGTAGATCTAATGGAGATCTATACCGGGATAAGTCCAGAGGTTGCCTACACTCATAGTCTAGAGGAGTGCTAAGCCTAGATCCGTCGAAACTTAACCTAACCATGCCGTCGGCTAGTTGTTGGACAAACTCTAGATCCGGATTGAGCCGGGTTTTGGATCCGTAGAGCATGATTCTCATTCTCTAACATCCAATTGGCTGGGAAGGTGACATCTCGACCATTTGAGGGTTCTAGGTACCCTAATTTTAGCTCTGGGGTCGCAGTCCGGATGAGGGTTGTTTCACCCTTCGTCTCCTATCAAGTGCTCCAACATTCATGTTCGTTCTCATGCACTTGTAGTAAACTCGTATATCAAGGCGATCTCGACTAGTTCCCCGTGTCATAAGGGTTCCATGGGTCTTGATATTGAGTGTGAGGGCTTTGATAACTGTACTGTCATGGAGAAAGATGCTAAAATCTGGGAAACAGTTAAAATGAATGGGTCCGTTACTAAGACTGGTTTCTATGGTTCCTAAGAGGCTGTCATCGAACCTAATATGTCGAGCATCTCTAAGGGCCATGAGGATTGAGCTGTTCAAACCTCGTCTGGTGAGTGGTTTCACTCCTACTTGGACTAATCCTATGTGTAGGAAGTTATGTCCATTATCTTTATGTCTTTGGATAGCTGAGGGTGATAACAAGTAGCACGTTTCGTACTCCTTGTTGATTCCAAAGACTTGTTCTATGGTCTTAACATGGTAGTCTGTTCTAAAAGCTGTTTTAAAAGACCATGAAGACTTATAGAATTGGCTAGTGGAAACTTTAGGGATATTCCAATCTCCTATGTCTAGATCTAAGTCAGATAGCTCATAAGTCTCCGAATTAATTGCTCCTACGTCTGCTGGGATGTCTGGTATAGATGTGGGTTGAGAACATCTACTACTAGTGGATGAGTAACTTCTAAACAACCTATTCATGATTCTGGGGTTATAAGTTTAAATCAACGATTACAACCTAGTCACCTTTATCCTCCAACTTCTGGATCTAACCTTTAGATCTGAAGCACAAGTATACAACTATGGGATAGACACCTGATCTGTGAACTCCTTTCCGCCGGACTCTCCTCCAATAATGGGGACCACCCTAACACGCCTTCTCTCGGCTTCAACGGGCTGACCAAACCAAACCTAGGAAGATTTTCGGCCTCTTTAAAGAACAGAGAACATCACAGACTTTGGTAACAAATCTCACAGGTATATAAATCTGCAACAATCTTTAGGGCTAAACACAGCAATAGGAAGAATAGGGATAACAGGGAAGCAAAGGTTAATTTGAGCAAATAATCACAGAATAACGAATAAAGTGGTTAGAAGGAGGCTCAGCCTACCAATTGCAAATGTAATAGAACACAATGGAGTAATAGCAAACGAAGAAAGAAATTAATTGGAACGACAGAGTTATCATGAAATGAATGTAAACAAAGTATGGGAGATATATCCAAAATAATTCAAAATAATTATAATGCCAAAATAATCTGGATAACTATGGCGGCAGTGCCGACCAACTTGATTATATGATAAACAGTAACTTACAATCCGACCAGGCCAAACTTGGCTCTGATACCATAAGGGGGTAAGTTACAGGCTAGTGTGCGGAAGCTTAAATAAAAATGAAAGCCGACTGAGGCTACTTGATTACAATGACTGACTGAGTCACTGGCTTACAACTGAAAATTAAACTCTTGGCTGGAAGAGGAGGGAATTTTGGAGTTGCTGAAGTTTCTCCTAAAATTGGACCTGCCTCAGAATGGAGGAATGGCTTCCTTAAATAGGCTGGAGGAGGCCTTGGATGCTGCTGGATGATTGCTGAAAATCCGGAAGGTAAATTGCTTTTACTGAGGTGAAAGTTAATTCCACCGAAAGCAACAGTATCTTTTGATGATTGTGTCTGTGAACAGTAAAACTTTCACTGTTCATGCTACAGTGATTTGTCCCCTTGCTTTTCAGATTCGGTCACTGTTGAAATAGTAACCTGTCGGGGAATCTGCTGGGTGCGGGTACTGTTCATGATGCGGGTACTGTTCATATCAGTGGCTGGTGCTGATTTTGAATAGTAACCGGACTGGGATTTTCATCCTGAGTTGCTTTGACAGGATGTTTCAGTCAGTATCAGGAGCATCTGATGGATATCCATCATAAGGATCCCATGGGGAATCGTTATCACAATCGTGCTCGTGATATCTGGCATAGGTGTTGCAGAGTCCACAGTAGAGAAGTGGTTCATGGACAGGCTTTTTCCCTGTAAGAAATTCTCTGGGACTATCAGGACCAAGTTTCTTCAAATTTCTAATGGCGGAGTCATATGGTCTTCTCCCAAAAACATAGATCCTGTCTGTGGAGCTTATAAAATGATAGTCCTTCCAAAGCTCTTGGCTGACATCGATGATTTGGTTGTTGAAGTAATTCCTCCAGCGCTCTGCTAGAGCATTAGGGTATTTGTATGAGATATAGGTGTCTCCTTCATACCATGGGCCCTGATAAGAGAAACCATTAACGAGGACAAGGTGCTTTGAGGGATGGACTTCCATCCAACTGTTTTTGTCCCATTCTGGTAGAGTACTCCAACATCTGATAGAAACAAAGGGGCTGTTGACTTGCCTAACGGCTTTTTGGATGATCTCAGGAAGCTGGCTAATTTGGTCATGACTTGTGAGTTTGATAAGTCTAATAAAACCGGATTCAAACATCTGGGAGAGCCATTCTGGATCTCTTTCTTCTTCATCTGACCCGTCTTCATAATTGACCAAAAGTCCTGGGAAGGGATGCTTATTTTCATATACCCTGGAGCTGCTTCCAAAGTATTCTTCCCATGCAGCTTGTACTAGAATGTTATCCATATCATCCGAATCATCTGGATTAGGAATAGTAGTTGTAACTAGTATTTTGAAATGCTCATACCAGAGATTCTGGCTTTCGTTCATGGCCTTGCTTCTCAGAATACGAGTTTGTAAATCTGATGGCAAGTTGGCAACGGCACTTCTTAGAGTTGCTCTAGTCTTAAGACTGAGTTTAGCATAATCAGTGCTCATGATAGTCATTTTATCCATTGAATGGATATCCTCTTTGCCAAAGAGTTGACTGGTTAGGTTTTCCTGTAGTGTGATAGCCATTTTACTACTGGAATATGTCATCGTTGAGAGGACAAATTCCTGAAGGGATGTTGCTCCTCTATGACTGGTAGAGGAAGCGCCTTCATGCTTTACAAAAGACTGTCCCGCTGGTAGTCTTTTGTCTTGAGGATAGTCCCTTGCGGGTTCTTTCCCCTTGCCCTTCTTCTTTGCTGAAGAAGTCATCTTCCACTTACTAGTGGTACTGAATATTGCTCTTTCTGTATCCTGTGGTAAAAGGTTTGGGTTATTTGAAACTTTCAAATAATTGCTAAAACCCTTTTTGCTTTTAAAACTGATGGATGCAGAGATGCAAATATATTCATTATGAATGCATGATGACAATTGATTTGAGTCAAAGGGATGATCAATTGTTTTGGCTGAATCAAGTTGCTGGGCTTGATTACTGGATGGAATAATGGTGATAGTACCGAGAGTTTTTGATATAGAAGCTTTCTGGAGGGAACAAACTTCCCAAGGTGCTGGGCTTCTCATAAACTCAAATTTGACAGTCTGACCAAAAGGATGGGCTGTGATTCCTTCAGTATCCGTGATGAAAGGATACAACAAACACAAGAAAGGATTTCCTAGAATGACTCTATCTGTCATGTTTTTGACAAGGACAAATTTTGTCATAAAGGATATGCCGTCTTGGCAAACCTCAGCTTGTGGGATATTGAAATCAATTTGCATTCTCCCGCCACTTGCGGAAGTTAATCTCTCCTTAGACCTTTTAAAGTATTTGGAGGGAATAATTCCTTCTTGAATGCAATTAAGATCAGCACCTGAATCTATTAAGGCTATGACCTCAAATTTAAATTCTTTGCCGATGACAATCCTGACTTTGGAATGCCATTTATGGAAGTTAATCCTACTGATGGTTTCTAAGAACAAATCTTTGCTGGGTTCTTGGATGAGATCAGCTGTAGGGTTAACTGTTTGATCAACTTCATCATCTGAGGGACTTTCCTCATTGCTGTGATGAGAAGTGCTTTCTAAAAGTTGGATTCTTCTATTAAGGAGATCATAATCGACCCTAAGAATGGTTAATTCTTGCTTTAGGGTTCTGACTTCCGATTTGGTTTCCTTAATTTCTTTCAGAAGGTCGTTGATAGTAACTTCCTTCTTGGACTGGGTAAACCTATTGTAGATTTGTTCTAAGTCTATCTTAGGTTGCTGGATTTTAAGAGCAGGCTTGCTGGTCTCCTTTACTAAGGCTTGGTGGAAAAGGGTAAGCTTCTGGGCTTTGATAATAGGGTCTTCTATAGCCTCTATGAGGTCTAAAAGAAGTTCTTCTTGTCTGTTCAACACATTGATGGTTTTGCTCCTGCAGCAACCATCTTTGCATGGTGTAGGTTCATCCGGGCCACTAGAGGTACTGGTACTAGAGGAATCAGGGGATGACCTGTATATTTGCCTAAGCTCACTGTCACTAGCACTGCTAAATGACTCGCTGTCAGAGCGGTCAAGTTCTAGTAACTTGAAGATCTCATTTTTGCTGGGTTGGTCACTAATGAGGGTATTGATAAGGGATTTGGCCTTAGCTCTACACTCACTCTTGAAATGACCTTTCTTTCCACAGTTGTAGCATCTACCTGATGCTTGTGGAATGGGTTCCTTGGATTTTCCTTTCTTATAGAAATCATCAGTCTTGTACTTCTGTTTTCTATAATACTTGGTAGCTTTCTTCCTATAGGATTTCTCAAAGGATTCCTTTCCTTTGTGCTTGGATTTCCTCTTGGAAGGTTTGACTGAAGGTAAGCCATACTGCGTACAGAAATGTCCTATTTCGTACTTGGCTTTGTTCTTGTTGATATGGCTTTGAATTTTGAGATCTCTGCACATCTTCATTCCTTCACTTCGAATGGTGCTAGAGATGTCTCCATAGGTTAGGTTATCATAATCTATGACACCTAAGGGGCTGCAAAGGGTTTCCTTGACCTTCTGGCTGAAGAGGGTTGGTAAACCATTGATAAACTTCTCCTTCCAAAATGGAGAGTTACAATCTCTTCTGTGCATGACCCTAGTGGTAAAGACATCTTTATACCACTTGTAGTCTCCTAGGGTTTTACACCTAAGGTTACTCAGCTGCTCATAAATCCTAGCTGTGATATTGCTGGGTTTTCCTATGAAGTGTTTCATGATTGTATAAATCAGGGTATTGACACCATCAGGAATTCCTTGTTCTATTTCATTGATGATGGGGTTTCCTTCCTCATCTTTCTGGATGGCGTACTTGATGTCCTCTTTAGACACTTCAGTAAGGCAATTGTTCCACCATTGCTGGAGTTTGCCTGTAAATCCTAATGCCATCATTTCAATGACTTCTTTATGGGGACGGCCTTCGTCCAGGTAGTTGTTGGCTACCATAGTCATATGCTGGATTTTGTTTAGGATTTCCTGTTCTGATAAACCATCTATGTTCCATTCATAGAGTCTACCAGATGATACAGAGAATTGGCCACTAACATTCCTTTCCTCATACCGGAGGTCAGGGGGTGATGGTCTAGGGTACCAATTCTTGGTTGAGCTGGTTGGATCAGGATGGTAAAGCCGTTTTACCTCTAAATCCTGAAACTGGTTTTCTAATTGATCAAACTCCTGATCAGAGGCTTGGCTAGAACTGCTAGAGGCTGATTGGATGTCCAGAACATTCATTGATGAAGGGGTGGCTGGTTCTTTCTTTACTAGTTCTTCTAGCTTTTGGGCCACTATCTCTAAGGCTGTCTTATCCTTAGGATAACTAAGGCTGGTGTGTCTGGTTGTGGGTAACTTGACTAAGGGCTTTTCTAAGGTTTGGATCGGCTTACTAGAGCTTCCTGGTTGGAGGATAACTTTATTTTCGATCCTATCTTCTATTCTGTCAAGCTGTTTTCCTATGATATTTAGACACTGGTTGGTATAGTTGTTTTGCTCAATAACCTTGTCAACAGGTTGATGTCTATCTATGGTGGCCTTGAAGGGAGAGGCTATTATCTCTGTCCTTCGATGGTTGAAGGTTATGGCTTCTAGGGGTGGATGACTAGACCTTACAATTTCTTTGGTTGCATTGGGCCCTTCTATGGTCCAGGCTTTGGTGAGGACACAAAACTGCTTGTGCTGGCCAAAATACCTTTCGAAGTATATGAAAAAGGGGACATTACGGGATATCTCCCTCATGAATGCCGTCCATGAATCAAATACTTTTTCTTTTTGATCTCTGGTATAATTGGCTTTGTAAGCTTCTCTTTTAGTCCTGTTTTCCTCAGAACTAAACTCCTTTCCTAACTCTTCTAGGTCAGGAATGAATTCTCTGTTTAACACCAGAAGGTTCAGAGATTCCTCTTGATGATCTGGAGGCTGTTCCATATCAGTTCCAGATGGGGATGGTGGAGATTGACCGTCTTCTTCATCGACAATCGAATCCTTTTTGGCTGTGTAGCAAGGTGTGGTGAGTTGGGAATTGGTTCTAACTCCCTGAAGCTGAACACCTATATCTCTTCTAGACCTAGGGAATGGTGATCCTAAAGGTCTGGTTGAACTACACTGGGATGCTGGTCTGTCTCTAAGGTAGACAGGTGACTGTTTACTGGGGTGCTGTAGATCTAATGGAGATCTAAACTGGGATATGTCCAGAGGTTGCCTACACTCGTAATTTAGAGGAGTGCTGAGCCTAGATCTGTCGAAACTTAACCTAACCGTGCCATCGGCTAGTTGCTGGACAAATTCTAGATCTGGATTCTGGGCTGGATTTTGGATCTGTAGAGCATGATTCTCATTCTCTAACATCCAATTGGCTGGGAAAGTGACATCTGACCATTTGAGGGTTCTGGGTACCCTAACTTTAGCTCTGGGGTCAGTAGTCTGGATAAGGGTTGTCTCACCTTTCTTTCTCCTATCAAGTGCTCCAACATTCATGTTCGTTCTCATGCACTTGTAGTGAATCCTGTATATCAAGGCGATCTGACTGGTTCCCTGTGTCATGAGGGTTCCATGTGTCTTGATATTTAGGGTGAGGGCTTTGATAACTGTTTTGTCATGGAGATAGATAGTGAAATCTGGAAAACAGTTAAAATGGATGGGACCGTCACTAAGACTGGTTTCTATGGTTCCTAAGAGGCTGTCATCGAACCTAATATGTCGAGCATCTCTAAGGGCCATGAGGATTGAGCTGTTCAAACCTCGTCTGGTGAGTGGTTTCACTCCTACTTGGACTAATCCTATGTGTAGGAAGTTATGTCCATTATCTTTATGTCTTTGGATAGCTGAGGGTGATAACAAGTAGCACGTTTCGTACTCCTTGTTGATTCCATAGACTTGTTCTATGGTCTTAACATGGTAGTCTGTTCTAAAAGCTGTTTTAAAAGACCATGAAGACTTATAGAATTGGCTAGTGGAAACTTTAGGGATATTCCAATCTCCTATGTCTAGATCTAAGTCAGATAGCTCATAAGTCTCCGAATTAATTGCTCCTACGTCTGCTGGGATGTCTGGTATAGATGTGGGTTGGGAACATCTACTACTAGTGGATGAGTAACTTCTAAACAACCTATTCATGATTCTGGGGTTATAAGTTTAAATCAACGATTACAACCTAGTCACCTTTATCCTCAAACTTCTGGATCTAACCTTTATATATGAAGCAAAAGTATACAACTATGGGATAGACACCTGATCTGTGAACTCCTTTCCGCCGGACTCTCCTCCAAAATGGGGACCACCCTAACACGCCTTCTCTCGGCTTCAACGGGCTGACCAAACCAAACCTAGGAAGATTTTCGGCCTCTTTAAAGAACAGAGAACACCACAGACTTTGGTAACAAATCTCACGGGTATATAAATCTGCAACAATCTTTAGGGCTAAACACAGCAATAGGAAGAATAGAGATAACAGGGAAGCAAAGGTTAATCTGAACAAATAATCACAGAATAACGAATAAAGTGGTTAGAAGGAGGCTCAGCCTACCATTTGCAGATGTAATAGAAAATGATGAAATAATAGCAGACGAAGAAATAAATAAAAGGGAACGGAAGAGTTATCAAGAAATAGATGTAAAACAAAATATGGGGTATGGGAGATATATCCATGAAAATAATTCAAAATAATTATAATGCCAAAAATAAGCTGGATAACTATGCCAAAAATAAGCTTCCGCACACTAGCTGATAAACCATCTATGTTCCATTCATAGAGTCTACCAGATGATACAGAGAATTGGCCACTAACATTCCTTTCCTCATACCGGAGGTCAGGGGGTGATGGTCTAGGGTACCAATTCTTGGTTGAGCTGGTTGGATCAGGATGGTAAAGCCGTTTTACCTCTAAATCCTGAAACTGGTTTTCTAATTGATCAAACTCCTGATCAGAGGCTTGGCTAGAACTGCTAGAGGCTGATTGGATGTCCAGAACATTCATTGTATATATATATATATATATTATGGAAAATACTGACAGAAGCAAGCCAACAGCATACGAGAACACTAGGAAAGTAAGCTTTGTGAGTAACAATAAATTCCTAGTAAGATTTGTGAGTAACAATAAAACTAAAGGCAATAAATTTCACAATATTTTTCATAATTTCTAAGGTGATAGGTTATGATTGGTATATAATAATAGCGAAAGCAGTGGTGATGAAAGTAAGTATTGTGAGTAGTAATAAATCTAAGACAACAAATTTTATAATATTTTTCATAATTGCTAAGATGATAGGTTATGATTGGTGTATGATAAAATTGAAAGTAGTGATGATTCTAGTGATGTTGCACTAATCAATCTACCACCTCAACAAATTGTGAAATTGCTGATGCATGTAATGGTCACAAGTGACATAGTGACATGTATTGACGGTGAACTTAAGGCACTAACTTGAGAATTCTACTTTTAAGTGTGCGTTTGGCTCTAAATTAAAAAAATCAGCTTATTTTTGCTACTATTCATGGACCCACTGCACTTTTTGGTACTATTCATGGGTCTTACTGTACTATTTCAGCTAACTTTTACTTTTATCTGTAGTATTTTCAGCAAAAAATTTTCAGCTTCAACAAAATAAGCGGATCCCAAACAGACTTTAAGTCTCTACTTTTAATGTTGGTATGCAGGGTCCAACCCACATGGACTTGACCCAAGTTTATGTCGGTGGTGGAACACGTGCCTGGACTATATTAAATTCCAACCACTGTGATCATTGTTGTGATTGTTCCATTAACGTATCACAAAACGAGAGAATATCCTATAACAATGACAACAAAACTCATAACACAAACATTAACGAAACAAAGCAACTCAATTCTTAAAATTTCACATAAATTTTAAGAAAAAAGAATTTGATAACTAAAACAAACAGGAAAAGATAAACTTTTATCTTAAAAAAAAAAAATAGAGAAACTTGTCACCTTTGTGACAATACCACTATCATGACCACATCTTCAAGATCACAACTAATTAATGTGAAAAATTAAAAGCACAATCACGAAAAATTTTAAATTTCACGATCAAGGAAACCAAATAACCAAATCTGAAGCTATGGAACTAAAATAATAATAAAAGAGTTTGGTTGGGAGGATGAAAAAATGAGAGAATAAAAAATATTTTAGTTTTCCACTGTATTATGTATTTGATAGAAAGGATGAGAAAGTGGAAGAATTGAAATTAAATTTCTTGTATGCTTATTATAGTTTAGAATATTGAGGTAGTAGGGGTAACAATGTCTCTTTTGAATCTGTCACATTTTTCTCCCAATTTTTCTTCCAATTTTGGAGGACACCTGTCATTTTCTGTCCACCCAAATTTCCAACTAAATAATAAAAACTCTAATTTAATTTTTCTTCTGTATTTTTCCATCCTTCAACTCTTTCTCCCGTCCAAATCAACCATAAAAGATTGAGAGAAAGATTAGATAAGTTGATAGAAGAATTAAGAAGCCATAGAAATAGATTGCTCAATGGACACTATTCAAACAAACCAAATGATATTGGACTTTAACATAATAAATTTAGAGAGAAAATAATAATAATAAAGTAGTCTTTAGATATATAGCATAAATGTTGTTATCAAATGATGTTACGAAAAACAAAAATTATTGCTTAAAAATAATTTGTGACATGGCACTTTGAGGATCACGTATTTTTAATCCTCCCAAAAGGAAAAGCTATGTGATAGAATTAGAAGCTCAAGCTACTGCTAGGAATTTTTCCAATGGTTAATGAATCTTAAGTGATGAGTTAGGCCATAGGCTTTGTAGCTGAATTGACACCTCTTCATGCATAAAGTGTTCGAGGGTCTAAAGGGAAAAAAGTTCGAATTGTTGGGTTAGCAGCATATTGTAATTATTTCTAAAAAAAAAAAGTGATGAGTTAATATTTTAGTATGAAAACATCGGCCATTAATTGATGAATGATGAGTTTTTTTTTTTTTTTTTTTCATTGGTGGGTTTTGATGATCTTGCTGCCGATTGGGTGGGTGATTATTTGGCTTGACTAGGTTTCAGGTTAGGTGGGTGATTAATGGATTGGTTTTCCTTGATGATGCTGGTTGGGTGGTGATGATGGTGGTGATGGTGGCTGGGTGTGGAATGATCGTTGGTAGTGATGGACTGTGGCTCTATGAGAGAGAGGGGCAACGAGGGAGGGAATAATAAAAAATTGTAAAAGAATGAATATTTTATTGAATAAATGTGTATAATAGATAAACTGATGTGAGTGTTTTGTAAAAATGATGGTGTAAAATAGAAAAAAGTAGGTTTTTAGTGTAAAATAGACAAAATTTTAAACAAACTGGTGTGGATGCTCTTATCTTTTAAAATGAAAGAGAAACTTGTCACCTTTGTGACAAATTATCAACTCATCTAACCTTTCTCTAAATCTTTTCATCTTCTCTTTAATCAATATTTAAGTTCCAAAGCATCATATTTAGTGTGTGTTTGACTCCAATTTAAAAAATCAGCTTATTTTACTATTCCGCTTATTTTTCCTACTATTTATGGGTCTCACTATACTTTTTGGTACTATTTATGGATCCTATTGTACTATTCTAACTAATTTTTACCTTTATTTACCGTATTTTTAGCAAAAAGTTTTCAGTTTTAGCAAAATAAGTAGATCTCAAACAAACCTTTAATTATTTGGTTTTTTTTTATGGTAAAAATTTCTGAGACTGGACTCTTTGTAATGCTTAGGGTCCGTTTGGATAGAGTTTATTTTACTGAAAACTGAAAACACAATAACAAATAATTAAAAAACGCAGATTGTAATTTTTTACTGTAGCTTAGCTTTTTGTATTTAAGCCTTGCGTTTTTTACTGTTCTCTTTTTTTTGTGCCTTTTCTCCTCACCCACCGTAGCTCAGCAAGCAAGACCCTGGTAGAGAATGCCTTTGGTGAGGGATAAGAATGGTGGTGACGGGTCAGATTCCCAAGAAGGACGACGATACAAATTGATTAGGGAGGTGAGGAGTGGATCGGAGCTGCGCAAATGGTTCAGGGGAAGATCGATTTCGCCATCGACGATACAAGCAAAGATCTGCAACTCTCTGTCTCTCTCTCTCTCTGTCTCTATCTCTCTCTCTCTCTCTCTCTCTCTCTCTAAGAGTGCGACTGCAAAGCGCGTGGCGGCTCTCTCACACATCGCCTTCAGTTGAAAATAAAAAAGCTCCGGATCGGGTGGATTTCTTCCGTGTATTTACGTGGTTCAGAGTAATGGGTTTCCTTTGGTTTAATGGATTATTGGTGGGTGGGTGGGTGGAGTTCATTGAAGAGGAAGATGACAGATTATTGATGAAGAGCAATGAAGATCTGCCACGGTAGTTGGGAGAGAGAGGGGCTGTGCGAAATTAGCCGTTGGGAGAGAGGGGGTTGTGTGTTTGGTAAGATCAGTAATAAATTCGAAGAAGAGAAGAAAGAAATATCCCTGCTACTGACTCAAAACGTACAACAGTGAAGAAAAAAAAGCACAGAACAATGAAGAAAAAACAAAACAAGAAAAGGAAAAGGCCAACGCGTTAGAAACAATGACCAACGCGTTTTCTCTGCTTTTGGTGTCCATCTACAGTACACGCAAGTACTGTGCACTTGCGTTTAAAAATATTTCAGCTGAAGCTCTTGTGTTTTCTGTCTTGCGCACTGTAGCCGTGGGACCTATGCTGTGCTGGACGCAAACGCCAAACGCAGGCCACCAGACGCTATCCAAACACTGCCTTAGTTGTGGTCTTGAAGATGCGGTCATGATAGTGGTATTGTACTTGATGCATAGAACCGATAGAAGAAGATTTGAGAGGTGTTAGAAATAGAAAGCTTAATCGATACTATTCAAACAAGCCTAATTACTTTGGACTTTAACGTAGCAAAGTACTTTTAACAAAGTGGTCTTCAGATATCAATTGATGTTAGGATAAAAAATAAAAATAATATATATATATATATATATATATATATATATATATATATATATATATATATATATTGCTTAGAAATATGTTGTGACAAGACGCTAATTTGGAGATCATGTATTTTTAATCCTATCAAAAAGAGAAGTTGTGTGATAGAAGCTTAGGCTACTGTTATAAGTTTCATATGGTTAATGAGTGATAGAATTACGTGGTTAATTGATTAAATATATTATCTCTTAATAGTTTATACTTTTAGAAGAATTGGTAATTAAACATAATATTAAAGCGCGTTCTAACTTCTATGTTCTCCACACTATATGTCATTTAAAATCTTATGTATTGATAGGGGTGTCCACGGGTCGGGCTGGGTTGGATTTGTGCCCAACCCGGACCTGACCTGAAAGAGTTGGGTGGATGAATATATGGCTCGAAACCGACCCGCTGATCTGGTCGGATTTTCCGATTTGGGTCTCGTCGGTTTTAGGTTGTATCGGGTCGGTCTCAGGTTTCATCACCGGGGCCAAAATCTGGCCTAGATTTCGTCAAATAACGACGAGATCTTACCTGATCTTGAAGAATCTCGCTGGATTTGGTCTGGAATGTTCAATACTTTGCCGGAAACGTTGAAGGTATCGGTTTGGGTCAAGTTTTACGGTTTTTCAAATGAAAAATTGACACTCGACCTGCTGGGGTCGGGTTAGATGTTGGGATATTACACAAAGTAATAATAGAAGAACAAGAAGACAAACAGAAAATAGATAACTTGGAGACACTAAATCATTTTCCTTAGACAATATTTGCCCCCCACACTTTTGTTGCTAAAGGGTTATCGCAAATTTATCCCCAGGATACAACCAAGATGTTGGATTCTACAGATAGCAATTCTGAAGAATGACCATAAGATTTCTTGTGTTTCTTGTTTTTCTCTCCAACTTTGAATTTGTGGAATTAGTTTTTCAAACGAACATAAGTCTTTATTTATACCCATAGGGTTATATTTCATGAAAAGACACGTATGGAGAGTTAGTTATTTTTTAAGTGAACATAAGCTTGTTTCATGAAAAGACACGTATGGAGAGTTAGTTATTTTTCATAAAGTGGTTAACAAAGATTGAAACCTCTTCAATATTTCTGAATAGTCACTAGAAAACTCTGCAGAAAATTCTAGAAAATTCAGATTTTCGAATTTTCATTTAGAGAATTCTAGAACTTGAATTTTCACTTTATGAAATCATATTCTCCAAACTCAACCATCATTATTACAACCTATCCTTGTATATACTTATATATACAACATTAGAGTGATCAGAACCCGAGTTTGACTGCCGGAGTCGTCAGATCGGGTGGTGGCGGGTTGGACTTAGGCGGGTTGGCCGGGTTGAGCAGTTCTGCGGGTCATTTGGACAGTCCTATGTATTGAGCTTCACCTATTAAAAGAGAGTTTAAACCTACATATGATAAAGAGTTATTTAATACGGAACAAAGGACAAAGGATACCGATTGAAAAATTTGCATGAAGTTGGCTATTCACTCTTTTTTTTTTCTTTTTTTGCTAATGTACGTGCAGCAGCGAGAAGCCAACTGGTTATGACATATATTGACTCAAACGTGAACTTAAGGCACTAATTCTAGAATTCTTCTTTTAAGTCTCTACTCTTAATGTGGGCGGTGGAACACGTGCCTGGACTATATCAAATTCCAACTACTATGATCGTTGTTGTGATTATTCCATTAACGTTATCACGAAAGGAGAGCCTATCCTATAACAATGACAACAAAACTCATAACACAAACATTAACGAAACAAAGCAATTCAATTCTTAAAATTTCAAATAAATTTTAACAAAAAAATTTGATAACTAAAACAAACAGCAAAAGATAAACTTTAATCTTTAAAAATAAGGAGTGAAACATGTCACCTTTGTGACAATACGACTATCATGACCACATCTTCAAGATTACAACTAAGTAATGTGAAAAATTAAAAGTATAATCATGGAAAATTTTAAATTTCATGATCAAGGAAACCAAATAACCAAATCTGAAGCTATGGAACTAAAATAATAATAAAAGAGTTTGATTAGGAGAATGAAAAAGTGAGAAAATAGAAAATATTGCGAGGATAGAAAATATTTTAGTTTTCTACTATGTGTATTTGATAGTAAGGATAGGAAAGTGGAATAATTGAAATTAAATTTCTAGTATGCTTATTATAGTTTGAAATATTGAGGTAATAGGGGTAACAATGTCTTTTGAATCTGTCACACATTTTTCTCTCCATTTTTCTTCCAATTTTGGAGGACACCCATCATTTTCCGTCTACCCAAATTTCCAACTAAATGATAAAAACTTTAATTTAATTTTTCTTCCTTATTTTTCCATCCTTCAACATTTTCTCTCGTCCAATTAAATCAACCATAAAAGATTGAGAGAAAGATTCGATAAGTTGATAGAAGAATTAAGAAGTTATAGAAATAGAAAGCTCAATCGACACTATTCAAACAAACCAAATGATGTTGGACTTTAACATAGCAAATTTAGAGGGAAAGAAATAATAATAAAGTAGTCTGTAGATATATAGCATATATAAATGTTGTTATCAAATGATGTTACAAAAAACTACAATTATTGCTTAAAAATAAGTTGTGGCATAACACTTTGAGGATCATGTATTTTTAATCCTCTCAAAAGGAGAAGCTATGTGATAGAAGCTCAATCTATTGTTAGGAATTTTTCCAATGGTTAATGAATCTTAAGTGATGAGTTAGTATTTTAGCATGAAAAGCATCGACCTTTGATGAATGATGAGAAGAGAAAATCATTATGGATTATAATGTTTTAGGCATAGTCGTCGTTAGTATCATACAAATTATTTAAGACTAAACAGTAAAACATAACCCATGAACCTGACTCAACGAAAAAAAAAACGTAAATCTTAAAATTTGAAATCAATCTTAATAAAAATTCCAATAAACTAAAACAAACGACAAAAGATAGACTATCTTTTTAAATGGAATAGAAACATGTCACCTTTGTGAAAACTTATCAACTCATCTAACATTTCTCTAAATCTTTTAATCTTCTCTTTTATTATATTTAAGTTCCAAAGCATCAAATTTAGTTATTTGGTTTTTCGATGGTAAAATTTTCCGTGACTGGACTTTTCGCAATGCTTAGCTGTGATCTTGAAGATGCGGTCATGATAGTGGTATTGTCACTTGATAGAAGATTTGAGAAGTGTTAGAAATAGAAAACTTAATCGACACTATTCAAACAAACCTAATGACTTTGGTCGTTAATGTAGTAAAGTGCTTTTAACAATGGATGTTAGGATAAAAAATAAAAATAAAAAGTTTTTCTTTTTTGCTTAGAAATAAATTGTGACAAGGCGCTAATTTGGAGATCATGTACTCTTAATTCTATCAAAAAGAGAAGTTGTGTGATAGAAACTTAGGCTACAGTTATAAGTTTCATATAGTCAGCAAGTGATAGAATTACGTAGTTAAATGATTAAATTTATTATTTTTTAATAGTTTAAACTCTTGGAAAAATCGGTAATTTAATATATATAGTATTAAAGCGCATTCTAAGTTCTCTACACTACATGCCATTTAAAATCTTATGTGTTGAGTTTGACCTATTAAAAGAGAGTTTAAACCTACACATAAGGAAGATTTATTTAATACCGAATGAAGGATAAAGGAAACCAATTGAGAAATTTGCATGAAGTTGGCTATTTACTCTTCTATTTTTTATATTTGCTATTGTACGTGCAGCTGCGAGAAGCCAACTGGATGTTGGACTAACTTGTGGTGCGTTCCGGCGCTTCAGGAGCCCGCGGGGGCTTACACAAAATGACTCTTTACTAGGGGTGTGCAACCAACCCGCCAACCCGTCGAAACCGACCCAACCCAACCCGCCGAGTTGGGTTGGTTTTTAGGCCTTGGTGGGTTGGGTTGGGTTACAACAAATTTTTTGATAGCGGGTCGGGTTAGGTTTGGGTTATAAAATTTCAAACCCGCCAAACCTAACCTGACTCACCCAAATATTTAAAATATATTATATAATTAATAAATTTTTTAAAATAACCAGTTCTTCCTATTTTATATAAAAGTCAATTAGTTCATACAAACCCTAGTAAATTACTATTGTTGTTTAGTCATTAGTGTAGTTTGCCTTTAAGGACTTACATTGATACTAATTTTTTAATTTTTTTAATATATTTATATTTATATTATTTTCTACTCAATTTATCAATAATAATAATAAAAATGTGTCCAACCCATGGGTTCAATCTGACCCATGTAAGTCAGGTTAGGTTGGGTTGGACTTATGTGATGGGTTGGATTGGGTTGAATTGAATTTTTTTTTACCTACCATAATGAGTTAGGTCAAAAACTCCCTCAACCCGACCCAACCTGACCCATGCATACCCCTACTCTTCATTTGGATTATTTGTGCTCGAGTGTGAACTTAAAAGACACATTGCAGAGTATTAGGTTTGATTAGGACGCAATCGAATTGGTAAGAAAATGTTCAGCAAATTACATGAAAAAAAAACGTACGGCACTTGCATGTGTGTGTATATATATAGAAAAATGAGAAATATAATTTTAATGGAAAAGTCAACAGCTAGAACATGTACGAAAGGTATTGACGGTATGTACGGAATTTTAACAAGTGACATGGGTGCATGTGTTGACTATTCTCTCACTTTTTCAGACATGATCAATCTCAAAGGCCCCAGATCAACCGACCATTCATTTTTTTCATTAATTATTGTCAAATCAAATGTGAAAATAATGAGCAATGACAAACATTGGAAAGTTCATCCTGTAATTTTCTCTGTATTCTAGAAAGGTTCGATTGGGAAAAAAGGGGAAAAGAAAAGAGAAAGAAAGAAAAATAAATTAGCAAGTTGCAAGTTGCAAGTTGCGAGGTGATGATAGTTAAGTTCATGAATAGTCAAGGTGATATAGATGGAATGAAAGTAACATTTCCTTGGGAAATGGAAAGAAAGTGCTAAGCAATTACCAGTAAAGTATAATTCAAGATAAGAGATGATTATAACTTGATAAGTATGAGAATAGTCCAAATGATAAGGAAAACTTTCGGCATATTGGAAATTAACTAACATTTCTTGTAGGGTATATATTGGTATCTTTACGGCTTAAAACCTCCGTCTATAAGCCTATAACAATCAATTAAACAGTTCCATCTGACTTTCGTTTTGTAAAGTTTAAACTAGAGCCAAGCAAATGCATGGTACGTGTCGATTGCTATTTGCTAGCTTGAGGTGTTTAGTCTTCTACCACGTGATCAATGCATAGTCGGAGATAATCAAAGATGTACACTTTCAACAAATTAATTGAAGCAACTTGCTCTTTAAGGTGATGAGCACTAAATCAGACTCAAAGATTCCACCATGTGATGAGACTAACGCATAAAACCATCTCTTTCATATTTGATGATCCCACACACTTATAAACCTACAATGACAGGTTTAAGAATTTTTTTTTTAAGTATTCGTTTTAAAAATTTTAAATTATACAAAATCTAATAAAAAAAGAACTTAAATATATCAACATTATGAAAAAAAAAAAAAACACATACAAATATATGAAATTTTAGTATTTTACAATTTCTTTCTATAAGTTTTTATATTTTAAAATTGTTGTATAATAGTTTTATTATCAATGTTGGCACTGCAAAACTGAGAAGAGCATAGATATCGGCATTGCTGAGAAGAACTTACTGCCACAATATCTCTCTTGGTACTTTTTTTTTAATGAAAAAAAAAAGTTAAATATTATTTATGGAATGAATTAAATGAGTTACGAATTTAAATGATCAAAGATTTTTATTTATTTTTAATGGGCTTTTTGTTGAATATTTTTTTCATTTATGAATATTTTGACCTAATCTTATCATTGTTCAGGCTAATTCTGCTGTTATTTGGTTTTTTTTTTTATGGGGTTAAGGATAATTTGGAGCTAAGATTATTTTTAGAATAATGCTAATTAATTTAGTTTCTTTTTTCTCCTGGAAGTTCAACTTGAAACTCCCATCTTATTAGCGATAAGTACCCTACTGGTATAGTTTAATTTTTTGGTTGGCTGCCCCCTTAATAGACACGTTATGTAATTCTAGGAGCCCACTCTTATTCACAACTATCATATGTGGCATATTGTAATTGGCTCTCTATCACTTTTATGTTGACAAACAATTTTTTTCTCTACTACTTACAACCTAACACATCAAAGTTGTGGCACAAAATAATATGATCTAGATTTTCTCTAAATACATTAGCACAAGAAAAAGTTTCTTTTCAAACTAGTTTGGAGAGAAACCTTTCAAATTCCTCTTATATCTTTTTATTGGATGTAAATTTTAAAAATATAAACATTAGATATTCTTCATACTTGCAAAATTTCAAAAAAATCAAAAATTCATAACTCTATCATCAATCAAATATTTAAAATTCTTATTTTTATAGTTTAAAATTATAAATAAAAAATAAATTTATTAATCAAATAGTAATTAATATATTAATATTCGATTTTAAAGAAATTTTACATTTAAGAATATAAACAACATACCATAACTTTTAAAATTTATATCGAATAAAAATATAATAAATCAGTTGGAAGGATTTCTCCAAATCTGGTCCCATTAGCACCGCCACTGATCCGCGTGCTTCACTCACAAACACATGAAGTAAGACAGGTTCATCTGGCCTTAAATGATGTCTAGAGTGACAAAAACATTGTACTTTTCAAGAATACTGGCTAGGGAGTCCCCTACGAAAGGATAAAAGGAAAAGAGTCAAAAGAGACAAACATCTTGAGTAGTCAAAGTGACAAGTGATTCGATCACGTAAATTTTTTTTGCTATTTCCCTGGATCGAAAACATCATGTTACATTTAAATATGCAAGGTCCATTGATCTGTTGTATTTGTATGGTAATCAGCATCAGAACTCTATTATTTATTCCTAAATTGCAGTCAAGGTTCGGAAAGGAAAAAAAGAAAAAAAGATTTTATTGTTAAAAATTAAACCGACGACATGCTGTGTATAGTTGTTGAGGAAACTTGTACGTCACTAAGAAGTTAGTAAGGATTTGTTTACGGGACAATGATAGGTTTACGAAAACTGTACACACTGATATACCAATTATTCCAATGTGGCTAACATTTGCCATATGGAAGGAGAAGTGTACAATTCTTATAAACTAATGTACATCCGGATTTTCCCTTGTTTACATATATAAGCATTTAAAATAAGAGACATGTTATTTGTTGTTGTTATTTGCTATGTGACAGGTTGTTATTTACTGTTACTGTGGACAAAAAAATAATTTTAATAGTAGATTCAAATTAAAAACCTATGAAGTTTCAAAAAAAAAAAAAAAAAACCTATAACAACCTGTCAATTAAAATTTGTTGTGAAAATATTGTGAACATGATACTTCTCGAGTACTCTAAAGAACTCTCTTTTCTAGCTACCAATGAACTCATAAAGGAGAGTTGGATTTTTGTGTTTGGATGAACAACACGCTTAATATTTTAGTCTCACGGTTAAAGCTCAAGGCGTGGAAGTCTCAATTAAATAGAAACTCTGAAAAATATATCACAGGGAAGAACACCCAAAGGACAACTATATATTTGAAACTCTTTAGGTTTAAGAAGGTTACTAGGCATAATCTTGATACAGTAGCCTCCCTTCTCTCAATTTGTGCAACTAGAGTTGGTTTTATATAATAAAATATTAGGTTAAGTCGTTAGGCCTTTAAAGTTGGTTTACTATTTGCTTCAATTTGATTGAGCAAACTCTTGGGTACAATACAATTATATTAACTTCAAATGATCATGTTTCACTTATTTCAAATCTAAGTTTGGTCAAATTTGTGTCATTTCTTAAGCCCTGAGTGTCTACATACTTTCGAATGAAACAAGTTTCACACAAAAATTTGTTATGGTGTAAAAAGTAAGAGTAAAATATCATCAACCGGTCATCATTGAGCAAATCAAAACCTTGTCGTCTTTGAGTCAAACTCAAACCAAATGCAATTCTATTGATAAAACGCAAATTTTATATGTTTTGGTAATAGAATTTGTCAACATATCTATGAACCCTAGCAGTCTCTCTATTTGGCAATTTTGTCACAAACCGTCACAAACTCACAATACAACAACTCAATGAAATAAAAACTACTCCAGTAAATCTATAAAAAAAAAAAACCACAAAAACAATCTAGCTAGACTTATGAAAGAACACTAATTTCAGAGAATATTTCCTCACCAACACGTACAGCACAGATCCTCGACTTGGTAGGTGGAGTACTCAAGCAAAGAAGAGTGTCTATGAAAGGAATTATTGAAGTTCATTACTGAGTATAAATGTAAGTTGCTTGTTTTGTTAAAACTGCTTTTTTTAATAATAGCTATGACAAGTTTATCACTTATTTCCCGAGGGCCATTAAATTCATGCTCACAATTGGATCTGTTAAGGCCAGGAGATCCAAATGAATTGGAATCCTACAACAGGATGGTGTTCTCTCCCTAAAATTTGGATAATTTTTCCTTTGGTGACCTTTTGACGTTATCCACATTCACATTAAGATTCTTCGCATTCCCAATTTTTGACCCTTCAACAATAGGCAACATAAGATGCTTGTCTACGTACTCTTTGATCTAAAGAAAAATTAAAGCAATTCAGTTGAGTGTGACCATACCTTAGTGGTGACAGGTAGGAGCACGCTAGATTTAGGAGAAGGTTTAGACTTGGGCTTTGGGACTTGAACTTCGGCTATGGGGACTTTTGCCCTCATGTACCTGAACTTGGTTAGCCTTATTATGACTTTTGACTAGTAAGGAACAAAGATTATTTTCCTTCATTAATAGCAAGGGACTATGATGTAGATGGGAGTATGGGATAAAAGATCCCATTTTAATGTATCATAAATCACTCATGTCACAACTTGAGTTTTGAAAACTGAGCATTTGAAAAAAAGAAAAAAATCACTTTGAGGGAGGCATTCTCTTCCTTACACTTTATTATCAATTTGTGGGCTCGATCAACATAAAATCCCAAAAGTCTTTCAAGTTCAACATCATTCAATTTTTCTCTAGGGATTTCTGAGAAATTTTCTTCAAATATATATTCCCTATGTTGGGTTAAGATAGCTTGACCACAGTTAATTATTCAATTACCCAAATTAATTAATTAAGTTCAATTTGCATGCAAATCGTGGAAACACCAACAAATCATCAAATATACTAAATGCAACGAAAAATAAATTTAACATGGTATTTTGTTGACAAATGAGAAAAACCCCGCCAAGCAAAAACCCGATAGGGTGATTTTAGGTCACCACTCTCAAGAATCCACTAATCAATAATCAAACAATTACAAGTATGAGGAATCTTACCAACTACCCTTGGCCTATCCCGAAATACTAACCTACAGTTGAACCTTTACTCCAATACCCAATTGGACTTGATCTTGTAGTAGCGTTCTTTCCTTTGATGTACAAACCTCCAATTTGTGATTAACCTTTTTGCACATATTCCAAGTACATGACTAACTCCAACAACTTGAATAAATGTTGTCGGCTGCAAAGTTCTTCACTTCATCAACAATGAAGATCTAGAAGTATTTGATTACAAAACTCTATGACGTACAAACGCAGTAGTTTTCTACAGAGAATATAAGTCTCTTGATTTCTGTATCCGTGTGTGATGGTCTCTAAAATAAGCCTTATATATACCTAAGGTTGTAAGAAAAGAAACCCCAAACAAATATGCAAGACTGGGCCGAATTTCAAATTTGAAAATTCTGAAATCGTAATTATTGATGGATCGAGTTGTTGTCGAGCTATCTATCGAGCTTCACATTAAATCTCGATAACAGGCATCTGTTGAGTTACCTGTTGAGACTTAATGAACAGCTCTTCTTCACTTAATTCTTGAACCAATCTTCATGTCTTTAATACTTGACTTAAACAACATATTTCTTGAAATACTAAACTCATCTTAAATCTACCTAATTACAAGTAAAATGCATTTTATCATAAAATTAGCTAATTACACAAAATATGACCCTAACACCCTAAAAGTCTTATTATAAGCTTATTGAATTCCATATTCTTCATCTGAATAACTTTGAAACGGCTCATCATATCACATTCATTGGACTCATTTTCCTAAGTGAAGCTCTAGGAGACAAGTAATTTAATTCTATCAATGTAAGGGGGAATAAGAAGGGATTGCTACTTATCCATTGAAAGTAAGAGTCAAGAATCATACTCAAGAAAAGATTCTTAAGTAGTGTATACCAAAACTCAAATACCAATTGAAAAAAATAAAAATAAAAAGGATTTAGACCCTCAACAACTTAAATGGCAGATTAATTGATCAAGTTATGGCTTATTTCAATGGATAACACAAACAGTTATATTCAGCCACTGTTAAAAACACCAAATCAAAAGCAATAAAGATATAAAGAAGTAAAAGACACACAAATTTGGTAACAAAGTGAAAAACCGATTAAGAAAACTTCAGAGGAAAATTCACTTTAGGGGATTTAACCTCATAGAAAATCCACTATAATAAGGGTTGGTTTCATATAAGAGATCGTTAGCTAATTAAGTTGTTGAGCCTTCAAAGTTGGTTTACTGTTTGTCGCAATTTCAATCGAACAAGTGTCTAGCAAGGGTACAACCAATTCTTGGATTCAAGTTGTGATAACTTTTTATTTATCTTATCATGTCTCACTTATTTTAAAATAGTTTTGGTCAAATTTTTGTCTATTTTAAAGATCTAGATATCCTTTTTCCAATAAATTAAGTTTCACTTAAAAATTCATTCCGATGTAAAATATGTGGGTAGCAAATCATGCATCTACTCATCACCTTTGAGCATATTATATTTTTTTATACAATAAGAGTATAGGTACACTACTTTTACATTTACGTGAGATTCACAATTGTCATACACGTGAGACCAACACATGAATTTTACTTAATAGAAAAATAAAAATGAAAAATGAATTTTACATTCATGTGAGAGAAATATTTATAGTTTTTTTTTTATGTTTTTTTTTTTAATTTGAAATAAAATTTTACTCTAGGCTAATAGTGTAATTTACAATAGTTAATTATTACATAGAAGCCTCCCGAGATGGAAGAGTTTGTTTTGTGTCGCATAACTCATAAAGCAACCTCCCTCAACTTTTCTAGCTCCAATAAAAAAGTTTGTAGGCTAAATCTAAATCATCGTATCCAACAAATCGTTAAGTAGGTCCACAAGGTTTAAATACGTCAACATGCATACATCATACTACAGAAACCCAACCACCAATCTTTATTAGAAACATATTGATATTATCCGACCTAACCTAATTGACCAAGACAAACTCTCTGGTCCTTGTCCATTGGCTTCTATATAGTTTCAGTAAGTGAAAATGAATACGCAGAAAGGTATTTGTGCAATGTTCCAGCTATAAAAATCCGATTGAAATTGACATTAGATAACTCTTGAAGATTACTGTAAACTGAATCTTTTGAATGTTATATACATATATATGCACAACAGTTTTCTATATTATGAATCTTCCTCCTTTGAATAAGCCTGAAACTTTTTTTAAGAAGACTTGGTAGTCAATAATTAATTTTTTTTACAGGATATTTCCATTTCACTCAAATTAACAGATGCTCGATCACATCAATGATTAAGCTAGTTTGGCAACTGAAGCCTTCTTTATTAGACTTTGCTCTAGCTAGCTAGTAGATTTTCAGTAAGTTTATTTTAAGTGGACAATATTTTAATTGCTCAACTATCTTGCTTTTATCCATAATTAATGGATGCTAACATCATTGGAAATTTAGCAAAACTTGGCAGCTACGGATGATCTTTTGCTTTTTCTATTGTTTTGGCTGTGTTAGGAATGTACCTACCCAAAATAAGAGGCCGTGACTGTTATGAATGATCTCACGTTATCTGTGTATTCAAAATTTTAAATTAGAGGTTTCTCAAAAAAATTAAATTGGAGGTTTTATCTTACCATTTTTTAAATAATAAAAAATTAGATGGTTTATCTTAAGCATTGATATGAGAATTAAGTCTTTTGTTAAGGTTATGTAAGATTGATTAGAGACCCGGAAAACCTAACCACCCAATTAGTTCGATTTGACCCAAAGGGTCGTAGGAGGTTTCTACGAGTTGGTTTAGTGAATGTATATCAAGTGAAAGAAGCTCATTTTCTAGGGTTTCAGGTCGAATATTAGAGGGATCATTAATATTTTAGATTTCATTTCCAATCATCAAAAAGTGAGTCGTAATAGTGATTCATGGGGTGCATGCCCCTCCCCCCTCCTTTTTTTTTGTGTGGAGTTTAATGGTGAGAAATCACTCCAAGCATAGCAATTGGCTATATCAAAGCTGAAATTATAATTTTAAATAAGCTGATTTTATAAGACTCAATAAAATCATATGAACATATACTGAACATAGCGTATGTTCATAGAAACCAAAATACTGCAACTATTTATGAATATCTTACATTCATACTTATGTACTCTTCTAAATCATATTATTGTAACTATTTATGAATATCATACAATTCCTTCGTACATATTTCAAACAAATAATGTACATTTGCTGAGTCCTAATAGTGCCTTAGAAAAAACCAGAACTATCAAGACTGCAAACAACCCCCCCCCCCCCCCCCCCACCAAAAGAGAAACTCTTGGTATATAGATATATAAAAACTTAAATTTACAACAAATTTTCAACTCAAACTTGCATTTTTTTTTCTTCAACCTTGGAAGCTAGAGCTCGTTTATTGAAACTCTGTAGCTGCTATGCAAAGAAGCCTCTCATAAATCAACTCCTCTCTCCATTGCCTATGGCCCTTGGCAATGAAATCTTCAATCCTCGTCTCCAAATCCGCAACTTGCTCATCATCACTATCGACATCATCATCACTACCTTCACCATCATCATCATCATCTTCGTCATAACCATCATCACCATGATACTCGTCACTGTCATCAATATCACTATCATCATAATCTTCACCTTTTGCTTCATCTTTTGTATCGTCATCAAATTCATATACTATAGGACGGGAAGAAAGAAAGTAATCAAAATCTCCATCGGATTGCTTAAAACTTAGATTCCCACGAAAGATTGTGATAACAATAACATTAAACACGAAAAACACAGCCACCCGACTAGACTTTTTCACAACTATAAACTCGTACGTAGAAAGAAAAGGGTTATGCTGTTTAGAAACTGAGAGTGACAAAGAAAAGAAGATCAAGAGGGATAGAAGGATTATTAGGCACAAAAGAAGTGCAGGATTAACGGAAGCCATCTTCATGCCAAACTCGGTTTCTGTGTGATATTGCCTAGCTCTCATGTGAAGAAATAGCTCTCTTTCACCCTCTTTATATATGACGATGTGATTGAATATTTTTCATTAAAAAATAAAGAAATCTTCCGAGAAATTTACGGAAAGTCTACTTCTGAAAGTAATAGGAGGAATAGTTTTTTTTTTTTTTTTTGAGAAGGAATAGTTGATTGGATAATACAAATACCATTTTATATTTGATTATTTTTAAAGAGATTGTATAAAACAATTGCAATATACATGTACTTTCCGTTTTCGTTGCCGTCTATGTGTATATATACCTATATTTGTCATTCTGTACAGTGTACACTTACCTGTGTGCTTTGTACATTCCACGCAAATCTCTTGAGTGCAAAGTAAGAGGAAATTTCCCAGCTGGATATCTCTGACTGAAGAAATTGACGCTGATAAAGGAACAATAAAAGAATATGCAATAAAAAACGATTTTTTTTTTAACCTAATGAATAAATAAAATAGAAACTTGAGATAAAAAATATGATTATTATGTAATATAAATTGTCTCATCATTTCTTGAAAGTTATTCTAAATTTTGAATGGAGTTATGACATGTTTTTATATTAAAATTTAAAATTTTATTTTTTGTCGTATATTTGACATGCTATAAGTATAAATGATTGTAGGGTGTGGGGGGTAAAGGCTAGGGTTCAAGTATCTAAAAAGGAGTTTCACACACATATACACTTAGATTATGTTAGAATAGAAATTCTATCTTATATTAAAAAAATATTCTAAAAAAAATTAATAATAATATTTATTATTTATTTATTTATCTAATGTCCTCTCTCATGTCATCTAGATTCTAGAACCCTCAAGTATGAGTTCCTCAAGTATAGTCTCCACGGCTAATTGGCCCCTTACCCTGTTTGTTCAAAAAAAAAAAAATGAAATTTAATGTAAACGTTATTTTTAATTTGATTATTGTTTTATATATATATAAATAGAAATTATCGGTTATCAGTCAAGTTTTGAAGGCATTGAGACCTTCTCCTCCCTCCCATATGTGTATTAAAAATATTTAATATTCTAAAAAAAAAACAATTAATATTTGACTTTTAGATTTATATATATATATATATATATATATATATATATATATATATATATATATATATATATATATATATCCATTAAGGTTTGACTATTAGTTGGCGTTTTTTATTTATTGACATATTTACATTTTAATCACACCAATCTTGGTACTTTTTTTTCCCCTTTCAAGTATCAATTTTTTTTTTTTTTAATTGTGTCCATATATTAAAAGTTTAGTCTTTCACAAATGTGTTTTCTTTACGTGATTTAGGATAAACACCAGAGAAGGACTGAGGGAGCTATGTTAAAACTAAGGGAAGTCATGGCATCTCCTAATTAAGAGCTCTATTAAATTTAATGAGTTTTTTTAATAATATGTAATATTTATTTAAATATCTATTACCTCTATTAAATTTAATTAGTTTTTTAATAATATGTAATATTTATATAAATATCTATTAAGTTTAATGTAAAAAAATTCATCTGATCCTTTAGGATTTTTTTTTTTTTTTTAAGGATTCTAATTGGTCTAAAGTGACTAAAAAATAGGAGATAACCGGCCGAGTGGGAGTATGGTATGTGATGTGACCCTCCTCCAAAAACCACTAAAACAATTAACATAAACCTTTTATATATATATATATATATATATATATATATATATATATATATATATATATATATATATATATTATAGCACTATATTAATTTAGTAAAAAAAAAAAAAAAAATTTCTAATCAAAAGATAATTAAGATTGAACTATGAAATAAGAGGCTTGGAACTTTTTTTTTTTTTGTTGAGAAACAAGAGGTTTAGAACCTTTAAGCAAGGTTATTGTTTTATTTTTACACTAAGGTAGTTCCATGTCCTGAACATGCATACGTGTCTTTCTTTTATATTAATATATTTCTTTTCTTTTTTTTTTTCACAAAATTTTGATGTAGATGGTATACATAGATCTGAAGATCACATAATTTATTTTTATCATCATTTTATTTTGAAATTTGCCAATGTTTAGTAAGGATTACAAAATTAAAATCCTACCAACATGCATGTTTATAGAGTGATTTCATTTGACTTATTCTTACATTTTTATTATTGTAACTACAAAACAAGAATTTTTAGCTATGAATAATAAATATTGTCAAAACTAGTCTTCACAACAAAAAGAAAAATAGTTTATAAAAGACTTTTTGATTTTATAAATTGAAAATGATTCGTAAATTATTTTTTTATTTATATTTTTATTAATAGATACTCATTTTATTCCCATGTATTAATTTAGACTTACACCTTATTATATTTTTTTTTCATATTTTGTTACAAAATCTTTTTATTCATATTCACCACCTCCCACCCGGCATGATTCTCAAAAAAAAAAAACACATCCCACCCCGCATAAGATGAATTTCTAATTTTGCTCTTGGTAAACACTACAAAGTACACTATTTTTTTACTACTATAAATGGTTTGATAAAGTCAAAAATATTTTGGCTTAACTGATACTTCTTGATGTTTTCAATTGAGACAACCACGGTTCAAATCTTTTCTCTCTAACTATTAAATTTTCAAAAAAAAAAAAAAGGGTTGACTCTCTGTCTCTCTCTCTCTCTCACTCTCTCACACACACACATTAAATAATTGACTATTACTAAAATTTTCATTTGAAGTTTAAAGCCTGCTATGTCCTAAAAGTTGTATTAAAACTTTCTTAAAATGATTCACCTGTTAACGAGACTCAACTTTAAAATATAATATTAATAAAACCATTATATATACTTATATTTATCTATATCTTACACTCTTTCATTAATTATTCTATGCATGACAAGCATTCTAAATTTCTAAATATCACTTGGTCAACCTCAAACTCTAAAGTAGAGTTCCAAAGGGTGTGCTATTGTGTCGTGAATAAAAGATGATGAAACACAAGTCTCATAGAAATCTTTATATATACAGTACTATAACTTGCACTGCAAGATTGACGTGGCCAAATGAGCAACAGAAATTTCCTTAATTATAAAATGTAACTGTAGGTCCAAAGATGATACTTTGGGATAATCAGATAGTGTTCCAGATTCCCCAATTGTTGGATGGAGATACTTGTAATTTTTGGGGTGTCAAGTTGAGTGTTCTTCAAACTCTCAGAATATACTTTCTTTAGTTACGGTTTTTCTTTTTAAGCATTCATTGTGAAATTTTTTATTGTTTGTTTAGACTTTAGAGTTTGCATATAGTTCCAGTTGATATAGGTCCGTATTGTTTGCTTTGGTTGCAACAATAACTTATTTATGAAAGGGGTTTAGAAAGAAATAAAAAAGAAAAACATTAAAGAATTTAGTGCATGCTTCTTTGAAACAAAAGGCAATTTCCATACATAGGAAAACCATCTTCCACTATTCTCAAATCTGTCAATCTTGAGAGATTAATTACCATATAACAAATTAACAAGTACCATTAGCCATTGGCTGCAAAATAAAGGTCACGCACGGCTTAGCTAAGTTTGCTTATTTTTATTTTTTATAATAATTCAATAGTTACATTATGGAAGAGGAAATTTAAACTCTAAATATCCCCATTGAAAACACTAAAAGAAACCCTTTGAAAACACTAAAAGACTCTTGGTTATCTTCATTGTTATTTAAAAAATATATTTATTTTATGTTAATGTGATCCCTTTTTAGGCCTTGTCCACCGGCTGCCTATCAATTTCTGAATTTCGTGCTAATATGGGTGCGACCTTTTCTCATGGTTTAAATGGTACCCATTTTCTTTTTTCGAAACCGTGTTTCGTGGGGGAAAGAAAAAAAAAATGGTGACAAGGTCAAATATTTTGGGTAATGCCACTAATAAATATTTATTTATATTATTAATTCCCTCTTATTATTCTCTCTAATACTACATTAATTGTCCAACCGTCCAAGACCTATATAATCTGGTAAAATATTGAAGTCCAAATAAAGACGTGTAGCTTTTAACATTGACCATCTCTGTAAGCCTCTAGCATTGACATTTACAAATTATGAGAAGAGAATTGTATAGCATATAGTACAATATACTTATATACCTAGACCTGGAATATTTCAAGAATAACCAGAGAATACGCGTATAACCAAAAAAGAAAAAGAAAAAATTTAGTCAAAAAAGAAGAGGGATAAAAGATTCCAATATTTATGCATGGAATATTCTCCCGAGGTTAGATACAGAAAGAATATATTGACATGCAGCCCCGAGGTTTTTGCCTTGGCTTGTCTTTTATCACATTTATAACTAAAATAATAAGTGTAGGGATATAATTTTCTAGAAATAATTTTCAAAAATTTTTGAAATATTTTTCATGAATGTTATTGCGATAGGATCTGTTGTAATTTGTGATTGATACATAATAAAAACAATATCAGTAATGAACTCATGCATTATTCTAATCACAACTTGTCATTTAATATGTTATGAAATGTATTGCCAAAAAAAAAAAAAGGGTTGCCCCTAACATCAACTAGAAAGTAGAAGAAAGAACAAATAGGGTCATTAGACCTGAAATGATGACAGAAGATATCATGATAACAAGGGTAGCCAATGACCAATTGCAATTACATCAACAAATCCTACTCAAACTGTTTGTTCATTTAGACCCCTTAAACCAGATTGTTTAACCTAATATATTAACCAAGTGATTACTTAGATTAATTATTTAGATCTAGGTTAAACACAAATTTCATATCATACAAAGCAGCGGAAAATAAATAACACCACAATATAATGACCGGAAAACTAATTGTTGGGTTCTAAGCCTTTAGGTTTAAATGTATTAGAACTTCAATTTGTAATGTTGGCAAACCATGATCAAAGCGTTTAGTCTTGTTTTAGACTTGCTCAAAGTATGTTAAAGTTGTATAGTTGGAATCGAGTGCACTGCAGGATTTACTATGTAAATCTGCCTGGCTTAATCGATCAAAAATTAGACTCAATCGATCGAAACTTGTGCAGATTGTTTTTCTGCAGAATTTTCCAACTCAGCCCAAGCCCAGTTTGACGTGTAGGGTTTTATGTTTTGCTCTAGGTATAAAAGGGAAAACCCTAGCCACATTTTAGTGATGCTCTTTATGCTGTATGTGTGAATCTTTTGTGAGATCTAGAGGTATTTGCCTTCACATACACTTAGGGTTATCAAGATCTAGATTGATGTCAAGAGCTTGGTGATCAATTCAGTTGTAGATTCAAGAGCTTAAAGATATACAAGTGGGAGTGCTTATGCTTGCTAGGAATGTAAGAAAGAAGTAGTCCGTAAACTCGGAGCTGTCACGTGATCGTGGTAGTAAATTTCTTACTCGATGTTAGTAATAGGATGTTAGTGGTTTAAGTCGCTATTGTGTAAACTTCAATTCTTTCATAGTGGATTCAATTTTACCTTGAGAATAATTAGGTTAAATCCTCTCTAGGTTTTTTACCAGTTTGGTTTTCCTGGGTTATCATATTGTTGTATTTTTTATTTTCCGCACTTTATAATGATATGATTTATATGTGTTAACCTAGATCTGCGTAATTTACCTAAGTAATCACTTGGCTAAATAACTAGGTTAATCTAGTTGTGTTTTAAGGGGTCTAAAAACGTACACTAATGAAATGAACCGCTTCAAGGTAAAAATCTGAAGAAGATTTGACCTAACTATCCTCAAGGTAAAGCAAATTCATTATAAGAGAATTGAAGTTATTACAATCAGATTTAACCTTAATCTATTGCTACCTCATGTAGTAACTTACTGACACGACCACGTGCAAGTTCCGAATCCACTGACTCCTTCTCTCCTTGGATTTGCAGCAACATAAACACCCACGCATGTGACTTTGAGATCCAACTCAAAAGTTTAGCAACACAAACTCTCTAGTTTGTGACTCCAAGACCACCCTTGAAGGTTTAGATCATCAGCAGTTGTTGATCTTGTTGCAGCAACTTCAAATCTACCAGATCTAATGATATAAGAATGATTTCCGGTAGTGACTTTGAAAGAAGAAGACACAATACCTTTTAGATCTCACAAGAACACCTCCAAAGTCTCAAAAGCTCTAAAAACAGAATTAGGGTTTTCCTTTATATACTAGAAGTGTTTCACTTGAAACTCAAAACGTATAAATAGAGTTTGGGCTAAAATAGGATTTTACAGAAATTTCATGTCTGTGATTTTTGATCGGTTGGATCTAATTTTCGATCTGTCGAATTTCACAGAATTTGAATTCTTCTTTCTGTAGCTTGAATGTTCTTGTGTTCTGACTTGTAACACCTTGAGTAATGTCTAATTAAACCTATAGATCTAGGAATCTATATCTACACAAGTTTGTGCTCACAATTTGCCAATTGTTCTAAACTTTTGGAACCTAACAATCTCCTCCTTTGGCAATCCGTGACAAAACTTACATACAAAATGAAATGCTTAAATACAAGAACAACCCAATTACAATAAAATGTCCCATTACATCACAAATCACAATCTAAGACTTCAAACCTAAAACTTGCTAGATGAAGCAAAAGATCTTGATCAGAATGTACTTGTCTTTCCTGAAACACTCAAAAGAGCACATCACCGTATGTGCAGAAATAAAGATAGATAAACAATATGAATAACAAATATAAAATCAAAGGCAAACTAAAGCAAACTAACTCTCCCCCTAAGTTAGAAACATCAAAAACTTTTATTTTCTCTCTCTTTCAAAAACAATTTCATCTCCCCCTAAATAAAAACAATTAAAAAACTTTTCAAATTTTATCAATTTCTCCCAATTTTGTCACGTATTGACAAAGAAAATCCAAACAAAAGGTAGACAGTAAACATACAAACAAAAGGCAAGAGAATGTAGAGAATTAAGGGAACACAAAAGAATATAGCTCTATAGAAAATAGAGGCAACTCCCCCTATGAAGAGCAACAACTCAACCTATGAACAATACAGGTTTTAAAAAAAAAAAACTTTCTCCCCTTATGAAAATAGGAAAAACAAAACAAGTTTTGGGAAAAAAAATTTGGGGAAAATTTAGAAGGTGTGGAAAACTAAAAAGACACATAAGTTGAGAATTCACATGAAAAAAAATATTCTATCTTTCAATATATACAAACTTGACACTATGTAACCCATAAACAGATGCATGCAAACATTCCAGGCACAATCAGTTAAAACTATACAATATAGATCTTAATGATATAAAAATTCAGCATGCAATGTTTTAGAGAAAATATTTGCACATTTATTATCCACCATATCTCAAAAACAAATATTTCCAATTTTTACCAGTTCACACATCAAGAAAAAAAAGGCATATACTAACATGTACAAAACTCAAAAACTAATCAATCAATTTTTAAATCAAGTTGAGTATCCAATTAGCAAAGTGTGTACGTGATAGGTGTGAAAATAGTGAGAGATATGACTGCCAAAATGCAAGATGGATAAAGAAAACAATGCAATGCATGTCCTAATCTATATGTGCAATGTATAAAAGGACTAATCGGTTAAAAACTTAAAAAACTGAAAATTTTCCAGTTTTGATCGATCGAACATCGATCAAGTATCGATTAAGAGAGGCAGAGAGTTTTGAACACAAAAACTCACAAGTTCGATCGGTCGAGTGAGAACATCGATCGGTTGAAGCAATGAAAAATTTTAAAACTTTGAAATCTAGAAATTTTATGCAGAAAAACAACTTGAAAGCAATTTTTATGACTCAATGCAAATGAACATGATCCATAAAAGTTTTAAAAACATAATGCCTCTTAAATGCAAATATCAAAATCAATCTAGAAGTTAAAAATAAAGATTTTAAACTTCTAAACACATTTTTCTTCAAATTCCCAACCAAAAACAAAATTTTGCATTTACACATCAGTTCATATGCAATTAAAGATGGCCAGAATAGTCAACACACAATCATATGTATAGAACTTAGTAAAGATCTGTGTATAGTGTGTGCAACTAGTAAGTGTATAAGATACATAAAAGGTGATATGTAGATCAAAAATAAATACAATTTCTACATTATCAATCACATAAGTTTGAAAGCGGTTATTACCTAAAAAGTTACATCATATAACTCTCATATCTCCTATAAAATACGCTTGCAACCATGCAATTTTTTTTTAATTTTTCTTTTTCTTTTTCTTTTGAAGTATATTTTTCTTTGTTTTTCATTTTGCTTTTTGCTTCTTTTATCTATTGTACAGTAATACCTTAAGTATTTTGCTGTGCAAGTGCTACACCTTACTGAGCACGACTTTTATGATTTGCATACGGATGTTCGTGATTAGCGAGTAACACTGGTGAGATGGTTATTTATGCATTTCTTCTAGGATAATTTAGTCTTTACAATCAAAAGAATGTGACTTCAAAATCAAGAGTATGTGTTTAAAAACCATAAACAACTCACACAATATAAGCACTACATCGTACAAACTAGCAAAGTGCAGAAAAATAAAGCTTCTCAAAGCTAAACAAGGTACACAGTCATGAAATGCAAATTTCATAGGCCAACCTTAATTACACACTTAGTGATGTGTAAACAACAATAAAAATCTTTTTGTATTTTCAATTTTTGTTTTACCAAAAACAAAAAGCACACATTATGCTAAATGAACAAAATGCAACAATAATGCATGATAGTGCTCAACTAAGCTATAGAAGGTATACAAATAAGAAATATCAATTTCTTAATTAACTCATGAGTACATGTACAATCTAGTACACACTCATACAAAAAGTATTTATCTCAAAATAGTCATGCACTTAGTTATGCAACACACACTATTTAAGTTCTCCACAATATCAAGCATGCTCTAAATCAAGAGAGAGATATCATAATTCATGTAATCCTTAAGAAAACAAGACACAAAAAAATTTTTTTTTCTTTTTGAAAATTTTCAATGTTATTTTCAATGTTTTTGGTTTTTTTTTTTTAACAAAACAACCTAAAACAAAAATAAAAATATGTCCACAAATAATTGAAAGAATTGTATCAAGGGCAAATAAGCAACGCTAACCTTAGCAAGTCTTTTCTCACCCATATAGCACACATCTTTGGCTTTATAGGTAAAAAACCTTGAGAAACAGAGTGTATTTGGGGGTTTACATCGTTCTTCTGAGAGAAACTAAAATCCTGCAATTTCTTTTCACAAGCCAACAAGCTTAAATTTTTCAAAAGCATATGAAATAATTTATCAGGACTAAGGGCAGGAGAAATATTATCACATATCCTAGACTAAAATACAGAATGTTTAAATTTCAATATATGACAATTAGAACGTATGTGACCAAACACACCACAAAAATGACAAATAAGAACAAATTTAGGAATATCAGTATTTCTAATAGCAGATCTAGTCTTAGATTTTGGATTTTGCCTCAACAAAGAACAATTTGGTGGTCTAATATGACCAATAACACCACAAAGGTGACAGATAGGCACAAAAACAAATTTCTTATGCACTCTAGCAATAGGTTTAGTCATTGATTTAGAAATTTCAGAGTCTACATCAAAACTTTTACCTTTATCTAACCTAGCAAAATAAGTCTTTTCTTTATAAATCCTCTTGAAATGAGGAATATAAACATTGTCAGCATTAGGCTTAAGAGAAATAGAAACACATCTGTCAACAACAGCAGACTTGGTACTAGTCAAATTTTCAAGTTTAGCATTAGACTCAACTAACTCTTATTCCAAACTTTTCATCTTCTCATCTTTAGAGGAAATTTGATTTCTTAAGAATTCATTCTTTTTATTTGATTCATTCAATCTCACAATCAATCCATCTTTTTCAAGATTAGCCAGTGTTAACTCTTCCTTGAATTTCTTAGCAATTTTCATAAATTTAGTTAATTCTCTACAAAGAGTTTCACAAGCATCAATAAGATCAATAGAAACAATAGTGTCCTTTTTTTATTCAAAACATCACAAATATGAGCAGACAGACACTTGAATCCATGACAGCAGGGATCAAGGATCTCACTCAGGACATTAATCTAATCAGAGTGAACTCGCTCTAATACCAATTGTTTGTTCGTTCAGATCCCTTAAACCAGATTGTTTAACCTAATATATTAACCAAGTGATTACTTAGATTAATTATTCCAATCTAGGTTAAACACAAATAAATCATATCATGCAAAGCAGCAGAAAATAAATAACACCACGATATAATGACCTAGGAAAACCAACGAAACGAACTATTTCAAGGTAAAAACTTGTGGAGGATTTGACCTAACTATCCTCAAAGTAAAGCAGATCCACTATAAGATAATTGAAATTTTTACAATTAGATTTAACCCTAAATCTATTGCTACCTCATGTAGTAACTTATTGACACGACCACATGCCAACTCCTAATCCACAAACTCCTTCTCTCAGTTTTACTACAACACAAGCACCCACGCTTGTGACTTTGAGATTTCACTCAAAATTTTAGTAGCACAAACTCTCTAATTTGTGACTCCAAGACCACCCTTGAAGGTTTAAATCATCAGTAGTTGTTGATCTTGTTACAGCAATTTCAGATCCATCATATCTAATGATATGAGAATGATTTCCGGTAGTGACTTTTTAAGAGGAATGCACAATACCTTTTAGATCTCACAAGAGCGCCTCCAAAGTCTCTCAAAAGCTCTGAAAATGTAGTTAGGGTTTTCCTTTATATACTAGAAGTGATTCACTTGAAACGTAAAACGTTTAAGCAGAGTTTGGGCTAAAATACAATTCTGCAGAAATTTCATGTTTGTGATTTTCGATCGGTCGGATCTAATTTTCGATCGGTCGGATTTCACAGAATTTGAATTCTTCTTTCTACAACTTGTATATTCTTGTGTTCCAATTTGTAACACCTTGAACATTATCTAATCAAACCTATAGATCGAGGAATTTATATCTAGACAAGTTCGTGCTCATGATTTGCCAATTATTCTAAACTTTTAGAACCTAACATATACAACTGTAGAAACCTACAGAATTAGCCTACAAAACAGATCTACCTCATAAGAAAATGTATAATCCAAGTTGGAAGTTCAGTACTCTTACCCTACTTCCTCTTACAATAATCAATATCATTTGAAGACAATTTTAGTTATTGGAAGCAATACTTGATACATATAGAGAAACAAGATCAGGGAACAATATAGTCAACAAGACTTTCGAGATAATAATCGATTGCAGCTTATCATGTTAACCTCCAGGTAAAGATATATTGATATCAGTTCCAGACTTTCTAGAGTCTTGCATGTGCATGGCCACCCAATTTTCTCTTCGGAAGGATGATGAAGAAGCAAGGTTTGGTCTTGGCGTGCTTGAATTTTGATGTCCATTTCCTCCCAGTCCTTCGTCATCTTCAGCACCAGAAAAAGGTATCACAGTCATGGTAGTGGCTGGTGTAAAAATAGCAGGAGTGGACTCATTTTTCAGCCTCTTTGGTTTCTACTCTTGCTAGTTGCTTGGTAGAAAACTCCCTACGACAACCTGAAATGCTCAAATAAAAAGATTAGAGGTATTCCAAGCCATGGTTCACTTAAGTAAAAAAAAGTATGTAAAGTTGTGATTTACAACTATTTTGTGTTGGCTTTAATTCCGTGCCAAATTTGATTCTATTTTTATTCAATTTTTTGTACCCTATATTTTATATGAGATTTTATTGTAAGGGTTGTATGATAGAGAGAGAGTGTGTGAAGACTCAAGCATTTGAAGACAGAAGAGTTTTCGCGGGTAGCTCGCAACTAAGCATCCCGCGAAGTGATGCATGTGTCTTGCACATGACTGGAATGCGAAGAATCATGACAGATGGTGACAGCTGGTTTTCGCGAGTGTCTCGCGGGTAAGGCCTTCCCATGAAATATCCGAGAAATAATCTGTTTTGCTATTTTGTCCTATCTGCTCCATTACATCCTCATACACACTATATATACCATTATTACCCACATATTGAGTAGAGGGCTTTTCAGAAGAAAAAATCCTAGCCTCAAACCCTTGAGACTGTGAGATTGTCATACCCACAATTCTATACACAATTTATTGTGGTTTTCCTCTACTCCTACCTCTCAATTTCTAAATCCTTGAGAGGTTGATAGCTCAAACACTTATCACACCCATAATAAGTGTTCAGTGAGTTTTTGGTGCTGCTAGGAAGCATTGGAAGAAGCCAAGTTTTGGCGGGCGCAATCGGGCGCATTACGAGATCCAGAAAGCTAGACAAGACACGGTTCCGAGAAGCCTTGTTGGAATAGGAGCTTGGAGGGCTTAGGTGTATTGGGTAGACTAGGCTTGGAGGGTCTTTTACTATTCGTGTATCCCAACTTATTGTCTAGTGGATCAATTTACCGCTTGGAGGGCGGCGGAGAGGTTTTTCGCCGAGTTCTTCGGTTTCCTCTTCGATAACACATCGGCGTGTTATCTTATATTTGCATCTCTCTTCCCTACTCTTTTAGCTTTCATTTTAGTGCTATGTTTTATTGAATATGACTTAGAGTAGTTGTATTATTTGTTCGCTCGCATTTACTCTATTCCGCACTTAGTTTAAGTTAAAGTAAAATCAACCGAGCAGTAATCTTTTATTTTGGGGTCTAAACAGCTCTTGTGTTTTTAACACAAATCCGAGCTTTCAAAGTATATAACTAGTGTTTCTAAGTTAGTCATCTTGCAAACTACTTATAGTTTAAATATATCAAAAAAGTAAATTAAATAAAAATAATCAAAAAATAGCCATTAATATATGAAGTTAAAATATTAATCTAAATATGAGATATCCAAATAAATCATTTAGATACTTAAAAGTAATTAAAAAATAAATAAATTAACCTGAACGTATCAACAATATGATCATATACTCGAAACTTTTAAAATATTCTATGTATGCCTTGATTTTTTAAAGATGTGTTATAAATTTTTTTATTTTGAATTAATTTAAAGGTATTAATGTTTTAGATTTCATTACCAATTATCAAAAAGTGAGTTGATTGCAAAAGACCTTAAAATATATATAGCATTGTAAAATATTTTTATTTTTATTATTTCTTTTTAAAAAAACAACATATACACACATTGTTTAGGAGATTTTGCAATAATATATCATGTTAAGATTTTTTTTTTTTACTTGACTAAATCAGGAAATTTAAAAGTTATTTTCAATAAAGAAATTTTAAGTTTTGAATTTATTAAAATTTTGAGTTTGGAATATTAATTAATTAAAAATATAATATTATTTTTTAAAAGAACTTGGGGATATATAGGAGGGGAGGCCCTAGCTAGGTGGGGTAGGGGGGAAATCGCCTTGTCCCTCGCCCCTCTTGACTCTGCCTTTGTTTTGTACCTGATGACCTGTAAACTCGATCGTTTTACCTGATAAGGAGGGATACAAATTACTTCATCTTATTCAATGATTGACGGTGGGTGAGAGAGTTCCCAACTAAAGGGAGAGAGCTGTTCAAGTGACGAGTTGACACCAATCCTGATCTGACTCATTCTGTCACCCCCTAAGTCTATGACATGTGTATTATATATACTAAGTTTCATGTGAGATCTAAGATGGCATTTTCTCCTTCTTTTATATATACATGAATTCAACTTTATTAGAATTAACAAGAGGGCGTGCATTTTCCCCATTTGATCGTGAGAAATCACTCTAAGCACTGCAATTGGCTTCAAATTAGATATCAAGGCTAAAATTGTAGCCTGTAAATAAGGTGACTTTATAAGACTCAATAAAACTCTATGAACTGTGTAGCATTATCTTCATAGAAATCAAAATACTGCAACTATTTATGAATATCATACATTTATAATTATGTACCCTTCTAAATCATATTGTTGTGACTATTTATGAATATCATACAATTCATTTGTAAATATATCAACCAATTGTAAAAAACCAGAACTATCAAGACTATAATCAACCCCCCCCCCCCCCCCAAAAAAAAAAAGAAACTCTTAAATCTACAAGAAATTTTCAACTCAAACTTGCACTTTTTTTCTACAACCTTGGAAGCTAGAGCTCGTTTATTGTAACTCTGTAGCTGCCATGCAATGAAACTTCTGATCATGCATCAACTCCTCTCTCCCTTGCTTATGGCCCTTGGCAATGAAATCTTCAATCTTCGTCTCCAAATCCTCAACTTGCTCATCATCACTACCTTCACCATCATCATCATCATCTTCGTCATAACCATCATCATCACCATGATACTTGTCACTGTCATCAACATCACTATCATCATAATCTTCATATTTTGCTTCATCTTTTGTATCATCATCAAATTCATATACTATAGGAGGGAAAGAAAGAAAGTAATCAAAATCTCCATCGGATGGCTTAAAACTTAGATTCCCACGAAAGATTGTGATAACAATAACATTAAACACGAAAAACACAGCCACCCGACTAGAATTTTTCACAACAATAAACTCGTACGAAAGAAAAGGGTACGTTATGCTGTTTAGAAACTGAGAGTGACAAAGAAAAGAAGATCAAGAGGATTAGAAGGATTAGTAGGAACAAAAGAAGCGCAGGAATGGAAGCTATCTTCCTGCCCGTCATCGATACTAAACTCGGTTTCTGTGTGATATTGCCTAGCTCTCATGTGAACAAAATAGCTCTCTTTGGACTCCTTTATATTATTATATATGACGACGTGATTGAATATTTTTCATTAAAAAATTAAAGGGAAATTTACGGGAAAGCCTACTTCTGTAAGTAATAGGAGGAATAGTTAATTGAATAAGACAAATACTATTTTATATATTTTATTAGTTTGAAGAGATTGTATAAAACAATTGCAATGTACATGTAAAATTCTTTTTTTTTGGTTGCTGTCTATATGTATATAAAAATTTATATTTGACATTCTGTAGACTTACTGTAACATGTGTGCGTTGTACATTCGACGCAAATCTTGAGTGCAAAGTAAGAGGAAATTGCCCGGCTGTATTCTCTGACTGAAGAAAATGACGCGCAGATAAAGGAACAATAAAAGAATATGCAATATGGTTAGCAAAAAAAAAAAAAAAAAAGATAGAAAGAATATGCAATATATAAAGAACGAAAGAAAATTTTTGACACCTAGTCCCCAGTGACATAAAAGAGACACGTAGACACTGACACTTTAAAATAATAATAAATAAATAAGATAGTAATTTGAGAAAAACAAATTTAGGGCAAACACCTAGAGAAGGACTGAAGGAGCTATGTTAAGACTAAGGGAAGTCATGGCCTCCCTTGCCCTAAGACCATATTAAATTTAATTAATTTTTTAATAATATGTAATATTTATATAAATATCTATTAAGTTTAAATGTTTAATTTCAAAATTTTCATCTTGTTAAATATATTAGCAACGCAATGTGTTATACTATGTTGTATATGCTAGAGTGTATGTGGAAGGAAAATCATAGAATAGGAACACTGAGAACATGAGAGTTACATGGTTCAACCTTGTCGACCTACATCTACGGAGGAATTCCTTAAGGCCTACATCTTTATTATGTAAGAGTGTAGTACAATAACCTGGGGTACAATGAACCCTAACATGAGTATATATAAGTGACTAAATCCTAGACTACTAGTACAAGTAGAAGTGGGCTTGGGCTTATTACATTGGGCTAATATGTCTAATATATCTCTAACACCCTCCCTCAAACTCAAAGTGGAAGCTCGATGAAGGTTTGAGATTGGATAAACATGAGAAGATCTCTTGGAGATGCCTTGAAGAATGCCTTTGAAGAAACCATGATGAAAAATGTGCCAATTGATCGATTTCGGAGCTTCAAATGAAGAAATTGAGTCCAAAATCGGAATCTACATGAAAAACTGAGCGAGATAGGTCATTTTGAAAATTTTGACTTTTGGTCAAAGGTCAACGCAATAAGTCAAAGTCAACGGTCTGGTCCAGGTCAGTTCCAGGTTTTTCGAGTCGGGTCACAAATCGAGATCAGGCTACAAAGTTGCTGACATCATATGATGATGTGTCAGTGATGTGAACTAGGGCTAACGTGGCTATGCTTGCGTGTCTGGTGATGTGGCAAGATGACATCATCGGATGATGTCAGTCTTGATGTCAGCGAGTTTTTTGGCGCGTGTATGGCGCGTAACAGGAATTCCAAGTGGCACATATAGGCATGTGCAATAGTAGATGACTTCCAGATTTCACTGCTTTGTAAATTGACGAATGCCAAGGCCGATAGGGCGGCGCGTGCAATGGACAAATCAGCTGAGAGTGAGATCCATGAAAGGCGCGTGAGATTGTCACCTAAGCTTTAGTTGTGCATGGAGGTGCATGCTTATTTCAATGGAGACCAGATTCCTTGGTTTCTATCGCAGGATGCTATGGAGCATGTCCGTATCATTGGTTTCATCAAGCGAAGGAAGCTCGATTTGCACAAATTTGTGATTGGAGGGGCACGGCTTTCTTGGCTTGTGGATCTTAGACACGGGTCTGAGCAACGGTGGCTGCATGATTCCGTGGAGTCCAAATCTAGGAGGCAGCAAGGCAAGCGGCTGTGATGGAGGGTTGATCTATGTTGTTGTGCACATGGGAAATTTCTTTGCTATATAGAGATATTTTTTTGATGCCAAGAACAAAGTTTGGCTCTAATACCATGTTAAATATTTTAGCAACGCAATATGTTATACCATATTGTATACGATAAAGTGAATACATATGAGAAAGCATAGAATAGAAATACTGAGAACATGAGGGTTACGTGGTTCAACCTTGTCAACCTACATTGACAGAGGAATTCCTTAAGGGTTATATCTTCATTATGTAAGAGTATAGCACAATAATTTGTATTACAATGAATGCTAACATAAGTATGTATGTGTGTGTGCGCGCGCGCGACTAAACCTTAGACTACTAGTACAAGTAAGAGTGGGCTTGAGCCTATTACATTAGGTTAATATGTCTAATATGTTTCTAACACGTCTGATCGTTTAGGAATCTAATCGGTGTAAGGTGACTAAAAAAAATGAGATAGCCGGTGGAGTGGGACATGGTATGTGACCCTCCTTGCTTCCAAAACTACTAAAAGAAATTGACATAAAACTCTCTTTTTTATATACATTTTTTGTATTTTATAGCACTATATTATTTTAGTACAAAAATAAACATTTCCTAATCAATAGAAAATTAAGAGTGAACGGAGAAATAGAGGTTTAAACACTGGCGGCTCTACACAGAGAAAAATCCTGAATTGATTTTTATTTTTATTTTTTATAATACCTTAAAATTTATGAATTTTAAAATAATATGCATTGTTAACCACCCTAGAAAAAAATCTTGACCACCCTTAAAAAAAACTTGAACACCCTAAATAAAAATTTGAGTTCATTAAAAATAAAATTTGATCTCTCCAAAATTTTGGTCTGTTGAAGGTTGAACCAAAGAATTTCAAAAAAATGTAATTTTTACAATATTTTCACAACAGTTTCACAAATAAATCTTAAGTAGTAAGTTGTTATTGGCTGTTATTAGTGGGAAAAAAAAAGTGATTTCTGTGGTAGATTCAAATTAGAACTAATAAAAACTGCTCATCTAGAATTTGTTTTAAAAGTGTCATAAAAATGTTGCGAACATAACACTTTTCAAAAATTGCCCAAACAAATACAATTTAGCCCAAAAGCCCAAATCAAATGTTTAATTGTGATTTTAAAACTGTGTTTCCAAAAGACACACATTTTCAAATGGCTAGTCTATTAGTGCTTATTTTAGTATTTAGCTGAATTTGTTGGATTTATGTGATATATTTTGTACATACGCATATGCACTAAATTAATTAATGTTGGAACATTTTAATATTAAATAATTAAAATAAATAAATTTTATAACATAAATGTAAAAAATGTGGGAGTGAATGTGGAAGATGAGGAGTTAGTGAAAATGTTTAATCCCACATTGAAAAGGAGAGAGACTATTTTGTTCTTTTTAATTGTGGTGATTAATGGGCTAACATGAATTGTCTCAAATATTGGGCCAGATACGTGCGCAAGGGGGAGGTGAAGGGTGGAGGTGTCAAATTTGGAAATGAATCAGCACCTTGGATCCTCCTACTTGATAGTCAAAGGTTCCTACCGATGAGATGAGTGACGAAGAATATATTCTCCATCAAGAAAAAATAGATAAGTATACAAAAGATGAATATAATTGTCGCTCTTATCTATTGAATTGTCTTGCCGATCATTTCTATGATTATTATGATACAACTTACAAGTCTGCTAAAAAAATTTGGAAAGCTATACAAAGCAAGTATGATACCGAGGAGGCAGGTGCAAAGAAGTATGCTGCTAGTAGATTTTTCCGTTACCAAATGGTGGATGGAAAATCGGTGGTGGATCAAGCACAAGACTTCCAAATGATTGTAGTACAGTTGAGATTCGAAGGCGTAAAGATCGAAGATAATTTGGTGATAGTTGGCATAATTGACAAACTATCACAATCTTGGAGGGAGTTCCAAAAGACTTTGCGGCACAAACAAAAGGAGACATCCTTGGAGACCTTGATCACACACATCCATGTGGAGGAAGAGGCTAGAGGACAAGATGCACTCATGACACAAAAGAGTAATGGTAATTCCACCACAAAGGTAAACCTTATTTCATCCAATAATAATATGCCCAAAAATCATTTTCCTAGAAATGGTCAATTGAAGCAAAAAAAGAAAGCCTTTAAAAACAATAATAGATCACCTCAAGGAAGGGGAAACCCGAATAAAAATTACAATAAGAACCAAGGACCCCTTCACAAGATCAATTTAATAGATCTTGTTTTGTTTGTGCCAAGAGTGGGCATATTGCTCGATTTTGCAAATTTTGGAAACGTGAATCTGTCCGGCAAGCTAACGTAATCGAAGAGCCTTTAGTGGCTATGATTACAGACATCAATATGGTGCAATATGTTGAAGGGTGGTGGGCAGATTCTGGTGCTAATAGGCACGTCTGCTATGACAAAAATTGGTTCAAGTTGTACACTCCTTTTGAAGAAGAAAAAACTGTTATGCTTGGTGACTCTAGCAAAACCAAGGTTTTTGGGAGTGATAAGGTTGAATTGAAATTCACTTCTGGACGTGTGCTAACATTGAAAGATGTACTTTACACTCCGTCCATGAGGAAGAATTTGATGTCAAGTTTTTTGCTTAACAAGGCTGGCTTCAAGCAAACTATGGAATCTGATAATTATGTAATCACTAAAAATGGATTATTTGTGGGCAAGGGTTATGCTTGTGATGGAATGTTTAAATTGAATATTGAGAATAATAAAGCATCTGCCAGTTTAGTTTATATGCTTTCTTCTATTAATTTTTGGCATGCTCGTTTGTGTCATATAAATAGTAGATATGTGGGAATCATGAGTAGTTTAGGATTAATTCCAAGACTGTCAAAAGATTTTGAAAAATGTGAAACTTGTAATCAAGCTAAGATTACAAAAAGGCCTCATAAAAGTGTTGTAAGAAATACCGAATTGCTTGAATTAATTCACTCTGATTTATGTGAATTTGAGGGAATTTTAACTCGTGGAGGAAATAGATATATTATCACTTTTATTGATGATTTCTCAAAATATACAACTATTTATTTGTTGAAAAATAAAAGTGATGCTTTTGAAAAATTTCAAGATTTTTTAAAGGAAGTTGAAAATCAATTCGGTCGAAAAATAAAAAGATTAAGAAGTGATAGAGGCCGTGAGTATGAATCAAGTACATTCAACTCATTTGTTCAGTCTTTGGGAATTATCCATGAAACTACTGCACCATATTCACCTGCTTCTAATGGTGTGGCTGAAAGAAAAAATAGAACTTTAATTGAGTTAACAAATGCCATGTTAATTGAATCTGGTGCACCTTTACATTTTTGGGGTGAAGCTATTTTAACTGCATGTCATGTTTTAAATAGGGTGCCACATAAAAAGTCACACACCACACATTTTGAGATGTGGAAAGGACATAAACCAAATTTGGGATATTTGAGAGTATGGGGTTGTCTTGCTTATGTAAGGCTTACTGACCCTAAAATACCTAAATTAGGTATAAGAGCTATTACCTGTATTTTTCTTGGTTATGCATTCAATAGTGCAGTCTATAGATTTTTTGATCTTGAAAACAAAATAATTTTTGAATCTGGTGATGCAATTTTTCATGAAGAAAAATTTCCTTTTAAATTGAAAAATAGTAGGGGTAAAGAAAATATTTTGTCACAACCTAGTTCTTCTACTTCACATTTACAAAATCAAGAAAATTTTGAAATGGAGCCTAGAAGGAGTAAAAGAGCTAGAGTTGAAAAGGATTTTGGTCCTGATTATTATGTTTTTAACATTGAGGAAAATCTCCAAAATTTAAAAGAGGCCATAACATCACCTGATGCAATATTTTGGAAAGAGGCTGTAAATGATGAGATGGAATCTCTAATTTCTAATAAAACTTGAAAATTAGTAGATCTTCCACCGGGTTGTAAGACCATAGGTTGTAAATGGGTCCTTAGAAAAAAGTTGAAACTGGATGGATCAATAGATAAGTTTAAAGCTAGACTTGTTGCAAAAGGCTTTAAACAAAAAGCTAATCTTGATTTCTTTGATACTTTTTTTCCGGTAACGAGAATTACATCTATTAGATTGTTAATTGCTATTGCTACAATTTTTTATTTGAAAATTCATCAAATGGATGTAAAAACTGCTTTTCTAAATGGGGACCTAGAGGAAGAGATTTATATGGATCAACCCGAAAGCTTTGTAGAGCCTGGACAAGAAAGCAAGGTATGTAAGCTAACTAAATCCCTATATGGCTTAAAACAAGCACCTAAGCAGTGGCATGAAAAGTTTGATTCTTGCATGATTGAGAATGGTTATAAATCAAATGAATGTGATAAATGTATTTATTTTAAATCATGGAATAATTTGCATGTTATTATTAGCCTCTATGTGGATGATATGTTGATTTTTGGCTCAAATATGCATGTTATAAATGAGACAAAAAATATGCTTAAAAACCATTTTGATATGAAAGATCTTGGTGAGGCTAATTTTATTTTGGGCATGAAAATTACAAAAGCATGTGATGGAATATATCTTGATCAATCACATTATGTTGAGAAAATATTGAGAAAATATAATTTTCATGATCACAAAAGTGTAGCTACTCCTTTTGATTCTAGTGTTCATTTATTTCCTGTGAATAATGATGATGAGATTTTTAATCAAAAGGATTATGCTAGCATCATTGGTAGTTTGCGTTATGCTACTGATTGTACTAGACCTGACATTGCATATGCAGTAGGAGTGCTAAGCAGATTTACTAGCAAGCCTAGTAAAGATCATTGGCTAGCTATTGAGCGAGTCATGAGATATTTAATTGGTACCAAAAACTATGGCTTATTTTATAAAAAGTACCCTGCTGTGATTGAAGGTTTTAGTGATGCCGATTGGAATACTTTGTCAGGTGATTCTCTCTCTATGACTGGTTATATTTTTACCTTAGGTAGTGGTGCCATATGTTGGAAATCTAAAAAGCAAACAATAATTGCTAATTCAACAATGGAAGCTGAATTAATAGCATTAGCTTCAGCTAGTGAAGAGGCAAATTGGCTTAGAGATTTGTTATATGAAATTCCATTTTGGGAAAAGCTAATTCCACCTATATTAATTCATTGTGATAGCACTGCTGCAATTGGTAGAGTAAAAAACCGTTATTACAATGGTAAATCCAGACCTATAAGAAGAAAGCACAGTACTGTGTGATCTTATTTGAGTAGTGGCATCATAACTGTGGATTATATTAAATCTAATGATAATCTTGCAGATCCATTTACCAAGGCCTTGGCAAAAGATAGAGTCTGGAATACATTGAGGGGGATGGGACTAAAGTCCATAGAATCATGAGCCATGTATGAGGATACCCAACCCAAAGACCAGAGATCCTGAGAATTGGGTTCAATGGGAAAAACGAATCATACGATGGTCGTAAGAAATGCACAATTTTTTTTAATTATTTATTTTGTAAATAATTTCTTAATTGTTCATCCCTATGATGTAAGTGCATTTATCCTGTAATGTGGAGAGGTTGAGTAAGAAACTCTTAATGAAATTTGTAGCTCATATGAGTGGGGTGTCAGAATTACAAGAGCACCCTTGACAAAATTTTACCTATGTGAGTGTGGGGGTGGGGCCGCTCCCTATGAGATTTGGACTTAATCTCAAATACACTCATGAAACCGGGATCAGCACATGGCCGTAAAGTACTAGCTATAAAAGCTCATGTCAACACCTGGGTTGTTATGTGTAATCAATGACGCTTAATTTCCCTAAAGCAGTCCTAGTTCAAGTCGGAGACCACTACGACTCTGGAGTTAAGATTGCTGTTTTACTAAGTGAAGGTTCAATACAGAGCACACCTTCATGATGCATAGTGACCCATCTTTGCCTGGTAATCTCTCTTTAACTAAAAATTTAATATTAAAATGAGTGGGGGATTGTTGGAACATTTTAATATTAAATAATTAAAATAAATAAATTTTATAACATAAATGTAAAAAATGTGGGAGTGAATGTGGAAGATGAGGAGTTAGTGAAAATGTTTAATCCCACATTGAAAAGGAGAGAGACTATTTTGTTCTTTTTAATTGTGGTGATTAATGGGCTAACATGAATTGTCTCAAATATTGGGTCAGATACGTGCGCAAGGGGGAGGTGAAGGGTGGAGGTGTCAAATTTGGAAATGAATCAGCACCTTGGATCCTCCTACTTGATAGCCCATTCAGAGTAATTAATATATCCGTTGGTGAGTAAATGGCCCGAATTAATATTCCATTTTTATTATGGAAAATAATGAGCCATTAACCCACTTAATGGACTATCCGTTTGGGCCTTTTCATTATTCAAAAAACTCCTTATCTCACCATTAAATTGTGTAACTCTAGCCCATCAGAATAATATCCAACAATTAATCTTGTAACACCCACTATATCATAATAATGGACCTAATTAATCAGATTAATTTGGGCAGTAATTTTGTGAGGCCCATTGAGCCTATAAATAGACCCATTCAGACACAATCCAACTTACTGCAACATACACTAAAAAAAATAGAGAGATTCTTGGCAAGGAAGGGTGTTCTTTCTGGTGGAGCTTTGGGCTTGAACACTTTGTGCAGAGGTTGTTCTAGCCATACGACACTTGTTGGGCTGTTGTGTATCTGGGAGACAAGTCGAACGGTCTGCACCGGTTACAAAGTTTAGCCAACCAAGGGCTTGAATCTCCTTAAAGAGAGCGAGTGTCGCGCCTCAGTCCAAATAGTGTTGTGTAATCTCTTTCTTTAAATTAATAAAAAATCCAGAAGTATTATTCATTTTCTCTTCGTGTTATCCCCATTATTATTGTATTTGCACCATCAATTAATGTGTGAATACTTTATTGAATATGATTAATATGATAGTTGAATGCCTAAATTGAATATATTGAATGAAATTATAGTTTACCCTTTATTATTTTGCACCATGAACAAATTTCTTATAAGGAAATCATTTGTATTGCAAGATTACTATTCTAAGCAAATATGTATTGACTTTAATAATTTTCTTTCAGATCATAGGCTATGAGAAAATGTCTCATCTTTTCATCCTAATGATCATGTTGAAATAAGAAGAGCATATTTACAAAAAGGTTTTTGTCAACTTCTTGGCCCTGATTTCCTTAAAAAAGAAATTAATGGTGCATTGTGTTGATTTAATACTAATTAGTTTAAAGAATACAACAATTGATCATAAAAAAAGATGATGTATTTTGTTTATACTGTTACTTATTAGGCAAGATGTTCATAATTGGATGGGATATCAGTATTTTAATAATTGTTTGGATATATACATTGAAAATGATGCAGTTGATAGAATTGATAACGAAACTATCACACATCAATTTCAAAATATAAAAACTCGAAGAATAAGATTTTAAAGATTTATTTATTTGCGCTTTTTTGTGATATCGATATATTCAAATTTTATTTTATTAAATTTTGTTTAATTTAAGTTTTTTAATGACCACCCTTAGAAAAATTCCTAGAGCCGCCACTGGATTTAAAGCCTTAAGCAAGGTTATTGTTTTATTTATACACTAGGTAGTTCCATGTCTTGAACATGCATATGTGTCATTCTTTTATATTAATATGTTTCCTATTAAATTTCTTTTTTCTCAAAATTTTGATGTAGATGGTATTTTATACATAGATTAGTATTGAAGATCACATCTAATTTTTTTTATCATCATTTTATTTTGGAATTTCGCTAGTAAGGGTTAGTAAATTAAAATCCTACCGATATGCATGTTTATAGAGTGATTTTATTTATGTTTACTCTTACATTTTTATTGTAACCACGGGACAAGGATTATCAGCTATGGCCTATGAATAATGAGTATTGTCAAAAAATCAGTCTTTACAACAACAACAACAACAAAATGATGATTTATAAAGGACTTTTAAATTTTATAAGTTGAAAATGATGCGTAAGTTAATATAGAATCAATCATGACTTTTGAGATATAGAAAATTGTTGAATTCCATTTTGATAAATGATTAATTCAAAATGTATTAACGAATTGTGTGGGCGAGATTTAGATCCTAGGCCCAAATGGTAACAAGACTAGGACCCAAATAGCTCAGAACAATGAATTTGTAAAGAGTGGTTTTGAAGGCTAAGCTTCACAAAAAGATCAACGCGCACAGTGAGTTAATGATAACAGGAAAATAAAGAAAAATTTGACTGTATATGAAGAAAATCGCTCATCGGCAAAGTCCGAGGAGAATAGTTATCTGATATATTCTTTTTCACTTGGCTACAATTTTTGTTCTAAGTTGTTATAGTATTCTTTCCAACCATTTTTTCAGGTCCCCCCTTCTTTGAGGGTCTCTCACATTATATAGCCCCGTTTGGATTATCTTAACCCTCCAGTTGTTGGTCACCCAAGCTACTACTTGAGTGCTTGTTCCATTAGACACCTTCCTAAGCCATCTTTTGAGTTACGGCAACCAAGGCAGCACTGTTCAAAGGTCTTCTCCACATAAATGCGGCCAGGAGATTTGGTGGGAAGTATTAAATGTGGTGGCAACCTCCATCCCTTCAGTCAGGGCTGGCCCCTTCCCCGAAGTTCCTTCCTCTCAGTGTGACCTCTAATATCGTGCCACTGAAGTGGCCTTACAGTCCGAAGACGTGATCTCCTCGGAGCTACAGTGGCCTCCTCGGCATCTGCTATGACACGTGACATGATCTTCTCATTGGATTTCTATACCCCACACAAATAATTATTTTTTTATTTATATATTTTATTAATATATACTCGTATAATTTCCTATGTATTAATTTAGTTTTACACCTTAGTATACTCTTTTCATTTTTGTTCCAAAATCTTTTTATTCATATTCACCGCCTCCACCACATGCAAGATGAATTTTTAATTGTGCCCTTGATATTTACTAGTACTACGTAGTCTACAATATTCATTTACTACTATAAATGTTTTACAAAAGTGAAAAAGATTTTATTAATATATTCCCTAAGTGCATTTTCATTTATGATATACTCTTTTAGATAATTTTTAATATAATTGATTTTTTACAACTTTTAATATTTCTCATAAAAGTTGATAGTGTTGATAGTGCTCTAGGAATTTTTTAGGGTGATCACTAAAAAAAATTTAAATCATACAAAATCTAATGAAGAGATAATTTGAATATACTAACGTCTCCAAATATATATATATATAATACATGAAATATTACAATCTCTTTCAACTAACAAAGAAAAGAAAAAAAATTGAGTGATAAAAGATAAAGTGGGAATTGAGAATGCCAAGATGAAAGTAATAAAATAAAAGAAAGTTTGAAATCATAATAGAGAAGAAAAAAATGGAGGGAGAAAGAAAGAGAGAGAATGGAATAATATTTACTACAATTGTGACCCAAGTCGCTAAGGAAAGCAAAATTATTGCGACTCTAAAGTTAAAGAAAGCATAACTTCTAGCATCGCCAAGGAGAACTCACCACCATAGTATTTCTATTAGTACCATTTTTTTAAGGAAAAATAAAATAATTTTTTTTTTAATGTAATGAGTTGAACAAGTTACAAATTTGAATGATTATAGATTTTTTTTTTTTTACTAGGATTTTTGTTGAATAATTTGTTCACTTCTTGTTGTTTGGTTTAGTCCTACTTTTGTTTAGGATATTTTTGTTGTTATTTTCTCTAATTTTTAGAGTTGTCATTTAAGCCTTTTTTTTTTTTAGAGGTTAAGGATTATGCTTGGGAGGCCAGAATTATTGTTGGAATAATATTATATCCATGACATTTTCACAAAAAATCTTATTCGACAAGCTGTTATTAGCAGGTTTAAAAGTGATGTAAGTATTGAGCCTAAATTAGAATTAGTAGCAGTTTACCGCATAGGATTTATTATGAAATTATTATGAAAATTTTGTGGATATATCATTACTTTTTTTTTCTTTTGAACCCAAATTCTTGTGTGATTTTCAAGTTAGGATGTTCAATATTTTATTAGGGTGGGTCACACTAGGTTAGTTTAGCGCACGAATGCACACACACTTTTTTGCAAGCCAGGGTCCACCCTAGCTTAGGTTTGGAGCTGCCACTAAAAGTTTATTAAAACAATTCATTAACAAATGTCCTAACGCCACACCCGTTAACCGAGCCCAATTTTAAAATATAATACTAATAAAACCATTATATACTTATATTTATCTATATCTTACACTCTTTCAAAAATGGGTTTGGTGCTGAAGCCATTCAACAGCATGAGAAATACTTGGGTCTTCCATCTCTGGTGGGGAAGAATATATGCAACACGTTTTGGCACCTCACTAAAAGACTAAATAATAAGCTCTCTGGTTGGAAAGAAAAGCTACTCTCACATGCTAGAAAAGAGATACTCATCAAGACTCTGGCTCAAGCAGTTTCTACATACACAATGAGTGCTTTCAAGCTACCAAACGCTTTATGTGATGAGATGACAGCCATGGTTCAAAAGTTTTGGTAGGGCCAATCAAACTAAAGGAACAAGATAGCTTGATTAAGTTAAGATAAGATGTGTCTTCCAAAAGAGGAGGGGTCTCATTTTAGGGACTTAAAGGCCTTTAATTTACCTTTGCTAGCAAAAGAAGGTTGGTGATTGCAAACATGTAAAAATACCCTACTTTAGAGCATCCACATCAGTTCCTTCATTTTACACATCCACTTTTACACTAAAAACCCATTTTTTCTATTTTACACATCCAATTTTAAAAAACACTCACATCAGTTCATCTATCCTACTACCCTTTTTAATTAAATAATCAATTTTCTTTAATATTTTATTATTTTCCCAACTACCTCATATAATTACCACTCTCTCTCTCCCAACTCATTTCTGACTTTTGCTCTCTCTCTCTCTCTCTCTACCCATTTCTCAGACTTTCCCTCTCCCTCTGCCACTCGATCAACTCTCCCTCTCCCTCTCCCTCTCCCTCTTGATCAACTCCCTCTGCCTCTCGATCAACTCTCCCTCTCCCTCTCGATCAACTCCCTCTCCGATCACGAGCTCAAATCACGATCCGCGAGTCCGATCATGATCCGCGAGCTCTAATCACGATCTACGAGCTCCGATCGGCGATCCACGAGTCTGATCGCGATCCGCGAGCTCCGATCGGCGATCCGCAAGCTCCGATCGTGATCTGCGAGCTCCGATCGACGATCCGCGAGCTCCGATCGCCGATCTACGAGCTTCGATCAGCGATCCGTAAGTCCGATCGCGATCTACGAGCTCCGATCGCGATCCACAAGCTCCGATCCAGCGTCCACGAGCTCCGATCCACGGCAAGACCCACGAGCTTCGACCAGTCAAGCACCGATCTGTGTTTGTTTGTGTATGTCTGTGTTTTTTTTTTTTTTTGAGCAAAGTATATCTCTGTGTATATTCTGTGTTGAGAAAAAGATGAGAGAATGGAGTCTGTTGAGCACGGATCAGAGAGAGAAAAAAATGAGCGAAGGAGAAAATGATAAAATATTGTATAAACGAGCTACAGTAGCCGTGTGTATTTACACGATTACTGTAGCTCGTGGATGGTTTTGCACGATTTTACTCAGTTTTAGCTCCACTGATGTAGGAGATTTTTTGCTCAAAATGTGTAAAATTGAGAATTTTTGCATTATACATGACTATCCACCAACTGATGTGGATACTCTTATAAGGTTTATGAAGCTCCTCATTTCCCTCATGGAGACTTCATCACAGCTGAACTTGGGAATAATCCATCCTTTGCATGACGAAGCATCTTTCCAGCTCAAAGCATAGTACGAAAAGGATATCGATGGCAGGTTGGGAATAGAGCTTCAATTGACATCAGAGGGTATAACTGGCTGCCTAGCTCAGACACTTTCAAACTCATCAGTCCTCCAGTGGCCTTACCAGCACGAATGACAGTTAGAGCAACCACATCAGTTCCTTTATTTTGCACATCTGTTTTTACACTAAAAACCTACTTTTTCTATTTTAAACATCCATTTTTACAAAACACCCACATCAGTTCATCTATTCTATCACCTCTTTTAATTAAATAATCAATTTCCTCAAATTTTTTATAATTTCTCTCAACTACCCGGATATACATATGCACTCTCTCTCTCTCTCTCTCTCTCTCTCTCTCTCTCTCTCCATTTTTTCTAATTTGTTACTCTCTCTCTATACCCATCTCTCTACCCATCTCTGCCTATTTTTCAGATCAACTCTCCCTCTCGATCAACTCTCCCTAGCTCTGATCCATAAGCTTCGATCCACGAGCTCCCTAGCTCCGATCCACGAGTTTCGAGCCACAAGCTCTGATCCACAAGCAAGACCCATGAGCTTCGAACTCCGATCCACAGGCAAGACCTACGAGCTTCAATCCAATCAAGCACCGATTATTCCACAAGCACCGATCAAGTACCAATCTGTGTTTGTGTATCTCTGTGTTTTTTTTTTTTTTTTTAGCAAGTGTATCTCTGTGTTGATTTGTCTGTGTGGATGTGTTTGTGTTTGTGTGCATTTGAGGAAAAAGAAGAAGATGAGAAGAGAAGTTACTAAGTTTGTTGAGCACGGAGAAGAGAAAGAAAAAAATGTGCAAACATGATATTAATAAAATAATAAATAAACGATAGCTCATGTAGGGATATACACATTTTTACACCCTTTTAAAAGTATTGATGTGCAGCATTTTTGAAGCAAAATGTGTAAAAGTGGTCTATATTTCTATCTTACATGATTTTGCATCCATTGATATGGATGCTCTTAGCAACTTATTTGACCCACACCATGGCACTTGGCAAGGAGATATGATCAGACACACTTTCTCCCCAGATGATGCATGGTCAATCATGAGCATCCCTTTGAGCTCTAGGATGCCCCCAGATCGACTAATATGGGCATACACTTCCGAAGGCAATTTTACCATTTGAAGAGTTTACAAGATTGCCTAGTCATCTTCTTCAGATCTGAGACCTGAAAATTCCAGCAAAGGAAATCGTAGTCAATTCTGGAAAAAATCTCTGGAGGTTAAATGTCTGGAATAAAATCAAGTCATTTGCTTGGCGAGTGATTCATAATATTTTACCTACAAAAGAAAACTTGTGCCATCGCAAAGTTCTTGATAATCTAGTCTACAAAGCTTGTGGGTTAGACGCTGAATCCAGTGGTCACCTATTCTGGAGTTGTGATCGCGCGGGAAGTATGGAAGCTGTCACGAATTCCATTTGATAACCGTGGGGTACACTTTTGAGACTTCATTGATCTCTTGTGACGCCTACAATTCATTCAGCAGATGGGTAATGAATTAATGATTTTGTTGGAACTGTAATAACAGTTGCTTGGTGTATGTGGTTTAACAAGAATGCGGTACGACAAGGGAAAGCACGACAACAAGCGGCAACAATTCTGTAGAAGGCACGACGGGTGCTTGATGAGTTTTAGATAGCTAACTTCCAACCTTCAAAGTCGGCGGTGCATGACAGTGGCCAGTGGACCAATCCTTCTCCGCCATGGCACAAGGTCAACATGGATGGTGCAGTATTTGAGTCCTAACAGGCCTCGGGTGTGGGGGTCCTCATCAGGGATCATGGTGGCCTAGTAGCAGCGGCCTTGAGCAAGGTGTACTGCCCTTTAGGTCCATTAGAGACCGAAGCCAAAGCTTTGGAGGAGGTTGTGGACTTCACTTTAGACGTTGGTATAAGGGATGTTCATTTTGAATGTGATTCAAAACTGATTGTAGATGTCGTGCTTGGTGTTATCAGTCCTCTAAGTGTCCATCTATAATATCATCGCAGGTTTTGTCAAAAGATACAAGCATTCAAGACTTCAGAGGGAACCGGCCAGCTCACATCTTGGCTCAGCATGCCAAGAGTATTGAGTATTATGTAACATGAATAGAAGAAAATTCAACTTTTATTAAGTCCGCTTTGGGTCAAGATGTACTGAATTTACTTTTTTTTAATAAAGTTGCTGTCTTTTGATCATATATATATATATATATATATACACGATAAGCATTCTAAATTTCAAATTATCACTTGGTCAACCTCAAATTCAAAAGTAGGGTTCCAAAGGGTGTGCGATTGTGTAATGAATAAAAGATGGCGAAACACCAATCTCATAGAAATCTATATATATACACCATAACTTGCACTGCAAGCTTGACATAGCCTAAAAAAGAAACAAAAATTTCTTCATTCATAAAATGTGACTATTGGTCCAAAGTTGATACTTTGAGATAATCGGATAGCATTCCAGATTCTCCACTTTTTTTTTTATACCATAGAAAAAGATACACCCAAAGTTAGCTTACAATCTGATCCATATTAGGCCAACAATAGTGAGTTGGCACTTTTGTAGCCATAACGGCTAACTTCCAAATATTATTAAGGATAACCTTAGGTACCAAAATCTGCTTAGCAACTAAGCCAGACTGCTGAAGGTGAATCAGGTCTGCCATCATAGTCCTTTCCTTCCAATCTGAATTTCTCAACCTGTTGAAGACTTGAACTAGCTTTTTGCAGTTACTGAGTAACAAAATTTGCTAATAACCAAGGTTCCTTGCTTGGATAGATGCTTCCACTACAGCTTCTTGCACTGCATCAGCAACAGAGATCGCAGCACAGCTTCTAATGCCCCAAAACACCATTTCTCCTTGTCTGTTCCTAGCTTCATATGCATAAGCATTACCAGAAACTTTCCTCCTTTTGCACCTGCTAGCTTAATTATAATTTGCCATTGACCTCTAGCAGCGCTTTGAAATGTGACAAGATTGTGTTTCTGAACATTTTGAGATTCTTCTTTGTTGAAGGCTTCCTAGTACTTGCAAGACAGATTTTGAGCCATTAAAACAACAGCCAAAGGGTTAGGTTGAATATTATCATGGACCACCAAATTTTTGTGGTTCCAAATGGACCATGAGATGGTGAACAGATTCTGCAGATAACTCATTTCATCCTGATTCATCCTTTTATGTCTGAGTAGCAAGGAACTAAGCCACCCTTGAACAGAGATGTTGTTCAGGTTAGAGGTGTGGATGTTCAAGGCAGAGCCATGCCAAATGGCCCTGGCAAACTAACAGTAAAGGAAGAGGTGAGTAGAGCTTTCAACCTTTAAATTGCACAAGGGGCAAGTGCTATGGACATTTATCCCTCTGCTGCTCAAATTCAAAAAGGTAGGGAAACTGTCAAGCATGAGCTTCCACACAAAATTTCCAATTTTCAATGGAAGTTTTACTTTCCAAATAAGTCTCCAAACATCCTGAGGAATGGAGTTATGGGGGTTCAGGTTAGGACACGATACTTGAAAGTCTTTCTGAAGCAACGAGTAGGAGTTAGTCATTAATACATCCTGTCTTAGAAATAGGATAACTAAAAATCTCATTGCACATTTGGTGAGGATATAAACTCTTAATCAGATCAGGTTTCCAGGTACCTGTGGTCCGATTGATAAGATCAGCTACTGTTCCAAGATTAGTCCCAGGATTGTTTCTATCCTGAGAGTTGGTGAGTGGGAACCAGTCTTTATGAGTCAGGGGTATATCTATACCCCTTCCCAATCCACCATTTGCCCTCCTTAAGTTTTGCATTCTCAGTCTTAATGATACTTTTCCAAATCCTTGAGTTGTGAGGCTTAGGAGAGCAATCATGGATTGAGCTTCTAAAAAAGTATTTACCCTTGAGAGTCTTGGCTAGGAGTGATTGAGGGTTGTGAGAAATCCTCCAATATTGTTAAGCTAGCATGGCCCGATTCATCGGTTTGAATTTTTTCAATCCTACTCCCCCTTCTTTCTTGGGTTTACAAACTTCATGACATAGTGCCGTATTATTTGCTTTGGTTGCAACAATAACTTATTTAAGAAAGGGGTTTAGAAAGAAAAATAAAAATAAAAAGGAAAAACATTAAAGAATTTAGTGATTCCTTGAAACAGAAGGCAAGAAATAGGCTGAGCAGTGCCTAGATGACCAGGAAGGGAAAAAAAAACAAGGGTAAACCACTAGGCATTTCCACAGTTAGGAAAACCATCTTCCACTTTTCTCAAATCTATAAATTTTGAGAGATTAATTACCATACAACAAATTAACAAGTACCATTAGCCATTGGCTGCAAAATAAAGGACAAGCACGGCTTAGCTTTGTTTATTTTTATCTTTTATAATAATTCAAACGTTATAATATAGGAGATGAAATTTGAATTCTAAATATATTTGTTGAAAATGGAAACATTAAAAGAAACTAATTGAACTATGAGATTCTTGGCTAGTTTGTTTATTATTATTACAAAAATATTTTTGTATGTTAATGTGATCACTTTCTAAGCCTTGTCCACCGGCTGCCTATCAATTTCTGAATTTCGTGCCAAAATGGGTGCGTCGTTTTCTCATGGTTTAAAATGTACCCATTTTCTTTTTTCTTTTGCTGAGTATGGCTTAAAATGCATAGGTCCTATTCAGGTATTCTATTTTTATTTTTATATATTTTTTAATTTAATCAAAGCATGCATCTCAATTCTCAACCCATTCATTTAGGCTTTTTCAGATAGTAAACACAGAATTAAGAAGAGAAAATTCGAAACCGTGTTTCGTGGGGAAACAAAAAATAACGAAAAAATAGGGTGACAAGGTCAAATATTTTGGTTAATGCTGATAATAAATATTTATTTATATTATTCCCTCTTATTATTCTTTCTAATACTACATGGAACAACCGTCCAAGACCTACATAATCTGGTAAAATATTGTAGTCCAAATAAAGACGTGTGGCTCTTTTAACATTGCCATCACTGTAAGCCTCTAACATTGACACTGTAAGCCTCTAACATTGACATTTACAATTTATGAGAAGAGAATTATATAGCATAGAGTATAATATACTTATATACATAGATCTGGAACATTTCAATACGCGTATAACCAGAAATGAAAAAGAAAAAAATTTAGTCAAAAAACAAAAAGGTATAAGAGATTCCAATACTTGGAATTTCCCGAAGTTAGATACACACAATATATTGACCTGCAGCCCCGAGGTTTTTGCATTGGCTTGTCTTCTATCACATTTATAACTAAAATAATAAGTGTAGGGATCTAATTTTCTAGAAAAAATTTTCACAAATTGATCTTGATCATGATCCGCTGTGATTCAATATCAGTAATAAACTCGTGTGTTACACCAATCACAACTTATCACTTTAGTATGTTATGAAATGTATTGCAGGAAGAAAAAAAAAATAGTTGCCCCTATCAACTAGAAAGTAGAAGAAAGAACAGATTGGGTCGCTGGACCTGAAATGATGACAGAAGATATCACGATAACAGGGGTAGCCAATCACCGTTTGCAATTACATCAAAAGATCCTACTCATACACCTGCAGAAACCTACATAATTAGCCTACAAATCAGATCTACCTCATAAGAAAATGTATAATCCTAGTTGGAAGTTCAGTACTCTGACCCTACTTCCTCTTACAATAATCAATATCATTTGAAGACAATTTTAGTTATTCGAAGCAATACTTGATACATATAGAGAAATAAGATCAGGGAACAATATAGTCAGCAAGACTTTTGCGATAATAATCGATTGCATGTAATCATGTTAACCTCCAGGTAAAGATATATTGATATCAGTTCCAGACTTTCTAGAGTCCTGCATGTGCATGGCCACCCAGTTTTCTCTTCGGAAGGATGATGAAGCAGCAAGGTTTGGTCTTGGCGTGCTTGAATTTTGATGTCCATTTCCTCCAAGTCCCTCGTCATCTTCAGCACTAGAAAAGGGTATCACAGCCATGGTAGTAGCTGTTGTAAAAATAGCAGGGGTGGACTCATTTTTCAGCTTCTTTGGTTTCTGCTCTTGCTGGTTGCTTGGTAGAAAACTCCCTACCACAACCTGACATGCTCAAATAAAAAGATTAGAGGTATTCCAAGCCATGGTTCACTTAAGTAAAAAAAGTATATAACTAGTGTTTCTAAGGTAGTTATCTTGCAAACCATAACAAACTTGGTTACTTCTAACTTCTGTGGTTCTTGACAGTCAGGCCTACATTGATGCGAGAATTTATGAAGCCCTAGAAAATTTGCAGTATCTTAAGCAGGCCCAATGCACTAGTGGTAATTCTTTCTATACATCTTAAATGAGCCATGTTCCAATGGTAGTGAACGCAAGTGGACAATCAACCATAAGGTCCCAGTTGCTGCTTCTAAGGTAATTTAACCTACCACACCCAATTGAGACATAAACATAAAAGGCTTACCTGCACAGGACTCGCAGCTACCAGGAGTCCAGCAACTCCTCCCCCAACAACACGACCATCAGGGCTTGCTAAAGAGACGCTCATCCCACCGGACCTGCTCCTTGTCCCTTGTGTTTCAGTCGGCATGAAAGATCCAGACAACGAAAGTATCTCAAAACGACCCTACAAGAAAACAATAAGAAGAGACCTTAAATACATAGAACAGAATCTGATTTAGTACAGCCAAGAAGATTTATTCTTTATTTTGATTTCCCAATATATTGACAAAGTACTCATCAAGAAAAACCCTTATTCTATTTTCTTAAAAGAACTTTCGAGGGGCAGGAGTCATCGATTGTGAGGGTTAATCAATGTTATCAGCTCCTTATTTCACTGGCTGTCAGTAGGTGCAGAAAGACCAAGTGATATTGTAGATTTCATAGACTGCATTTTTCAGAGTTTTGTTGGGCTTTCAGAGGGTATACACCCAGAAACTTCCCATATTGAAGACCAGTTGTACTTTATTTTTTTAAATACCAATTTTTCTTTACCTATCAAATTATAGGTGTTTGTGCATGTGTGTGTATGTCTATATATATAATCTAGTTCTGATCTACCTCTCAAATATGTTCCAGTTAATTCTACAAGCCTCACACTAATTCCTCAGGTCTTCTGTATATGTGGGAAGAAGATATAAAGCGTGCCAAAACATAAGTATCCAACATGCAGAAAGTTGGCAACTATTTTTTTTTTAATTCATTATAAGATCAAACCAGTTTACAAAACTCCTGTTTCTGTGAGGTCTATGAGAGGCGATTGGCAGGTAATGTCCCCCCTAAACACACCCTTTTTTTTGTGGAGAGGCTGATTCCAGCACACTCACATCATTTTTGAATCCTCTTTGTCAAATAAAATAAGGGCTAAACACCCACCTCTCCTAGAAGAAGGATCTCAGGCATTTAATATATGCATTCCCTCTTACAAACATGTGGACCCAGACGTGAAATGGAGGATGCATATATTGGATACAAAAGACAATTATTGTCTCTCTTAAGACCCCACAGAAGCAGGAGCTTAATGCATTGAGTACAACCTTTTCTTTTCTTTTTCACTCCCCAACCATTTCTAGTACCCAATTTCCAATGGGGTTTTCAGATGATGAAATTCTTTATAATCAATTTCTATATGACATGGCACTGAACATATATTTCTGTCAAACAACCAAATCTTTTGACCTTCGGTTTGTTTATTTGTTTTGGTTTTTTTTAATTAAATTTTATGGTCTATCACTTGTTTAATTACAATTTGAGCTTTGTTCAATCTCCAGTCAAGATTCTGAAACCTAGTTCTGAGCAACTTTTGTCCTCATTACAGTTATAGTTGAGGTGCGTGCAACATAAAAGAGACAAATACAGAAACTTCTAAACACACCCGCATGACATGGGATTTGACTGGTTTTTGAAGTAGAAGTTCAAAAAATCTCTTAAACAACAAATGTAAATCAATCTCCACCACTATTTTTAAGATACATATAAAAAAATAAAGCACATTGGAATAAATTAAATAGATTTGAGGATGACACAGAATGATCCAAGGATTTGAGGTTCACATACAAACTCTTATAGTAGATGGTATTCATATTCATTCCATAGTTTACTTATCAAACTAACAGTATGCTCATGTGATGCACAGATTAATTAAATTTCACATGTAAAGTAAAGAAAAATTTACACAAATATTATTGAAATTGAACAATAAAATAGTTCAAGAAAATAAAAGAGAATTGGCCTTAAATTTATGTCATGGATGTCTATCATGGACAGAATTTTTTAATTATAACTTAAAATTATGGTAGATAATTAAAATAATTTAGAATAAGTAATGAAATATATTTTAAATTATTAAAAAAGTTTTTGTAGTAGAATTGAAATAGTAATTAAAACTTCTTAGAACTTTGGCAATAGAATTTCCCCTAGAGTAAATTTATTTTAATAATTTTAATGTAGTCATGGTACAATGAGGATCTTAAGTAAGTCAGGATTAAAAGTCCTTTGTTTTAAAAATGAATGGACAAAAAATGATGGACTACATGGCATAAGGGGAAAAAAAGAAGAGGATTCCCACTTATGCAACCAAAACATGTAGGACACAACTTTTTTATAGAGTTTAAGATTTTGGGACCTGCACTTTCCATAATCTTTCTTTATGTTCTAACAAGGTCAAGGTAAAGGCAGTAAAAAAGGTGCTTATACATTGTCATGAGCCCTATTAAGTGGTTCAGATGTACACCTCACACGGTAAGACTTTAGACACTAAATCAAAGGCGTACGGTTCATCTTTTTAGCACACAACTTATGATACAGCGCTTGTTGTTTCAAAAAACCATGTGTTACACTCTGATTAAAGTGTGATGCATGTAATACAACAAGGTGAGGGAGTTTTACATGTAGAGAGAGAGATTGTTTCACAAGTGAACATAAATTATCACTGAGGTCAAATTTATGACTAATGTTTGTTTTCAACACTGAACGTGTTAAGTCATGCCAACATAACAATTTCCGTTTCCATTTACTAGATGCAATAAACTGTGTGTAAAGATATTCTTATGAATTTTGCATATTGTTAAATAATTCATGCCACCACATAAAAGCTTCGGTTTTCAGTTTTTAAATGCAAAAACTGATTGTCGTTAGATGTTAGTATCACTATCCTCCAGTATATACCCTTCATGCATTCGAAATCTAGGCCATGCATCAAAAATTAGATTGAAAGATCTGATTAGGTTTGATTTCAGCTTGAGATAGATTGGGATGATTCCAACCAACTAAAGAACAGACAAAAGAAAGATAGTTTCCACAGTTTTTTTAACGTTTAAATCTAAGGATCTAGGACGGGTTAAGGAGAAAGTAAAAAATTAATTCCTAAAATACAAGATTCAAAACAAAAAAGAGGAAGAAAGAGAAATACCTTTCATGACCTAATGAAGGGTTAAAAAAATTGCGTATGGACTTCTTTAAGAATCTAATTTACAGAGATATCTAATATACATTTCCATAGAGCAATAAAAACTCCTAAGATTCTTACATAGCCTCTAATACTCCATAAATGAACTACCTTATATTAATAATCATAAAAGTAAGTTTTGCAATTCCCAATGTCATAAATTTTTTATACTAGCATAAACTAAGATTATGAACAATAAGACAATGGATCACTCAATTATGAACAGCTTTGTATTTAAAAGACAAACAAGTAATGTTTTGCCTGGAAAATATTTAATCAATCCTCAATACAAATGTTGAGGTTGCATTATATCATCTCTAAGAACTGGGGTTATTATTAGCTCCGGAGAAATTTGCCACGGAATTCGCATCAGTTTTTTTCAAACATGGGTAAAGTATTTAATCATTTTGCATGAAGTAGTCTCTTGAGTAGTCTCTTAATCAATAAAATTTTAAAAAAAAAATAGTATTTAATCATTTTCTTTTAAAAGATCATAGTCTTCTTTTATGAATTTGCTTGCTTCCTCCAATAAAATTGAACTGGAAGGTTAACATGTACAAGCACATAGTAAACCCTACCACCCACCAACATACAGATTTTACAAATCATCGTCTTCTTTTCTTGTGCCTTCTCTTCTAAGAAATTGATGTGCCAGCATACCCAAATCCATGTTGTAAAAGTACTCATGGGTCCATTTGGAATGGCTTATTTTGCTTAAAATATAAAGTAGGTAAAAGTGCAGCTGTACCTAGAAAAAGTAAGGCTGTAAAAGTTGTACCATACATAAGCTAGGTTTTAATCTTATCCAAGCACACATCGTGCATTCTAACATCAAGTAATTCACATCCTAAATCCAGAAAATTAGAACTGTTTATAAGTGCACCATAAAGCATACAAGTGTAGTCAGGTAAGTGTATAACAAAAGAGAACATATTTTGAGATGGTGTTATGAAGTGCCACACCTCATATGTCAAAGTGCCCCCAGAAGAATCAGGTTGACGAAGGGTAACATTTGAAATTACTCCATTAGCAGATAAAATGCAAATAGCTCGAGGTCCTTGTTGAGAAAATGATATAACCTTCATTGTAACATCCTGTTAACAACCAAAGAAAACCACGAAGTATAATTCAATGCATTCAAAAATTGTTGGATATAAAATGAAATATCTCTATAAAGCAATTAAGAATTTTGAGGGCAAACTTGAGATTAGAATTGCACTTCTTAGATTACACAATTAATGACACTAAAATGAACTTAACAAAAAGAAATGTAAAGACTGCCTATCAAATTGAGAAACAGATTTCAAACCTCATAGACATTAATAGAAAGAGCTTAAGAGAAGCTACTCAAGACTTTTTTTCCCTAGGTACTTCCCCTAACATATAAATCCCACCATTTCTTTCAAAAATACTAATTACCTTAATTATAACAGATGTAATGTAAGATCTGAGAATAAAGGGCTTTAGCCTTTAGATGAAAACCAATCCCAGGCATACACTTATATGTATATAAAGAAACAAGATCTTCCTGCCCTTGCACATATTCGCCTCCATTACCCAAATAGTAAAAAATCTGACCATGATACCAGCAATTAGATTAAAAGAGCCCCTCCCCCCAAGTAAACTAAAAAGAAGATATAACTGTGGTGTTGAAGCAATACTTCTTGGAGTTGATATAACAATAACCTTTTGGATAATCATTTCCGTACATTACAAAGATGTTTTCCCATTTAAAAAGGAAGAACATTTACAACCATAAAATTTTATGATAGGAACAATGATGAATCAAGAAAACATAGATCATATTTAGTAAATTAAGCTAATTATTTTTCCTTAATCAAACATACCTCACCAGCATTGACAGTGATGATATGGGGCATAAAATTTGTACCTACAGAATTCAACTCTCCTGCAAATTAATAAATTTGAAATTAACCGTTAAAGACTGCGCAATAATTTGCTAATATAAACGCATCAACACCATTTCTTTTGTACAAAAATACAATGGTGGCCAACATTTTTCTCTCTATGTCAAACAACCAATTAAGAAGTCACCACACAGTAGAAATATAAATTTTTATGGACAATCATACAATTGAAGAGATATAGAATAACGAGCATGAGTGATCCATGATCTACCTTATTTGCTGAAAGTGCATATAAATAAGGAAAGAATACATAATTTTTTACATTCATTAAGTTTTCTTGCAATAAGCAAGTAGAGCAGAGACCTTCAATCTACAATAGTTGAAATTTCAGCCAAACAGACCAAAAATTTCAATTATATTAGATGTTGTTAGATATAAATTACATCTAACATCTATGCACCATATAAGTGGCTGGGATCAAATTAATGGTTTGATCTTTACTAAATTTCCATAGTTTGACACATTGATTCAATGCCCATAAGGAGGGAAGGTTAACCCACACCTTTTCTTAAACAACTGATGATCTTAACAGATATCGTAATCCTAAATTCCAAAATAAATGTAATAACGGAATAACCACACCTCAATTAGAAGCTTGGTTGGATCTGACTTGATACAGTAATTAAGTCAATGAAACTTATCGTTTCTTGATAATATTATAAAACCATGGGAAGATAGGACAATGAATAGAAAAAAGTAAAATGTATACTAAAAAAAGCTTACAACGAATAATCTCTCGTAGATCTTTATCATAACAATGAATAGAGCAGAGAGTGTCCTAAATAGGAGACTTGAGTTGATCATCAGTTGCAAATTATGAGTTTCTATGAAGCATTGATTGAGAGTACAAGATTTTACAGCTGAGTCAGGCTAAATGGCCTAGTTGTGTACTACAATATAGCTAAGTCAGCCAGATCACCAATGTGGAAGTCAAGAGAGTACTTCAAACTAGAACTAACAGTTTTGACGCAAATATGAAAAGGGTATCTCATTTCTTTAGAAGTTGACAGTTCCAAGTAAATCAGGATTTCAATATCTTGAGGAGGTAAACAACATAGTTCTCTCTTTCCAAGTCAAGCCAGCATAACTTGTAGGTTTTTCCAATCAAGAATGACATACCTTATTAGGTTCCGTTCTATTTCTGTCATCTCATGGGACATCCCATGCAAAAAAGCAAGTAACAAACCAAAGCCACATAAGGAATATTCTCTCACAACACACAGCAACCCCAAAATAAAAACCCACCTTTTTACACACAGAACACGCATTATACTTCCATATTTGAACAAGAGCATCTCACATAATGTCCACATCATACTTTGACAGGTACCAATCAAAGAATCTTTCGAAGGAGAACTTTGAATTCTTCAGAATAGTCAAGAGACAAGATCCAAATTTTAAGTACTGGAACTCAATTATTCTCTAAATGGCAGTTATACTATAAACAGCAAAGACAAACTATAAACATTCATCAAGAACCAAACAAAAACGAGCAGCATCCAAAGCAATCATAACATATTAGTGACCAGCATTTTGTTATAGTAAACATATCCACAAGTTGAATGACAAAAAATGGCTACATCAAGACCCATTACCAAAATGTTCCACTCCCACTTTCTTATGTGGCTTATACTCCAAACCACTTGGCCGTGCTTTTCCCCGCTTCACAGCTGAGAAGTCGCCACCGGGTGGAGCAGAAGCTGAAATTGGCATTGGTGACAATGCCATAGTGACTGACCCCTCCGGTCCATACTTCCTCGGTCTACCTCGCTTCTTCTTTCCAGTCGTTCCAGATAATCCCACGCTCCCAGGTGGAGCAGTCACAGCTGGTGAACCAGCGGTTTGGCTCTGACTCAGGTTTTCAGACCTTGGCGCTACATGATAAGCTGAGGGAGCTTCTGCTCCTATCACAGTAACCCCAGAACTCATAGCTTCTCTTGCTTCCATTCATAGACCAAAACTTTTACTTAGAACTACCACTTAGAGCTAACAAATTTATATTCTACAAGTCAGACACACAACAGTAACTGCAACAAAGAAATTTATCAAGAATCAGATAACATGAATAACTGAAACAAAACAAAACTATGATTTCAAATTAAAACCCTTTATTTCTATTTTGGAGAATGCTAGAGAATTCACTTCCCAACTTATTTTTGAACCTTCAACTTCATTACGAAAATCAGCTAACTAAACCAGAAATCCAACAAAAACTAAAAGATTAAAAAATATATATATATACATGTCAAAAGCCAGAGATTTATCAAAAGAAAAATAGGAATTAACGTCAAGTTTAACATTTTCCTCAACTTGAAAATAAAAAATAAAAAATAAAAACTTGTAACCCAGATTAGAAAACAAAACCCAGAAAGAAAATACCAAAATGCATTTTTTGAACTCAAATTTTTTTGATCTTTAGAAAACCTAAACATTTTAATCCAAGCCCAAAAAAAGAAAAAAAAATCTATCAGAATATTAAACCAGAAAAATTTGCAAAAAAAAAAAAAAAAGTTTTTAAATATACTTTTTACTCCAAAGTTAAATCTTCTGAGATCAGAACTTCAACCTCAAACAGATACTCCTGGGGGTAAAAATAAAAATAAAAATAAAAATAAAAACAACAATTAACAAAAACCTTTTTTTTTTTAAAAAACAGAAAAATTATTTTAGGAAAAAAAAAATACCGAGACCTAATTTAAATTCAACTTTTCTCCTCTTTCTTCAAAATCAAACTCCATAGCTCAAATCATTAAAAAAAAAAAAAACTTATAACACAAAAATATAAAGACAAAACAGAACAAATTTCTAATCTTTAGCCAGAAATTTTAAAAACATATATTTAAAAACAAAACAAACTTCGAACTTAAACATAGTTCAAAATCCAAAGATCATGACCTGTGACTTTAACTTCCAGACTTCAACTAGCTCTTTCAACACTGCAACTTAGACTGTTCTGTGTCAGACCCTTTTCACATTTGAGCTCAGACGGTACTCTTATACACTCAAAAATCAAAAGGAAAAAAAAAATACAATAATATATAAACTTAAAAACACAACAAAGTGTTTGTTTACTGAGAAAATTAAAAATCTGCTTTTGAATTTCAGGGGTCAGAAAAAAATAATCAAAAATAAAAAACCGCTGGCTGGTTTCCAAAGTTGTCTGAAAACAAAGAAAGTTTGAGAAAGCCAAAAAAGAAAGTGAAAATAAATAACCCAAATTTACAAAAAAATTAAAATAATACTTTGTATTTCAGTGTGAAAACAATTATAGTAAAAAATTAATTATTTTTTATAAAGTAGTATTTGCTAAGCCCAATAAAAAAAATTACAATATAGTTAAGACAAATTTCACGTCCGTGATGGGAATTGTAGTTTAAATTTTGTGTAAATGTCTAATATGGTAAATTTATGAAGAAAAATTTTAAATTAAAAAAAAGTTAGTAAAATTCAAAATTGCTTTCTTTTTCGAAAATTAATTTGTTTTTCCATTTAAAGCTGCAAAGGTAGTATTGGCGGGCCGACCTTTTTGTTTGCCGCTGACCTGCTTTTTGTCTTTTTCCGACAAATTAAAGATTATATTTTTAGCTATGCCCCTCAAAAAACACTACCATTTCTATTTGGTTTGAAAGTTGAAAACTGAAACTTCATTTTCTTTCATTTTTTTATTCTTTTGATAAGGTTAAAAATTCAATCTTGGAAAGTGTTGTGTCCTCTTTTGAATTATATTAACAACTGTCCTCATCATCATAATTTGAAGCAGAAATTACTTTACTGTATTTTTTTTTAAATAAAATCTTATTATATTCAAATATGTGAACACAATTACATGAATTTGTGTACATTCAATTATGTGCACAGTCAATAAATCATAAAGGGGTACTGTATCTTTTCTTTTTCAAGAACACACAATACAATTTATAGTTACACAATAATTGTGAATAAAATAATTATTAATTTTTGAGAAAAATTTAGATACACTTCCTTATACAATACTTTACGTTCTTTAATTAAATTTAATTTAATTTAATTCAAACACAGAGTTAGTTATACTAAATTTAATTATCCTTAAAAATAAACATTGTTTGTACATAAAATCAATGCAACTATTTACTAAAATTTAATCGGAAAATATAATATATTGTACTTAAAAAACTGTATTTAAATGTTTGTGAATGCGGGGGGCAAGAATCGGGGTTCAAATCTCCAGAAGAGAGTTTCATACACATATACCTTTAGATTAGGTTAAAGTAGAATTCTATCTTATATAAAATAAAAATAAAAATAAACTAAACTATATCTAAAGTTTGCTTATAACTTCTTTTTTATTGACACCTTTTTATGTTCAAATATTTCTACAACTCCATAAGAAATTCACCAAAATTTTCACACCCACCTTTTAGCATTCATCTCATTTGATGGTTGACTAAGAAATATGGGATACAATCCTTGCCTATATCAAAAAATTGATTGATATCTTAGTCTGATGATAAAAAACTATAGGTTGAAACTTTATAAAAAAAAAAAAAATAAAAATCTCTCTTAAGCCTCGCTACAATATATAAAAGCACTAGAATGTGAAATATTTGGTGCACTTATTCAGTACTTCTAGCAATTTTGTTATAATTTATAATGTACAATTTAAAACTCATGATTTTTCACTTGTAAGAGCATTTGCAATGGGTAAGAGATATGTCAAATGTAACCAAAATTTAGCATTTAGGCCCAATTTGTCTCAACAGCCGGAAGGCTAAACATGGAAAAATGTAAATTTTTTTGGCATAGTACTACAGTACCATCATAAATGTATGGTGGTACTATAGCACTGTGCCAAAACAAAATAATAATATTTTAAGGGTTCACACTGATCGATAAAGTCCATGGCAGCAATATGTTCAGAATTCACACTCTTCTCTTCTCCACTTTTGACAGAGCCCATTCCATTAGCTCACGGATATTATTAAAAAATAATATTTTAATAAAATGGTAAAATAATAGAGTTTTGGAATGTTTGATATATTGTAAAATGGTATAGTATAATTAATAAAATAGTTTTTTAGAATTGTGAAATAAGATAAAATAGCATTTTTCATTGTGAATAGTCGGAGTGTTATAATACAACTAAAATATGACTATTTGGAGTCCGTACATTTTGTTATTTGTAAATATTGTTGGCCATCTATCCTTTATCTATATATATTTGGCTTTTTTTGGTTGGTATATAGAATAGGCTAACAATTTACCATAGTATTTAACAATTAAAAAAGTGTACTCTTGCATAGGCTTATTTGAATTTTGGACAGTGAGAGGTGATGATTACTTCACGTGAAGGTTATAGTTACGGAGATAGAGTTCTGTGATTTTGTACATGACATGAGAACAGGCAGTAGTTTCCTTCCTTTCCTTTGTGGGAAATGAGTCACTGACCTTCTCCACGCATGGGAATGGATAGATGTATTCCCATATAAAAATGACTTCACCTAGAGGGTAATTTTTTGCATGATAAAAATAAAATCAGACAAATAATTGTTCTTCACTCTGGTTTTTCTTTTGGGCAATGGAATAACAGATGTGAAATTACACTATATTCACACTTTTTTTTTTTGGGTACTTTTAGAAAGACCATATACATTTTATTACAAATTTGATTTACTACTACTATTCATGCACAAACACTAGTGTTAAGCATCTTTTCATGTTTTGTATGTGTGAGGACAAAAGGTCCAGGGGCATGTTCTTGGGCCTTAGGCCTGATCCGAGGATATTTACTTGTCCAAGTCCGAGGATGGTTTAGTGGTAATAATGATGTCAAACTTAAAAGCCCACGGGCAAACTATTGCAAGAGAGGCTGGTGGAAATAGTCCGAGGAGGGGTATCTTCTCGACTGAGTAAAGTGAAGGTCAGTTGATACGCCATGGTGACTAGGATGATATTCTAGAAGTTCTTATGGATGAAGATATGTTTCACAAGGGCACAGAAAGGAATAACGGATGGGAAATATCTTAGAGAAAACTGCTACCATCGCATTGAATGCTCTGTACCTAAGTCTCTGGGCGCATTAATGAGGAAGTGACATCTGAACAGTGGTGATCAGTCTTACAGCTATCATCTGAGTATTTCGATAAAGGGGTTGATGGGACAAGTATCTTGATCGGTGATTTGATCCATACGTGGAAGATGGGGAGAAGGTGAAGGATGATATAAAAGAAAAATAAAGGCATTCAGAAAGGGGGATTGGAGAAGAAAGGGAGAAAACACTATACACACCACCATCCATAATTGTAATCCATCTTAAGAGGAAAAGATAATACAAATCTTCTTTGGCTTATGTCCGAAGAGAATTTCTGTTACATAAATAGTTCATTGTATGTGATGTAGTAATCTAACCCATCATTTTTGTTATCCAACATCACTAGAACTTAGATTTCGAGCTCACTCTGTACAAATTTCATTGTATTTGGTTTTTTGGGCCTATCCCCTTCCCACTGTTGGATTTGGGTGCGAATCGTTATATTACAGTATGCATAAAAATTGATTATATCATAATTTTCTAAAAAATTTACGTGTTTTAATTATAATGTAGCCTATTTTAAACTAGCTTCACTAAAAATTTGGCTAATTTGATTGTGCAGTTCATATCATAATAAGTGAGTCCTCATATAAAATTTATCTTACACTTTTATTTTTTATTTTTTGATGAACATAACATAGCCAGTGCATCTATAATTTCTTTATACCTTAAGGGATATCATAGTTGACAAGAAACATCATCTCATGAAGCAGGTGTCATTGATAAAAACGTTGTGCATTTAATATCTCTAAAAAACCACCATGCACTATTGGCATTATGGTCACTTCACAATTATAAGTACTTGTGGGATATGGGTAACAAAGATCGGAGTTTAAGTCTTCAAAAGGGAGTTTCACGCATATATATATATGCTTAGATTGCCCTAGAGTAGAATTCTATGAACAAAAAAAAAAAAACATTTTTCTTTTTGCTTAAATGGTGATGCCTACTTAAGCTGATACATGCATCATATATTTTTTTCCCCTTCTTTTAATTAATGTCGACAATGGTTGAATTACTAAATATAGACAATGTTCAAGCTTTAGAGAAGATTATCTAATATTTACCACTAGTAATATTTTTTTAAAGATCCTATATTATTAATTAGCCAAGCAATGCCTTGGAGATAAAATTTAAGAATTAAGTAGGTTTTTTTTTTTTTTCTTTTTTGGTTAGAATGCTTGTGTATGTTGCCTAACAAATTGTTGTGAAATACTCCAAAAGGTGTACAATGAAAAAACCAACATCATTAACCCCATATGAGCAGTTCATTTGGTTAGGGAGATTTGGGGAAGGATGAAAAAAGGGGAAGAGGAAATCATTTTTTGTGTTGTTTGGTTGAGAAAGAAAAAGGGAGGGAAAAGGTAAACTAGTGAGATCTTAGAGTTTTCTCCCTAAGCCCACCAAAATACAACCTCCTTAAATTGGGAAGAAATCTGGAGATAAAATGGGAACACAAAAGTGACTAGCCTTTTGAGCAAAATTATCCATGTGCAATAACGTTCTTCTTATTTCTTTCACTATTCCCCCCCCCCCCCCCATCCATCATAATTTTTTATTAAAAAATATATTTAAATGATCTAAAATGAGTATAAGAGTCAATTTACACAAATTACATTTTTCGTCCTTTCATTTTACTTCTTAACTAAATAACTGAATTTCTCATCCAAATACCATAAGAAAAATTAAAATATTTTATATTCTCCCATTTTCCATCCCTCCATTTTCTATTTTTACACTTTTCTATTCCCCAACTAAAATGGACCATAAAAGTAATTAGCCAAAAGCCTTATAGATTAATTGGTTGACACATTCTAGTGTTTCTAATAGAAAGATCTAGGTTCAATTCCCTTTAATTAGCCCAACGATCAAATTATAAAAATAAAAAGTAACTTTGTGTATGTTGTAATTGTTCCACGTAATTTAAGTTTTTTTTTTTTTTTTCTAACTTTGTTTTGTTGTTTGATTTCAATAATATTATTATGGAGGAGTGGTCTAACCGGTTCACGTCCATGGGATGTGGATTGTAGGCTCACAAAGGGACTACATATCAACAGGTAATGTGGCAAAATTGGACATGACCTGTGAACTCAACACAACACAAAACAAAATTAGCAACAGCTAATCCATTTAATAAACGGGTTGGGTTAGTGTTGAACACATAAAACCCGTTTGACCCATCTATCCGTTTAATTAAATAACATTTATCAATATACCCTTCAAACTCTAGGTATATAAACTTATTAGTTGTTGTGGTTTATTTTCTTTGACATATTGTGATTGACTATTTGTGATATTGGGATATGCTTTAGTTTTGAATTATTATTTGTGATGTAATTACTCGTTAGTTCTAAATTTTATATTAAAAATATTTATTTTTTTGTTTTTTCATAATTTTTTTTTTCATTTTAATAAAATATTATTAACAGATCGACACGACTAACCCGTTTAATAAATGGGTTGTGCTAGAGTTGACAAATCTTGACTCGTTTAATAAACATGTTGGATTAATGTTGACCTATATAGTCAAATACTCATGAGTTGACACGACACGAACTTGATACACGAACACGAATTACCACCCCTATCAATAGGGCAAGTCCAATCCAAAATGCATAAAGGACCAAGCCTAAAAACAAACCATGGGATCCACTCCATTAAAGTCCTACACAACAACACAAGGATGAGCAAATGATTTGTAAACCTCGATTCGAATAGAGGAAATACTGGACCAAGGTATAACCGCGACTCAGAGAGCTGTGGATTCAAAAGAGACGGTGTCTAAACTCAACAACAATCATCTCCGCATTAATTAGATGTTCTCATCTAACATGGACACCATTTATTAGTGAATGATTAGCCTAAATAGTACTCCACACCTATTAACCCATTTATCCTCCTTAAAAAGGGGAGGAGACACTTGACGTGACAAGTATCTCCAGACCTACATCATTATAACCCCCCACTAAAAGGAGAATCAACTAGTATAAATAAAATCCCCCTCCCCTCTGAACAGGGGTTCGGAAAAGGAGAGAGAGGGAGAATCATTGAGAGCAATATTACACTCACCTACCTAAGATATTGTATACCTTCACTGGTCCTATTTTCTGTATTTATCAATTGTTTAGCGTTTGGATTTTCTTCTTTTAGCCTTCCCATTGTAAAAACCAGCACCCATATATAGTAAATTAATGTGATGGTCATATATTTTTCATGAACTCATTTGACTTGGGAATTTAGATGCCCACAATTTCGGAGACAAATTAGTTATGTAAAGAAAAAAAAAATTCATATTAAATAGTTTATTTTGATTGATTGTGTAGGATAGCACCCTAATTATGTTTCGAGAATATTTAATAATTTTACTTTCTCATATGCATTATCTAATTTATAAGAATTTTTTACTTTGAGAAACTTCTTATAACAAGTTAATCACGCAATGTGTACAACTACACACAGATTATAGTATTATACATACTCGCACAAAGATCGTATTTTTTTCAAAATATTCAATTTCAAAATTAGTTGAATTAATTTCTTTTAAATTAAAAAAAAAAAAAAAAAACAAAAACAGTGGGCAAAAAATGTCCGTACTTACCATGACAGCATATTTGGAAATTAGATGTGTGACATGTGTCCCTTATTTAATATTCCAACATTCATGCTGAAAGCATATCTGCAAAGATCCTAGTGATTAGTCTCTGGTTGAAAGCTTTGAGGATACACTGTGGGCAACCAAAAAAAAAAAGATCCTAGTGGCAGTTGAAGTGAGCAAAGGTTCTTCATGGACCATGTGTGTGTGTGTGTGTGTGTGTGTGTGTGACTGACGCCAAGATGGTCCTTACACTCCAACACTATCCTTTCTTACTTCCTAACAAAAAGTTTGGTAAACGAGCGGTGAGCCGTTACACTTGTCCGAGGTTGCTTGTCCTTCAATTCAGATTTCAGACTATTAAATATATATATACAAAGAGTATCACTCCAATCTTGCTTATTAACTGTACCGCACATGCCACTAGTACTCAATACTCAATAGTCATATCGAATATTTTCTTGGGCCCCATGATACCCATCTCTTGCTTGAATTCCCAAAACACAAACATCAAATTAATATTCTGATGCTCTCTAAAGTCCACACTTAACTATCTAATCACCCTGACCACTTTTGAATTTGGACAAGGACCCCATAATTGCTTTTAGGCTCAACTAGACTTTTCAACCATATTTACATTTGAATACAGAGAGATGGTTTTAACTTATACAAAACAGGAATGGACATGGTTTTCTACTTTTCTTACTTGTTTAGACTAGCCAGGTGTAATAGGTCCGCTAAACATATATCTGGTCCACCTAAAAGAGTAGAACATGCTTCGTTTTTATTTCCCTCCATGCTCAAATAGTTGAAATTAGGGTAGACTAATATGTCAAGCATTTTGAAAAGAAAGATCCATTTGAATAAAGGCTATTGACCAAAGGAACAGAGAATTACTTTCAATTTATTTTAGGCTTTTGTTATCCAGTGTGTAAATGCACTCTCGTTAAAGAAGAATCAAGTGAATCTCATTATATCGAGAAGAAACAGAAACTAATAAATAAATAAATATTTAATTGAATGTTGTGCAATTCTTTAGAAAAAGCTAATCAATCATAATAAATAAATAAATAAAACTTAAGAGAATTGAGTGAATTCCACTGTATCAAAAAATAATAGAAACTAATAAAGAAAAATTTTTAATTGAATATCGTGCAATGTTTTAAGAAAGTCAAATTTATCATAATAAATAAAACTTAGCAAAATCAGATGAGTTCCACTGTATCAAGAAATAATAAAAACTAGTAAAAAAATACTAGTAAATTTTTAATTGAATATCGTGCAATTCTTTATAAAAGCTAATCAATTATAATAAATATAAATCAATTTTAGCTGATGCACTTTGACACTTGTTAACCAGCTTACTTATCCTATCAAAACGAAAATACACCCGACGGTTAAACCTTTAAACTACTACCAATGTTTTAAAAAAAAAAACTCAGGCAAGTTGTCAACAAACAAATCCTATCACAAGATTTGGTTAGATTACAACTCAAAAGTAAGGTCAATTGCAAGAAAAATGAGCAGAAAGGGCGGTAGAGTGGAGACCACAAGGTATAATGGTCAATGGAAGAGCGTTTAAAGATCAATTGTAATCCTGCCCTTTTTATCAGAAACCATCATTGATATGGTGACGATCATCGAGACTGATTCCAACACATATTAAACTCCTTTTAATGGATCATCATCCCCCCATGGCCCAATCCCTTTCGGAGGTACCAGCTCCTATCAGCAAAAGACAGCCTTTCACTTCAGCAATTGACTGCCAGCCAATCCAAGTTATAAGAATAAATATACAAAGCAACTCATGTTTGGCTTCTGATTCGGATTGAGATCTGGCCATACCACCATGCAATTGTGAGTGGAACAAGTTCATAAAGTAAAAAGATAAAAATAAAAAATAAAAAATAAAAAATAAAAAAAGTTAAAAGTTAAAATTTTGTAATCTAACTGTTGAGATTAAAAGTAAAATTTTTAACTTTTAATCTTAGCCATTAAAAAATGCTTTTGCATGGTGATATGTTCAGCTCCGAATTTGGAAATCTTCTTAAAGATACTTTGTTTCACTTAAACCCCCTTAAGAGTTGGTCTCTTTCTCTACCTTTAGTAGGCAAGGTAATACAGTAATAGATACCTTAGTTACGAGAGTTAGATTTTATTTTTCGTTTTGGGAAAAAATTTGCTGCATTTATGGGTATGTGACAACAAAAACAAAAGGGTCATGTGTATCACCAAATGGACTTTAGACATTTGTCCATTTCTTTTTTGCTGCAACATATCCTATCTCTATATGCAATAGCAATTGCTGCATACAAGCATGCAACAAAACCTTTCCCTTCCGCTTTTGATTTGGAAGGAATATGTTCCTTCATACATCATTAATTTTGTAAACATTGATTTACCAGCTATTTAAATAAATTGACGAGCTGATCTTTTTCTTAAAAGGGGAAAAAAAAAAAAAAAAAGATTCTGAGTCCCAAATGGGTCACCCGCCAAGATCATTGCTTGTCCTGTGACTCCAATGACTTCGTGTCAGGCCAGTTTGGTTTTCAATTCTTTTGTTTTATTTTTTATCTTCTTAAACTTTAAAATTTTGCGTATGTCCAAAAAGAAATATACTGACCCATATGCAGAGGATTCCCCCCAGTATGACAATTATAGTTTATTAATCAATTATATTTATATTATATGCCTCATAATTCTATCTTCATCTATAAAAAGCAAATACGACAATTTGTTTTTTGATAAGAGCAAATACGACAATTGATAAAGGTTTTAGTATTGAAATAGGTACTGTGATATAAGAGTTTAAATTTGAATTCATAGTCATCCTTTAAAAAGTGAGCCCTACATTGGTAATCACAATTGACGAAGAAAAATAAACGTGTATAATCTATAATATTGTGTCTAAGTAATCTTTGGAGGCCTCACAATATTTGGCATATCATTATATATAAATTGAATTTAAACTATCTACTACAAAATTTCCTATATTTACATCACCATAAAAAATTGACACATCAACTTTTCCTTTTAAACAATAGAATTGATAGTTACATATACAAACACGATCATAATAAATATCTATTGATAACTTACAATAATTATCGACTTGCATATTTAGAAGAAAAACATAAAACAGAGATAAAAATTTCAAAATTCAAACACCCTAGGCTTTATTCTATGTCTGTTAGTATGAGCAGAAGATTTGGGCACACTAAACCAGTATAAAAATTAGAGAATACATGTATAATAAAACACTATCACTTTGCAAGAAAATCATGAACTTTGATGGAAAATGCAATCATGGAAAGAGGTATGTCAGAGTGAAGTTTCTATGAACTGAATTGTCATCCTATATTGCCAAGAGCTTTGTAGCTCAATTGGCACCTCCTGGTGTTTTTAATAGAAACGTTCAGGGTTCAAATCCTTCCTCCGTTGTAACTATTGAATATATCAAAAAATTGTCATCCTATAAACCAAAAAGTGTGACAGTCAAGAGTCAACACCAGAATACCAAATTCCTTTTCATATTGCAGATCATGGACGAATATGTCAAACTAGCATCAGTGACTATAGGTTTTAGGAAGAGTAAAACCAGCTCTGACCTCTTCAAATGAGTACTCGATTGGTTGTTCATTGTTTTGAAAACTGTGTTTACCTACAGAAACACATGGGGAAGTGGGCGTCATTGCTGTTGTCATTGGAGCCGACTCTGTTGAAGGAGTAGTTGGCACTGGAATTGGCATTGTCTTTGGGGTTCTGTTTTCTTCATTACCAACAACAATCTTTTTAATAGGTGTTCTGACTAGTGACTCCCTATTTGGAAGAGGTTTTTGTGATGACATGGTATGTGAAGTCTTCTGATCTTCTGGGAAATTTGCAATGTTGGCCTTAGACAACACTTGGGAATAAACAGGAGAAAGGGGCTTCCGAATCAAGAATAACTGGTTTTCATGTGCCTTTGGAACACTGTGGGAATGCTCCCTTATGGAATGACCAGGAATCTCTGAGATTCTCCTACCTGCAAAAAATTTTGGAACCAAAACTTTTGTAAATAAAGCATTCACAGTTAAAACTAAAACCATTGCGAATGATGACTGAATAACTCTTTAAGCAATGTCAGGTGTATTGGCTGCAACTATCCATCCAAATGATTAACTGGACCCTGCCCCACTTACTGTGCTATTTCCACAACACAATTTTAGACATTCTTCTATTACTATGTTACATAAATGGTGCAAACTATTATAGTATAAAGAGATGAAGGAATAAAACTCAGATGGCTCAAATTGACTAGCTGTAGGTTTCGACAGTCTTTTGAATAGTTAGGGAAATAGAAGTTAAAAATATTTCAAAACTTTCAGAGGAAAGGGATGCAAAACCACCATGTTGCTGTTGACTCGGAGAACTGTTCTGATTCAAAAAGGCAGCCTTCTTACTAAGATGCAGACGGCTAGCAGCTTTTTCTGGTTTTGGGTTTTGAAGCATTGCTCCACCAATGGAGATATTTCTGTTATTTGCAACTCCTGTGGGAGTTCTTGACGCCTTCTTTCCACTCTTTGATGGGCTGGGTTTTGACCCAAATAGTGCTTCCTGCTCAACTATCAGCTGCCCCTGGAGTCGCTTCTGGTCCTAAAATAAAGAACCAATTCAAGCACAGGTAATAAAGAGAAGCAAGATCCACAAAGAAAACTCCACGCTGACTATCACATAATTAATTTTTGAAAGAAATGGTCCATACTTTCTGCCTCTGCCTTTCTTGCTCTTTCTCTTGCCTTAACGTGCTGTACTGTTCAAGCACAGAAAGAAGTCGTTCCTACGCAATAGATATCATAACAGAACTAATTTGCATAATCAAAGGTAACAGATATTCATCAATGTGCACAACAACTTGAAATTGAATGGATCAAGTTTTTACTTGGAGCAATATGTCTCACATTAAATATTTATTTGATTACCAGAAAACTACTTACACCATCATAAAAGAATACAGTCCCTCTTTGTTCCTCCCAAGCTTTGATTTTTGATGTCAATGCCTCCATCATTGCTGCTCCGATAAAATTCATAGGGTAAAACAAAAGCTCATGAAATATACCAAAGAAAGATATGAAAACGACAACAACATATTATATTAATCTGAAGATAATTTTGTAACATGTTTTTAGCTCCTATGACAACCCTGCTTCCCTGCATCAGTGTTTATACACATACGGCATACTGAGTACAACAGCAAGAGCTGCATATACAAGTAATACTCACCTCTGCAATAGTGCATATTAATCAGATTATATATCAATAAAATAACTGGAATTCAAAGCTGTGAAGTTTTCAACTCTATACCCCAACATTATGAGATGTATGGTTTAGCAAGATCCATACCAGGAATTTTGTTTACCAAAGCACGGGCTTTCTCAGCGCGTTTCAAAGTAAGATGCGCACCTCTTCCAGCATTATAGCGATTGTCATCCTGAAATCCACAATAAGAAGGTGAATAAAGCAAGATGGGGGAAAATGGAAATATGCTTAAAAATAAGGAAAAAATGTTCAACCCGGTTGTACTCCTCAAGCCAGCTCTCTTCTTGACATGCAGCTAACCACTTCTCAACCTTCTCAAGTATCTCTTTCCTGCACAAAGCTTCATCTTTTACCCTTGCAATTTGAAGCTCAATTTGTTCTAAGAGGTACATTGGATCCACGGCTCCTGGAAAAGTGCGATAACATTTTTAAAAATTAATAAATAATGTGATTATTGGTTATTTATAATTTATAATTTTTTCCAGCACACAATTGCACAAATCATATAGACTTCACTGCATAAAATTCCTTGCACACCATGAACTGAGATTTCAAGTCAACAAAAGCTTCTGATAATATCTTTTTCCACAATGAATGTTGCATAGAGAACGAAGTGCTTCCTTAAATAAATAATCATAATAACTTGCAATAGCCTTATAAATAACTAGCATTAATAAAATTCTTACCAGATTCCATAGCTTCAACTGAGTCTTCCATTATACTAAGTGTTTCTGTGACCATGTGTATCCGCCTGCATATCTCCTCTAGTTCCAACCTCTTCTTAATAACAAGCTCTTTCATTTTACTTGATCTTAGCTGCTCCAGCCTCACCACTTCTGCCTCGACCTGCCAGAAAAAGCTCATAAAAATAGTTAAATACGTGTTAATTACCCACATAAAGTTTGCATATATTGGGATCATAAAAAATGCAGAATTAGTTCCCCACTCACGGAACTCGAAATTACATACATGGTTAAGGAAGATTACAGAAAGCATGTTAGGCTCGGTAATTTCAGGTTCTGAAGCAGCAATATTACTAGTTACATTCAGAAACAGCTGTTGCTCCTCCATCGGTGTATCCATCAAGTTCCACATCTCCAACAGGGTACTTGCAAGGTTTCGAAGCTGGTTAAATCCCATGGTTTAGGAAGGTCAAGCAGGAGGGGAAAAAAGTTTTCACAAGAGGACAAAAGAAGTATCTTATGGAAGTACTGACCCTTTGGATTCTCTGGATCTTGATCTCTCTTAAACTTTGTATTGCAGCTGCCAATTTCTCAAGTGTATGGTCACTTATATCTCTTGTTCCATCAGTTTCTTTTAGAGTGGAGTGGATTTCACCAGCTATGTGTCTGAAATCCATACCGAGGACTAAGCATAGTGAGTTCAGGGTGTTCAGGTGGTCCTGTACCTGCTTCAAACGGTTTCTCTGCAGGTGATGTAAGACAAAATCAGAACAACTCATAAAGGCAACATAACCTCCAACTCTTCATATATGAAAAAACCTAAATTATATATGTCACAAATTTCCAGAACACAATTTAAATATAATGAGTATAATTCATAATCCAGTTACATTCATTTATGCTTCAATGAAATTAATCCCAAATTTCTAGAAAAATAATTCTTCTTAATTCTGCATTCTTCTTGATTTATTTTATATAGAAATAATTTCATTTCTTCCTTGCTTTTCCCCAAGTTTTTACTAAATTACGCATAAACACTGGTCACCCAACCATTTCATAACATAGTTTTCAAACAATCCATAACACAAACCCCAAATTTGATATTGTCTTTATGAGGGAATATAGAATCCAAACAATTCACAAAACAAACCCCAAAACTTGCAACCATATACAAAAATAGTAAATTTAAATAACCTTCTGATTCTGAAGTTCAAGCAGATGTTTATGCAATTCTTCTAGTCTTCTTATGGACAAGTCTGTCTCATCCAGAACCACCGTATTATCTTCCCAAAATTCAATTGAAATATCCTGTATCTGATGCAAAACTTCAACAAATTGGTGTGTTCTCTCAATTTTCCGCTTCCGCATGTCTTCCAGTTGTATAGTAATGGTGTCAAGCACTTTTTTGAAGCCTCCATCAGGCTTGCAATCAAACTGAACATACAAACCAATCATCAAGAGCTCCACCCATTAAAGAAATCCCCACGGTGACCAACCCCCCCCCCCCCCCCCCCAAGGAATAAAAACATGAACTTAATTTCATTCATAATAGACTCACATGTAGTGGCTGCTCACCCATTGCAGAACACATATCTGCAAGTTCTGCTTCAGACTCGGCAATTTCTTGTTGCAGCTGAGCTCTACACTTCTTGGCCTCATCAACATTTCTCCTATATACCTCCAGACACTTTTGTTCAATTTCAAGCAGCATTGCATCCCTATTAACTTCAGACTCTCCAACTTCATCCCATATTTTCTAATCGCAACATTCAACAATAATCAAATGGAAAGAACTTCAAAACTGCTATCAGCAATACCATATCATTAAAAATAAAAAAGTTTCAAATTCTGAATCCAACAGGTTATGGTAATGCATAACCATATAGAACCTATTCTACAAAAGAATTTGAGGAAAACCTGCATTTCATCTAGCAACAATCCACACGTTGTTTCTATATGTGCAAACTGATCAATACGATGAGTAGACATGGCAAAGCAAATCTCACTGTAAAAAACAAAACTTCTGTAAGACACCTCTGAGTACTAACACAAAATCAAAACAAGCAAAATCAAAGAATGATGTAAAAGATCACATCTCACATCTCACATCTCACATCAATCATTCTCTTTTCTCTTTTACCCCAAATTCTTTAACAGCAACAACAACCAAGCCTCAGTTTAGGGTCGGCTATTGATCCTTAACAAAACTAGTCAGGGTCGGCCACATGTATTCTTTTCTGCAATTCCATTCTATTATGAATGGATTCACTATAGATAAATCCTAATTTCTTTAAGTATTACTATTAGCAAAACCCTAGATCAAAAAAATAATAATAATTCAATAAACTAATGATGAAACTAAAGAAAGAAATGCAAAGCAATTAAGGTGAAATGTAATAACAAATAACCTTCAAAACTAAAATGCATTTTCTTTTTCTTATCCTCAATTTTCCTACCAAACAAACAGCCGTAAATATCAAATTGTAGAATTTTTTTAAAAAAAAAATACACACAGAGCTCCTATTATTGCTATGTTTGGTTGGCAAGAAAGTGGAAGAAACGGAACACTAACACTCAAAATCCGTTTTCTCTGTAAGAAAAATACAAAATTAACACAAAAATGCGTAAAGCAATGCAGGTAAACACAGGACGAATGTAAATTAATAAGTTCCACGATTTTTAGTTTCCCTTCCTGTTTTCGTCGAATTTTCTAGTGAAACAAACAGAACGTGAAGAGTGAAAACGAACCCAATGATGAGAATGGAGAATGGTTAAGCTGTCGCCGGTGAATTCGTTTTCCAGAGAAAAAAACAAACAGATTTGGAATTTGGAATTTGAATGGCAAACAAAACAAGTGAAAGTGTGTTTTTTTTTAGGGTTCGAGAAAGGAAAAGAAAGTGTAACGCATGTAATTTTTGGCTGTTTTTGAGAGCGAGAGAGAGAGAGGGAGGGAAAGGAAATATTGTGAAGGGAGCCGTTATGTTGGGGGAAACGAACCGGTTTGGTTTGGTTTGGTTTGATCTTGACACGTCAGCATTTGGAGAATCGTTGATGACGTGGTGAGATCGGACTGGGGGTAATGGTTAAGGAGTATTGGAGGGGATTTTGAATTTGTTTACTAGTATTAGTATTTTTTTTTTAAGGTTGGGGATGGGGATGAAATTCAAAACTTTTGAAATTCAAAAATTTGGATTTTGCTTGTAATTAAAATAGGTTGACGAAAATAAAGTGGTTTTTAATTTCCTAATCGATTAGTTGCACAAATTTTGTCTCATAAATATGAGAGGATAGAGTAAAATAACAAAATTATGTTTGGTAATGATAAATTTTCTTCATTTTATTTTTAAGGTGAAAAGGTAAGGCATGAGGATTTTTTTTTTTTTGGATAAAAAATGCACAAGGAATCTAATAATTAGATAGTCACAATGGAGTAACAGGATTTGAACTACTAACATCTATATTAGAAAAAACAAGATGTGTCAATTTAATTATAAAACTCTTAACAAATATAATGAATTCTAATAAATGTCTCTCAAAAAAATTATAATAAATGATTTATTATGGCATTATTCATTAAAAATGTATTATGGAGTAATGTTTTTTCTAAAAAATGTATTTGATATAATTGTGTTTGGTTATGACATTGAAGGATGCATTTTTCGTGTTAAATAATAATTTATTTTATCTAATTAATAACTTAAAAAAATATATTAACCATGACACAAAAATAATACAAACAACAAATTCTCAACAATAACAAAAAAAAAAAAAAAAATTTCTTATTGTAAATTTCAAAAACTGAAAATAAAAAATCCAACACAGGGCAAGATGCATCCGCTATTAACACAAAAAAAAAAAAAAAAAGATTCCTACAAATTATAAGAATCAATTTACTCATCCAAAACTTTTACACCTACTAATCTTAGCCGTCACCACAAATCACACCCCACATTGCAAATTTTTTTTTTTTTTAACTCAATTAATCTCATTCATAATAATATATTAAGGGAAAACAAAAAATAAAAATTTACGAGTAGGAGAACTGAGGTTTATGAAGATCAAGGCAAAGGTAATGTAGGGATGAAAGGCCCATGAATGTATATTGGGTCGAAAGCAGGTAAACATTAGCAAAGAGGTGCAAATTAGCGAGTTATGGAAGGATCTTGGTCATGAGGGTTTGGGAAGATCATCCAAGCCTCCAAAGAGAGATGCCTCCTCGGCTTAACAGAGTAGAGGTCAGAGGAGTTGACCTGCTATCAAAGGCAATGCTCCGGGTAATTCTACTGGAAATGATAAACATCATGAGAGAATAGGACAAAGGGAAGCTAGAAATATCTAAGGAAAAGCTGCTACCACCGCATTAAATGCTCTGTAGCTAAATCTCCAACCGCATTTATGTGGAGGTGATATCTGAACAGTGATATACAGCCTTACAACTACCTCTAAAGACTTCAGGAAGGTGCTAATGGGACAGGGATCAAAGCAAGCAACTTGACTTACACGTGGAGGGTGGAGATGAAGTAAAACAGGAGAATATAAAGAAGAAACACTCCATTACAAGGGGGAGATCTGAGAATATGTAAGAGGAGGAACTGTAATTGTAATCAAATTTAAGAGAAATATATATCAAAACTATTCTCCTCGGACTTTGCAGAGGAAGATTTACTTTACACAAAACCTATTTATCTTTGTTTTTCTTGCTATCTTTGTTTGGGTCTTAATCCTTTTATCTTTTGGGTTTGGGATTCAAAACGTGCTCTTATAGGTAACATAAACCAAAATTTGTAACTATTGATAGATTATTTAAAAAAACAAATAATTTTATTTTTGGATGAAAATGTCACTATTGTTGTTAGAGGAGAGAAGATAATGAGTAGAGCTCAAATTAAAAGAGGATGCAAAGGCGAGGATGGATGAGAGGTAGGGCTCCCAATTGGAGATGGTGGCGATTATCAATGACAAAGGCGGAGGCCATGACATAGGATAGGGTGTGCGCAGGTTGGATTAGGTGGGTAATGGCCAACATTTCTATCCAATCCGCCACTAGTGGGTTGGATAATTTCCAATCCGCCACTGACCCACCAAAGTCTAAATCCGACGGATTGGTTACAAATTTTGGCAGTTTCAATTAGGCGAGTTCAGAGGGTTGGAATTAACAATGTTCTTTAAAAAAAGTATCACAAGCTACAATTTCTTATTAAATAATCTCAAAATACAACTAATGCACACACAAAATTAAAGGTAGGTTGCATTTAATAATCTCAATTCCAACACAAACATAGGGTCAATGAAAAAGAGATATATAATTTCTAACAGACCTTGTCTCCAAAGAAAAAAAAAAAGTAGATTATTGCCTTGCAACTAAGGGAAATTCAATCAACAAATCCAAAGTTTTAACATTCCGAAAGTCACACCAATGATTCAAAATTATAACATACCAATATAACAAATAAACTTCAAAATGGTATGCATGTTCTTAAAAACAATTATCACAAACTACAATTAGTTACTGAATACATAGTATATATATACTTTTGATAAGCTATAGGGTATATATAACCAACCTTGGTGCCTAAACTAACTGTATTACAAATTATAAGAATCACTAAGAGTATTATACATGCACAACAGTATAACTAACTCTATTATTAGAAACTAAATGACCTCCAGCTTTTAAAAAAGGTTAAGGAAGAAAAAGACAAAACAACAAGAAAGAGAGAGGGAGAGGAAGCGAAGTGTAGTATTTTTAAAATTAGTGCCCTTAAATCCTATTGTATGATGCTATGTATGTTATTATGTATGACATTATGTGTGACTTAATGTTGTGTTTAATAAAGTTGTTTTATTATTATCTAAAATAATGGTAACATGAATATTGTGACATTATCATATAGTCCATGAGATGCATTGTATGTGATTTATGTGATTTAGTCACTTAAGATGTAAATCACAAGTTCCTTGTAAACTCAAAATGTAGTTCGTAGTTAGTGATGAAATTGGACATTTCATCTGCGAAGATTATAACATATCAACTAAGATGATTTGTCTTAATCATGGAAATAGAGATTTCTAGTTGGTATGTTGATATGTTTTAAGAGTTAAGACATATTGAACTAAACTGTTGTGAGTTTTATTATTCTTCTAACGACTGTCAAATAAATAATAAATTCACGACTTATATTTACATGAACTTTTAATCTTGAGAGGATAATGGACATGATCATTAAGCGTAGGTTGCTTTGATATATCATGAATGAGATCTATAGTTACAGTCAAAACCTAAGTATGTTGGGCAACCACATTTAGTGTTGATGGAATATATATTCTCAAGATGGAATTCATAGTCTCTTAACGGAGATACAAAATATTCCCTTAAGATAAGTTTAATAGGTTTGTTATTCAGAGAGTTAGGTCTAATCATTTTAGTAAAGTAAGGAGTTACTTAAGTATATGTTTATGGAATTGAATTTCATAAATATATGATAAATAACTTAAAGGATTAAATCGGGTACTCAAGGAATTAAGATGTAGTAATCTACAAAGTGGCAGTCTTCTTTCATGATTTTGTATTATTACGAATATTTTATGAAGTAGTTGCATATACAATAAAATTTTGGGATATAATTTATAGATAAGGCCTAAAATGCAACTATATTTATATAGTGGTATTAAATATAGTTAATGGTAACTTCAGACTTGTCAAGAGTTGACTAAAAAGCTCAAGGCCCATTGGAGCAAGTGTCTTATTGGTCCCTTTTGGTCCCACTCCAAGCCACACACTTAAGCCCAATTATAAATACCCAAAAGGTCAACCCAATTAGATAATCAGTTAGATACAAGTGGAGAAACATACAAAATTTTCTGAAAAGAACAATAATAACACTACTCTGAAAAAGTGTGTAAGAAGTGTTAAACACTTTGACATTTTTCCTTTGGAAAACTGATTGAAAGATCACACATCTTGGGCGTTAGTGGAATTGGAGTGAAGATTGAAAGTGTTCCCAAGTGCTTCTAATCTTTGGTTTTGAAATTCACCGCTCCAAGGTACACTCTCTTGTTCTCAAATTATGAAACTTACATGGTAGATGTTAACTTTTATGAATGAAGTAAATTCATTATTTTTCCGCTGCATATATTTTGTATGCGATACAAACATGTTATTTTCCATCAAGTATATGGTTGAAGTGAGTTTAAGGTTTCAATGTTGTCTTTTTATATTTTGTTTAAGGAATTGATTATTGATTAGTTGTAAAAATTGATTAGGCGAATTGATTAACTTTAAATAAAGAATATACAGTTGAACAATTTGAACTAATATATATATATATATATATATATATATATATATATATATTATTTATGTAAAATTAAGTGGGTAGGTTGGCAATTTTTTAATTCGTTACCCGACACAATCCACTATTTGGGGATCTAACCCATCCAACCCGAATCGCCTAACTTGATGACCCGCATGGGATAGGCAGGTCGGTTATGAGTTGGTGAGTCAAGTGGATATTTTGCATATCCCTACATAGAAGATGGAGAGAGTTTAACGAAAAAATGGGAATAGAGAGAGAGAGAGAGATGGACTGCTTAGTGTGTGACTATATGGGTGATTTTATGGCTAATGTTGACAATCTGATGTATGAGTGATTGGCTTACAAAAATTGAAGTCTCAAGTTGTTTTGGGATATTGATCATCAACAATAATTCAACACACTCACTCTTGTTTTCTTTTAGTTGAGTGTTTCAATTGCGTTGAACTTCTATTAGTCCACAATTTTAGGGGCTTCTTAGGTATGAGAGATAAAGTAGATTACCCATCCATGTTTTTTGTTTTGTGAGTGTGTGTTTTTACAAATAATTTTATTTTCTCTTCACCTCTCAGGCTCTCCTAATGAAACCAAATATTGACTCAAAATTTTACTCCTTTTATCTAATGGGGTTCTTAGGCAATGGCCTAAGTGGCATAGGTATGGAGCTAGCCTTGGATGATGGTGTTGATAGCGATGTGTAAACCGTATTACTAATAGAGATACCATACAAAAATAAATGTGGGTATTATAAAAATGTTTCCTAAATTTTCATTTTTTTTTGAAAAGAAAATACTATAAAAAAAAGAAGATAAATTAGTATACATACAGTCATTACTTTGTTACTGTGCATATTTATATCCCTTTAAAAAAAAATTTAAAACGGTTATTATTCATTATTGAAAAACTTCAAAGATGTTCCACCATAGTTTCTCTGTGTACTATAGGCTGATTTGGACAATTTTTCTTAATAATCGTTATAGGGATAAAGGGCCCAGGTACGGGTATTGGGCCATGAGCTGTGTTTGAGGATATCAAGTAGTTCGATGACATGTAATAATGTTGGAGGCCTACAGGGCAATGGTCCATGAAAGTAGCTTGGTTATAAGGAATTAGAGACGTTGTCTGGGGAGAAGTACTTCATCGGCTGGGCAGAGTAGGGGTCATATGTTCGACCTTTCGTCAAGAATAAGGCAATAGCCGGTCATTCTGGCAAGGATAAACATCAAGAGGGGGTAAGATAGAAGAGAGTTAGAAAATATCTGAGGAGAAAGTTGCTGTCACCGCATTGAATGCACAGCTAACTCTTCGATCGCATTAATGTGGAAGTGATACTTGAACAACAACATTCAACCTTACACAAAGACTTCAGAAATGTGCTGATGGGACAAGTGTTAAAGTCGGCAATTTGATTTACACGTGGAGAGCTGAGATGGAGTGGGAAAGGGGGATATAAAGAAGAAAAATCTCATTACAAGGGGATCATTAGATAATCTATGGAAAAATCACTGTACACTCAAAAACTGTAATTGTGTTTAAGTCTGAAAAAAATATATAAGAACTACCATCCCCGGACTTTGCCGAGGAGGATTTTCTTTGCACAAAACTGTTTATTCATGCTTTCAAGTATCATTTGGCCTATTGTAATTATTGTCCAACTCATTGAAGTTCAGTTTCTAGACCACTCTCTACAAATTCATTGTTTTGAGCTCTTTGGGCCTTAGTCCTTTTCACTTTTGGGCTTTGAATTCAAAACATGCCCTTACAATCGTTATTTGCTTTTCCTAAAAAAAAAAAAAAAAAAGGAAATAAAAACTTAGAGCACATAGCGGTACAATAAGTACCAACTTGTAACAAAATACTAAATATTAAGATCTCTCTCTCTCTCTCTCTATAGTCTATACACACACACACACACAAAGAAAATAAACACTTTGTTCAATATAAAAATATAATATAATAAAAATAAAATAAAATATACAATTTAGAACAATATAATATAATTTATCAACTATTGCAACGTCACCTAACAATATAATTACCCAACAATCTCAACCTATCCAAGCAAAGATGGATTTAAAAACATATCTCAATAAATTAATACAAACCTCACCGTGATTAATTTCATATAGAGAAACAAAAATAATGGTTATAGATCAATTTTAACAAAAATACATGAAAATTGATTTTTTAAAAGAGTTTTATCTTACCTTGGGTAAGGCAATGCACGATGATTGGAAGTTTAAATATAATTTTCAATTTTGATTTGGTGTTAAAACACAAAGAGAGGAATTGTTTGGTGTGTGGCAGTTTGGTAGTTTGCGTTACTAGTGTTGACAATTTATCATGTGAGAGAGTGACGCACGAAGGTTCGTGCCGTTATGGAAAATTGATTGTTATACATTTTTATATATATTGTGAGACAATTTAATATTTACTTGTGTTTTGTATCAAAAAAACATATCTACTTGTGTTGGATTTTTATTGGTCCACTATTTTGAGAACTTTCTTATGGTTAGAGGATAATTATAAAAAGAAAAAACTATATACAATCGTTGGTTTGTTATGTGTATACTTTGAAACTGACAGTGGTGGATATCCAAAAGGGTATAACTTTTGGATACACAACACATGTTTTAAACCTCTTTAACTCACACTCGTTTTTCAACGTGGGATTAGCCCACTATTTTTTCTTTTGAAAATACTAAGTATTTTAACACACACACACAAGAAGAGGGGAGAATGGCTTAAAGAAATTGAATTTCTTTAACTTACACTCATTTTCTATTGTAAGATTAACCAAGTGTTTTTTATTTTGAAACATAGAAGTTTAGTTACACTAGATATATTATTATAATTATTCTGATAAAAAAATTATTATAATTATTATTTGTTTAAATTTAGAGGTGCTATTATTTCCAATAATAGGAAACATATACAAGGACAAAAATTCCAGGTCATTCCATTCTGGTTTGCATGCTAAAACGGTATTTTCCAATCGTTCCAGTTAGAACGGAACGAAATTAATAACTTTGCTTAGATTCTCTCTTAAAAGTTAAAACAAAGTTCCAAATTAGAAAATAAAAAACGATTACCAAAAAATTCTAGAGCCAATTTTCAAAAACAGAAAACAGAAAACGATTTCCAAACATTATCCAAAATTTTGGAACATGAAAGTCTAGTTGCACTAGGGATACTGTTATAATAATTACAACTACTATTATTATTGTTGTTGTTGTTGTTTTTTTTAATAATTTTTTAAAATTTAGACTAATATTTGCAATCACAACAAAGTTCAAATGCTAAAATGCTAAAGGCCTTATAGCTGAATTGACACATCTTCATGCGCAAAGTACTTGGGGGTCTAGGGAAGAAAAGTTTCAAGTTGCAGGACTAGCAGCATATTGTAATTATCTCTAAAAAAAAAGTTCAAATCATATACATTAAGGGAAAAATAATACATCATTCATTCGCTTCTAGTATGAAAGAGATATTGAAATACAATTGTCAGTTTGTTAGTGTACATAAATTCTTCTTAAAACAAATTTCCCAAAACAAAAAACAATTACTGAAAATTTCTAAAATCAATTTCCAAATACAGAAAGCATAAATAATTACTGGCATCATCCAAATTTTTTTTGAAGCATGATAATACTATTATGAGTATTATTAGTTTAAAACTGCGACATAGTACTATTATTTTCATTCATAACAAAGATCAACTCATATTCAATGAAAACAAAAACAAAATTTTTAAAATTTTTTTTTTATGGGAGAAATTTTTTAATCTAAAATTAAAAATTACTTAACCCTTAATCCATGCATGTATTAGTCTTTTATTTATTTTTGTTATTTGTTTCTCTATCACAAATGACAATTCACGACAAGAAAACGATACTCCATCTGTAATTTCAGTTATCCTCTCCTACTAGTCTCAAAACACGTTTTCATTTTTAAAATTCACATTGAAAATTACAGAAAACGACAAGGAACCAATAAAGAGGACGACCCAAAAACCAAATAAATAAATAAATAAAAATTAAAAGAGGGACTTTTCGAGTTTAGAGAGACAAAGACATAGGAAGCAGAGAGAGAAACCCTTGAAAAAAAAAATGTCAGAGACAACAAACTGAACCAACAACACAACACAACACAACGCAACGCAACACTCTCACCTCAGAAAAACAAACCTTATTTCATTTCACTCACCACTTTCCCTCCCATCCTATCCTTTTCCCTTCCTTTCCTCCCATGAATCCCCACAAAACCGAACACCACCACCACCACCACCTCTTCTCTCACCTCAATCCTCATGATCTGGACCCTCCATCTTCCCAGATCCCCCAATCACAACCGTCCATTCACCCCGAATCCCAAGACGACGACCCGTCTTCCTTTTCCCTCCCAGAAATCGTCCTCTTCCGTTCCTCCCCGTCCTCTTCCTCCTCCTCCGACTCGCCCAAGACCCACCCCGACCCGAACAGCCAACCCGACCCGACAGCGCAACCGAAGCTCCACGTAATCAGCCCGGAGCCCCACATCTCGTCCCAATTCTACACCTTCAACCCGGAATCCCACGCCCTCATGATCCGCTGCCTCCTGGAGCAGCGCCTGGCCACGCCGGCGGAGATCCGCGCCGCCACTCCACGCGCCGTCCTGAAGTCGTGGCGCGCCGTCTGGAAAGACCGCAACGAGGACACCGCGTACCTCACCGCGTGGAAGCGCATCCAAGACAAGCTCGCCGCGCACGTGGACCCGAACACCGGTAACGAATTCCTTTGCTTCAAAAACAATTCTCAGCAATGTGTTTCTCATGTAAATCAATGGCAAGACATAGTCATGACTTTCCATTCCGATACTGATATCAAGCATTTAGGTTTAAAAGAAACTGTTGACAGAATTAAGCAAGTTTGGACCGTAGGTGCTAAGTTTTATGGCATTCCCGAGAGTTACATTAGGGTTTGTGTCGCCGCGTGTCCCGTGTGTAGTGCGGCCACGTCGGGCTCTTCTGCCGCGAGAACTAAGCGGCGGAGGTTTGAGTATACCGAGTCTTTTGATGTTCCGGCTAAGGAAGTGCCGAGTAAGTTGCAGCAGTTGGCTGCTAAGTATAAGGTTGTGCTTTGTATTAGGCAGAAGTATATTAGGTATAAGCCGTTTATGGCTGAGGTTAAGGATTATGCGTGTCATAGGGCCGGGGAGCCTGCGGCTAAGAAGTCCAAGATTTTGAAGAGGGAGCCTTATGCGTCGAAGAGGTGTGGGTGCGGGTTTCGGATTAGGGCAATTGTGCCTATTGCGAATTATAATGAGAAGGAGAAGACTTTTGTGTATCAGGAAGAAGGGATGGCGGTGTTTAAGTTGTATGCTGTGCATACGGGGCATGAGCCGGGGCCGTTGGATGGGAATGCGAGGATTATGCATCGGGTTGTGGGGCATAAAGGCTCGTTTTTTATGGACCAAGATACGGTGTATGGGGTGAGTGAGGAAATGGAGAATGATGGGTTCGGGTTGTTGGGGAAGGATGATGGGGATTTGCAGCTTTCGGTTTTGCAGCAGGTGCAGGAATTGAGAGCTGAGGTTGGGTTTTTAGAGGGGAAAATCGCGAAACTACCGAGGGATTTGTTGGGTTCGGTGTCTCGAGAATTGTTTGATGTTGTGAATAAAGTTAGAAATATAGGGGAAGAGAGTAGTTTGAAGGCGATGGATATGATTTCGGACAAGCCTCACCATGAGGATGATGTGTTGGTTGTGGAGAATGATTTGGCGCATTGGAGTGACCATCACCATGACCGAATATATGGGGATGGAAAGGACACAGAATTGATAGAGGACGATGAAGACAGTTTTGGGCGGACTCTTGGTGATGTTGTTCCTTGGGACCAGATGAGGGAAGACTGTAGTAGTCAGAAGGATCTGATGAGTGAGCCTTGTAAAACTGATAAGTGGTTAAAATGCGGTGACTTTGACGAGAAGAGCATTCTTGATTGCGAAGATACTAAACTAACCAAGCCCATTAGACATGATGACGCTATAGTCACAGATGTTGGTCTTGTCGGCATACAGGTTGATAGCTTCTACCAGGAGAATCCTAAGTGGTATGATTCTCCTTGTGGGTTGGACACCAGTGCAGATTGCGGGGATAGCGGATTCAGGCATGGGGAGATTGTTTAGAGTCCTCAACAGCCTGGTTAATCTACTCTAACATAGTCATGGATTTTTATTGTAGCCATTCATCCCTTCTCACTGTTGGAAGTGGTTTGTACATTATTGTATACTGAAGACTGGAGCTGCTCACATGCTCTTTAGGTGTCTTTGCTGGGAGTGGTTCTGTAAAGTATTAGCCCAATTAGGCTTATCTGCACATACTTTTTCTTTTCAATTATCTGTTAATGATGTTCTCAGCCTCCAGGTTTTTTAGCTTTGTTCTCCTTATAATACACATTAGTGACTGTTTCAATCTGTTTTTTTCTTTTTCTTTTGAAAAAGTTCTTGTATGTATTATATGTCTAATCTTGCTGCCTCTATTCTTGTGGCGTGATGAGATATATGGAACTTATTTGTCTTGATGTGGATGTAATTTGCCTTTTCCTTGTATCTTCATCATTGTTTGTCACTCTTTTATGAAAGCTCAGTTCCAATCATTTTATTGGTTATCTGCTTTACCTGGCTCTAATGCTTTACAAACAGCTTGAGGCATTACTAGGTGATTTTGTGCATTAATTCTGGAGGTTGCCCTTGGGTCAAATGGTTTTGAAGAAAGTGGTCCTTGTAGAACTTCCTTGCATTGTTATCATATTTTGGTCATGTGTTTCAGATAGAATTTGATAACGATAAATCAAAGGGGACGTTGTGGTTTTATAATTAAAGCTTTGTCTTACTTATCAAAAATAATTAAAGCTTTGTCTTCATTTGTTATCTATTTTTTGATGATGCAGGGACGTGACAACATGGTAATTATTAAAAATTAGGATGCGACACAATAGTAATACGACAATTAATTACTATATAACTTTAGGTATATAGTTTTTATTTTTAGGCATAGTTTATTTTAAATTTTATTAAAAAATTAAAATTAAAATATTTAAAACATATCTAAAATGAAAGAAATGTTTTTAAAATAAAATATTTTACCTTTTCCTCTTGATGTACCGATGACATGCATGCAAGAATGCCCCCTGAATGTTCATGTCTGATTCCAACGCACTAGGGATTTTGGGCCTTTGAGGTATTCATGCTTCTTAGCTGCACACTTTTGACAATCTCTTCTGTAATGTTGGGGATACTGGTTTTTTGGTTATGGAGTGATGTCAAAGTTTATATGAATGGCTTTTTACTGTCGTCCTTTATCATGAGTTGAAAATCTGTGGGTAATTTTGGCCTGTGATCATTGCCTTTGGGTTTAATGGTTTTGTTCATTGTGCTCGCTAATAAGAAATTAAGGTATGGAGTTCTACCATGCCCCTATTTACTACCAAGTTAAGAAGTGATCCCTCCCTAATGGTAGTTTCTATTCCTCTCTTGAAAAATTTTCCTATCCGGTTGTTTTGAATCTTTTGATTGTTGGGAAGCATTTAGACATCAATCACTTTACCATATTTGTCATATCATTACTTTTGTTGGAAAAGAAATTTCTATACAAAAGAAATTTCTTATTTCTATAGGGGTGCAATTTCTGCCCTAGAATCTTGGGCTAGTTTGAAATAGAGTCATGTGTGGAGCAAGGTTGCTGCATAAGATCTTTAAATCCTACTGTCTCCCTTGTTGTAAAAAAAGTAAAATTTTGTGCATGATATGTGCATGCACAGGTTACAAATCCAATTTAGGTGGTGTTGCAATTATCACTAGATTTTAGAATTTGAGTAGGTTGAAGTTATCATTGTTGATAAGTACTTGTAATTAAAATTTTTGGCATCCTGTTTTGCTTTGATCTTGAATTTTTTTTGGGGGTCCCCCCATGCCACCCCATATAATTGATAATACAGTTGTAAGTTTTATTTTGGTTTAAGCTTGCCTAGTTTGTATGGAAGTTATTCAATGTGAAATTTTAAGTTTTAAAGAACTTGTAGAAACATGCATTCTCTCTCTCTCTCTGGTAAATAAAGGAGGAACATCAAAACACCATAAATGGAATGTTTTTTTTTTCTTGTCTCAACACTAAGTGTAAATTGGATATTGAGTATCTCAGAGAATATTAAGATACCATACATAGTTGTAGGTGGGGTGGTCGAAATTAATTCATCCTTGCAGTGTCAAATGGTTTTTAATTTAAAACTTGTTTGGACCATGAACAGTTTTGTGCACTACATATTGTGAAGCAGGGAGAATTTTGATGAGCAATAGAATGTATTTTCAAGCATATGTTTCCATTGCATATGATTGTTATGGTTCATTTGCACTCTTGATTGATTTGTATCTCTTTTCTAATTTGTAGATCATTCAAGATGGGCATTGTCTGATTAGTTGCTAAAAGAGGAAACTTGACTCCACCTCCTTTTTTTGCTTTATATTATTCATTTTTCTATTTGCATATTTAAGAATTGAGATTCATGTTGTGAGACCTTAAATTTTTGTGTTTTATTATATGAACAAAACTTTTGCTGAGATTTTATTGTTATGTCCACATGAGACCTTCTGTTTCTTGTTTATGTGTTTTCAGAAGATACTTGTTTTATGCTGACCTTGAGACTTGCAATATAATTGTACCCTTTGGAAGGTTCATCCTTATAGTTTTGTTGAACAAGTTCAAGGAATTTCTGCCATAGCTTTGCCAGAATTTCGGATTTTGGATTGTGGTTCCACCTTAAGATCAACTGGTAAGTCCATTGTTCAAATTCTACTTATTCAATGCATTATGTATTTATCAAGAAATAGTTTAAATCCTATTTATTTTTGAATTACTGTTTCTTAGGCCTGCTCAGGCTCCCACCTCCCAGTCCCATCAATCCCTTACAATGGCCAGGGTTCTTAAAAGACCCACATGCTAGCTTGGAAGCTTATTGTAAAAAAATTTTGGGCAAATTACATTTTAAACTCTATACTTTAGTGATGGTTTAAAATTAAGCCCTATAGTTTTTAAAGTTTCAAATTAAGCCCTGAAGTTAAAGATTGTTACAAACTAAACCTTATAGTTTTGTTAGTTCAAATTGAACCTGGGACTTTTAAAATCGTATCAATTTAAAGTTTTAAACCCTCAATTGAACCAAAAAATCAAACCCAAAAAGGCCAAGGCTGAAATTGATACACTTTTGAAAGTCCATGGTATAATCTGAAATTATTGAAATTATAGGGCTTTGATTTGAAACCACCCTTAAAAAATAGGGTGTAAAATGTAATTTATGCCAATTTTTTGGAGATCCCTTATCTGACATTGTTTATTCCTGGAATAATATTCAGTTTTGTACATCTTGTGCATTATTATCTCTGATTTGAAGGTCATTGTATCTCACAAAAGATGCTGCAAGCACCATAAAATAAAAAGTAAAGTTCATTTCGAAAACCAAAGGATGTACTTTTTGACATTAGAGTAGGTTCAGAGTTCTCTCAACAGAAGGTACATATTTTCTTTTGACAAGTATACAAAAATTATCTAAATTATATATGACATGCTCCTTTAAGGCTTGAATTTTATGTCAATGCAGTCTCTTTGCTACAATTCCATGTAATCTTGAGTTCCTGTCTTGTAAATTTATATAATATGCTTTGTCAATATATTTTTTATCTTGTAATCTTGTGTTCTTCCATTTCCCCCCTGGTGTTAGAACAAGGATTTTGTGACTTTATGTACTGGCAAATTATGACAATATTTGGCAACTGGAACGTAGTGATGATTGAGGTTGAACATATATAGGGAAAATGGATTACTAATTTATCAAGTCTTCATACAAAGTTTTGGAATTTATAAATATTTCAACATGTTTGATGCCCTATACTTATAAAAAAAAAACATGTTTGATGCCCTATGAAATGCAGCTGCTATTCTATGCTGAAAAACATTTGTCTATTGCCTGTTTTTTTATAAACTATTCATTGTTCAATTGACTGTAAGACTTTTTGGTGTTTATGCATATTTATAGGTGATATCAAGTCCAAGGGCAACATTATATAACGTGTATGTTCTGCCAGTAAGTTTCTAGTCGATGATGGAAGGCAAGTCCTTTATGTCTTTCTGCACAGAATGTATGTAATGCACTTTAACTGTTGTTAAGAGCATGGGGAAGAAGAAGGAAATGGCAGAAATAGAGATATGGGGAAGAAGGGATCTTGGTCAAATTGTTAGGTCTAGACTACGGAAGGAAGTGATGGCAGAAGTAGAGAGATGGGGAAAAGAGATATTGGTCATTTCGAGGGGACCACCTCCAAACAGAGTAGGAACAAGGAAAGAATAGTAACTGGGTTAACTCCAAGCTTCTCCTCATTATTCCAAAAGTGGGGTTTATATACAATTACAATCAGTTGCAATCTCAGTAACTAACAAGTGTAACTATCTCTAACAGTTTCCTAACTAACTCTCACTAACTGTTCACTTATTTGCACCCATCATCACACTGTCAGGCACATCACACACACTACTAAGCTTGCACCCCCGGTATCTTAACAACTGTGTCCTGAGCCTATAACTTGTGAATTTGCTATATTTGGCAACCAAATTTGTGTTTAAACTTAAATATTTTAGCTCTGGAGTTCTTTTTTGGATGAATTATTAGCTCTGGAGTTCATGTAATTCAACCGTGGAACTAGAAATAATCTGATAGAGCCAAAGCCTTGTTTGGCAACATAGCAGTCATTGGTTCAGAAATGTCCTATTTGCATGGGACAGTGAGAAACCCAAAAATGTATTAATTCCACATTAGCAGGTGTAGGTGACACTTCATCTTAAAAGATGGGATTGCTTCCTGTATTGAGTTCTGTCTTATCTTCGCTGGGGCCTCAAAAAGTCTTGGTTCTGGCTTCACAGACACTTCGAAAGTGTATGCACTTGTGTTGGGCACCACATGACCTGGATATGTGCAACATGCCTGCAATTGGTGCATCTGAAAGGATGAGTCAAACATCTAGTTTGGCAGAAGTGCACAGTTTTTTTGGGGGTTTTCTGTGGGGGTGGGGGGGAGTAGTTCACCAAGGAGAAGCAGCCTAATATCTTACATGAATTTTCTGAATGTATGAGATACCTTTCTGGATGTGGCTAGCAAGCTCTTTATGTCGAAATAACGCATGTCTGAGCCAGTTCTAAAATTTGGGGTTAGATCTGTCTAGAAAAACCTTGTGCCTGCCTCATGTTCTTAAGTCTATGTTGTATAGGATGTAGCTAATTATGCTACAGGCTTTGGAGGCCTTCTTCCGCGGCCAAGGCTATTCATGATCCCAAGATAGGATGTAACTATACACAGTTGTTGTTGAAATTATGGTTACGTCTTTAGAATTTTATCTGAGACGATTTTAATTTATTAATGAGATACTCCTTGAAAGCCTATGTTAATTTAATTGGCTGTTGGTTTTGGTCAGAATTACTCTGGGAGTATAATTGAATAAACGAATATTTAAGAAATGAAGTTAAGCAATTTGGTCTTTAGATTAGTGGCGAGGCTGTATGTAGAATTTCCATAAACTATAATCAAAGCTTATAAGCAATCGAGTTCATTCTTATCTGTCTAAGGTATTCAGCCTGTTTTTCTTTGACAAACTGCTGCCATAATCTTTTCTTCAATTTTTACTGGAATCTCAGGTCTGTATTTTAATTTACATTTCATGATAGGACGTCTTAGTTTTCATTCAAAGGCTGATCAGCTGCTTGAGAAAGGCGGCTCCACCTAAGGCCTCCTAAAATAGAATATATTATATCTTTTGTCTCATAGGATTGCACCCAAAAAAGAAGTTTGTTCTCACTTAAGGAAAAGAAGAAGACATTTTATTTGCTTTAGAATGTAAAATTTTTAATTAAGACCCAAAAATTTAATAAATAATAATTAAAAAAAAAATGTTATACTCTTTACTAGTGTTCAATATTTTATTAATATATTTGACTATATTTGTGATAGTTTAAGAATGTAAAAATTTGACTCTTCCTTTCTCTTTTTATCAAAAAGGTCATTCTAATGAGTGCCTAGGGTGTTCGCGGTGTGGTGCGGTTTTGGGCCATTTTTAGCACTGCACTTTATAGTGCAGTTTAGCTAAAACCATAACTATACCGCACCTTATTTTTGCGGTCACATGTGCGATGCGGTGTGGTGCGGTTTAGAGTTTAGCTAAAATTATAACTGCACTGCACCTCTTTTTTGCGATCGCATGTGCAATACTATGAATAAAATGCGATTTGAAATCGATATATTTTTCAAATTTTGGGCTTTTCCTACCCAGCCAAAAACTAATTTTTCTCTTTTTTGGATCAAGTTTTAAATTATTGAGTTAGTTTTTCTTTATTTTGAGTTGACTTTTCTAGTCAACATTTGCTAGGATTATCAAACTTTTATTTTTTTGGAAACTAGGATAATTAAACTATTAATAATATATTTAACATTAAAAATAAATATATTAATATATAGAGAGGGTGCAGTGAAGTGCATTGTTATTTGTGGTGCGGTGCAGTTATGCCATTTTGTGGGCGGTTTTTGTGATTTGTGCGGTTTGGTAAACACTCCTACGAGTGCTCTTAGAGTAATGATTAATAATTTATTCTAGAAAAGTTTTGACACTACTTTTATGATAAATGAAAAAATTGTCAAAATATTAATTTTTTTTTCTCATAAAAACTTTCTTTAAATGGATTGTTAACCATTACTTTAAGGACATCCATTAGTATTTTCCTTATCAAAAATAGTTTTTGAGACAAATTCATTAATAAAATTCATTGTTCAATAGCTGAAGTTCAACATTGCTAAGAGAAATATAAACCATCTAAAACATGATACTAATTATGATGCTTGATTTTTTTGATATTTTTAAAATTAAAAGTTTTAACATTCATTTTATAAATATATGAAAATATTAATTAATATATAAATTATATAAAAAAATTGGATTTTTTTTAACACCTTGTTTGGATTAAATTTTTTAAATTGAAGAATCTGAAATGTAGAATTATTAAATCTACCGTTTGAACACTATAACAATTAACAACCCATGAATTAACATAAAAAAAAAATTAGAAGAAGAAGAAGACAACCCATGAATTGGACGAAGCAATGGATAAATTATGCTATCACTTATGTGGCGTTTGGTATGGGGGAATGTTTTAGGATTCCCAGGAATGTTTAAAAATTCCTATGTTTGGTTGCAAATTACGCTTGGGAATCAGATGCCAGGGGAATCTGGATTCCCCTCTTAAACCCCTCTCAGTGGGAATGTGGATTCCCTCTAAAACAGGTAGGAATCCAGATTCCCAAGCTTAAAAGAAATTATATTTTTTATAAATTGACAATTTTAACCTTTTTTCCTTATCATTTAAGCAATTAAGATAAACTATAAACAAATTATCAATATCTTCTCTTTTGTCTTTATCTTTTCCCGCCAAAACAATATAAGGATAAACAACCCTGTTAATATATTTTTTAACAAGATTATATTTAGATTTTACGTGTGAAAAAAAAAGTTTGAAGGAGACTCTCCATTATTGCCAGGTATTCAGTTTTATTTTTTATTTTTTGTTGAGAAATCACATTTACTGTTGTGTGTATTGTTCAACAAAACTTTAATGAATTTATTTTCATGAGAATTTGTTAATGTTTCTATCCGGATCTCAGATCTTAGTTTTGTTTAATTTATAGCAATATATAAATTAAAGTATAATATGATGAAGTTTCTAAGGTTTGATATGAACATCTTTATCATTTTCTTTGTCCTTCAATGGAGGCTGGAAAAAAAAAGACAAAATTGAAAATGAAGCTATTGTATGGCTTATATCAATGCTTTGCGACTTGTCTTAGGAAGTGAAGATAGTGACTTTGAAAAAAATGAGGAAACAAAGGATAGAAGGGCACAAAAAAAGGCGAGGCTCCTAAACTAAGAGAGTCCAGCCTCATTCTGAACAACATTTACAAAAGAAGGACCATCTTGCTAAGTTATGGCAGCCAAATTTCCAGCTCTAGGCATTGAAATTCCAGCTAGATTGCTCCGAAAGGTCCGAAGGGCATCCTTTGCAAAAGTGACAAGCCGCCACTGTGAGACAGGCTTTGACTTACTCAAAGCTTCAATGCAGGCCTTAGAATTCCCTTCAAACAACATCTGATCTACATTCAATTGTCTAGCCAAACTAACCGCCCAAAGGATTGCTTTTGCTTTTGCTTTTGCTTTAGCTTGGACATGGATGTTGGTTTTTTTTTTTTTTTTCTTATTTCATAAAAAAAAGTTTCGAAATCTATGCTCTTAGTTAACTATTAATTTTTCCCAATTTTGTAAGGAAAAAAATTAATGGAAAAGAAAATTTTAAATTTCTAGAAACTTGTTAGGAATTTTTTTAAAAAAAATTGATTTTTTCTGCCATTTTTTTTTATACATTTCATAAAAGTAGTGTCAAAATAATTCATTAACAAAGAGGTACCATTAATTAGTTCAAATTAGGTGACACCCTTGTTTACCTGTCGATTGAGCAAATTACAATATCATTGATTAAAAACGTCAATTTCATATTAATTCTAAAATTTTTTTTTTATCTATCTATTTAGAGGAAGATATTTTTAATAGTTTATATATATTTTTCATTATTTATTTAAAGGAAGTTTTTTTTAAAGGACTTAGTAGTTCACATTCAAATCTAAGGACAAAATGGGAAAAATAAATAATTCATTTAAGATTCCTGAGAATACACCAAACATTATCATCTCACATTCCTAGGAATCTCCAAATGAAACCAAACATAGGAATAAATACATTCCTAGGAATGTGATTCCTAAGAATCACATTCCTAGGAATCTGGATGCCAGAAGTAATGTGGATTCCCCCGTACCAAACGCCACATTAACGTGTTTCCTGTTTGTGAGATACTTATAAATTGGGTTGGATACAATGCGAGTAATCTAGGTGAACGTGTAATGTCCAAACTCCAAAATTCCTTGGGTCAGGTTGATATGGGGCTTTAAAAATTCGGGCTGAATTTGTATCGCCCTAAATCCAAATCCACCTTCTATTAAGTCCGCATTTTAAAACGGCCCAGTAGAATCAAAAGGGTTAAGTTGGTAAAATCAACACAACAATAGTCTTTTCTTTTTGTACTTCTCCTGACCTGAGATCATTTCTCTTATATATTTACCGGATCTTCCCAGCCCCTTAATTTATGGGCTGACCCGACCTGACCCGCCTTAACGTCACTGCTGTCAATTTCGCTCACCAAAGTCTTGAGTTTTCGTAGGTGTTCAAATCTGTTTAAGGATTGTTTGTTTGGTTGTTTGTTTGTTTGTTTTTTTTTTTTTAAAAATCATTAATACATATTTCGATTGCTTAGATTTTTGTAATATTTTGTGTATTGGCGAATTGGGCGTTATGATTTGCTAAATGGGTATTAGTGTGAGAAGTTAAATACATTGATTTTAGACATGGTTGTCATGAGTTTGATTAAAATTGACGAATAATTCATTAAAGGAAGCTTTTATAAAAAAAAAGTAAGGGGCCCAATAGCTCTTGTTCTTGTTGATATTAAATTAAAGTTACTTAGCTTTTCAAAGTTCCTTTTTTTCCCCCCTGAATTTGGCACACTTATGTCTAGTTCATTTTCCTACACCCTCATCATTATATGAAACCATCAAATCCAATGTTGTAAGAAATTTTCCTTGATTGATTTAGAGCTTTCATCTCCACCTCTAAAAGCAATAGCTTGCAAAACAAGATGTTGGACAACATCAATTATAGCCGTCAATCACAATCACAGTTGATTATTTGCAATTTGTTTTGATGTGAAATTGTCAATTACTCTCTTTATATGTTGAGAATGGGTTATCAAATCTTCACACGATCTTTGGGCAACTCTATGAGTTGAGTTAGGTTCTAACCTTATATGATTACTAAAATCACAATTTTTGTTGTTTTTAACTTTTTCCATCCCTAAATCCATTAATTGTGAACACATTTTGTCCAGCATGTCCGATTGGCTTATAAAAGAGAAAGCTTGGTAAACAATAAAATAACGGCATATCTTTTACTAGAATATTCAAACCATGACTTAAACCATTATTCTTTGAACCAAGAAACTTGAAAGCTGTGGTGATGACATTGACATTTAATTGAATGAGATCTCTACATTTGTTGGCAATGTTGTACCACTAGTATTGGCTTTTGAATCATTTGAATATGTTATTTAGAAAAATCAAGCTTTATAGTTGATTTTCCCATAATCTACCAACCAAATAAAGTTGTATTTATCATCTCATTATATGTTCAATAATCTTCAAATAAATATACTAATTATTATTGCTAAGTGAAAAAAGAATACAAGAAAATAATATATTAGGACATCAAAATCAAACATAGCCAAAAACAAAAATGAAAAATTGACCAACCAAAAATAGGCACATATAGGCAAAATACTAAATGTGGCACACAACTCTACAATCAACAAACTTTATTAAATCTCAACAACTAACCACAATTTCGAAGTTTCAAACCATCTCAATTTTACTTTAAAAAAAAAAAAAAAGACACTACCAAACAAGCACAACTATTAACTCTTTGTCTATTCTACACGGTTTTGATTCATGCTTGAGTGTTCTTTTTAATTTACTTCGGGCACGCTTATTGTATTTGGTTAAGACATAAGACTTATTCATGAGCTTAGTGGATTTTGGGGATTTCCATTTTGTTAAATAACTCGAACTAATCTAGAACTATCAACGTGCAATGTTTGCAGTTTCTACAATTTGTCAAGATAAAATTGATGAATTTTGAAATTTTAGTAGCTAAAATGACAATTACGTTAAACTAGTAAATGGTGTAGGATGGTAAAGTTTTCCGTCCCATCTAAAATCTAAAACCTAATATCACACTCGTTGTATTTAAAAAACCAAAAAGTCTTAAAAAAAAAAAAACGTATGTGAAATCCCCCCACAAAATCAAATAAATACCATGTGATCTCAAAACTAACTCAAAAAAAATTAGAAGATATAAATGTGAGAGTGAGAGGTTTTTAAAAAGGACAGCCTTCCTCACTGGGCCTTTTTGAAAACCACAGCCCAAACATGGGACCTAAGCAAGTTGTGCGAGCTAGTCCTATAGTGGATAGTCCAACCAGTCTAGCAACCTCCTACAGAGACTGTTGCAAGGTTTTAAGAACTACAAGTTCAAATTAAGCACTTTAATTACTTTATTAGATTATAATAAAAAAATTGTAATCAGATCCTAAAATGAGGAACCTGCTTAACTACTCTCTCACTTGAGCTTTATTTATTGGAAGTGGCCCAAGTTGTTTTGGATACAGACAAAACGTTGACACACAATTAGATGGTTGCAATTTTTGGTCATAACATTGATAATGATAGTTGCTCTAGGCTGAGAAAAGTAGTAGCAGCAGCTAAAATCTATCCTACTAGCATGACTCTCATACATTTAAACTTGTAGAAAAGTGCAATTCCATTAGACATTAGAGCGCCAAAAAGAAGAAGCACTAAATTGCCATGCATTAGGACATTTAATAAAAGGAAGCTAAACATTTAGTGAGGACTTGAAGCCCGGAATCTTACTCCGGGCAAGTACCTAGAGATCAATTCTCGAGCCAATACTTGGACATCCCCGTCTTCGAGTTCTTCAGCCAATGGATCGAAAAAACTTGTTAATTCTGTTGATGTAGGCTGGGGTTGTATAGGATCAAACTGCATGGATAAGCTGTGCTGCAAGTCTGAACTTGTTGCCAAATCTGATGTGCAATGGTGATGATTTGTAGGTGAGGGGCTCTGAGATTGAGGTGGGGGAAGTGGAGGAAGGCGCTGCAACGTTGAAATACGGGCCTGAACATAGGCTAGCTCTGCCTGCAAATTCACTACCTACAAACATAAAATAAGTTCTCACTAGTTATTTTGTCATGACTAATACAATTTGGGTACAATCAACGTGGGCACGCTTATCATGGTAATCGTGTCATGGTGGGATGGGTGGTCAAATTTTGCTTATCTAGTTTAAGCCATGTACAGGTTTTGACTATGATGGGGACTAGGAATAACATTTATTGCAGATTAATTGGCAGGGACATATTTCTTGGTGCTTCGAAGTTGTTTTAAGTAATGCTTTAGCTGAACTTCACATGACATGACTTGGCCGATACATGCCTTTTTTTTTTTATTGAACACAGAATGGGAAAAGTCATTGCCTTTACTTGGTCAGTTACATTCAAAGAAGTCCTTTCTTCAAAACTAGCTAGCTAGTATAGTAATCTCTGTTGGTAAGTAATATTGAGTTTCTTATTCAGAAATTCTAGACAAGAATTATGCCTCGAATGGGGTGAGAAGGAATTCTATATGAGACTTAAATTTCCTGTACGTAGTTCTAGATATGGTTAGGTAAAATTTGGATGTACGGAGAGAAACAGGAGAAGATGGTATAATAATATAGTGTGCAACATCTTCTTGTTTTTATTGTAGGTGACATGACATGATGATATAATATGCAAAGAGAAAATTTATTCAGCAGAATCACAAACAGCACAGCTTGGTGAAACCTCAAAGTTCATTGGCGTAAAAATATAATAATAGTTCCATCTTCATCAAATAATGCAGATACAAAGAATGTTTATCAGTTTAAAAGTATACCCTTTAATTAGTACTTCTTCGTTTATAATGTAATCTTATCCGAAGATATGAAAGCTTTTTCCCTCTCTAATTTCTTTCAATATGAGAGAGAGACTGTGTGTGAGCATAAAGTAGCAGTCAACTCTACCTAATCTGATCAGAGGATAATGGAATTCTGCCTAATTAAAGCTAGGAAGGCTGATAGTGCTTATCTTTCCCAATAGGCCATGACACGAACATTAGTAACAGTAGTAAATATTCTAATTCATGAACCAAACTAGCTACCGAACATAGTCAATACATAAAACTTGAAATCATGATTATTTATCTGTGCAAGAAAAAGGTTGTTATCATATCACGCATAAGATAATGCAACCTTAATCATCAGCAATAATGCTTGCCATATAACTGTTATTATAAACAAAAGATTATGATAGATCTTTACCATTAAAAAAAAATCTTTTACCCAAAAAAGAAAAAGAAGAAGAATTTATCAAATTCGAACCTACCTACATATGGTATAAAGATAGTCTATTCATGCCAGCCCAAAAAAAAAAATTGTTATGGTTCATTATTATTTATTTGATGAAATATTATATATACGAGTATATTATAGATGACTTCTTTTTTTTTTTTTTGGAAAGAGCATGATAGAGAAAGTCATTTCTATATGTAAGACTTCTAAAATATGAACACTAATAACGAAAGTCAAACTACAACATGATTTTTTGTATATTTCTCGAGCTACTAAGTTTACTTGGAAGCTCCGGCAAGCAACAGTACCCCATATAGTCAGCCACCCAGTACATGCCGGCTCTCTCTCTCTCTCTCTCTCTAGCGCAAGTTAGCATGAATTTCACAAAAAATTTTCTTTGAAAACTAAAAGCAGCTAGCTTGTTACCCAAAGAAAAAACCCGAATAATATTTCTCTTCATAAGGGCAAGTTACCATGGATTTCATGCTTTTTATTTTTATTTTTTCTTTTTGTTGAAAAAAACCTAAGACTTGCTACTTGGACCTCAACAGGAAGAAACCCTACACAAATTAAGACAGTTTATTTGTGCTTTACACACACAGAAAACAAAACCCTAGATGGCTCAAGTTAGCATGTTGATTATTGAAAATTGCAACCAAAGACTGACAGATTGACAAATGTGTCAAATAGATAGTCTAATTAGTGTGAAAACATTGACTAAATAGTTTTAGTACATATGCAGTGCAAGTTGTTGTCAAATACAATTTGCACAGGAAGAGTACACCGCGGGAGCACTTTAACATTATTGCCAATGAAAAATACAATTTTTTAACTTTCGTTTGAGAAAAAAAAAACCAGCAAAGACTGACATTCAAACTCTTCTACAGCAAGAAAATTGTCCTTTGGGTTACTTCTTTCCAAGAAGCTACTACTCTGCACATACTAGAAAACTTAACCATTCCCACCTACAAGCTATATATATTATTAATTTTTACATACCGAGGCGCATGTTAATTAACATGACCTGACCTCAAATCAGCTTCTTGTACTATTTTTTAGGAGCGAAGGTTGTACCAGTGCAGAAAACTTCGATTTTTACTGGGTTTGGAAGAGGTGATTAATGATTTTACTATAAACTTAGAATTCAACTGACACTTTTTTATTATTATTATTTTTTTAAGTTTAACATAAAAGACACTTGATACGTTAATTAAAGGCCCGACCTCTAAGAAACGAAAAAGAAAGGAGTGAAAAATTTTAACCCCAAAAACAACCATAATGCTTAAATTAAGACTTCGGTTAGATAAGTTGGATTACTTCAAAACTGTGATAAAAAATTTATTAAAAAAAAAAAAAAAGCCTAGTCGTGCAATTATATATATTTTAAAAAATAATAATAATAAAGAAGAGAAGCCTAAAAAACGTAGCAACTAAAATTTGCAAAACTGAAATAGCCCTTTTTTACCCGTCTTTGGATTTAGTTCATATTTCCTTTAACAAGCTATTCCTTCTTCAATTACTCAAGGCACACACGCAAAGGAACACATACTGGATACGTTTGCTTAACAATCAGTGACTAGTAGCTATATATGAAGAATAAGACATATTAATGAAAGCAAGCAAAGCTGACCTGTTGTTGGAGAGTAAAGATGTGACCAACACAGCCATAGACAGGGTCTCTAACCCTAGACAGAGCCTCATAGCAAAGCGTAACCACCGCATCGAGTCGCTTATGTGCCGGAATGCGCAAGAGGAGCTTGGAAGCATTGCTAGCACCAAACACCTTGTGCACCGCAGCAAAGTGAGCCGTCCCTTGGTCTGAGTCAAAATAGGGTGCAAATACACAACCGTTTACGCACTTTCGCCGTAGGAACTTGCAAGCTCCACAAGGCCCACCTCCGTTATTACTTGCACTCATTTCTACTCTCCCCACACCCCCTTTCTCCTTTTCACAGAAATTAGCTAATGTTTGTGTTAATTTGTGGGGTAGAGAGAGAGAGAGAGATAGGTATTTAGGGACACAAGGGGGTTGGTTTGTTATTTATTCTTCTTCTTCTTCTTATTTTAAATATGACAAAATGGAAGCTTTGGTGGTGGGTCATTTGAAATAGACTACTTGTTCCATTTTAAGTTGGGGGCAAAACTTATATTATATACAATATATTAGGTGTTTTTTTAAAGCTAAAGTTAATGAATTCTTATATTTTGATCCCTAAAGCATAAACAGTGTTATACATATATTTTTATACTAATTTAATTCAATATAATTATGTGTTTGAATTTAACGAGAGACTAAGGTATAAAGTTGTTCCTTAGTTTTAAACTTTACACTTCAGATTTTTTTCTCAATTTTACAATTTTTTCTAATCAAAACTATTGAAATAGTGTTTATTATGAGAGTGACACCAACGGTTATGAAAACATATTATATACTAAACTTATTGTTAAATTAAAATTTTAGTGCTGGAGGTGAAATTTGGTTCAAACTTTAAAGCCACGCAAGTGATACTATGAGAGTGAGAGAGATATCAAGCTATAGGGAGCAGCTTGCGTGAAGCAAACATAGATGCGGTGACAGTATCAACCTCCAACCGCCGCAGTCGAGGCCACGTGGGACAAACATCCTATCTTTTCGATCCATCTATTCTCTTGTCATTTCCATTTCAGCTATAGCTTTCAGTCAGAACTCTGCAAGGTGAGTTTGCTTCTAGATCTAGGTGTGCGTGCGCTTCTACATTGATATAGGTATGGCCTTAAGTTCTTTGTTTCACTTTATGCAAATATATGTGAAATGCCATGCAATAATGTATATCTCCTATTGATTTAGCAAATATATATATATCTTCGATTGGTTTTTCGGTTTACACTTCGGTTTATCATTTATTACTCGCTGCAGTTAAAAGGAGTTGTCTTCCCAAATCCAGTAGAGACGTGATGGCAAAGTTGAATTGACGTTCCTTATTAATCTTTTACTAAAATGGCAAGTGAGGTGGAAGCTCCTTCTAATTCAAGATAAGTTGCCTCGTGACAGATTTGGGATTCAATAATTACTCATTTATATGACAATTACAATTTTGCCTAAGCCTCATAGAGTAACATCAACAAACTTTATTCATTCAAAGACACATTTAACGAGTAATTCTTAGGTACTTCCAGAGCATGAAAAATGGTGCTTCTTCCTCTCACATTCATAGTGGGGTCCGCTCATTAAATTTATGGTGAGATCTACCATGAATGTGAGAAGAGGGAGCACCATTCTCCGTGCTCTGGGACTACCTAAGAATTTTCCCACATTTAACAATAGAAGACTTAATTCTTTTTAGGAACAATAGAAGACTTGTAAGAATTAAAAGATCATACAATTAAGATGGTTGAATAAGAGATTTGAAATTTTCTCTACAAAAAAAAATCTTCCCTTTAGAGCCCTTAATAGTTAATATACCCCTATGAGATATAATCTAGGGACAAATCATGAAAAACATCCAAAAAGTAGCCCACTTAGAGCATTCACATCCCATATCTTCAGACTATTCTATTTTACTATCTCAAAAAGTCTCTTTATCAATTATACAATATCATTTTATAATATACTCAGCATCTCAACTTTTATTTTACCATACTACACATTAAAATAATATTAAAATATTTCTCACTTCTCTCTTTGATCTCTATTTCTCTTACTCTCTCAACGACCCACCACCACCACCATCCAGCTTCTCAATCATACCACCCACCTCCGCTGAGTAAAATCCAACCAAAAAATCAAAATCCAAAATCCATAGCAAAATCTAGCCAAACTCCATAGCAAAATCAAAATCCAAAATCAAAACCAGAAACCCACTGCCGCTAGAATCCATGCCGCCACTGCACCACCTGACCCATGTCCACATCAGTGACAAACCCACCACCGCAAGAAACCCACGCCGCTACTGCACCACCTGACACACACCCACATTTGTCACAAACCCACTCGCCGATCTCCACCTAATCCACGCCCACTCGCCGATTTCTACCGCCAGAAACCACAAAAAATACCCAGAAAATACCAAGAAAACGATGAAGAAAATACTTAGAAAACGATCCACCAAAAGATTATCACGCTGATCTCGGAACATGCTTTGGCCAACAACAAGTCAGAGAGTGAGACAGGGTAGATGAGAAAGTGACGTAGAAAGAGATAGTTGAGAAAGATAGAGAGCATCTCAACCCAGAGAAAGAGAAGACAAAGGCGAGAGAGAATAAAAGTAATTAAAAAAGAAATACAAATAGTGCTACAGTGTCATTTTACATTTAGGATGGTACCGTAGCAACATTATAAATTTTTTTACAATTGATATCATTTAACAGTCCGAATGAAGTATCATTTTAAGGAGTGTATGGTAAATCAAACCTACATTTCCCATTTGGCATTCCCAATGGGAATGCTCTTACAAAGAACATGAGCTGCCCCATTAACACCTCTATCTACCCAACAGAAATTGTTGCTTTTAAAACTCTTTTAGAGAGACAATGTCTAGTTTGCAATCAACAACTCTATTTTCCATGAGGGAGAAGACTCTATTTACCAATATAGCATTAACACAAGTTTATATACTTTTTTAAACCTCAAAACTTAAAATTTCGACCTTATTAACAATTTATATCTGGCCTGTCAAATTTTGGAACTAGTCTAGGAAAACCCCAAAAAAGAAAAGAAAAGTACATTGGCACAAAAACCTCAAAAAGAACTTTACCCATCTGGCACATTCCTTGACATGTAGCCCATCTCAAATACAAAAACTATTTTCCCTCTAACAAATCCCTAATTTCTAATATACGTAAATTTAAAATTCCAAACCTATCTTACAGTTACTGTGAATGCCAGTCCCGATCATGCTACCTCGCCATGCCATCAAAGTGCTAGACTTGACGTTGTCCTCATGCCTTGAGATTAGCCCCGGACGACCATCTCTGACTAGCCCAGCCTCTTGCTATTGGTGATTCACAATAATCACCAAAAGTCAATCGCCTCGTTGTGACATCTAGCCTCCAATCCACTTAGCCGAACCTACAACTATTGGTCACTCTCTCTCTGAGCATTAGTGAAGAGGTAAATAAAAATTATTAGAGCAACCACGTCAGTTTTTTTATTTTACACATTTATTTTTACACTAAAAATCTACTTTTTTTTATTTTACATATCTAATTTTACAAAATTTCTATATCAGTTCATCTATTCTACACATCTTTTAATTAAATAATCAATTTTCTCACAATTTTTTATTATTTCTCTAACTACCCGCATATATATATATACGCGCCTCTCTCTCTACCCATTTCTGTTTGTTGCTCTCTCTCTCTATACCCATCTCTCCCCTGAAAAACTCTTCCTCTCGATTAACTCTCCGATCCGCTCCGATCCACGAGCTCGCTCCGATCCGAGCTCCGATTACCCATCTCTCCCCTGAAAAACTCTCCCTCTCGATCAACTCTCCCTAGCTCCGATCCGCTCCGATCCACGAGCTCCGATTACCCATCTCTCCCCTAAAAAACTCTCCCTCTTGATCAACTCTCCGTAGCTTCGATCCGCTTCGATCCATGAGCTCCGAGCTCCGAACCAGTCAAGCACCGATCGTTCCGATCAAGTTTGTGTATCTTTGTGTTGATTTGTCTGTGTGGATATATTTGTGTGTGGGTGTGTTTATGTGCATTTGAGGAAAAAGAAGAAGATGAGGAGAGAATTGAGTTTGTTGAGCACGAAGAAGAGAGAGAAAAAAGGAGCGAACGGGAAACAATAAAATATTGTATGGACGAGCTACAGTAGCCGTGTATATTTACATGGTTACTGTAGCTCGTGGATAGATTTGCAAGATTTTACAAATTTTTACACCCACTGATGTGGGTGTTTTTTTGCTCAAAATGTGTAAAATTGGTAGTTTATTTTTTTATTTTAGAAGCTTTTACATGAACTGGTGTGGATGCTCTTAGTCATGGTACTTACTAGTTATAAAGAAATAATAAGTTAAAAAAATAACTCATGAACAATTTTGATCACGTCATGACAATAAATTGAACCAAGATTTAACTTGTAATTTAGCATAGTAATGAGTTAAATTTTGGAACTTATCCCTGTCATTAGGAGACAACGGCCCAAAACATAACACAATTCAAATACAAAACTCAAACATGCACAATGGCAGGGAAATCCATTCCTTACAAAAGTATAAAAAGGGGATTAAGGACTTTGTGAAAGGTATAGAGAATCTCTCCTTAAAATTCTCTTTTACCCAAAATATTTATTTACAAACTTAGAAATTAGAGAATCTCTCATTGGCGAACCTCTAGTGACTACCCTAAAATTTTATTTTCTTTATAAGTGTCTATGGTTAAGGTTGTATTGATCGATTAACTACATAGATCATCATATTTCAAAATAAAATATTTAAGAGCGTTTACATCGATTCTTGCAAAAACTTCTATCTATTTGAGAATAAAAACTTATTTTTTCTATTTTACTTTTATATATTTACTTTTCACAAGACCCCACGTTAAATTATCTTTGACACTTCATTTTATTATAATATCATTTTTTTCTTCATACATAACAATTATAATCTATTTTCTTATTTCTCTCCAGATATATAAAGAAAAATTAAACAATTAAATATAAAATAAATAATATCAATATAAATTTATAACGATTATGGTAATTGTAAATTATACAATCATACATAAACTAAAGTAATATTTTTATACAAAATTATATAAATTTTACCCATTTTTCTATTGACACTTGCCTTGTATTACCACTTTCCTACGCGAGCACAAAGGAGCGTGTGTATTTACTATTTATCCCATGAAAGTGAACTGTGGTCAACATGGGTTGAAATGAAATTAATGGTGAGATAGACAGCCTAGTCATGCCAACACTGACTGGCACAAAAAAGCATGATTGATGTAATTACCTAATATCAAATCATAACACGTGTCGATCCAATACGTGTCCCCACTTGTCGTCTCTCTTAAGGAAGCAGATGTCAGCAAAGCACAAGGAAACAGTGAAACGCTCTTTCTAACCCATAGATCCATAGCCATAGGGGGAAGCCAACCCCCCCGCCCCCCCCAAAAAAAAAAAAAAAAAAAAAAAAAATTAAAATTGTCCTTTGGTCCATGGTATGGACATTATTTTAGGATTGTCAATAGTAGTCTAGTAGAATTGTTGAATTGTTATTTAGCAAAATAAAAATGTAGATTGTTTGAAATTTTTTTAAAGAATATATTTATATTTTATGTCAAATATAAATAATATTCTCACTTTTCAAAATTTTAATTTAATTTAATTTATTAGTACTTACTCCATCTTAAATTGTTAGTCATTTATTCTATTTTAGAACATCTCAAATGCCATTTTTTTATAGTTTAAATTAATTTAAGTAGTTTTGAAACTTTTTTATCTGACAGAAAATACATTAAATAATGTTTCATTTAGAAGTTGAATTTTTTTTAAACCATACCAATAATTTGGGGCTTAGGAAGTACGATAATTTTAGGTGTTCTAGAATTAATTAATTTTTTCAAAATTAAATAAAGTAACAACATTGAGTTAATAAGTTATTAGTTTTTTTTTTTTGGTTGAGGAAGTTATTAGTTTTTTTTTTTTTTTTACTTTTATAGAATATGATAATATTTTGTGACAACCCTATAAATGAAGTACTTGACTAATAACACGGCCAAGTGGAGCATTATTATATGGTCGAGTAATTATGGGAAATAAATTTTTTGCATAAATGAGACAAATTATTGATTATTATCAAAGAGATAAATATGAGAGAGAGAGAGAGAGAGAGAGAGAGAGAGAGAGATCAACAAATGCATACTACACTGTAAGGTGTGGCTAAATAATTATTGGATTAATTATTTATGGGTTTGGTGCATACATTAATTATCCACTTTTTTAAAAAAATTATGAAAAATTAAAAAAGTTATTAAAATAGTAAATCACTTTTTTTAAATTTTTTTTAAATTTTTTTAAAATAGTTTATTAATATATGCTTAAGGACACATATTAGAAAAACCTATTATTTATAAATTTTGAAAGGGAAATGACTCATTTCTTAAGAAACGGGTCATTGTAAATAGGTGCCTGAAAGAAAATTGATCAAAGGACTGTAAGTGGCGGTTAAAAAAGAACTCAATTTGTCTAATTGCTGAAAGAGAAATAAATCACTTCATAAGAAATGGGTTGAAATGATTGACCTTGTTTTGAAAACACAATGTTTTAGTCTCGTTAACTGTGCCAATTAATCAGTTAAGCCATTACTTAGACACTAGTATTGGGAATGAAAAAAAAAATCAATTTTACGTAACCAAATACTATTTTATCTATTTTACCAATTTATTTTATAACTAACTTTACATTTTAATTTTAATTTTTACATACAATCCAATAAAATAATATAAACTATCTAATAAAATAATAAAAAATATTCTACTCTCTTTCGTTCCACTATCTTTTTCTTTTCACGTACAACCACTAAATTAAATATTATTTTTTTCTTTACCATCTATGAATAGTAAGTTGAATAAATACAACCTTACTATTCATAAATTGTAATTTTTTTAAAAAAAATATACAAACCTTTTTTTTTTTAAATATACAAACCTGGATGGGATAGATTTTTGCTGTCTTGAATTGTAAAATAGCAATTGAGGTGTAAAATACTAGTGCTAAATAGTTGAATTTCTCTATTTAAAAAAGAAAAGAAAAGAGAAACACGTTTATTTGGCTTCATGTTTCATTTGAATTGAATTGATATTTGAGACTTTACTCTTCGACAAGAACTTATGCATGTTGCCGCAATCACAAGATTCACAACATTCCCCAACAGAGTAGTAAATTCCCTTCTGTCAAAATACTGTTTTAGACTTTAGTCTATGACCAATGAGTTAAAGGTTTTTTTTTTTGTCCCCTAAAAAAAGTTTAATTTTATTTATGAATTACCCATTATATCAACTCATTCTTTGATTTTTATTTATTTTATAAAAAAAATCAATATTACTATTGCTTATACTTACTGTTAATATTTGCAAATCTTAACTTAAAAAAAAAAAAAACTATTGGGACTCGTATTTGTAAAATATAAATTATTTACATGTTTAATCACTTAATTTGTACTGTGATTTTTGCAGAAATTAATATACTTTTAGAACGAAAATAAGATTAGACTAATATTAAACCATTTCCTACACTTCGGAAATAATATGTAGATAAGATCAATAATTTATAGACGAATTGAAGCTACATAGTACACATACTAAAATTGTTGGACGCCCTAGATTTTTTATGCACACCCATTAACGATAGGATTTGGTGTAGAGAATTATCATAGCTATATAAAGATGAGATCAAGAAGAAAGGATAAAGTTAGAAGAGGAGGAAAATGGTTAAAGTTTAGGTATACAATTTTAATTTTGTTTGGACTATATGGCTAAAGTTGAGGAATTCAAAATTTTTTTTTTTTTGGGACTATTTTAGCACATGTATATTATATTTTGCACCATTTTCACCTAAAAAAAATTATCTCTAATTGAATGAATCTATTTTTTAATTTAGATCAAATATGTATCGAATGGCACTTAGTACGCAGTTAAATACAGGAAATAAAAACTTAATTGTAAGATTGACTTTTTTCATCTCTCTCTTATTTTTTGACACTTATTACCGAAGTTCTTGTTGTGGTTCCGTAAAAATAAAAAATTGTTGGTCTCTCTTCATTCTTCACACTTTTTTTCTTTAAAAAAAAAGAATTCGTTTCATGAAGTCAATGCTTCTCAATTTCAGAATGGTCATTGGAAGCTTTTGGTCCATGTATAAAACGAAAATAATTTCAAGTCGTTTGGTATAGAAACTTGTCAGTGTAGTTCTTCAATATAGGTACACACACGTAGATGCTGTCCTTGTAAAGAATTTTTCTTGTTTCAATATATAGGAAATATAAACGAAATTCCTAGGTATGTGAGATACAAAAAAAAAATAATAATAATAATAATCACACAAGATAATATTTATATGATTCGACAATTTACTTATGTCTACGGCGTTACAATAATTTTACTATTTGTATTGGGAAGATTAAGCCTAAGAAAAAATCTCATTAAAAGCCGTAGCACTTTTATATCAGGTTAGGTCACAATTCAGATCAAACATAGCTTAACTCCAATTCACATCGTCCAACACAATATTTATTCTTTTTTTTTTTTCTGAAAATATTACAATATTTATTCATGTTTGGTATCCTTGGTTTGAGTTAAGAAAAGTTGTTGATTCTACCAAGTCTTTGTATTAGTCAAAACACTAATAATTTATGATGGGTTTGATTATTTTATTTTTATATCTTATATATATATATATATATTTATTTATTTATATTTAGATGACGGAGGAGGCCATTACCCATTTACCCTTTTTTAAGGACTCGATAAATTGCGCATGCATGATGTACTTTTCAAGTTCTATTTCCCCACCTTAAGTTGGATCTTTGTGTATTTAAAATGCCCAACTACAGCGCAAGTTGCCTGTCTTACATCAAAATTGGTCTCTAAAAACCCTCTATGCCTTTGGTTAGGCGATTTATTAAAGTTTTACTGCGGTGTACCAAATTTATTGGAGGCCCAACCCAAAAGAAGTGTTGAAATTATCTCAAAAACTACGGCTGCCTTTTTTGTAGTTCTCAAGGTGCCATTAGCCCCATAAGCATGTAATTACTTTTTGCATGTCTTCAATTGATGCCTAATAGTCAGTGAAGTTGGGATGGGAGGATTCCTTTTTCATAATAGTAATTTTATTATAATACCATTTTTATCATGCACAAATCACTTTATTAGAGAAGGTACTATATTCATAACTTGTAGATATATGTTACAAATTGATAAGGCCCACCGTGCTTTTTTTTTTCCTTTGAGTTAGGGGAGAGAGATTTGAACATAAATTCTTCTCTATATAGGATATTTGGACAATGTCATTAAGGTATAAAATTCTTACTATGACCCACAACTAGCAAGAAGTGAGAGAGGAGCATAAAACAACTGAAAAATCAAGAGAAGTTATTTCTAATTTTGATACAATTGTATAACCTTAACTAAAATGGTCACACAATTCAAATGCGAGCTCTTTTTTACATAGAGTTGCAGAATGTCATTAAATTAGAAGACTTTAAAAAGGACTCACCACTAAAATGTTAAGGAAAATTCTTTCAGATTTTGATACAACTGTATTGCATAATTTGCATTATAAAACTGGCCATACAAATCTATATATATATATATATATATATATATATATATTCAACATTATAGATCTATAGAATAGATACTTTGACTAACATGACTTTTAACGTGTTAACAATATTTCCAAGAATTCATGACTAGTTTGGTCCAAATTCATTCTTTGACTCCTTTATAAACAATCGTCCTTTCTTCCCAAAGTTCCTTAAGAATACAGTACATAGCAGCTTCTTTGCCGTATGTTAAGGTGACATCCTGTAATTTAAAACACATTCTTTAAAAAGAAAATTTTCAAAGCAATGAGGTGTTGATTATATATTATTGTTTGTGATTTCTAGGTGTTGACCGCACGAGTGGGGGAGCTTGTGGACCAGATGTGAATACATTATTAAGCAGTCATGAGGCAACATTGTTGTGAGTAAAAGTTAGCATAGCATAATCACAAGACAAATACTTCAACATTAAGAGACAGCCTATGGATTTCAAAAGAAAACTTAAATACCTACTATTAAACATGTGTTGCAATCTTGCAATGCAAGTGGGCTAGATTTTTCAATTCTTTTAGGGACATTGTTCCTTACTTGCCTGAAAATCCTACATATATAATAAAGGATAATTTTATTTAACTTTATTATTTTATATGTTACAATAATTTATTTTTATTGAATCCTAAATTGGACTCTTCTTTTCCTTCAATTCTGTCCAAACAACAATGCCAAGAATCAGTACAATGTGAAAGTGAAGCTACAGAAATTTAGAGAGAGAGAGAGAGAGAGAGTTAAAATAAAATTTTCATGTCTGATAATGCTAACAACAAATTCATTGTAACTTCTTACATTGTTTATGGCTCTCTGCTCTTGTATGTGCTTGAGGTAAATGTTAACTTACTTTCAGATTATAATAAGTATAGAAACATATTTTGCCTCCCTATACGCTAAGCCGTAAAACATGGAATCTTCATAAAGTATATATATATATATATATATATATATATATTGGAGATAGGTAAGTAATGGGAGAAGGGAAGGGTCGAACTAAAATCATAGAGCACTATAAAAAAAATATCATTACCACTAAAAAATTACTTGAAACTCACTTGTAATACTATCTTTTATATATAATCTCCATAACCTAACTAAAATCTTATGCACTATACATAACTTTTTTTCTTTTTAAAAAGGTCTGTTATAATCATGTACAAAGTATAAACGAAATAGAAGTTATATATTACCTCTTAATTAAAAAAAATTATTATATCACCGAGCAATTTTACACCTCACATCTCTTTTATATATATATATATATATATATATATATATATTTATTTATTTATGAACTAAAATAGGTAATAGGTGACTTAAGTTAGCGTCTTTCTCCTAGGCGTGAACATAGTGACATTTTACTCATTAAGCCCGGACCTGTGGGAACAAGAGATTACACCTCACATATGTGTCTACTTATTCACTTATAATAATAAACTTAAATACAACACGGTTCCATGTTTTCATTATAATCATCATCATCATTTGGTTATGGCAAAGGGGTACACTTAATTCATGAAGTTGCGTAATGTGATTGGTTATGGACTAGACTTATTAACTTATATTTTAAATCAACCTGTCCATGAGGAGGTTGTGTGTTACAAACTAAATGACAGGAAAGTTCCATGATTTATAGACTAACTACACAAACAATATTTTAACCCTACATAAAGGTAAAATGAATTTCTCCTAGATAATTATGGAAGCATTTTAGATTCATATTATGGTTCACTATTTTATTTTTGACAAGCAAATTAATTTGAAGATCATGTTCATCATTTTCATTTGCTTTGAATTGAAGGGTGTTTATTTCATGATTGTGGCTGTGCATGAGCAAAGTTGAACTAAATATCAAAAGTTTACGATTGGGTCATTTGATTTTATTTTAAACAAAAATTACACTTGAATTCATCACAAAACTAATTTATATGTTCAAGTTTGGTTTATTTTTGTTGATCAAACTCGAGTTTGTTCACAAGTTTCTTGGTTAACACATTATTTTCCCATACATAGGAATCACTATGACTAAAATCTTTTATCATTTCACAAATAAATGGAAAAAGTTAATGAAAGCCCTATAGGTATTGACTTAAGAAATAATTTTAAGAACTTATTATGGGAAAATATATATATATATATATATTTTACAGTTTCTTATATTTTTTTTATAAAAGTGATTAAAATTTTTCTAAAATTATAAAATAATAATTGTCTTAAGGATACCTATTAACTGAACTTATAATTAATTCCTAAATTATAATTGAAATTGTACTGTTTAAATTAGCTAGGTTAGATATAATTTAGATTCACTAATGCCTATTTATTTTATCACTATATTGCAGATAATAAGCTATAAGTTGATATTTTATTAATTTATTTACAAATTCTAAGTGCGTGTGTATATATATATATATATATATATATATTATACACCCTATACTCAATTCATACCTCAAATTCAGGGTCATTTTTTATCCATATTTCTTCATAATTTACACTTTCATTTCTTTGCATATCTAGCTAATTGATGAGCCACACTATTTCCTTCGCTCCTTACCATCATCACAATCCTGAGTTGTCTTATGATTCCTTTTGCGTCATTTAGCAGATGACTAAAGCTATGGGCTTGTTTGGATAGTCCAAAAACTTAGTGATATCACTCAGTTTTCATTATTCATCATCCAAAACTCGTGGGTCCCACAAATGATGCAGTGTTTGGATTGGTTTTGGATATTTGTTTCCATCACTCAAAAACTCAAAATTTTGAGTTTGGATGATGGAAACTGAAAACATAATTTTGGTGTTTTCACATTTCCAAGTTATGAGTCACATGACATTTTAGTAAATACATAAAAATAATGGGACCCACCTAAAGTCTTATCACATCAATTCTCTTTCTTATTTTTCTTTCTTTCTTCCTTTCTTCTTCAAGTTACACCCCCGGTTTTCTCTTTCTTTCTACTTTTTTATTTTTATTTTTTATTTTTTTATATATATTTTTTCTTTCTTCCTTCTTCACTCCAGCGCCATTCTTCTCTTCCCTTCTCTTCTCTTTATTTTTTTTTCATTCTTTTTTCTTGATGGGTTGTTATAGCCTTTTCTGGACATTTTTTGCTTTGATTTTCGGACTAGATTATTTTAGTTTTTTTTGGGTATTTTCAGGGTTTGTGATGTTTGTGCTACTTATTGGGTTTATGACATGAGATCAGAGCTTCAAATATCAACGCCAAACCCTTAAAATTGAGATCTTTTGGCTTCATTTTCTGGGTTTATTTTATGAGATCAAAGCTCTTTTTTTTTTTTTTTTTTCACTTTGCATTCTTCTTTTATCTTTAGGTTGTAGCCATTGGGTTTTATTTAAAGAGATGAAGATGTGAAGTGGAGAGGATGCATTTTGCTGAGCATTAATTTTTGTGGGTCCCACAACTTTACTTAAAATTGAGTTATTAGAAAATTGAGTTAGAGATATGAGAATTGAGTAATGAGTTTAAGTGATGAGATTTGAGTGTTGAGATATGAAAATTGAGTTAGCATGAAACCAAAGAGGCCCTATGTATATTCATATTCATCTCCTTTGTAGTCCTTGTGTTATTATTAAGCTGTCTCCTTCCAATACCCTGCTTCGGTGCAAGAAAAAAAGAAAAGAAAAGAAATCAATCACAATACCTAAAAATGGGAAATGCTTTCGGAACAAATTATAAGCGGTAAGTTGTTATGTACGAATTTTTTTTAGAGAGTTTCAACTTATGATGTCTGCTATTCCTGATAGTAACTTTTTATCATTAGACTAAAATACTAATTAATTTCTGGTATAAGCGAGAATTGAATCTTAAAATCTCTTATTTAATCATTAAATATTTTATTAGTTAATCTAACTGAAATTTATAGAAAAAATAAAAAGAATTATTACATAATGTTATTAGTAGATAAAAAAATAATATCGGTAATAAGAATTTATTATTTGTTACAAAAATGTTCTAAAGGAAGCTTTTTTATCATCAACATCATGTATGAACTATTACAACGTAAGCAACCGGTCACTGTAGCCATATGTCAGCCTCAAATCAAGACACGTGTCGGTCACAGCTGGGACTAAAAGCTTCTGTCAGTGCTTCCTCTTCATAACACAGAGATTGGACAAGAGCCGGGCGGCGCGGTGACGCGCCGTTACGAACTGTTACTGATTCTAAAAATTTCTAATTCTTACTTACTTTTTATACTAAAACAAATACAAATAAAACCAATTTATTTGTTCAAAAATCTGTTTTTTTTTTCTTTTTAGAAAATTGGGATCCGAGTAGGAACAAGGAATGGAGAGAGAGAGAGAGAGAGAGAGAGACGTTACTTTCATTTCAATTGAACGGCGCGTGGGTCCCATTTGAAAAAGATGAGGTCATCTTTTACCCGGCCGTTACGTTCCCATAGTCACCGACTCATACGTGGCACTCCCACATTCGAATGGCTCGTGCTGTGGCTTTGAATAAATTGCATGCCCCAACTTTGGAGTTTGACTTTGATTAGCTCGCAAATTAAGTAACTAATTATACCTATAGGCAACTAGTATAGTAGTAGTATTTCTTCTAAACAGTACAATAGTATTTGGCACTTTTACCAAAAAAAAAAAAAGAAAGTATTTGGCACTGAATAGAATGAAAAAATGACCTCTTCTCGTTACTGTTAATCTACATTCGATCTTAGTGTATACAAAACTCCGTATTCTATTATTTATTTTTTAAATTATTAATAAAAAAATATATAATATGAAATAGAGGACTATGATCGACATTGTGTTCTTTAATAATTATGAATTGTCCCCAAATCAACATGCAGGGTGGTCCACCAACCTAAGAACGCCTATCTATTCATTTAGGAAAATTTTGCTTGCGTGTATAATATTTTGAATATTCATGACCAAAATAAGAAAATTTGATCTACATGTATATATAGTCAAATATGGTTGATTTAGTGGTCTTTTTATAATGAATACTGAAGTAGATTAGTGATTTAAAATAGTCCTAAATAAATTTTAACTAGGTGTGAAATTAAATACTACTAAGATGTTGTATTAATACTTATCCAAAAAGGAATAAAATGTTGTACCATTGGTCAACTTTGTATAGTCATGCTAACGAATTTTTTTAGGGTAATTGTTAATAATTCATTTAAAGAAAGTTTTTATGGCTAAAGAAAAAAAAGTAATCAATATTTTGATAATTTTTTCTATTTTCTACAAAAGTGGTGTAAAAACTTTTATAAAATAGATTATTAATCATTGTTCTAAGAGTACCCGTTAGTATGACTCAACTTTTTATTGTAATTCCAAAGGGCATTGTAGAAAACAAGATTTCATTGGAAGTGACCAAGCCATCTTTCATGCCAAAGAGCTAAAAGGAATGTCATTGTAATTATCAATATCATTATCATTGTCTTTGTCATCACCATCAACTCATCCATTAGGGGTAATATGATGACCCGACTCCTAATATCTCTGGATCGACTAGAGGGTAGATATTGCTAGATCATTAACTTGTTTGTGCCTTTCTATTTCTAGCATGTGTAACCTAAAAGATAAACCACTAGATAATTGGCATAAATATTAGATGACACGGAATCAAAATCTTAACTTCTACAACTAGTGATGTTCTATTCAACTATATGAATCATTAAGAATGTATCACAAAATGTGTCATCTTCACAAATTAATATCTACTATATGATTTATTGATCAATACAATCTCATAGTTGATTTTAATTAAAAATTTTGAGATTTGTGAGTTGTGACTATAATTTAGGAACAGTATTTTAGGTTTAATATATTAGATTCTATAAATTGAATTCAAACACTTGGTTGTTTTGAATTTAATATACTTATTTTATTTGTCAATATAATTGTGTATAAATTCAATTGAGAAACTTAATAGACTACACTTAAGATATTATACCTAATTAATTTTACCAAGTTTTGCTAAAATTTTAATTTTTTCATCTTCTAGAAAGGCCTTTTATTAATTGGCTTACACCTTTTGAGTTGAAAATGCATCATTTCATTAATTAGCCACTACTGAATGTAATTAATTAATTAATACATATTCCACTCTTGAAAATCCAGTGGGCATTCATGTCTTTTATAAAAAATCCATTGGATTTCCTTTGGCTTTTCATCTAGAAAAGGAAAAGGAAAATAAATTAAAGGGAGTCATTTTCAACGTTGAGAGAGAGAGAGAGAGAGAGAGAGAGAGAGAGAAAGAAAGGGAAAGGAGTTGGCGTCTTTTGCCCTCCACGCAGCTTAAAACACGCAGTAGTAGATATAGACAGTCCCCTTGACACGTTTCCACCTTGTAAAAAATCCATTTCCTTTTTGTTTTAGTAAAGCAGAGAAATGATATATACATATATATAGACAAAGCAAAAACTCCAATTATATCCATCATATATACTCACATTTTACACACCAAGAGAGAGAGAGAGAGAGGAGCATGATGGTTTTGTTGAATAAAAATTCACGAGAGGAAGAAAGATAATAGTAGAAAAAGGAAAGAAAGAAAGCAAGCAGTTGAGAAGGTAGCATAAACAAGCAGCTAGCTGGGCTTATCGCATGTTTGCTTCACGCAAGCAGCTAAATGTGATTGTGGGGGTTAAGGCTTTGCTCTCTCGCGTGGCTTTAAAGTCTTCCACTATCCTTTTATATCTCACCCATTAAAAAAAAAAAAAATCACCCAAAAACCACACCCACCAAACCCTAAAACTCCTCCTCCTGCTCCTTTTCAAGTCCTACCCCACAAACCCAATTATGTGATAATCATCATCATCATCATCATCATCATATAATACCAAAAATTTATAAGAAGAAAGAAGAGAGAGAGAGAGAGAGAGAAAAAACCCACAAAATATATATACAAATGAGTGTAAACCCTACAAGTAGTGGTGGCAGTGGTGGTGGTGGTGGTGGTGGAAGCTGTGGTAGCGGTGGTGGTGGTGGAGGTGGAGGGCCATGTGGGGCTTGCAAGTTTTTGAGGAGGAAGTGTGTGCCAGGGTGTATATTTGCGCCATACTTTGATTCAGAGCAAGGGGCTGGTCATTTCGCAGCTGTGCACAAAGTGTTTGGGGCAAGCAACGTGTCCAAACTTCTTTTGCATATACCGGTGCATAAGCGACTCGATGCGGTGGTCACAATATGTTATGAGGCACAGGCTCGGCTTAGAGATCCAGTCTATGGCTGTGTTGCTCACATCTTTGCTCTTCAACAACAGGTAATTAAGGCAGGCACTCCATGATCTTGATAAGGATGGTCATATATCTTGGTATTTATGGCTGAAAGACAATTATTTCTTGTTCTTATGCGTTTATAGTCTTACTTTATTACCTAAGCTTTATCAAGTAAATCCTTGAAAGATAGAAAGTGGGTTTATTCCAGTGATGATTTCTAATTTTTAGTAACGCTTCTTTCTATGACATGCATATATGTTTGACTATAATAATAGGATATTAAGAAAAGTGTTTTAGATATACGGTGAGTTTTATTTTTATTTTTATTATTTTTTAAAATCATCTTACCAAAAAAAACTTAATCACATCTCTCTCTCTTTCCTTTTTCTCAATTGCTAAGTTTTTTCTTTGTAACTTTTCTTGTGAATTGGTAATATTGTAGTAACCAGAAACATTTCTCTTGATTTTGTTTGGAGTGATGACATATAATTTCCTAATCGTCAGCTGCCCAAAGTGTAAGAAACTAAACAGTAACGGAAGTCAAAACACCAATAGAACCATGCTTTTTTCTTCTTTTCTAGCCTTTCAAGTTAGGGTAGCAATAACTTACATATAATTATATATATGTATATAGGGGTGTCATATAGCAATAATGTAATGGGAGGCTCTCAGTGGCCTCGATGAGAAACAAATGAATAGAAATTTGGCTAAAAAATTTAACAGAAAACCAAGGAAAAGTATAGGACATGCATGGGGTGCTTAGGAGACAATAATTTTGTGCTCTACTGAAATCTAGAAGGTCTTCTTAATTAACAAATCGTGGAGTCGGCGGTTACAACAGTGGCATAGCCTAAAGTGTATTTTTCTGAGCAAATTGTAGGTTTTGCTGCTATTAAGGAAATGGTCGGATTGTTGCTTCTTGGAGTTAGGCTTTTTTGTGAGGGACAAGTTCATCTCCTCTACCCACCATGTCCAATTGGTGGGGCTTTCCTAAAAGTGCACTATATTTATAATGGTAGTCTTACATTCTATTAACAAAGCAAGATTAGTACAATAAAAAGGCATGTTTGGCAGTTGAAATCATTTTCAAGCTTTCATTTCTTGTTTTCAATAGTTTTTTTTTAAAAGGAAAAAGAGTGGAATCGCCTTCTTTTTTTTTTTTTGGTCCTTTTTAGTCCTGTCATTTCAATTACATGGAAACACTTCATTTTCCAACTAAACCATTTTTTATAATTGGAAATGAATAGATTTGTTTTTTAATATTCAGAAATGTCCTACAATGTGCGATCCCTATGTACCCAGGGTGGGGAATTTAGTCCTTAAATTGTGTTGAAGAGTTGCAGTTGTAAGTAACCAACACGTAGGTCTTCCAAAAGACTATATGTTTATTATATTGTTCAGGATTACATAATCTACATCTGCACTAGGTAAATCTTCTTGTCAATGTAAGTTTGTAGACTCCGGTAAGTGCTTGAGTATAAAGTATAAACTGATATAAATTAAACTAGATATGCACAATGAAATTTATGTTACTAGATCCGAGATCATTCCTTCTCCCAAGAACAGTTATGGAGTAGAAAATTGATGTTATTGGTCCATCACTATGCTTATCCCTATGTCATAAGAATCCTTTATATGTTCGCAATGCCATGTTCTAGCACGCATATTTAAATCTTCATATTCTTTTAGTATAAACAAAGAAATAAAGCCTTAAATTTGCCTAATTGTCTTTTTTTTTTCCCTCCAACTTAAGAGGTTTGGTTCTAGAAGTCACTCTTTTGTAAAAAGCACTCAAAACTATGTTCATTATTGGACATTAAGATAAAGACAATTAAAAAAAAAAAAAAAAAGCAATGTGCACAAGGGTGTAATTAGTTTAACCCAATACAAAGCGTCGGAACATTAATTAACCTAGGTTCAGGATGGCCTCCAAGCTATTGTTCCATTCAGCTTTGAACTGGACTTAAGCTTGACCCCCAAGATGATTGAGCATATTCTCGGGCCATGGCAATCATGCTTTAAATGATTATGAATGCAGATGCAAATTCAAGAACTAATGTTCTAATTCTATTCATCATAAAATAGAAGCTTAATTAATTAAGAATCTAAATTAGATCCTAATTGCACTCTAGTTTTGATCCCCACTAGGAGTTCCCTAAGATTACATAATACATGATTTTGGTAGATGAGATTGTGTATCTGTAGTTTATTCCCTATGAATAGATTCAAACGCCATACGTTGGTAAGGTTCCACGTCATAAAAAAAGTCATTGAATTATAATTTGATGTTAATTGCGTTAGGATTTTCAATGCACCCCAACTTCATGCTAAGTGTCCCTTCAATTATACTCTAATTTTGTATCAATAATATTTACACTCAATTTTATGTAAATATATTTGAAGAAAAGGACTAGATTTGAATTTATTCTCTCTCTCTCTCTAAAATTGTGGTGGTTTTTAATTGCACATATGAATAAGCAGAAGTAATAGACTAGTATTCTAATTATTTCGCTCAGTATAATAGGTTGAAATCTGCAATTGACATCATTTTGATAAAGAATATTGATCTAGAAGTGCTATCAACGATAGGAAAAAATAAAATTAACCATAACCCTAAACTATGAATTCGACTTTATGTTAGAAATTTATTTCCCACTTGCTTACTCTCATGGGTTGGGAGAGGTTTTACTGGGGTCGCCCGTGCCCTGGTTAAATGTGGTTTTGATCCTCATTGTTTATTAGTATGTAATATTTCTCCCCTTCTCCTTTGCGCTTGGGATGCATGGAAAATAGAATCTGTTCTAATTTTTCTAGTTAATGAATGTTCGATTTAGGAAAAAAAAAAAAAAAAAAATTCAACCTTGTGCCTTTTATTTTCTTTGAAAGGAAATGAATTATGACTTTAAGTTATTGTTGTATCTTTTCTTGTTTTGGTGAACTGTTTAAGCAGGTAGTGAATTTACAAGCAGAGCTCTCGTACTTACAAGCCCACCTTGCAACATTGGAGCTACCATCACCACTACCACCACACCCTCCACCACCTCCAACAATGATGACTCCGCCACCACTCTCAATCGCCGACCTCCCTTCAGCGTCCTCAGTGCCTGCCACGTTCGATTTGTCCTCTCTTTTCGATCCCATGGTGCAACCTTCATGGCCCATGCAGCAGCGGCCCATGGATCCACGTCAATTAGGAGGCAGTGGCACATCATCATCAGCTGGTGGCGGTGATCTACAAGCATTGGCACGAGAGCTCCTTCATAGACATGGCACTCCATCGCCCGGGTCTGTGCCATGCTCGAGTCCTTCACCATCACAATCATTCTCCAAATGAGAATATATCTTATTAACAAACACTTAGCTTGGGTTCTTGTTGATCAAATACTAGGAAGAGAACTTGAATTTTCAGGTTTTTTTTTAATGGGCAAGTAATTTTAGTAACTGATTTATATTCCTTTTTTTTTTTTTGATTCACTAGTAATATTCAAAATTAGTTTATTCATGTAGACTTCCAACACTTGCGATATGTTTTTTTTTTTTTTTGAGATAATTTTAACATATAAGGTCCGCTCCTGATAATAGTCATTTGTCATCAGATCAAGACACTAATCAATTTTTAGTGTAAGCGGGGATCAAACTCAGATTTCTTATTCAACTATCAGAGACTTTATCAGTTGAGCTAACTGGAACCCACATATTTTATATTTAGGTTAAAATGCCATTTACATCCTTCTATGTGTGAAGTACTTTTAAATCAATCATTTAATTATGAAAATTTACAATTTATACCTCCTATAATATTACAATAATATTAATTATTACACAGAAATGATACTGCTTTTTACTGCAAAATAAAAACAATGTTATTTTTAGTCGGGTTAATAATAAAAATGTTACAGACCTAATAGAAGAGGAATATTATTTTCTTGAAAATGACAGGAGGAATATGAGCATCATTATAATAGTCAATGGTGTATATTGCAAATTTTGAAAGTCAAGTGACTGATTTAGAAGCAACTTTAAACTTAGAACATGTAAGTTACATTTTAAACTTTTAATGTTAGGATTTTTTTACAAATTTCATCCTTGAATTTTTATTTATGTAAACATCAATTAAGTATATTTGCATTTCCATTTTCCAACTTGAACAATTAATTCCAGTGGATATTATTATGATTGTGACATATTAAACCTTTTGTTAATCTTTTCACTAAATGAAAAAATTAAATTACCTTATATGTACACATAATTTTGTCATATCATTCATATTTTAAAATGACCTTATGTACTAATTTATCATGTCCATTTAAGAGAGAGAGAGAGAGAGAGAGAGAGAGAGAGGCTTATCAGTTCCGAGTCCATTGTTGACTACTTTGTTAAATGGAGTATTCTTGTAAGTGAACCACTTAATACAAAAGGAAGAAAACAAAATACAATAATTGATGCTATTAGGAAAATAACTTGCAAAAACAGTACTGATGATATAGGATATGGACTAAATTGACTCAAAAACACAATTTCCAAAAAACTACTTGTTTAATTTAGAAACTTAGGATTAATCTCTAACACTCACATGAAAATTCAAGTATGGGATTTGTATATACCCCTTATTTCTATAATATTTCAAAATTGACTTATCTATCGAATAATAATAATAATAATTATTGAGCAATGACAGAATAGGGGTTGAAGGGGCACCAACACTTGTGACTCCCTTAAAATTAGTATGACTGCTCTCATAGGCGGTCTATTGGATTTATTAAAAAAATTAAAAAACTCTATCATTAGGCCCTAAAAATGGTGGGTCTAGTGTGTCTAAGTTGTATTAATTATTATCTTTAAATATTAAAGGCCAAGTAACCTTTACCATTATCTATTAACAAAAAAAAAAAAGAAAAAAAAAAGAGAGTAAACTTTACCTATTGAATTTTTTCTTCTTCTATTTTTCAATTATTAATTTCCTTTCCAATGTTATCATAAATGTTTTCTAATGATTATATACTACATCATGATTTCAAATAATTGACTTATCTATCGAATAATAGTTATTGTTATTATTGAGCAATGACAGAATAGGGTTTAAAGGGGCACCAACACTTGTGACTCCCTTAAAATTAGTATGACTGCTCTCATAGGTGGTCTATTGGATTTATTAAAAAAACTAAAAAACTCTATCATTAGGCCCTAAAAATGGTGGGTCTAGTGGGTCTAGTGTGTCTAAGTTGTATTAATTATTATCTTTAAATATTAAAGGCCAAGTAACCTTTACCATTATCTATTAACAAAAAAAAGAGAGAGTAAACTTTACCCATTGAATTTTTTTTCTTCTATTTTTCAATTATTAATTTCCTTTCCAATGTTATCATAAATGTTTTCTAATGATTATATACTACATCATGATTTCAAATAATAATAATAAAGTTGTATTAATTATTATCTTTATATATTAAAGGCCAAGTAACCTTTACCATTATCTATTAACAAAAAAAAAAAAGAGCAAACTTTACCCATTGAATTATTATTTTTTGTATTTCTATTTTTCAATTATTACTTTCCTTTCTAACGTTATCATGAATGTTTTCTAAAGCTTATAAAAGTAAAGGCCGAAACTTAAAAAAAAAAAAAAAAGGAATTAAAAGGAAAAAAAGAAAAGAGGGAGCATTGACTCTCACAATATCCGAGTTACTACTTAAAGAAGACTTAGTTGAGTTGGGTATATTTATTACACTATATCAAGGAAGACTTAGTTAAGTTGGGTATAATTATTACACTATATCAAAGTCAATTTGTTCTTGAAATTCTTTTAGCTTATTACATATTTATCAATTTAGGGGGAGAGGGGGATTCATTTCATTACATACATGCAAATTCGAATGAAAAAAGAGAGAGGACATTTTTAGCTCCAAAAAATATAAAAGGGACTTCAAGGACCATACTAGTTGAGTCAGTTGACATGCTCCCCAACGTATAGTAAAGAAATAGAAGCAACTGAGGCAAACACATGCAAATCATGACCATCTTATTTTGTAAGAAATGACATACCAAATAACAAATGAAATTGTTTATCACCTTAGCACCCAATAGAACATAGAGCAAAAACAAATAAGCGTGAATAGTTAAGATCTCAAGGTACACAAATAGCTTCTTACATGTTAAAAAACCTAAGGAGTTAATATAAGTTGGTATGCTGATGCTGCCAGTTCATGCAAAAAGCGATGATTCATTCCAATTCAATTCAATTGGCACCTGTTTAGAACTGTGGTTGACCTAAAGGCTCTTTTCTTTTTCTTTTTTTTAGCATTTGAAGCAACAAAAAACGAAGAATTTTTCAGAGGCATGTTTTAGCTCGATAATGCCAATCATTGCCTAGGTAGCTGAATATGGGAGCACGGTTGCTGGGACTGAAATCAAATCATCAATGGAGTTCTATTTCACTTTAGAACACCTTTATTTGTTGCTAAGGTAGCTTAGTATGGGAGCACAGTTACACCATAAAGAAGCCTTCAAACAAATAATGATGTTCTACCACTCTGTTCCTAAAATTATATGACTAACCTGCCCTGTATCATTATACAAATAACCTCATCATAGAAAGTAAAATTTCCCAGTACTAAATAAACAGCTGCAGAAATACCAAGCTTTTGCAACAAAATATTAATATATGCACTGTAGTGAAGATACTTAAATCCTATTCCACACGAAACTCATCTAAATTCAACTGGTGCTTAAGGATCCAATCAAGTTAATTGGAGATGATCTTTTAACATCCAAACTCTAAGATGAGACTCATCAGCACATGGGGAATGAAGATATATACCCATCTGAATCCCCAAGACAGGCACTAGTTTGACCTCCATCTCTCATCATCGGACCTGGTGCCGTGATAACTCCTGACAGCTCTTCTTCCATATCAAAAGTGATTATGCACTGGTTCTTGGTCAACCAATAAACCTTCCTTTGATATGAAAATGTTTGTTCGTGTGAAGATTGTCCTTACAATGGCAAACTTCAAGGGAGATTTCTATTTTCCAGTTTCCAATGAATAAGGATGAGCTTATTTCTTTATGCTAATTTAGTTTTTAGGTTTTTTTTTTTTTTTTTTACACTTTTTATGTATCTCATTGTATTTTTTTGTGTACTATTCAAGGGTCTTATTCTATTTTATATTTAGTTAACTTTTAACTTTTTTTTTCCTATACTTTTAACAAAAATTTTTAATTTTAGTTTTAGTTAAATAAGTTGTTTCTAAACGGATCTTAAATTACAAAGGAATAAAAACTTTGGTCATATTTTGACAGTAAAAATGCTCATTAATTAAAAACAAAGGGCTAAGCTTGTTTAATGAAGAGCCAAATGGGCTGAAAGCAAATGCAAAGATGTGACCAACATGCCAATTAGTGGATCTTAAGGAAATACATTCCCTTGTCATTGGATTGCAAATGAAGATCTTTGGCAACTCTTGATCCCTAGATTGACGTCTCCCACAATGAATGAGTCCAGCACACAAACCCATTATGACAACACATTTTGCAGGAAAACTCTTGTATATGATCTCTGCAATACAATACTCGTCCGTTCCACCCAGTACTATTACCTTGAAACTCTGGAAACTGGTTAATAATGAGTTGATAAGGAAGATTTGAGATGCCGTTGAGTCTGGACCTTTGTTGGTGAACAAGTATAAAGGATGGATGAGATATAAGGTTCTTCCACCTCTTAGAGATGCACTTGAACCTCGAGAATTCCAAAGCAGAAGATCAAGATGAGATTTCAACTGCTAAATTATCATTTGAACAGATGGCCTCCATCTTTCTTTGAATAAAAGACTAGAGTCAGGTAAGCTATCTTTAGATTTGATTTGCTCCATATTAAAACTTTAAAATCCATAAGGTTCCTACATCTTCAGGCTGATCCCAGGTCAATCAATTCCTTTTGTAAAATTTGTTTGATCCATTTAGAGCCATCCAAATAGGTTGTAGTTTTCTTAAGGGTGAACTCCTACATTTATACTATTTAGCACTAAAAATTCAGCTAAAAAATCAGCTTCTGTATAATTTATTAGAATTCTAGTAAGTTGACAAACTCAATGATGAGCTAGAGAGATTTCTATTTAGAATTGCTCGCAATAACTATACTTAAAAAGAAGTTCATTTATGGTGAAAAATTGTTTTTTTTTTTTTTTTTTTAATTTTAAGAAACAAATTAACTGTTTAACATACACACAATTACACTTTTTTTTTTGTTAGATGCTCACATATGTTAGTAAGTCATTTTAAGAAAATTTTAATACCACTTTTATGAAAAATATAAAAAACTGTCAAAAAGTCAATTACTTTTTTCTCTTCCTATAAAAAGTTTCTAAAAATATTTCCTAAATCAATGGACTTAGGGGCATTGGTTAACTTTATTTCAAAACTATTCTTTAATATTTTTTATCATAACTCTGCACAGGAATTACTCAGTAGACAACATTGCACAAGAATTTTATAACTTTCATTTTTATGGGAAAATTTTATAACTTGTTATCACATAGATTCATACACTAATCCTAAACAATTCTGGAATTTTACACAACTAGACAGAACAGTAGAGCACTGGACAGATTGTTTAGTAAGAGATTTTTAATAATATTGTTTATATTTTTTAAAAATACGTGTGAGTGAAAAAGTGTATAAAAATACGTGTAATGTTGTTTAAACACTGAAAACTGTTTAAATAATGATAACAAACGGGCCTTAAATGTGCCAAGTTCACAGGAAGTAAAAAGCTTTAAAAAGCTGAAATAAGTAACTTAATTCATTCAAATATAATATCAAAATAAACAGATGCAACATGAACAAAAGCCATTGTGCCCCCATACATTTTTTTCTTTCATGAGTCATGCAACCATGTCTAAATCAATGTATTTAACTTCTACCAAATCAAAACGACCAATTCACCAATACAAAAAATATTATACATAATGTAAGCAATAAAACTATTAATGATTTAAAAAAAAAAAAAATTTAAATTCAGTTCTTAAACAGATTTGAAACGCCTTGTATAAGGGACGAAAACTCAAAAGTTTGGTGAGAGAGAGAGAGGCTGCCCGCAGTGACCTAAGGGCGGGTCGGGTTGGCCAAGAAATTAAGGGTCTGGGTCCGCTGGGAAGACCCGGTGAATATATCTGGAGAAGTACAAAAAGAAAAGACTGTTGTGTTGATTTACCAACTTATCCCTTTTGATTCTATTGGACCGGGCTATATCAAGGTAGATTTGGATTTGGATTTAGGGCTATACAAATTCAGCCCGAATTTTAGAGCACTATATATCTACCTGACCCAAGGAATTCCGGAATTTGGACGTTACATGACCCAAGTGTGACAACATAATTTTTTTTTTTTTGATAACAAGTGTGACAACATAATTGATCCTTTGCTTCTTTCTCAAAAAAAAAAAAAAAAATTGATCCTTTGCTTCGTCCAATTCATGGGTTGTTATAGTATCCACAAAATGGGTTAATAATTCTACATTTCAAATTCTTAGATGTAAAAATGTGATCCAAACAAGGTACATTTAAATCCATGGAGTTTATATATCAAGTCATTTCAAATCCATTTCCAAAGCCAACTTTGTGTTCCCAAACATAAGCTACACCCATATAGCTTTAATCCGGAAAGTTCAAAATCCAGAGAATGTCATTGATTATAGACAAATAGGCCCATTACTCTCTAGAATATTGTTTATAAGTTGATTTCTAAAGTGTTAGCAAACATATTCAAACTAGTGTTAACATTGTATATAAGGTTTTTTTTTTTTTTTGGAGGAAAAATACAATATTGTTTATAAGTTGATTTCTAAAGTGTTAGCAAACATATTCTAACTAGTGATAATATAAGGTCATTTATGCAATCAAAGTGCTTTTGTGCCTTGTGTTTATTTATACATATAGGTACATTCAAGTTTAGATTGTAATATATATGATTTCACTTTGATAATAAGAATGAAGAGGATAAAATAGAAATTAAAAATTTAAATTTTAGTGGCTTTCTCAACCCTTGCTCAATACTCACATGAGTGAAGGCCCCTTGTTTAAGCAAGGGATGAATAGACTAGGTCCCCAATACCCATTGGAACGCAAAGTTCTTGGATCAACTTGTAGAATTTTCGAACCAAAACTTACAAGCTTAAAGAGCTCATTGGACTGCTCGAGAGTTGCTAGAGTGAGGTCATCTCGCTCGAGTGAGATGATTACATAATGTTAAGATTTTGTAGAATTTTGCAAAAGAAACAAGGAGGGAGAGGCTTTTTTAATCTCTAACGGCTAGCAATAGCCAAGGAAACAGTGTACTAAAGGGGTCAATGTGACGTTTAAGGAACCTGTGTATAAGATTCTAGAACACATTAAAAATAAGCCTTACTTTCAATGGCGAGGAAAAATGGGTGGAGACCCAGCCAGAAGGAACATGGCCTGAACACGGGAGCCATTATAGCAATTACTGATGACCGAAGGATCGACGAGGGTTGACAGCGCTGAAGAGTTGGTTCAAATACCAATCTTGCCGTATACTGACAGATGGTTCTGGATTGGGAAAAGTTTGCCTACTGTAGACCGAGTTGAGATTTTGTTATCACTGATACAGAATATGGACATGTTTGCCTGGTGTCCATACAAAGTGCCCGGGGTTGACCCGAATTTTATTATGCATACGTTGAACGTAGATCCCTAAATCCCACTGAAGAAACAAAAACTAAGGAGGTCTGCAAAACCTCAAGTGGAGGCAGTAAAGGAAGAGATAGAAAAGTTAAAACGGTTGGGGGCCATAAGGGAAGTGTTCATTCCTGAATGGCTAGCTAACATAGTGGTGGTTAAGAAGAAAAATGGAAAATGGAGAGTTTGTGTCGATTTCACCGACCTTAACTGAGCATGCCTGAAGGACCCTTTTCTAGTGACGAAGATAGATCAGTTGGTGGACGCCACGGTCAGGCACCAACGGATGAACTTTCTAGATGCCTTTCAAGGTTACCATCAAATAGTGTTGGCTCTCGAGGATCAGGAGAAGACTTCCTTCATAACGCCTGAGGGGAATTATCATTACATGGTGATGTCGTTTGGACTAAAGAATGTGGGAGCTACGTACCAATGGATGGTTACACACATGTTCAAGGAACTAATCGGCAGAACAATGGAGGTCTATATTGATGATATAGTGGTGAAGACGAGGGAGAAAGTGGGGCATGCCTGTGACTTGGTGAATATCTTTGATATTTTGAGGCAACACAAGTTACGCCTTAATGCAGAGATGTGGTTGTGAAGAAATTATTTTGAAAGAACATTGTTATAAGGTTCGGGGTTCCTTGAGCATTGGTGTCTAATAATGGGCTATAGTTTGATAACAGGATTTTCCGGGAGTTCTGTGGTAGCCTCGGGATAACCAACAGGTACTTGTTGCCTACATATCCTCGGAGCAATAAGTAGGCCAAAGCGATGAATAAGATGATTGTTAACGGTTTGAAGAAGAGATTGGAGGGGGGGAAGGGAAACTGGGTAAAAGAGCTGCCGAACATTTTATGGACATACCGAACAACTCCTAGAAGGTCAACAGGTGAGATGCCTTTCTCTATGACCTATGGCACAAAAGCGGTTATGTCGATAGAGATCAGCTTATCGAGTTTGAGGGTTGCAGGCTTTACGCAAAGCCATAATGATGAATGTATGATCGGGAATTTGGATACCCTGGAAGAACGAAAAGATGTGGTATCTGTGCGGCTTGCTAGCTATCAACAAAAGTTGGCTGAAGGATATAACAGGAGAGTGAGGCCTTAGAAGTTTGTGCCAGGAGACCTTGTTTTGCGGAAGGTTGTTGGGAGTATGAAGGATCATAATGCTAGTAAATTGGCCCTGAATTAGGAAGGACCTTACCGAGTAATAGCTACAGCCAGAGCAAGAGCTTATTACATGGAAGATATGGAAGAAAGACCCCTGCCCTGACCATGGAATGTTTGTAATTTAAAGAAATACTACCCGTGAATGAATGTAGCATGTGGGATGCATGTCTGAATTTGTAAGCTGACGTGAACAGTGAAGGTAGATGAAATTCAGTTAAAAGATCTTGTATAGAGTATGAGTAAACAGTGAAGCATCTGTGCATGCACTTAATATATTCCTAAGGACAGAAACCTGGCCTCGATTTGACTTCGGTTACCGACTAGGCAGAAATCTTAATATACCCCTAAGGACAGAAACCTGGCCTCGGCCTGACTTCGGTCACCGACCAAGTAGAAACCTTAATACATATTCATAAGGACGAAAACCTGGTCTTGGCCTGACTCCGGTCATTGACCAGGCAAAAACCTCAATATACCCCTAAGGACAGAAACCTGGCCTCTACCTATCTCTAGTCACGGACCAGGTGGAAACCTTAATATATCCCAAAGGACAGAAACATGGCCTTGGCCTGATTCCTGTCACCGACCATGCGGAAACTTTGATAAATTTACTCGATTCAAAGTACGGTCATGACATAAACTCGTCCTTTAATCACCGAACGTCCCTACATGTAACCGATGATCGGGGAATATAAAGCGCATCTCCGATACTAACTAATGAGGACACACGAGAGCGGTGTACCATGAACGTTGAAATTATTTTTGGCGTTACCGAAAAATAACACTTTAGTAATTTTTAATCATTAATATTAAGATGTTGGTGCTACTAACGAATGCCGAAATTATTTGTTGTGCTACTGAATGATAATACTTAAGCAATTCTTAACGTTAATATCAAAAAGTTGATGTTGTTACTGAACATTCGGATTATTGTGTTACCCAACGTTAACACTTAAGCGATTTTTAGCACAAACGTCAAAACATTGATACCATTACTGAATGAGTAAAAACTTGATGAAAGTAAGTTGTTGGCATTAATCCTTCTCATACAATCACAATAGAATAAGGAAAGAATTAAAACCATCAGTCTCAAATAAACCTAGAAAAAGAAAAAGAGTTTAGTATGCAGGTACTGATCCACTTAAGAAAATACATAGAATTTCAACCATATATATATATATATATATATATATATATATATATATATATATATATATATAAAATAACAAAATACAAATATTTATGGTAAATCTAGATGTTGGGGGTATTGGTAGCCAGGGGAGTTTTTGTGGGTGCTTCCTGGTCGGCTGGAGGATTAGTGGGCGGAGGGTCTGAGGTGACTACGGGCTGCGCGGCATCCAGATTTGATGCGGTAGAAGCGGTTCTCGGGTTGTCATCATCTAGCACCACTACATAGGAATCGACCTGCTTTGATAGCTCCCTAGCCTCCGGACTCTCCATGCCTTCCTTTTCATAGTTGCTGTCCTCGCCCTACTTTTGAGCTTGGGTTTTGACCTCAGGGTCCTTGGGCAGCGGGACTCAGCTAGCACTCCTGAGAGGGGAATCCTTTGGGAGGCCGATAGTGTTAACTGCAGCCATCCACCCCTCCATAAACCCAAACTTACGAGCCTGGAAGATCACAGGACTAGCTTAGTTTTTTGGCATCCCTGAAACCCTTATTATAGTTGGTCTGCTTCCGAGCTTTCTCTGTGCCTTTGAGTTCTGTGAGTTCCTTGTCCTAGGTAGAAAGGATGTTGGCTGTCTTCGTGAGCTTAAGCTCGGTCTCCCTGAGCCTACCTTGAAGATCACTGGCTTTCTACTTGGTTAGCTTCAATGCCTTCTCGGTGGTAGTCGCCAGCCGCTCCATCACATTTAGCCCTAGAGTTTTCTCTTGCAGGCTGGCCTCGGCTACCTGTTTGAGGACTTTTTCTTTGTCGGTCTCTTCCTGTGCCTTCTTCAGTCGACCCTCCACCACGTGGGTCAATTGGGCAACCTGACACAACAGAAAAGCAAAGCGGGATTATTCAAGCCCAATTGGTAACACTTGTAAATTAAGAGGTATGTGAAGGAAACAAAAGGGATTGAGTCAAAAATAAAAAAATAGTTCGGAAAAATAAAAAGCTTACCGCTATAGTGTGCCACTTTAATTTTAGCACGCGGTCTTCATCTCTGCAGCCGGAGTAATGCTCTAGATCGGCAGGCAGAAGTAAGGCCTGCTCGAGACTATCTGATACCAGCCCTCTTTTGCCGCTCCTCCATGTCCAGAAATAGGAGTCTGAGGGCAGGACCTTATCCCTCAGATGCAAGGAGCACTCCCATTTGGCACTAGAACTCGAGGTAGAAGCCGCTATTTGAGAGTTGATTATGACAAGCTGGCTCACAGGCTGCGTCTCCCGGGGGGTCTTGCCAATTGGTTGAGTGGTTGCCTGACCCGAGGCCGGAGTGGGGAGGTGGGCAGCAAGGGGAGTACTACTCCCAATTGCAGCATTGTCGGCACCCTTTTACTGCTTCCTCCGTTGTTGGGAAGCAGGGGGCATAGTTTGTTAGGGAGTAGGCCAAGTGGCAGCCTGACCTCTCGAGGCCTTCGCAGCTGGAAACCAATGGTCCAAAACCATAGAGCGCTTTAGGACCATTTCTTCTGTCGAGTTGGGTTGAACAGGCTTGTCAGGAATTGCCTCATCAGCAACTAGACCCTTTTTTGGATGATCTCCTAAAATAGGGGCCTCCAAAGGAATGTTTACTGTTCGACCTTGGAAGACTGTATCTCCCGAACCATCTTGTATAGGTTCAAGGGAATCATGTGTGACCAGTTGGGGACCTAAATGCCTGGCTTCCTTGGAAGTGGCCCTTGTGGCAGGAATCTAGGTAGCCGAGCATCCAAGTACGACAATAGCAGGCTGTTGACTGTCAAGGCGCTTGACAAATCCTGGTAGCTTGTGTAGGAGGGCACGTAGCCTAAGATTAGGTGAGAAGCTCTTAACTATTCGTCATAGTGCACAAATATCTCTGAGCGAAGGACGAAGTTGAGCTCCTAAACACGCACTACGTTTATATGCGGTCAAAATTTCTTGGAAATTGCAATTGGGGAGGGGGTACGAGTTAGTGAGATGCCGAGAATGTAATAAAAGAAAAAGAGAGACATATGTACATAAAATGGATGAGAAGAAAATGACAATGAGCATACTAATAAAACAAAGGGGAGGGAGACACAATTTATGTATGTTGAGGAATCGGGGAAAAGAAAAGTATCGACCTATCTGACGAGGAGAGGTCAGGCAGGTTAGTTCACCATTCAACCAATTCCCACTCACCCTCACATACTCCCCCGCCGAGTTCCTATTGGAGTTGGGGAGATAGAATATCAACCTAATCATTGTGCTTCGAGTTTGAAGATAATACTTAAGCTTTAGACTCCCCCAAATGGTGTACAAAAAGTTGATGTCATGGTGGGTAAGGTTAAGGCCATACAATTGGTTAAGATGCCCTACACAACTGACTACCCTATAAAAATTAGGCAAACACTAGTCGGGGCTAAGGCCATAAAAACTAAGGGTCCTAAGTAACAAGGGTTTCACTGGGAACCTAACCCCGCCCTTAAGTATGGACATTAAAGGGAAAAATACTACATGGGAGAGCATCTAGTCCTCTAACTATGAAAGATTCTACATGGGACATTAAAGAAATGTTGTATCTAATTCTGAAAGATTCTACGTCAGCTCTAGTTTTCAAAAGGTAAGCAAAAGGCTTGTTTTTTAATCTAACTAAGTTACGAGGAGATAGTTAAAGGGACGAAGACTTATTGAGTGACTTCTGGAAGAGGAGAGTGATCTTGTAGGGAGATCAAGGGCTCAAGAACAGGAAGAAGACAATATTCTGAACTTAGAAGAAACTGAAGAAAAAGAAAAACATGAATTAAGGGAGGTAGTTATAGAAACAAGGGTCATTAATTGTAACTGCCCAAATACAATTAATGCGTACCATCATGTTGCCTCATGCGTGCCTTGGTAAGCGAAGTGTTAGGCCATCTGGACCGTCCAATACTTTAGATTCTACCACGTATTTGAAAGGAGCAAGCTGTCTTGTCTGTTACATTAAATGGTAGACTGTTGATCTTCCCGAGGCGTAACTGTCATTTTTCTTAAAAAAGGTAGAGCAAAGGCCCCGACCACGGGGCAGGAAAACCCCGATCCTATCTCCACTTCACGGATCAGTATCGTGGGGGGGGGGGGTGGGGGAACTATTGTGGGGGGAATTGGGCCCAAGCAACCCATGTTTGCCCACTTGATCAAAACCCAACATAAGACCCAAGGCCCAATAGACAATTCTCTAAAGTCGTGAAGATCCCTTGAGATTCTGATGAACATAGGAATACACATGAAGTGGGAAAATAATGATCCCCACTAACAAGAGACTATAAAAAGGGGAAGAGGGTAGATGCTTAGGGGTTGGAAAAACTGGGGAAGTGAGAGACAAAGAGCAGAAACACTGGGAAGTTAGGAGAAACCAAGTGAAGTTTGAGGCCTAATTTGTAGGATTAAGACTTAACCCATATACAAATAAATTGTGTCCAAAAAACTATCGTCGAATCAGTCTTGGGTTACTACACCTTTAATTAACTCATTCGAGTGAGAGCAAAGGCTTGGTTTTAAAGAAATTTATACAATTGTGTTTGCCTTCAGGTTTTGTTTTCATTCAATTGTAGGGCCAAAAAGATCTTTATTTTGGCCTTTCCTTCTACTAATTAGGCATTTTTTTCAATAGAGGAAGACTTTATTTTTTTGGATAACAAGCAAGAAAAGTTCATGATGAGATTGTTTTGTCTTAACAAAATTTAAGAACTGTTTCCCTGCCATATAGACCAACTAGGAACTTTCAGCTAGAACAAAATGAGGGACTGATAATTACAACCTAGGTTGTTGACTTGTGATGTATTTATTCGTTTTTTTAATGGAGGAAGACCTACAATAACATTAGTGGTAGTAAAAAATGGATTGAGATCAGGTGTAATACCTTAGATGCAATTAACCCAATTTCTCTCACAAATTATTTTACATTTTTAACTTTTTAACTTTAACTTTTTATTTCCTTTTAATATATTTAATTTAATAGTTGAGATTGAGTATATATACCCTAAATATTGCACTTGATTTCAATATGTAGAAAAATGACATCTATCTAATATAATTTATGCCTTTACTTGGACTTGTCATGTGTCATATATGAAGCTCTTAACGCTTGACATGTGGTGGACTATTTTGTACACATGTCAATTTTATTGGCTATCAAAAGGTGTCAACAATAATTTTGTATGATCCGAACGAAATAGAGGAGTAGATGGTTGCTCGTTCCTTGAGTGTGGGTCGAAAATCCAAATACAAGATATTGCTAAGTTTGCACACTTGCTTGATTGTGTTTTGAGGCATACAACCAAGCTGTACAGGTGGAGAAATATCATGCAAGAAAGGTGCAAACAGCTTCTTTAACAGCAAGCTTTGATAACGCATGTTGGGGGATATTACACAAAGTAATAATGGAAGAATAAGGTTAATACAAAAGACAAATAGAAAATAGATAACTTAGAGGCATAATATCGTTCTCCTTAGACAATATTTGCCCCCCACACTATTGTGGCTAAAGGGTTATCGCAAATTTGTCCCTAGGATACAATCAAGATGTTGGGTTCTACATATAACAATTCTGGATAGCAATTCTTGTGTTTCTAGTAGTGTATATTCTGAATAAAAAAACCAAAAAAGAGTTTGTGTTTGATTGCAGGCTAAAACAAAAAGAAATAGTTCTTACCAATATCCTTTCTCAAGTAGCCAATTTAAGCATAAACTCTCATTTTTTTAAATTTCTAAGTCAGCCATAGCCCACAGGTAATAAGCAACTGTCAAACACCCTTGAATCCCTAATCACATTCACCCAAAAGTAAGTACTCCTCAAACTATGAATACTTGGCAGCCATGTCAGGTAAGAACTCAAAGAAAGTCAATGATATGCAAAAGAAAAGAAAAAAAAGAGGAATTTGCAAAAGATAGAATCTAAAAAGCCGTTGGAGCCTTTGACAAAGTTTGTTTAAATTGCTTAGAAACCAAATTTGAAAGTAGAAGAAGAAGAAGAAAGAAGAGGATGTAAAGTTAAACTGAATGTCTTCAATCTAAAGAAGAATGAGAGAAATTGGCAAGTTTTAATTTATATATTTATCTCCGTTAGTTGAAAACTTATAAGCGAGTACGATGAGGGTATTTTAGGTATCGAAATTGAGGAATCCAAACAAGGAAGTCCCTTAAATAGTAACTAGCCTCATCGCACGCGCATGCGATGAGGCTTTTTTTTAATGGTTCTATTTTGTAGAAAAAAAAACTGTATTTAATTATTATATATATAATTTTTATTTTTTTTAAAAAAATTTGTTTTTATTTTATTTTATATATATATAATTTTTTATTTTGAAAATATAATTTATAAATAAATAAAGCAATTTGAAAATTAACAGGAGAGTGGTCCTATTTTTAAGGCAATATTTTAGTGAGAGTTAGAGTTGCATTTTTACCATATTGTCTTTTAGTTTTGTCTTTACTTAAATATAGGGGTATATGAGCATTTTTGAACTAAAAAAATGAGAAATCCAAACAGGAAAAGCTTCTTAAATAATAGTATAGATATAGAAAAAATGATATGAGTAGAGATAATGGGTCCAAAAATAATTTGGGCTTTGTTTTGTGCAGGGCTGTAGAATACTCCCAAAAAAAAATGACCTTAAAAAATAAAAGACAAAAATGCAAAACTGACCCTCTAACTTTTACTGTTTTTCATTTCAGTCCTCTAACTTTCAATTTTTTGTCAATTCAAGGCTTTGTTACTATTTAGTTACTGCTGCCATCAGATCCACTAAAACGACGCCGTTTTGGTTGTGTTTTTTTTTTAAAAAAATTTAAATTTAAATTTTTTTAATTAGGAATTAAAATAAGAAAAATCAGAAAAAAAACACATTAAGGGGAACGACGTCAAGGTGGGATTTCGAAGAGAGGAAGAGTTGGATACAGAGCGCGTATTGCCCAAAATTCTAGGTGGGATTTCGAAGGAGGCAAGGGATTTCTTGAAGGATTTCTTGTGAGGAAACCCATGTTCAGGTTCACCTGTTTCGCTCGCTTTCCGAATACAAAAAGCATTGCATAATTGCATCAATCACATTGCTTTTTCCACTCCCATTTGGTCCAACCACTGCTGAAAAGCTCTAATTGTCCCAAACAAAACAAAACAAGCCAAAAATATTTCAAAATTCAATGAAATTTTGAATTTTTTTTTTCAAAAACTTTCCACTCAATTTTTCTCGGCATCCAAACGGGAGGGAAGAACCCTAACCTTGTGGAAAGGACCGAAGTGTTGTTCGCTGGCGTAGGACTTGAAGTTTCGCATCACCATCTCTTTGATGAACAGTCTCGGACCTGCTCCGGATCTCCGCTCCGCCGAGCCCGACCCGTTCGCCATCATCTCGTCCTCCGATTCCACCAGGTATCAGCGTCGGTGGCACGCACCGGCTATACACGTAAGGCTGGTAGCTCGGTACGTCCGGATTGTCCACCACCTTTGGATCTGGCACCATTGCATACACCAGTGGCACCACCGGGAAATACATCGCCGTCTCTCTCTCTCTCTCTCTCTCTCTCTCTCTCTCTCTCTCTCTCAAATCGGCTCATTCTCTCTCTTTCTCAAACTTTCACGGGTTAGGGATTTTGGGTAGTCGTTCCCCTTAATGTTTTTTTTGTGTGGTTTTTTTGGTTTTTTTATTATTTTTCTTATTTTAATTCTGAATTAAAAAAACCAAACCGGTGTCGTTTTAGTGGATCTGACGGCAGCAGTAACAGAACAGTAATGGAGCCTTGAATTGACAAAAAATTGAAAATTAGAGGACTGAATTGACAAAAATGAAAGTTAGAGGACTGAAATGAAAAATTGTGAAAGTTAGAGAGTCAGTTTTGCATTTTTGCCAAAATAAAAATTCCGAAATTCTTAGAGCCTAGAACACATGGGGCTTTCAAAGTTGGGCTGGATTACTCTCAAGGACCCAAATTATCCAACCATTTAAAAACCGCATTTCTAAACGGCCCGCCCCTTAAAATGTATAAGGGTGAATTGGTAAATCAACACAATAACCTTTATTTTTTTTAATGGGGTAATTACACATAACCCACCTGTGGTTTAGACGAAAATCACTTTGCCTACCAATAGTTTGAAAAGTATTACTTAATTCACCTGTGATATGTTCCATTTGTTTTCCGTAACTCACCTCTGTTAAAATCAGGGGTAAATAGGTATTTTGCTCAAATTTTATGTCTCTCTCCTCCCAAAACAAAAAATAGAGTAAAAATGCAAGAGAAACAAGATCAAAAAGTGGTATTTGTCTCTATTTCCATTCACATAAATTTTGAACATGAAGAACATACTCAAAAAAATAAAAAGCCTAAGCCCCATGGGTCTGATCTTAGCGTATGGATGTTAAAAGATTGTCACAAACTTGATTGGGTCCTTAAGCACCGGTTGAATTTAGATCAGTTTCGTGTGGAAGGTCGATCAAGTAATGACTGACTATCTTCAGTTCAGTATACATCGTGTTGGGTGCATTCCTAAGGATGATATTTTTGCACCTGGTTATTTAGCACTAGGAATTTTGACTTTCTATGATGAGGTTATTTATATGGTGAGATGGGGCAGGTTGGAGTCATATAATTTTAGGAACGGAGTCCTAAAACGTCATTTTATGTTTAATGCCCATTTTTTGGACCATTACAATTATGTACCTGCGACTGTGCTCCCATACTCGGCTACCTTGGCAGCAAATGGTGTTCTAAAGGTGAAACAGAACTCCATTGATGATTTGATTTCAGTCCCAGCAACTGTGCTCCCATGTTCAGCTACCTCAGCAATGAGTGGCCTTCTCGATCTAATATGTTCCTGTGGTTTTGTTGCTTCAAATTCTAGTTCTTATCAAGGAAGGCGAAAAAGAAAAAGAATCAAACCTGTAAGGTCACCACATTTCTAAACAGGTGCCCATTGAATTGGAATTATCTGTATTTCTTTTGCTTGAATTGGCGGCATCAGCCTACCAACTTAATGAAGCCTTAGGTTTTTTGGCATGTGCAAAGATATTTGACTTCCCTAATCCTTACCATCTTAACTAGTCAGGCATATTTGTGTTTGTTGCATCAAGTGCTAAAGTTATCAACGATTGTTTTTTTCATTTTGGTATCTCATTTTTTACTAAGTGTGCGTTTAGCACTACAACAAACTTAAGTTTTTTCAACATATTTTTATCTACGGTCACTAAAAAATGTTGATAAAAGCTTTTAGTTTCTACATTTACACTCAACTGTTGAGTAAAGTAAAGAAATTCACATATTTATTTCTACAGTTGGTATAACTGTTGAAACATGCGTTAAAGAAATATCCACAGTTGCCATAACAGTTGAAATAGGAGCTAAAAAAATAAATAAATAGGGAAAAGTTATATCAACAATCACATAAATGTAGAAAAAAAAATATATCAACGGTTATAAAATGTGGAAAATAAAAACACGGAAATTATATAAATTCTATAGTGTTTTTTACGATTAATTTTTTTTTTTTATCCTTCTCGCTCTTTCTTTCTCTATCGCTCTCTCACTCCCTCTCTCTCTATATCGATCTCTCTTATAGCTCTTTGCAGTCATGGCTACTAATCAATTTCAAAACCTTTCTATTTTTCTATTATTTTCTAGGTAACCAAACAGAGTTCTTGACTAGGTTTTTTTTTTTTTTTTTACATTTTTCGTTTTGATTTCCTCATCAAGATCATTGCCATCAAATTGATTTCACCATCTCACTCCTCCTTCAGCAATTCACCGTTCTCCAATTTCGGCAGGTTCTTCCTCTCTCTCTCTTTCTCTCTCTCTCATTTCTTCAATTTTAAAAAATTTATGGTTGAGGATAATTGGAATTTCTTCATGTCAAGCACCGTTGAATTTGTTACTTCGTGTTTGTGTTTTGATTGCAATTTTTTGATGGTGTTGTTGACGGTTTTTTTTTTTTTTTTTAATTTTTTAATTTTTTTTTAATGTAGTTATATGGTGGAGAAGAATAGGAAACTTCAGAACCAATTTGAAGCCGAAGCTTCGACTTCTTCTCATGGTGGTTCGGGTTCTGTGAAGCCTATATTCGATGGGGTTTCCATCTTTGTTGATGGTTTCACGATTCCTTCCAGTCAGGTTCAATCGCTTTTTATAATAATTTTCTATTGAACTGTTCTTGGTTGCTGAGAAAATTAAACAAGAATAGTAAAAAAGAGATATGAAAGTTGGACACTTAGACCTTATATTAAATTTGTTCCAGTTCTTGGTTTGAACTCTGAACCTTTTGAATTTTTAAAAAAACAGGACAATGACTTTAAAAATTCTTCTTGGGTTCGATTGGGGATCAGTTTGTCTATACTTTTTTGGGGATTGGATAAGAACTTCATATGGTTGAATCAAGAGACATGGATGTGAATGTGGGATAAGAATGTGTATGTTCATGCTCAAACTATATACCTTTTTATCTTGTTTAAGTCTAAGCTTTCGTAAAATTTATAGCCGTATTACACCTCCAACTAAAATGGAGGCCTTCCTTAAAGTATTATATGAGAATTCAAAGCCATGGTGGTTGTATTTTTATTTTTATTTTTCTACCAAGAGGGTTTCTGAGAATTATGTGATTATGTGTAGTTGTATTTGTAATTGATTAGATGTGCTCAGTTGTAAATTTTATAATGTACATTGTGATATAGATGGTTGCTAATTTCCAATTATTTGGTTTACAGCCTCAGTACTAAAGAAACTTTGTCGTGAAAATGGTCTGGATAGGTGGCCATATAGGAAGGTAGACTTTTAAGGTCCCCTAATTTGTGCTCATGTTTCAAATTGCTTGGCTATACTACAAATAGCTCTTTCATTCATTTTCTATGTATTTTATCATTTGTACATATTTGTATCTCCTTTTTGCAAGTGGTGAGATTCATTTGTGAATCACATAGCAGTAGTGCAGGTTGTGTATATTTTATCTCATCAGTGATTGCTATTTGTACTTTTGTGTGTGCGTGTGCGTGTATGTGAGGTGAATTACTAATGCATTAGCTTCACAAGCTCTGCAATTTACCAATTCTGATATTGTATGTCCCTAAATTATTACCCCAAGACCAACTGGTTGGCATGTCCGTGATTTCTGAGTTTAGAGGTGAATGTTGGTTTGCTTAAAATAAAATAATTTTGTAGATGGTTAATGAGATGAAGAAACATGTGGAAACATTGACTGACACTTCTTTTGTTTTTATACTTAAAAGTAGTAAATGGTAGCAAGAAATGTCAGTTCAAAACTTCAAATGCTTATCTATGAAGTAGCTAAGTTTATCACATGTACTGTTATTGTCTAAGATGTTTACAATTATTGTAAAATAAATCACATCTTTTAACTTATCAAAAAAGAAGAAGAAAGGAAATTACATCTTTTTCTTTTACCCTTTCATTTTCATCCCCAATATGATTGTAAACCCCGTGTTTGAAATCAAATTGGACTAGACGGTTAAATCTAATATGGTTCATCCTTAGCAGTAGTAATATACTAATATGCATCTCAGAACAATCTCAAACGTAACAGGTTACACTATGAGTGGTATAATTGTTATGCATGTCTTGGACTGATATCTGGTTGGCATGTCCCCAAGGGCATCAGATTCTCTTTGTATGATAATCTTCCTTTTTCTGCATTTTAATAAAACTTTTCCTTATATAAAAAAACAAAAAATTGTTGTCCTTTAGAGTTGTGTTTGTTTAAAATCTCTAGCTAATCCTTTCCCATTTGAAGTTAAGCTTAGTAAACTTATGTTTTGTATGCACACACAGGGAGGAATGTACACAATACAAATATTATGTATGTGTTGCATGTGTGTCTATGTCAGTGCAATTGTTATTTTCTTTTTTGTATGTTTTAAGCACAAATACTAATAAGGCAATTTTCACCAGATTTTTTAATATGATCATCGCCATTTAAGTTGACTTTCTTGACCAATGAAAATGCTAGTTTAAACATGAAATTGAGTTTTGATGATTAGATAACTGACTCTTAATCTTTAATAGTGGCTATTCTTGCATCTTTGTTATTTGGTGAGTCCATTAGGTTTGTTGGAGGCGCAGGGCTTGTACTTGGTGTCATAGGTAGTTGCTTAATTTACATTTTCTGGTATTGGATTGTTTTAAAGTACAAGCCAATATCAGTTCATGTAATTTTGACCACCATCAGAAAATAGATGATTTTTTAGTTAAGAGAGAATGTAGAAGCTTTCATTTCTCAGCACCTTCCATTTATCTCGAGGAAAAACAAAATTCATAGATAGCATGACTTCACTTTTGTACACGTATAAACCCTATCCCACATGGTACAAGTGTCAAGTGCAGAATATAATCATTTTGATAGCGGATGATATTAATTTCTAGGAAGATTTCTTTTAACTGGGCAATATTTTATATTCTGGGTGATTTTTTTCATGATCCCTAATAAAATTTCCTTATGACTGGTGAGGCATGAGACAACTTTGGGGAGCACAGATGAGAGAAAAATAGTGGGATAATGGCTTTTGAGGGGGGTAGATTAGATGAAAGGGGTTTTTTTTTATGCTATGGGTTTATGGCAGCACATATGATGTTCATTAAGTGGTTTGGGATTATAAGTTAGGTTGATTATTTTCTTTGTAAGTTATTTTATTTTGCTGTAGGCTTTGCTTATGTACTATTTGTATGTATGCATGTCAGCATGTGTGATTTCTTTTCTAAACCATGACAATTTTTTCATGAATTGCAGCAACAAATTTGTTCAAGTTGCTTCTTAAGTACAAGCCAGAGGACAAATCAGCAAAGAAGGAACGCCTTTTGAAGAGGGCTCAAGCAGAGGCCAAAGGAAAAACTGTTGAAGCTAAGAAGCCCATTATCATAAAATACGGACTCAACCATGTTACCTACTTGATTGAACAGGTTGCTTAACTAGTTGGTTGTTACGATTGTATCATCTTTATTCCCAATGAACTTTGTTGTTTGCTTGCATTAAGTTTTGCCGTAACTTATTACTTATGCCAATGGTTAATATCTCCTTTGCAGAACAAGGCACAGTTGGTAGTTATTGCTCATGATGTGGACCCAATAGAATTAGTTGTATGGCTTCTAGTAGGAAGATGGAGATCCCTTACTGCATTGTGAAGGGGAAGTCACGTCTCGGATCGGTAATTTATGTTTCATATATCTGGGTATTAAATTTTGATCAAACATTTCATGTCAAGTGAATGTTTTATTTATGTTGATTTGCTTACAGATTGTCCTTAAGAAAACAACTTCCATCTTGTGTTTGACCACTGTCAAGAATGATAAGCTGGAGTTCAGCAAAATCTTGGAGGCAATTAAGGTAGATTAAAGTTGCAAATTTCCTATTTTAATTGTCTTTGAATATACAGTAGTCTTGCTAATATATAAGCTACAATTGATGCTTTCTAATTGCTGTTTCAGGCTAACTTTAATGACAAGTATGATGAGTACCGAAATAAGTGGGGTGGTGGGATCATGGGATCCAAATCACAAGCCAAAACCAAGGCGAAGGAAAGACTTCTAGCAAAGGAAACTACTCAGAGGATGACTTACGAGTATTATTCATCCTTGGGGGACTTGCTCCCACATTGTGAACGTAGTGTTATTGTGATCATGGGATCCAAATTACTTTTGTCTTGCTGGAGTATCTATATTCACCACCACCAATGTATTAAAGTTTACAAATTTAGAGTTCCCACATTGTGATCGTAGTGTTATTGCCATCTTTTTCAGTACTAACTACTAATACTAATACTAATACTTTTGTTTTATGGTGGATAAATAAGTTGGGTTAAAGCATCCACTGATTTATGTTGATTTCTTAAACATAAATCAGATTCGTGAGTTGGTGGAATTGCCTTTAAGGCATCCACAGTTTTTTGAAAATATTGGAGTGAAGCCTCCCAAGGGAATTTTGCTATGTGGGCCTCATGGTACTGGAAAGACACTTATAGCAAAGGGTATTGCTTTAGTTTTTTTTTTTAAAAAAAAAATACTTATTTCAACGGTTTTAAGCTGTTGAAATTTATCTCAAGGCAACATATATTTCAACAGTTTTCAATAATATTTCGACATTTAATAACTATTGATAAAGGTGAATCACATTTTTCAACAGTCACATAGGGTGTAGAAAAAAAGTTTCGACACAGGTTTTAGTGGCGGTTCTCAACGGTCACTTAAACCAACGAAAATACTTTTTTCGACGGTTTTTAATACTTTTTTAGACGTTTTCTACTGTTGAAAATAGCAAACTTTCTTGTAGTGTAGGTCTTTCATATGGTTGTCTTGTGTTGAATATAAATTGATGAAAACCTAAAAGGATGCTTGGTTTGGGGATAATGGCATTTGTTGATATTGTATATGGATATCCTGACCTTAGATTAAACACATGTTTGGGCGTTTAAACATTTATCCACTGTTTATGCCTAGTTGTGAAAAATTCTAGTACTTGCTTGTTAACCCATTAAATTTAACGGTTTGTTAAGGATAGTGTATGTTTTTTATAGAATGAGAGCACCAAATCTTCCCTTCCGCTGGAGATATAATCTTGAAGAAAATGATGAAGCTCTATCACCCATTAGACTTCAGCTGATATCATAACCTCTGGGCACTGTTCACGTCAGGTAGATGGTGACAGAAAGTTGATGGGACAGCCTATAGTTCATTCTCATAGACTTGGTTCTCTTGTAGAGGCCTACAGCTGTACCTTGGTCAAGGATGATCAAGAGCTGGTTGTCTATTTTCAGTCCTCTGCCTCTTGCTGGAGTTCTTTGGATCAGGCTTGCTCATGTGGGCTGGTCCCTTTGGGCTGGGCTGTGTTCATCGTACAAAATGGACATCAACAACACATGCTGCCATGGATTTTCATCCCTCATGGACTTTTATTATTGGTAAATATTTTGGGTTTTCATAGATATTTGTAATGGGTCTTTGGGCAATGAGTTGTAACATTTGAAATAATAGGATAAGTTTCAAAATGCCTTTGTAAATAACATTTACTATTTTTGAAAATGATGAATTCCATATTGTACGGTATGGGATCCCCAAGCCCTTTGGGCCTTCGACCCCGGCCCTATGGAACGATCCTGGCCCAACCCCTTGTAAGGGGTAAGGCCTTAGGACCACAAAGCCGTGGGCCTGAGCATCGTGTTGCGATGCTTGGCCCAAGGCGCATTGGGCTTGTGATCTCGATCAACTATGTCTCAGATGGGAACGTGATTGCTCGGGGGTACATGTCTTGGTTGTTCGGTAGGGCATTGGGGAATATCGCCGTTGAACAGCCTATAGGAGGTGGGAACCAGTTCCAATGCCACTACTACCACTCCTAACAAACATCCACTTCGAAACAATGGAATTCGACCCCCATCTCCACTAATAATTAGGAATAATCATGACATTCCCACTAACCTTACACTATAAATAAGAGACTAGGATGAGAAGCAAAGGGGTCGAAAAAATAGGGAGAGAGAATTGAGAGAAAAGAGTGACAAAACTAAGAGAGAAAGGAAAGCAACTTTGTGAGAAGAGGGATTGCTGAAACTGGAGAGCATTGGGGTCACCAAGCACAGGACCACCCATAGTAGGAAATCCTAAGCCCAGGATACAAATAGATTGTGAGCCCAATAACCATAATTTGGGTACGCACACATATCATAGGTAATGTTCATGATTTCTAATAATCGTATCATAATTTAAATGGTGAGCTTGGTGGATTGAATAGTTACTTTGAGCTTTGAAGATAAATATTATGGATGTTGTAATGTAAATGATGACCACACGTTTCATAGGTTTATAATATGAGATGAATATCATAATCTTCAAGATAACTTTGCATGAGCTTTTATAAAATGATTATAACTTTCCACGCGCTTTTATAAAATGATTGCCATAGTAATGTTTAAGAAACATTGTTCATATTTTAAATGAAATAATTATAACATAATATTTTTTGCCAAGCATTAATAATCTTGGGCTTTTGATAAAATAGTGCCAACGTAAATTGAGTTTTTGATATTGTGAGTGAGAACTGGACTTGATGTTGCCAATGAAAAATGAGATTTTTGATATTACCAGTGAGAACTAGGCTTTTTGATGTTGCCAGTGAGAACTGGGCTTTTGATGTTGCTAATGAAAATTGAGCTTTAATATGGGTTTTTGATGTTGCCAATAAGAATTGGGCTTTTGATATTGCCAGTGACAATTAGGCTTTTTTATGTTGCCAGCGAGAACTGGACTTTTTGATATTGCCAGCGAGATCTGGGCTTTTGATAAATAATTTGGCATGATTTTGAACCATGAGCTTGATTATGGGGTTGAATCCTATTAATAAAATAGTATTGCCATGAATTTGAATCATGGGCTTTTTTCAAATATTGCTAAGCATAAAAATTCTTGGGCTTTATAAAGGACAAGATTTTAACTTGCTCAATAAATAATTTAGGCTTTACAAAAATATTGGTTCTTATAGTGTTTTACATTTGTAGCCCAATTTTGTGATGGAAAGAAGAACGGTGGTGGGCTAGCATAGTAATGGTAAAAAATATTTAGGTATGCCCAATAATTTGTTTGTGACGTTTGAAAAAATAAATAGGTGTTATTTAAATAATATTAGATGTGAAAAAATATACCCTAACAGTATGCAATTTGTTAAAAATATTTCTTGTATAATTTAAAACATGAGTATTATGTAAATCAACTAATGTAATCATTATAAATAATAATAAAAAAGAATGAATTTGGTTTTCATACTAAAATTTTGACAATTGATACAATCAAAATTAATTAGTTGCCAAATTTTCATGATCTCTACTACTCATCATGACACATACACACACATATACCAACCATTTGTCCACATATATATATATATATATATATATATATATATATATATATATATATATATATATAAGATTACAATCCGGTTACTATTCAAAATCAGCACCAGTCACTGATATGAACAGTACCCGCATCATCAACAGTACCAGCACCCAGCAGATTCCCCCAACAGGTTACTATTTCAACAGTGACCAAATCCGGAAAAGCAAGGGGACAAAGCACTATTCATTGGAATAGTAAAAGTTACTGTTCACCGACACAATCATTAAGAATTACTATTACTTTCGGTGGAAACAGCTTTCACCTCAGTAAAAGAAATTTACTCTCCGTAATTTCAGCAGTCTTCAGCCAGCATCCAAGAAGGAAGTTACAGTCAACGATCTTCAGAAAGAGATTAAGGAAACTAGGTCAGAAGTTAGAACCCTAAAGCAAGAATTAACCATTCTAAGGGTCGATTATGATATTCTCAACCGAAGAATCCAACTCTTGGAGAACACTTCTCATCAAAGCAATGAGGAAGGTCTCTCAGATGATGAAGTTGATTAAACAGTTAACCCTACAGCTGATCTTATCCAAGAACCCAGCAAAGAATTTACAATTCAACAATGGAGCATACACAGACTTACCTTACTCCATTAAATGTCTCATTGATAACCTTCAATTTGCCTACACCAGATCAAACCAAGACCTTTTCCAAAAAACCCTCAGAGCACTAAAGATTCACCTAGTTAACCTTGAGACTATGAATGAGGTCTTAACCAGTCAACTCTCTGGCAAAGAGGATATCCATTCAATGGATAGAATGACAATCATGGGCACTGATTATGCTAGGCTCAGTCTTAAGACTCGGGCTACTCTAAGAAGTGCCACTGCCAACTTGCCTTCAGATTTACAATCTCGTATTCTGAAAAGCGAGGTTATGTACGAAAGCCTGAATCTTTGGTATGAACATTTCAAAATGCTAGTCACAACCACTATTCCTAACCCAGATGATTCAGATGATATTGATAATATCCTTGTACAAGCCGCATGGGAAGAATAATTTGGGAGCAGCTCTAGAGTATATGAAAACAAGCATCCCTTTCCGGGACTTTTGGTCAACTATGAAGATGAAACAGATGAGGATGAAAGAGATCCTACTTGGCTCTCACATATGTTTGAATATGGTTTCATCAGACTTATCAAGCTAACAAGTCATGACCAAATTAGCCAACTACCCCAGATCATCCAAAATGCTGTCAAGCAAGTCAACAGCCCTATTGTTTCTATCAGATGTTGGAGTACATTACCAAGATGGGACAAAGAAAACTGGATGGAAGTTCATCCCTCAAAGCATCTTGTCCTTAATAATGGTTTTACTTATCAGGACCCATGGTATGAAGGGTACACATATGTTTCATATAGATACCCTGATGCCCTAGCAGAACGCTGGAGGAACTACTTCAACAACCAAATTCTTGATATCAGCCAGGATCTATGGAAGGATTACCATTTTATAGGTTCTACAGATAAGATTTATGTTTTTGGAAGACGACCATATGACTCTGCCATCAGAAATCTCAAGAAACTTGGTCCTGATAACCCTAGAGATTTCCTGTACAGGGAAAAAGAACCTCTCCTCTACTGTGGACTCTGCAATCACTATGCCAGATGTCACGAGTACAATTGTGATGATAATTCGTTATCCAGATTATTTTGGCATTATAATTATTTTGAATTATTTTTTGGATATATCTCTCATACCCCATATTTTGTTTTACATTTATTTCATGATAACTCATCTGATGTGACGTGCATCTCTAAGGGTCATGAGGATTGAGCTGTTCAAACCTCTTCTGGTGAGTGGTTTCACTCCTACTTGGACTAATCCTATGTGTAGGAAGTTATGTCATTTGTCTTTATGCTTCTGGATAGCTGAAGGGGATAACAAGTAGCACGTTTCGTACTCCTTGTTTATTCCATAGACTTGTTCTATGGTCTTAACATGGTAGTCTGTTTTGAACGCTCTGCTCAAAGACCATGAAGACTTATAGAATTGGCTGGTGGCTACTTTTGGGATATTTTAATCTCCTATGTCTAGATCTAGATCGGACAGCTCATAAGACTCCGTATTATGTACTCCTATGTCTGCTGGGATATCTGGGATGGATGTTGGTTGGGAACATCTACTGCTGGTAGAAGAGGAACTTCTAAATAACCTATTCATGATTCTGGGGTTACAAGTTTAAATCAACTATCACAACCTAGTCACCTTTATCCTCAAACTTCTGGATCTAACCTTTAGATCTGAAACAAAAGTATACAACAGTGGATAGAAACCTGATCTGTGAATTCCTACCTACCGGACTCTCCTCCAATAATGGGGACCACCCTTACACGCCTTCTCTGGGCTTCACAGGGGCTGACCAAACCAAACCTAGGAAGATTTTCGGTCATCTTAGGGTCTGGAGACCACACAGACTTTGGTAACAAATCTCACAAGTATAAATCTGCAACAAATTTTAGGGCTAAACACAAAAATAGGAAGAATCGGGATAACAGGGAAGCAAAGGTTAATCTGAACAAATAATCACAGAGTAACAAATAGAATGGTTAGAAGGAGGCTCAACCTACCATTTGCAGATGTAATAGAAAACAATGAAATAATAGCAGACGAAGAAATAAATAAATGGGAATGGAAGAGTTATCATGAAATAGATGTAAAACAAAATATGGGGTATGGGAGATATATCCATAAAATAATTCAAAATAATTATAATGCCAAAATAATTTGGATAACTATGGTGGCAGTGCCAACCAACTTGATTGAATGATAAACAGTAACTTACAACTCCGACCGGGCCAAACTTGGCTTTGATACCAAAAGGGGGGTAAGTTACAAGCTAAGGCCGGTTGGGGCCATATGCGGAAAATACAGATAAAGACCGGCTGAGGCCATGATATTACAAAAATGGACAAAAGCCATTTGATTACAATGCTTGAGCTGGGTGAGGGGATAGTGTTTTGGAGCTTTTCCTAAAACTTTGCCTCTGAGGTATTCTGGAGCTCTTCCTAGAATTGGACCTGCTGAAGAATGGAGTCTTGGCTTCCTTATATAGGCTGGATGGAGCCTTGGATGCTAGCTGAAGATTGCTGAAATTACGGAGAGTGAATTGCTTTTACTGAGGTGAAAGCTGTTTCCACTGAAAGCAATAGTAATTTTGAATGATTGTGTCGGTGGACGGTAACTTTTACTGTTTCAATGAATAGTTCTTTGTCCCCTTGCTTTTTCGAATTTGGTCACTGTTGAAATAGTAACCTGTCGGGGGAATCTGCTAGGTGCTGGTACTGTTAATGATGCGGGTATTGTTCATATCAGTGGCTGGTGCTGATTTTGAATAGTGACCGGATTGTAATCTTATCCTGAGCTGCTGGGTCAGGATGCTTTAGTCAGTATCAAGAGCATCTGATGGATATCCATCATAGGGATCCCATGGGGAATCGTCATTGTGCTCGTGATATCTGGCATAATGGTTGCAAAGTCCACAATATATCAATGGCTCATAAACTGGTTCTCTTGTGATGAACCGGTTGAGATTAATGTAATCAACCCTGTGGAGATTTGGGATAGCGGTAGAGTAGGGTTTGTTGGTGAAGACAGTAATTCTTCCTGTGTTACCAACATGATGGTAATCTCTCCATAAATATTGCACTTTATCAAGGATTTCATTTGTGGAATGCTTTTTCTAACAACCATCTTTGCATGGTGTGGGTTCATCTGGGCCACTAGGATGAACCCACACCATGCAAAGATGGTTGTTGTAGGAACAAAACCATCAATGTGTTGAACAGGCAAGAAGAACTTCTTTTAGACCTCATAGAGGCAATAGAAGATCCTGTCATCAAAGCTCAGAAGCTTACCCTTTTCCATCAGACCTTAGTTAAGGATACTAGCAAACCTAGTCTAAGGGTCCAGCAACCCAAGGTAGATTTAGAGCAGATCTACAATAGGTTTACCCAGTCCAAGAAGGAAGTTACAGTCAACGACCTTCAGAAAGAGATTAAGGAAACTAGGTCAGAAGTTAGAACCTTAAAGCAAGAATTAACCATTCTAAGGGTCGATTATGATCTTCTCAACCGAAGAATCCAACTTTTGGAGAACACTTCTCATCAAAGCAATGAGGAAGGTCCCTCAGATGATGAAGTTGATCAAACAGTTAACCCTACAGCTGATCTTATCCAAGAACCCAGCAAAGAATTGTTCTTAGATACCATCAGTAGGATTAACTTCCATAAATGGCATTCCAAAGTCAGGATTGTCATCAGCAAAGATTTTGAATTTGAGGTTATAGCCTTAATTGATTCAGGTGCTGATCTTAATTGCATTCAAGAAGGAATCATTCCCTCCAAGTATTTTAAGAAGTCCAAGGAGAGATTGACATCCGCTAGTGGCGGAAGAATGCAAATTGAATTCAGTCTCCCACAAGCTGAGGTTTGCCAGGGTGGCATATCCTTTATGACAAAATTTGTCCTTGTCAAAAACATGACAGATAGAGTCATCTTAGGAAATTTTTTCTTGTGTTTATTATATCCTTTCATCACAGACAATGAAGGTATCACAACCCATCCCTTTGGTCAGTCTGTCAAGTTTGAGTTCATGAGAAGCCCCGAACCTTGGGAAATCAGCTCCCTCTAGAAAGCTTCTATATCAAAAACTCTCAGTACTGTCACCATCCTTCCATCCCATAATCAAGCCCAGCATCTTGATTCAGCCAAAACAATTGATGATTCTTTTGACTCCAATCAATTGTCATCATGCATTCATCATGAAAATATTTGCATCTCTGCATCCATCTGTTTTAAAAGCAAAAGGTTTTTTAACAATTATTTGAAAATCTCAAATGATCCAAACCTTTCTTCGCAGGATAAAGAAAGAGCAATATGTAATACCACTAGTGAGTGGACAATGACTTCTTCAGCAGAGAAGAAGGGCAAGGGGAAAGCACCTGCAAGGGGCAATCCTCAAGACAAAAGACTACCAACGGGACAGTCTTTTGTAATGCATGAAGGCGCATCCTTTACCAGCCATAGAGGATCGACATCCCTTCAGGAATTTGTCCCTGCAAAGGTGACATATTCCAGTGGTAATATGGCTATTATCCTACAGGAAGTCTTATCCAGGAAATACCACTTCAAAAATGTAGCCTATTTAAATCTACCAGCCTCCATTAAATTCATCCTTGATAACCTTCAAATGGCCTTTACCCAAAACAGCAATAAACTTTTTCAGAGAACCCTCAAAGCAATAGAGATCCACCTGGTAAACCTTGAGGCAAAAAATCTATCCTTCCCTAGTCAACTTTTTGGCAAAGAGGATATCCATTCCATGGATAGAAAGACTATCATGGGCACCGATTATGCTAGGCTCAGTCTTAAGACTCAGTCTATCTTAAGAAGTGTTGTTGCCAACTTGCTTCCTGAGATACAAACCAATATTTTAGGATCCAAGACAATGTTCGAATCATTCGACGAATGGTTTGAGCATTTCAAAGTATTAATCACCACTCCTTATCCACATGCAAATTTAGGAGATATAGGTGATAACCCAGTCCAAAATGAGTGGGAGAAGTATTTCGGGAACAGCCTTAGAGTATATGAGCGACAACATCCTTTTCTAGGACTCCTCATAAACTTTGAAGTAGAACCTGACAAGGACCCTAGCTGGTTATCAAAAATGTTCGAATATGGCTTCATAAAAATGATCAAACTATCGAGCCATGATCAGATCAGCCAGTTTCCACAGATCATCCAACAGGTTGTGAAACAGGTCAAAAGTCCTTTTGTTTCTATCAGATGCTGGAGTACAATCCCACAATGGGAAAGAAACAACTGGATGACAGTCCAACCATCCACTCATCTTGTCCTCATTAATGGCCATACCCATCAAGGGCCCTGGTATGAAGGAGATTCCCACTTATCCTATAGATATCCATACACTCTTGCAGACTGTTGGAAAAAGAATTCCACAAATGAAATCCTTGATAAAGTGCAAGATTTATGGAGAGACTACCATCATGTTGGTAACACAGGAAGAATTACTGTCTTCACCAACAAACCCTACTCTACCGCTATCCCAAATCTCCACAGGGTTGATTACATTAATCTCAACCGGTTCATCACAAGAGAACCAGTTTATGAGCCATTGATATATTGTGGACTTTGCAACCATTATGCCAGATATCACGAGCACAATGACGATTCCCCATGGGATCCCTATGATGGATATCCATCAGATGCTCCTGATATTGACTAAAGCATCCTGACCCAGCAGCTCAGGATAAGATTACAATCCGATTACTATTCAAAATCAGCACTAGCCACTGATATGAACAGTACCCGCATCATCAACAGTACCAGCACCCAGCAGATTCCCCCGACAGGTTACTATTTCAACAGTGACCAAATCCGGAAAAGCAAGGGGACAAAGCACTATTCATTGGAATAGTAAAAGTTACTGTTCACCGACACAATCATTCAGAATTACTATTGTTTTCGGTGGAAACAGCTTTCACCTCAGTAAAAGCAATTCACTCTCCGTAATTTCAGCAATCTTCAGCTAGCATCCAAGGCTCCATCCAGCCTATATAAGGAAGCCAAGACTTCATTCTTCAGCAGGTCCAATTTTAGGAGCAACTTCAGCAACTCCAAAATTCCCTCCTCTTCCAGCCAAGAGTTTAATTCCTCAGTTTTGCCTCCTCTTTACAACCTTTAGCATTGTAATCAGATGGCGCTAGCCTATTTTCATTTTTGTAATATCATGGCCTCAGCCGGCCTTTATCTGTATTTTCCGCACATGGCCCCAACCGGCCTTAGTCTGTAACTTACCCCCCTTTTGGTATCAGAGCCAAGTTTGGCCCGGTCAGAGTTGTAAGTTACTGTTTATCATTCAATCAAGTCGGTTGGCACTGCCGCCATAGTTATCCAGATTATTTTGGCATTATATATATATATATATATAGTTGACAGGGGAATACAATTTCAATAAGTATAAATAACAATAACTTTTAATTGTCTATGATGGTCAATCATTAGTCTTCAATATTAGTTTAAATTATGTATTTACATAATGTATCTACATAATATATCATCATTGCATAGTATTTGCATAAAGTATCTCCTAACAAAAAAAGTATCTGCCAACAAATGCAATTCCCCTAAATAGTTATCATTTATTATATAACAATATTATTAGTCCACGGTAAAAATTGTCCCATGTAAAAGCAATTTAGAGCAATATAGGTACTATGTTTAAAATTTTCATCTTTTACTTCATTCATTCTTCTTCTTCTTCTTTTCTTTTCTTTTTAAAATTTTTTTGCACTTTATGTACAAAAAAGAAGTAACTTCTGCTTGGAATCCATCAAACGAAAATTTCTTAGAGGAAAAAGAAAATCAAGCTTGAAATTCAAAGCAAAGAATTAAGATTTTGGTAGAAAGGAATGAAATAATTACTGCTGCAAATTTGTTCTCCTTTGCAAGTCGGAGTCATTGATCAATCAGTGAGGGAAAAAAAAATCTAATCAGAGAATTGTGTTACAGAAGGGAAGAGAAACATGGAGAGAGAGGAGAGACAGTTAGAGAGAGATAGATCTATGGAAAGAGGAGAGACCAGAATTAGTAACAGTGAGGGTGTGAGAAGAGAAAAAGCAAAGGGAAGAGAGAAAAAGTGAGAAAGCTTACCATGAGAGAGAGAAGGCACCAAAAAATTATGTTTGCCACGGCAATAGACGAAGACAATATATAGAAGATGCAACGCGTGAGAGAGAGATTGTTTTCCAAAATTATTTTTTGGAAAACAACCTATAGAAAATAAGCCTTATTTTCATTAGGGTTTTTCGTTGACCAAAGATAGTTTTGCATTGACAATTTTTTTTTGTTCTACCAAACATTGAAAAATGTGGAAAACAATCTTTACAGAAGGTTTTCCAGCGAAACAAACAGAGCGTAATGGCTGAGGTTTGGAACAAATCCCACATCCTCTAAGAGCTGCTCCAAACCCTATCTTTTCAACTATAAAAAGCCTTACATGGTACATTTTCAAAACACACAAAAATCCTACGGAAAAAACCTAAGATTCACTAGAAAATAATGAATCAAAAGGGAGTTTTTCACAAAACACCCTTAAGTCATTTTTATTTTATTGGGACCTTTTCTGGCCCCAATCTTTTGAGTTTAAGATTATTAATCACTTTTTCATTGAATTGTGATAGATTTAATTGAGGGAAACGGTCAAAAATCAAGCCTAGGAGCTTTTGCTTTTAGGTACTCTTTTAAACTTTTCTTTTTCTTTTTTGTCTTTAATTCTCGTTTTAATCTGTTTCTTTTGTTTAGTTAACGTTAATATATGTTTGTTTAGGTTTGTTTTAGGTTTTCCTTATGTTTTTAAGCATGCTAGGTTGTTAGGCTTTACATTTTTGGTTGTTTCTCTGACTCTGTGTTGATTAGGGTTTCTGGGTAAGGATCTACGTACATAGGTTGAACTCATGCGTTCGCAGACTTGTTCTAGCGTGCATGGTGCTATTACCCAGAAAACCCTAATTTTTGTTTGTTTTGTTTCTGTCTTTGTATGTTTGCCTGCATAGCCTCTTTTTCACATGTTTTAAGCCTCATAAACTATTTGCTCACCTTGTTAACATGCTTGTTTGTTATCACATGTTAGAATTAGGGTTTGTTTAGTTTTTTTTTCTTGTTTTGATGACATGCCATTCATTCACATGCTTATGCATTGATGCCATAGGTGCTGTGTTGCTGAGAGGTGAGTGAAGGGTAAGTCATGTATAAACAATGATCATGCATTTATGTTAAGCCTTCTTAGATGTTCAATTAGGGTTTCTAATATGTTAATGTTTCTTTTTTTTTTGATGTGTTTTGTATGATGATATGTTTGTTGCCATGTTTGGGGCTGCTGCCTTGTTTAGATGGGTGCTAGGGTTTTGTGTTAGATGGATGCTAAGGTTTTCTTTTGCGTGTTTAGTTCTATTTTGTTTAAAAAGATGGATAAGTATGTTTTGTTTGGGATGAAAGATGCCATGTTGTTTGTTAGATGCATATTAGTGTGTGTGTGTGTGTGTGTGTGTGTGTGTGTGTGTGTGTGTGTGTGTGTGAGTCTAGAATACAAGTGTTTAGATAGTTTTTAGTAAGGTTAAGACATAAGACACAACGATAGGAGGCCAACCTTAGGGTTGAGTGATCTTGGGTGCCTAACACCTTCCCAAGAGTGTACCTAAACTCTAAAACTTTGGTAGTAAGATTAAAGGTCCTTCTTTGAAAGGACGCTATATTCATGGTTCTTAGACCATATAACTAGGTGGTGACTCCGACATTTTCTGTTGTGTCCACAGGCATCATGCATGCTAGAACAAGTCTACGTACGCATGAGTTCAGCCTATGTGCGTAGGCTAGATCATGCGTACACAGATCCTTACTTATAAAACCTAATCAACACAAAAATAGATCAGAAACCAAAAAAACGTAAAATCTAGCAACCTTGCATGCTTAAAGACATAAAGAAAACCTAAACTAACCTAGACAAACAAAAATAAATGTAAACTAAACAAGAGAAGCAAATTAAAAACAAAGATTAAGGCAGAAAAGAAAAAGAAAAGTTTTCAAAGCATATCTTAAAGCAAAAGCTCCTTGGCTTGATTTTTTACTGTTCCTCTCAGTCAAATTTATCACAATTTAATGAAACAATGATTAGTAATCTTAAACTCAAAGGATTGGGGGCAGAAAAGGTCCCAATCAAATAAAAATGACTTGAGGGTGTTTTGTGAAAAACTCATTTTTGATTCATTATTTTCTATTGAATCTTAGGTTTTTTCCGTGGGATTTCTATGTGTTCTGAAAATATACCATGTAAGGCATTTTATAGTTGAAAAAATGGGGTTTGGAACGCCCCCCAAGACGATGTGGGATTCATTCCAAACCTCAACCATTATTGCAAAAAACTTGCATTTCTTATGCTTTTGAAACCCTAGCCACGTACACAGGAATGTACTTGCGTACACATGCTTTAGCTTGCGTATGCAGGTTGCAACCCAAGTACGCAGGCTAAGGGCTGCTTTGGTTATTTTATTTTTAAAAATATATTATTTTTGGAATTGAACAGCGATCGAGACATCTAGAGACTCTAGGATTATTTTCTTACCATTTCTGATCGATCGAGCTAAAGCTTCGACTGATCAAAAATGCTGAACTTTCGAATTTTCACTTAGAAAATTTTAGAATTTGAATTTTCACTTTATGAACCATATTCTCCAAACTCAAACATCATTATTACAACTTATCATTGTATATGCCTATATATACAACAACACATCCCATAATTCTTCCAAGAATTGGGTTCAAGCATCCAAGAAATTAAAGGTAAAATGGAGTCCAACAACACTGGCCTAAAGGGCTGCACCAAAGGCACCAGGAAAACTGCAAAAGACAGTGCTGGAGTTGTGTTCAAATGCTTCGGGTGTGGGGAGGTTGGGCACAAGGCTGTTGAGTGTAGAGGAACAATCGAATCAAAATCTTTTATCCCAAACCCTCTGTAGCACATTATGCTCCACAAATCAAAATAGGACACCTGTCCATTAATTCCTAATTTTATGCTGTTTATTTCATTAGCCAAAAATAAATAGAAAACAAAAATCCCAGCGCATATTCATCTCACCACCACTAACCTCATCGGCACATCCTAATCTAACTCACCGGCTCCACCTTCAATTCAACTACAACAATTGTTAGATCTCAACAGATATTCAGTCCACCACCACCACATCCATTTTGCTACAACTTTAGCTCTTGAAACCATCGTGTCTTTCATTTTTAAATAATTTCTTTGGAAGTCTTTTGTATTTCATGAAATTTGGATATTAGACATATTTGGGTTGGGGTCTCTTCCAGTTGCCATTGGGGAAGCAATTAGTCAATTTGGATATTAGAAATACTTTGGGTTGGGGTTTCTTTTCTTGTAATTGGTGGGTAATTGTTACGATATTTTAATATCTATTGTGTTAGAAACTTGAAAATTGGTCAAACCATCAAGCATTTCTCATTAGTAGGTGATTTGTTTCTTTCTAATCTGTTACCTATATATTGTAGTACTTTAGCCTGCAAATTATTGTCTTTTTCTTCTTCTTTTTTCTTGTGTTGTGAAAAGCGTTCGTCGATGTTCAAATTAGCTTCAGATCTGCCTAGACGGCTAGACTTGGTGGCGTTGCCATGGTTGTGATTGGAGTTGATAGCATCGGCAGTCACATGTCAATGGCGTTGGGTGGAGGCTGGTGATAGTGGTAGTGGGGATGAATATGCTTTGGGGCTTTTCCTTTTCCATTTATTTCGTGTAAATGAAACAATTAGCATAAAATTAGGAATTAATGGACAGATGTCCAGTTTTGACTTGTGGAGCATGGGGTGGTATAGAAGATTTGGGACAAAAGATTTGGACTCGGAAACAACTAATGTCTCGCATTGTAGAGTAAAGCCTTTATTGGGATATTTATAAGAGTTATTAAATAAAATAACTTTTTTTGGCAGTTAAAATGTACGTACAAATTAAAAAAAAATAAAGTTTTCTCTTGAACAGACTTTTCATAACAAAAAACATCAACGCAAGTAAGAACTGATTGAGAAACCACACATCTTGGGCACCATGTAAAATTGAGTTGAAGGTTGAAGGTTGTTGGGGACATTTTGCGACAAGAGCCGAAAATGCAAGAATGACCCACATCTCCCCTTGGGTTCTTTAGAAGTGTTTATTGTGGAGAATCAAGCCCAAAATTCCAAATGTATAATGAACAAAAAAGAAAGAATCAAAATGCTAATAACAAAAGTGCAGAAAGCATAAAAACATAACAGGCCTGAAACTTCGACCCACAGTTAGCGAGAAGAGGAAATTGAGAGAGGTTGTGAGGAAGTGAGGGAAGGTTCCCCTATACCCATATTTCAACTCCTAAGGTTCAGAATTGTGAGAATGTTTCCTAGCTTAGTGGGTTTTTGCTTTCAAGTTTCAGCTCTATGGGGAAAACGTGGTTCAACAGGTCTAAAACTTCGACCTACAGTTAGCGAGAAGAGGAAATTGAGAGAGATTATGAGGAAGAGAGGGAAGGTTCCCTTGTACCCATATTTCCACCCCTAAATTTCGGAATTGTGAGATTGTTGACTGACTGAATGGGCTTTTGCTCTGAAGTTTCAGGTATGTGGGTAGAATGTGGTTAGTCCATTTATCAGCTGAAGAGAGATTTTTATATAAAGTTTGGGGTATTTCTCTTGACTGGTTTTTGAGTAGTGGAATAGGCTTTTATCCCCTATGATACTAATTTGGTGTTTTGGCTTGGGTTGCTTTTGTTTAGGGAAGAGTTTGGTATGCTTTGTACATAATTTTGGAAATGTTTGACTAAACTCTTATTGGCTCCCCCTTTTTAGTTGTTTCAGACCATTGGGAGGCTCACCTAAATGAGAGCTAGCAGTTGAAGTTGGCCAATGAGAGCCAACCATTTTTAAAGGAAAATAGGGTTCGAACAGAAACTTTGGGCCACAGTCACCCTGAGCATAATAGGGTTCCATGAGCCTGAGGTGCTACCAGTGTCCCTTGCCCACTTGGTAGCACGCATGGACTGGCTCATGCAAAAGGTCCGAAAGGAACTGACTCATACCCTCCAAACCTCATTTCCTCAATTTCCCCCATAAGTCACATGGGCTTGAGCCATACTTAAAAGAGTAAAATATAATATAATACATGAATTGAGCCCACAATGAAGTGGGGCTTGGTTGAATCGGGCTTGTAGAAAATGTGTCACAAAAATGAGAATCAACAAAGGTATTCTCAGGATACAATCTACTTCTTGTCTTTGATTTTTATTACATCAAGGCTCACTTTATATTCTTTATTCTAGAATTCAAAGTTGTATGTTATCTCTCATGAATTCAAAGTTGTATTTTCATTACTACTTATTTTTGTATGAGAGGCAAAACTTCTAAGACATTACAAGATAATTTTTCCCACCCTTGGTGATGTGAATTAATGTCATCCATCCTTGCTACAACACTGCGCTATTGTTGTTGATCGAAAACGGTAAAGACAAACCAAGTTATATAACCTTGAGTGAAGTTATGGTGTACTTTTGTATTAGAACTCATTTCCTCTCGCTTGTGTGTGTTTGTTTCTAAAAAAAAAAAAAGAGTTACACAACCTCATGCAACATTAACCATATAACAATTAGCTTTGCCGTTTATCCTCGTAATAAAAAAAAAAAAAAAAACCATATAGCAATTAGCAAATAGTACTACTTTACTATTTTATCTGAACAAAAAGGAGAGAGGAATGGGGCTTTTTCCACAAACGTGATATGTGGCACAAAGTATCTCCCTGTTCAATAGTTTATTTACCAAACCGTGGAGTCATGGACTTAGCCTAGGATACCTCTTTTACAATGATAACTTTGTCCCACCCAATGAATAGCACTCCACTATATATGTAAGTAATTTCTTTGTAGCATCATGATCTTGGAGCATTTCTTTTACTACAATATTTTTTTCTTTCATGAATCCATATAATACTCTCATATCTTTCTAAAATTCAAATAACATGACTTCAAGAGCAATTTTTAAGGTGGAAAAAGAATTAAAGAAATATGTACTCTTGGAGACTAGTTAGAACTTTGTAATTTGACGTCCCGTTCAGATCGTCAAAACATGCTAATTATTTTATGACTTAAAAATTCAAACAGTATGTTTCATGCATGAAATACTCTCATACACATGGTGAGTGTGAGATTAACAATATGGTTAAGGTTTTCTTATGCACATGTATCATGCGATTGAGCAAATTAGGCCATATGTTGGTCTTGTAAAACCATAATTAATATATTTAAAACATGCTATTGAGCAAATTAGGCCATATGTTGGTCTTGAAAACCATAATTAATATATTTAAAACGCATACTGAGTTTAACAATTAAAATTTTCATTAATAAATAAATACTAGCTTGTAATCAATGCACATATATGGATGCATTTAAAAATAAACATACTTTTTAATCATAAAATATAGATATAATTAGTCAAATTATTAGAAAAAATAGACGTAATTAGATCCATGTTAAAATTCTTATCTAAGTTTAGTACTACTTATGATCATTAATGTAAGCGCACAATTGCACCTGGACCCAAATATAGACGTGAGCTCAGGCCCAATGAGCCTTAAACAATAAGATTTGTAAAGTGTGGGTTTGAAATCTAGTTTAGGGGTATTGGAAACTTGACAAACAGGCTAGAGTGTCACAATCTTCGCAAATGATAAACAAATATGACAAGGGAACCTCCTTAGACGTAAGTCGAGGACGATTTATGTATTGTTTCTCTTTTATGTTAAAATTACAGTTCTTAGTTCTTTTTCTGCTAACTGACCGATCTCTCCCTCCACCACCTTCTTGAAGTCCTTATATAATAGCTAGAAAGTTTTATTCTACTGTTCAGGGGTCATTTTCCCATTAATGTGGCCAGGGAGTAGGTGCAGGGTCTTTAATGTGGAGGTAACAGCTTTTTTCTAAGATATTTCCCTCACACCGTTGCGTCTGGAGGGTGCTTAGATCCCCCTCTTAACCAACGGTTTTTCCAGAACTCTGCCTTGATCTTTTTGGCGAATCCCAAGGTCATTGTGGGTCTTTTCGAGGAGATATTCGTCCTCGGACGAATCCTCGGACTCTCAACCCATGGGCCGAGCTATAGTTCTAAGAGGCTTTTAGTCTAAAACAAACTAACGCCCATCAACAAAGCCCGAGGCCCAAATACTTACTTAGGTCCTTTTAGTCCCCACAATTAATATTCTAATTTTTAATAAGATAGAACGTGTGATAATTTTTGTTGAATAGATATATGATTTTCTTTTTAGTTCATTAATAATGGATTTTTAGTATTTTCCTCTCATTAACTCACTTGGTACAAAGATTAAAAAAACGTAAATGGACATATGGCACAAATTAAATTGGCTCACAATTAAAATCTAATTTGGAATATAATTGAATTTTATCTCAACTTTTGTTTTATTTTGTGTATGTGTGTGTGTGATTTGAAAACAATGTAGTTCAAAATATGCATACCATGTACGTGTATATTATGAGTTTGTAAGTAGGGTATTATTTGTTGCACATTAGCTGTTACAAATAGTTTTATATAAACCTCAGTTTTTAATTGAAACCGATTTTTAAGTTCAAAATCGTAACTTTAAGTCACGATTTTAGTTCAAAAATAGAGTGTGTGTAAAACTGTGTATAATAAACACAACCTGTAAAATTAGTAAGTATCATGTCAATATTATAAGGGCATGTATATAAAAAACATTGACTGCATTAGTAATTGTTGTACACATGCTGACAATAAGATGGCGAAAGATATTAATAAAATTTTAAAACTGCAAAAACCAAGTTGAGTTGATAGTTTAGAGATATTCAGGGGATATATATATATATATATATATATATATATTTGATAGTTTAAAGCTAAAATTGAAATATGATGACACATAGTTAGTGGTCAAGTATTTTCACTGTTTTCAATGTTTATCAACTGAAAGTTTTTCATCCAACCTTTATCTACTCAAAATGTTGGGAAGGGCTTGTGGTCAGTGAAAGTTATCACTGGACACATTGGATTGCGGACATGTGTCCACTCTTGGGCACGTGTTCGAATCCTAACGTGTCCAATGATAACTTTCACTGGACACAAGCCACACCCCAAAATGTTCACTTTATAAGTACAAATGCTTGTAAGGTGTAAAGAGTATGGGCCGGAGTTCAAATCTTTAGGAGTAAATTTTACACACATATACAATTAGATTAGGTTAGAGAAAAACTTCTATCTTATATTAAAAAAATAAAAGAAAAAAATAGAGAGATAAAGAGAAAAAGAAAAGAAAAAAAGAGTGATAAGTATTACTACAATACAAATGAACATTCATGCCACTAAACGAAACATTTTATTAGTGTCTGATTATGAATTCAGCTTTTAAGGTGTGGGAGGTAAGGGTTGGAGTTCAAATTTCTAAGAGTAAGTTTCACATATATACATTTAGATTAGGTTAAAATAGAATTTCTATCTTATATAAAAAAAAGCAAAAAAAAAAGAAAAAAAGAGAGAGAAAAAGAAAAGAAAAAAAGAGTGTGGGGGGCAAGGGCCGGAATTCAAATTCACATACATATATACTTAAATTAGGTTAGAGTAAAATTTCTATCTTACATAAAAATAAATAAAAGCAAAAAAAAAAAAAAAAAGAGAGAGAGAAAGAGAGAGAAAAAGAGTGATAAGTATTACTACAGTACAAATGAACATTCATGCAACTAAACGGAACATTTTGTCAGTGTCTGATTATGAATTCAACTTTTAAATAGGGTATGCAGGGGGTGGTTTGTCAACAAGGAATATTACTTTCTAAAGCGGGTGAGTAGGATTACTTTTCTTTTTTAAAGACAATTAAATAGTGTTGGGGGGGGGGGGGGAAGCAAAACTCGAATCACCTATATTAGACATCATAAAAAATATCATTATTGTGGGGAGTAAAAGGACCCAAGTGGGCCTATGGGCCTTTGGGTTGTAACATGGAGGGCCGACCTGCTCTAGGATTAAACTCTATGAGTCGGCCCATACGCCGAGGGTCAGAGGATGCAGCCGAGGACGAGCTTATCCTCGGAAAAGTCCTAGAGAATTCAAAGGTTCATTATGAAGGTCAAAGCACAACTCTAGAAAGACCAGTGGTTAAAAGGGGACATCCTGAATCTTCTAGATGCACCAGTATTAAAGAAAATATCAAGAGTAAAAGCTGCTACCACCGCATTAAAGGCTCTGCACCTACCTCCCTAGCCGCATTAATGAGGAGGTGACCCCTGAACAGTGAGGTGGAAACTTCTAGTCACTATTCAAAAAGTATCAGGGAATGAAGTATAAAAGGGGGGTAAAGGCCAAAGAATAGGGGGATGGAAGAACCAAGAAAGAAATTGAGAAATTGTAATCTTGAAACAAGAAAGAGAAATAACAAAGTAGTAGTCCTCGGCACGATTCCGAGGAGACCCACTTGTCATTATCAATCGTTATTTACTTATGTTTGCTTATAAAAGCCTGTTATCAAACTCCCAGTACTTCTAATCTAGGTTTCAAGCCCACACTCTACAAATTTTATTGTTTAAGGCTCATTGGGCCTGAGTCCGTGATTGTCTTTGGGTCCAGGTGCAATTGTGCACTTACAATTGGCGCCGTCTGTGGGAAATCTAGTTTAGAAGAGGTAGGGATACTATGGCAGGCTTAGGTGCTCACCATGCAGAGTCACAGGGATCACAACCGGAGGATCATTTCGAGCGTCTTGAGCGTCGAAGGGATTGTGAGGGAAGCGTCCACACAGAATATCCAGGGGCTAGCCATACTTATGGTGGGGGTAGCACCACTCACGAGGAGGGTTCTAAATCCATGCAGAAGGAAATTAATCGTTTGAAGAGGAAGTTACGCCGTGCTAAACGCAGGTTTTCACCGTCCTCGTCTAATCCTTCCTCAGAGGAGGATAGGGGAGATGGCTACAGCTCGAGGTCGCGCTCCCCCACCAGTGCAACGTCCTCCGGTGAGGAGGACGACCAGCCATCCTCGCCAGACCATGGCTGCACGCTCTTGGAGCTGTTTCCTCTACCTTGCATGTTAAGGTTAAATTTCCCTCGAGGGAATGTGTTGAAGAGGTCCTCGGCAGCCAATCGGTGGCCAGGCAATGCATATCGGCTGCAGTGCTGCACCAGACGGAAGCCGAATCTTCGACTCTGGTCACCAAAGACTTATAGCAGTTAACAGCTCCTGGTTCATCTGAGATGGTGGCAGGAGAGGAGACACATTGTGAGGAGTTAGAGAAGTTTCCAGTAGCCGATAACCCAGAGAGGTTCTTCCAAGTTGGCATACTTTTGCCACACCAAGAGAAGATCGAATTGGTAGAGTTTCTGAAGGATAATATTGATGTTTTTGCGTGGGATCCTTACGAAGCTCCGAGTGTCGATCCGAGCTTCATCTGTCATCATTTAAATGTCAACCCAACTATTGTTCCGAGAAGGCAACCACCTCGGCGCTCTTCCAGAGAACATTCCGAGGCTGTGAAGGAAGAAGTGCTTAAACTCAAGAGGGCTGGGGCTATCAAAGAAGTTTTCTACCCCGAGTGGTTGGCCCATACAGTTGTTGTTAAAAAGAAGAATGGAACGTGGAGGGTGTGTGTGGACTTTACTGATCTGAACAAAGCCTGTCCCAAAGTTTCGTTCCCCATGCCGCGTATTGATCAACTGGTGGATGCCACTGTCGGACATTCTCGGATGAGTTTTTTGGACGCTTTCCAAGGTTACCACCAAATTCCCTTGGCATTGGAGGACCAAGAGAAGACTGCCTTCATTACCCCGACGGGGAATTATCATTATAAGGTCATGCCATTTGGTTTGAAAAATGCTGGGGCTACTTACCAAAGAATGATGACCAGGATGTTCGAACAGCAGTTGGGGAAGACTATTGAGGTGTATGTAGACGATATGGTGGTAAAGAGCAAAACGATACCTTCACACGTGAAAGACCTGGCTGACACCTTTCAGGTGTTAAGAAAGTACAAGCTGCGCCTTAATGCCTCAAAATGCTCGTTCGGCGTTGGGTCTGGAAAGTTTTTGGGGTACATGATCACTCATAGAGGCATAGAGGTAAACCCAGCACAGGTGAAGGCTATTCAAGACTTGCAGCCTCCTCGCAACCCAAAAGAAATCCAGAAATTGACCGGGATGATTGCCGCATTAAATAGGTTTATCTCTCGGTCAGCTGACCGGTGCCGTCCTTTCTTCCAATTGTTGAATAAGTGGAAAGGGTTTCAATGGACCGAGGACTGCGTGTTAGCTTTCCAGCAGCTTAAACAATATCTTTCTCGGCCACCCATTTTGTCTCGCCCCGAGGCGGACGAGGTCTTGTTTGCTTATCTGGCAGTGGCCGTACACGCGGTCAGCCTGGTCCTTATCAGGAATGAAAGTGGGGCACAAAGACCGGTCTACTACGTTAGTAAGTCTTTGAATGAGGCCGAGGTGCGCTACTTGCTCTTGGAGAAAGCACTTCTGGCCATAGTTCATGCCACGCGGAAGCTTCCTCATTACTTTCAGTCCCATACTGTGGTGGTTCTAACCCAATTGCCCCTCAAGGCAGTGCTACGTAATGCCGATTACTCAGGCAGGATAGCAAAGTGGGGGACCATCCTGGGGGCTTTTGACGTTAAATACAAGCCTCGCACCTCGGTGAAGGGTCAGGTCCTCGCTGACTTGGTGGCAGAGTTGACTGAACCATTGCTAGAAGAAACTCTAAAAGAAGCACACATGGATGGAAAATCAGTTGGAGTGATCACGGCCGCAGTGCCCTCGGCTTGGAAAGTGTATGTAGATGGGGCTGCTAATCAGAGAGGGTCTGGTGTTGGACTTGTTCTAATGTCCCCTGAAGGAATTGTCTTCGAAAAATCTTTAAGATTGGCCTTCTCGACTACTAACAATGAGGCCGAGTATGAAGCAGTCTTGGTAGGCATGCAGATGGTACGTAGGATGGGTGGAAGGGAAATCCATGTGTTCTCGGACTCTCAGTTAGTGGTCGGCCAAGTCATGGGGACCATGGAGGCTAGAGACCCCAGAATGCAGGAATATTTGGCCCAGGTCAAACGTCAGCAAGCCGAATTTGACTCCTTTGCCTTGGCTCACATTCCTAGGAATGGAAACACCCATGCAGACTCTTTAGCCACATTGGCAACATCTTCGGCTCAGGGTTTGCTCAGGATTATCCTTGTGGAGGATTTGCTAAAGCCAACTCTTACCCCCATCAATGTGGCTCGCATCCATCTAGTAAGGCCTGGACCTAGTTGGATTGACCCAGTCGTGTCTTTTCTTAAGAATGACATCCTTCCCGAGGACAAATCGAAAGCAGATAAGATACGTCGAAAGGCGCCACGCTTCTGGTTGTCCGAGGATCAGAAACTGTATAAACGATCCTTTTCAGGACCGTACTTGCTGTGTGTGCACCCTGACTCAACGGAAGCACTTCTGGAAGAACTGCATGAAGGGATTTGTGGTAGCCACACTAGGGGAAGGTCCTTGGCCCACAGAGCTCTGACTCAGGGTTATTGGTGGCCCAATATGCAAAGGGAGGCTCAAGACTACGCCAGGAAATGTGATCAATGCCAGAGGTTCGCCCTTAACATCCATCAACCTAGAGGAGTTCTTAACCCCCTTTCCAGTCCTTGGCCCTTCGCACAGTGGGGATTGGACATAGTGGGGCCATTTTCGAGGGCAGCAAGTAACAAAAGATGGCTGCTTGTAGGAACGAATTACTTTACTAAATGGGTCGAGGCGGAGCCCTTGGCAAACATTAGAGATGTTGATTCCAAGAAGTTTGTGTGGAAGAACATCGTCACTAGATTTGGAATACCACATACACTTATATCAGATAATGGTGTCCAATTTGACAGCAAAGCTTTCAGGAAGTATTGCGGTGACATGGGTATCATAAATGGGTACTCCACCCCAGCTTATCCTCAGGGAAATGGACAAGCCGAGGCCATTAACAAGGTCATAGTCAACGGGCTCAAGAAGAGGTTGGACGATGCGAAAGGTAGATGGGTAGAAGAGCTCCCTCATGTTCTGTGGATGTATCGGACCACACCGCGCAGGTCCACTGGAGAAACACCATTCTCTATGACTTATGGAGCCGAGGCAGTGATACCTCTGGAATCTGGTTTTCCTACCCTAAAGACGAGCTCTTTTAGCCCAGAGAATAACAAAGGGCTCCTGGAGAAAGGTCTTGATTTACTTGAGGAACGACGCGAGGCAGCTATGGTCCAAATGGCTTATTATCAACAGAAGCTAAAACGAGGATATGATGCCCACGTGAAGCTAAGGCCACTTGCACCTAGTGATCTTGTGCTAAGAAAAGTTGTGGGCACCTCTAAGAACCCAGCTTGGGGTAAGCTAGGACCCAACTGGGAAGGCCCCTATCGCATTGTTTCAATAGCAGGCATAGGGTCATATCGGCTAGCTAACCTAGATGAAAGAATTGTACCACGCCCATGGAATGTAAATAATCTTAGAATGTATTATTATTAATAAAATGTGCTTTTGTCAGTTAACATTTCAAAGTTATGAGTACCTCTGACGCATGCAGTTACTACTTTTAAGAATCAAATAGAAACTTGGTTAAGTGTAGTCCTCGGATCACAAACCTTGTGGAAATTGATGTCTTATCATTTGTTAAACAGAACCTTAGTTATGCCGGGTCCTCGGACCTCCTACTTTGGAAAAATTAACATTTGAAGTTACTATTCCTAAGAATCAAACAGAAACTCGGTTAAGTGTAGTCCTCGGACCACAAACCTTGTGGAAATTGATGTCTTATCATTTGTTAAACAGAACCTTAGTTATGTCGGGTCCTCGGACCTCCTACTTTGGAAAAATTAACATTTGAAGTTACTGATCTAAAGAATCAAACAGAAACTTGGTTAAGTGTAGTCCTCGGACCACAAACCTTGTGGAAATTGATGTCTTATCATTTGTTAAACAGAACCTTAGTTATGCCGGGTCCTCGGACCTCCTACTTTGGGAAAATTAACATTTGAAGTTACTATTCCTAAGAATCAAACAGAAACTCGGTTAAGTGTAGTCCTCGGACCACAAACCTTGTGGAAATTGATGTCTTATCATTTGTTAAACAGAACCTTAGTTATGCCGGGTCCTCGAACCTCCTACTTTGGGAAAATTAACATTTGAAGTTACTGATCTAAAGAATCAAACAGAAACTTGGTTAAGTGTAGTCCTCGGACCACAAACCTTGTGAAAATTGATGTCTTATCATTTGTTAAACAGAACCTTAGTTATGCCGGGTCCTCGGACCTCCTACTTTGGGAAAATTAACATTTGAAGTTACTATTCCTAAGAATCAAACAGAAACTCGGTTAAGTGTAGTCCTCAGACCACAAATTTTGTGGAAATTGATGTCTTATCATTTGTTAAACAGAACCTTAGTTATGCAGGGTCCTCGGACCTCCTATTTTGGGAAAATTAACATTTGAAGTTACTATTCCTAAGAACCAAACAGAAACTCGGTTAAGTGTAGTCCTCGGACCACAAACCTTGTGGAAATTGATGTCTTATCATTTGTTAAACAGAACCTTAGTTATGCCGGGTCCTCGGACCTCCTACTTCGGGAAAATTAACATTTGAAGTTACTGATCTAAATAATCAAACAGCAACTTGGTTAAGTCTTGTTCTCGGACCGCAAACTTGATTAAAGTTAATTTCTTATTGCGTCTGGAAATTAGTGCCTTACTGTTTGTTAGATCGGATCTTAAAGTTCTATATCTTTAAGTGTTAAGCAAATTTATGTAAGGAATGGTCCTCGGATCTTACATCCTACTAAAAACAAAACCACACATTATAAAGGTTTAACCGTTATATGAGGTCTTTTTTTTACCAAAGCATTGTTTAAAATATCTCAACCATGTCATTTGCTGTTAAGTTTTTAATACTAAAACATGCGAATGACTGCGTGGAGGTTATGATTGTGTAATACTTGGAGTTAGATTTGTTTGTTCAGTCCCTTTTTGACTATGTATTAATGGCAATCTTTATGACAAATACAAAAAGAATAAAGTAAAATGGATGCAACATAGATGAGAATTAAACGGAATTGTTCTTCATTAATCATTCAAATATACATTACATATTTAATTCAAGAGATTAAATTCTTAAGGATGGGGTGTAAAACCCATATTTTACACCATCCAATAAGTGATTGCCACATTAGTATTTTACTTAAAATTTAATACATTCTACCACATCTAAATAAATTCCCAATTTGGTTGGATTTATATATGGTTATTAGAATTATTTTTTGATACAAATATGGGTATTGGAATTGATTGAGTGTGATTATGTTTATTCTTAAATATATGATAAGATGATGTGGCATGTTGGGATTGGAGAGGTAAAACATGGGTTTTACACCACGTCCTTATGGAATTTAATCTCTTAATTCAAATATGGAAAAAGAGAAGTCCTAAGCTAAGTCCTAAGCTTTTGGAGGGGGTCTTGCTGAGAAGTACTGGTGGCCTCGGTCTTTCTCAACTCCAGCTCAAAAGAAGACAGCACTTGCTTTCCTTTGTCTGCTGCCTTTGTTGGAGGGACGTTGGACTCCACATTCTGGCTCAGGTCCTTCTCGGCATCCCTGTCTCCTTCCTTTTCTTTATTGGAACCTGAAGGTTCTATAGGATCTGGAATTAGCTTTGGGACCATGGGAGGAAGAGCAGGAAGAGTTGTTTCAGGGGTAGGAGTAGCAGCAGGAGCCTCTTCAATCTCCTGTATCTCCAGGGGAAGCCGAATATTCTCGGACTTCCTCAGATCCGAGGATAGAGGAACTCCTGCTACGTTCAGAGCTTCCCCCCAGACCTTTTGACAGTACTCCCGGCACAAGGCCGCAAAGGCTTTTGTCAGTTGCTCCGCAGTGACCGCTACCCCTTCCTCATAACTCGCCTGCTTGGCGGCTTCTAGAGAACGATGGAATGCGCCGGCTTCCTCCTTCATTCGCGCAAGTTCCTGTTCCAAATCCGAGCGCTCCCTTTGGGCTTGGGAGAGCTCGTCATCTTTTTCACGAAGAAGCTTGCGCTGCCCTTCTATCTGGGTCTTCATGGTCTTCAGGTTCGCCTCGGCCCCATTTTTCTCTCTCTTTAGCTCAACCACCTCCGAGGTAAGCTTCTCATTTTCAGCAAGGGCTGTGCCCAAGGACTTCTCAGTCTCCAGCCTGACTTCAAGCTCAGTTCTGGCCTTCTTCCGAATGTCTTCTATAAATTTCTCGGCTACGAAGACTTCTTGAATGGCCAGCAGTAAAGCGCGAGGAAGTCAGATATAGCTAGGCACTTATGAATAATCTGGTATTCTTAAAAGTGGAATCTTCCTAAAAGGGTTAAACTTACCAGCGCTAAATCCCTTTTTAAAGAGAGGAATAGTTGTGGCTGGCTCATTTTTTCCAAGGTTTCCATGTCCTTGGGCAGCAGAAGAGGGCGCTCCAACACTTCGGCCAAGTGGTGGGCATGGCCTTGTTGAACCGCCCTTATACTGGATTGGCATTAGATGGGTGCACCGTCCAGCCTTAAGTCAGGGGACCAGGTGGTCGGTGCTCGGCGCATTTCGGCCACGTCCATGATCTCCCTGCTTGCAACTGAGCGGGCCCTGCCTTTACCTTTATCCAGCTTTTGCTGCTGAACGGCTGGCGGTTGTTGTCGCGGTTTCTTTGGTTCCTTGCCGCCTGTTCCCTCGGCCTCCCCCTTTCTCTTCTTTTTGGGATCCTCGGCTGGAAGTTTCATCTCAGCTGGAGGAGGGGGAGGTGGCAAGGATGAAAGAGCTTGGGACCCCCCCGTCTTTCTCTCAACAACCTTCGCAGCTCTGTTAGTTAGGAGACCCTTCATCCTGTCCATATCCTCCTCGGATTCGTCCTCTGGTTGGGCAACAACTAACCCTGCAATTCCTGAAGCCTCTGTGGCTTCTTCTTCCTCGTCAGAGAGTACAACAAACTGGTTCCCTCGAGGTCTTTCGGTGTCCTCAAGTTGGAACTGTTCTATCTCCTCGTCTAGCGTGTTTGAAGAAGACACTTGCTCCTCTGGGACAACGGTTGCCTGGGAGTGTGTAGCTAGAGGGACCGCAGCGATCGGTTGTAAATACAGTATAGTGTTGGGGCTGTCAGGAAGATCGTGGTCGTCCAGAAAGTGGGGCCGGGCTACGTTTATCTTCTTTCGCCTTCGGTCACCCGCGACTATGGCGTTTTCTATCTCCTGGAAGTCCGAAGAAATGGGATTGTACCCCAGAATCAGATGAGCAGCCCTGAGTTGTAGGTCCTCGCTGACAAACACCTCGGAGCGCAGTACTCGGTTGAGATCTGCAACGTTGCAGTGGCTTAAGCGTGGGCGCACGTGTTGCTTATCTGCAAAGAAAGACACCAAAGCAAACGAACGTGGTCAGATTCACACAACACACAATAAACCTAAATAAACGTCAATACAAGTGAATACGCATTTTTTGTGAGTGTTAGAGGAATTTCTGCGGAGGGAGGTTAATCCTAAGGTGTCGCACCTGGATCTCCCCACTCCACTGGGCAGTGGAGGCCGTCGTGCCAGTTCCCAGAGACGATGAGGTAGTCATCCTTCATGCCTTTGTTGGATTTGGACAGACAGGAGATTAGCCTAACGACGCTGGAGCGGGATTTAATGTAGTAACCTACTTTGGAGAGTTTATGGGACTCGTACAGAAAGACGACGTCGTGCCAAGTGAGGTTTAGACCCATTTGCTCGTTTAGAGCATCGACACTACCCAAAACTCTAAAAACGTTTGGGAGGCACTGATCGGGGCACAACCGGTGGTTGCGAAGGTACTCCCTAGTTACAGGCTTCATTGGGAGGGTCATCCCACCCTCTACAAAGGCTATCATCGGGATGATAACCTCTCCCTCCTTTCTAGACCCGGCCATGGCTTCCGCCGGGCAATACTTTAAACCTACATCGCCGGGAATGTGATACTTGGCTCTGAAGCCTTCCATTCCAGTGGCGGTATCAACTAGACACTTTAATCTTCCCATCAGGGAGGGACGAAAGACTAAACTCTAAAAGGGAAAATATCTACAAGGATAGCCGAGGACAAGATCCGAGGAGAAAAGGTTAAGAAAAGGAGAATAAAAAACTTACGAATCTTAAGTTGTGCAGAGTTCCACGGTTTTCTGTGGGTAAAGTATGGTTACTGATGTTTTGATGGGATTAGTCCCTGATGAATTAAATGAAGGCGCAGGTTCCCGAAGTGTCACGGTGTGCAGAAAGCAGCCTCGAAATTATGTTTATCCCGCCCAAATTTTCATGGAATAACAAGGACCGTTGGATGCTCATCTCACCGTTGAACGTGGGGGACAGGGTGTAACCTACAGTAATAAATACGCGCATTTTTGAAAATAAAACTGCCAAGTGTCACCCTCCGGAACGCGAAACGGTCTTCACACGTGTGGTCATCTACAGAAAGTGTGAAGGAAGTCTTCGTTGGGTCAAAACTCTATTTTTCTCCTCGGATGATGAAAAATAAAGTTTTGAGGGGCTATTGTGGGGAGTAAAAGGACCCAAGTGGGCCTATGGGCCTTTGGGCTGTAACATGGAGGGCCGACCTGCTCTAGGATTAAATTCTATGAGTCGGCCCATACGCCAAGGGTCAAAGGATGCAGCCGAGGACGAGCTTATCCTCGGAAAAGTCCTAGAGAATTCAAAGGTTCATTATGAAGGTCAAAGCACAACTCTGGAAAGACCAGTGGTTAAAAGGGGACATCTTGAATCTTCTAGATGCACCAGTATTAAAGAAAATATCAAGAGTAAAAGCTGCTACCACCGCATTAAAGGCTCTGCACCTACCTCCCTGGCCGCATTAATGAGGAGGTGACCCCTGAACAGTGAGGTGGAAACTTCTAGTCGCTATTCAAAAAGTATCAGGGAAGGAAGTATAAAAGGGGGGTAAAGGCCAAAGAATAGGGGGGATGGAAGAACCAAGAAAGAAATTGAGAAATTGTAATCTTGAAACAAGAAAGAGAAATAACAAAGTAGTAGTCCTCGGCACGATTCCGAGGAGACCCACTTGTCATTATCAATCGTTATTTACTTGTGTTTGCTTATAAAAGCCTGTTATCAAACTCCCAGTACTTCTAATCTAGGTTTCAAGCCCACACTCTACAAATTTTATTGTTTAAGGCTCATTGGGCCTGAGCCCGTGATTGTCTTTGGGTCCAAGTGCAATTGTGCACTTACAATTATCACTAAACACCTAAAAGTATGTTTGCTTTCTAAAATTTAAGGTATGTTTGGTAACTGTTTTTTCCTTTATTTTCTATTTTCAAAAACAATTTTTTATTTTTGAAACTAAAAAACTTGTTTGGTAACCCAAAATGGATTGAAAACAAAAACTGTTCTCAAAACTCGTTTTCTGAAGGAAACTGAAGATATGCAAAATGTTGTTTTCAATTTCTAATTTCTAAAAGTCAATGAAAATACGCATTTAATTTAATTAAACTTTTTCATTTAATGAGTTAGGATTAAAGTTCAAATCCTAGTAACAACATATTTTAGTATTTTCTATTTTTTTTTCTTCAAAACACCATTTTTTTTAATTTCAACTAACCAAACATGTTTTTTATTTCAAAAATATAAGAAAATTGTTTTTTTTTTTTTTTTTATATTCTCAAAAACAAGTTTTTGAAAATAGAAAGTAAAAACTATTACCAAACATAACTTTAGTTGTTCTACTAACATGGCTGGATGGAAATTGGAGTTATTCAATAGTGCTAGTACTACATACTTTCACATACACTTTATCACAATTGTTTAACATGACAAATTGTGATTTGTGAATGGTGGAAAAAAAATGATGTATCTATATGATAGTGACAAATCTATTACACTTTATCATGATTATTTAATATGACAAATTGTGATTTGAGTGGTGGAAAAAATGGTGTATCTATGTTTTTTTTTTTTTTTTTTTGAGAAACAAATGGTGTAAAAGTGTACAGTAATAACATTATTGATATTTCTTACCCAATCCAAAGGAGGAAGCTTCAAGTTCAAGGTTATCCCAACATAAGCCCACACCTTACGCATTGTCATTTGTCAGTTCTATAGATAAGTTTTGATGGATGATTCCGGCTCTTAAAAATAAAGTTAATGATGACTTTTTCTTCACTAATAAAAAGCTATAAATCTTAAGAGTGGACAACATTCAACATTACGATGGAAAGTGGAATGAATGCAAATAAAAACCATCATATTCATTGTTTTGCATTTAATTATTAAAAAGCCCACCATAAAAAAAAGCCCACATTGCTTCAAAAAAAAAAAAGCCCACAAATGAGTGTGTATATATATACATTCAACTGCCTTCTATTTTCTAATATTTTTAATGAAAACATTCATAATTCAAATTTCTTTAAAAAAAATTCATTAAATTTCACATTCCATGGTCAAATATGCCCTATTATTTAGACTTATAAATCAAATTCCAGCAGGTTCCCCTTTCCAAACAGAATTGGAAACATCTATGTAAACTAAGATTAATGAGAGATTGAGTATGTGTTTGGATATCGTTTATTTTGCTGAGAACTGAAAACTTATTGTTGAAAACAATAAAAAAATAATTTCAAGGTTACTATTTACTTCTGAAAACACTGTTCAGCACTGTAGTTTTGCCTTAATGCACTGTTTATGTACCATGAACAATGCAAGAGGCACTGGTCCAAAAAAAAAAAAAAAAGCAAAACGCAGAAACGCGAATGCAAAAAGGTAATCCAAATGGAGCTTGAAGTATGCTTTTATGGGAAATTGTTTGGGACGCTTTACCCACTAAAGAGGCCTTGCATAACAGATAGCCCGAGGGTGAACTAAGTTTTGTGCTTTGCTCCCACCACTCATAATCACTTAACCGCCTCATTATCCCATGCCCTCTCACCGTCACCACTATCTCACTTACAGCTTGACCTCTCAATCTCTCAAAACTTGGGTCTATGACCACTATAAGCATTAAGAAACTCTTGATTAATCCTTCCATACTACTTAAGATACTAGAAGAGGACTATCACAGTTTCACACTTCTTGCCTCTATATTCTTTTGCAGGTACCTCCCTAAATCCCAAAATTGCAACATAGGACATTAACAAAGCCTATAATGAGCATCTCACAACTTGGTCAGCCCTAAAGTCCCCACTGCATTACACCTGGCTCCCTCTTCCTCTTTGATGGATGAAGACTAATTTTGACATTGCAATTAGGCTTGGATATGTCATAGAAGGAGCAATATGTAGGAATGATGTTGGTGATGTGCTTTTTGCCCAATTTTTTTACTACTCCCATTCGATCCTCTGAGTGGAGAAGTTCAAGTAGCCCTTTTGGTTCTCAAATTGGCGGTTCATCACCACCTTAATGTGTAAAGGCTACTCTAAGTTTATAATCGAGCCTCTGCATCAGCCTACCAACAACTCTCTAGACTTTCTTTCTCCTTTTGTGCCATGAGCATTTGCTTCTTTAAAATTCCTTACTTGTTGAGAGTTTTGTTTTGTAAACAGACATATTAATTAATTAGCCCACGACTTGGCTACTCTGGCCATCCATTGTAAGTGGGATGGGCCTTTATATATTTCTTCTGTTTTCCGCGGAGAAAATAGTAAAATAGGCATAATTTTCTAACTATATAGTTAGTTGTTACAGTTTGCAAACTATATCTTTTACTAGCATCTCGAGTCTCAGAGGCTCGATTTTGAGTCAAAAATCGAGTTTTTGAGAGTCGATTTTTATGTCTGATGTGGCATTTTTTTCCACATGGAACCACCTGAAAATCGAGTTTCTAAGACTCGATTTACAAACCCAAAATAAAAAAAATCCAAGCCTTTTGCCATATGAAATCCACAGCCATCAAAATCCAAAAAACCATCAAAATTCATCCACCACCATTTGAAGATCAAGACTGAACAGAACCCAGCACGCACAAAAAAAAAAAAAAAAACCATTGCCCAGATCCACGGCTGCCTGGGTCTCGTCGGCCGGGGTCGCGCGACCTGGGCGCGCTGGCCTGGGTCGCGCGACCTGGGCGCGCTGGCCTGGGTTGCGCGACCTGGGCGCGCCGGCCTGGGTCGCGCGACCTGGGCTCGCCGGCCTGGGTCCGCGTGGGTCGGCGGCGGCTGGGCGTGCAGAGGAGGAGGAAGAAAGAAGCAATGAGAGTAGTGAGGAAGAAAGCTGGAGTGAAACGCAGAAAATGGAAAAAATAAGAAGGAAAAAGGGATAGATATAAGACATAAATCGAGTTTCTAAGTCTCGATTTCCAACTAGACGCCACGTGGAAAATACGCCACATCAGACAGAATTAAACCATAAAAATCGACTCTCAAAAACTCGATTTTTGACCCAAAATCGAGCCTCTGAGACTCGAGATGCTAGTAAAAGATATAGTTTGCAAACCGTAACAACTAACTATATAGTTTGAAAATTATGCCTATTTTACTATTTTCTCCGTTTTCCGCTTAGGTATTTTTTCCCAAGCTTTAAAGATTTTTCCCCCTTGATTTATATATTATTTTTGCCTATTAGAAAAAAAAATGACAATAATTTTTAATTTTTTTTAATAATTGGAATAGCATATTGAAAGAATTCTTGACGACGACCAATTGCAATTTTTATTATTAGCCTTTGTTGAAAAAATTGCAACTTAACTCGCATCTGCTCTAAAAATCTCCTAAATTAAGCTAATTAAAAAAAAAAAAAACAATTCTAACTCATTAACCCCCAATATTTGATACCATTTTCTAACTTGGCAAGCTTGCACATTATCTCTTTCCCAACTTAGCTTATTGGGTCCTCCATTGAAAACGAGAAGACAAGTTTTTTAATATCTATTTTCTTTTTGATTGGCTCTTTTCTTGAGCTTTAGAGATGGATCCTTGCCCAATTTTTTTTCATAATTTATATATTATGTTTTTAAAATGACAATAGTTTTTTATTTTTATTTTTTTATTATAATAATTAGAATAGTATTTTTTTTATATACAATATAAATTTTTTTTTTAGTTTAATCTAAGTGTATACGTGTAAAGCTTTCTCTTGTAGTCTTGAACTTCGGCCTTTGCCTCCCCAAACTTTGAACTTGTGAAGTGACCTGCCCGCCAAATTTTCGTTAGAATAGTATATATTGAATGAGATCTTGATGACCAATTGCAAAGTTTTTATTATTAGCATTTGTTTAAAAAATTGCAACTTAACTCATACTTGCTCTTAAAAAAATCTCCTAAATTATGCCAGTCTTAAAAAAAATAATTCTAACTCATTAGTCATTATCTTTGTATTTGATCAAAATTCAGATCTCATTTTCCAATTTGGCGAGCTTTGCACATTATGAGTCTATTTAGATACCGCTTATTTTGCTGAAAACAATAAAATAAAAAAGTTACTGTTCATAAAGAAGTTATTGTCTATAAGCGTAAATGCACTGTTCATGGACTATGAACAGTGCAAGAGGCACTGTCCAGAAGAAAAAAAAGAATAAAAAAAAGGCAAAACGCAGGATACTTTTTAGCTATCCAAACGCTCATGATCCGTTTGGTACGTGCGTTTAAACAACAGTTTTCAAATTTAAAAAGTTTTTTAAAAAATATATATGGGTGAAAAGTGTGTAAAAATACGTGTAATATTATTTAAAAACTGAAAATTGTTATTTGAAATCATATAACAAACACTCCCTCATTGTCTCTTTCCTAATTTATCATTTGAATTTGCAAGAATAAAAACACACATCAGTCCCAATCAAGAGAAAGTCACCCAAAGGGCCAAAGCTATGTAGTATGTATAATCCACGATCCCCCTCCGATCAACAGCTAATTAATCCCATTTTGTCTATAATACCCCTTCCAATTCCCCCACCTGACTTTGAAACCAAAGGACATTTATGTCATTTTATTGAAGGAAAAAAATAATACCAAACTCGATCTAAATCTCAAACCCCCTCTCGATACAAGGCTAAGTTCACTCTATCTCTCTATGAGACTCTCTGATTCACTCACAACCGGGGAGCCCGAACTCGCCCTCGACTCATTGAGTCAACTCGCCACCGTTACTCACATAGCCAAAAAGAACAAAGAAGAAAAATTAGAAAACACTCTCATTTCCTAATTCAGCAACAGATCTGACTCGCTGAGCCGGCTCTTATCTTCAACTCGGGAATGGCTTCTTCGGAAGCCGATTCCCGGCTAAGCCAGGTGATATCTCCGGCGCTCGAGAAGATCGTCAAAAACGCTTCGTGGCGTAAACACTCTAAGCTAGCTCACGAGTGCAAATCCGTTATCGAAAAGCTCAATCTACCTCCAAAGGAGCAAGAGGAATCAACTGGAGCTGAACCCGAATCCGAGTCCGATTCGTCTGGCCCGGGTCCGCTCCACGACGGCGGGCCAATCGAGTACTCCCTCGCCGATTCCGAGTCGATCCTCAGTCCACTCATCAGCGCCGCTAATTCCGGTGTGCTCAAAATCGCTGATCCCGCCGCGGATTGTATCCAGAAATTGATTGCCCACGGTTATCTCCGCGGCGAGGCGGACCCGTCCGGCGGCGAAGAGGCGAAGCTGCTGTCGAATCTGATCGAGTCCGTGTGCAAATGCCACAGTTTAGGCGATGATCAGATGGAGTTGTTGGTTCTCAAGACGCTGTTATCGGCAGTGACCTCGATCTCGCTGCGAATCCATGGGGATTGCTTGCTTCAGATCGTGAGGACGTGTTACGATATCTACCTCGGGAGCAAGAACGTGGTGAATCAGACGACGGCGAAGGCGTCGTTGATTCAAATGTTGGTCATCGTTTTCCGGAGAATGGAGGCTGACTCGTCGACCGTGCCGATTCAGCCTATTGTGGTGGCGGAGTTGATGGAACCGGTGGAGAAATCTGATACGGACGGTTCCATGACAATGTTCGTGCAAGGGTTTATAACGAAGATAATGACGGACTTTGACGGAGTTTTTCATCCGGTTACGCCTGGGAAGTTATCGTTGGGCGGCCACGACGGTGCATTCGAGACTAGGACAGTTGAGACGACGAATCCGGCGGATTTGTTGGATTCTACGGATAAGGATATGTTGGATGCGAAGTATTGGGAGATTAGCATGTATAAGACGGCTTTGGAGGATAGGAAAGGTGAATTGGCGGATGGGGAGGGAGAGAGGGATGAGGACTTGGAGGTTCAGATTGGGAATAAGCTTCGGAGGGATGCGTTTTTGGTGTTCCGGGCGCTTTGCAAGTTGTCGATGAAGACGCCTCCAAAGGAGGCGCTGGCAGATCCACAGTTGATGAAAGGGAAGATTGTGGCTTTGGAGTTGTTGAAGATTTTGCTGGAGAATGCTGGCGCTGTGTTTAGGACTAGTGAGAGGTATGCATTGTTTGTGATTTCTATGTGGCATTTCGGGTTTTCCTTTATTGTTCCATAAATTGTTTCCGGTCTAATCTTTAGTTTTATGTATGTATTACTGTTGGCTAGACAATAAGAAAGTGCTTTAATTGTGAACTGGTTTTATGATGATGTAGTTTTGTGATTAAATTAGAGTTTCGTGGTTTTAGATTCAACAATATATTTAGTTATAAACAACAATTACAACGCTAGAATTTGAGATAAAAATTTGAATTTTTTTTCTAGAGGTCAGTGTAGCTGCTAGGAATATGGTTGCTAATAGTGAGATTTTGGAAAAAAAATGTAGATTTTGTTTGCCACAAATGGAGAATCTTAGTGGAATTAGATTTGATGTGGTCTGCGGGAATAATATTCTAATGACATTTTTCAACTGTCTATGGTGCTGGGATTGTGATTAGCTCTAGAACAAATTAGGTGATTATGATGATAGCAGTTCCTGATTGTGTATCATTAACTTCACAAAAAGCTGTATTTTGAGTAGATGGATATGGTAGCTTCATGGTTCAAAGAAAGGTTGTTGTAAGCACTGATAAGTGTCTTGCTAAGAAGTTTGGTGTTTTTCCTGAGTGGTCTATACTCATTGTCTCATTCCCAACACACATTTTATGTTAATTTCATCAACGACCTTTTATTTTAATTGAGTTTCAAACAAAGGAATTGTTTTATTGTTGATTGTTTGGTTGGGGAGTCTATTAGATATTATGGCTTTGGGCTTGGTTTATCACCTGTAACTGGTGTATGCTAATGATGTGCCCTAGATAAGAAGAGATGGCAAGTTTTTAAACTATAATATTTGCATTGTGTTCAAGAATTCCTGAAAAGCTGTTTACTACATCTTGTACATTCACTGAATTATTTTGCATAAATAAATTGGACTTTGTTCATACAGATCTCTTGCCTAAGATACCTGGTTTGGGAATTATCTAATGATTGGACCATGGTTGCTTTACGGAAAAGCTCTATACAAATCTATATTTTTAATGATCTATACTATTCTTGGTAGTCAATCAATGTTTAATCAGATTCATACTTGCGTTCCATTCAGACTAAGCTGAATTGTTCTCTGAACTGCATTTTGGCTCTTTTTGTGGCTCATATATCTTGAGCATTTGTTTTTCTGAAATTCTGATTCCCTTCACAAGTGCATTTCATAATTTTAGTTGCCTTTGCTGAAAAGTGACATACTCATACTCTTTTCTTGCTTTAACACATATTCATAGTTTATGTGTTTTTTCCCAACTAATGAAGTGTCTAATGCTAAATTTCCCTTGTTCTCAATATGATTGTGGTGAACCAGGTTTTTAGGTGCCATTAAGCAATACTTGTGTCTATCATTGTTGAAGAACAGTGCTTCGACGCTTATGATTGTTTTCCAACTTTCTTGCTCTATTTTCATAAGTCTGGTGTCAAGATTTAGAGCTGGATTGAAAGCAGAGATTGGAGTCTTTTTTCCTATGATTGTTCTCAGAGTTTTAGAAAATGTTGCTCAACCTAATTTTCAGCAGAAGATGATTGTGCTTCGGTTTCTCGAGAAGCTCTGTGTTGATTCACAAATCTTGGTGGACATATTTATCAACTATGATTGTGATGTTAATTCTTCAAACATATTTGAGAGGTATGTTTTGTTTCATCCTGCAATATTTTCTTTGTTTACAATAATTGTATAGAAGCATGTATAAGGACAAGAATTTCCTACTTAACATTAGATTGCATATTCTCTTGCTACATTGTTTCATATTCTCTTGATATTTTGAGAATGATTGACTGGATCAAAAGCTAACATTTTTTTATGTAATTTCTTCATTTTGTTTATGCTGATTTTGCCAGAATGGTCAATGGACTTCTTAAAACTGCACAAGGTGCTCCACCTGGTGTAGTCACTACATTGTTGCCACCACAGGAGGTGACCATGAAACTTGAAGCTATGAAATGTTTAGTGGAAATTCTGAAATCAATGGGAGATTGGATGAATAAACAGTTGCGTATTCCAGATCCTCATTCCACCAAGAAATTTGAAGCAGCCGATAGCAGTCATGAACCTGGAAATCTTCCCTTTGCAAATGGGAGTGGAGATGAACCTGTTGAAGGATCCGATTCTCATTCGGAAGCTTCCAACGAGGCTTCTGACGTTTTGACAATTGAGCAACGACGAGCTTACAAGCTGGAACTTCAGGTAAGAGAATATTTGAAGATTGAGATGAAAGCAAGTCAATCTTATGACTATTGACGATGGAATCTAATGTAAATTTTGTGGCAGGAAGGTATATCTCTTTTCAATCGGAAACCTAAGAAAGGAATTGAATTTCTTATAAATGCAAACAAGGTGGGCAACTCACCTGAGGAGATAGCAACTTTTCTAAAAAATGCATCCGGTTTGAGCAAGTCTTTGATAGGCGATTATCTAGGAGAAAGGGAAGAGTTATCATTGAAAGTAATGCATGTATATGTGGATTCTTTTGACTTCCAAGGCATGGAGTTTGATGAGGCAATTAGGGCCTTTCTTCAAGGCTTTAGGTTGCCTGGTGAGGCACAAAAGATTGATCGAATCATGGAAAAGTTTGCTGAGCGCTATTGCAAATGTAATCCAAAGGCTTTTATTAGTGCTGACACAGCCTATGTTCTTGCTTACTCTGTTATAATGCTTAATACTGATGCTCATAACCCTATGGTGAAGAACAAGGTGTGTTCACATTTTGCATTTGATCTGTTCAGGATGTTTATGATAGAATGCTGTTAACCTCTGTCTTTCTCTCTCTCACTTCCCTTTGGTCACTAAAATGTGCAGATGTCGGCTGATGATTTTATAAGAAACAATCGTGGCATAGATGATGGAAAAGATTTACCTGAGGAGTACTTGAGGTCATTATTTGAACGAATATCAAGAAATGAGATTAAAATGAAGGAAGATAACTTGGCTCTTCAACAAAAACAGTCTATGAACTCGAACAGACTTCTAGGCTTGGACAGCATCCTCAATATAGTGATCCGTAAGCGTGGAGAAGACAAATTTATGGAAACCAGTGATGATCTTATTAGGCACATGCAGGAACAATTTAAAGAAAAAGCACGCAAATCTGAGTAAGATAAACTTACTTTTCTCATCTGCTCAAATAGATTGTTACTTTATGAAATGTTTGTCGGTGCATACACTATACTCTCTATACCAAATATTAGGGTCCTGATATATCTCTTTTAATTTTTAAACCATATGCTATTGATTTGAGGTGAATGTGATTACTCTTTTATTGTTAGATGTTCCTTTTTTGAAAAAGTTAACAAATAAGATGACATGTAACAGTTCCTTTTTTCCCCAACAAGTGGGGAAAGGGATTTGCAGCAAGGTACTCTTCATGGGAGAATTGGGCAGTGCCACTGAACCACAAGGCTGTTGGCAGGAGACATGTAATTGATATTTCTGCACTTAGTTGTTTATTTTTAAAATTTGAATTTTACTCTCATTGTTATCTGAACAGTGAGAAAATGTATTCATTGAATTTTAAACTGGTCAAACATTTTGGGATGGACTAGAATACTGATAATCAAGGTAGTCAAAAGCCAAAGGTGACCTTAAGAAGCCAAAGCCTTGTACCCAAGGCATGATGCGACAAAAAGATATTAGCCCGAGTAAGCGAGGCGCCAAATTCTAAATATCTTTATTATAAATATACAACATAAATCATATGTACCTAGTGTATTGAAATATTATAATAAAATGTTTTTAAATGTGTTGCATGAAAAATTAGGCCTATCAAATTTTTTTAAAATAGGATTTACATGGTTTAGGCTCTATTAGTTATTCTAACAATGGGTTTTACAACGCTTCTACTAGAAATTAATAAATCTAACTATAAGTTTTACAACAAACTCTTGTAAATTAATTTATCTAGCAATATATTTTATAACATTCTTTTTAAAATTAATAATCTAATGATAGGTTTTACAACAACCTTCTATTAAAACTTTAAAACTAAAAAAAAAAAAATAATAATAATAATATTTTTTTGATAAATAACGAAATTTCATTAATCAAAAGACCCAGGTACATCAGGAGTGTACATGGAAAGGATTACAACAAGATCAAAAATTACAATGATCAAGAATAATATTTAAAAAATTAAAAAAAATTATTATAAAAAAAAAAACACCGAGGCTCTCACCGTAGGGCCTTTTTTCATGGCTTAAGGTGGTCGCCTTGCTTTCCTAGGCTCTAAAGGTGAGCGCCTCACTAAAGGCACCTCACTAAAGGCACCTCACCTGGGTGCCTAGGCTAGTGCTTGGCTTGCCTTTGACTACACTGCCGATATTATTAACATATCTATGGATGAATTACAATTACATTTTCCAGATAGTCTCTTGTTTTGCTCTTCATTGTTTTACTTGCCTGGAAATATTTGGAATATGCTTAATTGTTTAGTGTCTTCATGCAATTTGATGGAAACAATCATTTAGATTTCCTTCTTGATACACATTAGTTGGGTGATTTGTAGGTCAGTTTATTATGCTGCAACAGATGTGGTGATCCTTAGATTCATGATTGAGGTATGCTGGGCTCCTATGTTGGCTGCATTCAGTGTTCCGCTGGACCAAAGTGACGATGAGGTAGTAATAGCTCTGTGTCTTGAAGGGTTCCGGTATGCAATTCATGTTACTGCTGTGATGTCCATGAAGACGCATAGAGATGCTTTTGTGACTTCCCTAGCAAAGTTTACCTCTCTCCACTCTCCTGCTGATATCAAGCAGAAAAACATTGATGCAATCAAGGTTGGTATGCTCTTTACTATTATAAATACCATAAAGGATTAAAATAAGCAAAAAATGGCATTGATTCATCATGCTTCTTGAAATCTACAATGTCTATGAAGGGATTCTCTTTATATAATTTACTTGTAACATTGGGATAAAAGGTCATTAATCCTTTACCAATATTCACAAAATCACATTTTTATTATCTATAAAAAAATTTATGTTAACAAAATCACATAGCTTTTGATGTGCAGTGAATCAAATATGCTGCATATTAGCGTGTATTTTATTATATTTGGTTAAATTTTGTGATTGTGCGTGTGCTTTTGTCCCTATAAGTCAATTGATGGAACTACTCTTCAGTTATTACTAATCAACTTCATGCTGCAGCTAGGAAATTACCAAAAAAATAAAAAAATTGTGGATTCATTTGAACAATAAATTAGTAAGATGAAGATTTATTGGACTTTTGTTTGTCTTAAAACAGCAAATATGTTTAATTACTTAAGTTATTGAATGGTATGTCAAATTGGATACCTACATCTTGCAGGTGATATTTTACCTACTTGTCCAAGTTTTGCATATAGAATCCTGTATTCTCTCAAATATATCCCACCACCTCATCTTTGTTTTGTTTTTTTGTTTTTAAATTCCATTCACTTGAATCTTCTTGTCAATTTTGTTTAGCTTAGATGGCACCTCCATTCATGGGTTTAAGACCTATTGAATGCATGTGTAACTTATCAATTAAAAAAGTCATGGGCTTAGATTTGACATCTTATGTTTATCAATTTTTCTGGCACATGCTCTTAGGACATTTATAAAACAGTAAATTTTTATATCGGGTATGGTTCTATTGTCTGTGCGTGTAGTAAGGAACCTATGACATTTGGAATCTATGTTTAATTATGTTAATAATATGAGTAATAAAAACTCAACGGTTAGTATAATTGGTTGGGGATCATGCCTCTTGAAGTGGAGGTCGCTAGTTTGAATATCCACTTCCCCCTTCCTTTGGGGCCAAAAATATTTTTTTTTTAAAAGGTTGAATAAATTTTTGAATATGAAGACAATGGCCATTGCTTATGGATCTGACTGTGGATGTGGAATCTATATTGTTGATAGGCAATAGTTACAATCGCTGATGAAGATGGGAATTACTTACAAGAAGCTTGGGAGCATATTTTGACATGTGTTTCTAGATTTGAGCATCTACATCTCTTGGGAGAAGGTGCTCCTCCAGATGCCACTTTTTTTGCCTTTCCTCAGAATGAGCCAGACAAATCAAAACAAGCTAAGTCCACTATCCTTCCCGTTTTGAAGAAAAAGGGACCTGGAAAGATTCAGTATGCAGCTTCAACTGTGATGCGGGGTTCCTATGATAGTGCTGGTATTGGTGGCAATGCTTCAGGGGCGGTCACCTCCGAACAGATGAACAATTTAGTCTCTAATTTAAACATGTTAGAACAAATTGGTAGTTCTGAAATGAATCGCATATTCACACGGAGTCAAAAGTTAAACAGTGAGGCAATAATAGACTTTGTTAAGGCCCTTTGTAAGGTTTCCATGGAGGAATTGCGATCTGCATCTGATCCACGTGTTTTCAGCCTTACAAAGATGGTTGAGATTGCGTATGAATCACCAGACTTCATCTTGTTCCTTTATTAGGCATATCTTGTTTATGTTTTCATGATTTATTAGTATCTACTGTATAACTTGGCATATTTTTTCCTTGTAACAGGCACTATAACATGAACCGCATTAGGCTTGTGTGGTCAAGCATCTGGAATGTGCTCTCTGACTTCTTTGTAGCCATTGGCTGTTCTGAAAACCTTTCTATTGCAATATTTGCAATGGATTCTCTACGCCAATTGTCTATGAAATTTTTAGAGCGAGAAGAATTGGCTAATTATAATTTCCAAAATGAGTTTATGAAACCTTTTGTTATTGTTATGCGCAAGAGTAGCGCTGTTGAAATCAGAGAACTGATTATCAGATGTGTCTCACAAATGGTGTTATCTCGTGTCAACAATGTTAAATCTGGATGGAAGAGCATGTTCATGGTATGAAATCTATTCCATCTATATCCTGTATAAAAAAGAACTTCAATCCATGACAATGTTATGTTGGACCTTAATTTTGCCTTTTGCTTTGATTGGATGAACTTTATTCAGGTCTTCACGACTGCAGCTTATGATGACCACAAAAACATTGTTCTATTGGCCTTCGAAATAATTGAGAAGATTGTGCGAGATTACTTCCCATACATTACTGAGACTGAAACCACCACCTTTACAGACTGTGTGAATTGCCTGATTGCATTCACCAACAATAGATTTAACAAAGATATTAGCCTCAATGCTATTGGCTTTCTTCGGTTCTGTGCAACAAAACTTGCTGAAGGAGATCTTGGCTCTTCATCAAGGAACAAGGAGAAGGAAGCTTCTGCAAAGGCTTTGTCTCCGACAGGAAAAGATGGTAAACAAGAGAATGGAGAGATGGCAGATAAGGATGATCACCTCTATTTCTGGTTCCCTTTGTTGGCTGGTAAGGAAACTGTATAAATTGGTAGTTATCATCTATCTACAATTACAAACTATAAATAACCTCCTCCTTTTAATTTCAAGGCATGTTTGTGAAAATTTTACTATTTATCTTCTCTGTGTGTGCAGGTTTGTCAGAACTTAGCTTTGACCCTAGGCCTGAAATCAGGAAGAGTGCCTTACAAGTGCTGTTTGAGACCTTACGCAACCATGGTCACCATTTCTCACTTCCTTTGTGGGAACGAGTGTTTGAATCAGTTCTATTTCCAATATTTGACTACGTTCGACATGCCATTGATCCTTCTGGGGGGAACTTGCCAGGGCAGGGAACTGATAGTGAAACAGGTGATCTTGATCAAGATGCATGGCTCTATGAGACATGCACATTGGCCCTCCAACTAGTTGTAGATCTTTTTGTTAAATTTTATAACACAGTCAATCCACTTTTGAGAAAAGTGTTGATGCTTCTTGTGAGCTTTATTAAGCGTCCTCACCAAAGCCTTGCTGGTATTGGTATTGCTGCATTTGTCCGTTTGATGAGCAATGCAGGGGTTCTGTTTTCTGAGGAAAAGTGGCTTGAAGTGGCTTTGTCATTGAAAGAAGCTGCTAATGCCACAGTTCCTGATTTCTCTTTCATTCTCAGTGCTCATGCTTTACCTAGAGAAAATAATGGGGAGTCTGGGGAGTCTGATGTGTCTGGCGTGCCAGATAATGATTCAGAGAGCCTGAGGACGCACCATTTCTATGCTTCTTTGACTGATGCTAAGTGCCGAGCTGCTGTTCAACTTTTATTGATTCAGGTAGATTCTTTCTCTAAGATAGCACATTAGTACAGATGCCTTCCTACTTAAGATGAATATTTGTTCATGACATGAGCGTAATCAGCCTGTTAATATGTCTGTTATGCATGAGTTTCACACTTCTTGAACATGGTTCATAATCTAGTTAATGGATTTTGTTTTTTGGTTGGGTTTGACTATGGATATATTTATGTATGTATACTTAATTCTTGGTTGACTGACCTATATCTAGTACAAGAATTATGTTATTAAGCGATGTTGAGTCAATCATACCAAACTATGAATGAAGCTTTATATTAATTATTTTCTCCTTGAACTTGAAAATTCTAAATCACACCATATAAAGAAAACTCTATGGGACCAAACCAACTAACCCACTTACCGTGAAAATATATCTGAAACGAACACCCTGGAGAATCTATATTCTGTTCTGGGTGGAATTTTACAATTATTGTTCCCACCAGTAATTATGTAATTTTGTGTCACTATAGAAATATTTCACCATCATATTATGTTAAAAAATGTTCTTTAAATGCAAGGGATAATCCACAATTGCACATGTTTGAAACATTTATGCAACTGTTTTAGTTCAAACAGTTCCACAAGTCTGCACCATGCCTGAAATTTGTAAGTTGCATGTCTTATGTGATAGTTTTGTGTCTCTAAAAAACAAGTAGTTGACTTTGTGCATGTTACATGGTAGTACTTTCTTAGGGCAAACGTGGCATTGATAATAATACAAAAATACAAACTAATATTCTTAAGAGCTTGACCAATGAGCTTGATTAAAAAAAAAAAAAAAAAGCTGTTGCCAATGACACAACTCAATAAAGAATGGGGTGGGGGCTGAGGTTGTGGGTTGCATGTGTGATATTCTTGAAAGTTTGACTTGGTTTGAAGTGCTATATTTGCCAATTGAGGCTCTGGTTGATCTGCACCAAATTTTAGAAATAATATTTTGTGTACAATGTTGGCATTATCAAATATTTTCATCTTGTTGATTTGTCTAGGAAGATGCTCTTTTCCAGTTGAATTATTTTTCCATTTTCTCTATTAAAACCTTTCCCCCTTTTAAGTGAAAAAAAATGCTGATTTTGAGAATTTTCGGAACCAGAAAATTCAGACTGGAAGTGGAAGGTCAAACTTAAAAATTCTAAATTTCATCAAAAGTTAAACCTTTTGTTGTACTTTATTGAACTCATTGTTGCCTTTGATACTGATGGACTTTTACTCATCTTAAATTGGTCTGGATGAGTTCTGAATGAAATTAAATGGTGTAATATCACAGTTAAGATAGTGGACTTGGATCTTCTGTTGGTCCTTTAAGTCAAATGTTTGCTGCTATGTGCAGTGAAGAGAGTAGGAGCACAATTATGCCACCATATCACACTATTCTATAACAGCATTGGCCTGGTTTGTTGTCAGAGTTCTTCTATGGCCACAACAAAATGTCACAATTTTTTCACAACAAGCTAAGGTGTCAACCCGCCTTAAGTCAAAATAAAGTAAAATAAGATTACACTTGAACCCACCACAACTCAAAACAAGGTTGTTGTGAAAATGTCGTAAGATTTTGTTGTACCCGTAGACTCTTTGTCAAAACATGTCCTCTATGTTACTATCAAATTATTAAAAAACATTTTGTCAATATTTGGGAGTTTATAGAAGAATGGAATGGAACATGTTTTATTTCCTTTTGTGTGTTTGGGAAGTTCATAAAAAGAGGGAATGGAAAGGATAGAAATATGTACTTTTACTATTCAGCAATATTTATATGTATAATTTCACTAGTATACCATTTACTTTTTATTTGTCTTTGCTCAAGATAGGGATAAATCAATTTTTTACCTTAATCTCATTAAGGGAATTAGTGTTCATCCCACTTTTGGTTGGAATTATTAGAACTGAATTGAATGAAACAGTATTTCTTTATAACGGTTTCATTCCTTCTCACTAAACTCCTAAACAAGGAATGGATGGAATATCTTTCAACGATTCTTTTAATTCCATTTATTTGAATTCCTGTCCTCCCTCCAAACCAGACTTTTTTTTTAGAGAGAATTACAATATGCTGCAAATCCCGTAGCTCAAACCCTTTCTTCCCTAAACCCCCAAACACTTTGTACATGGAGAAGTACCAATTTAGCTACAAGGCCTTTGGCCCCCCAAACTAGACTTGATGACTTAGAATTATAAAACTACTATCTATGATTGAAATTAATCAGAATTCAATGAGACTGGAAAGACGACACTAAATTTTGGGATGATTCCCATATTATTTATTGATTGACTATAACTTCTTATTTACTAAAAGATAAATAAAAGAATAGCATTATGTATTTCTGAAGTGCAGTTGCCTATTTGGTGATAAATAACATGTCTTTAATGTTTCATCAAAATTTACAGGCAGTGATGGAAATCTACAACATGTTTCGGTCTCACCTTTCAGCAAAAAACAACTTGGTCCTCTTTGCTGCTATGCATGATGTAGCATCCAATGCTCATAAGATCAATAGCAATACTGTGCTACGTTCAAAGCTTCTAGAGTTTGGCTCTATGACCCAAATGCAAGACCCTCCACTATTGCGGCTTGAGAATGAGTCTTACCAAATTTGCTTCACATTCTTACAGAATCTTATACTGGATCGGCCTCCAAGTTATGATGAGGCTCAAGTGGAGTCCTTCCTTGTTGACCTTTGCCAGGAGGTCTTGCAGTTTTATATTGAAACTGCTCAGTCAGTACAGATGTCTGTATCATCCCTTGGGCAGCCCCAGTGGCCAATTCCCTTAGGTTCTGGGAAACGGAGAGAATTGGCTGCTCGTGCACCTCTTATTGTTGCCACTCTCCAGGCTGTGTGCAGTCTGGAAGAGCATTCATTTGAGAAGAACTTGGATCGGTTCTTCCCCTTACTTTCAAGCTTGATAAGTTGTGAACATGGGTCAAATGAGGTCCAGGTAGCCCTCAGTGATATGCTTAGCTCGTCAGTTGGTCCTATTTTGCTTCGGTCGTGTTGATTTTAGTAAAGATAGGACCCAGTATTTTAAGATGTATGATATTGTTTATCCAAAGTCTTGTAGTTCAATTTTCTTTTTAGCTTTATGATAATTGTTATCGGAAATATAGCTTCGTAGTGTATGAGAGTTAGCCTTGGTTTTGGATTGGCTAGTGCTTCTGAATCTTCTGTAGTTTATTCGGGGGTGCGGCTGCATTCAGAATTATAGATGTTTATCAGGAATTCTAAAGTTGTATGTTAGTGAGATACTCCTTTTTTTTTTTTTTTTTTTATTCTCTTTTACAGTTCCAAAACGATACTTTATTGTAAAAAAATTGATATTCAGATTCAGATTTTAGAGCTTAAATGAGGTTTCCCTATATTTTATGTTCTTGATGAAAAAAAGAGATGCTATAGATCCACAAACTGCATGGAGCTGATGATGAAAAAGGAGCTGGTTGAACGTCATTTTCATTATCACTTTTCGCGGATCTCTAGATTACTGCTGCTTGGGCGGACAAGACTTATTTTCAGCTATTAATGCCTACATTTTCCTTGGATGGTAAACGTCTCTTCAATGTAGGTACTTCCTATAAATTTGTTTTTCAGTATCATTTCATCTACATCTTTATCATGTTAATGTTCGGTAGTTGTAGATGTCAGGAGAAGTATCTTTCTTATCGTTCATCTCACAAGGTGGTAATTGCGTGGCCGAATCGAAATCCCTTTTGTATATGGATTGTCACCCATAAGTCACTTATACGTGTGAGTATAATTGGGAACTTTTTTGTCTTCCTAGCATTACTCATAATTGTATGTGTTTTTACATGTTATGAGGGAGATAATGCATATACTTATGCATGAAATAATTATTTTTAAAATAAAGCATACTCTCACATGTGAGCCATACAATTGTAAAGATTTTACATGTTGAGAGATAATGCATACACTATATCTGTAAATTAAACATGCAAGGCTATCCAATAATCCATGTACTGTCAACTTGATCATAGTATTTCCAGTGGTAAAATAATGTGTATAGGGGGAAAGTCTCTAGTAAGTGGAGTGTATACACTGTGAGACTGACATATGGGGCCAATATATTAGTCTTACGGGGGACATATACGCTAGGCTCGTGCAAGATTTTCTCGTGTGTAAGGGGCATGATCTACGTCTCATATGACTTTCCACTGTTAGCAACAGTAAACAGACCCAATTAATTGAGTAATTTTTAGTTACTCCTGTAGTATGGAGAATGGTGCTCATTCCTCTCACATTCATGGTAGGGTTCATCCATTAAATTCATGTTAAACTTCATCATGAATGTGAGAGAAGGAAGCACCATTTTTTCGTGTTTCGGGAGCACCTAAGAATTTTCTCAATCATAAACCATCCTCTAAAAGAGGAAAGAAAAAAGAAAAAGAAAAATAGAAGAGAACAAATAAGATGATTAAATGAAAACCAGAAAGCATCTGTATATATATATCTAATAATTCTGCTGCATGAGAGTTCCAAAATAAATATAAAAAAAGCAGCCACTTCACAAGTTTCAGGAACCGTACTTTTTTAAGTGTCAAAACTTGATTGATTAATCGAGTTAGTGGATCTAATCTTGGAACATCATAATTACTATTGTAGTTAATGCAATTAAGATGAATTGATAAAAGATTAAATTTTGTCAAGTGGCCATCTACTTGATCATGAAACTGAGAAACTCCACACCACCGACAGCCAAAGAATTTAAGAAAATAACTCATTGGTATTACACTCTCAGTCAAGCTCCGCACAAGTGGTAAAAACAAAAACGTAAAGTTGGTGAACATGAAATAATTGCCGGCGCCTTTTCATAAATCACAATTCAGCTGGCATCCACAGACTAGACTCGATCAAACCATTAAAAGGCTTGGTCCACACACAGTATTTGAGAGAGAGAGCCCCGAGGCCCAAGCCAGAGAGGACTGTTCAGCCTTTAAGTAGGGGCTTCTCTCATCATTGAGAGAATTATTGCAAGATGACAAAGCTTCTCAGTCTCACAAAGAAGCGAAGCAGAGGCAGACATTACTTGCACATCCCCCCATTTCCATTATCATTCTCTTATTAAAAGTAACATCTTTTCTCTCTCCCTGACTCTCTCCACATTATGCTGAACTCTTTTGGAACTTGCTTGACTCCTCTCCACAGGAGGGCTAGAACCTTCTTTCAACAGCTGAGTGACATACACAAAATGAGTATATGCAAGAAAAGAAAAAAACCCAATAGATTTGCTTCCAAGTTTGACAACTCACCCTCTTCTTTTGCTTCCATGGAAGTGTCTAATCAGTTCAAACAAGTTTTCAAGATCATTGACACTAATGGGGACGGCAAGATATCAACCTTTGAGCTCAGTGAAGTCCTTCTCTGCCTCGGTTATGAGAAATCAGCAGCCTTCAAGGAAGCCGAAGGAATGGTAAGAGACATGGATTGTAATGGGGATGGGTTCATTGACTTGGACGAGTTCATGGATGTCATAGACACTAGTAGAAAGCCAATGGTCGAGGAAGAGGAAGATTATCTCATGGATGCTTTTCTCATCTTTGATATTGATAAGAATGGTCTGATCTCTCCAAAAGAATTGCAGCAAGTTCTTGTCAACCTTGGATATGATAAATGCAGTCTTGAAGAGTGTAGACGTATGATCACAGGGGTTGATAAGGATGGAGATGGCTTTGTGGATTTTGAAGATTTCCAATCCATGATGAAAGGAAGCGCATTTTAAAGATTAGGTAATTAGAATTATTCTTAAATCTCAAGCAATTGAATTATTGAGCTTATCAAACATGTATCTTTTATATCATTATTCAGTCCTATCTAGCTAAAACTATTAGAGCTGAAGCTTAATGATAAGGGCAGTATTGTAAAGTTGGCAAATAATTACAAGGGAATTTTCATATATATGGGAAACAGTCTTTCCCATGTTTCAGAATAGATGTACTGTGATCACGTCTTGGACATTCCTGGATGCTTTTTTTACAAAGGAATCTCGGGCTCCCTCTATATCACTTTCTCTCTCTTTCTTTTATCTTAACCCCAGTATAAATATGGGTCCTTTATTTTCATCCTTTTGCGCAATTCTCGTATCCTAGTCCTTATCATTTTGTCACTGTTTCTGTTTTTGTATCATGTAATTTTCGACTCCATCAATTCACCAAAAACACTTAGAGATTTTATTAGTTGAACTAATTGAAACCTACTGTTTTTCCTTCAACCGGAGGATGTTTAACAATACAATGAAACATGCTTAAAAGCCAAAGAAGATCCCAACATTAGGAGGGAAGAAAACCAACAGTAGTCTCATTAACTCTTGCATAATAAGTTTTTGAGCAACACAAGGTGCTAGAATTAGTTTTTTCTCGGTTTGAAAGCACAAATAGTCTCATTAATATAAATCACCAGTAGTCTCATTAATTTTTATTTCTCCCATGATTCATTGATATAAATCACCATTGTTAATTAAAGTTCATTTCTATTCATCTTTTCGCTAATTTATTGTTTTGGCAGTGGCTTTTGATGCATTGATAGCTAGCTATCATCACTTGAGGCTTCCCCAACTTAAACTTGGTTATGAAAGACAAACCAATAAAAAATTCGACCAGTAACAAAGTGACCAAAAGGAACCAACAGTAATTAAGATTGAGTGAGCTAGGTTTTTATTTATTCAAGACTTTTGAGATTTTAACTTTGTCTATCACCTTTTGAGAAGCAAGTCAAGCAACTTCATCTATCACCACCTAATTTCCAAAAGAGATAATAAGTAAATGGATGTTTAATTTTAAAAAAAAATTAAAAATTTTATTATAGAAAAAGAAACAAGTTATTAATTTTTATGATAACTTTTTATATTTTTCATAAAAGTAGTAATAATTTTTCTTTTTAAAGGTGAATGTGTCGACTGGTGCTAATTCATTGTTTTTATCTTTTCAAAAAAAGGTACTGTGGGTTAAGATATAAAAATAAATTAATATGTTTTTTAGAAGAAAAAAATACATTAAAGTTAATTCACTAAAATTCATAGGGGCACTTTCGTGTGTAATGATCAAATACCTCTATTATTTGTGCGATAGCTTCAGACAGTGCAAAGACTGGAGAAACCACAGGTTCTGCAGCCTAAAGACTAAACAAGGCCTGGTCCAATTTCCGATTGCATGGCTTGGGTAGGGGTCAAAAGGGCCGTGTGGGTGGACAAAAACTGTCCTTGTGGACCTCCATGGGTTACAATTGTCTTATACAATCTACTTGGCACAACAAATGCCACAACTCACCACATAGGCAAGTTGTGGTTGGTAGAGGGGTGTCCTTACATGGACTCACCACCACTCCTCCACCAACCACAACTCGCCGCATGGGTGAGTTGTGACATTTGTTGTGCCACTTCATGTGGCACAAGACTTATTCATTAAACAATAGGGAATAAACACTCCACAATAGGAAGCTCAAACAGTTAGTTTCATTGATAACCTATATTACAAGTAATGATCGAATTTTTCCCCCCAAAAAATTCTCTTGTCCCCATGGAGTTATACATGTTCTCTCTCTATCAGACTGTTCACCCTTTTTTCCTTCTTCTTCCAAAAGATCCCCATTTTCTATTTCTTCTCCCATATTTATAGGTACACTTCTCATTCCTATCCCTACAGCTATCCTATTGCTAGCCAAAATCTTAGGGATATTTTCCTTTACTTTATCAATTTCCTCCCCTCCATTATCCTTAAACTCTGACTTCTGGGTGATGTACTGTTCAGATTGTCTCATACGCCTTTAATGCGGCAAGGGTTAGGTAAGAATCCCCTCATTAATGCAGAAGTAAAAATCTTCAACCTTCTTGTATGTTCTGGAAGTTTCCTGTGGTCCTAGGCGTCTTCTGGAAACCACACGGGGGTCATCCATGCATCTCGCTTAATGTAAGGTTTGTTTCCTATCTTTTCCACGAGAACTACCTTCACATGCTGTTTCCTCCTTTTGGGTATGTGGGATGGTTCAATTTCCTTTCTTCCATAACCCGTTGTCCTTTTGGACTTCCTTTAAGTATACTATCTAGGCCTAGTTTGTTCCCATGGCGTAGTTCGTTATTGGGCTTAAGGCCTGGACAGGGATTCTTCTACTCCCCACCATAGGGACAATCAACTGGATTTGGCACCGCAACAGTGACTCCTAAGTTTGCGAGAGTAAAAGGAGGAGGGGAATTGCTTTGGTATCTCCCTTCTTCTTGGCGAGCTCATTCGGAGGGGGATAAGATGTACCCCTTTCAACGAACGTCTATGTAAGGGAGTAGAGGGTGCCTCAAGGTGATGGCTTTTCTGACGGCTTGGAAGCTTCGGTACACGGGAGAGTATCCGAGAATAAGGTAGATTGCACGAAGTTGACCGTCAGTATGAGGGTAGATTAGAGATCTTAGTAGTTTGTTCAAATTCGTAGAGTTGATATTGCATTTTCTTTTTGAAAGCGTGATCCTCTGAAAAAGAAGCAAGCAAAAGTTAACCAAACGAAATGTATGAGACAACTCGGGAAGAAGACAGATCAATACTAGTAAGTTAAGTAAAAAGAAAATCCTATTAAGTCTACCCATCAGCTTTACCCGCACTAATGGGGTAATGGATTCCGTAGAGGTACCAGTTCCCCGAGATGATCAAATAATCTCCCTCTATTTCTTTGTCAGAATCCAAAAGGCCTGAGATAAGCCTCACCTCCTCGTGTCGAATCTTAAAGTAAAACCCATAGGGTTTACTTTCTTGAAAACTATAAATGTAATTGATGTCGTGCTTAGTAAGCTTCAATCCGAGCTTCTTGTTAAGGGTGTCTACACTACTAACAATTCTAAATACATTTGGGGTACACTAATCAAGACAAACCTTGAAGTGATGTAGAAAATTGGTGATCATAGATTAGAGCTCAAGGCTCTTAACTTGGTGGTCATGGGTTCACGCCCCACGGTAACATTTGAACATTACTTGTAATATAGATTATCAATGAAATCAACTGTTTGAGCTTCCCATTGTGGAGTGTTTATTCCCTATTGTTTAATTATAAGTAGATTGTGTAAGGCTTTTCAACTGTAATTTGTGGAGGTCCATAGGGACAGTTTTTGTCCGCCTACAATTGGCGCCGTCTCTGGGAAACTCTACTAAGCAGTAGGCTCAAAAGTTGGTTTACTTGGGATGGCGAATTGATCTCGAGCTGTCCAGCCCATCTGGAACGACCAAGCGTTTCAGAAGAATCTGTTCATGTGGATCGATGTGTGAGATTTGAAGTTCATAAGAAGGCTCCATGGCCACCTAGTCCACATCCAAAAGAAGAGCAGTCTGCTACCAATATAGACAGTCCTTCCTATTCTAGCAGGGAGAGGGAAGTGGAAAGGCTAAAGGAACAAGTGGTAGTGTTGCAAAGGGAAGAGAAGATGGATAAGGAGCTACTTCACCGTAAAGACAAAGAACTTCATCATTGGAGAGTTCCGAGTCCAGCGCCTAGTCATTCCCGAGGAGATAAGTGCGTGGTGGGTGATAGGAGTAGAAGGAGAGATAGGAGAACAACCCATCCCTACAGAGAATGAAAGCAATCTCCACATAGGGAGAGAACGGTTTCCCTACCCCACAGGAAGAACATAAGGGCAGAGCAAGACAGGGAGAGGCTTAAAAGCCCAATTCCTTAGCACACGACGATCCTTCACTCTCAAGTCCTAACAATGCCGCCAGTCTTGGGAGATGATGCTATGAGCAAAGCTTTGGAGTAAATATCTCAGTCTCCTTTTTTTGAAGAGATCAAGTAAACCGATCTACCACGCAGGTTTACGAGGCCAACCTTCACAACATATGGTGGCAAGACGGACCCCGTGGAACATGTCAGTCATTATAACCAAAGCATGGTCATATACTCTAAAAACAAAGCTCTGATGTGTAATATTTTCCCTTCCAGCTGGGGACCAGTAGTTATGACGTGGTTTAATGGGTTGGAAAAAGGGTCTATCCGAGGATATGATAAGCTAATTAAAGCGTTCGAGGCGAGATTCATGACGTCTAGTAGAACTTCGAAGCCTTTTGCCTCACCCTTTACAATGGCAATGATGGAGGGGAAACCCTTAGAGCCTATTCAGATCACTACTAAGAGTTATACAACAAGATTGGGGGAGATAATGGAGGAATTGTAGCCAGCACTTTTGAAGTGTGGCTTGCTATTGATTCTGACTTAAAAGCTTCTTTGGCCTTGAAACTAGTTACGGATATGAATAAGTTGATGGAACGGGTAGAAGAGTATAAGAGATTAGAAGGTGACCACTTTCAAGATAAGGCTAAAGCTAAAGTTCCTACCATGGAGAAGAAAGAAGGACTATTTACGTCAACTTGAGAAGGTAGGATACTTGGGAGAATTCTTGGTACTAGAGGACTCTTGCCCATAAGATCTGATAATCGAGATGGCAATAAAAGCCCCACCCGCCCTGGCCCAACCCCACCCTAATGGGTCGGGTTTTAACCAACCCACGAAACAGTAGGGTCGGGTTTGAGTTTTAAAAATAAAACCTAAAACGAGGTCCGGGACGGGTCTGGGTTTTTGTGATACCCGCCTAAACCCGACCCATATATATTAAAATTACTAAACTGCCCTATATATATATATATATATTACCAACTAAACCCTAACCTCAACTTCTCTTTCTCACTTCTCAATCTCCCTCAACCACCCCCTCCCCCATTCTCTCACTCTCACCAAAACACCCTCACGGCCTCATTCTCACTCTCTTAGCCCGCAGTTGGCCGCCCCCCATAAGCCCCCCTTCCTCCTTGCTTTAACGCCATCTACCCCTCTATCTCATGGGTTCGTTCTCCTTTTTTTTGGTTTCATTTCCATATCTGATGATGAAAAAAAATAACTGGCTTTGAGTCTTGAGCATATTTTCACATGGATTGTGTTAAATTTCTTGTTTTAGTGTTTTGGTGTTTTACGTTTTATATTAATTATTTCATCTTGAAAAAGATTTAGGATTGTTGTGTTTGTGTTTGTGAGTTTGAAAGGGAAAATGAGAAATTTGAAATTATTGTATATTTGTGTGATATTATTTGGTGTTTTACAATTTTTTTTATAATTTCATCTTGAAAAAAATTTAGGGTTTTTGTGTTTGTGTTTGTGATTTTGAAAAGGAAAATGAGAAATCTGAAATTATTGGATATTTCTATGATATTATTTGGCATTTTATATATATTTTTTATTATTTCATCTTGAAAAATTTTATAGGATTTTTGTGTTTGTGTCTGCGATTTTGAAAGGGAAAATGAGAAATATGAAATTATTGTATATTTTTGTGATATTATTTGGTGTTTTACAATTTTTTTATTATTATTTAATCTTGAAAAATATTAGGATTTTTGTTTATTAGTTCATCTTGAAAAATTGTATTTTTATATTTGCTGGTTATAATTTGCTTAAGTTTATTTCATTTTTTATTTTTGATGATGCGAAGAAAATCAGTAGACTGGATGCTTTGGGATTCAAAGGGCTAGCAAGTATTTTGAAGGCCTGAAAAAGAAAGAACAAGTGATCAAAGGTGACCGGGGTGGACCTGCCAATAACCCTCCGATGCCAAAGTTAGTTTCTTTCTCAAGTTCTGGAGTTCCATCATTTTAGGAATTGTAAAAAACGTACATTTATTTGGTTTGAATGGGAGTTTATATAGTGCACATTGGAAACGGTTATTAGGTTTGTAACTTCCCCTATATTTGAGGAGGTCAGAGGGTCTAGAGATAACTTCCATTACAACTATAGAAGTTATATATTTTTTCATATAACTGTCATTGGAAATTAAGTATTTAATTAGTTGTAGCGATGAATCTGGATCTCACTCATGCCTTGGAATAATAGTATGTGGCTCCATTGCCAGCTCTTGTAAGCTAATCCACACTCAAGAATTCCCTAAGTGTTATTGCGTCTTCCAAGAGCCTTCCTAACGAACGCACTTCGTCCTTCCATGGATGGCCTTCTCACGGACGGTCGTCCTCCATGGATGGCCTTCTCACGGGCGGTCGTCCTTCCATGGACAACCTTCTTATGTGGGATGTTCCTTCTGTTTTGGACGCCTCCTATGGACGAGTTGGAGTTGGTTAGATTTTTAGTTTACCATCAGTTGCCCCATTGTCCAAGGGTCGCCCAGAGCGCTGGAGGATCTACTGGCGTCCTTTAGACGCATGTCTCCATATTGGTAATTAGATTTTGTTCCACGTTTCACAATTTTAATGGCTGATTTTTATTGTTCTAGAATGCGCCACGCGTCATGGTTTCATTGGTGAATTGTCGCGTCGATTTAAGTTTTCAAGGGAAATGCCACGCTGCACTTCCCGGTTGATCACATCTTTCTAGGTACCAATTTTCAATGCCTATAAATAGTGGAATTCCTCTTGTACCCTTTACATTTCTCAAATTTTCTTCTTTGACATTTCTTGTCCATCGCCTCATGTAGAAGTATTCCATTGTCCCTAGTTTTTCTTCATCTAGAGCCAGGTATCTTCTTTATACTCGTCTTTAGGTTTTCCTTAGGTTTTCGAAATGTCTAAAATTGTTGTTTCTTCATTTGGTAATAGTGTTGATAAGGAGATAGATGAATACCATAACTCAACTAGCTACAGTGGCACTAGTAGTAATAGTAGTAGTGGGGGAAACACCACGAACGAGGAATATACTTCTGGGGTTCCTCTGGAAGTCCTCCAAGAACAACATAGGACGAGAGTAGCATCTGAGTTTGGGGCTGGTCCTTCAAGTGCTCCCCCATCCACCCCTCAGGACGAGGTTAAGACCATATACAACTGTGTTGTGGGAGTCCCTTCTAGGATGGACGATAAGAAGTTAGCGTCTCTTAGGAGTCTATAAGGCTTATCTTTTAGGAGGTCTTAGGTTGCCTCTTAATGCTTTTGCTAAGAAGTTACTCACTAGGTTAGATTTAGGGTTGTGTCAATTTAACCCCAATGCATGGAGATTAGTCGTCTCTATGCAAAATTTGTGGAGAGAGGTTTGAAGGGGATCGTCCTCTCACCATAGATGAATTCCTTTATTGTTATAAACCCTCTGAAATTAACCAATTCCTTGGCTTTTCTTCGTCTCTGGTTTCTAGGCAGGACACCCTGTTGAGGTTGGCAGGGATCCGTTTGCCCCATATACTGGAGAGTTAGGGAAGAAGGTATGCTTATTACCATTGTGTGTTTTTTCTTTACTATGTATGTTGTTCTATAATTATTTAACCCCCCCTTTCTTTTTTGTAGGTGTTAGATGACCGTTCTTGAACAAGTTTTACCTTGGATGCATTCAAAAAGCTCGTCTTCACCCTGAGAGGGATTTCCAGTCCTTGGCTACTCTTCAATGCCTTGCTACTTGGGGACTCGGTCTTGAGCCCTCTCCTGAAGCCACAGCCCATGAGCTTACAGTTCATAGGCGTAAGTTTTTACTTAAAAAAATTCCTTTTTATGTCATCTTTAGGAGTGATTCTAACAATTTTCTTTGCAGGAATGGCCACTATGAAGGAGAACAAAGGGTAGGAGGTAGTGGACGAGGTTGTTAGACCAGAGGCTCAGTCTCAACCTCGTCTTGCCATTGGGGATAAAAGGAAGAATCTATCTAAGACGCTGGATTTCAAAAATCTTCCCAGTCGTCGAAGGCATAAGAAGGCGAAACATGGGTTGTCTAAGCCCGAAATTTTTAAGCCAGGCACTGCCCCTTCTGTCTCCCAAGTGCCACCCGTCCAAGTCCTTGAAATGGAAGTGCCTGATCCTGCTAGCGTTACTCCATCCTAGACCGTCACTCTTGCTTCGTCTCAACCTCGTCCAAAGGTTCCTATGAACATGATTGAAAATGAGGACCTAGCCTGGGAGAGGTTTGAAAATTCTGTGATTGAGGAAGATGTGGCTACTTGCTATGATATGTCCTTGAAGGAGTTTGAGCACTCTGCTGTCCATGACTTCTTCAAGGTATGTAACCTTATCTTTTACCTCGTCTTGTCATTTTACTGTGGCCATTGTTTTTATTTTTAATAGGACTTTTAATCGTTTGCACAGGCAATGTCAAAGTTTATCGCGGCATCCAGGCAGGCCACAGAGATAGACAAGGAGAGGGCCAAGCTTGAGACGAAGCTATGGTAGGTTAAGGACGATTGCAGAGGCTGGGCCAAGGTGGCGGGCAAGGCTAAGGACGAGGTTAAGAAGCTTAAGAATCTCGTCGAGGAGTTGAAGGCTGATATTGTTGAAAATGACACTCGTCTTGATCATTTTCAAAAAGGGAACGATGAGTTAAGTACCCTTCTCAAGGATACCCAAAAGGTAGCTATGAAGGAATTCAAAGCTTCCAGCCAGTTCATTGACCTCCTAGACACGAACTATGCTGCTAGCTTTGAAGATTTACGCATGGACGCCATCGAACGCTTCCCCGGGGTAGAATTTAGCCCCATCAAACTTCATCTTGGTGGCTCTACTAGCTCCCTCCTCCAGAAGAGCTCAGAAGATATTAACGTTAAGGACGATGCCACCACAAAGCCTGCCCATAACGAGCCTAAGGTTGGAGATGCCCCTCAGTAAAAATTTGTATCAGAGAAAGTTTATCTCAGTTCCTTTCTTTTCTTTTCATTTTTTTTATAAGGTCCATAGCCTGGTACCATTTGAAAATTATTCAAGTACATTTTACTCGTCTAGGAAATTAGGACGAGTTCATAAACAATTGCCTTTTTTTTTGTTTTTACTTTTTAAGGGTTTTTGGATGGTGGTCGTCTACCCTTTAAAGCTTTGACTTATGAATGTTTATTTGCATTACTTGTCTATTATTGAACATATTGTTGTACGGACGAGTTTTTTTTTCTTTTTTTTTTTTGTTTACACCATTCATGTTACTGGCTTTTAAGGAGTTTGCATACTCCCAAGTGTTGAAGGGTCATCCACGTGCTTTTCTTATGGACGACGTGTTTGTTTGTGGATGACTCACTTGCTATTTAAATTTTATAAGTATAACTCATCCTAAAAGTAGCAGTGACGATTTTGCCAGTTCTTTTCCTCGTCCATGGGCTGGATAATTGACATTCATCTTTCGTCTAGACGTTTCTAGTGTTTCACTCGTCTAGAACATGGGAGCATCTTGGTTAGGCGCTCGTCCATGGACTTAAATGCTCACTGTATGCTTTTTCTCGTCCACTACTTGGGCATTACACATATAGTTCTTTCTCATCCTTCTCTTTGGATGAGCATAAGCTTTCCCGTCTATTTATTAGACGAGTTTGCCTTAACTTATTTTTCTTGGCTTTATCCTCATTTCAAGGAAAGCTTATGAACGTTACATCCCTGCGTCTAGAGACTTTCATTTGTCTTAAGCTTTAGCCTTCTTGTAGATACTATTTTGGAAATTAGATTCATGCATTAAATACATGTGAAATCGAAACCATATTTATTAAATAAATATCATCCACAAATATGGCACATGCTTAGAAGCTCATGCCTTAGGAAATTAAAATACTTATACAAGTACAGAACCTCGTCTTTCACAAATTTGCCTGTAGACGGTGCAAAAGTTAGGAACTAGTGCACTTTTTATTTTTAAAACACATAATAGTAGTCATAAAAATACACAATTATAGTAAACATGAGTAAACACGTAGACCGCAGCTGTAACCTCGTCCATAACTTTCGTCCAGGGTAATTCTCGTCCAAGCTCACCCTTTATTGGTAGTACCTCCTTAGATGCTCCACATTCCAAGGATGTTCTAGTTTTCGTCCGTCCAGAGCTTCCAAGTAGTACGAACCTTGCCTCTTATAGTTGATTACCCTATAGGGTCCTTCCCAATTGGGTCCTAGTTTTCCATGAGCTCAGCTCCTGGTTGCCAATAATACCTTTTTAAGGACGAGGTCCCCAATGTTGAAACGCCTAGGTTTTACCATGGCATCATGCTGCCTAGTCATGAGGTTTTTGTATCTTGTTGTCCTTTACCCTGCATCTATCCTCACCTGTTCAATAGGATCGAGGTCAAGACGGAGTTGTTCTTCATTCTCTTTTTCCTGGTACTTCATCACTCGATGGTTAGCCATATGAACTTCCACAGGGATGACTGCTTCACTTCCGTAGGCTAGCTTAAAAGGGGTTTCTACTGTCGAGGTTCTCATAATCGTCTTGTAGGCTCAAAGAACACTTGGCAGCTCATCTGGCCATACCTCCTTTGCCCTCTTGAGCCGAGTCTTGATGATTTTTAGCAAGGATGGGTTTGCCACTTTTGCTTGTCTGTTCGTCTGTGGGTGAGAGGATGAGGAATAGTGATTTTTTATTCCAAACTGCTCACAAAAGTCTCTGAAAGGTGTGTTGTCAAAGTATCGTCCATTATCTGATACTAATGCTCTAGGTACCCCGAATCTACATACAATGTTCTTTCAAACAAAGTTCTTAACATTTTGCTGAGTAATTTTCGTGAGAGGTTCGGCCTCCACCCACTTGGTAAAGTAGTCAATCCCTACTACCAAAAATTTCATCTGCCTAGTTCCTAGTGGGAAGGGACCTAGAATATCTAACCCCCATTGTGCAAAATGCCATGGGGCCATCATTGAGGTCTGGTACTCCGAAGGCTGTTTAGGAACGTTGCTGAAGTGCTGACACTGGTCACACACTTGATATAAGCCTTAGCATCTGCTTGAATAGTCAGCCAGTAGTAGCCTGCATGGATGACCTTATGGACTAACAATCTCGCTCCTGAGTGATTCTTATATGCTCCTTCATGGACTTCCCTTAATACATAGTTTGACTCGTTCAAAGCTAGGCACCTTAGGTAGGGTTGAGAGAAGCCTCATTTGTATAGTACTTCATCTATGAGGACGTACTTGGCAGCCCTGACCCTCAAATTTCTAGCCTTGTCTTTGTATTATGGAAGCCTTCCGTCCTTAAGATAGATTATTATTAGACTCATCCAATTTTCTTCTTCTCCTATCTGCTGTATCTCTAGAAGGTCTATGCTCGACATGTATTGGATTTTGTCATACTTGTTCATAATTCCTCCTATCAAAGCTGCTTTCACCAAAACATCTGCTTCCATGTTGTCCTCCCTCGGGAGTTGAACAAAATTGGCTTCTTTAAACTTCTAGATGAGCCACTTCACTTTGTTGAGATATTTTTTCATTCGTTCTTCCTCGGTTTCACACATTCCATTCACTTGCTTAATAACCAATTAAGAGTCTCCTTTAGCTACTACCAACTCCGCCCCTAAAGACTTAGCCAATTCTAGCCCTTTAAGAAGAGTTTCATACTCAGCTTCATTGTTGGTGGTTTGGTATTGTAGACGGGCTGAGTATTCCAAGTTATCCCCTTCAAGGGACTTCAGTATGACTCCAATCTCTCCTACGTATAGCGTGGATGATCCATCTACATTGATAACCCACCTTTTCGCTCCTTACAGGAGGTGAACTCTGCAATGAAATCTGCCAATGCTTGAGCTTTTATCGCACTCCTTGGTTGGTACCTGACATCAAACTCACTAAGTTCCACCACCTATTGGATTAGTCGTCCTGCAGCCTCTAACTTGTTCATTGTCTTCTTTAGGGGATAATCTGTTAGGGCGTTGATAACATGAGCTTGAAAATAATGCCTCAGCTTCCTAGAAGCCGTGACCAAAGCAAATGCTAGCTTCTCCATCATTGGATATTGTCCTTCCGCTCCTCTTAGCACTCAGCTTGTATAATAAATCGGTTTCTGAATCTGCCCTTCTTCTCTAATCAATGCCGAGCTCACTACGTGCGGGGACACTACCAAATACAAATATAATTCTTCACCAGGTACGGACGGGCTCAACAAAGGTGCTGTGGTGAGGTAAGCCTTGAGGTTTTGGAAGGCCTTTTGACACTTGTCCGTCCACTCAAATGCCTTCCTGAGGACTCTAAAGAATAGTAAACATTTGTTAGTAGCTTTCGAAACGAATCTGTTAAGGGCAGCAACTCGTCTAGTGAGAGATTGGACTTCTTTGATATTCTTCAGTGGCTCCATATTCAGTATCGCTTGGATTTTGTCGGGATTTGCCTCAATTCCTCTATGTGAAAGCATGAACCCCATAAACTTCCCTGAGGAAACTCCAAAAGCACATTTGCTTGGATTCAACTTCATGTTATACCACCTAAGTGTATCAAAGGTTTCTTGAAGGTCGTCCAGATACTTCTCCTCGTCCAAACTCTTTACTAGCATATCATCTACGTAAACCTCCACATTCCATCCGATTTGTGGACAAAACTTGTGGTTAATAAGTCTTTAATAAGTTACCTCTGCGCTCTTTAAACCAAAAGGCATTACCTTGTAGCAAAATAACCCTTCGCTAGTAATGAAGGAAGTCTTCTCTTGATCCACCTCGTCCATCCTTATTTGGTTGTAGCCTGAAAAAGCGTCCATGAAACTTAGCAGTTTATGACCCGTTGTCGAATCCACCAACTGGTCAATGCGTGGCAATGGATAACTGTCCTTGGGGCAAACCTTGTTTAAATCACTAAAGTCCACGTGCATCCTCCACTTGCCATTGGCCTTCTTGACCATAACCACATTCTCCAACCAGTCCGGATAATAGACTTCCCGGATAAACTCCACCTTGACCAACTTCTGGACTTCTTCCTTGATGGCATTGTCTTGCTCAGGAGCAAAAACCCCCTTCTTCTAACGCACAGGCTTGTAGTAAGGATGTACGTTTAAACAATGGGTGATGACACTTGGGTTAATACTCGACATGTCCTCGTGACTCCATGCGAACATGTCAAGGCTTTTCTTCAAAAACTAGACCAAAGTCTGCTTTGTCTCCTTTTCCATACTCGCCCCAATTCTAGTAAACTTCTCGGGATTGTCCTTGTCCAACGAGACATCTTCTAGTACTTCAGTGGGCTCTGCAGTAATCCTTCTCTCATCTATGTTCATCATCTGTACATGCTCGTCCATAGCCAACATGGCTAAATATCATTCTCTGGCGGCTAGTTGATCTCCTTGTACTTGACCCACTCATACTTAATCAGAAACTTGATAGAAAAATGGTAGGTAGAGGATACCACCTTCCAACTATTTAAAGTTGGCCTTTCAATGATAGCATTGTATGACGATGAATAATCAACAATGAGGAAGTTTACCTCTTTGGTTATTTGTTGCGGGTATGCTTTGACTACCACAGACAATGTAATGGTGCGCACAAGTTGCATTTTCATCCCTCCAAATCCTACCAAGGGTGAATTCACTAGACAGAGTTGATCTCGTCCTAGCCTCATTTGTTGGAAGGCGGGGAAATACAAGATGTCCGTAGAGCTACCATTGTCTACCAACACCCTTTTAGTCGTATAATCAGCAATGAGCAAAGTAATGACGATCACGTCGTCATGTGGGTGGTAAACTCTTTCAGCATCCTCGTCCGTGAACGTAATGGCTTGCTCGTCAGCTCCCTTCGTCCTCGGAGATCGTCTTGACAGTTGGACGTTTTGCACCACCTTTAGGTATGTCTTCCTCGACTTGGATGACTAACCTGTTGAGATTCCTCCTATAATAACTCTTATTTCCCCAAGTGGAGGTCGTGACGACTCTTCCACCTTTGCCTTCATCTTCTCGTCCTCGTGGTCTCGTCTAAGGAAATTCCTCAACTTTCCTTGCCTAATGAGATTCCATATCTGCTGCTTCAAATCAAAACACTCGTCCGTGTCATGCACATGGTCTCTGTGGAAGCGACAATACTTGTTCCTATTTCACTTGTTGGGATCTCCTTTCATTTTCTCTGGCCACTTCAAGGACAGGTCATCCTTCATTTGCATAAGCACTTGCTCAAGTGGTGTATTCAAGGGAGTGTATTGTTGATTCCTCGCTGAAGAACTCGCCTTCTTGCTGTCTCTATCTTTTTTCTCCCTTGCCCGAGCTTTCTTTGGACGATGACCCTGATCAGGATGACACGGGATATCTGCTTCCACTCGCTCTGCTCTTTTCCTCTTCTTGGCTATGATTTCATCCTCTGCATTCATAAAATTTTGGGCTGAATGGACGAGTTCAGCCATGGTTTGTGGCTCTTACTTGTAAAGTTTATGAATGAATAAGTCAGAGTTGACCCCATTGTGGAAGGCGGCTAATAGCATGGACGTCCACCATCAGGGCTTCTTTGTTGAATCGGGTAATGAAGGACTGCAAACTCTCATTTTTTTTCCTTGTTCTATAGTTAGCAAACTGGAAGAGGAACACTTGTGGCGTTGTCCTCCAATAAAATTGTTGACAAACAACTTACTCAACTCTTTGAATGAGCCCACAATGTTTGGGGGTATCTTGCGGAACCATACCCACGCTAGTTCCTTGAGGGTGGTAGGGAATGCCCTACACATAATCTCGTCTGGAACCCCTTAAAGGTGCATAGTAGTCTTTAAGGTGGCGATATGATCACACGGGTCACGAGTTCCATCATATAAATCCAAGGAAGGCCTCTTAAACTTTGGGGGATAAAGGATGACTATTGACGGAAGCCGTGAAAAGGGAATCCGTTCGGTGAACTAAGTCATCTACGAGGTTCGCCCGTCTTATGTTCTCCCTCATTCAATCCATAACTTTTCTCATCTGGTCCATCTCCCTCTCTAAGTGCGGTACTCTCCTTGAAGCAGTACCCCTCAACTAATTCTCGGGCTTAATTGTTTCTCCTCTACCTACTTAACTTTGGGCTTTCCCTTCCGCGTGTCTTTCATGGTGTTGCCTCCTTAGATTAATCTCCCTATTCAACTCTTGGTTCTGACGGGTTAGTTCCATCATGGTGGCAGCCATGGACTGTATATGTTGAATGGAAGGCGGTTGCATGACGAGGGCTGATTGACGATCACGGTGGGGATTACTAAAAGCATCCCTACTCTCTTTGTGGCTTAGGCTAGTAGCCCTTGATCTTGTTTGAACCATACAGCCTTTTGTTGGGGAAAGGCGAATTGCCAAAACACAAATGATCAAAACGATTCCCACAGATGGCATCAACTGATGATGCGAAGAAAATCTGTAGACTGGATGCTTCGGGCTTCAAAGGGCTAGCGTCTATTTTGAAGGCCTAAAAAAGAAAGAACAAGTGATCAAAAGTGACCGGGGTGGACCGGCTAATAACCCTCCGATACCAAAGTTAGTTTCTCTCTCAAGTTTTGGAGTTCCAACTTTTTAAAAATTGTAAAAAACGTACCTTTATCTGGTCTGAATAAGAGTTTATATAGTGCAACTTAGAAACGGTTATTAGGTTTGTAACTTCCCCTATATTTAAGGAATCAGAGGGTCCAGAGATAACTTCCATAACCACTATAGAAGTTATATATTTTTTCATGTAACTATCATTGGAAGTTAAGTATTTAATTAGTTGTAGCGATGAACCTAGATCTCACTCATGCCTTCGAATAATAGTATGTGGCTCCATCACCAGCTCTTGTAAGCTAATCCGCACTCAAGAATTCCCTAAGTGTTATTGGGTTGTCCAAGAGCCTTCCTTACGAATGCTCTTCGTCCTTCCATGGATGGCCTTCTCACGGACGGTCGTCCTTCCATGGACGACCGTCTTATGTGGGATGTTCCTTCTGTTCTGGATGTCTCCTATGGACGAGTTGGAGTTGGTTAGATTTTTAGTTCACCATCAATTTCATTTTTTTTGTAGGTTCTTCAACTATGTCAGGTTTTGTTGAGGAAGTCTCAAGCAATTTCCAAGTCAATTGCAAGCAATTGGAGGGAACATGGGAGGCTGAAAGTGTCTGATTTAACAAATAGTTAGAGTCAAATTAGTTAGAATTGTAACCAAGCACTAGGTGCAAATTCTTGATGATGTGGATCCTAATGAAGAGGATGAAAGATTAGTTTGAAGTTTTAGCTTTTGTTTCTTGATGTTGGTTTTTTATGATGTTAGTTTTATGATGTTGTAGCTTTTTGAACTTGCTTGTTGTAAATTGTAATAGTCCTTGATTTATTTTGTAGCTTTTTCTTTAATCATTTTTTTATTTTTTTATTTTTACGTTTATCATGTGATTGAAAAATAAAGAATTTCGAATTGGGCCCATTAGGACCAAGAATCCAAATTTTTTTGTTTTATTTTTTGCTTTTTTGTGTTTGATTTGAGTTTGTTTCTTTTGGGCTAGGCTTAAAGATTCATGCAAAACAAGGCGGGTATGTGTAGACTTAAAGTGGCAAGGCAAGGCGGGGCTCATGAAGGCCCAACATGGCGGGTTTGGGTTAAAAAAACCCATTTATTAAATGGGGCGGGTTTGGGTTTTAGGGGTGGGCCCACAGGTCAAGTTCGGGTATTAAAAAACCCGGCCCGAACTCAACCCGTTGCCATTCCTATCTGAAAGGAGCTAGCACCTCAAGAACTTCAACCCCAGGGGTAAGCCCTAACCCCTCATATAAGTCAGGATATTTTGTCACACAAGCTAGTCAAGATATGATAGTCCCTTAGTAGCTTTTGATGGAACTGTTGTCACGCAAGCTAGACAAGTGTCTCCCCGTGGAAGTAGAAGGAAGGAAGGATGTGGTCAACTTTATAGTGGTACATTCCTATTTCCCTTATATAGCAATCCTTAGACACCCTTGGATCCATTCAATGGGTGCAATACCTTCATCTTTGCATCAGAAGGTAAAATTTCTAACTGAGCAAGGCATTGTGGAGCTGCGTGGAGATCAGAGTGTGGCACGGAGATGTCAAGTAGCAGTCGTGGGGCATAGGCAGGAGGGAAAACCTGAGCCAGCAAATTCTTTGTAGCAGCTACAGTTTCCCCTTGAGGACATTTGTGAGCGATTGGAGAAAATACATATTGACCTTGGGGATAAATACTTCCAGGTAGGAGTGAGCCTCCCTATCTTAGAAAAAGTAGAGTTAATTTTGTTTTTAGTAAATAATCTAGATGTATTTGCGTGGAGTTCGTATGAAGCACCTGGGGTAGATCCAGAGTTTGTTTGTCATTGGCTTAATGTTGACCCTTAATGTCTGCCGAAGAAACAGAGACCTCGTAGGTCCTCAGATATATATGCTAGGGTAGTGAAGGAAAAGGTGGATAGACTTAAAGAAGCTGGGGAAATTAAGGAGGTTTATTATCCCAAGTGGTTAGCTAATACGGTAGTGGTGATAAAGAAGAATGGAAAGTGGCGAGTATGTGTAGACTTTACGGATCTAAACAAGACATGTCCAAAAGATCCTTTTCTCGTGCCTAAAATAGGCTAGCTTGTTGATCTAGAGTTTATTTGTCATCGGCTTAATGTTCACCCTTAATGTCTGCCGAAGAAACAGAGACCTCGTATGTCCTCAGATAGACACACTAGGGTAGTGAAGGAAGAGGTGGATAGACTCAAGGAAGCTAGGGCAATTAAGGAGGTTTATTATCCCGAGTGGTTAGCTAATACGGTAGTCATGAAAAAGAAGAATGGAAAGTGGTGAGTATGTGTATACTTCACGGATCTAAACAAGACAAGTCCAAAAGATCCTTTTCCCGTGCCTAAGATAGACTAGCTTGTTGATGCAACTTTTAGGCACCCCAGGATGAGTTTTCTTGATACTTTTCAAGGATACCACCAAATAGCTTTGGCGTGCCCGAAGATGAGGAGAAAACCTCTTTCATTACCCCTATAGGTAATTTTCATTACAAAGTCATGTCATTTGAGTTGAAGAATGCGAAGTCCACTTATCAAAGGATGGTTACCAAGATGTTCAAAGAGTAGTTGGGAAGGAATATGGAAGCTTATATAGATGACATGGTAGTAAAGAGTAAGGCCGTGGAGGATCACCTTACAAATCTTGCAGAAACCTTTGAAACATTGTGAAAGCACTATTTGAAATTGAACGCTTCTAAGTGTGCCTTTGGGGTTAGCTTGAGTAAGTTTCTGGGGTATTTGGTAACTCACCGAGGTATTGAAGCAAAATCAGATCAGATTGTAGCCTTACAAAATTTGAAGTCTCTAAGGAACCCTAAAGAGGTCCAACAACTTACTGGGATGACTGCGGTTCTTAACCGGTTCATTTCACGGTCTGCGGATAAATGTCGACCTTTTTTCCAGTTGCTAAAAAAATGGAAGGACTTTCAATGGACAGATGAGTGCCAACAAGCGTTTAATGCGCTTAAATTGTACTTATCACGGGCTCTTGTCTTGTCAAAATTGGTACCCAGAGAAACATTGTATATGTACCTAGCCGTGACGGATCACGTAGTAGGTGTTGTCTTGCTAAGGCTAGATCAAGGAGTTCAAAAGCTAATCTTTTATATCAGTAAGACTCTGGTGGAAGCTGAAACACATTACCTACCCTTGGAGAAAGCTAGGCTATAAATAATCCATGATGTACGGAAGTTGCCCCATTACTTTCAAGCTCATATAGTAGTCGTGTTAACTGAGCATCCTCTACAGGTGTTACTTAGAAGGTCAGATTTCACGGGAAGGATAGCCAAATGGGAGGCCTCTTTAAGAGTTTTTGATATTCAGTATAGGCCTTGCACCTCCATTAAAGGTCAAGTCTTAGCAGATTTCGTGGTGGAATTCACTCCCAGGCAACCCGAAATTATGCAAGTGGAGGGAAGGAAGATAGCAGAACCCCAAGAAAGAATATGGCAAGTGTATGTGGATGGGGTGTCGAATTGCCAAGGAGCAAGAGTAGGTATTATACTGATCTCTCTAGAAGAAATCAGAGGGAAGAAGCCATTCAAACTAAGCTTCCCGACAGCAAATAATGAAGCGGAGTACAAAACTTTCCTCGCGGGGCTTAGGATGTCTAGACAAGTAGGGGCAGACAAAGTACAGTTACATTGTGATTCTCGGCTAGTTGTTAGTTAGATCTTTGGCGAGTTTGGAGCTAAGGATCAAAGAATGATGAGCTACTTAAAAGAGGTTGAGATATTAAAGTCTCAATTGAAGAAGGTGGAGATCTTACAAATCTCTAAGGGCAACAATAGCCATGCTAATTCTCCGGCTACTTTAGCTTCCTCAGTGGCAGATCCTCTTCTGAGGATTATGTCATTTGAGCTCTTACATTTTTCTAGCGTCATTCCTTCAAATAAGGACTTAATCTTAAGTGTACATCCGTCTGTGAGTTAGATGGATCCTCTTGTAGCCTACCTCCAAGATGAGACTCTGCCTAAGGATAGGAAAGAACTTGAGCGGATTAGACGTAGGTCTTTGCTGTATTTTGAAGAAGGAAAATTATACAAAAAATCATATGCAGGGCCTTATTTGCTGTGCGTGCACCCTGAGGTAGTTGAAGTACTTCTCAAAGAATTACATGAAGGAATGTGTAGGAGTCATACGGGAGGCAAGTCATTGGTGCATCGAGCTCTCACTCAAGGGTATTGGTGGCTGAGCATGCAGAAACAAGCTCTAGAGTTCTCCAAAAAATGGGATCAATGTCAAATATTTGCTCCTAGCATCCATCAGCACGGGGGACTTCTTAATCCTATATCTAGCCCGTAGCCATTTTCCCAGTGGGGGCTAGACATAGTGGGACCTTTTTCGAAGGTAGTAGGTAGTAAAAGATGGCTCTTGGTAAAGACAAATTATTTCACCAAGTGGGTGGAAGCTGAGCCCTTCGCCAATATCCGAGATATAAATGTTAAAAGGCTTGTGTGGAAGAATATTATGATGCATTTTGGTGTGCTGAAGGTTATCATATCAGACAATGGACTGCAATTCGATAGCAAAGCTTTTCGGTGGTACTGCTCAGAATTAGGAATTACTAACAAGTATTCTACCTAGTCTTATCCTCAGAGCAATGGTCAGGCCGAAGCGACCAATAAGTTTATCATGAATGGATTGAAGAAAATACTTGACGATTCGAAGGGACAATAGGCAGGAGAGTTACCAAGCGTGCTATGGGCGCATCGGACTACTCTGCGGTGCTCCACGGGAGAAACGCCCTTCTCAATGACATACGGTGCAGAAGATGTAATACCCATGGAAACAAGACTGCCTACCTCTCGAATTGACGTGTTTGAAGTGGAGAAGAATGATCAACTACTCTGCAAGCATTTAGACCTAGTAGAAGAAAGCCACGATGTTGCTTCAGTAAGCTTGGCTAATTATTAGCAAAGGATTAGCCAGGAATACAACAAAGGTATAAAAAATAAGGAGTTTATTCTAGGAGATTAGGTGCTCTAAAAATTTTTGGGAAATACCTGACATCTTGTTATGGGAAAGTTGGGCCCAACTTGCCATACAGGGTCATGTCCATTGCGGGGATTGGGGCCTATCAACTAGAAGACTTAGATGAGAGATCTATATCAAGGCCATGGAATGTTTTTAATTTGAAGAAGTATTGCTTTTGATTACTATGTTAGAAGATATGTATTACTCATGCTACTATATTATCTGAGTTCAGTGAATAGTAACAAGTTCTATGAAGACGCGACTTGGAATACTAAAATTACATTGGAAAAGCAAACCCCGTGGTACTAGACCTTGTCTTTGCCTCGGGTAGATTTTAAGCTGAGTTCTCTACCTTAGTCTGACTTCAGGGTCACTAACAAAAAATAAAATTAAAACTTTATTGAAAAACAAACCCCATGATACTAGACCTTGTCTTTGCCTCGGGTGGGTTGTAAGCTGAGTTATCTACCTTAGTCTGACTTCAGGGTTACTAACAAAAAATGAAATTAAAACTTTATTGAAAGCAAACCTCGTGATACTAAACCTTGTCTTTGCCTCGAGTGGGTTTTAAGCTGAGTTCTCTACCTTAGTTTGACTTTAGGGTCACTAATAGAAAACAAAATTAAAACTCTATTGAAAGCAAACCCCGTGATACTAGACCTTGTCTTTGCCTCAGGTGAATTTTAAGCTGAGGTCTCTACCTTAATCTAACTTCAGAGACACTAACATAAAGAAAAATTTAAACTTTGAGGAAAACAGGAGATAAACCCTGGGTTGCTAGCCATGTCTTTGCCTCAGAGACGCTAGTGGAAGGCAAAGCTAGAACCTGGTAGCATATGAGAGTGGAGCTCAGCAATAAAAGTTTCTACAAATATCCTAGGTAAGTGATTAACTAAACTTCTTGTTTCATTATTAAAATCTAGCTCATTATATTAGTGCCTCGAAAAGCTAATGACATTTTTCCCACGGGAAACAACCATGAAAATTGATCATCAAATGTCTAAGTAACTCGGGAAAAATAAATATATGGCAAAGATGGACATGAAAAAACTTAGGAATACATTCATATGTAAAAGTTTGAAATACTTAAAGAAATTAAGTACAAAACGAAAAGCCCCCAAAATTGGGCAAACTATAGAAGTGTTTAAAGAAACTAGAATTGAAAGAAAGTTAAACACGAGGAGGTTCCTCGGTGGAAGACACTGCAGTAGAGCTGGTCACCTCTCCCCCCAGTACCACAGTAGGTCCAGCCCCTTCAACCTCTCAGACAGGGGATTCGTCGTTGATGATGGCCTAGATCTCAGGGTTTAGTATGATAATCATCTCCTCGGGGATAAGCATGTTACTTTCCAACCTTAAAAAGGTTGAAGCCTCAACTTGCAAATTGTCAAGGGTAGCAACCCATCTCTTGGAGAAGTAAACCTGAAGATTTTGTTATGCCTCCAACTTCACGGTAGCAATGCAGTCATATTGGCCCTAGTAGTAAGCCTCTTAGATCTTGGCATCATCAACTGCCACATAGCTTTTCAGCTCAGTGTCTTTGTTTGCAAGAGCCTTCCTTGTTCCTGAAGTTCCTTCTCAAGAGCCTTTGCTCTCTCCATGATAGCCTTAGTATTCTCTTCAGCCTCAGACCGCAACCTCTCAGACTTCGAAACCTTGTTCATGACATCTGAGATCTTCTTTACAAGATCCTCGTTGTCATTACTCAACTCCTCGGCCTTAGCCTTGGCAACCTGGTACCTCTCCTTGACCACCACGGAACATTGATACCCCTATCATATAATGAAGATAATGTTTAAAAACAAAAACAAAACAAAACAATGAAGTAGAAAAATGAAGAGAGCAACAAGAAAGTGAGGAAAATTTTATTACCATAATGGCTTCCCTTTTCATGTTAAGTAAGAGGGATTCATCATCCTACTTAGCCCAGTGGTTCATATCTTTGGGAAGGAAGAAAGCTTGACATACGCTTTTAGCTACCTTGCCCTCGCAGCCTTCCCTCTAGGGCCTAACCCTATCTGTTGCAGGGAGGGGAACCTCGTCCACTATGAAGGTGTGGACATAAGTAGGAGCCCGTGTAGCATCGACCTGTGAGTCCCTAGGTCGGGAAGGGAGTTTTCAGAATCAGGAACTGTAGAAGATTGGCCTGCTCCCTTACAATGCTTCCATCCAACCCTAATTTCATGAATAGGAGTCGTAGTTACCATGGTAATTGGAGCAGCTTAAGTGGCTACAGGAGCGTTGGCAGCTGAAGTAATAGGAGTTTGAGTTCTAGGCACAATTGGAATGGCCAAAATTTGTGCAAGAGTGAACCCACTTCTTTAGAGCGTCATCTCGGCAAGAGATTCGTCTAGCAGATGGCTACCTGAACATTAGGTTCTTCTCGGGGTGGCGAAGGACTGCAGGGAGGGACGTTGCCCGTTTTCTTCTTTCTTTGGTTTCAAGGACGGTTAATTGGATTTGGCACCGCAATAGTGACTCCTAAGTCTACAGCAGTAAAGGGAGGAGGAGAATTGCTTCGGTATCTCCCTTCTTCTCGGCAAGCTCATTTAGGAAGGGATAAGATGTATCCCTTACAACGAACGTCTATGTAAGGGAGCAGAGGATGCCTCAAGGTGATGGCTTTTCCCGCAGCATGGAAGCTTCGGTACACAGAAGAGTATCCGAGAATAAGGTAGGTTGCACGGAGTTGACCGTTAGTATTAGGGTAGATCAGAGATCTCAGTAGTCTGTTCAAATCCGTGGAGTTGATTAATTGCATTTTCTTCTTGAAAACGTGATCCTCTAAAAAAGAAGCAAGCTAAAGTTAATCAAACAAAATGTATGAGACAACTCAGGAAGAAGACAGATCAATACTTGTAAATTAAGTCAAAAGAAAATCCTATTAAGTCTACGCACCTATTTTACCCGCACTAATGGGGCAGTGGATTCTACCGAGGTATCAGTTCCCCGAAATGATCAAATACTCCCCCTCTATTTCTTTGTCAGAATCTGAAAGGCCTGAGATAAGTCTCACCTCATTGTGCCAAATCTTTTTGAAAACTATAAATGTAATTGATGTTGTGCTCGGTAAGCTTCAATCGAAGCTTCTTGTTAAGGGTGTCTACACTACTGACAATTCTAATACATTTAGGGTACACTAATCAGGACAAACCTTGAAGTGACCTAGAAAATTGGTGAGCAAGTCACTTATAGGAATCTTAACTCCCCTTTTTACAATGGCAGTGAGTGGGATTACCATTCTGCCCTCCCCCCCTGAAAGTATTACCTCGGATTCAAGGCAATACCTCACCTCAACATCATTAAGGAAGTTGTAGTTCCTTCTAAACTCTCTTAAACTCTTAGGAGTATCAACCATAGGCCTAAACTTCCCCATAGACTAAAAAGCTCTACGATATGGATTGAAATAAAAAGAAAAGGAAGAAGCAAAAAAGGCTAGGAGAAGAGTCGATTCGGCAAAGCTAAATTCTTAGGAAAGAAAAGGAGATGGACTTACAACAAAGTGAGAAGGCAAAGATGTGCTAGTGGTTGCCTGAAGGTCATCGGAGAAAGATGCAGTAGAAAGGGGTTTTTCCCTTTTGATGTTTCTGGTAATAGATCAATAGAGAAGAAACCAAGTTTAGGGCTTGAATTCCTTATATAAAGGGAGATAGGGGAGAGGAAAGGACAAATAAAAACCCTTCCTTTCTTGCTTAATTTTTTCATTTTCCAAAAACCCCATCTAACCGTCCATTAATGACACATGCCAATGATCGTGGGGCCGAAACTCAGGCGTGTCCACGACATTAATTACCTGTCGCTGCCACTGTTCATTAATGCCATTTAATGATTGATCCTTTTTTTTTCTTGAACCACGGTCCCTACTTCAATGAAAATGACCTGGAGGTCATGGGGGCTATTGTGGGGAGTAGAAGAATCTTCATTCAGTCCTTAAGCCCAATAACGAATTAGGCCACGGGAACAAACTGGGCCTAGATAGTATACTTAAAGGAAGTCCGAAAGGATAATGGGTTATGGAAGAAAGGAAACCAAACCATCCCACATACCCAAAAGAAGGAAAAAAAAGCGGGAAGGTAGTTCCCGTGGAAAAGATAAGAAACAAACCTTACATTAAGCGAGGTGCACAGATGATCCACGTGTGGTTTTCAGAAGATGCCTAGGACCACATGAAACTTCCAGAACACACAAGAAGGTTGAATATTTTTACCTCCGCATTAATGAGGGGATTCTTACCTAACCCCTACCGCATTAAAGGCGTATAAGACAACCTGAATAGTACAAACATACCCTAGAAGTCATAGTTAGAGGATAAGGGAGGGGAGGAAACCGATAAAGTAAATGAAAATATCCCTAAGAGTTTGGTTGGCAATAGGACAACTGTAGGGATAGGAATGAGAAGTGTACCTATAAATATGGGAGAAGAAACAGAAAAGGGGGATCTTTTGGAGGGAGAAGGAAAAAAGGGTGAACAATCTAATAAAGAGAGAAAATGTATAACTCCACGGGGACAAGAGAATTTTTGGGAGGGGAACATTTGAACATTACTTGTAATATAGGTTATCAATGAAATCAACTGTTTGAGCTTCCCATTTGTGGAGTATTTATTCCCTATTGTTTAATTATAAGTAGATTGTGTAAGGCTTTTCAATTGTAATCTGTGGAGGTCCATGGGGATATTTTTTGTCCACCCACAGGCAATCATCAATACCTTGCTATAATTTTGAGATTTAAAATTAATGTAAAATGGATACTATAAAGCATAAACTATAGTTTTCTCAACAAAAATAAATAAAAATAAACCATAAACTATCAAGTTAAAGGAAAAGTAGGGATAAGGCTACTTTTCCACAAAAAGGATAAGCAAGACCTAAAGTGTTTTTTTACAAAGTGTCAAAATGAATATGGCTCTTTCATATTTCGAAGGACCAATTAGTACTAATTATACATATATATATATATATATATATATATATATACATACATATATATTCCAAAGTTCAATCATTAGTGCATGATGGAGTAACCTCTTTTTTTTTTTTTTCTTCTCTTGTTAGTTTTATTTTATTATAGATGTGGCATGATGGAGTAACTTAAAAAGTATTGAAAATTGACTTGTTAAGACATATCTTGATTTTTAAATAGTTCAACTAAGTTTCTCGTTATCAACAACAGATCTGGAATTTGAATCTTGGTTACATTAAAAATGGATTGGTTGATGATAATAGCAATTATAATGAGTGAACCTCATAGATGTAATATATATAAATATATATATATATATATATATATAAATAATGATTTTCTTTTATCACACTTACAAAATATTGAATAATTACTCATAATTGCAGTATAAAATTTGATTGTCTACACCAACAATACACTCCTTTCACAACTTGTGTAAAATATGGCCGCCAATATCCTTATTTTTAAAAAATATTCATATTTCATATAAGTGTAAAAGGAGTGTGGATATTGTCGATGTAAAATAATAAATAACATAAAATTATTTATTATAGATGATTGACTTTTTGAACGAAAAAAAAGAGAGAGGAGATCTTATTGATCTTTTTCAAAGGAAAAACTTATATTGAAAGGACTTGGTTTAAGTCCAGTGCATCTAGTGCATTGGACCAGTTAGATAGTGACACGTGTTCAAAAGTAGACACATATCATCATCTCAACGAATCCAATACTATTGAACACTAGACCTATGCCTGACCCATATTGAAAGACGAAGTCAAAGGAAAAAGATGAGAAATGGCCAAGAGTCTGCTAACTCTTATGTCATCGTCCAATTTTTCTATTAAGTATAAGTGTGCATTTGGATACCGTTTATTTTGTTAAAAACTAAAAACTTATTGTTGAAAACACTGTAGCAAAATATTTTTTATTGCTCCAAATTACTATTCATGCATTTTATCACTTGGCCGGTCCATGAACAGTGACATGGGACCAGTAAAAAAAAAACGCACACTACACAAATGCAGCCGCAACCGCTACACAAACACACCCTAAGTGGATTCAATTCCTCCAAGCTATTTGTTGTAAAAAAAAAAAAAAAAAAAAAAGAAAAAAAAGAGTGAGATCTTATTGATACCATAAAGGATTAAATACATTAATAGTTTGTTCCAGTTAGCTCAAATAATAAAGTTTCTGATTATTGAATAAGAGATCTAGCATTCAATCCCTGCCTACATTAAAAACTAATTGATATCTTGGTCTAATGATAAAGAGCACAATCATCAAAAGCAGATGTCATTGATTGAAAAAAGTTTAGTTACAAAATTGGTTATAGTCTAAGGCTATGACCTTACGGATCAATATCTTTTTTATTGGAGGTGAATTTTGGCAAATCCATCATTGGATTAAATTTTCTTCTTATATCATCCATGCTTGCGAAATTTCTAGAAAGTTAAAGATCAATAGTTATGTCATCAATAAAATGTTTAAATTGCAAATTTTTGTAATTTAAAATTATGTATAAAATATAAGCTTATAGATCATAGAGTAAATAATATCTAATTGACACAAAATTTAAAATCTATATTAAGAGCGTAAAGAACTTGCTATCTAAGGGTAAGATTTTTGAAATATAATTTTTTTAGAAGAAGCTACAATCAACTTTGTTGCTAAATTTTTTTTAAAAAAACATCATTAATAAAAGCCAATATTATAGGTTGAAACTCTATAAATAAATAAGACATCATTAATAAAAACAGGGGAAATTACGTTAAAACATTGACCAAATAAAGGAAAAAAAAAACTAAGAAATGAGTATGGCTGACCCAAAAAGACAAAGTTATACTTTAATTAATATATATTAAAAAAGGGGGTGGGGGAGGGGTGTTGTAAAAAAACATTGCAAGAATATATTATTATTGGAAGCTTCGGTTGGATCAATGGGCTGAACCTAAAGAACTTGAATGGACCATTCCAAGAGTCAGAAAATACAAATGGGCCTTGCTCTAATTAATCCTCCCCTAAAGGTTCAATCCAAAAGCCAAGTGTAGTGGACTAAGACTACAAATAAAAATAAATAAATAAATGAAAAACCCGAAATTAATCCAACTGTGGGCCTGATCTGCAAGACCACTAAAAAAAAAAAAAACACACGAAATTCTCTACTGTAAAGAATTCCTTCGTTTTCCTCTCTCTCCAAAATCCAAAATCTTGAGCCAAACCCTCGGTTCACATTTCCTTCCTTTTCTGTACCGTACGGGGCAAACAGTCCTCAAATCCCAACATATATTTTATGTTAGTCTTTAATGAAGTAGCCCGGCAGTTATGGCATGTACAAGCAAGTCACCATTCTTGGGCAATTTAAGAAGCTTCTCAAATATTTTGTATGTATCACTACCATTAACTGCCATAGTTTTTATATCCCAAGTAGCAATATTCATTTTTTTAATGATATTTAAAGAAGATCTACATTGTTGTCACTCTTTCTCTAGCTTCTTAGTAATGAACTTGCCTATTGCATGCCATCATTTTGTTTTCTTTTAAAATATTGGACTTTTTAGGTTTTACTATCATTTATCATTCCTGTCAAATGGCAAGCTTATAGAAGGCAAAAAATATTAGTATGTTAAAGAAACCATATAAGTAATGCCTCAAAGTAACATTAAAGATAGCACATTGTCTCTGGAGACAATTTCTTATTCATTTGTATAAATCTTTCTTTATATTACTTAACTGCCCAAAATTTACCTTTCCCATGTCTTATCTAATTAATTATGATTACCAAAACATTATTATTATGATAATTTTCGTAAAAGGTTCTGGTCAAATTTTGGCACTTCCAAATAGGTTGGAATCTAATTATTTTAGGATGCCTTTCTTTATTATTTTATTTATTTAAAAAAATTTAATCATTTTTCTGGTTTAAAAAGGATGGATACTGGATAGGAATAAATTCAGAGTTCCTAGCTAGGATTCTATATTTCTATTACCTTCTAGTTTATTGCTTTAGAAGAACCAAGAAACCATTTAAAAAGAGCTGATAACTTGATATGTAATGCAGAAGATTTAGTTTTAGTGGTTCCCCTAACAAAGATGCTAATAGAAAGGTAAGAGAGGAATTCAATTCAAAAAGTTTAGAAGCCTGGAAGTAACAATTTAAGGTTTTGCATAATAAAGAAGCCAATACATCTTCAAATCTACACAAAAAAAAAAAAAAAAAGAGATGGTTGACGTTGTGCTAAACAAATGCGCTATCATTTGATTTGAAGGACAATGTTAAACAAGTAGGTTAATTAAGAGAGAGATGACTAGAATTATTCCAAATCAATCACCATCAATCACATGGCGACCTGAGTTTGGTCGGCTGTTTAGTTACTAAAATAATCCCATTGCTCGATGCTACTTTGATTAATTAACTAATGTTTGAAAAGTTTTTCTTGATTGGCCTTCCATCGAGGACAAGAATTGGTGCAACAATCTCAAGCCACTTTGAAAGAAAAGCGGCTTCCGAGAGAGTGAGAACATGCAACATTATGCTAGATTCGAAGCAATTGGTGCCTTTCACATGGAAGTGATAGTGTTCTCTCTTTGAGGTGGTCCATACTCTCTTTGGATTAGCTTTACCTAAATTATTGTTTATTTGGACATGATAATGGGGTTTGATTTGTTTAATAAAAGGTGACTTTGATTAAGATAACCATCACAATATTGTCATTGCACTAGGACCAGAGTAGCAACAGTTTTCTAAGCTTTCATTCATTTCTCCTTCTTTCTAAAGGGAAGACTATGTCTTTCTTGAAGACTTCATATGTTCACAATATTCAACATATAGCTAATTTTCTTAAATGTTTAATTTGGTGGACCCCGTTCTTGAACTTTGTGCGGTTTGAACTTGGTTGCACTGTACTTGTGAACCCAAGAATTTTTTGGTCTTAAAAGTTCGATTTCAGAAAATGTCAATACCTTACCACCAAGTAGTTGATGAGGATGGAAGGAGAATATTTCTTACAGCCATTTTGATAGCTTACAATGAAGAAAACAGTATGGGTAGCAACCAAATTTCTATTCAACAATTCCTGTGATTCCAAAAAAAAATGTTTGATTTGGTTTATTTCTACCAAATACTTGCAAATGAATTGGACAATAATGAAGTCAACATCCTGAGCTAGAAACCCTAGGGACACTATCTTGGTTCACTCAAGATGCTACTTGAAGTTAAGGTCTAAGTTTGTTATATCACTCCAATTGGGGACCATTGTATTTAATCTTACTTGGAGTGAAAGTACTGTATAGTCTATAGTTAATTAGTCTATGATTTAGTCTATTATAAATAAGAGATAGTGACACAGTGAGTCACCACAAAAAACATAACGCATCTCAATAAAAAACCCTTCCATCCTCAAGGGATGCCTTGAATCCACAAAGAGAACTATGAAATCCACCAAGAGAACTATGAAATCCACCATAAAAAGAAGAAGAAAAGACCTCCTAAAATTTTATTAATCAACATTTTGAATGCCCAAGGGCTACAATCACTAACATTTAATAAAGAAGTCCAAAGATGGCTAAGAAATCCTATAAAACCCTAATTCGTTTAAGCTCAAAATTAGGCTACAAAATAGTGAAAATCATTAAAAGAAGAAGATGAAACTATGAATATTGCATAAAAAATACTACTAACTCTAAGAAATGTCCCAAAACTAACAGTTTTATTTTGACTTTCAATTTTAAAATTATAATAAAAGAAAATTTACCATAAATATTAAAATTGAATTAATGGGAGACCAAATGAAATAATTTTCATTAAAAACAGCATAGCTAGGTCACAATCTTAAGTATGAGTTTTGATTTTCATGGCAATTCCTCTTAGGTTACCAAATATTTTTAGTAGTGCTTTTTCCAAACTTAAGGTATGTTTGGGATTTGCTTATTTTGCTGAAATTGAAAACTTTTTACTGAAAGTATTGTAGATAAATGTAAAAGTTAGCTGAAATAGTACAGTGGGGTCATAAATAGTACTAAAAAGTGTAGTAGAGCCCATGAATAGTAACAAAAATAAGTTAAATAGTAAAATTAGCTGGTAATTTTCATCCATTCCAAATGCACACTTATTATGGTTTGACTTTTAATGATTTCTCTGTTAAAGGAAAGTATGTGATGTCTATAAAGATGCTAAGGGCTTTTTTTTATAGAAAAAGTTAATGGATATTTTAAGAGTATTGATTTAGAAAAAAATTTTAGAAACTTTTTACGAGAAAAAAAAAAGCAATTGCTTTTTTTGATACTTTTTGTATTCCCCACGAAAGTAGTATCAAAACTTTCCTTAAATTCTCCATTAATAAACATATTAAGGACACTCATTAACATAGACCTATGTAGACCAATAAATAAAAGTACCAAATAATAATAATAATAATAATAATAATAATAATAATAATAATAATAGGTGAAGCTGATAGAAACTCAAATTAGAATTCTAAATTAGAGTTTCAATTTTGCGCCATGTGTCTTAAATTATTTATTCTAAAAGAGTTTTATTTCTTAATTTTTGAATCAAATATAAGACCACACCATAAATATTCATCCAAGTGAATTATTAAGTACAAAAATCAAAGAATCTAGAATAAATGAATAGTAAAAAAAAAGTGGTTCACAATAATAATAATAATAATAATAAAATATGGACAATTTACATTTTATACCTAATAATATCTTTGCCAAAATTTTTAAAAAGTTAACAAAATATAAAAATAACTATTAATAGTATTTCAATTATATAAATATATATATAGGAATTATATTATGCATGTTATTATATATCTTTAAGTATATTTATGCATATGCATGAGGTTATAAGCTAGTAACATTAATTGCTTTTGCTTTCTATTATCTTTCACTCTTGATTACACTATCAATTCTAATATGGTATCACAAGTATGTTTTCATCAATTTAACAATAGCAATACATAATGGGACAAGTTGATAGATTCTTCAAGGGCATTGGTTTAGGTAATATTTTTTTAATAAAATTTTATAAGAAACGAAAAAAATAACTAATTTTTTTGACAATTTTTTATATTTTTTCATAAAAATTGTATAAAATTTTCTTTAAATGGTTTATCAACAAATGCCCTAAGTGCATCTGTTGACCACACCCATCAATAATAATTATAAAGTTATCAAGGTGTAATCCACTAGACTTCACAGAGCATATCTATCTTAAAAATTCAATTGAAATGGTGGCCAACTTTTCAACCTTCCATCTTCTTACCAAAGCCCTATCACCATGCAATTCAAACACTTTGAAAATCTTATATTATATGTTAAAAGAGTTGGGTTTAAATTACAATTGGTGTAACTCTAATTAAACTATGTTATATTACATAATAGCCTCAATTTACCACCTACTATTCAGTTCAATATATAGTATCCTGAACTTTTTCAGTGATTTTTTTGTTATAATTAAGTTTTCGGTAGGGTTTATTATGAAGAATTAAGCAAAAGCGGTATGGAAAACTTGAAATCCAACAGACAAATGAAGAAGGTTACAATTAAATTATCTATTGTATAGACAGACAGATAATGAATGGTGGGTATAACGAGAGTATTAGAGAGGTTATTGGTGATGAAGACGACTTGGATTTCAGTACCTAGCAAAAGAGTTGTTGGGAGCAACGTTGACTGTTTAAGAAAACGATGCTTTGTTTGTTGACAGAGAGAGAGAGAGAGAGATGGACGGTTTGCTAATTGCTGTATTATCGCTAAGTGTATTTTAAGCTAATACCTTTATTTTGTCTTCTGAGAGTGAGAGAGAGAGAGAGAGAGAGTTTGCCGAAATTAACGTGCGAGAAGAAGGCGGGCCGGTCGACCCGGAGAGGACCCTCCATTTAGATTCTCCTTCATCCAAAGACAAACCCTTCTCTATTGTTTATATATTAAAGTACTCTGTCTCTCAGAGATTTGAATGAAGCAGCTTTGAGATAATGGGAAAGCTAGACTGGATTGATTGACAGTAATTAGCTAAATTTTGTGAAGTTTTACCACTCAATTAATAGTGTGAATTGTGATGCCCTATCGTTACTACCCAAAGTAGAAATTTTAAATGACATGGACTATAAGTAATAGTGTTACAATATCTTTCACTTTGTGCTAATTTGTTAGTCATCTAGGAGAATATTAATTTTTTAAAATGTACCTTCATTGTTTTGTTCTTTGAAACTGTGAATGACTATTTAATAAAATTATCAGAAATAATTTTATATTAAATATTTGAAATTAACAATAATAATGGGACTTCCAAAAAGGGAAATGAGGAACTACTAGAAAGACAACAAGAGTTTATAAATAATTAAGAGAACACAAAGTACAGAATTTTCAAAACACAAGTGCATGGGAATATTGAGTTTAAATGTGCATATAATTGTCGGTTTAGACTTAGCAAATCCAAGCATGTGTGTTGAACTTGAATATATGAAATTGAAAAGGTTCCCATATTAAACATCAACAAAAAAAAATAGAGAAAAGTCCATCATGTTTTCTGCAAGAAAATGTAAAATATCAAAGATCATATATAGTTATATACCGAACTTCTTCTTTTTTAATTGAGAATCAGTTATATATACCGAACTTAGATTTGGATCACCAACTAACACCAATACAAAACCTTTTGTTATAATAGCCTTGTTAGTAATTTTATAAATTTCCAATATATAGCTACATAGATTTATGTAACTACTATATTGTAGTAAATATAGATTTGACCTGAATCCTTTTTTTTTCAATTTTTTTTGAGAATCTGAATCCATATTATATTTTCATGTTAGAATTTAGATGCATATCTATCATAGGTCCATATAGATCTTATTCACATGCTCTAAAAATTTTGGCAATAATCAAATTTAGGGGGTTCTTCTTCTTCTTTCTTTTTTTTTTTTTGTTTTTTTTTTCTGGCTTCACCTCTCAACTCAACCACTAATAGGAAGAGAGAAAAGAATTTTTTTTTTTAAATTATGATGTACACCTTTAAAGTTTGAGGTCATTTTTATTTTTTCCTCTAAACTTTAAGAAGTTGTATTGTGATTACCAACGCTATGTAACATTTTGATTCAAGTCATCTTGTGCGTGTCAATTGCTAAGTTGACCTTTAAGGGGCAACTAAACTCAAAATGGTATAATTTTTTTAAAGAAAAAAAAAATCCACAAAACCTAATACCTTGAACGCAAAATCTTTAAATGGATAAATTTCAACCAAATTTTGCAAATCACTGGTTGGGTGGTGCGTGAAGAGTGCGACCAACAAAACCGCATCCTTTGATGACCATTCAAACATCAGATCCTCTCATCCAATTCGACTCGACTTCCACCTCCTAAATCCATTGTCAAACTCAAAGGGATCGAACTTTCCCAATCCTGATGAGAATGTGGCAGAGCTTTGAGATCAAGATGTGTAGACCTCATTCCTTGTTTTTCAGTATTCCAAATCTTATAGTACACGCATTGTATAATAAAAAAAGTACCATATTAGAAAACTAAATTCAAAATTCACCTTTATCAGATCATGCAAAGTTATGTTAAAATATATAATTGCTATAGTAACTATGTAAATTTACATTCGCATTATTTATTTTGAATTTAGTCTTTCTTTACATATCCTAATGATAAAGAAAGATAGTGAATGATAATTGTTATGTGTGAAGAAAGAAAAACAATTAAAAAAATAAAAAAATATTGATATTTTAATTAAATATTGTGTAATATAGATAATATGATATGAGATGTTTTAAAAATTGTGTAAGATTAAAAAAAAAATTCTTATGTCAAATACTCTAATATATGTTTTATGTATATGAAAAATTTTAATTGTATCCACTGTCATTACTGTAGATTTAATTGGCATTGAACGGTCAGCTCGATAATGGGTATGGATAAAGAGATTCAGATCAAAACGCTATGTAAAGTTAAGAATTAAAATCAAAAGAACTTTTTTTTAAAAAAAATTGTTTTTATAAGTAAGATTAAAATAACTTTTATTGAAATCATTTACAATTGAAAAATATTAATATATGTCTTAAAGACATTGATTTAGAAAATATTTTTAGAAATATTTACGTTACATTTCTCATAAAAATGGTCTCAAACTTTTTTTAAAATTATTTATAACCAATTATTTTAAGGATACTCTATCAAAAAAAAATTATCTTAAGGATACCCGTTAGGAAGCTGACTTACATATTTGTATAAATAACATCATTTTATTGGTTGGGACTTGAAATAACTACTTTAACATTCCTCCCAATAGAGCTAATAATTCATCTACCCTTTATTAACATTTTTCATAAATAATAAAAAATAATACTAACCGATATCCTCAAAACATTGGTTAATAATTTATTTTAAAAATTTTATAAAAAAAAACAATTAATAATTTAACTTTTTTTTTATATAAAAATTGTGTCACAGCTTTACTAAATAAATTGTTAACCATTAGCCTAATACATATTATAATCTACAAAATAATAAGCACCGAAATAAAAATAAAGGTAATAAATGGGGGACGTTGAATAGGGACCCCGACAGAGAGCATCAAATAAGTTCATGGAATTCAGCACATGTAGGGTAGTGTAGGAGTGTGCAGACAGTGACTCACACACCCTTTTCTTCCCCTTAGACTCCCAATAAGCTTTCATTCGATTGCACCCCCTCCCGCACATAGAGTTGCCGCTCGTGCCATAAGTCTGCGTCTCCAGTCTTTATCACTAGGTGTCACTGTCACTACTGCCATTGTCAGCACCTCCTTCTCTCATTTGCTCATAGCCTTAGCTACTCTCTCATTCATTCAATCACGCCCACACTCTCCGGTTTGCCATTCAACGGACAGCACCATCGACGATGCAGTCAATACCGTGTCTCATTATTATTATTATTATTTTTTTCGTTTTCCTACTTCCACCCCTTATATTTTGGAGTTCCACCTAGTGTTGCTTTTATTCGTATTCACCTGCTTCAAAGAAGGAATAAATAACAGCTAGCTAGTGGTTAATTATTTAGAGTGGTTTGTTTTGTCCCTATGATATCGAAGGCAAAAATATGACTCATCAAGTAATGTTTGTATGGACTATAGAGTACAAGGTTGATGTACTTAGAAAAAAGAGTACAAAGATTGATCTATCCTAACTTTCATATTAATTCAGAGGATAATAAATTTAGAGTCACAAAAATTTTATAATTATGAAGATGGTGAGTTATTTTCAATATGTAAAAAAGTAATTTTAGAGGTAAAACTTAAATAACAACCGATAAAAGCTAATTTATTTAATTATTGTGAAAAATAATAAGTATTATCTATCAATTCAAGGCAATAAAATTAAGACCCCAAGGTTGATGAACCAAAACTTGTAACTATTCGATATTTTTTTAACAAATCTTTACATAAAAAACAGAAAGAATGAAATAAAAAGAACTTTCTCATAGATTATACTAGGATTGAACATCAATTGGTATTGTTAGATATTGGGAGAAATCTCAGTTAAATCGTTGCAGTTGATGTGGCTAGAATCAATACTGATCAACCATGCTCTAGATTGGTATTCCAATCTTGGACAATTAAGATTTTGGTGTTCAATTTGGCCAGTGGGAACGGTCTAAGGAGATATAAAGTAAAAACTCACAAACAATGACTTACCCTTGCAAATTAGTGGTAAATCAACGAAAGATTGGTCATAGAGTTAGGGTTTGGAGTCCTAAAGTGTCTCAACTGTTGAGACCACTTGAAATTGAGAGAGAGAGAGAGATCTAAATCAAATGATAGAAGATGAGTGTTATTTAGGGTTATATTAGAGACAAAATGACATTGTTTAGTTTATCATTAAACAGTCTTTTTAAGTTTTGTCGAAATTCAAGAATTACTATCAACAAATTGGCCAACCGAAATCGACTAGCACTCCAAGTATTGTCACCAACCTCCTTTAGCTATTCGACCGATGCAAAATCCAATCAGCTAGTCGGCGTCGAATTGGGAGAAAGAAATTATAAATAAACTGATTTTTATTATTTTATAATGTAATCATGAAGCTATAATAAGATTTTCTTTTTCTTTTTCTTTTTCTTGGGGGTTAAAAAGAACATTATAGAACTATAATATATTTTTAAAACTGAGAACAGCTTCATGTTATTATATGTTGTTGAAATTACATTAAAAAGTGATAACAGCACAGGACAAGAGTCTCTTTGCTACGCTGAAATCATGGAGATCACTTTGGCTTCAAGGTACTTCCTCTACAATCCGGGAAGAAGAGAAGAAGAAAGGTACTTGTACTTGAACTGAAAGCAAGCTGCGGTGCGTAAGTGTTAACTGTGACAGAATGAATGATATCATCACCGGCATGTTCAAGTGCAACCGTGCTTTAAGAGTTTAGAGACACCCGTGGGTGTGCGTGTTGCGCATGCACGTGCGCGTGAGCTAATTGCTTACGTGAGAGCCTCGCAACGTGGGGACAAAATCCAACGGTGTCTGACGTGCTCTTATTTATTTCCGTAACCAAATGAGATTTGACCTAATTTTATTATCCTCATCGAAGTCAATCCCCAATTAATGCCACTTGTATTACATTATTTCATTCAATTATTATGTTCCAATTCCAACCTTGCCTAATAAGCATTACATTATTTCATTCAATTATTATGTTCCAATTCCAAACCTTGCCTCATAAGTTTATTTTGTTGGTCAAACTTAATTTATTTATTCTTCAAATTTTGGTTTAACGGCTTTAAACTCGTAATGACTTTTATTTAATTATTGAGTCTTGTTTGTTAATGATTCTCATATGTACCTACTAATAAATTTTTATTTATTTATTTATCAATGCTCACTCACCATATCAACAATTTATAAATATTTTTGTAAAAAAATTTATATCTTTAGCATTTTCCTTTTTAATTGATAATTTTAGGAAATTTTTTGGAAATTTTTTATACATTTTTATGAGAAATATAAAAAAAAAAACTGTGAAAAAGATTAATTACTTTTTTTCTTTTTTCATAAAAAAATATTTTTTAAACAAATATTCTTAGGATTTTTTTATTTGTTTCCCTTAATTATTTCCATTACTTTGGGCTTTTCTTTTTCTTTTTCTGAAGTTTGAGATTTTTAAAATCAATGTAAAATAAAATATATAGGAAGAAGTTTTAATCAAACACGAAAATACCAACTTCCAAATTAAGAACAGAGAGAGAGAGAGAGAGAGAGATCCAATCCCATCAATAAATAGAAATGGTATAGGCAACTTCCCACAAGACCAAACTCATTGATTGAAATCATTGAATTGATGCATTGATTCAAAGTTTCGCCAATGAGCTGGAATTAAGGGCCAGACAAACATATCGGAGGCATCAATGTGGTTAATAATTTGCGGATATGGATTGATGAAATTCTCTTGTGATTGTGAAGTACCACACTGTTCGTACTTATCCGAAATGTCTTGTCTAAGAAATTACAAGTTGAAGACAACCTTGACAAGTGTTCTACTTCTTGCTCTAAAAAAAGCGTATTAGGTTTGACTATCCAAGATAATATTTCTAAATTTTCGTACCATTTCCAGCTAATTCATCATATAGATTAAGATCAACCTAAAGTTTTGTTTTTCCCTCGAAGAAGGAAATGTCATACTAGCTGACTTTATTTATTTGCCAAAAATGGAAATTTCCTTCGTTTCTTCTATAAGACTAACATTTAGAAGACAATAAAAATGAAGAATAGCATATAAAACGGCTTCTTATTTTTTCATTTTTGTTAGAGTATGATGTTTGTATTTTTTTTCCCTAGGTAAAATTGTCGAGCAGATTTGAGTACCTCTTGGACATACTCCTCTAATGTCCTCTATAAAGGAAGTACTAATTTTCCTCTCCCTTATGTGTGTGTTTGTTTGTTTATAAAATAATAATAATAATAATAAATAAATAAGACCCAAAGGACAGTAGCGCGTGAAATGATGAAATTAATTTTAACTTATTTTTATTTGTTTCTTTTGTCTTCCCTACTTAGTCTTAAACCGCATTTCTCAACCAAAAAAAAAAAGTTTTAAATTGCAATGCTGAAAAAAAAGAGTCTTAAATAACAATAGCTTAGAGGCACAAATTGATGTTGTCTTTAGACAATATTTTCCTATATACAATTATTGCTAAAGAGCTATAGCAAATTTGTCTCCATGATACAATTAAGCGAAGAATTCTACAAGTACCAACTTTGAAGAATTTTTGTGAATTTATGTAATGTTAGAAAAGTTTGTTTAAAAACCTAAATATGGGGGCAGTATTTATAGATAATGGGTATGACACTTTAATAGGCATCTTTTGAAGAGTCATCTTAGTTGGATCAAGTATGAAAGAAGATTCCTTCTCAAAAAAAAAAAAAAAAAGTATGAAAGATTGTTTCAAGACTTCTACTAGCCGTTTGAAAAGTTTTCTCAAATCTCTACTTATTTTTTTGCAGAAATTGTTTTTGCCTAGAGCTCTCCCTAGTAGGCTTTATTGAGCCGCTTGAGTGGGCCTTCAAGCTTGCCTCAAGCGGATCCTATTTGCCTATGCTTGACCACACTTGTTGTTCGCTTGAGTAGACTTGGCTCCACTCGACCATCTGATCAACTTGCCTCGAGCGAGCTTGTGTTGCTTGACACTTCACTCAACTTTGCTCGAGCAGGCGAGTCCCCTCATGAATCAAGTGTTGAAATGCACTTCTTGTTTCCTAATCAGCACTTCTCGAAGTGTTGCCAAATTTGAACCCCACAAGGCCCACTCAAGCAAACCACTAAAAAAATAGAATTTTATTACTGGAAATTCTGTCCAGCATTTTACTTATTCAAAGCAAGATTAATTACATATATTACAAACTACATTTGTATACACACACAGAACAAACAATGCCAATATATTCATATATAATAAATTTTATACCAAATATAATTTACACACACAAATGAAACAATATAATATAAACATTCCTGATTTTGAAGTTGATAGATGAGATTGAATCAACAGTAGAATCGTTAAGAACAATCTTATTTATAAAATATTCAAACGTCAATTGTAAATATCTAATCAGATAAAATAATATGAGATTAATATAAAATGTATGATTATGTTGAGTATAAAGAAAAATCTAACCCTACAATAAATTTTCAAAATTTTAAATCGATTTGTAGTATTATTTTGTATTATAAGGTGAAAAAGAAATCATATGACGTAAATCAAATCTAGGGCTGCAAATAATTTTTATTTAGTAACAATTTAAGTATACTATATTTTATGAACAATGTTGTAGGGACATTGGGCCCAGTAATTTATAAATAATGGCCCAAAAATATCTCTTGGGCTAAAAGCCCAATCCGAGGACATCAAATGATCTAGGAGTGTGTGAATGTACCTCGTAAAGAAAATATTAGGTAAAGATGTGATAACGTATGAATAATTATGTCCGAGGAAGGCTTTGTCCTCGGATAGTAAAGCCGAGGTAATAGAAAGAGGTTTAATATTTCCAGGCTATGTTATAGAAATTCCTATGGCTTCGGGAAGACACGGTACACATGGAGGACAATAGAAAGGGCGGTGGAATAACTAAGGTAAAGCTGCTACCACCGCCCACACATTAGAGACTCTGCAATTGATATATTGACTGCATTAATGGAGAGATGGGACCTGAGCATGAGGTTTGAAACTTGGTCCCTGACCCTAGAGGATTTCAGGAAAATTTGATGGGACAAATATCTAAAACCAGCGTTATAACCATGAGGTGGAAGATGAGAATGGGAGGAAGAGGAAGTATAAATAAGAGAAGTGACCTTCAGAAGAGGGAGAGGCTTTTTCTTTGGAAAAAGAAAGAATAGTATATGATAATCTGACTATCCACAATTGTAATCTATCCTAAGAAGCAATATTATAAACTATCCTCGGATTGTGTCCGATGAGGAGCTTTTATTCATATTCTTACAAATAATTCCTTATTTGTGCCATTGGGCCTAAAGCCCGTTCTTTCTTTGTTGTTTAAACCACCTTTGAAATCTAGATTTCAAGCTCACTCTCTATAAATTTACTGTAAAAAAACTTTTCAAGCCCTTTCCCTTTTGATTGTTGATCAGGAGTTCGAATTGTGTCCTTACAAATGTAATATAAGGTATTAAAAATGAAAAGGAAATAATTTGGATGCAACTCACAATTATGGTTGTAATTAAATGAACAAAGTTGTTTATAAGTAACTTGGGTTCAACTTTAAAAAAGAAGATTATGCTCATTTATATATCAAATGAGCCAATTTTAGGCTCAAATATAAATGAGCCAAATTAATACATATTAATTTTTTTCATAAATAATTGAATAAAAAGCAATAAATCAAATGAATGTAACTCAAGTTTAGACTTGTGAATGAACCAATTTGTTCACAATTATTTTTAATTCAGCTAAAATAACCTTTTTTATGTTCTTTTTTTTTTTGGCAAACGAGCCAACCTAAGCTTAAGTTTAGCCTCGACTATCAAATGAGCCACTTTTAAACATAATAATGTATTCATGAATTAACAATCATGAGTGAGTAGGAGACTTGTTTTGTGTATAAATATGTTTATTGCATGGTTTTGTGAATACATATATAAAAATATATTTATATAGAATTAAGGTTTTTTTTTTTTTTTGATAGGTATATAGAATTAAGGTTGGACTTTATAAAATATCAAAAATATAAATAGTTCATTTTTTAGCAAAAATTATATATAATTTTAAGAATACAAGGTTTCTATCTAATTAACATAAATAATATAATTTTAATCAGAATTATTTATTATTAGTTTAAATTTATGAAGGGCCAGGTAAAAAAAAAAAATTTAGTCATGATAGAATATATGGGACAAGGAAAAGTTACTCAAATAATGCATGAACAAGTTTGAACTTGTTTAATTACAAAATGAAGCAAACTTGAATGTATAATTTAGCTCACGAGTTTGAAATTAAATTAAATAATTGATTCTAGTAAAAAAATCTTGTAGCCTAACTTGCTTGTTTTAATTTTTATTTTTTTTAATTATTCTAAATTTTTGGTATGTGGGTGAAATGGAAAATGGAACCATGAAGGGATTTTAACTAGCATATAGAATGGAAGACCAAAGATTTAATGTCTAGAAGTCCCACAAGAAGAATGCGACATACTCACTAGGTCAAAGACAAATCAGTGGGATTGGCTGAAAGTACTGTAACGAATAAGTTAGTAAAGAAGAGCACAATTCGAACTAGACATCACTCATCCCTTCATGTCTTTTGAGGGCATTTTCCCCATTGTTCTAGCCTTCTAGGGGGAAATATTTTGCTGTGTTGTTTTAAATGTAAACTGTGGTTAGTGAATCATAATTTATGTGGGGTGTGAATAGAAATGAGATCAGCCGTCAGTCTTTGCTTAGGCTTTCTTAGGCCATGTCCATTGTAAAATAGCTTATATTGGGGGAGTTGATTGTTTTATAGTGTGGTTTTGTCAAGTTCAATCTTTTCAATTGAAGAGTCACAACGTGTTTGTTAGTTGGCCAATGATTGTAGTTTTGAGCCTCTCCCTTTAAGGTGTGTCAACAGGACTAGACATGCAAAGATTGAACCACTTAACCAATTTCTTTGGCCTATTTATCCTTGTTTTTCCTAGATAAGTTGAAATTTCATTGAACAAGAAGCCAAAGAAGAACTATTTATCATACAAGCATCAATTATGACACAAGGAAGACCATACTGATTGAAAACAATTAAAAGATCTACTAATTCTAACTGCATACTTTGCAAAAGCATAAAATTTTATAATAATTTTAAAGTCGTCCGATTTTCTTCCTCGACTTTTAATACTAGACTCTTTCACTGGGTTATTATACCATTACAATCCTACTCAAATCTGAGTCATAACTCATAGACGGTAAAAGAACATTAACTTTTCTTTTTCCTTATTCTATTTTTCTTTTAATAAGTAAAGATGGTAAAAGAATATTAACGCGTGATACTTCCACCTTATTTAGTGATAAGATAGGATGGGTTCATGGGAATAAGAAGCAGGGTAGAGACACGTCTCAAAATCAGCAAATTAGTGGACCCCACATTCTTAACATCGACATCAGAGAGAGAGAGAGCTATTGGTTTCCTGAAAACGAGGGTCGCCCTCAAGACACGCCCTGACTCTCCTGACCCGAATTGTTTGTTGGGTGGGCCAACTCCAATTTCCCATGACCCACATGCGCCTCTCTTTATGAATGCCCTTAGTCTTTCTGCCAAATTACGAACTGCCACTTTTCTAGACTCTGCAGCTAGCATTGCAGGTAGTAACGGACCTGGCAAGGCTGTAAGTCAGTAACTTCCTCGTAGCAAAAATACAAAAGCACGTCAAACTCTTCCACTTTCAGTTTCATCTTTGTCTTCTTTGTCCACCACAAAACCTAAATTGACAGCCTTTTAACACTCTTCTTTTCTCTGTTTACTGCCTTTTTTTTTTTAAATGGAAAATGAGGTCTTGGTGTGGACTTATTCATCGCGTGGTGTTCATGAGATGTGACAATAATATATAATACTAAGTGTATCACTAGGAGCTTGATAAAACTATTATCATGGCAAGAACAATATATTCATTGAAACTCTGCTACTCAAACTATACCAATCATTACATATAGCATTGCTTTCTATAACCCCTCGATAGGAAAATTTAATATTCATTGGCTACAGTGACTGTGTGACAAAGTTTTTACAACATATAACTGTGTGACATAAAAATCAGGTAAATTTTCCGGTTCTCTGTGGATATACAAAAATTAATTAAGAAAGAATATCACTATATAAACAGTGATTTTTATGGAGCTGCTCAGCTGCACAAATTTTAAATATAAAGCATGAAAAGCTTCTAAAAATAAATAGATCGATATCAATAGCGTTCAGAAATGTCAGAATGAGTTAAAAAAAGTTCTGAATATTTGTTTTGCAGAGACATATTTTTACACTGTTTTCAAATGGGTGAAACAATTATGGTTTGGACGATAAAACACTAAAAGCAAGACAAATCTATTTTAAGACAATGATCAGAAGATTAATGGGCTTGTCTTTGTTCCTCTAAATTAAACAAAATTATTGAGGTTATTAAAGTAGAAAGTTTTTTTAGCAAGTTTGTTTAATATGCAATACGCAATCATTTTCAAGACTACAGATTTTTAGGGGAGGAAAATGAGATTAAGTCTGAGGAAATTAAAGACTAAAGAGTGAGGTTTTGAGCAAGCAAATGAATGAAGCATAACAATATGTTCTTTATAACCTGCAGGCTTTTAATACTAGCTAGACATGGACATGTATATGTAAGAGAGAGAGAGAGAGAGAGCATGGTGTGTTGGGGCCCCAATAGAGAGAGGGAGAGAGAAAGGAAGGTAGGTGGGGCCCACCCCACCGCCCATGCGCACGCTGTCTTACCAGAACCAAACCCATCATCGATCCGATTCCTTAGACCTAACCCTAACCCAACACCCATACACTATTACCCAAAAGGCTCAGACCAAAAAAAAAAAAAAAACCCACCCCACCCCACTCCAAACCCAAACACACTAACACTCTAATAACTCTCTTCTTACCCTTTTACTAGTTCTTCATTTTTCTCTCCCCAAACCCTTAACCAACAGCTTTAAGCTTCATTCATAGAATAGACTTTGAAAACCACCTATGAGAAACAAAACCTCAAACAAGGGGTATTATAAAGGGAAGAAAGATGGCTAATTATTCAGCTATTTCAGCTGAAAATTTGGTGGGTATATATGCCAAAAAGCCTTTCCCTTTTTTCTTTTCTGGTGAAGGTTAGTAGCTTTGATTCATCAAAACACCGAAAAAAAGCAAAAAAGGCAGTAAATAGAGAGAGCCCAGAATACAACCTCTCTCTCTCTCTCTCTCAATTTGTAAACTCGATAGCTAATTAGGGTTTGAGGCCAAAAAAAAAAAAGCTAATGGATCCTGTAACAGCACATGGTCGTCCTCTTCCTCCACCTTTCCTTTCAAGAGATCTTCACCTACACCCTCACCATCAATTCCAACACCACCAACAACAGCAAAATTCTGAAGACGAACAAAGCGGCAACGGAGGCCTAAACCGCGGTCAGAAAAGAGATCGCGACGAAAACAACATCAACAACACTACGGATTCTGAAGGCAAAGAAATAGGTTCAGCCGGCGGAGGAGAAGGAGAGATGACAAGAAGGCCTCGTGGAAGACCCGCCGGGTCGAAAAACAAGCCGAAACCCCCTATCATAATCACCAGGGATAGCGCAAACGCGCTCCGTTCCCATGTCATTGAAGTCTCCAACAGTTGTGATATCATGGAGAGCATTTCCACTTTCGCTAGGCGGAGACAAAGAGGGGTTTGCATTTTGAGTGGAAGTGGCACCGTCACTAATGTCACACTAAGGCAACCAGCTTCACCTGGTGCGGTTGTGACTTTACATGGAAGATTTGAGATTTTATCATTGTCTGGTTCATTTCTACCACCACCAGCTCCACCAGCAGCATCAGGATTAACCATTTACTTAGCCGGCGGTCAAGGCCAAGTAGTAGGTGGGAGTGTAGTTGGTCCACTTTTGGCTTCTGGGCCAGTGGTAATAATGGCAGCTTCATTTGGTAATGCAGCTTATGAAAGGCTTCCTTTAGAGGAAGAAGAGCCACAGGTTCCAATTCAAGGAAGTGGGTCTCTTGGATCCCCAGGAATGGTTGGTCAACAGCAACAACCACAGCAGCAACAACAGCAAAATCAACAACAACAGCAACTATTGCCAGATCCTAATACAACTCTTTTTCATGGGATGCCACAAAATCTTCTAAATTCATGCCAATTACCAACCGAAGCCTTCTGGGGTGGCTCGGCGGGTCGATCTCCTTATTGATAAACAAAAAAAGAAACCAAAACTTGTTGTTTTTAATTTTATTTTTAATTTCCCTCTCTTTTTTTTTTCTTTTTTTTTTTGTTACTAGTTTTCAATCATCCAACTTTGATTCTTCTTTTTATAAATTAGTTATGTTTAATTAAGATTTTAATTATCGTATTATTATTCCTCGACCGGTCTTTGGTTGAAGAAGGATGTACAAATTCGTGAATTGTTCGTGGGTTGATTTTTATCAGAGTTGTTGCTCTAGCTAGCTAGTTCTCCTCCAAGTAAAGGTAGCTTAGAGAGATGAAGTAGCGGCAGTACTATAGTGGAAGATGGCAATACATCTCTCTCTCTCTCTCTCTCTCTCTCTCTCTCTCTCTCTCTCTCTCTATAGTCTATATTCATTTCCTTGTTGCAGTTCTGGTAACTTGTCTGATAACCCATTCAGTCACTCTTTGGCCTTTGCAGAAGAAAAAGAAAGCCTTCTATATTTTTCGAGTGCGTGTGTTTTTCATTTCTTTTGTCTGTAAGACTGTAAGTTTTAGATTCGGTTACATGATCCAAACCCTTTAAAAATAGCTTAAAGAAAATTTTAAAAAATGAACCGTAATTTTTTGGATCTATATATATGGTTTCATTATATATTCTCTAGAAAATTATTATCAATTTCTTACTTTTTTTTTTTTGAGGAACAATTTCTTACTACTTAGTCCTAAAAACACACGGTTATGATCCCTTTTTTTTTTCCCTTAAAAACCATCATTACACTTGACCTTCTTTTTCACTTTCCATACTCTCACAAACTTTGTTGTTGTTATTATTATTATTTTTGAGATCATGGTAGGTTCATTTGAGTTAGTGACTGTTTTTAAGGCGAAGGGAGGTTTTGGGTTTAGGTCTCTCTCTTTTTGTGTGTGTGTGTGTCTGACAAATTAGGGCTCATGATCCTCATTATGAAGGCAGAGAGAGATGGAACATTGGATATTGGGTCACACGTGCGCTGCTCTGCAAAAAAGCTCCTTTTCGAGGCAACAACCAGAACAAACAGACCTCAAGCAAGCGTTAAAGTTACTCTCCCTCCACTTCTCCTTCTCCTTCTCCTTCTCCTCTCTGTCTATCTGTCATTGGCACCAGAGAAATGCAGAAGAGTGGGAGTGATTCAACAGGGGACATAGGTAAGAATAAATAAAAAAGTATAGTTTTTTTTGTCTTGATTATGAATTTATGACTTGGATGCTAGCTCCTTGAAACCCTAGCCCACCTCTGGTTCTCTGCACTGGAAAGAAGGAACTACCCTGTTCCAAATTAGTATCTTTCTTTTCATCACCAGAGAACATTTCTATTTTGATATCATACCCCATAAAAACTGAATAGACAATTAGACTAATAGAGTTTTTTTTGTTAGGGTTAGCTAAGAATTGGTATTACGCTTATTTTGTTAGATCCTCTTCACCACTTAGCTTTTACTTGTTACTGTTACATCTTCCTCTTCCTTTTATGAATTATATGTTATTGTTAGATCTTCTTCATCATTTGCCATGTTCTTTTGTTCTTCTTGGTGTACGTGAATCCTGGGAATTAAGCCCTATTCTCTTAATTGGATGTTCCTTTCTACTCAAAATATTGTATCCCACCTTTCTTTGTTGAATTTCATGCAGAACCAAATTTCCTAGTTAGTACTCTTCTTCTTCTCAAATTTCTTGCCTGGTAGTTGGGAAGCCAAGTTTATTTGCTTGCTCGTCTAGTTGAAGTGTCCCTCAACGTATGGTTATTTGAGATGCAAATTTGACTGGCATCTGCCTTTAATTTGCTACCATAAATGAAAATATGTAGGTACATATATATATATGGCTTTAAATAGTAGCATATTGTACAACTTGGGGTTATCATTGTGTGGACCATGTCCAGCAGTACTGTGCTTGAGATTTTTGTGGATACAATGATGATGATCACCAATTTGGTTCTTTGAACTACACTTCAATGATTAAAAGTACATTGACATGTTAGGACTTCATTCCTATTATTATCCACTTTTAATCTATTTCTTTATTCTGTAATATCTTTTCTACAAAGGTGGCATCTTGTCTCTTGGAAGCTAATAAGTAATCACTTCCATCTGTGGCCCTCCAGCAATTCGATCCTTTCCCCCCCCCCATATTTTGCTTAGTTGTTAAATTTCGACTTTGTCCGACAATTTCCAGAGATTAGACTTATTACTATTGTCCTTAGATGGATAGTGTTACTGTGTTACTTCAACTTCCCAATGCATTCATGCTGCATTGTGCATTGGCTTATTATTTTCTAGACTCAGAGATTAATCATATTAGCTTTTGTCTTTTTACATTTTTCTTCCTGCTAATTTGGGGTTTTCCCACCTCTGAGGTGGTCTGGTGTGGTTCATTTAATTGAATTCTTTGGTTGTTTCACATCTAACAATATCCACTCTTTCATGTCATATGTAAAATATGGACATCTGAAATGAAAATATGGATATTGTGTGAAATATTGCACATCCAGTGACACATTAATTTTGAGTACCAAAGGCTAGGTGACTGTTACTATCTCTCCTTTCATAGTTTCATCTTCCATTAATTTCTTGCATGTAATTATATATATATGTATATATATATATATATATAGAGAGAGAGAGAGAGAGAGAGAGAGAGAGAGAGAGAGAGGGTTTTGAACCTAGAACCCACAATTTGTTGTATTTAATTCATATTATTTGAATTGACATCTCTCCATAAACAAAATACTTGAGAGTTTCAAGGGAGAAAGGGTTCGAGTTACGGGGGTTAGCAACATGTTGTAGTTATCTCTAAAAAAAAAAATCATATTATCTTAAACATCTCCCTATCTGCCTATCTTAAAACTGACATAGTGCATCCTATATTACCTCTATATATATATTCTGCCCGGAATTTTATTCTTATGCATATAAAATTGATATGTGATTGTACTATATCCATGAATTTTTTCTTTAAGGAATACTATATCCAAGAGTTTAGGGTTAAATTGATTTTAATAATTGGGTGTAAATGTTTATGGATGGGGTGGTGAATAAGTTCGCAATGTAGCCAAAACATATCTTCGAAGAATCCACAACACATGAGATGAATAAGGCTGTTATTAATTTCCTAGTTCTAGCATTTTTTTTTTCTTGAAAATGACGTGCCAAAAATGGAACCAAAATTTTTTTTAAGACTTTCCATCATCTTATATTCTACCTTTTAAATAATGACAATAATGTAGGGCTGGTGATATTTTTGGAAGAACTTATATGTTTCAAAGACCAAATGGAGTCTCTCATTTCTCATGAAGACAAGGAAAAGAGTTTCTTGAACCTAGCTAGCTTATCGAAGTGTATGTGTATCAGTGTATGTTGTTCTTAGTTAGAATATTTTCTCGTTATAGACTACATTGAGTGTCGGTAGCTATCAAAATTAAGACAAAAGACCGTCGATAAATATCACAAATTTTTCAAAATACATCATGCATGAGACTTTTATCAACTATCACATAATCCTATAGATAAAAGTAAAATGGCTTCTTCTTTTTTTGGGTTAACAAAACATCTTGTATTTTTTATAAGATTTTTCTAACTCAATGATATTATCCAATTTTCCTATGGAGAAGAAATTGGATTTAAATCCCTTTCTCACTTGTTGCAAGGAAAAAAAAATCTTCTTATTTTGATTTTTGATATGGTGAGAAGACACTGTACGAGTGCTCTCTGTGCTTAAGTTTTTCTTGTTTCAATTTCCTAATTCTAATGTTTAATAATTCAAGAAAAAAATTCTAATGTTCAAATTAAGTGTTTAAAACCTTCAGGAATGAACTTTAATTTCGTCTCACATACCTCAAGAATTTAATTATATATATAACAATGATGTACTAAGTTGTCTTAGAAAAAAAGTCACAAAAAATTTGAAAATATTAATAATAACTAAATAACTATATTCATTTTGAATAATGTGTTTTAGATTTGTTTCTTGAGTGATTGGAATAATCTATCAAGCCATAAATTTTAGTAAAAATATGTTTTTCTAAAAAAAACTATAATTAGATTAATATGAAACATTTGTACCTTAGTTTAATACTAGCTATATCCATTTTAGAATTTTTGTCAACTCATACAAAATATTTGTCAGGATTCTCATAAATTTGGTAGAATGAGCAAATTTTTAATTCTAGATTACTTTATTTTATTAAGAAAGAGAAGGGAATTATTTATGTACTTTTATTTTGTGACATAATTTCTGGTTAGATGTTTATCATATTCTTTGAAGAAAGAAAAATTCGGTTATTATATATATTGAGTAAAATCAGTCATTAGCTACTATCAACTGAGTCAGTAGCCAAAAAGTTTAAATAAACTACTATCAACTTAGTTAGTACCTAAGAGAATTTGGATTACCTTGAATTGGTTTGAAATAATTTTAAATGGGTTAGTCTAGAATTAAAATGGAGCAAATTTGAGATGTAATTTAGTACTTTTAGCAAAAAAAATAAAAAATTTTATCTTACTCTTTTGTTGAGCTTCCTGTTTAATTATTTGGTATAAATAATCTAACCTCATACCACATGGCATGCTCCTTTGAGAATAATGCCCGACACAACCCAATAAATTTCACAATTGTTAAGTTGATAGGTTATTATAAATAATCATATCTACTATCCATCCTTAACAAATAGCAACATCGAATTTTATAACAAATTGAACTGTTATTGATGCATGCAACTAAAAATCAAATTAATTATAGTGGAAATCCTGATAGGATCCGATACACTTGTAGTAATTTACCTTTAATTGAGATGTGAGAATCTAGCAACAAATTTTAGTACCTAACACACGGAATCAAGAATAAAAATTAAAAGAAAAAAATTGTGAATATAATTTACTTGAAATAATTAAATAATTGTGAATACCCTAAATAATATGTTTTCATTTCTAATATATTATTCTTAAAAATTGCGACTCTTGATTTTTTTCCTCTTAATGACACGTAATATAATTAAACCAATCCAATAAAGGTTATTATAATTATATATCATAATATGAGTATTGCACATGAACCATATAGAAAATTTCCAACAAATTGATTGGTAATGAAATTATGACATTCCATCACATCATGCGGAACATCACCTGTAGATTTCCTCTTGATTGTTGCTTGTAACTCTACATCAACTGTTATAGATTCCTCTTGATAGTTCCTTTAATTTTGACCCTACAAATTGTGGTACAGGACATTACGGCTTAGTTAGTTAATTAATAAAGGTCCAGTTAATGTGTGCACTTAGGGCACACATTAACCCCATCTATTTTTGAAAAAAAATTCTTAGAAATTGTAAAAGCTATCAAAACTTTTTCAATTTTCAAAATTTTTTTTCAAAAATGATAAATTATTGTGTGCCCTTAAAGCACGTATTAGCAAAATCCAATTAATAATATGAAGTGGGAGTACTGTTGGACCTTGAGAAATTCAAGCAGTTTGTTGAGTTTGCATAGCATTTAAATAAATTGCTTGCTCTCTTAATTTGCAGTTCCTGGTAAACATAATTAATCTTGTAATAACCTTCTTAATGTGGGAACTTAACCTTGGACTTCCAATCCAACTAGTTCTTACCTCTATTTTACTAAGTGAAGAGGTCATTGGTTTTCCCCTTCACTAACTTGTTTTATGATGAGGCCCGAGAATATATCAAGGACATTGCACTCGTCACAAACAACACAACTATCAACTGTCACTGAGAAACTAGAACCCAACGAAGCAACCAGCCATGATAAACCACAAAGCAGAAGCAAAAGCACTCAAGAGGTATCAACGTTTAATGATAGCGCGAGGGATATCCTGATCTTTAAGGACAAAAGAAAAATAAGCCTCAAAAATCTAAGAGCACCTGTTAACAGCACCCAAAATCAATTTTGAAGCACGCATCCAGGCCAAGTGTTTGCTGCCTTGACCGACCTAAGAATTAATGTTTGTGTAAGTACTAAGTACTAGTAAGTACCGCTGGTGATGGACATAAGAGCTTGCTTATGTATCTAGGATCGATGAACTTTGAGCAGCCCAAGCAACGGTAAATAACTACATCATGAATAGCTTGAAGAACGTTGAGAGCATCTCCTGGTTAACCGCTTTAACATACCTCATTATTGCTAGTCTTGCTCCTATGTAAATTGATTGAGGCTAACATTTGCAATTCATACCCTCTAAAACCCAATACATATTGGTTAAGGATGAGTTATTGTGAGGGCTAATAAAAAATTGACATGAATTGATGACAAGGGCTGAAAATTCAGCTGAAGCGATAAGTAAAAGTCAAAAAGTTAGCTTCACTTACTCCACACTCTATAAAACCAGTCAAAAATCTAACACAAAACAATTTCTTAACTGAGACCTTATATATTTATTTAAATAAATAAAAAATCATGATGAGTTGGCCAAGGAGCTTACAATGATTAAGTCAATAAATTAGTAGGAGAAGAAGAGAGATGGAATTAGTAGTAGCAATACCCCTAATTTCATACCTTACTCATCAAGTAAGGTTGGTGTCAAAAGGATCAACAACAACTCTTTTTTTAGGATTACTAAACTGACAGATGCACTTACATAGCCAACCTAAGTAGATGTTGGTTTGACTGATGTAATTAATTAGATTCTTCTTTTTTTTTTTTTTTTTAATCTTGTCAGGAATAACACCCCATAATAGTTTCTCCCATTTTTCACTTTCCCAAACCCAAACCAAGAGAAGTGGATAATGAAGTTTTTCCCTAATTGCATACCTTACTCATCAAGTAAAGTTAGTGTTAAAAGGGTTTACAACCTTTTTGAGAATTACTAAATTGACCGATAATTTACATGACCAACCTAAGTAGATATTGATTGACCAACATAATTGATTTGATACAGACTTTTTAATTTTGTCACGAATGACATACTACGATAGTCCCTCTCACTTTTCACTTGCCCAAACCCGAACGTGGAGAAGTGGAAAATGAATTTTTGCCTTACTGAGGTTCCAAGAAGGAATCTACAACTAGAAGGGTAGCACGAGTGACGAGGCTGAGACAAGGAAGAAGACAGGTCAAGGTGGCTGCTGAGGCCAAAGAAATTGAGGTCATTGGGCTTGACCTAATATCTTCTTAGGTGAATCGGAGCCTGAGTGATTTCTGATGTGATATCACTCAAACTGACATGCTGACCTAGATGTCAACCATGCAACTTTCACACTATCAGTTGCATGTAGCTTTCAACCTTTATGCAACAAAAATGTAGCTTTCAACCTTTATGCAGATCAACCCACTACGCAAATATTTCCGACCATTACTCTATCAGTTGCTACAGGGACCTTATAAATGGCCCAATTTTATCACCTTTCACCTTCACACAGTCATTCGGTCCTCCATTCCTTTTAGAATAAAATTATGGCTGCTGCTGCACTGCTGTTGGTGACATTGAGGGAAACATTTCCACTTTAAAATGTTATTAAAATTTCATAATTTTGCCCATCAATAATCAGTATTTAAAAGTGAAGAAATTTTTTGACAGGTTTTTAAAAGTGCAGAAGTTGTAAAACTTTCAAATTTGTATAGCCTTTCTCAAATATTTTGGGGTCCGCAGACAGACAATGGAGCTACGAAAAATTGCCACTCAAATTTCTCAACCTTTATACTACATAAAGAATGATGATTTTGTTGCTCGTACAAATCAAATTATACAACATTCATATTGAAACAGAGGAGCTGGACATTGAATCAGTCCCACTTCAGAAAACTGAAGATGAAACGAATTTGACTCATTCAGCAGCAAAAATTTTCTTCTTTTCATTTTCTTTTCCGCTAGGCTACAATCATCGATGGTCAATGAAGAAGCTATAATCATGGCTTACAAGCCCATCCTACACTTTACAAAATTTGCGAGTGGATTATCAGCTGCTGAATGCCCCCTTATGTAGCATGGGTAAGATCTCCTTCCAACCAAGCTTATACAGCACATTTTTAGCAGTTTCTGCACATCACACTCATCAGCTAGGTGTAAGAGTAACAATTCAGACAAGCCCATCGTCCCTATTATCAGTACTCTATCCGCAACCGCCGCATTTCTGATTTAAAGGTGGGGCTGGAATTTAATGTCCGGCGGGCAAGACTCCTTATGTCCTCTCTGGAGCAATCCCGTGAGATACGAACTAGCTCCCAGAGAGCACCTCCGCTAATCATGTCCTTCGCATTTACTTCTGCAATTTGAAAACCCAGACTTTTAGAGGAACAAATCTCAGATATATAAGTTAGTCAATAAGAAGTGGGAAGTCCACATACCATGCTGTGCTAAGTGGCAGAGTGCAAGCTCAATATGACGCCTGATTGGTGCAGCTTCATTATTAGCATTTTGTACAATCCATGGAAGTGCTCCATCTTCTATCAAAAGAGATCTGCCACTTTTTATCCCTATAACAAAGGCACTATATTAATTACACGACACATAGTAGAAAGGCTACGACATTATTAATTGCATCCATTTGATGTTAATGCAGTGTTCTATAATAGATAACATAATGTGATCTATTCAACATCTTAAATAAAAATATTGTTACTGCAAGTCCAAAAGTGCAGTCCAAACATGATTATCGGAATTGTGTCTGAAGCATTGAAATTGCTTTTACTGGAATTGTGTCACTGGAACATCAAACAACCCAAAATAAAGGTTGAAAAAACCTAAATTATTTCAAATGAGTTATCATTTTTGGACAACCAATAATCATAAATTGCTAAACATCAATCCATTTGAATAGTCATCCAATTCATTTATCACAACTTACAGGTGACAGGAAGACGCCAACAACTCTAGATGCATAAAAAATAATGGACTAAGCAATGACTTGTGTTGGATAAAAGAGGCACCATACTTGCCAAAATAAATTAATTAATTAAGGCTTATACCTTGAGTAGAACCTCGGGACTCGCATTTTGCAAAGTTAGCAATTCCACGTGCAACTTGGGATAGAACATCAGGATGCCCACATCTCACAATTCCTAACAAAGCCTTAATTCCGCCTTCAGACCTCAGCTTCGTCTGTAACTTATCTACGGATTGAAGGGGTAGGTAAACAAGAAAGAAAAAAGGGAAAATAAATATCAGCAAAGCATGATTTAAACTACCAAAAAAAAAAAAAAGCTTCACAGAAAGTGAGGACAAAAGGTTCAAATAAGTAGAATACTGAAGAACAAAGATCTTCTAAAAAGCTTATATAACAGCAATGGGTATCTTCAAGATCAACCAACCCTCTCTCTCTGGATTTTCTCTGGATTTTTCAGATCACTAATGTTCTTAAGAAATTTCGGCAGAAAAATAAGTATAAGAAATTAAAATAATATTTTACATTTAAATAAATGAAAACTGACTTCAAAAGTTTTCTCTCATCCACTAGATTCTACTATTAGAAAGTAAATTAAATCAAATAGAAATTAGTACTGCAGAGAGAATATTATTTAAGGCAATCTTTCTTTAAATTCTATTATCAAGAAAAGAAAATAAAAATAAGATCTTTAAAAAATTAGAAGATTACGATGATGCACTTTTTTTCATAAGCCAAAGGTTTCTCTTCCTTAAAATGCAAGAATTCTAGCCTAGATCTTCAGCCCAAAAAAAGAGTTCTAGCCTAGATTTGATGTCCTTCCCAATTGTTTGTCATGCCCAAGAATTCTTGCAAATTTCTCAACACATACTTTCTCAAAAGCTAAATGGCATGAATGAACAAAAAACATAACAAAGAAGAATATGCAAATTCAGTATACCATTGCCACATAGATTAGCAATAGCTCCAGCAACCATGCGTAGGGTTTGAGGATCCTCAGCATCAGCTGCTGTCATTGATAAAAGACTAATTCCCCCTTCAAGCATTATAAGTTCTTGATTGGCTTCTGCAATTCCAGAAAGGAAGCAACTTGAAAAATGATATATCCAAATGAACAAATCCTAATGCAATAGTGATTAAAGTCAAACTAAAGTACAAAAGCTCCTGAAGTCTCAAACATAAGGAAAAATATAAATGGAAAATTACCATTCATAGCAAGATTGGCAATTGCACCAGCTGCTACTCTGCGAACAGTTTCATCTTCAAAGCTTCTAAGAAGCATCAGTAAGGAAGTAAGGCCACCAGATTCAACAATTTTTTTCTGATTGGCTTCTGCTTTTTACATGGCAAGCACATATCATTGATCATTCTAAGAATAAATTAAAAGAAGGCAACAGGAAAAAATGCATCTGAAGAAAAATAGTATGTGTGCTAAGATATCAAATCATTTTAGGAACTTAGAAAGTATTTGAGGGATTCTTAAATGATTCTTTTCTACTCAGAGACAACCTCACAGGATCATAGCAAGTTGGCAACACACTCAAAAAAGGATGTAATAAGTTTTGGTAAATGCATGGTATCTTAACAACAATGTAACTATACATAGGATTATAACAAAGAAACACCTAGTGTAACTCTTTGTTAATGTTACACCGCTTAATAACTTTTTATTGAGTTAATATTTTGAAAATCCTACAATTGAATTACATATCTTCTTTGTTCTTGACACTAAATTTCATGTTAGTTGACAGTCGAATGTTAGTTACTATTTGATCCAAAAACTAATGTTGTGTATAATTTTAAAGTATATAAAAGTTGAAAGAAACATTTTATATATGACATTTACTGATCTGTGATCATATTGATAGTTTACCAGCATGAAGCGTATAAGAAGACAATGTAATCTAACAATGGATTTGTCAAAAATATATCCAATTGATAGTTATTATGTAACAATAACAAAACTCCAAGTGTGTGTGTACATTATGAAGTACAAGAAGGGTGCAAGAGAAAATCGCATTAAAATGAAAGTCAGATAATAAGATCACTCTTGTCATCAGCCATAGATCACCTATTGGGGGTTCTAAGATTATTCCCTATTGGTTCATTTTAATGAAAATATTTCAACTTTTGAAGAGAATAATTTGGAATTCAGTTTTTAGTTTAAATGACTTGAATAAAGTAAGAAAAGTACAAATATATTTTATTAATGAAATTCATGGATGGATTTATGCAATTATCAAGATGTGGGTTTGAAATAATTAGGTGTAAGATGTTATTTCAAATTCACAACACTAGTGATTTTATTGAGCAAAATCCTTATTTGTTGTTAAAAAAAATATCAAGAAATCTATATGGAAATTATTCTTCAAAACCCTTTATTTGAAATCCACAGATCCAGGTGCAACCTATAAATTCTACGTATCATAATATACAATAGATACAGTGGAGATAATATGTCATGCAAGAAATATTCATCTTTGGTTTCATTTATTTACTCCAAATACTATTATAAATAAACAAGTGGCGGAAACTTTATTTGCACACATTACCCTTACTATTAAATGACAGTGATTAAGAAAAAATAATCTTGAAAAATGGATGACAACTTTAGTACCACACAAAAATAGGACTATGCCTTCACTAAATAGACCAATAACTACAAAAATAATATCTAGGGGCAAACATTCTCCTCCACTGAACCGCACACAGAATCTATTCTCCTTTTTTGTCAACAGCAAAAAAACCTAAACAAAGGGCAACTAGACTTTTCCACAACTAAACTAATTACCAGTTCACCACCACAAGAACTTTAATTAAGTTCAACAACATGAAGTAAAGATCACAACAGCATAGACCACATCTTAAGTTAGTTCTACAAGTAAAACTTCATCAGAAACAAAACCAATCAGTGTTTAGGGACTAAGGCTTTGTTGTTGTTGTTATTGTTGTTGTAAACACAACCATTCAATCTAGACTACGTTAGTTACACAAAAGAAAACAGATGGTACACAGAAGCAAATATCTTATTATCAAAGCCAAAGAGAACTGAAGAAAAAAAAAATACCCACCTTCAGCTGCTAGGTTGGCCACCACTTTCACAGCATGAATCCGTACATTGGCATCTTCCGACTCAAGTAGTGCCAAGATCTTTTGCAATCCTACTGTAAAATTAATTGATGGAAAAAGAACCATAAGAAATATGAAAATTGTATAAGGCAAAATCATATTAATTTTATAAATTCTTCAACTACCTTGCTCAAAGAGTGTTGCAATTGATGCCTTCTGTCCATTCCCAGAGTCTTTGAATTGGGAATGCCTAAATGGAGACATGGAAGAATCTAGACCATTATATGCATTTCCAGGCTCGCTTCTTTCAAGACACCTCCTCATCTATATGCATAAAACCAAAGGAAAGCGTATTAAAATTTACAAAATTACGCATGCTAAAGCAAATGCTAAGGAGGGGCAAGAAAGTTTAACTCTTAAGAATTAAATAACTAATAACCTAAACCATTCACAGTTCTAAACAAGGGGGTTCTCAAACAAATAGGTACTTAGAGGTAGGCCTTGGTGCAATTGCAAGTGCCTTCCACCATAAGCAACAAGTCACTGGTTCGAGTATAGCAATCCGCCTCTTTGAAAAATTGAGGTAAGACTGACTTCCAATCACCTCTCTCAAACCCTACAAGAGTGGGAGCTTTGTGCAATATGTACAATATATATATTTTCTCAACCCCCCTCACCCCCCCCCCCCCCCAACACACAAAAACAATTATTAAGCAAGCATCAAGCAGATATCCAGGCAACTCTAGTGAGCTCTTCTGTTATAGAACTCCTGGATTCATAAAAACCATGAAATAATCATGTTTTTTAGGATATGGAGAGTTAAAATCTCAAATACCACGACAATGGAGTCACCAAAAAAAAGCTGATGGCAATGTCAACTTCTAAGCTACAAACAGAATCTAAATCAAGCCAAAAGAGTAAGCTTAACTTCTACAATCAAATACCTGGTCAGCTTCAAAAGTTGATTGCAACAACTGACTCCGTAGTATTATTACTTCTTCTTCAAGTTTCTTCTTCTGATGAGCCTCATCTTCTATAATTTTAAGAAGCTTTAAAACCTCCGTATCTCCACCTGCCTAGTATACCAAAAAAGTCCCTTATATACCAGAAGTTGATCAAATCCAGTGAATGCTAATACAAAAGAACTCTGTAATCCAGGTAAAAAACCATACCTCTAACTGTGAATGTTGCCCAAGTTGACTTTTAAGATGTTCTACCTCCTCTTCAGCTGCTTTTCTTAGGTTAGTTTCCTTTTCAAGCAAGTTGTTTATCTCAGCAACAGAAAGCCTAGATCCCTGCATAATGAACAAAATAAAAATACAATATGATCATTTTAAGAAAGTAAACCAATTAGTGTTTAGAAAGTGAATGACTGCATCAACTAGGGCACTGATGCCAAATTATTTTCCATTACACCAAACCATCAAAACTTCATTCTTGTGCAATGAGCCATCTAGGTCCATTAAAGCAAAGAAATATGCCTATAATTAGAGAGCAGATTGAACAGAGCTCATTCTAATCAGACCTTCCACTCAACTCATAGATGTACACATTTAAACTCATCTTCATGGAAAGTGTGTAAACTAGGTTAACCGAAAATATGGTTATGCTAAGTAAATGAAGTAAAATAACCTAATCGACCAGAACCCCATCCTCAAACACCCCCCCCCCCCCCCGCCCCCACATAAAAAAAAAAAAAAAAAACCCAATGGATAGAACCTTAGAAAGATAAAACCAAAATTATGTTACTTATGTCCGTTGAAGAAGCCATGGGGCGAGCATGGGATATGGCTAAACCTAGCAGTTTCAATTTGGCGTTTAAATAATTAAGCAGTAGGATTAGGATTTAATAAAGTATCAGATGATATTTGCATTCCTTTTAGGTTGTATTCAGATTGGAGTTGGTTCCTATTATTTAAGATTAGTTGCGGTGAGGTTATCTCATCTTCAAAAGGTTGGCTATTTATATATGTTTAAAAGATAAATAATAATCAAGCAGAAGAATAACCATTTTATCTCTCATTCTCAAGTTCTAGGAAGCTAATCACCTCTACTTCAATTAAGGGTCCGTTTGGATAGAACTTATTGTTGAAAACTGAAAACTGAAAATACTGTAGCAAAATAATTTTTAAATGTGTGAATAGTGTTGCGGGACCCATTTTTAATAAAAAATTGCTTAAAAAGTACATGAATAGTGCGCGCACAGTACGCGCACAGTGCATTTGTCCCCCACCGCAGCAGCAAACAAAGAAAAAAAAAAAAAAAAAAAAAAAAAGCAAAACGCAAAAAGTAAACGCAGGAAAAATAAGTGCTATCCAAACCCTCTCTAAAATTCCATTAAAACAAGTTGTTAGAAATCCAGTTCATAACAAGTTATAAATACTGTACCAGAAGTCATTTCAGATTGGCTGGGAAAACGCATGATGTAACCTTTAAATTTTTACACATTTTTTTGAACATAGGTCTCCATTAGCTCTAACAGTGGACAAAATATTACTTTCCACATCACTCAAAATTTCCCAAAGTTTCTCTCTCTCTCTTGCCCTCTTGTTGAATCTCGTGAGTCTTATTTGTGGTCATCATCGACTCAGTGGAAGGTAACACTTAACATGCATCAACAGAGCGTAGCAAGAAGAGGAGCTCCATGGCATGGGTTGTCAAGGTCTTAGGAAGCACAACACACATTTCTTGGCAGCATAGTCATAAGCTACAAGATTTTCTAGTGAAATTAGTGCAGTTCAAGTCCAGTTTTGTTGGGTTCACACTGGTGGGGATTGGATATAGGGGTAATTAAAGGTGGGTTGAAGGCGATACACTTGATTTGCTATTTTCAGACGGTTAGTTTAATGCTCTAAAAGTTGTTTATGGTCTATGAAATATGGAAAATAAAGAGCTATCTAGGAAATGAAGCATTCAACCATTTACTGCTTCCATTTAGTTTGTCACTAAGAAAGCACAATTGGATGCTTCAAAGGTGGTCTCTCTCTGCATTTTCTACAACGGTGCATGACCGTTTCATCAAAAATGCAACTCCCAGAGACCCAAGCAATGGAGCTCTTTCACTAGTCACACTTCAAAGGCAAATCTACAACACCATTCCATAGTAAAGCTAACCCCCCAAATTGATGACAACCACAAACCCTAAATATTCCAATCTCTCTTAGTACATTTTCTTCTTCATAGGCACCTCCCCTAGAGACCTAAGCATATATCCTAAATACACACAGAGACCAAAATATGGCAGCAAAGAAGATGTTCTTGAAACTGTGAGGCAATCCAAAGGCATCATGTAGTTTGTTGTGAAAGCACCAGCAATACAACCGAAGGGAGAGAGAGAGAGAGAGAGAGAGAGAGCATGTTCCTGCCCAAAATCAACAAAAAAGGCAGAAACAATCCAAAATTGCATAGCCGGTAAGATAAATATTGGCCAATCTGATACAGTATTTATAACTTAGAGCTAAACACATCAACATAGATTGTTATGCCACTCTCCAAGCTATGACAAATTTCTTCTGAAATTCACAAATAAAGATTCTAGAGAACCAGAAATGCAAAGAAAGTCGAGATATACAAATGGGTACAAAGTAGTGTTGACAAATATCAGCATGCATCTTTCGGTCAAAAATCTCCGATGACCAACAATTGAGACGAGGCTCCTCTGTCAAGATAATTACAACATATAACAAAAAAAGTTTCCAGAAAGGAGTACCTGTACATTACATAAACCATCAGTGAAGCCATCACGATCATGCTTTTGTTGATTTAACACCAACTTCTCCTCCAGTTGCTTGACTGATTCCATATAATCCATCTGGCATTTTAGCCTCTCCTTCTGAAAAACAAACAAAAATACAAAACAAGATAATTAAATGCATGTTTCTCAACCAAAAAAAAAAAGATACTTAAATGCATGGCTGAAAAGTATATAAGTAAAAAACTGATATGATACAACCATAAATAAAAAGGGAAAGGATAATTCTCTAATATGGCTTCCTTTTCACGAGCTTTTTTACACCTTTTTTTCTTTTTTTAACTTTCTCTTGTTCTTTGGGAGATCCAAATGAAGAACAAACCCAGCATGATAAGAATTAACAAAGAAATAACACAAACACTTGAATTTCATCTGCCAAGGCTGTGAGTCAATCCCCAAAATCCCAGTTAGGTTGGGCTGGCACCTTTCATTCTTCAATTCATTTCAACAGTCATTAGAATAAAAACCCTCAACTATTATCCAGCCCAATGCATAAATATTATAACACATTTCATGATTTACACCCAAACACACACTTATATGAGAAACAAAATTGATAAAATTTACAACAGATAAGTGTGATAAATAGTTAAATAAACCTCTAATGCATCTGTGAAGCTTCTCTCAACCTCAGAGATTCGATTTTGTGCATCTACGTTTATTCTTTCAACTTCATCCTCAAAAGCTTTCTGCTGCCTTTCATTTTCCACAATGAGCTTGTCCACTTGTACTTCAAGCCTTCTAGACAAACTTTTATAATCAAACTCCTCCTTTATCTTCAACATATTCTCCACCTTCATAGCCTGTGATATATGACACATCTAATAATTACTCATGTACTAATTTCGTATGAGCTACCAACAAAGATTCCATTTATATTAAAGATAACACTAGGCATGGTTAATAATAATGAACAACTGTAAAGAAAGATATGGGGAAAATGAAAAAGAAAAGGTTTGAAAGGATCTATTGATCTAAACAATACATGACTACCAGATAATAACATATTAGCAGAAGTGCCTATCTAAAAAAATCATAGCATAAAGTGTAGATCTGCATGTAATAATTTATGAATGACCTTGAGTAGATGACAAATATTAGACATTTTGGAGCTAAATCTTTAAAGCCCTTTACAGAAAAATAGACAGAACTAACCCTTTGTCCAAACTGTATGGTACTCGCAGTCTCTCCTCGATGGCGTGGGGATGGGCCAATAGTCACAATTAATGACGTCCTTGCAGTGCCTGTGAAATAATAACCAATAACCAATCTGAAGAAAAACATATAGAAAATTACTATATACAAAACTATGACTAACTTCCATGTGTTGGAAAAACAAGTAGAAAGAACTACTTGGGAATGAACATAATGATTGGCATCTAAGTCAGAGATGGCTAGAAATATAATAACTATCAAACCATAATGTACACTAAATCAGTATGATTGGACATGTACACATGCAAATCATGCTAGTTTGCCATCAACTTTGAACAAAGAAACCTGAGCACATGGCTATGATTGAACATGTACACATTTAGATGAAAGATGTCTCACCTCCAAATGAATCTCTAAGCAACCTTGTAAGCTTTGAATCACGAACTGGAACATGAGCACTATTCTCAGCTAGAGCATTTATGCACTTCCCTAATGCACTAAGAGAGAGATTGATAGACTTGGCTTCCTCTAACATATGTCCCTCACTTCCTGCCAGTAAAGGAAGAAAAATGTGTTAATATAACTCAGGAAACTAACTCACAAAAAAGAGCATTAGAATCAAAACAAATCAAATTCCTCAAAAGCCATGTAAATGTAAAGCATAACCCCCCCCCCCTTTTGTGTGCGGTGCACACGTGCAAAACATGCCAAATATGGAGAAGCAATTGCTGATAAACTTAAAAGTTTTATAAACGTAAATGTGAAGTGTACCAATGAAAGAGGTCATAAGTTGGGGTATATACCTGACTTATGGACACGCTCTGAACCAGCCAGATCTACTACAACGAGCTTGCTTTTTCGAACAAGTGGCTTAAAGGGTTTGGCCAAGTGAGAGGGATCTCCATTTTCACTGGAAATTATATCTTCTCTTCCCATGACAGACCTTCTAACGTGTACCTGCACTAAGGAACTTAAATATATCAAGATTTCTGCTATTCAATACAGAACATTGTGAAGAATTACCAACTAGACATTATGAAATGTTGATGCAAGAGCATAAAATATATTTATGCTAGTATTAAAAAGATGATCATGTAATAGACAGCCAATTATTCACCATCAGAATAGCATGACTACGAGAAGACTCAGTATTCAACTTTGTGTTAGCAGCAATTCGATGAGCTTCCCCTATTCTTAGCAGCTCCACAAAACTCTGCTGGTCCCTGATTTCTACAAGAGTAGCCCCTGGTACTGAAACATCGCCAGTTTTTGGATCTTCCACAATAGGAATGTTATCATTTGCAGGATCAAGCAGGTCTTGCAAAGTCTCCATATAAAGCTACACAATTTTGTTGAGAATAACAATTTCAGACAATTTGTAAAGATTAAAATATCCCAGATGGAACCAGAAAAGACAAAGATCAAAGATTGAAATCTGAAAAAAAGTTTTTTATATGAACATCAATGGCGAATAAGAAGCATGCATGACCTGCAAATACGAGACTGATATAGAATCAGTCTCTAGAGAAATATCTGCGAAGATATCCTCCATTGAACGAACCATAATTCCACGATCAGATGTATCTTCCTCTCCTATTCGTCCAAGAGTAAAAGTTTTCCCAGTTCCAGTCTGACCATAAGCCATCACAGTCCCATTGTAACCATCTAAAACACTCTACAAAAGCAAAGGGCAAATTTAGATTGCTGGATAGAATCTGAGATACGATAGTAGCGACAAATGACAGGAGATTTGATTCATAAAACTTTACTTAAAGAAACATAGTGAACAGTTTCTAGTAATAAAGTAATAGAACTACAAGATAAGGGGCACGTGAATCAGCTATAACTACCAAAATAAAAACAGCTATAAGTAAGGAAGTCACTCTAAAAAAAAATACACCAAAAACAACATACCTCTACAACAGGCTTAGCAACAACTTCATAGACACGCTTCTGCGATGCAAATTCGGTAAGCACCTCATCAAATTCGTAAGTGTCTGAATCCCAATTGTTTTTCCGGAGTTTCAACCTTTTAAGCTGAGTTAGAGCAAAAACCAAAACGAGCAATGGCACCACAACAAATAAGCTATAAAATACAACAGAGCTCACAAAAAATAATAAAAGAGGGGATAAAAGTCACATTGTAGAATTTACAAATTGTAACTAGAATGACATTTTAGGAGCACCTCTGGCTGCAATTCAACACAATCAGCGAAATCTGCATCCGCCGCCAATTCCTCTGCATTTCGCGGTCTCAATCTTACAGCCACTCGAACTCTTCCAGGTACTGTCGGAAACAACACGAAAACACAACATAACAACAAAGTCCACCGCGTATACATATCTACGTATGTCAATGTAGCTACATTTAAACAATTACCAACTGAACCAAGATCTAAGTGCAAGAATGCAGCTCAAAATTATTAAATGTTCTTCAATAAAAACTAAGAGTAAAAAAAAAAAAAAAACCAAAGAGCCTAGTAGTAGCTCAGTGACATTGCCTAGAAAATGCACTCTACTCTAGAAAACATACATACACTCTCTAATCGAAGCTATAACCACAAATTAAGCCATAAACTAGGTTTAAATTTTTTTTTTTTTGGTTTAGTGTCTTTAATTCAAAAACTTGCATAAAAACCAAAATCTCAAAACTCTAAAAAAGTCACAGAATCGCATTCACATAAAAATGCAAATACAGTTATTGAATTATACTACAATAAACAGAAAGTGAACGGAACTGAACTGACCTCCGTCGCCGAGGGCGGTCAGAGAGGCGGGGCTGCTACGTCGGAGAGCGGATCCCGTAGAAGTTCTGGATTTAAACGACGACGCTTTGAGGTTTGACGACGGTACTGGCCGATCCACCTTCATGCTACCACTACTACTTCCCCTGTAACCATTTCTGTAACTCGAAGCCATTCCCAAAACTCTCTCTCCAAACAAAAAAAAAAGAGAGAGAGAATTTTCAAGCACTCTCTTCGTCCATTCAAATTATAGTAGTACCAAAAATAAAAGCAGGCGGTGTTGGATTTAGGGGTGTTTGGTTGCGGTGGTTTGAAAGTGATTGGAGTAGAATTCAAACAAAATAAGAAAGAAGACTCATTTCTAAAAAGAAAGAGTTGTGCTGTGTTATTGTGTACTGTGGAAGAGACAGGGGAAGACAGAGGTCACGGATCGATGGGTCCCACTGGGTTTGCAGTTTTGAGGGGCCCTCTCTGTCTAAATTTACCAAAATGTCTTTTGATCGATTTTTAATTCTCTTCAATCTCTCTGTAATAATAAACAGTTTATTGATTGATGTCTATGTAACAATCTTTGTTCTGTTCTGAGTTTGGTAGTGCTGTTTAATTAGTTTTATTAGATCAGATTTTTGAGAGAGATCTCAGATCAGATCGTGAGTAAAGTGAGAGGAGTGAGAAGTGAGAACCGAGAACCGAGAACCGCGTTCGTAGCTCATCAATGTCTGGGTGTCACTTACCGCTCGTGCTATATTTGCGCTAGTTTAGTGCCACTGGTTTTTTTTTGTTTTTTCCTTGAAAAGAAAAAAAATTGATATTGATAAATTTCTGAAAATTCTCGTTTAAAACTTTTATCACTTTTTTTTTAATTGTTTAATACCACGTTGATAACATTTTCATAACAGTTTCTAGTAAATTAAAAAAAAATTTAAGTGGCAGGACCATATTAGAGTTTAAAAATAGAAATTATAATGATCTGTTTGTTTCAGCAATTGTGTTTTGTCTAAAAAAAATTTATAAAATTATCTCATTTTTTTTATGTTTAGTAACAATCTTAAATGAGTTGAAAAATAATCTTATAACTTCCTTTATTTAGCTTACTGTGAGATAAAATTATTTTTCAAAAAAAAATAATAATAAAAAATAATCTCCTAAAAATAAGTCATACTTTTTATATAGATTACAAATAGTTTTCATTTCTTATCAAAATATATATATATATATATATATATAGTTTTCCTTTGACTCATTTATTCTAATGCTACCAAATATTGGAAAATATGAAAAATTATCTTTACCTAATATTTTTCATCGAAACAAACAGCTTTTTGATGTTTAGAATTTTTTGTAAAAATATTGTGAAATTGTTGTAGACATAACATAATTTGATCAGTTATAGAAATTTTAATGAAACCTATCCAATAAATTAACATTTATTTGTATTTAAAAAAATAAAAAACCTATATGAAACTATAAAGTTTAAATAAAATGCTTTTAGAAATTTTGAGCTTTAAATGAAAAAATTTTGGTATTGAAGAAATAAATCATTTTGAAAATTTAAGATTTAATAAAATATTCCCAAAACTCTATGGTTTAAAAAATATATTTATAATTTATAATTTCTTTAATTCTTTTTGTTTCCCATGTTTTGGATTGTTTAGATGTAAAGATTTCAACAAGACATTATTGTAAATTTGGGGAAGTCTTTGACGGTAAGTAATAAGGATTTTTGTTCGGTGAGGTGATTTTAGAAAATAATATGTTTTTCTTGTTGAAGCCAACACCCAACAACTAATATTGTTTTGAAAATAGCATATTTGTAAATCCTATATTATACTTATTTTTTACTCATTATTAATTAATTTCTGTGATTTGTTTAACTCAAAAGTTAAAACTTTCTTTTCAGAATGTAAATCTTAAAATGGGCATATATAGACCATGTGATATGGTATGACCTCTTGATCAAGTAACAGCAATTGAAAAGGCTAGGTTCAGCTTGTGTTTAGTGTTATTTACTTTCTAAAATATTTCCTCATGACAAGCTAAAATAGTAAAGATCATTTAGCAAAGATTATAATTGTGAGGTTTGTTCCTTGTACAAAAAATAAGTTAGATTTTACCAACTTATTCAAACATACATTGGCAAATTGAAAACTATACCGATAAGTAAACTGGCAAAAATGAATTTTAGTTATAACGTAACATTTTATGGTTCAGCTTTTTCTATCTCTCTTTCTTTTTATGGCTCCTAGTTTAAGGTTTGGTGGGAATGGATTTGCATAAAGGAACGGCCGTGGTTTTTTGTTTTTTTTTTTTTTTTTTAAACAAAGTTATCAATTGAAATAAAGAAATCATAAGTATAAGCTACCTATTTCGGAAGATATATTCGAGTATTTAGATATATTTGGGTTATGTATTTATTTTTTTTTTAAATGAAAATTAAGCATTTTTGTAGTGAATATTTATTGTCATGAATCTAAGGTCGTGCATATATATTAATATATGTACTATCGTATCCAGATTTATATTGATTTCCAAAATGAGTGTAAATGTACAACACACTAATTTAGTAATTTTGAGCCAATATTAATTAAATAAAATTGATACATTGTATGATGAATTGTTAGGTCGTTGAATGAATCTAGGACTATAATTATGGTGCATGTGAAGTATTGTTTCCTACCTCAGTTTGCTATTGCAACATGCAAATGACAAATCCAAGCGTCTCTAAAAAAAATGTGGGTGAGCTTAGTGAGAGAGTATAATTAAATGTGTGTATTTAATAGTGAGTTTGTTTCAAAAAAAAAATTATATAGTCTTTAATAGGATGGAAAATGAAGTCCAATGCCTCTCTCTCCAAATAATTTTGATTGTTACTACCGCATACTCTTGACACAATGATTACTCCACAAGTATAAGTGTTTGTGAAGTGTGAGGAGAATAAGGGTTGGAGTTCAAATCTCTAGAAGGGAACTTCACACACATATACACTTAAATTAAGATAGAGTAGAATTTATATCTTATATAATAATAATAATAATTTTGATTGTTTTCATAATTTATCATTTTATTTTTGTTTCGCATTATTCATAACCCAATTGGGGCTTGATCAACTATGGTACATAACAGGACGGACCTAGCTGGGGGCCCTCCAGGGCCGGGGCCCTCCAAGCCAAAAAACAAATTGTAGTTTAATTTTCAATAAAAAAATTTAGACTTGGCCCCCTCCAAAATCATGAATCATTAACCGAGCCAATGTAAATTTTAACCCAAAAAAAAAAAAGTAAAGAAACAATAGTATTTTGTATATTAAGAAACAATAATGTTTGTTAGTGGATGATTGCATTTTCATATATTAAGAAACAATGATTTTTATATATTTGTCTTGGTTGAAAGTTTCTTAATATTATATGGATGTGTATTCGATTTTTTTTTTACTTATCTCCAATCCCCCCTAGCTTGAAATCCTAGACCCGTCCCTAGTACATAAGCCCATAAAAAATAAAAAATAGAAAGAACTATGGTACATCATGTCAATAGTCATATATATATATATATATATATATATATATAATAGAAGAAGCTGAAAGAAACTCAAATTAGAATTTCAAATTTGAGTTTCAATTTTGTGCCATGTGTCTTAAATTATTTATTCTTAAAGAGTTTTATTTCTTAATTTTAGAATCAAACGTGGGACCACGTCATAAATATTTATGCAAGTGAGTTATTAAGTATAGAAACTAAAGAGTTTAGAATAAATTTTTTTTTTTAAATGCTTCACAATAATTTAAGAAAAAAAATAACATAGACAATTTACATTTTATACCTAATAATATCAGTACAAAATTTTTTAAAGAGTTAACAGAATATAAAAATGACTATCAATAGTATTTAAATTATATATGTGCGTGCCCAAATTCCCACACTTAACTGGACCTAGTGTTTGGGCTCATAATTTATTTATACAGTGAGTATTGGGAATCCTTCTAAGGGTAGTCCCTGGGCGGGCTAAGGAACAAAATATATGCAAGAACACTCACTGTGTGTGCTTGGTTAATTCTCAATCTCACATACAATTTTCAATCCATCTCTCATTGTTCCTTCTGCTAACAGTGGAACCATAATTACTATCTGACTCCACTCATGTGAGTGGGGCCCAAGTTGATTATTCTTGACAAATAATAAATTTTGTTGGGAATGAGAGTTATCACATTGGAACTGGTGCTAGCCACCAAAACTTGGTTGGCAGCATAATCTCCTAGGCACTTATAGTCCGCCGATGATTAACCAAACATTGCCAGTGCCTTAGCCGACCACAGGATAATCGAGGTATATTTAGATACTGAGATATTGATCAACAGTCTAAGGTTCTTAGGTTGTTCATGGGCGGAACGTGAGGGGATAAGCCCAAGAGTGATGTTGTTCATGAACCTTCCCTAATTGGGGCCCAATGAAGGTAGCTTCTAACTGTATGCCGTACAATATATATATATATATATATATATATATATATATATATTATGCATCTTATTGTATATTTTTAAGTGTATTTGTGCATATGCATGGGTTTACAAGTCAGTATAACTTAACTAATTACAACATCTTAATGTTTCAAATCAAATTGAGATAATTCAGATGAGTAATGCTACAGCCATAAACTATTTTACAATATTTTTACAAATTATTAATGTGACAAATTTTTATTAGTTTTAATATGGGTCCACCACTTATATCACATTTATATTTATCAATGATTATTTGAAAACTACTAAAGTTATATTAGTAGTTTGTAAAAATGTTGTAAAATAGTTTGTGTATGTAACATTACTCTAATTCAAATTCTCTCGTCCCCAACTATCAAATTATTAAATATATTAAAATAAATAAATAAAACTATGGCACCTTAATTAGTAAATCTTTCTCTGCGAAATCTGAGGCACTAAGAGCATTCGCACCTGGCATGCCATATGCCATATGTTAGTCTATTTTACCATTTAAGCATAAAAAACTCCCTCCATCCAGACTTGTAAAAGCCAACTATTGCAAAAAAATTTGCAAGAGTGCTATAGTGCAGTTCTAAAGGTAAAACCGCACTGTAGCACTATTGTAAAACTAAAAATATTATTTTATTCTTTTTCTCTCTCCACTCTGTCTCCCTAAGTCTCTCACGTCTCTCTCTCTCTCTCTCAGATTTCTCCCTCTCCCTTTGATCTCCCTCAAGCCACCATTGGCCACCATCGCCCAACAACGCCAAGCCCAGGCCGCGCCTCACCTAGCGACGCCCAAGCCCAAGACGTCGTTGGCCACTGTCTCACTCGACATGGTCTGATGGGTCTCTCATGGCATGGCGTGGTCTGATGGGTCTTTCCAACCTTAAACTCTCAGCCTCTCTTTTTGATCTAATGGGTTTGTGGTGGGTTAGTGGTGGAGATTGTGGCGAATTGATGGTGGATTTCTTTGGAGGTGTGGGTTATTTTGGCATGGGTTTCTTTGGCGGTGTGGTTCAGGTGGTGGGTGTGGTGGCCGTTGTTGGCTCCGATTGGTTTGATGGTTTGTGTTTGTGTGTGTGTGGCTCTATTGATGGTTTGATGGTTTGTGTTTGTGTGTGTGGTGATGGGTTTAAATAGGTTGATCAGTGTATCATGGGTCTGTGTGTGTGTGTGTGTGTGTGTGTGGCTTTGTGTGTTGAACCGGTGCTAGAGGTTAAGGGAGAAAGAGAGGAAAAGAAGAGAAAAAGAGAAAATGTAAAAAAGAGGAATAAAATAGAATATTTAAATAAAATGAAAAAAAAAAATTTAGGATGCTGAATGTATTGTAAAATGATATTATACAATTGATAAAGTGACTTTTTAAGATTATAAAATAGAATAAATTTTTTTTATGCGAATGCTCTAACAATGACAGATGCAAAAAAAAACAACCATATTAGAAAGTGCAGTTCGGTACTGAACAAACCAGAGCCATTAGGGAAATATTTACATTAACATTACTGTAAAACTTCTATTAATAAAGACCTTTGCCATGATGGTTTCCACACTGCAAAAAGTAACTTTAGTTGTTTTTAATGCAAAAGCAGCATGCCAATTAGCAAAAAGTGGCTGAAGTTTCGGGAATTTCCACAAAATTACAAACACGCAAAGGCGCCAAAACTCAAAAGGGAATTCAACTTCAAATCACAACTTAATGTACAATAACAACCTTCACATATATTAATTTCCACGTTCGTCCCCACTTAAGATTTTTTTAAAAAAAATCTGCTTTAAATCAAAATCTTTTATTCCACTCTTTTTATTTTACTATATATTTTATAAATAAAAACATATTATATGTGCATTTATTTTATTAAATGCTAAATTTATACTTTCTATTATTTCAATTACCTAAATATGATGGGTTATTTACTTATTTATTTTAAGAAATTGAAATAATAGAAAGCATAAATTTAGCATTTAATAAAATAAATAGACATGTGACATATTTTTATTTGTGGAGTATATAATGGAGTAGGAAGAGTGTGATAGAATATTTGGACTCTGTGTGTTACATTAGATTAGATTTTAGTAAATTAGGCCCCATTTGGTATAATAGTTTAACAACATATTTTCAGTTTTTAAACAACATTACATGCATTTTCACGCACTTTTTTACTCACACGTATTTCAAAAAAATATAAACAACATTACTAGAAAAAAGTTTCCAAACGGCTTCTTTGGGTCTGTTTAGATACCGCTTATTTTACTGAAACTAAAACTTATTGCTAAAATTACTGTAGATTAAGGTAAAATTTAGCTAAAATAGTAAAGTGGGGTCATGAATAGTACCAAAAAGTGCAGTGGAGCCCATAAATAGTAGCAAAAATAAGCTGAATAGTGAAATAATTTTCATTTTTCAATAGTATCCAAACAGAGGCTTAATATGTGAAGCCATCAAAGGTTTTGTCGGGTTTTGGAAAAAAAAAAAAACCATGCACAAAACCATAGATTGTTGTATGTGACTATGTGTCAGCCAAGGTTTCTCTTTTAGTACCTTGACATTGTTGTTGTAGCATTGTATGATATGTAATAGGTACAAAATAATTTGTATTGGAACAAAACTTAGATACAGTACTTTAGGTACTCTTCTTAATTTTGTTGACATCTGTCTAATTAAATAAGTCAGCTAACATACGTTAACACCATCTCTTTTCTATTTTTTTATTCTTTTATTTTTTTTTCACTGTCTCCTTTAGTAAGAAGCCTAATAGCTTCATAACTCTTAACTTAAAGACTTCTCAAGCACAATCTTAGAAGAGCCCAAGTGGCTATTAGGATTCTCAATCAAAATCAAACAAAGAAGGACAAAGGGGCTGGTTCATGCGCATCATATCATCAACAAAACTCTTGGATTTCTCATGCACAATCTCAGAAGATCTCATTGGCTTTTGTAAATCGACAAACCTTCAACAATAGCAGGCTTCTCACACTCTGAAATTTCTTATTTAAATCAAGCAAAGGATAAATGGGCAATTTTCTTCATTAATCCCATTATTTTCATTATAAAACAAGTTGACATGTTCCTATGCTTGGTTCACACAAGATCAACATATGATTGGCCTTGGTTCGTGTGGTTCTGTTTGTCTCCATTATGCCCTTTATTTACATTTGAACTCATCCTCTATGTTTAGCCCAAAAAAAAAAAAAAAAACTTATCCTATGTGTATAAAAATCAGTTTTGCCCTCTTTAGAATTCTAGGTTCCCAATGATCTGGTCTTTGAAACCTTTATTGAAGCTAGATCTCAACTTCTTTGAGCATAAAAAGTCAGAGAAGTTGGGGATCAAGAGTTTTCTTCTGGGTTTTATAAATGGGTTTTAACGCAACCGTGAGAAGTTTGATAGATCTGATAGAGACGATGAAGTAGATAAAGAGAAAAAGAAAATAGAAAAGAAACAGCGTTAACATCTGTTAGCTGACATGCCTAATTAGATAGATGTCAAAAAATTAAAAGGGGTACCTAAGGAACAGTACCTAAGGTACTGTATCTAAGTTTTGCCCTTTTTATTATAAGGGTGTATTGAAAATGCTAATAAACCATACAATACATGTGTGTATTGTATGCATCAAATGATACAATAATATATGGTTTAAATTGGGCTTTTTTGCTAAAATTTTGGGCTTTAGCTTGAGTCAAAATGCTTTTTTACTTGTTTTCAAATATAGTCTTTAAGTTACAAGCCTACAACTACTTTAGTCCAATGAAAAAACTTGATGTGAGTTTTTCCTTCTCTCTCAAAACATCAAAATCATTCTTTTTTCAGGTGTGTAAACCCAAATTTTTTAAAATTTCATTATACAAGTTTTAATATTTTGAAATTGTTATGTGATAGCTTCATTATCGATGCTTTCAATTAAATATTTTTCAGTGTATACAACCAAGCAATCATTAAAATATTGATTTCTCATTCAATTACTAACACCTTATCTCAATAAGTAACAATATCATATAAATAAATAAATAAATAAGTAACAATGTAAACAAAGTGCATCATCCTTTTTTATGATCAGTTATAACTAATTTATGTATTCTTTAAACTAATTAGGATTAAACTAACGCAATGCTCCACTTATTTATTTTTTAGCGAAATTATGGCCCAAAGGTTGACAAGGATCTCTTTGTAAATTTTCTCTTCTTATTTCATCATGATCATTAAGTTGAAACATTTATCCATACCCTAGGATTTGAGAAAATATTGTTCAAGTCAATACAAAATTTCTTAAATACAAGTGATTTTCTTATAAGAAATTTGTTCATAGTGCTAGCAAAAAAATAGAGGGTGAACTATAAGTTCATTTAATATATTCAACTTAGGTATTCAATTGTTACATTAATCATGTTCAATAAAGTATTTAGGTATTACTTTAGTGCATATGCATGTGTACAAAATGTATCAAATAAATTCAACAAATTTAGCAAAAAATTATAGCAATCACTAACAAACTAACTATTTGAAAATGTGCATTTTTTAGGGAAAAAAAAAATATAACGATTTAAAAATATTTTAGAGAGTGGGGTAAAATGGAGAGTTCATGAGAAAGCTTAGGGTATTTTAGAGATAAAAAGCAAAAATTTCAATGGTAATGTTATTGTGATTTCTACGTTTTGCAATTGCAACTTAGCTGGTAGAATACTTTGGGACTATCTGGTAGCAAATTTCAAATATTGTTATATAAAATGATGTTAAAACCGTGGTTTAAAAAGTGTTGTAAAAACACGTGTTTAAAGTTTTTGACCTGTTTGGGACTGTTGTTTAAATAATAGTTTTCAGTGTTTAAATAACAATAACACTTTTGACACGTATTTCTATATACACTCGAACATGTATCTCCACAACATTGAAAACTGAACAACAATACTTAAACACTGCTACCAAACGAGATATAATGCAAAAAATGTGTTTGGTACCATGTTTTAAATAACACATTTTTAAATGTGAAAAAACATAATTGTGTATTTGGTATATGTATGTATTTTTCTAAAAAGCTTATGAGTATAGTAAAAATATTATTATTTTATTTGAAGAGAGAGAAAATTCTCTCATTAGGTGAGGCCTACAATTTGGTATTTGTATGTACAGTCATATCAGGCAAGGCCACTGGTTTTTAACATATTTACAAAAGTGCCATTAAACAATGTTATTTGTAAACTGAAAACTGGTATGAATGAGTTCTCTAAATACAATGTTCAAACACCCTAAAATGAGAAATGTAACTCAAACACTCTTAAATGAAATTTCCTACCAAACATGTTGTTATTATTGTTATTATTGTTGTTGTTGTTGTTGTTATTATTATTATTATTATTTTGTCCACTTAAATACTAAAAACTGTTGTTAGGAATTCCTTACCAAACAAGTCCTAAAATTCATGTTTGCATTGAGGAAAAAAAAAAGCACATTTATGAAAATTTACCAAACTCCTAAATTAAGCTAAATTCATGTTTAGATACTGAAAACATGACTTTTTTTTTCCTTCCAAAAAGCTTAACCAAACGGACACAAAGTTTAATAAAACTTCCCTAAGGACATCCACATTGGCGGAGCTATAAATTTAGCTATTTAGCACCACAAAAAACTACTTTATCTATTTTACCTTCTCATTTTACAAAACACCCAACATTAATGATTTTATTTTAGCTTTCAACCCAATAAAATAATATAAACAACATAATAAAATAATATTTTCACTACAATAAAATAATATATCCACTACAATAAACAGTCATCATAACCATTACCATTGCAACTGCAATCGCCACCGCCACCGCCACCGCCAAGACTAAAAAAAAAAACACTTATTTCCCCAAGACTTTCCTTTCCAAGGTTAAATCTACACCTCATATTCTTTAAAAAAATCTATAGAACATGTACTTCTTCCAGTCATTTTCTTCTTTTTCAGCTCACTTTCCTCTCATTTGTTTCCTCACTACAACTTCCAAGTTTGCAGTTCGCATCATTTTTTTCATTTCTTTTGGTATACACATGCAACAATAAAGACAGGTGAGCTTGAGTTTCGACGGCCATGGATTTTTAGTGATGGTGCCAATCTTGAGTTTCAATTGGTTTTGGGTTTTGAGTTACAATCGATCTTGTGTTTTGGTGTGCCAATCTTGATTTTCTGTTGGTTTTGGGTGTTAGTCTATCTCTCTCATTAGTCTCTAGTAGTGGGTTTTTGGTTGTGGTTGTGGGTGAAAATGGCCACATACCACTATTTTGCAATATTTGTAGCAAAAAAACACTATTTACTTATTAGTGATCTACCACTTTTCTAGTACTCGAGTTGTACAAACTCGAGTTCTAAATGGTACTCGAGTTTATGAAACTCGAGGTCCTAGAAGTTCTACCACCGTGACATTGCTAACCTGGAATTTGTGTAATTAAAAAAAAATAATGTGGTACTTAAGCTTGGTAAATTCAAGTTCCATGCAACACAATACTCGAGCATACCATGCCCGAGTTCTTTGTAAATAAAATGTTTATATTTATTTTTTTCTACAGTACTTGAGCTCACCAAGCTCGAGTCCCATGTAATATGGAACTTGAGTTTGGTAAACTTGAGTTCGTTATAACTTTTTTTTTTGGATAATCGACAAATAAACATAAACATAAACATAAAAATAAGTAGTTTTTCATGTTTTTATTTATTTAAATAAAAGTATTGTAAAATATAGAGATTTTAATTTCAAAATATGAATTTTTAGGCCACTCATACCCCTTGTTCATTCATTTTTAACACACTCATCAATTTCTTACTTCTCGGAAGCGTTATAGGCAAATTGGTTAAAATATTGGGGTTACAATGAGAAATTAGAACCACATGTAAAAGAAAAATCTCACTCCATTTTTAGCCATGGGCACACCGAAAGAAATTGTTCACTGTTTTCTCATAAAAACACCGAGTGAAATCGTGTTTTCTAAATTTAAAAGCCAAAATTGAATGCTTTTTCATGTTTGAATTTCACAATAATCAAATCAATTTTTTAGCATTGATAAAATATATTTCTACATTAATAAAATCTGCTCTCTGCACATTATGTTTACTGTATATTCAATTCTGCTTACTGCATTCATAAAATTTGTTTTCTGCATTAATTAAAATTGTTCATTGTTTTCTCATAAAAATTGTTCACTATTTTTTGCATAAACTATTTCTAGCATTCTGCATAAAATTATTTTCTATTCAGCATTATTTAAAAAATTGTTCACTCTCTTTTCTGCATAAATTATTCTCTGTTCACTACATAAATTGTTCACTATTTTCTCATAAAACACCATGTGAAATTGTGTTTTCTAAATTTAAAAGCCAAATCTGAGTGTTTTTCCTGTTTGAATTTCACAATAATCGAATCTATTTTTCTACATTCATAAATCTGTTTCTACATTACTAAAGTTTGCTCTCTGCACATCATGTTTATTGTATATTCAAATCTACTTCCTGCATTAATTAAAACTTTTCATTGTTTTCTCATAAAAATTGTTCACTATTTTCTGTACAAACTATTTCTAGTATTTTGCATAAAATTGTTTCCTGTTTAGTATTATTTAAAAAAGTGTTCACTCTTTTTTCTGCATAAATTATTCTATGTTCACTGCATAAATTGTTCATTGTTTTCTCATAAAACACTTAGTGAATTTCATTTACCTGTTCACGCATGAGGTGTTCTTGTCGTGTGTTTAATTGATGAAAGGAAAACCGAGTTTAGTAATGAATACTCGCAATGGTGGACAACTCACCCCCAAAATTGATGCATAAACTTTTCAGGGATGCTTTGCATCCTTGAAAATGGTGTATTTTAAAGGGTTGCATATCTGTGTATTCATGTGAGTGTGGATGGGTACTTCTAGCCAGGGTTCAACAGTGCCGAGCTGTTGAACGGCACATATAGAACTGTTTATTATCTTTGGTCATTTTCAAGGATGCTAGTCAAAACGCTCTTCCCATAATCTGTGATTACTGGTTAGAAGTAATAGCACATAGGTACTTCTGGTCAGAGCTCAACAGTGCCGAGCTATTTATTATCTTTGGTCATTTTCAAGGATGCTAGTCAAAACGCTCTTCCCATAATCCGTGACTACTGGTTAGAAGTAATACTAAAATATTTCTTGTAATCGTAGCCAATTACTGTTACGCTACAAATTTTGAATACATATTTACTCGACTATTCGATCAAACATCGTGGTCATATACGTTTGATTATGAGAGCTAAATCAAAGACTCACTAATCTGAAGTGAAGCCCCACTGGAACTGACTTTTAAATCTGTTATAACTTTGTTATTGGTGGCTTGAGCTCCCTGTTATATATGTTTAATCTACTTTTATGATCTTTTTTTTTTTTTTTTGGTATAGCCATTGCTAACCATCACTTTTATGATCTCTTTTCACATGAATATAGATGCTATGACTCGGCAGTGTGCGAAACAATGGCAAGCTGTTGAGTAGCACATGTAGAACTGCGAACATCAGTGTAGCAATAGTGGACACAGCTCACCCCCAAAATTGATGCATAAACTTTTCAAGGATGCTTTGCATCCTTGAAAACGGTGCATTTCAAAGAGATGCATATCTGTGTATTCACGTGAGTGTGGATGGGTACTTCTGGTCAAGGCTCAATAGTGTCGAGCTATTGAGCAGCGCATGTAGAACTATTTATTATTTTTGGTCATTTTCAAGGATGCTAGTCAAAACGACCTTCCCATAATCCGTGACTACTGGTTAGAAGTAATAGCACATGGGTACTTCTGGTTAGAGCTCAACAATGCCGAGTTGTTTATTATCTTTGGTCATTTTCAAGGATGCCTGTCAAAACGCTCTTCCCATAATCCATGACTACTAGTTAGAAGTAATACTGAAATATCTCTTGTAATCGTAGCCAATTACTATTGCACTACAGATTTTGAATACATATTTACTCGACTGTTCGATCAAACATTGTGGTCATATACGTTTGATTATGAGAGCGTAATCAAAGACTCGCTAATCTGAAGTGAAGCCCCACTGGAACTGACTTTTAAATCTGTTATAACTTTGTTATTAGTGGCTTGAGCTCCCTGTTATATATGTTTAATCTACTTTTATGATCTCTTTTTATTCTTTTTGGTCTAGCCATTGCGAACCATCACTTTTATGATCTCTTTTCACATGAATAAAGATGATATGACTCGGCAGTGTGTGAAACAGTGGCAAGCTATTGAGCAGCAGAAGTAGAATTGTTTATTATCTTTGGTCATTTTTAAGGATGCTAGTTGAAGCGCTCTTCCCATAATTTGTGACTACTAGTTAGAAGTAATATTACATGGATACTTTTGGTCAGAGCTCAACAGTGCTGAGCTATTTATTATCTTTGGTCATTTTCAAGGATGCTAGTCAAAACGCTCTTCCCATAATCCGTGACTGCTGGTTAGAAGTAATACTAAAATATCTCTTGTAATCGTAGCCAATTACTGTTACGCTACAGATTTTGAATACATATTTACTTGACTGTTCGATCAAACATCGTGGTTATATATGTTTGATTATGAGAGCTAAATCAAAGACTCGCCAGTCTGAAGTGAAGCCTAACTAGAACTGACTTTTAAATCTGTTATAACTTTGTTATTGGTGGCTTGAGGTCCCCTTTATATATGTTTAATATACTTTTTTTATCTTTCTTTTTTTGGTATAGCCATTGCGAACCATCACTTTTATGATCTCTTTTCACATGAATAAAGATGATTTGACTTGGCAGTGTGTGAAACAGTGGCAAGTTGTTGAGCGACATATGCAAAATTGCGAACATTAGTGTAGCAATGGTGGACACAACTCACCCCCAAAATTGATGCATAAACTTTCTAGGGATGCTCTGCATCCATGAAAATGGTGCATTGCAAAGTGTTGCATATTTATGTATTCATGTGGCGAGTCCTTGCTTTAGAAAGCATATGGTTTTTCTGTGAAATAGTGGTTGGTTTGTGTGGTTTGGATGAGTTTGTATGTATTGAATCTATTAAATTTTGTTACAAGTAATGTACAATAAATCTAATTTGGGTGATAAGTGCTATGTGTGTAACATTTCAAATTATACAAACAGAATATTGGAAACATCAACATATCTAATTGGAGGCATTTCACTTCTTAAGGTGTTTCCTACATTACAAAGCAGAAGACATTGTCCAACCAAAGCACAAGAATCATATGCAGCAACAAAGAACAGCAGGGGAAAAATGAGCAAATGATTTCATATAAACTTATCCAAAACTAATGAATAGTTAATCTTTATATTTGCAAAATTTGAATGTACATAATCATCAGTTGTCAAAAATTAACAACATTATGTATTGCACAGAACGTGTAGACATCAAAAACAACATCTAATGTTCGTAGGTAGAAATTTTTGAAAATCATCATTGCTTGAATCTGAGAAGTCTAAAATATCTCTTTTATCATCTAACGCAGTAACTTCAGTAATAGACTTGATGACTCACTCTTGCGCCTTTCCCTTTAGATGCTTCTTAGTTTTTTGGATTGCATGAAAACGGTTTAGTCACCTTTGCATTTGATTGTTCTCTTGTTCAAGACGAGCAAGTATGTTGGCAGGTTCATCTCTAGGTAACTCGGCTAAGCGTGCCTTAGGAACTTGTAACTCGTGCTATCGACAATACACCTCCAACTCACACCTCTTCTTATATACATATAGGGTTGACCATGATGGCTTTGCTACGATGAGCTCTATTGTGGTGGTATCTGCACTTAGTTTTGTAGGTTAGCCGACCATGATGTGCCCAACGCTTCCAAGACTCTCGTACGTGTATATTGGCATATTAACGAAATCTCTCTTCTTTCCAACCCATTTCCCTCCATAGTGATCAGTGTATGTTTGTAGTTGTTGATCTACTGGAACTTGTGATAATCCTTTTGTTGAAGTAGATCCAAACTTGTTTCGCATTGTATGATTTGATGTTGAGACGTTGCGACTCATAGCTTAGTCAATCTATGAAGTTAGTGGGGCTAGAAATAAGATCATTATTATGGTGCATTTGTAACCTCATTTCATGTTTCAAGCTTTATAATTTTAGTTATTGGGGCTTGTCATGTCTATACAGGCTGGAAAAACACTACATGAATAGGATTTTATATGTTCCCGATGTCACAGTGAGATTTGAAGATGTGGGTGGTAGTTGTAGTGTTCTTGAACAAAGCATCATATTTAATTGACATAGTGCTATGTCCCTAGCACCAGGGTACGATTATTCATATATTTAAGTATTCACGTGAATGTGGATGATATGACTGGACAGTGTGTGAAATAGTGTCTAGCTGTTGAGTAGCACATGTGAAATAGTGGCGTCTGTTGGCACATGTGGCTTGTATGACTACAGTTGGTGCTACAGCAGCGGGCTAGTGACGTGTCTTCAAAAAACTACTCATGCCACAGTTGGTGCTATATCTTGTTTACTGTATATTCAAATCTGCTTACTTCATTCATAAAATCTGTTTTCTGCATTAATTAAAATTGTTCACTTTTTTCTCATAAATATTGTTCACTGTTTGCTGCATAAACTATTTTTAGCATTCTGCATAAAATTATTTTTGTTCAGCATTATTTAAAAAATTGTTCACTATTTTTTCTGCATAAATTATTCACTGTTCACTACATGTTTACATACAACAAACATGTTTACATACAATCTTAGGACTATGATTCGTCCAAAAAAAGGCATAATAACTACTTTTGTCTGTATAGTAGGATTATTAGTTACTCTTTGAATTTATTCGAGGCATTTATCATTAGGTGATTTATACGAATCATTCATTTTTCTTTCATGGAGTTTGTCCATTATTCATATGGTTACATATTTAAAAAACATAAAAACCATTTAAGTGCATTACCCACGCCAATGCTAAAAACAGTTTATACACAAAACAGTGAACAATTTTTATGAGAAAACAGTGAATAGTTTTAATTAATGCAAAAAAAAAATAGATTTTATTAATGTAGAGATAGATTTTATCAATGCAGAAAAATAGATTCGATTATTGTGAAATTCAAACATGAAAAAGCATTCAGATTTGACATTTAAATTTAGAAAACATGATTTCACTATGTGTTTTATGAGAAAATAGTGAACAATTTATGCAGTGAACAGAGAACAATTTATGCAGAAAAAAGAGTGAACAATTTTTTAAATAATGCTAAATAGAAAATAATTTTATGCAGAATGCTAGAAATAGTTTATGCAGAAAACAGTGAACAACTTTTATGAGAAAATAATGAACAGTTTTAATTAATATAGAAAACAAATTTTATGAATGCAGTAAGCAGATTTGAATATACAGTAAATATGATGTGCAATGAGCAAATTTTATTAATGTAGAAATAGATTTTATCAATGCAGAAATAGATTTTATCAATGCAGAAAAATAGATTCGATTATTGTGAAATTCAAACATGAAAAAGAATTCAGATTTGAATATACAGTAAACATGATGTGCAGGGAGCAAATTTTACTAATGTAGAAATAGATTTTATCAATGCAGAAAAATAGATTCGATTATTGTGAAATTCAAACATGAAAAAACATTCAGATTTGACTTTTAAATTTAGAAAACACGATTTCACTAGGTGTTTTATAAGAAAACAGTGAACAATTTATGCAATGAACAGAGAATAATTTATGCAGAAAAGAGAGTGAACAATTTTTTAAATAATGCTGAACAGGAAATAATTTTATGCAGAATGCTAGAAATAGTTTATGCAGAAAACAGTTAACAATTTTTATGAGAAAAAAATGAATAATTTTAATTAATGTAGAAAACTGATTTTATGAATGTAGTAAATAGATTTGAATATATGGTAAATATGATGTGCAGAGAGCAAATTTTATTAATGTAGAAATAGATTTTATCAATGCAGAAAAATAGATTCGATTATTATGAAATTCAAACATGAAAAAGCATTCAAATTTTGGTTTTAATTTTAGAAAACACGATTTCACTAGGTGTTTTATGAGAAAACAGTGAACAATTTATGCAATGAACAGAGAATAATTTATGCAGAAAAGAGAGTGAACAATTTTTTAAATAATGTTGAATAGAAAATAATTTTATGCAGAATGCTAGAAATAGTTTATGTAGAAAATAGTGAACACTTTTTATGAGAAAACAACGAACAGCTTTAATTAATGCAGAAAACAGATTTTATGAATGCAGTAAGCAGATTTGAATATACAGTAAACATGATGTGCAGAGAGAAAATTTTATTAATGTAGAAACAGATTATATTAATGCAAAAAAATAGATTCGATTATTGTGAAGTTCAAACATGAAAAAACATTCAGATTTGGTTTTTAAATTTAGAAAGCATGATTTCACTAGGTGTTTTATGAGAAAACAGTGAACAATTTATGTAGCTTAAACTTCTTTCAGTATGCCCATGACTGAAAATGGAGTGAGATTTTTCTTTTAGACGTTCTAATTTCTCATTGTAACCCCAATATTTTAACCAATTTAACCATAACGCTTCCGAGAAGTAAGAAATTGATGAGTGTGTTAAAAATGAATGAACAAGGGGTATGAGTGGCCTAAAAATTCATATTTTGAAATCAAAATCTCTATATTTTACAATGCTTTTATTTAAATAAATAAAAACATAAAAAACTACTTATTTTTATGTTTACGTTTCTTTGTCGATTATCCAAAAAAAAAAAAAGTTATAAGGAACTCGAGCTTGTTGAGCTCAAGTACCGTAGAAAAAAAATAAACATAAAAATTTTATTTACAAAGAACTCGAGCCTGGTATGCTCAAGTATTGTGTTACATGGAACTCGAGTTTACCAAGATCGAGTACCACATTATTTTTTTTTAATTGCACAAATTCTAGGTCAGCAGTGCCACGGTGGCAGAACTTCTAGGAACTCAAGTTTCATAAACTCGAGTACCATTTAGAACTCGAGTTTGTAAAACTCGAGTACTAGAAAAGTAGTAGATCACTAATAAGTATACAGTGTTTTTTTGCTACAAATTTTGTAAAATGGTGGTATTTGGCCATTTTCACCTGTGGTTGTGGTATTTGGGAGTTTGGACAGAATGGGTTTTTGGTTGTGGTTGTAATATCTGTAAAGCCAATTTAATACCACCAATATTAATGCTCCAATAGAGCTCTCTGACGTGAATGCTCTTAAATGAGACTAGGCATCCTTGGTGCCTAACAATTGAAGTGTGGAGTATGATCATGTTCAATTTACACTCTGTTTGTTTTGCTGGAAATTTTTTTGTAAAGATAATTTTCCATATTTTACAGTGTTTGATAGCACAAAAAAAACTGGTCAACGGAAAACTATCTTTAGTCAATGGAAAATCCTAATAAACATAAATCTTATTTTTTTTAGGTTGTTTTCCAAAATTTTTTTTTGTAAAACAATCTCTCTCTCACAGTACACTCTCTCACTCTTTCTCTCTTTCCTTTTCTTTTCCTTTCCTCACACCATCATTGTCACTAACTCTGGTCTCTCCTCTTCCATAGATCTCTCTCCCTCACTCTCTCTGCATATTTCTCTTCCCGTTTATAACATAGTTCTCTGAGTAGATTTTTTTCCCTCATTGCTCAATAATTATTTCATTCTTATTTCATTCCTCTCTACCAACTTGCAAAAGAAAACATATTTGCAGCGGTAATTATTTCATTCTTCTTTACCAAAATCCCAATTCTTTACTTTGAATTTCAAACTTGATTTTATTTTTTCTCTAAGAAATTTTTGGTTTGATGGATTCCAGGTAGAAGTTTTTTTTGCACATAAAAAAATAAAAAATAAAAAAGAAGAAACAATGAATGAATGAAGTAAAAGACGAAAATTTTAAACACAGTGCCTATATAGCTCTAAATTGCTTTTAAATAGGATAATCTTTTTCGTTGATAGATACATTATGTAGATACTATGTAGTGATGATATATTATGTAGATACATTATATGAATACATAATTTTGAGTAATATTAATGACTTGTGGTTGACTATAGTAGACAATTAGTATACCAGCAAAAAGAGTAGGCAGTTAAAAGTTATTGTTATTTGTACTTATTAAAGATGTACTCCCTTATCAATTTTATGTATATAGACAAATGATTGATATATATATATATATATGTGTGTGTGTGTGTGTGTGTGGACGTTTCTGTCCATATATATGAGCAAGATGAGTGGTAGAGATCATGAAAATTTGATAACTAATTTTGATTGTATCTATTGTCAAAATTTTAGTATGGAAACCAAATTCACTATTGGTTTTTTTTTATTTTTATATTGATTACATTAGTTGGTTTACACAATACACATATTTTAAATTACACAAAAAATATAAAAAATAAAAATAAAAATAAAAATTTGCATACCAAATACCAAAAAACATTCTCAAACTTATTTTCAAGATCATTACCAAATACTGAAAAATGATATAGTTTTCTAAAAAATGCTCTATGAAACAAACATAGCGTGAATTCTCTTGAAACAGACAAATATTATTTAAATTTTATTAATCAATATAAATATTAAAAATATACAATAATTAGGTGTTTAGATTTGATTGAAACTAGATTTATAGTGAGCATGTTCGGTTCGTATCTAAGTTCTACTACTCCTAGTTGTTTATCAAAAAAACAGTTTCTTACTCCTAGACTCCTAGTTACTATCATGTTCCGATCTATTAGTGATAAATTACACTTCCTAATACGTATAAACATCTTAATCAATACACGTCTGCTAAAAAGTGACGCGCGTCAGCACAGAAGCGGTCCAATTATTGACTTCACAGTCTCCTCCTCCACACGGTCCCGCCTCAAACACAAAACGGAGCTCTCCTCTCCTTATTCTGAAAAACCCAGCCGCCTCTAAACTGAAAGCCACCGCTCATTGTTGTTTCTCCACAACCACAATCAGCCCTCCTCCTCTGGCGCTAGCCTCTTCAACTCTCTCAACCAATCTCTCTTTGTCACCATTATTTTCTTCACCACTACCACTACCACTCCCACTTCTCCACATTTTTTTTTTTGCTTCTTCTAATCTCATTTGAAATCTATTTCCCTCCTTTCTATTCGGGTCGAATCCGGGTTTCGATTAAATCTCACTTGCAAAGCAATGGCTGCTTTGAAGAGCGATAGCTTGTCTCTGAGGGGCCTTGCTCTCCAGTTTGCGCGTCCCAGCTCTCCTGATAACTATAAGAGGTTAATCTTATTGTCATTACTATTATTTTATCAATTGCTCTGTCACTTTCTTACTTACTTATTTATTTAATTAATTAATATTAAGTAATAGCTCCATTATTATACTTTTTTTTTTTTAATTTTTAAATTCTGATCTGTGATCCGTTTTTGTTGTCGTGGTGTTTGTTTCTCGTCAATTTAAAAAGAAACAGAAATATGAAATTATATATATATATTAGCTATTAGGACGAAATTAGAATGTAGTATTTGTTCGTATCCTTAAAGCGCGTAGACAAACGCACATTTTTTTGGTGTCTTATGTTCGAGTTTCACAAACCTGTTTTCTGCATCCACATCTAACATAGTACTCACAAACGGACGTGACAATGACGTAAACAGTGTAACATTAATAATATATTAACGGAGACGTCCGTAGATTAAATCGCCCTTTTCTACCGTTGTAAGTTGTAACTATCAAATTATATATATCTTATATTATATTAATCTGTTTATTGTTTTAATTAAGTTGAATCAATGAAGATTTTTGTGGCGATGATATCTGACAAAATGAGGTTGTTGAATAAAAGTATTGTGACATGAAGACATGCTAATAGCTTCCTCTTTTTTACTTATTCTTGGTTGATTGTGCTTCCCCCTCTTCAAAGCTGAGCAATTGGTAGTGTGTATATATAATGTGTTTGGCAGATTTTTTTGAATTTTAAATTTGACAGAAATCCTAACGGTAGAGGGCAAAGTGCTTATTAACAATAACTCAGGAAATTTTTTTCCCGTTTGAAGTTTAGGATGGACATTGTATCGATTTTGAAAAGCATAGTATTGGTTCCTTTGCCATTGTTAATGCTTACTTCAGCTATTTTTTGTTAGCCCAGGATGCAGGAGAAATCTTGTGCCAAGCAACTGGAAAACATTTTTGGTTAAAAACTAGAAAGTATTTGTTTGATAGACAAACTTTTAGGTGCTTAAAATTTTCATTTGAATTTAGAACATTTCTTTATTGACTTGCTTCAAGCCTTCAGTTGGCTTTTCTTTTTTTTCTTTTTTTTTGGAATAACCGCTGTGTGAAACTTTTGTTTTGAGAATCAAATGAAATACAATTTCTGCTCAGCCGCATAGTCTTGTGTAAATTTGATTTATTTTTGCAATTAATTTCTCTGGTTTGTTACTTTTTTTACTTAGTCTTTTAGACATATAATTGTTCTTTATAGATTGATTTTTATTTGTATTGAGGGCTGTCCTTTTGCTGACCTCTAATGCTAACAAGTGCTGGCATGAAACTTAGAAAGGGAGTTTCATGCCAAAAACTCTGTTTTGCTAATTTCATTTTCTCTGTTGCTATGAGGTAGGAATGCAAAGTGGAGGTCTCCGCAAGCAGCTGTAATACCTGATTTTCATCTTCCAATGCGCAGTTTGGAAGTTAAAAATAGGTAAATTATCAAATGACATTTTCCATATAAATGCATTTTTCATATCAAATATCTTGACTGTTGTGCCATCTGTGGTGCCTTGTATTTAATGTTTTAAATGTCTGGGTGTGTGAATGTGTATTTTACTTATAATTTTTCAGAGAGCAGCTCTGCTTTAATTAGGTTCTGAAAGAAAAGCTTATATATCCAATATTTCTTTCATACCATCTGCATTTATTGTCCCTAGACTGAAGATATATACACTCATGTAATTTGAGAGGCTGATGTTGGTGCATTCTCTGTATACCCTGTGTATACATGGAAGTTTTTTGCTTAAATAAAAATTGTTGCAATATATATATATATATATATATATATATGCTCTCCTCCTGAATTGTTCAAATGGAGATTCTAAGTTCAAATAACTGAGGCAACACATGAACAATATCTAAATCTATGCCCAAATATCCATTGCTGGCTGGTGAGTGTGAGTGTCAGAGTCATTTGTCTGGCATTGTGAATTGATCAAGTAAAATAAAATTTACTGGCTGTCTTACTGACTGCTGGTAGCGTACTGGTCAGTTTGTACAAATTACATAATGTTGTGCATTTGTGCTGGTGTAAGTGTGGTTGTGTTTTAACATATCTAACATTGTCAGTAAATAAAATGATGGAACCATTTATTTTGTTTTTAAAGAAATAGTAGTACTGTAGCAGTTGTCCTTAGATATCCATTTTTTTTTTTTTTGTAGTGAGAATTGGTGCCTTAGATTGTTATTTATGCTCTCATTATGTTTTCAGGACATCAACAGAAGATATAAAGGCTCTTAGATTGATAACAGCCATCAAAACTCCATACCTACCTGATGGTAGATTCGATGTAGAAGCGTACGATGACTTGGTGAACATGCAGATTGTCAATGGTGTTGAAGGTATTATTGTTGGTGGCACAACTGGTGAAGGCCAATTGATGAGCTGGGACGAACATATAATGCTTATTGGCCACACGGTAAACTGTTTTGGTGGATCAATTAAGGTTATTGGAAACACTGGAAGCAATTCCACAAGGGAAGCAATTCATGCTACCGAACAGGGTTTTGCTGTTGGAATGCATGGTGCCCTTCACATTAATCCCTACTATGGCAAAACCTCCAAGGAGGGAATGGTTTCCCACTTTGAAAGTGTTCTATCCATGGGTCCCAGCATCATATACAATGTGCCTTCGCGGACTGGCCAAGATATTCCCCCACGTGTAATTCACACTATAGCCCGGAGTGCTTACTTGGCTGGTGTTAAGGAGTGTGTTGGAAATGATCGGGTCAAACAGTATACAGATAATGGTATAGTAGTGTGGAGTGGGAATGATGATGAGTGCCATGATTCTAGATGGAGCTATGGAGCGACTGGGGTGATATCTGTTGCTAGCAACCTGGTTCCCAGATTAATGAGGGAACTTATGTTTGGAGGAAAGAATCCTTCACTGAATGCAAAGCTCATGCCTCTGATTGAGTGGCTTTTTGAAGAGCCAAATCCCATTGGCTTAAACACGGCTCTTGCTCAACTAGGAGTTGTGAGGCCAGTTTTCAGGCTCCCATATGTTCCTCTTCCTCTGGCAAAGAGGGTAGAGTTTGTTAATTTGGTGAAGGAAATTGGCCGGGAGAATTTTGTAGGAGAAAAAGATGTTCAGGTTCTCAATGATGATGACTTTATCTTAATTGGTCGGTATTAGTTTGTTTTCCTTGTTCTGGATATTTGGTCTGGGTTTTGAAGTGCTAGTTTGTCTTTGGCTTTCTTAACCCATTATAAATTCATAAATAAAGTTCTTTAGATTTTCTTTTTTAAGTTTGAACTTATTAAGGCAATAAATCTGTAGTATCTTATCGTAGGTATCAGTATAATTTGTGTATATATAAAATTTTTTAAAAAAAGGTATCAATATAATTTCTATGGAACATGTCCACTGATTTCCTTTTTGCAGGTGAGTCTTTGTTGATTGGTAGGCCCAAATGTTTTCAATTTGAGTTTTTTTTGCTGCTTCTCATGATTATAGTACGGATTATCATAGATTTTGCTAAAATGCTGGAGCTCAGTCATTGAGTTAGTTGCACTTGCTAGGTTAGATTGAAGGGACATTTGAGTTGAGTTACGGAGTCTGAATTCTAAACTTAAGTTCTTCCTCAAGATGGCTGAATGTAACTTGGATGCAACTTTTTTTTTTTGCCTTACTTAAAAAAATAAAAGTGCCTTGGATAGATGGATGTGAGTGTGAGTTGCTTCAGATGATAGTGTACATAGGATATAATATTGAATTTCCATTTTAGTATATTCCGATCATTGGATTCCTCTCCTGTTTCAAGAATACCTTAAAGAGGAGAATTACCTACAGCTACAGGTGTGTCTGACTTATAGGTAGGCTAAATGGGCCTGTAATTATGAAAGAGAAACTGTAGCTTGGGTGTTGAAAACCTGGCAAGTTTCTGGATTTGTTATACTTGTGTATGATTCTCACACACACTCTCTATCCATTTGCGTTTGAGAGTTCTGTATTCTGTCAAGAGTATTGTGGTTACCGTTCGGTTCTCAAATACAAAAGAAACTAAAATTTGAATCTCTCTCGGTAGTTAGTTTAGGATCACTCAATCAATACAATCTTATTTGGTTTTGTAGCATTTAGGCTTCATGCGGTTTCTCAGCGCTCTCTAATTAGACACATATTCCAGTAATGTAAATCAATGTTTTCCACCTTTTTTTTCCTATTACTTATTGCTTCATGCTCCCCACAATATTTTATGGCTGAATTTCCTCATCCACTTGCCATTGCGTTTCCTAATATTGCTTCACAAGTTAAGGGTTCTGTTAGGGCTCTGAGATTTTTGGGCTATTGTTGACTCTGAGAAAGTAGAAGTAGGAATGGTAAGTGTAGAATTTCCAGCAGTACTGACAAAAACTGCATATTCATGTGCTTGTACTTCTAAAGTTCCCAGTTTTTAATGTTGACTTTCTAATGAAAAACAGGTGCTAATGTTTTTCTAATGTAAAATTTATTATTAAAATAATCGTTGAGCCAATGCCAGTTTATCAGTTAATTCATCATTCTCTTGTATTTCAAACTCTTAGGTTCTTGGAGGTTTACACCACTCACAAATAGATACACATGCTCTTTCTCTAAAAACTCAAAAACACAGGTTTATATATATAATTAGAGCATCCACTGACGTGGATGCAAAATTTTTGTAAATTTACGCATTTAAAACTTACTTTTTCTATTTTACACTCATCTTTACAAAACACTCATATCAGTTTGTCTATTATACATAGATGTGGCAAAACGAGCATGTCGGATTTGGTTTGGGTCGAGTAAATCAGGTTGCGGGTCGAGTCGGGTCACGAGTCGGGTCGAGTTGACCTGTATTTTTCAAACAAGTTTTTTTTTTTTTTTTAAATTTTTAAATAGATGCAATCTGTCAATTATTTATAAGTTCCTTAACTGTGATTAGATTCTCATTGGTGATACTGTTACCACTTACCAATTACCACTAAATACTTGATACCCAAATTTGGTACAACTCTTGTTCCAGCTTTCTAGAAGCTAATCTTGGTATAATCTTCGATCTATTTAAAGTAGGAAGAAAAAATGAAGGTAGCAAGTAAAGAATGACAAACTAAAATGGAGCACGTAACATATTAAGTAAAGAAGAATAAGTAAATATTTTATAAGAATTATCTCAATCTACTCAACATTGGTAAACGTGGCAAAACAGGCAGGTCAGGTCGGGTTCGAGTCGGGTCAATCGGGTCGCGAGTCAATCGGGTCGCAGGTCAAAACGGGTCATTTTTAAACGGGTTAATCGGGTTGCGGGTCAATCGGGTCGGGTAAGAAAAACCTCTTCGTTAATATCTATATCTCCCTTATCTCAAATCTCCGCCCTTCTCTCATCCCAAACCCCCTGCCTCCACACATGCACACACCGTCACAAAGCCAAATCTCCATGGCTAGAGCTCCATGGCGATGGCCAAACATCACATAACCATCACAAAGGTAGAAACCCACATAAATTAAAACCCTGCTCTTTCTAGTTCTCTAAACCCGAATCCCACCTAGCCTAGACCACTATGGGCAAACACTATGGGTTGCTAATCAACCACCACAAACAAAAGGCTTCTAACTTTGGTTCTCTCTTAGGTTTGGGGACTTGGTAATTTTGTTTGGTTTTTGGAGTTCTAAGTTGTGGGTGTAGTTTGATTTGTGTTTTGATTTGGGTTTAGGGGTTTGAGAAAGGTGGGATTTTTTGGCTTGGGTGTGGTGGGTGGTTGAGCGGCTTTGTCTTGTTTAGAGAAACAGTGAGTGAGTGATGAAGATGAAAATAAAGATAGAGATGGAGGTGGGGAAAGAAAAGATTTTGGGAAGAAGAGAAAAGAGAGGTCTGATGAGTGGGTGAGAGAAAAAAATATTAAAAAATTATTTGCATAGATACCGTAACGGTGTATATTTACACGGTTACTATAAATATACACGGTTACTATAACAGATGAGTATATTTGCAAACTTATACACCCACTTATGTGGGTAGTTTTTGGTGAAAAATGTGTAAATTTAAGCTCTTTTTGTATTATATACTATTATACACTATACACACTGGTGTGATTGCTCTTACATGCATAGTTGTTGCATTCTACATTAAATTCCATGTAATACTCAATTAAGGACTCATAGTTGTACTATGATACATTATAATCCATGCATGTATTACTCATAAAAAGGCTAATAACCCATTTTTCCTTTATTCATTCCCCACCCTAGCTAATTATTCAAAGAACTTAAGTTAACTCCAGAGTCCAGACAACCAAAAAATAAAAGTAAAGAAAAGGAAAATAAAACAGAGGAGAGAGAATACATTGAGATGAGACTCCCCCAAAAGATCAGAGAACAGAGGCCCCTATTCCTTCCTATTCTTCTAATTAGTTTCTGCAAAAAGCAGTATATATATATATATTCATATTAGCGATTGTTGTTGCTGTTTCTGTTGTTGAGAGATCTTTGTTTGGAGCTGAAATAACAGGGCCTGATTCTCTTGGTGAAGCAGCAAAGCTTTCTGTCTCAGCTTCTCGTTCTCTTCTATGATGCTTCGGTTTACCATGAACAATTTCAAGTTCTTCATTTCCATCTTCACTGCTCTCACCCTTTTATTCTTCTTTGCTTCTTCTTTCAAAACTCTTCTCCTGTTAGTGTACACAACTTTGTTGTCAGAGAGGGATATACAGACAGACAGACAGACAGACAGACAGACAGAAGAGAGAGAGAGAGAGAGAGAGAGAGAGAGAGAGAGTTTACAAGGAAAGAACCTGTTAAGCCGGCGAACTCTAAGGTTGCGTCTCTTTGACAGCCTTGGATGTCGAAAACTAGACCAAGTGTTAGTGAACATCTTGTTTTTTTCTCTGAAACTTCGTTTCTTGACTTGAGAAAGAGGTACTTCGATTCTGCAATAAAAAGAGAGGGAGAAAGTGAAAGCTATAAGAGAGAATTTTGGTTCGTAAGAGAAGGGCTCCTTGGACTTTAAATAGGAGAGTCGTTATTAGTAAGAGTCATACAGCTCAGATATGTGTTTGTATGGGCACATGGAGAGAGAGAGAGAGAGAGAGAGAGAGAGAGGCTTTTCGTAGCAATGATGGCACAAAGTCTCATGATTACAAAGGCCATCGATAGGTGTAGAATGCAGAAGAAGAAGAAGGCGAAGAAAAAGGCTTCCCATTCTTTGGCCTTTACGAATACTTTTTAACTTAATTTCATATATAGTCCAACTATTTAACTTGTGGGTTTTTGGTTAGGGCACACAGAATAGGACCATACCCCTTCCCAAGTTGGACTGTTGGGGTTACTTTTTTTGAATTATAGAACTTTCCCCTTCAGTTTCAAGATCGTTAGGTCCTTATTAACAGCGTAGGGGTCTGCCTCAAAATGGGAAAGATACATGGTATTTTAGTCTATGTAATCATTACAGTGGAAAAAACATATGACATAATTTTCAACTAAGCCCCTGCATTTACTCCAGGGTAGTAAAATAAAAAATAATTTTTTTTTTACTTTTAACACCAACCATGTACACAGTTTGCACACGTTATGTTTAAAATGTAAACATTCTTAAAAAATATGAATAATAATATTCACATTTTATACATGACGAGTGAACACTGTTAATTTGAAGAAGATATCGTTATCCAATATAAAATGAGTCATCATGTGATTACTTGCAGTTTCACTATAGTTCTGTGAAATCAGGGCAAAAAATGTGTCATATAGTGGAGAAAAATGTTTAGGGTGCTTAGTGCCTATACATGCTTATCATGAATTTGTTTTGTCTCTTAAGGCATAGAGTTTATGCTTAGGTTCCATCATTTTATTTTTTGCTGAATAGTTTATGTAGGTACCATCACTCAATTGCTATTTGGCCATCGTATAGTCTTATCGTAAGGACACGGGTCTCCTCACCAAAATTTCCTACTTTTGTATTTTCTAATTGGCCCTCCAAAAATCTGTTTAGAAAATTAGAAATGGATTTTTAGATAGTGAGGAATCCATGTGGTTACTACTGATTCGCCCTGATTTTTTTTTTTTTTTTTTACTTAATAAAGTTTGTAGCTAAGACCTACTTGAACCCATTCTACTTTTTAGCACCGTTTGTTATTATATATATATATATATATATATATATATATATATATATATATATATATAAAAGATTTACTTTTTTCAACTCGACTTTTTTTATGTCAAATACCATTATCAAGTATTTAATAACTTTTCTTACAAGTTTTTAAAAAATTGGGTCAATAACGTCACACTAATTTCCTTTTCTTTTCTTTTTTATCTTACGAGTTGAGACTTGCTTTTTTTTTTTTTTTTTTTTTAACTTTTGTCAATATATATATATATATATATATATATATATATATATATATATATAACACTCACAGGAAGGTTATTCAAAGAGAATTTTGATATGGATATAATTACATAGCTCAACTTGCAATAATCTAGTCAACAAGGAGCTAATCACTTACTCCATAAAATTATGCCTTCCAATAATACAAAAAAACTTGATCTTTGGCTTAAGCTTCAAGGAGTAAGTTTAATATTACGTGCTTTCGCACACACTTTATTAGTTTGTTACAATTGTCCTACATGCTAGATTGTATTTAGTAATGGAGAAAAAATCAGGTGCTGATCACAGTTTTCTACGCAGAACAATTATGAGGAAGTGTGTGGCACTTATTGCCTGTTTGGATTCAGTGTTTTGCTGGCTGCGTTTTCCCTTTTTTTTTTTTTTTTTTTTTTCATTTCTACTGCGGGGGACAAATGGGTCAGTGTGCGCGTACTGTGTGCACTATTCACATACTGTGCGTGCACTGTTCACGTACTTTTTCAGCAATTTTTATTAAAAATGGGTCTCGGAATACTATTCACATATTTAAAAATTATTTTGTTACAATGTTTTCAGTTTTCAGTTTTTAGCAATAAGTTCTATCCAAACGGACACTTAAACTTATTGGCTTAAGAACACTGATGGTTGACACTACACGAGGATCAAAATTCTAAAGAGAGGAAAATTTTAACAAAGTCCCTAGAGAAAGAGCTGAAACAAAACAGTGGCTGACCGGGTTAGCATCAAGACCAAAGAATTAGGCTAAAAAGCCTCCCTAGAGAAAGGGATAGCTGGTCCAGGAGATTGGCCAACCAAGTAAGCGGCTAAAGGGAACACAAAATTTATTGAAGTTCCAAGAAAGAAGACTAATCAAACTTAGGACCCGTTTGGATAGAGAGGGGAATGAGGAGGAGTGGAGCAGAGTAAAGTAGAGTCGGCTAAAAATAGGTTAATTTTGAACTAAATCTACTCTACTCCCCCTTTTTTTCCCTCAAACCAAACGAACTTAGTGTGAATCCAAACCAACTCAGAGTAACATGAGCAAACTATAGAAAATTAGCTAAGAACTCAACCAATTTATTTTAGGCATCAAACAAGTTAATGTGGGGTTCGAACCCAAATATCGAACACCATAGAGGATGCTGGTATATCCTCTCGAACGCCAAAAGGAAAATATTTGGTGATAAGTAAATGTTGTCCTATTGGTTGGGTTTAATTCCAAATGGATACGTAGTTGTTGTCTATCAAAACCTAAGAGTTAAAACACAATTATCGCTTTATTTATTTCGCTGTAAACATTTTTAAGTATTTGGTGTAATATAAAATTTTTAAGCACAAATCACTAAAATTAGTGTCTCCCAATCACCCACCAAATTGGCGGTCCAATAACAAAAAAACATTTTATGTTTGACCAAATTGTACAATATGATAAACACAATAAAATACGTAAATTTATTGCAAAACAAACTGAACTTAAATTTTTTTTTTTTCTTATAGCAACACTTGGGTACATGAGTACTTAATTTACGGGTAATTGATAGTGGAATGTGGAATAGCTTAGGTTCTATCGGTTTGGGTCAATTTTCTCATCTACATAAAGACTATGACATATAATCACTTGAGAATTTACACAGCATAAGGTCAAAAAGTTATGATTTGTTTCATCATTATATCATCGGTGAAATTGAAGACTAATTCTTAACCGTTGTTTACGAGAAAGGTTGTGTTTGAATGGGCCAACACCGCGTCGCCAATCTTCTTGGTTTTACATAAGAAATTTACATGCAATTTCCTCCAAGTTCAAACAATGTAAGTCCAAAAGTTTGATCTTCGACCGTAATCATTAGCATTAGTTTGGAAAGATTAGTAAACCACAATTTTTTATTGTCCTTCTGGCTAGATTTCCATGCAAAATAGAATATTAGTTAATTTCTTACACACGTAACCACTTATTAATTAATCTTTTTTTTTGAGGGGCCACTTATTAATTAATCTAAAAAGTAAAAGCACAACAAATAAATTGGAGCCACTTGCATAACATGTGTCACTTTGTAATTTAGGCATAACTTAATTTCAAGAATTTTACCACTTTAATTTTTATTTTTTAAACAAAATTTAAATTCTTACATACTTTAAACTTTAAAGGCATCACCTAAGTCCAAGTCGGCAAAAGAAGGCATATGAGGTTCACGTGCCAATCACGTTGGGCATTCAATTTGGGTCATTATAAGAAGCCAAGAGAAAATGAGTAGGGTATTGGAAGGAAAGGAAGGGGCACGAGGATGAAAGGAGTGAGTAGTCAATGTAGTTAGGTCCTTCTTTTGTCCCTTTTCTTCAAGTAATTGAGTACCAAAGCCATGCTCATTTATTTGGAAAATGAACCCCCATTTTGGCTTCATCTTCTTCTTCATCATCATCATCACCACCATACCTCTCTCTCTCTATCTATCTCTCTCATCCACTTGATGTTACCATCATAATGATGATGGTGGTGGTGGTATTTTGTCCAACTTCAGCTGAGCCTCTTCACATGGTCCCTTAACTTGTTGCCCTGCATGGTTGGCAATTTAACTTGCTAGCCCACAATGGATTGGGGACCAAAAAAAAATTATATATGCAACTTTTTTTTTTGGGGGTTTAATCACAATGCTTATCTCATGGAATTAGAAGCTAAATTAATGAGGATGCAAGATTAACCAAGATTAAGCTTGCATTGCTGAGCAATAGCATAAAACTAAGCATAAAAATATATGGCCTAGCAGATGAAATTACAAATTTCTTTTCTCACTTTTTGAAAAAAGAAGATATATACCAGCAAGAAATAGCCTAATAAAGATTTTTATTTTATTTTAAAAAGTGATCATGACTCATGACTTTTCATTTTATATTTAGATCCTCTTTTCTTTTTCTTTTTTTCCTCTTCTGGTGCCTACATGTGTATATATGCGCGTCAATCTATGAATGCAGGTTTAAAATAGGGAACTCAAACCCTCATCATGCCTCTTTGAACATGGAAGGTCGAGCCATTTGATGAGGACGAGGACCACAAGCCCTCACTCATTTCTTGTATTACTAGTGATCACTACCACCAAATGCTTTGCACTGCCATATGAGGGATATGAGATGAAGGTAGTCAACTAAGAAATGAAACTCTACCCCCATATTTAAATTGATATAATTGCCCTATATATATTTTTGGATTGCACTGAGATTACCCGTACCTTTTTCAAAAACAAATATTTTCTAGTTATCGAGAATATATATGATACTATTTATAGTATTAAGATGGGTCATCACCACTCTTCACAAATTCTTATATTGCATCATTTTCTTTTTACCAGCTTACATAAAATGAAATAATGAAGTGGGGCTATAATTTCAATGGTGGAGCTAGGATCTGACTTGAAGGGGGAGGGGGGGGGGGGGCGAAAATTACATTTTGATAGCACATTTACGCACATTCAAGCGAACATATATATATATATAATATTTGAGATCAATTTGCAAAATAACAATTTATTCATGTGTATATTAAGCAATATTTGAATGCAATAAATTTTTAAAAAAAAAAACATATTCATTATATTATTTATCTATTAGGGGTTTGTTTACAAAAAAATCATTTTGAAATTGTAATTATAAAAATGTTACATAGGAGGGCTTTGGTTTTGGTTTAAAAAACCATCCTATTTATTAACCATTTATTTATATAATTTTTAAATGCATTTATTATATTAAATAATATAATAGAAGAAATCTTCACAAAAAAAAAAAAGTAGAAGAAATATTAATAGATTTTTTAGATGGGGCCAAGGGGGGGGGGGGGAGTGCCCCCCTTCGACCCCCCTAGGCTAAAATACGGCTTAGTTTTGGCGGGTACTACTCCTCTCTTCTGTCTAAGTACGTTCCTTCCTGGACATGAGTTGTTTAAGCTTGGATTGCCTAAAAGTAATATTATTGATATTAGTTTGTTTGAGAACAATTTATTTAGCTGAAACTGTTTTTTTTTTTTTTTTTATACTTAAAGTACTATAGATAAAACTAAAATAATATTATGAGATCTATGAATAGTAACAAAAATAAACTGAATAGTAGCAAAAATAAACTAAATAGTTAAAAAAAATTGCATTTTTTAGCCAATGTCAAACACAAACTATAAGGAACAACTTTTATTCATAGAAATTGATATATAGTTATAGTCTGTAGTGATTAGGGTAACATTGCTTTATCTGAATTTAACATGGACATCATTTTTATTATGTGCTAATAATATTGTCATAAAAGTAATTGTAAAAAATGTAAATTATTGCTTAAATTAAGCACCTGTGCTTGGGGTTGCCTAGTACCAAATGCCTAGTGCTTTGGTACATATGGTGCATTTGGGTGTGCATTAATTTACAAATATCTAATTTCCACTCACTATAGCAAAAGAGTAAAACCCTAAACCATTAATTAGAACAATAGAATAGGGGAGATTGTGTTTGGACTTCAGATTTTATTGTGGAAGTAAACAATCACTTTTGACGAAAAGATTTTGGTAACAAAATGAATTCGAGAGAGACCATTTTATGAAAGTCATTTTTTCAGGCAAATAGTGTTTTATATAGATAGTGATAGCCTTTTTACAATATTACGATATTAATGAAAAAAAAAAGGTGGTGGGTTGGCAAGAATCTTGTGTAATTTAGTGGTATTGTCTAGTCTGTAGTCTCGTTTATGAGGAGAATTAAGTTGGAATTTACCCCTTATTGTAACAATTAAAAATAAATAAATAATGGTAGGTTTTAGCAGTGACCATAGCAATGGTGTCCTGGTTACATCTTCAAGAGGTGGTGATGGCAGGGATGGAAGTGTAGAAAAACTTTGGTCGCATTGGTAGCAGTGATTGTTAGTGGTGGTGATTACTCCTGTGGTAATTATGGCAATATCAGTATGGTACATCCAACAAAAATATTGTGAAGGAGATGATGGTCGATCTAGGTATGGTAGCTGTCTAAATCCTTACAATTTGTGAAAGTCAGAAGAGAAAAGTTCTCTGCTTTCAAAATTATGATGAAAATCCAATATTAATTGATGAATTCATTTTCTGGGAATGAATTGACTAGACATAACTAGTCATAAATTTTTCTTGAGAATACATTGATAAATAAATAGTTTTTGTTAGGGAGAGACAGAGGGAGGGATGTCATTATTGTTAAGTTATCACTAACCCATACAAATATAGTCTTAATATTGAAAAACAATCGGATTCTTTGTATTTGTGAACTTCTTGATAATGCATCTAAGCATTGGGCTTTGCGCTTTGAAAATGAATAAAGATTGTCTCAATGTGTAATACTCACTTTATGTTTCACTAATCATACCTTCTTCTTTTTGTTTATCCCTTTTAAGACAACCAAAGTTTAAAAGAAAGAAAGAAAAGTAAGTATAGAATATTCTGAAGTTGATGGAATATAAAGCGGAACACCTTTAAAAAGGTAGATTTTTATTTTTTTTTGATAAGAGATTTCTTTTACTTTGAAGTTTGAAGACAGAGCTTGCAAATAAAAAGAATTAATTTGCATAACAATAGTTCAAATCATCTTTCTCAGGCATAATAAGTAACATCATCATTTAGGATATACTAAAATATCGAAAACCCTTTAAATAGTCTCCTAGTGGGTTTTGTTCGACATTGTTAAGGAGTGATTTGGATGTTGGTTATTTTAAGTTCCTAAGCTACAGTGGAAGTTAAGAGTACTCATCTACGCATTTCCTTCTCCTAAATCAGAAGAACACAAGAAGGTTAAAAAAACAAAAAATAAAATTGAGTTAAACATTAAAATGAAAAAAAAAAAAAAAACCTAGACAAAAATTGAAAGCTAGTGAGTAAGAGAGGAACATAGGATGTTAGTAGTTTCACATGCATTATGAATTATGTCTGTTCATGCACCACTCCTCGTCAACCATATGGTCCACATCACCATCACCATCCTTTCTCCAAATTCAAAATAGAAATCCATGCTCTCTCTCTCTCTGTGCCACTTAATTGTCCCCTCCTGCAATTGATTGCGCTCAAGATTGTTATTCACCCTCGTTTTCATTTTTTTCTTCTATAATCATCATGAGACTTTTTACGTGTACAATCATAGCTTATATGAATGTACGATGTGGTAAACGACGATCGGGGAAAAAGAAAAGTACTAAGAGAAGGCTATCCTACTACGCAATAGAAATACATGATTTTCCTCTTGGCCATTTGGATCAAAAGCATGGTTTGTATGATATTCCATTCGCATATTTTTGAGAACATATCCTTCTTGTTGCTACTTTGAAGTGGGATCGTTGTAAATTAAGGAGAATGAAGGGAACCAAAGATTGGATATATGACTTTAATGTGCTGTTTGGTATATGTCAAAGAATCTGTTTAAGGGCCCTACCTTGACAAGGTTCTATGTCATAATTTAAAAAAAAAAAAAAAAAAATATATATATATATATATATATATATATATATATATATATATATATATAACCAATTATAATTGCTTTCAATTTAGTAAAAAATTTGGTGCAAAGAATAAATAAAAAAAACTTATTCTTAACATTTTTTTTCCATTTAAAATGAATGTTCTTAGAGCAATTATTAAGAAGAATAAAATGCATTCCAATTAAATCAAAAAGTAACAAAAGTTTATAAAAAGTTGGATTTTTTTAAGGAAAGAGGCTTAATTGTCTAGGAAAAGCAGATTGATTGTATTAAAATTTCTACCTTAATGATTGCCCTTAGGTCATTTAATAATAGGACCCATAAATAAAATCAATTGAAAAATGATTGGGAAGCATTTTAAGTTTAGCTTGTATTATTATTATTATTATTGTTGTTGTTGTTGTTGTTGTTGTTGTTGTTGTTGTAGGGTCAATGGGCCCAAGAATATATGTTGGGTTGGCCCAAGAGTATTTGTTGGGCTAACGGCCCAATCCGAGGACACTGAATGGTTCGAGGATGTAAGAATGTCAACCCACGAAGCAATACTAGTAGGTAAAGAAGTGATATCTGATCAAGTATATCAAAAAAGGTGGTCCGAGGAGGAGTATGTTCTCGGCTATATAAAGCCAAGGTAGGAGAAGGCTATCTGTCGTCCAAGTGCGATATTCTAAGAAATCCTACAAGTAAGGGCAGACATGGTGGATGTATAAGATAAGAAGAAGAGATACGAAATATCCAAGATAAAGCTGTTACCACCACATTGAATGCTCTGCAACTACTACTCTGGCCGCATTGATGGGGAAGTGATGCCTGAGTATCAAGGTTCAACCTTACAGTTGCATCCAAAGACTTCAGGGATAGGTTGATGGAACAAGTATCTAAATTCATAATCTGATCCATACTTGGAAGATGGGGAAAAGAACGAGATTGATATAAAAGGAAAAAAAGACGTTCAGGAGAGGGGATTGGAGAGAAAAGAAAGAGAAAACACTGTGCACATTAACATCCATAATTGTAAACTATCTTTGAAAGAGGGAAATATAATACAATTCATCATCGACTTGTGTCCAAGGATAAATTCTGTTACTTAAACAATTCATTGTGTGTGACGTTGCAATCTAGCCCATCATTTTTGTTATCCAACATCACTAGAACCTAGATTTTAAGACCACTCTTTAAAAATTTCATTGTATTGGGCTGTTTGGGCATATCCCCTTCTTACTGTTGGGTTTGGGTGCAAATTGTGACCTTACAATTATTATTATTATTATTATTATTATTATTATTATTATTATTATTATTATTATAGTTCAACTTGTATTAAATTTAGACCAGTTTTATGATTTGACAAAACCACCTAAAAATATACCCTCTTTCTTATAAGTCACTTTCTTGCCTTTGGAAACTTTGGACTTTGGAGAATGAAATAAGAGGTTTGCCTTTTTATCAATTAGACAAAAATCCAAAATTGACCATCTAACTTTCAACTTTTGTCATTTTAGTCTCTAACTTTCAATTTTTGTCAATGCAGTATTCTGTTAGACCTCAATTACCTGCTACCGTTAAGCGAGCCAAAACGACGCCGTTTTGGTTCTTTTTTTTAATTTTGAAATTAAAAGAAAATTATTTTAAAAAAACTGTTAATGAATAAATAAAAAAACATTGAAGGGGAACGACGTTGTTCCCCTTCCCCTGAAATCAAAACCAGAAAACACAATGAATTTCTAATTTTGGGGAAAATTGGGTCAGTTTGAGAGAGAGAGAGAGAGAGAGAAACCAAGTCACCAGAGGTAAGGTCGGTGTTAAGAGTTCACTCGCCCCAAAGATCAGTCCGCAGTGAAGCTGACTGTGCAAATCATTAGGCCAAGGTGTCGATGGTGCCATCGGTGGCGGCTCTAGTCATCAAGGCACTAAAGGAGCCGGAGCGTGACCGGAAGAAGATAAAGAGTATCAAGCACAACGGGAATATCTCCCTTGACGACGTCATTGAGACCACCATGGTTATGCGCCCTAGATCCATGGTCAAATACCTCAGTGGGACCATCAAGGAGATTCTTGGCACGTGCGTCTTTGTGGGTTGCACGGTCGATGGGAAAGACCCTAAGGATTTGCAGTAGAAGATCTCCGATGGTGACGCGGAAGTCCCTTTGGACTAAGTGAGAGAGATAGAGGTTCTTCTATTTTAATTTTGAAAAAAAAAATCGGATATTTCGGTGAATTTCGAGATATTTCAAGGTTATTAGATGATATGGATGGATAATTATTTAGTTTTTCTTATATTAAATTATGGTGTTTGTGTTTGATTTAATGAATTTTGTGGTTAATTTTGCTTTTGTGATTGTTTGTATCGTTTGGTTTGGTATGTGGTTGTTAGCTCTATGTGTGGATGGGCATTTTATGTTGTTACATACTATACATATTTTAAATCTTGAAAACAGAACTCAACATCCTTTTCTTCACGTTGATTCTCTAAAATTAGAATGTTAGCAATAGAAACCTTGCAATCTCTTTACAAATTGGTTGTCCCCCTTAAATGTTTTTTTTTTTTACAGCTTTTGTTTAAAAAATTTTCTTTTAATTCCAATTTATTAAAAAAGAAAAGAAAAAAAGAGTCACTGAAGGTGTAAGTGCACAATTGCACCTGGACCCAAAGAAGATTATGGGCTCAGGCCCAATGAGCCTTAAACAATAAAATTTGTAGAGTGTGGGCTTGAAACCTAGGTTAGAAGTGCTGGGAGCTTGATAACAGGCTTTTATAAACAAATACAGGTAAATAACGAACGATAATTGGTAATGGATCTCCTCGGACTCGAGCCGAGGACTACTTCTTTATTATTTTTCTTTCTTTCTTACAGGTTACAATCCTTAATTTCTTTTTCTTTTTCTTTAGAGAGAGAGAGTAAACGAGAGAGAGAAAAGAAAGATTCCCCATCCTTTTGCATTCCTCCCCCTTAAATACCCCTTTTTTAGATGCCCTTTGGGACCCTAACTAGAAGTTTCTGCCCTATTGTTCAGGGGTCACTTCCTCATTAATGCGGCCAGGGAGGTAGGTGCAGAGTCTTTAATGCGGAGATGGCAGCCTTTGCTCTAGATATTTTCCTTAACACTGGTATATCAAGAAGGTTCAGGGTTTCCCCCTTTAACCATTAGTCTTTCTAGAGTTGAGCTTTGACCTTCATAATGAAGCTTTGAATTCTCTTGGGCTTGTCCGAGGAGAAGCTCGTCCTCGGTAGCACCCTTGGACCCTCGGCGTATTGGCCAATTCGTAGAGTTTAATTCTGGAGCAGGTCGGCTCTTCATGCTACAGTCCAAAGGCCCATATGCCCATTTGGGGTCCTTTTACTCCCCACAGAAGGGGTGTTTGTTACTGTTGTTTAAACAACGGTTTTCAATATTTAAACAACATTACATGTATTTCCATACAATTTTTCACTCACATATTTTCACAAAACAACAACAACGTTACTAAAAATCTCTTACCAAACATTTGGGGTCCTTTTACTCCCCACAGAAGGGGTGTTTGTTACTGTTGTTTAAACAACGGTTTTCAATATTTAAACAACATTACATGTATTTCCATACAATTTTTCACTCACATATTTTCACAAAACAACAACAACGTTACTAAAAATCTCTTACCAAACAGGTACGTAACGGCAGCAGGTATTTGAGGTCTAACGAAATACTACATTGACAAAAATTGAAACTTAGAGAATTGAAATGACAAAAACTGTAAGTTAGAGAGTCAGTTTTGAATTTTTGCCTATTAATTATATTAGATTAGGTAGGATTTGCTTGGTTTCCGTCTTGTTATTTCTTTGTTTATCCTTTTGATTAATGATTATTTGTTATTGGGTCATGCCAACGAGTGCCTTTAGGGCATTGGTTAACAATCTATTTTAGGAAAGTTTTAATATCACTTTTATGAGAAATGAAAAAAACTATCAAAATATTAATTATTTTTCTTTCTTTCCCCCATAAAAACTTTCTTTAAAAATTTAATTAGTATGACACATTATTATACTAGAGAAAGGAGTACATATTTATATAATATTTCTACAATTACTTCATTTTGTAAAGAACAGGACGAGTTATATACTTATATCACTTAAATTAGTGCAAAAAAAAAAAAAACGCAATAGAAGGTTGTAGCCAACTTCTACATTACTCGCGAAACCTAGTGTCAAGGTCCACTAACAGTTTCTGGAATCCCCAGCAAAGAATCTTGAATCCACAAGATAAAGAAAATTTATGAAAATTTATGAATTTATCAAACTAGAATGAAGGACAAGAGATCTTACAAGTAATCTCTAGACTTAGCTAAATAACGAGGAAAATAACAAAGGGAAATACTAATGAATGCCCTTAGGGCATTGTTTAATAATCCATTAAAATAAAGTTTTTATGGGGGAAAGAAAGAAAAACAATTAATGTTTTGACAGCTTTTTTCATTTCTCATAAAAGTGATATTAAAATTTTCCTAAAATAGATTGTTAACCAATGCCCTAAGGGCACTCGTTAACATGACCCATTTAGGGAAATACTAATGAATGCCCTTAGGGCATTGTTTAATAATCCATTTAAAGAAAAGTTTTTATGGGGGAAAGAAAGAAAAGCAATTAATATTTTGACAGTTTTTTTCATTTCCCATAAAAGTGATATTAAAACTTTCCTAAAATAGATTGTTAACCAATGCCCTAAGGACATTCGTTAGCATGACCCTTAAATTTATGGGCAAGACTTAGGTACAGTACTTAAGTACCGTTCCTTAGGTTCCCCTCTTAAGATTTTGTCATGGAATTTTTTCTCATGAGATAGAAGTGTATTTTTTATTTAAGTAGGCACATGACTAAATCTGAAGATGAGAACTTAAGAAATAGTATTTAAGGTACTGTACTTAAGTTTTGTCCTAAATTTATATTAAGATCAATTATTCATTTGAAATGAGGGAGACATGGCGTATGTATTTATTGTTCTCCTGAAATATTCTATAATTTTCCCACAAAAAGATAAGAGCAATTTTAGTCAAAGGATTAGGATCAAAGTTACATGTGATGTTTTTATTAATGTTACACAATTCAATAATTTTTAATTTGATTAGTAAAGTTTGCTTTAATGTTGAGACACATGTACAATTTTGTGTAAATCAAATATTATTTATTATTTTATCCATAAACTCATTTTTATGTATAATTTTAAAATACCAAATATATATATATATATTTCATAAATAATATAATTCCTAATTGCATATAATTTTAATATTTTACAAGTGTAGACTGTAGATGGTTTGAGGAGACAATGTAATCTATCTAACCGTAATTTTTTTTAAAAAAAATACATCCAATAAAAGTTATTAAATTGCATTAATATTCACAAAAGCAACTCATAGTAGAAAGTAAGTCATATATAGTGGGAACTTTTTTATTCTTGTTTTTTTAATTTTCTTTTACAAGTAAAGTAAGGTGCCGTGAACCTATGTGTGAGAATGAGAATTAACAAATCAAAAGTCGCGAGAGCCAAATGAAATTATGTGAAGAAACTTTTAAATTAGAAAAGTTATCCAAATGAGTAAGTAAAAATAACATCTATTTTGAAACTTATCCGACTTATTATTGCTAGGTTCTTGACATATATTTTCCTTCTATCAAGAGTTAAGATAGATATGAGATAACCTCTATGTCAAAGTACTCAAAAGGCCAAACAATTTCCAATCCACTTGGTTTGACAAAGTGTCTGGTTCTGACTTTTGAGGCAATGTTATATAGAACTTTATAGATAAAACTTGCTCTTATCAGCAGGCATTTGACTTTTGATTCCATTCAGTGTTACGCTAGGAATTTCTTTCCACTATTCTATTGAAATTCTCTTAGTAATAATACCCTAAAAATTTTAATTGGAATAGAAACTTTTACTTGATGAGGCTCATGAAAAACGTAAGAATTTGGTCCTTTTTGTGCCTTCAGTTGTGGTTGGTGCATGTTTGGGTGTTGTGGCCATCAATGAACTTGAAGAAAGATAGGAAAGTGGATTCGATATTTAGAAACATATCCTCCACTAAAAAAAGAAAAAGAAAAAAGAAACAGAAGAGATCAATGGAAACATGTCAAAAATACCGGACAATTAGGGGAGGGAGCACAAGAAATCAACAGAGCACATTAATTACACTAAGACTTCAAGTATAAAGTGACATGCTGAGAAGACTTATCTGATACTAACATTGTTAAATTTATATTATAATATTCAACTCATCAAATCAATAACAGAAAATGCGAGTAGAGAACAACAAATAAAATATCAAGTCAAAGAATATGTAGAGAAGACCAAACATAAAGTTAATTAATGCAAGTTTATTTAAATAAAACCAAATGTGATTTAATAAGAACTTGTATAATGTTGGAGTGTTTTAGTCGAATAGAACTTGTGATAGTTGGATTATAACTGATGTCGACTTGCTTTTATTTGTTATCTCTTTCTGATTCTTATCTTTATCTCCTAATAATCAATTCTTATCATTATATTTGATAGTCATTACACCGTAGTTATCATAGATAGTACGATTGTATGATCTCACCTTATCTTTTTTTTTTTTGAGGAAATATCTCATCTTATCTTAAATTATCCAAATTATACGAGAACTATGTTCACTAGATGTTAATATTTTATATGGGATTGGCCCAAAAACAACCCAATAGACATTAAAAAAAAAGAGGTATTTTTTGAAGAAAAACACACACACAAAAGAGAGGGAATAATATTATTTATTTATTTTAGGAAAATATGATTTTAACACAAGGACACACCACAAATTTCACTCAAAAACTATATTAACCTTTAAGAAATAATGGGAGCAAAAGGGGTAAGTTAATGTCATTCAAATTATGCGTAATCATCTTTTCGCTAATTATAAATATCATCTGTAATATCAATATGACATATATTATGTATGAAGTATTATTATCGCATGTTACACATGAATGATTACTATTTAGTTGGCCATGGATATGGAAATATGATTCTTACATATTAATGCTTTTAAGCTCTTACCTAAAGAATATATATATATATATATATATATATATATATATATATATATATATATTAGCTTTTTTTTTTTTTTTTTAGTTGAGAAACGAGGCTCTTGGTATATATTAGCATTTTAAAAAAATCTACAGGCAAGCATTTTTTTATATAGTTTTTTTGACAAAAAATTGACAAAATTTAGGTTTCTTTATTTATTTTTTTTAAATTTTTAAATTTTTTTAATTGAACTACACTATTAGAAATGGAGTATTGGAGGAAATTGTAAATACAATATTTTAACATTACAATCATAGGAGGTAAAGTTTGATAGGGAAGTCACAAAGCATCTTTTTGAGTTTTTAGGGACATCTTCATGGACATCACAGCAATAACATGCACTGCATACTACGATCCAATCGCTAAGGATCAGAACATCTGGCGTGTCATAATAAACATACCTACAAATCACCAGCAACTATGCATAAACATCAATTACATGCCTCCTGCTAATAGCCTTGTGGCTCAATGACACTGCCCAATTTTCCCACAGATAACTGAGTGCAAACCTAGGAACAATTTCTTAGATTGTATCTTGAAATTAAAGTACTGTAATTTTCTTGTTTTATGTTCAAAATAAAATGTAATATCAATCTTTTAAGGAAATAAAATGATGCATTTTATTTTGTTATGTTTTTTTTTTCCTGCTAATTTTGCTAAATGTTGATGTTATTTGCATACAGTCACACGTTGGAACCAAACCCTCTCTCTTTATTTGCACCTCAGATAAATCTAAGCACCTGCTGCCAAGTTGCAACATCTATGTATTTTCACATGGAACCAAACCCTCTCTCTTTATTTGCACCTCACAAATAAATCTAAGCACCTGCGGCCAAGTTGCAACATCTATGTATTTTCACATTTTAAAATATGTTATTTGAAACATGGTACTAAATACATTTTTTGCATTATGAATACTTTAAACTTGTGTTTTCACAACACTCTTTAAACCACAATTTTCACATCATTTTAAATAACAAAACTTGAAATTTGCTACCAAACAGGCTCCTAATCTCTTTGCTAATTTTATTGTCTTTGCCTATCTCCAAATCCATTCCCCCACATTTCTCACTTTCTTTCTTCATCTCATTGATGAACCCAACAATGGCTATGCTTTTTTTAAGAGCATTGATAATTTAATAGCCCCTTAGAGCATTGGCATCAGCGCACAACAATTTGTGTCTATTTGGTACAAGTATTTACCGCACATTGTAATAATTGAAAGTTTTATTAATTTTATATTGAATGTGATATGACTTTCAATAATAAAAAAAATTAAATTAAATATAATAATTCTATAGCATATTGAAATTTTAGTTTTAAAATTTTTATTTATTTTGAAACAACTAAACAACTACTTCTGAGAGAAATATCCATCATTAGAGAAGACTTGTGTTGCTTGAAATGAGAAATATTCATCATTAGAGAAGACTTGTGTTGCTTGATATGGGCTGTGCAAAAATTAAGACACTTTTTGCTTTCCTCTCATGCCTAGTTGATAGCTCGAATGGATCGGATCCTCTCAAGTACTTAATGGAGAAGCATGTCCAAGATGGGAAAACAAGGGTATTGTTGCTATTTACTTTTAGGCCCGTGTGAATGTGGCTAGAGAAGTTAAGTTATTTGGACCTTTGATTGAGCCTTCGGCTTTTTGCTTTAATTTGAAACCTTTTTTTTTTTTTTTTTTTGAGAAACAATCCTTTAAGTCTCGTTTGGGAAATGAATGAAATAGAAATTAATGAAAAATAATAATTTTAGAATATTCTTCCATTCTCTTGTTTGAGAATTTAAGTGGGAGGAAATAGAATAGATAGATAGAATACTCATTCCTCTCTATTCCCTCAAAATCTCAAATTTTCATTTCTTACAAAATCGAGAGAAATTTGAGGGTATAAAATTAGATTTAATGAATTTTTTACTAAAACTCTCACACTGCCCATATATATCTAGCCATTTATTTTAAAAGATGGCATAATAAAAAGGGAAAATCTTATGGACAAATAGATACCATGAGGGGATTCAAAAATTTAGAAGGGACTGTGCAAATAATGTAGACAAAACTATAGATTATGCATCATCTTTAAAGGAGGCTTCAACCCCTTCTCTCTTATCTCTTATGTTCCTTGAGAGTTACTTTGCCTTTCACCTCGTCGCTTGAAATTTCTTCTGTTCCTTGAGAGTTACTTTGCCCTTAACCAGTGGTTACAGATACTTGCATTGAATCATCAACGCAAATTGTAGTAGGGGACAAGGACTAATTACCAACTGTTACTCCCTTTTGACTGAGCAAAGAAAATCATTCAAAATCATAAAACGGAAATAAGTTTAAAACAAAAAATTAAATGTGAAATGGGAGAAATTAATGAAGCATTCTTATGTTCCTGCAATTTTTAGTTACAAGTTCTTTCATTGTCCATATGACCCTATGCTTTCTATTCCTCCATTTAGTTGGTTATCATTCCTTATTTGGATAAATAAAATTCCAAGTAATGTGGTACGAATTCCATCCATATGCACTATTAGATTTATGAGAAGGTAAATCTTCACCTCAAAATGAATCGTCTCCATTTGCATTAAACTTGATAAGAAGAGGATCATTTTCCATCACAATCACACACATCTTCATTTGCTGCTTTGCATTGCACAGAATCAAAAGTTGCTAACAGAATGCCATTCAAAGAAAAGGCAGGAAGAGCCATATACAGCATGTACAGTTGTACACTATAATTAGGGACTTAGATACATAAAAGCAAATTTCTAACAGAAAAGGGAAAGATAAATAAGTAGGTTATAACTTAGATCATCGGTATTTACATCAGACCAGAAAAATGAAGAAAACACGTGCACCTCTCAACAATGTTATCCAAGAGAATCGTCTTGGGTAGCTTCATCATCCTCATCCATTGCATCATCCAGTTTGTGATCCATATCAGCTTGACCACTACCCTCAGTATCTGATACCGATCCACCTTTATCATCAACTCCATTATCATCGTCATTGTCAGTGCAACTCTCAGTATCTGAGTTGGAAGTAGAACCCCGCTTTTCTCTCCCTTGATCATAATCATCATCTATAGCACCGTCAAACTGCTCCTTTAAGTCAGGAGCAACAATTCCAATCATTTCACCAAGTGCTTGACGTTCATGATTCCGTCTTTTGGCAATGGACTCAGAAGAGGGGGTAATTTGACTCTCGGCCACTGGAACATTGGAATCATGTAGAGCCATAGCACCTTCTTCATCGTTGTCTCTGCTTCTTGAATGTTCAGTCCTTCTGGTGGCCATAGCCACAGGAGAGGGGGTACTTTGACTCTCAGCCACCTGCATGTTGGAATCACGTATAGCTACATCACCTTCTTCATCGTCTCTACTTCTTGGAGATTCATTCTCTCCATGGACAGAAGGAGCTGTGCTACAAGCCCAGCTACCTGCAACTTCAGAAGCTAAAAGGTCTGTTGTTCTAATTGTGCCTCCAGCTTCTGTATCTTCCATAGACTTTAAATTTTCAAGGGGATTATTTGATTGAGAGTCATGCCTAGCTTCTGGACAAAGTGTTTGACCTTGCTCATCAGTTTCTTGCACATGGCTTTCATCGTCAATCTGCATTGTATCCTCAGCTAAAGTACTGGACTTGTTCAAATCAATATTTCGTTCACCATCAAATCCAAGGCTTTCAGTTTCAAGAACTTGCTCAGTGCCTATGGCATCTCCCTCCAAAACAGGTGCTGTGCCAACTCCATCAATTTCAGAACCAAAGGCGGCCTTGATGCCATGGTCTGCACTAGTAAAATCTGCCTCTTGGGTATTTTGACATTCTTCTTGGCTTCTGAAATCACAGTCATGCTTCTCAGTAACGCTGGCTTCATCACTAGAAGTTTCAACTTGATTTCTGTCAATACCCTGTGCTGAAGCAGCTGGGCCAGCTTTAGCAGTGCTGTTACCACAGTAACCTGTTGCATCTTTCTGTCTGCCTAAGGTTTCATTTATGACCCCGTACTGTACATTGAGATCGATATCAATTGATGTGTTCTCATAATTCTCCTCATCTTCCAAAGTCCTCTGCATTGCCTTCAGTTGTTCCTGCTGCTTAGCAAAAAGTGCTGAAATTTCCTCGGTAGTGGAATAAAATGCTCGAAGTTGTGTTTCCCTGCATGGACCATATGTCCAAAACCAATCAAGTCACCACTATTTAGGCTACTGCAAATTCAAGCATATTGAAAGACACAAAATTTGGAAAAAAAAAAAATCCATCCCTAGATGAAAATGTATAAAGGCTACCTAGCTCTAAAATGATAAATTTATGCAATTGTAGATTAAGAAACTCTCTCTATTTATCTATTGTTACCCATGTATTTATATCAAATGAAAAGCTGGCAGTAGCAAAATACATGCGTATGGTCCGTTTGGATTGAGGGAGAGGGAAGAGGAGTAGAGTAGAGTAGAATAGATTTGACCCAAAATTAGCCTATTTTTAGCCAACTCTACTCTACTCCCCTTCACTCCCCCCTCCATCCAAACAGGCCCTTAATCTGTGACTTAAGTACAAAATGATCTATAATTGGAATCAGAAAATAACAGACTTGGCAGAACATCAGGAAGGTGTAAATCCCAAAAACACACACGCATGCACAGAGACAATTATTACTATGGGAAATTCAACGTAAGCCCAAAAAAGACAGTAAACAAGTAATTTCATTCTTACCAAACATTAGCTTCACATTGGAAAAAGAAAAGAAAGAACAACTAGTAAAGAATGCAATGAAGCAGAATGACAATTTTAAAGTGAGCTACTGAGCAGCACGGGATTATATAATTCACATACATTTTTAAGTCAAGTACCAGCACACAACTCAAGCTTAAAATAAAACAAATGATGTTGTTTGCAATGGATAGCAACAAGGACCATACTAGAATTTAAGAAGTCCATGCAGACATCATTGATATTATCTTTCTAAACTTAAATATACCTCCCTCCCTCCCTCTTCCCCCCCACCTCTTCTCTCTCTCTCACTCTCTCTCATTAAAGATGAAAATGTCAGCTGTTGAGGTCCTTGGATATCATATGGTACAAAGCCCATAAATTTTATTTTTTATTTTTGATAGAGACTACTTAGTGAAAATAAGCATGAAGTAGCCTAGAGAATTACAAAGCCCATAAATAAAGCTGAAGAGATGTTTTCCCTTTTATTAATATTCTATTTCCAACTTAAGTCACAAATATATAACCCAAGGATATCATTTGATATCCAGCATGCACAGAAAGCACACGACCAGATATTTAGGTAGACTAGAAGCAAGTTCTGAGCCAGGAACTTGCTGAGACTCACACATCCAGTAATGATATAGATGGGAGTGTTAACTTCTAACACAAAATCATAAAATAAAAAAAAACTACCTCCTCATATACCAGCTGGATCAATACATTTACAGTTACCTGCTTGCTCCATGTCTCCCACAATGTTACTTTGAATTAAAAAGCAACATTTTGCATTTCTTTTGACAAAGGAATTAACAAGTACATGTGCCTATCTACCAATATATATCTCAAGCTATTCCAAAATAGGCTTCAGAGACAAGAAAATATTGTCAAAGGGTGAACCAAACACAAGATGAATGCCAGAGCAGTAAAGAACAAGTTCATATGGTTATATTACAGGCTACAGTTTTAATTAGAACTTGTAATAAATTTTAAAATTCTCCAAGGCATTTGCAAATCAATATTTCATCTCGAGATGTTTCCGATTTTCCACTGCTCCAAAAACAAATCAGATTGAAATTTAAACCGTATACCCCAAATCAGACATCTTTTGGTTTCTCTATTACACAAAGGAACTGCCACAAATGTTCTAATTTAAAGGTGCTAAGAAATATTGGCACTTGTTTTGATTTAGAGCAAGTTAACGACACCAACAATGTCTGTCAGAATCAGTTCATAAAATCCACGCAATGGCCCTTCATCATTGGCCAATGGTATTGTAGGAAGGTAAGATTCAAGACTATTCTTTTCACCAAGCTGGCCAATTCAAAGAGGAGAAAGAAAAATGAAGTAATGAAAGCAATAATAAAATATGATATTTAACAAATTAGTTTATGGAAATTAGAAGTACAAGCTTGAGCAATACCACATAACTTATGGGGAAAATTTCATATTATCAGCAAGATTTAATAAAACTTGTGTCATGCACGTAGAACAAAATGCTTTCCAATAGCTGATAATCACAGTGTATCTACAGCTTCAGATCTCTTACCGAAGCATTATCCGTTCTCTGGCACCTTTTAACCTTTGTCTCTCAAAATCAAGATCCCGCAGTGTGGCATTTATCTCTAGTTCAAGGGCAGAAACCTTAGCCCATGCTTCTTCTCGAGCTGACTGCTACCAACAGCAAGAAAAGACTCAGCTTAAAATTAGAATAGTTTCACTAAGATGCCTAAAAAGAAACTTATGCTCAGCTTGCAACCAAAATCATATTTGAAGAATTCAACACAATGCTAAATCCTTCAAATCTGATATTCAAACGTCTCACTGGAGTGGATTAGAAAGAAAGAAAGTAAACTGCAAGAGCCTTAAAAAATCCAGCATCTATACACACACATGCCATATTATTTTTCATAGAAAGATTGAAAAACTTCATATTTGAGAAGTTAACTCTCCTTTTTTTTTTTTTTGTGTGGATAACATAGGGGTTTGAGAAATCGACTCTCACCCTATACCATCACACGCAATAAGCCACAAAGGGCATTAAACCTGGCATCTGTCTGACTTCGCCTTATATGTAATCCACAGTCAGTAAAATTCATGTCATCAATATTAACGCATCATCTTAGTCGATGACATAATTAAAAAACATGGATATCTCGTGTGCAAGGATTTAGGATGGGACAGTGAAAAAATCAAAGATACACCCTAACACTGAGGGTCAAAGAGCTATATATGAAAATGCAGTAACAAGGATTCATATTGAACCAATAGAATATTTTAATGAACAAAAAGAAGTTTCCATTTCTACCTTTTCAATCTCTAGCTCTTTTCTCAATCTTTTCATTTCATGTTCAAGTGTTTCCACTCTCTGCTTCAACATCCCAACAAGCAAAAAGAGCATTAGCTTCAACATCTTCTTTAGGTGAAAAAAACCCCAAAAAGGTAAGGCACGCACTAAAAATAGTATTTAATTTTAACCAAAGTTATTACTTTTCTTCCATTTGCAGAGGCTAACTGCTCTTCACAAACTTTGGTTTCCAGCTGGCGAACGTTATTGTCAGAGATAACCAACTTTTGCCTAGTGTCTTCCTGCAGCAGTCAAGGCAACAAAGAAATAAACCTCTAAAGGTTGAAATAAACTACATGAAATGTGCATTAATGACAATAAGCTCTAGCTCAAATGGCATCTCCTTCCTTTGTAAAAGCAAGTTCAAGTGTGAGTTCATTATTACAAGACCCAATGGTGTGTTGTAATTACCAATAAAAAAAAAGTGCATTAACTAAAAAAAAAAGTGCAACTATACCAGTTTGGACCTCAACGTTTCCACTAGCAAACACCTTTCTCTCTCTGATTCCTGAGAACACAAATGTGGATATATAATTCTGCTATTCTTTTAAAACAAAATATACATATGGAACATCCAGCTTCTTAATTACTACCAAAAAGCATTCAGACCTGAAGTTTATTAATTACTTCTTGCTGCTCTCTTTCTCGTCTTAGGCCTGCATCAGACAATCGTTTTAATTCCTCTTGCGCCTCTGACTGTGCTCTCTGCACTGCTGCTTTTAAGTCTGCTGTAGCCTTTTCTCGTTCTCCTCTTCTCTGGTCACGCTCTTCAATTAATTGTGTCTTGAGCTCGGCTATAGATGCCTTTTGACTACAAACAAGTAATCAGGCAATTCAGATGTTTTTTCCTTAGAATTTTCCGACCATTTTGCTTTTAACCAAAGAGAATCACATGGTCAAAATCATGGTTTTGAAACCCGGACTATTCAAAGAACTAAAAAAGGGAGAGGTTAAAGGTTTTTGAGGTTGGACTAAGGTTCAACTGAGGTCAAGCCATGACATTTTTTTTTTTTAATTCAATTACATAATAAATATAATAGTTTGTGAAAGAAAGACACAACTAGCTAATTTTCCTTAATGGTTAACGTGTCAGACAACATTTAGAGCATGAGAGGGATGGGTTCGAGTCCCCACACCTGCAACTTAAAAAAAAATTTCCAAAACAACATATTCATCTGAACCAGTTTAAAAAACCAGCCGGACCTCTAGTTTGTGGTTGAATCAGCTGGGCCAGTCTGGTTACGAAAACTATGGTGAAAACACCATTCTTCAAAGAGTCGAAACAAGCTCAAGTAACTTCATAAATTAGGTGTTTTTTTTATAATGAGAAATCAAAAAATAAAATATACATATTTTATTGTTTGATTGTTAAGTAAGGAAGTTAATACTCAACCCCCACCTTCTACCTTAACCTTACAACAGGAGGAATCACTGTTTGACCAAAAACTTATTGGCAATTGAAACTTTTTTTTGGGGGGGGAGGAAGAGAGAGAGAGTTGAGGGGACTTTAAAAACCTTAAGACCTGTCTTTTAGGCCTGGGAAGACTAAAAGAGTGGAGTGACTTAGTTCGCTTGGTACCTTTGGACTTCACTTCTATTTGGTTAGATTACTTTAGCTAGGGAAAGTAGCTTTATAATGTTACCATGGAAACAACATATCTAATTTAAAGGAACTCAATATTTAAAGGAAAAGCTTATAATAGCAAAAAAGTGACCATAAAATGTGTCTTACCTCTCCATTATTGCATTTGCTTCTGTACATGACTGTATAGAAGCACTAAGCCTTCGGTTAAGGTCTTCTATAGAATGTTTTTGTTCAGAAGATATTTTATTGACTGAATCCAGCTCTATCTGTTTGACCTCCAACAATTGATTCAATCCATTTAGTTGATCCACGTATGATTTTGCAACAGAATCCTTGAGTTCTTTCATTTCCTTCATAATCAAATGACAATATGTGCTGAGTATTTTTAGAGTCAAGTTAGACATGGGAAAAAAAGAGGTCAAGGTTGGCAGACATTTCCACTAATTAATTTCAATTACTTTTTCTTTTCTTTTCTTTTGGGGGGGGGAGGGGGGGGAGGGGTTATTCCATAGTTAGGGGAGGAAGGATTTGAATCCCAAACATCTCCATTGGAAATGTCAAGAGGTGTCAATTGAGCTCAAGGCTCTTCTTGGCCTAAACTAAGGATTATTTGATAAACAATGACCTCATATGATTCATGCTGTAAGAAAAAACACAAGTTTTTTACTGGAAGAAATTAACATGAGCACAAGCATATGCACTCGCTCACTTGTGACAACTGAACACATCCTAGCACACACATAAGAGAGAGAGTCTCAATCCACCAGCACCACTTACATTTTCATGATGCTGAGCAGACGCACGATTCTCATTGCGCAATGTATCAATTGTAAGGCCCTGACTTTCCAACTGCTTCCTCAGTTCCTGCTTAATGGAATATTTGATGTGAATAAATTATGTAACAAAGACCTTTTATCTAACTCCATAACTTAAGTTATTTCCATAGTCAATCATAACAGTAACCCAAATAAAGATACCTTGTTTGAACGCTGGAGGCTTCGAAAATCATCAAGAGAGATTGGACCCTCAGGAGCACCAATGCCAATACCTTTAAATCTCTTGTTTTCAGAAACAAAATCCTCTGCACAGAAACAAAAAGAAATAAATGAACATATCCTGTAAGTATCATTCAATATATCAAATTCTCTAAAATGTCCAAATTTCAAGCCATCAACTCAAACTAAAACGCAAACAGGCAACATCATACAGAAGACTTGCTTGATCTAATGGGCAAATGAGCATACAATAGCACCAAACTTACAAATTTTCCACCTAAGCCATGGTCATTTCTGACAATTCAACCTACTGATACTGATACTGGAACTGGAACTTAGTTGTCTTGATACAGTGATGTTAATGAAGCATCTACAACTTTTTTAAAAATAAAATAAGAATAGTATTAAGGGAGTATCTACAACAGCAATGCAACAACAACCCAATACTTATTATTTATTAATAAAAGCCACTCATCACCTCTAAACTTAATCATTCTCACTTATCAAGGAATCGCATTTGGATTCATGTCACTTATGCATTTGCCTAATTCCTTCTCTCTTCTCTTTGGTGGATAATCATTGAGGCCCTAATCTCACATAATTCCCATGTAGCATTCTTAAATTGGATAAATTTTATTTTTGTTATTACTTTGGCCCCCTCACTCTTAAAATTCTAGTTCCACCCCTGCTCATCAATAATATACCTGCTTTTCTTTTTGCAGCTGCACCATCTGTCACGGGTGTGGACGCCAGAACTTCTCGATACACAAATGCAAATGCAAGTTCTGTAATAAATTCAAAAAGACAAAATGGTCAATAGCTCTCTAGATTGTCAAAAACAATCACTTGCATACCATAAGAATACTAATTCTAGCACTAACAAAACCCGCAAATTTACTTTGTTCAACCAACCTACGGAATCAGAGACCAATCCTATAGTTTATAAAGGCAATTTAAATAGATCACATTGCCACAGCAAGTGCCCTCTGCCCCAAAAAAATGACTCGGGGGGTTTGAGTAATGTTGCGTATAAACCAAGAAACCACCTCTCCCAGACCTCGCAGAAGATGGATCTTTGCACACTGCCTACTAGCCTTTTAATTTTAAATAGGAAACAATTACCACATCAATAACACTAATCACATATAAGAATATTACCATGCTGAGGAGGAGCAGCAAATGAGATAATGTCTCCGTGATCAACTTTGGCTTCGGCACTATTCTTTCTCAGCTTCTCCCAATTTAGATATGTCCCATTTGTGCTGCAACCAAAACACAAACACACTTAATTAGTCACTAAAACACAAAGAAAGATTTTTTTTTTTTTTTTTTTAAAAAAAAAAATCAACCTTGTATCTTTGAGAAAGACGGAATAGTCGGAATCATCGGCAGTGGCGGAGGCTAATGCGAGCTTCCTTCTATAAATCTTGCAATGATTAGCACTAACCGCATTGGACTCAATCTGGAAACGCGTATCTTCTACTAAACGACCAATGCAATGCTCATCCGCAGTCAATAGCATGTTTATGCTCTGTGATTTTACGATTTACTCTTTGAATTGAAGTAATTAACGAAAATAAAAAATGAAATTGGAATGAATAGGGTTAGAGAGAGAGAGAGAGAGAGAGAGAGAGACCTGGTGGCGCTTACGGGCATTGGTGGAAATAGCGGTGAGGACAGCCCAGACGTTGGGGTCAGAGAACTGGAGGGGTTGGGAGGCGATCTTGGAGGCCACGGAGAGAATGTGGTCCTTCGAGCTCGACGACGTCGACGACGACGTGCCGTTTTTGTTGGTGCTGTTGTTGTTGTTGTTGTTAGGGTTTGGAGGAGAAGCGGAGGCTGAGGGTGAGCCTGACTTTGGAGCACCAATTGCGGTGGCTTGATTGTTATCGTCCACAACGGCAGCCATTTTGACTTTTTTTAAGTACAGTGACTGTGTGTGTGAGTGTGAGAGAGTGAGTGAGGGAAATTTTGGCGGGGGATTTCAACAGCCCTAAACTAATCACCTGTTTTTGTTTTTGATTTTCATGTTTGTGAGTGTGAGATAGGTGGAGGAGGTCGGAGTCGGTAGGGGTTCTTTTGATTTTATGTTGAGCTTGCTTGGGTTTCTCCGGTTGTTTGGGTACGATGAGCGAAAGTAACAGTTTGTGGTATCGCCATGTCACTGTTTTAGCTAACTGCAAATTGGGTCTTATTCCGCTTCAGGAGGTCAACTCTGTTTGTGGGCCTCTAATTTTTATTCATGTGTCAATTATCTCTTCTTCTACATGATTAATTGATTATTATGACTTCTTTTTTTTTCTTTTTGTTATTATTATTTAACTTCTATTCATGTTCTACCCATCTTTCGTATCACTTTTTTTTTTTTTTTTGAGAAAGCATCTTCATATCACATTTTTTTTAGAGAATTATCTTTCATGTCACTTAAAACATTTATCTATAAAATATAACCTATAACCTATATCATTTCATATAATGTACTAGATAATAAAATATGAATCCTACCAAACATGATTGCAATAATTGTCACATTGGTAAGATCTGATTTTAAGAAAGGGTTTATCACTTGCTCCGCAACACTAATTGTCGCATGTAGTTTTGGTGTTGGCGTTTAAGTATATTTTCTCATTTCATCCTCTTCCTCTATATATAGGTGGGTGTGTTTCTCAAAAAAAAAAAAAAAAAAAGGATATCTTCGCACTTCAACAAGTGTTTACACTTTTATTAACTCATGTTTTATTAAGATAATATATTTTATATTAAAGTATGTTACAGGTGGGTTTAATTAACTCAATTGTTGTCATTGAATAAGAAAACTAGGCTTCAAATAAGACTCTAAATTTAAAGATAGTTTTCTTAATTTCACCATTTGCAATTCTTTTTTACGTTTTTTTGTTTTTGTTTTGTTGGATTAAAAAACTCATCATAGTTCACACAAATATTGTGCAATATTCCAGCCTAATCCTGCATATCTGATAATCTGATTGTACAATAGATTCCCATAAAAAAAAAAAAGCTTGTGCAATAGATGAGGTAAACTCAGTAGCAGTAAAATTGTTCCAACAAGATTGGCACTTTGACGAACCCTATAGCAAAAGGTAATTACAAAAATATCAAATGGAAATACTAATAGCAATTGAAGTAAAATGCCAACTTCAAATATTACACTTCCGGAGTTTTCCAAATGCTGCCCCACATAATCAGAGTATTTTATAATTCTCAAAATTCTCTGTCAGTTCATGCATGTTCATTGCTGCGACTGATCATAAGTGTAACACTGCGGTCATGAGTACAAATCCTAAACTTGTTATAACACACTACTAACCAGCAAGTGGATTAGCATGCATTGTCACGCGATTGAGTCTAATCTCTGCCAGCGGTCGATCTCCTGGACCTGTTTGAGTCTACAGAAAACCAAATTCAAATCAGTACTAGTACATTTGATTTTCTTTATTAGGAAATTCAAGAACAGAAAATTTCCTTTAAAGTTAATTACAAGCTACACCAGAATAGAATCAGATTGGGAAGCATGAGATAAGAATTGGTAATAAAGGTAAAACATGAGATAAGGAAGTCACTATCCGTTAAACACAAATTAGAGCGCATAACTACTCATCCAATCAAATCTCAGGAATTTCATAAGTAGCCTTTTGCAAAAAGCTCAGAATAGTACACTTCCAACCAGACGACAAAAAGGTATAATTTGTACTGAAGCACAATAATGTACCTTTTCCATGAGATCAAGGACTTCAAAACCGTGAATCACCTTGCCAAATATAGTGTACAATCCGTTCAAATGTGGCTGCTTTGCATAACTTATGAAGAACTGGCTTCCATTAGTATTGGGGCCACTATTGGCCATTGAAAGTATCCCTCTCGCGTTGTGCTGGAAAATAGAGGAAAAGGGGAAATTTGTGGTACAAAGATCAGAATGAAGCATCTCAAAACCATTCTTACTCAATTAACTGATTAATCATGTCCCCACCCAAAAGTGCGGATATCAAAAGATGGAAAGAACTATAAGGAATACAACTGTTAGACTTTTTTTTCATTGGTAATTATGCACACACCCTATTGGCTCTTGAACACATAGCATCACTCCCACTTTGCTCCCAAAACAAAGTTTCTTTCCAAACTAGTTTGGAGGGAAACTTTTCAAGCTTCTCATATATTTCTTTTTTTAAGTGTGAATTTTAAAAATCTAACCGTTCAATTTCATGTTTCTTATTTTCTTAACATGCATATCAAATTTCGTTTAAATTAGATATTATTTACTATTCAATCATTAACTTATTTTTTATACATAATTTTAGACCACAAAAACTTGAAATTTTAACATTTATTTGATGACATAGCAATTTTTTTTTTTTTTTTCTTGAAATTTTGCAAGCATAAATGATGTAATAAGAACATGTAATAGAATCTACAAAAAGAAATAAAATCTACAAAAAGAAATAAGAGGATACTGTGAGAAGCAGATATCAACTCATACAAAAAAGATCTCAAGAATAAAAATTATAGGCAGCTCAAGTGCTCACACCATTAAAAGTGTACATATTCCTCTCCAAATCATCTAGACAAGGCAAAGAGGAGCTGTATTCCAAATGATACTACTATAAAGATGGCTTAATAAAGTTGGAAGTTTTGGATTAGGTCATGATTATTCTAGGAGAGCTAAAATCTTGATAGGCAGTTTTTAGCTTGGGGCCTACAAAGATGAGAGAAGCAAAGAGGACAAAAGATGAATACCCCAGAAGGCCCAGACCCAAAAGGTAAATTCATAGCCATTAAGAGTAACCCATACATAACCAAATTCACCCTAGCCATTAAGAGCAACCAATACATAACCAAATTCCCTAAGTATTGGGCAGTTGATTTGTCCCCCATATCTTTTTATGATGAATACTATACCACCTCCATCATTATTTTCCATCAAACTAATGGAAAATTTTAATCTTTTAAACAAAATGTGCTTGGACCCACTCATTAGTGACCCCAATACCCTCTAATAACAACACGACCAAGGCACAATGATGGTCCTTCAAATTGTGCATGCATTGATGTTTTTGTGCATGTGATGTGTTTGTTATTGGAGGGTGTTAAGGTCATCAACAATCAACATGTGGGTAGTGATAAATTTTTCAAAACAAAATAAAAAAATTTCCATTAATTTGACAGAAAACTAACAAAGGGATAAAGTGCTCATTATGAAAAGATAAAGGGGGACATTGCAACTGCCGTATTCTTAAAGGGGGAAAGTACAATTGCAATATATATATATATATATATATATATATATATATATATATATATATATATGCAACTGCTTTTCCTTGGACTTGTTGGAAGTTCCTGCTGGTATGGGCTGTGGTGAGCAGGATAGTCCGAGGGTCATAAAAGTTATAGTTAATATTGCATTGAATAAGTCTAAGAGTCAAATAACTTGAAAGTCCCCCGCCTAGTTGAGATATAAAACCACATGGTAGCTATTGCAATAGCACATCACTAGAATAGGTTCCAGCCATAGTTTACAGCATGTGTAAAGATATTACAGTGACAAACGGCAAATTCTAATGGCCTAACTATACTTCTGCATTAGACTAAATTACCTTGAGAGACTCTCTTATCTCATCATTGAACTTCTTGCCCCATATACTCGTACCCCCCTTGCCTGTACCTGTTGGGTCTCCACCTTGAATCATAAAACCTTTTATATTTCGGTGAAATACGGTCCCATCATAATAACCGCTTGCACATAGTGCCAAAAAGTTCTGTATTCAAACAAAATCACTAGAATTATTAACAAGCAAATCACCACTAAAAACAAGGTTAGAAAGATTAATTCATCAACACATATCATGGTGATCCATTACACAGAACTCTAAATTGCCAATCCAAATGCAGTAAGGTAAACCATCAAAACAAATGCATTACCAAAAATAAAAAATAAACAAACAATACACTCAATGTTAATTGGAAGCGAGAGTGCTCAAGTTCTATTTTTCTTTTGGTAGGAACAATGAAACTATATAACACTTCATTCTACAAACAGATTCTCCACTCTGCAAGCCAGATGTCCAGTCAACAATTCAGACAGGCTCTTTCTTGGTTGGGTTTAGCATAATAGTAAGGCTGTTCGCTCTATATTTTTTCAGTGCTACATCCATTAATTTGAAAAATGATCTTAAGACTTCACATCCTTCCTTTGAGTTGTGAGAGCAAAAAGAATTTGTCCTGCTTTAACTACTGTTCTACAAACTGCCAAAGCTACACACAAAAACACCTTTCCAATATGTACGAGAATTTGGTGGGAGAGGAGAGGAAATAGTTATTCTATCCTGCTGTTTTGATAAATAAAGGAGGGAAAGGAGCTTTCCTTTGTTTGGTTGTAGGGTGAAAATGAGAAGAAATTATATAATTGACAAAAAAGAGTTAAGTGAAAATGTTCCTCTTATTTTTATAAAGTTTTAGTGATATGAAGGATAAAAGGGAGAACACAATAATGATCAAACCTTAGTACCAAAATTTTGGGTCAGCTATGGATTCTCAACAGATTAATCATGGTCAGTAACATATATTCTTTTCTACCAATCTATTATATCCGAAGTTGTACCCTCCATTACCTCCTTACTTGAAAAAAAATACATATCTCTTTCCTCCAAGTTGCTCTAATTTTAGTGATATGAAAAATGGACTTTGAAGTGTACTAAACCTCTTCAAATCGCTTCAAATCCTTTATAGCTCTCCCAAAATATATATCCAAACAACAGAATGGATAACTAACTCCATCCAAACATACCCTTTCAGGTCAAAAGAGTAATAATATGAAAGTGATAATGGTAAAGGTGATAAGAAAATACATCATGATATACAACAATTCAACAACATGGTAAAACTGGAAATTATAGCATAACCGAAAGCTTGGGACTGAGTGTGAATCTAAATAAGATTCAATTAAATTTGCTTCAATTGTTTACTGGGGACCATTTTAAAGTTAATTCTAGAAGTATAATATGTTGGGTCTTTTTCTTTTCTTTTCTTTTCTTTTTTTGCAAACAGAGGTTCAACCAAAACTTTCCCGGAAAACAAACAGAAAAGAAAAGTATTTGTCTATGTGGGGCACTGACCTCGGCAGTCTTGGGGACCTCGTCGCAGAAGATCTCGCACTTTATGTCGCCGAGGTTTGTGTGCAGCGTTACTGACTGCAAAACCAAAAACAAAGAAAAAACGTAAATTTATGAACTGAAGGTGTTCGATGAAATTACACAAAGAGAAAAGCTAACCATTGTATTGCGTATCGTGCTTCTTTTCTTGCTTGTTTTGTTTCTTTAGAACGTATTTCTGAAGCGTTTGAGACTTCGAGCTTTCCAAATTGGACGATTTTTTATATTTTGGGCTAAAGTATAAGAAACCTTCTAGAATGTTAGGCTATGTCGGTTGTATTCTATTCTCAGCAAACAAAAGGTGTTCATAGGAAAATTCAAAATTTAAATATCGTCCTCTTTTGGAAAATTAGACCACTACTGAATTTCACATCGATTCAAGAAAGTGCTAGTTACATCTATAAAATTTTGTGATCTAGGATGTTTTGGACTACATGGTTCTATTATGGGTATTTAAATAACGAAAATTGTTGTTTAAACATTACATGTATTTTTACATACTTTTTTACCCATAAAACTTAAACAGAGTTATTAAAAATCTCTTAACAAACAAGCCTTATGTGTTTGATTTTCACTTGTGTATGTCATTCTTTGGGATCATAATTTTGATAGGATTATATTTTAAAGATTTTTAGTGCTCGATTTTTATATTGAAATGGACAGAATCAGTATTAATTGGTATAGACGATATACTAATTAACTCATGTTCAAATCCCTTTTCAAATATGTTAAATTGTCCTTATGCCACTAATAAGTAATAATTTTTAAGTAATTAATCAAATTTGATGGTAATGGTTTTTAATATATTATTACTATTTTTTGGAAGTTTTAAATTAAAATTACATTTTCAAATACTTGTCAATTCAAACCATAAAATGAAACTGCGCTTGTATGTAGTAGTTACATATGTTAAAATAACTGTGCGATGTCATTTTATTTAAGTATTTCCCATTAAATTCTCCAAAAAGAAAAAAGTCTAATTAACGACATCATAATTTGAATTGAAACTTTTTTTTTTCTTTTGTACATTATTTTATTTGAAATTTTAAAAAATATGGGATTTACTTTGAAATGTGATACCTCAAACCATTCATAATTAGAAAGTTTAAATGATAGTCCAATTGTAATGACATAACTTATATTGCCTCATATTTGTGGTTTGAATCTCAGTTCTCCATCTTTCACTATTTACCTAAAAAATTATAGTCCTTATTACAACTTGGCTTGTCATTTTTGGGGTGTATCGGTAGTTAGGTAACACTTTCATCAGGTCGTGACAAAATGACAGGGCAAATTGGTTGGATTGGATCATATTGTGTGTGTGTGTGTGGTGTAGATTAGGTTTCAACAAGTGGTTGGTTGTTCAAAATAAGGAAAAAGTTTAGCTTAAACATGTTTAAAGTTATTTTGCTCCAACATTTTATATGACAATTGAAGATATCATCCAAGTGTATAGTTTTAGTCACATAACTTTTTCAATGAGTCATGTGACTTGTTTAAATAATATTTATTGATAGTTTTATAATTTACCATATAATGAGTTGTAAAAGATAATTTCAAACATATTTGAAACTAATTTGTCAACTTACGCAGCTTTTGGATTTATTATGCAAGGGTCCAGCAGTTTGCATATGCCTTTTGTTAAATACTGATTCATTTAATTACTCCAATCCAGTGAAGTAAGCTAAATCTGTTAAATACTGATTCATTTTACTCAGGATATATTCGACTGATTTAGAGAGTCACTTGGCCACTTCAAGTACCATATTATATTAAATTTTGAATTCTGGATTGTGATAGGATTGTATGCCAATAAATGGCATGTTATTAAGCTTGTTTTTGTGGGTTACGCTTCCCTGTGCTCCTTATATCAATTCACTACGATTCTGCTTCCTTATTCAAGGTGTAGCAGCCCTCTCGGAGTGGGAAATGACACCTTTTGGTCCTTGGGTGCTTGCAGTTGCAACCTTTGCTTCAATGGAGTTATTCCCAGTTGTGTTTTTGCCGACTTCACCTATGTGGGTGGCTGCAATGGCTTTGGGGTGGCTATGGATTGGATTCCTGTTATTTATAGCTGGGGTTGCAGTGGCCATGCGGCTCATTACTTCATTGGCTCTCGTTTCCTTACCAAAAATCAGACACATTCATTTTGAATCAGTTGTTGACCCAAGGATAGGTGAAAGAGCATCAAAAGCAAGCTTCCACCAGGAAAGGCTGGTAAAGGAAATCGGTTACATCAATTTCTTGCTCTCATCATGATCAGAATTCCATTTACATGTTATATTCAATATGTGGTTTGCGATGCAGATGCTATATATAGTCCTTACTTAGTGGTGTCATTGGCAGGGTGGCACTGGATTCTTTAAGTAAAAAGAACCTGCGGAAAGAATAAAAGAATTCTAACACGAAAATTTTCTTCCCGTAAACATATAAGCTGTTTTTGCATCTTCAACTGCTTTACACAAAGAATGAGACAAGATTACACGTAATAGAAGCTATATGTTATTAATCCTCAAGGATCTCTCTGTAATAGAAGCTATATGTTATTCATCCTCAAGGATCTCCCTGTGTACGTGCATGCATGAGGTGCTGCAGTACTTGTAGTTATATCTATGAAAAGGAACTATACCAGCCAACGAAGTATGACAACAGGAGCAGTTAATGTCGCCAGCTAACCCACTTTTCGGTAGTGAAGTGCTCGGTACAATTGGGGCACTATTACCTTGACCATTGAGGGATGCAGCTGCGGCTATTCTCCTCTCAGCAGCAGCTGCTCTCTTTTCCCTCTCAGTGGCCTGAGCCCTTTTCAGTTCCTCCTGATTCAGACACACCCAAAAAAAAAAAAGCAATCAAGATGGTTGTCATTGAGATTGAATAGTCAAAGATGGTGAATGTAGCAGGAGAAGGGAGATAAAGTCAGGTAATATTAGTTTCAAACAAACAATGAACAGTGCACTGCCCCAGCAAGCACCTGCACCTATTAAAAAACCTAAGTAAACAAGAAAGAAAAGCCCTTTTTTATATCATTGTAAAAGCACTAGCATGAGTCCCTAAAATCAAACTCAAAATTTTGCTTTTGAGAAACTTATATATATATATATATATATAAAAGAAAGGGCAATGGGAATTTTCTTCAACGGATATACTACTGAACGTCTTGTATTTATCGTTTTCTATCATTTATAAACATTTTCTGATTACCTATATAATAAAAAAAAAAAGAATAAATTAATGTGAGATAGGGCCTGGTTAACTAGGCAAAAAATATGATGATGATAACAACCACCACAACAACAACAGCAAAAACAATATGATCTATAATTCTAACCTCTTTTGAGATAGGTTGGGAATTTTTGAGACTAGAAGTTGAAGTAGACCCTTGATTCTCTGCAGTTTTTGAAGTATTTTGACTTAGGGCAGCCTGAGCCTGCATATTCACACCAGGATGACATTAGAGACACATGACAATGGAACTAGAGAGGTGTACATTTATTAAGAAAGGAGGAACATTACAAAGTAGTTGTGGTGTGACACACAAATAACCTCAGTTAGCGACATACTTAAGTAGTTTACTAATAAAAGTTTTCTCAACAATACCATTTTTTAAGGACTCGAAAAAAAAAAAAAAAATCATTGTCCCGGCAAACCTTATTAGAATATAGCATCAATCCTTTTTTTTTTTTTTTTTTAATTTTGGTTGGTTCCAAAACATCTTATCCTCATTGTCCTGACAAACCTTAGTAGAATATATCTCTAAAAGAAAGCAAATCAAAGATTCTAATTCCCATGAAAGCTATGATTAGACCAGTCCTCTCTCTCTCTCTCTCTCTCTCCCACCATTTCTCCTTCTCCCCTTCTCTCTTGAATCAGAACCCTATCAAAAGCAATGTGAAAGAGGACAGGATAATCATCTTTTAACAAAATATCACCACACCAAAGATCATGCCAAAACTGAATTCATGTGCCATCTCCTACAAACCCAATAATTTGGAAAGAAGCCCCAAACCTTTTAATATTCTTCCAAAAACTAACACTGATAATCTAATTACTAACTCTATGTGCAATTGTAATTCAAACTATAACTTACAAATGCTAAAATTTAGTTACTGGAAGGTGACTCCACACAGCCACTTCCTTCTTTTTGCTAAAAACTACAATGAAATACAGTACAAAAAGCTACAGAGGAAAACCAAGTGGAATCACATCACATCAAATTTTATACTATTTAATTCCATGTTAAACCTAGATTTAATTCTGATAGGTATAAACAGGAGCATAAATGCTAAAGGCTAATAAATCCCCCATCATAATCTTTTCATAATATATCAGAACAAAAACTGCACACTATGCACCTGAACCTTCTTTTCTTTTGCTTTACGTAATTTCTTCAATTCTTTTGCTCTTGCTTTCCTCTTTGCATCTTTTTCTGCCTGAAAAACCACAAAAGAAGGAAAACCATCGATCTTTCATGTTATGCATTAACTTGAATCGTCATAAAGCTAGATAAAGAAATCACGGTAGAATGCATCACTATTGACAAAGACAGGTTAGTTGACCAAACCATTGAATGCGTAAATAAACATCAGGCAGCAAGTTTATAAGTAAACATCACTGCTAATAAGTTAATGTGTTAATTCATGACACAATTACTTGAACCCCTGGAACCCTACTTTTTTTTTAATGATTTTTTACACAGACCTAAGATTTGTTCTTCATCTGTTTTAAAACTGCACAAACTAATATAGGATATCTATGTTGCTAAATACAACAAGGAACAACCACCAAAATCCCAACTTTGTAGTCTTTTCCTCTGTTTCTATACAGTTCTCAAAAACTTTGGTTAGACAGATATGTGAATTTTTCAAAATATATTTGAGAAATGGCACCCAAGAAATAACTTCAACAAATAACCATGACAATTGATGCATGTAGTGAGAAGTCATTTAACTCTCATTTTAAGCCATTGCACTGAAACATCACAGTTGACAGAATAAAAAAAATTGTGTACCTGCTTAGCAGCTTGAGATTCCTCCATTTCTTTTGTCAATGCACTAGGCACTTTAGCGACATCCCAATCCCACTTATCAAGGTTTGAGGCCATAAACCTTCTAAAAGCATTCCTGACTTCCTTCTCACTTGCCAGCATATATGGGGTGCGTCCTCTTTCATCCTTGCAGCAAGGATCAAGACCCTGTTCTAGGAGTTCCAAAACCTTATGAACATCGCCAGATTGTGCTGCTTCATGCAGAGGAGTTGATCTACCCAGAAGTTCGATCTCACTCTCACTTGATCTAGATAGTTCATCAGATTTTTTGTAACTTGAACAAACATCAGCATTATCCCCAGCACCCAAGTTGTTACCCATGTCTTCTTTGCTGGAGCCTGGGCTGCCATTATTTATCATACTCATACTTGAACCTGAGTCCTCTTTGATGTTTGGTTCCTTCTCATCTAATTCATTGACAACTTGTGTCAATTGATTATATAAACGCTTGGCTTCCTTTAAGGTAGGCCTCCTAACAGTCAATGGAACATTTCGAACAATGCAATGCTGATGGCTAAAATATGGGTTTACCCCATTAAAGAGAAGTTGACGGTTGTTTGACGGAGCATAAATGAAAACGCAAGAGAAAGCATCAAAATAAGGCTTCCAAGCAGCAAGTAATTCTTGAATATCCTGGAATATACATGAAAGAAGAATTAAACAACCTTAGAAGAGATTAAAAACAAAACATATAAGAGCCTAATCTCCTTTATTAGGAGAACCGGGTACAAATCCCCCAACCATTGTTGTAACTATCAAATTATCCAAAAAAACAAAACAAATAATAGATACAAACATGCATTCTAGCAGTTATGTGTCCATGGTTCCAACTTAAACTTCAGCGCTTTACAGCTAAGGCAATAGAATTTAAGTTATCAATTAGAATGGTCATTGAAGTTAAAGATATGTTAGAAGAGTAAATTCACCACAAAGTTTCACAAATTTGAGGTCAAAATAATATTGGGATCATAAAAAAACTATCACTGACACAGATAGAAAATGTATTCTTAAGAGATGTTTATATGCACAATGGAAACTTCTAGCAATGAATTGTTAGTGTCAAGTCATTTGCACTGATAAATATAAAACAGAATACTACAATGCACTTCACTATTATGATAACATCAAAACTCAAACAATTAAGACACAGCTATAGCAAACAAATTTAGCATTGAATACCTTCTTCAAAGCAAGTTCGTTATGTCGACGAAGTGAAGCCCCAGCAGAATGCACACTCTTGCCACTAGCATCTTTTGATGACTGTTTCTTTCCAGATTTGGCCCTTACAACATATCTACATGACAGCAGAGGGGGAAAGATCAACTATCTATTCATCATATTTTTTTTAGGGAGGGAGTACCAATTTCTCCATGTAGACATAAAATGTTTAAACAATTATACACAACAACTATTGTGCAAGCTTTTTTTCCCCCTAGTTGGTAAGTTACACCCACCTTCACTGTCCACCCATTTGTACAGAAGGAGGTGCAAATTAAAGCTCATTGGGAACTAAATAACTTCATTTCCTATTTTAGAGCCTCATTAACTTAAACCAGAACAGAATAAATGAGATAGATTATAATTTTTTATCCTCAATTTGCCAAGAAGTGTCCCACTTTGTTAGTTACCCAAATCAGAGAGTAAACACAAGCAGAAACAACAAACAGCTGTAAAGCCAAATTTTGCCTATAAAAGAAAAAGGTAGTTGCAAGACAACCATATAATGAAAACCAAAATCTAGAGATAGCATTCTAGAAACGCCTTGAGGCTTGCCTCAAGGCCAGGGATGCCTGAAGAAGCCATTATAAGACTCATCCCATGTGTGCATAGAGGAAATAAGCTTCATAGAAGACTCTGATCTAAAGTTAATGTAACATGACACAGATTAAACAATTACAATATTTAGGAGGGAAAGCTTGTTTTAAAGAAAAATTTCCAAAAGGCATGTGGTTTTTAAATCTCAGAGCTTGCCTTGAAGTGTGACTAATGATGATGCCTCGAGAATCAAAGCTAATTTGTAGAGTTCCTCCACAAAGCTTGACATTCAACTTCTGCATGAGCCTCAGATGTCTCATGCACACACTCCGTACAGTAAGGCAAGTCTGACACTGAGATCAGTGTTCTATCCTCCATTTGTGGCAGGGGAGAAGCAAAAAAGCAAAGATGAAAACATTTTTTTATTGGTAAGTTACACACACACAATAGGTGACATCAGTCTCCACCCATTCTAGTGGGAGAAGAAAGTGCCAACCATTTGAGATAAAGGACATTGGTGCAAAGATAAAAACATTAATGAAAATCTTTCTATTACCACTATTTAGTTCATTCAAAGAAGGAAATATTCTAACCTGTGGAATGTTTTGTGAGCAACGACCTTATTACCATCAAAGACGCAGCCAGCAAAGTGCCCACCGCTTGCAAGCAACACAATTCTCAAATGGGTATTATCCCTCAGTTCATGAATCAAACTTTTCAGTCTCTCGATCACTTCATTCTCTCTTAAGCATGGCATGTACCCTCCAATATCTTCTCCTATACCACTTTCATAAGAAATATTTTCAGATTCATTCATAAGTAAACTCTTCCAAACTGAAACTCTCTCTCCCGTATTAAGCTGGATAAATAGTTTTTGCTTAAAGTTTTCATTTGCTCCCTTGGGGCCGACTCCCTTCTCTGCTTCATCCTCTGATCCAGATATACTTGATACATCATAATCTTTGAAAGAGTCAGATGTCAACTCATCAAAGTCTTCCTCCCTCACAATTTTCTTTCCAGCAACGCTAAGCTTCACCTATGGTCACATATAACCAAGTATAGGCCTTGAATAAGCATTCCAAAAGAAAACAAAACTTTAATCAACATATCCTCAATTCCACTGACTTAAAATACTAGGGTTGCATTTGGATTTGAGGATTTCAAATCAAGGAATTTGAAGAACAATCGTTACTATAAATTGCTTGGTATAAATTTAACAAGTGAAGAAGTGAGTTTTAGAAATTGCTCAAAGAAAAACACTAGTGATGTTACGGATTTAAACTGACATCTTACACCTAGTCATTTCAAATCCACATATTAATAAAGCTCAATCCCTTCACAAATTTCTTCAATAAAAATAAATAAATAAAAATTCTATCATTACATACTTTATTCAAGTTATTAAACCACCTATTGAAATCCAAATCCTTTTCTTTCAATTCCTTAATCCAAAGGAACCATAGGTGTTTTTCTTTCTTCAAAAGATTTCAAAAGCATATAAATTAAACATTTTTCTCAAATCATTAGCTGATTTTTTGACTTAGTTCAAAAAATAACAGTTATGAAAGAGCATAAAGGTACTGTTTGTTTTAGCATTAAAATCAAGTCCTTTTGGCTTCCAAAAGCAATGAAAACTCTCTAGAGAAAACAATGGTTAATAAAAATTGGGTTTTTTTTTTTCACAAAATTGAGATTACGCAATACCATATACAATCCAGAACATACCTGACTCAAACAATTAGTCCCAATTCAATTGAAGCGAACCAAAAAAAAAAAAGCAATTAATCAATGAGAAATTTAAAATCCGAGTAATTTAGATAGTTATTACATTGAATCTGTGAATGTCGGACTTGAAGTGTGAGCGCTGGTCTTGGAGGGACTCGAACTCAGCCTTGCAGGTATTGCAGGTCAATCTAGGTGCTACTACGGCGACGTTTTTGGAGGCATTCTCGTCCTTTATAGGGTCGTCTAGGGTTTCGGCGGCGGAGATTTTGGTGTTGTCAAGGGACTCGGAGATTGAAGCTATAGAAGAGTGTAGAGATGAGAGGACGTGGCAGGAATCAAAGAATTGTGGTGGAAGTTCGAAGATAGAGCGGTGTCGTTTCTCTTGCTGATGGTTGTTCGTGTTCCTGTCAGTGGTGGCGGCGGCGGAAAGAGGAACGGTCGCCATGGTCGTCGATTTTTTGGATTCTTTGAGTTTTGTCAAGTTTAGAGGATGTGTACTAAACTAAAAAACTAAAATGACTTTTGTTAGTGGTAATACCGAAATAGTCTTGTTCTTTCTTTTTTTTTTCTTTTTTTAATTGGTAGTCTGATTAACCATTTTCTAAATAAAATATATATATTAATATAAATAAATCCTACAATCACACGACTACCGCGCACCTTTGGTATGGTAGTCATTCCACAAAAATAAATGTTTGGGAGTGCTGGGGCCAGGATTCAAATTTTTAAAAAATAGTGAATTTACATACATATACACTTAGATTAGGTTAGAGTAGAAATTTTATCTTATATAAAAATAATAATAATACTAGAATAACACGTTTTTTTTTAGATAAAAGATATAATAAAATCACATGTAAATCTTAGATTCAATCAGTGTTGTACAGAAACTAATTTGTGTTTTAACTTAACGATAAAAATTAATCATTCTATTTTTCAATGGGTGAATGTAATTTACTTTTTAAGTATTTTGCAAAGTGTATGATCCTAAAAGATGTTTTAACCTAATGATACAAAGTAATTCTCCAATCGATGAATATAATTTACTATTTTACTAGCTTATAATGTATGATCTTACTCTATTTTTCTTTTTTCTTTTTAAAGAATTTAACAAATAAATACTTAAGGAGATATGTAACAGTTTTTATTTTATTTTTATTTTTCTTACATAAAGTGGGTTGAAGGGGGATTTGTACTCTGGTACTCTTTATGGGAGTTTTTTTTTTTTTTTTTTTTTCTTGCAAGAAGTGGGTGGAGAGGGGATTTGTATCCAGGTTATTTTGTGGGAGGATAGGGCAGTGCCACTGAGCCAGAGACATGTAATTGATACTTCACACAAGTTTATTATTCAAATATGAATTTTACCCTTTTCACAAAATCACATAGCTTTTGATGTGCAGAGAATAAAATATGCTGCATATTAGTGTCTACTTTATTATATTTGGTTAAATTTCGTGACTGTTTGTGTGCTTTTTTGTCCAATGAGTCAATTGATGCAACTCTCAAGTTGTTACTATTCAAGTTCATGCTACATCTAGGAAATTACCCCCAAAAAAAAATTGTGGATTCATTTGAACAATAAAATATAATCCTTTCTTGCTCGTTGTTGTCTAGATATTTCTTGTAGCCTTCTGGTTAACTTTCACCAAAACAAAAATTTTAAATTGGAGGATAAAATCGTTCAATAGACATGCAAATTTATTGGGTTTTTTTTTTTTTTTTTTTGAGAAAGAAATTTATTGGGCTTTTGTTTGTCTTAAAACAGTAAATATGTTCAATTAACTAAGTTACTGAATGGTATGTCATGTAGGATATGAGAGAGCAGCTCATTTGCCCAATCCATTCAAAACTTTCGCTATGGGATACATACATCTCGCGGATGATATTTTACATGCTTGTCCAATATATATATTCATGTAGAATCCTGTATTTTCTCAAATATAATTGATCCAACCACTCATCATTGTTTTGTTTTGTCTTTTTTAAATTCCATTCACTATCAATTAAAAAGGTGTAGTCATGCATGGCAGCCACCGCAAGGAGAGTTCTTTAAGCTGAATTTTAATGAAGCCTGTTTTGATAATGGTGCGACTTCGGGCTATGGAGCTGTCATTCGTAATGGGAATGGAGAGGTTATGGCTGCTATATCTGCCAAGGGTGGTGCTGTGAGGGATAGTGAAGAGTTGGAGATGATGGCTTGTCGCAAAACTCTTGAATTTTCTATAAACGCTGGTTTTATGGAGGTGACACTAGAAGGTAATAATGCTCTGGTGATGAAGACAGTTTCACAGGCTCAACCAAATTTCTCTCGGCTGGGATTAATCTATGAAGATATTTGGTGCTTGGCTGTAGGTTTTAAAGCCATCTCAGTTAGTTGTGTTAAGCGTAGTGCCAATAGTATTGCCCATGCTTTGGCAAGATTTGCTAGGTTATCTGATAATGAAATTGTATGGATGGAGGAGGATCCTCCTCCAATAGTGGATGATTTGTATTTGGATTCTAGTCTTTTGAATTAATGAAGGTAAAAAAAAAAAAAGGTGTAGTCATGAGTTTAAATTTGAGATCTTAGATTGAAAAACAATAAATATATTGGTATGGCTTGCACACCAAAAAAAAAAAATTATATATATATATATATATATATAAAATATAATATATATAGAGAGAGAGAGAGACAAAAGAGGCTAAAATTTAGGATTTTGAAAATGATTAATTTACTTTGTTAACCCTATTTGTTGAAATGTTTTCAAAAGTTTCATTTAAGGGTATTTTGGAATAGTTGAAATGTTCATCCCAAATAAGAAAAACCTCTTAAATAATAGTATAGCCATAGGAAATGACCATGAAACTTGATGACCACAAAAATAACCATCGTCTTTAAAGTAAGATGACGATTACAGAATTAATTGAGCATTCAATTCCTTACTATATTCAACCAAAGCAAATAGATAAACCAATCGTTAGAAATGACTTAAATGGTCATAAAGTCAGAAGAGGCATTATAATTGATATAAAAGGTAATCATAAATAAGATGATATAACTACACATTTAAAAAATATAACCGTATCACCGCACTCTTAGTGTAATGGTCACTCCATAAGTATAAGTGTTTGTGGAGTGTAGGGAGGGGGCAAGAGTCGGGTTTCAATCTCCAAGAGAAAGCTTCATGCACATATACACTTATATTAGTTTACTTTGTTGATCATATTGTTGAAATGTTTTCAAAAGTTGCATTTAAGAGTATTTTGGGATAGTCGAAATGTTCATCCCAAACAGGATAAACCTCTACGATAGTAGTATAGTCGTAGGAGATGACCATGGAACTTGATAACCACAAAAATAATGGTCATCCATAAAATAAGATGACGGTTACAAAATAAATTGAGACCAAAGCAAATAGATAAACCAACCGTTGAAAATGACTTAAATGATCATCAAGTCAGAAGAGGCGTTATAATTTCCATAAAGGCATTCATAAATAAAATGATATTACTACATATTTTTAAAATATAACCATGCCACTACGCAACCTTTGCATGATGGTCACTCCACAAATGTTAGAAACTTATGGTTAGAACTCACCCTTGAAAACCTATTTGTTGAAATGTTTTCAAATGTTGCATTTAAGAGTATTTTGGGATAGTCGAAATGTTCATCCCAAACAAGATAAATCTCTAGAATAGATATATAGCCGTAGGAGATGACCATGGAACTTGATGAACACAAAAATAATGGTCGTCCATAAAATAAGATGATGGTTACAAAATTAACTGAGCATTCAATCCTTACCATATTCGACCAAAGCAAATAGATAAACCAACCGTTGGAAATGAATTAAATGGTCATCAAGTCAAAAAAAGGCATTATAATTGCCATAAATAAGATGATATTACTACATATTTTAAAAATATAACCCTGTCAACACGCACCATTGGCATGATGGTCATTCCACAAAAGTTAGGAACCCATGAGCACCCTTAAAAACCTAAAATGTTTTCAAAAGTTGCATTTAAGAGTATTTTGGGATAGTCGAAATGTTCATCCTAGACAAGATAAACCTCTAAAATATTTAGGAAATGACCATGGAACTTGATGACCACCAAAATAATAGTCGTCCATAAAATAAGATGATGGTTACAAAATTAACTGATCATTCAATTTCTTACCATATTCAACCAAAGCAAATAGATAAACCAACCGTTGGAAATGACTTAAATGGCCATCAAGTCAGAAGAGGCGTTATAATTTCCATAATGGCAATCTAAAATAAGATGATATTCCTACATATTTTAAAAATATAACACTATCACTATACACTTTTGGCGTGATGGTCACTTTACAAATGTTAGGAACCTATGGGTAGAACTCCCCCTTGAAAACCTATTGTTGAAATGTTTTCAAAAGTTGCATTTACGAGTATTTTAGGATAGTTGAAATGTTCATTCCAAATAGGATAAACCTCTAGAATAGTAGAATAGCCGTAGGAGATGACCATGGATGACCATGGAACTTTACGACCACAAAAATAATGCTCTTACATAAAATAAGATGACGGTTACGAAATTAACTAAGCATTCAATTCCTTACCATATTCGACCAAAGCAAATAGATAAAACCAACTGTTGGAAATGACTAAATGGTCATCAAGTCAGAAGAAACGTTTTAATTGCCATAAAGGCAATCATAAATACGATGATATTATTACATATTTTAAAAATATAACCCTGCCATCATGCACCCTTAGCGTGATAATCAGTCCATAAATGTTAGGAATCCATGGTAGAACTCACTCTTGAAAATTGGCTTGCAAAGGGAGGGTGTCCAAGGGCTCATAAACATATGTTTAAGCTAATACTTAATCCATGTGGAATACTAGGATAATAACATACCACTATACTCCAAAACCAACGTCCACAATGGCTCACTCTAGTAACACTGACTCAATGGTGGTAAATCAACATACCACCACACTCAAGCTACATTTGATTAGGTGGTTAACTCTGATACCAAATATTAGGAACCCATTAGTAGAACTCATCATTGAAAACCAACTTGTAAGAGCAGGGTGCCTAAGAGCTTATAAACACATGTTTAAGCTTATGTATAAGTGTTTGTGAGGTGGAGGAAAGGGGAAGGGCCAAGGTTTAAATGAGCTTATAAACACATGTTTTAACTTATGTATACGTGTTTGTAGGGTGGGGTAGGGAGGGGGAAGAAGGGCCAAGGTTCAAATCTTTAAGAATGAGGTTCACACACATATACACTTATATTAAGCCAAAGTACAATTTTTATCTTGTTCTTAATATTATTAGCACTTATGTCAAATTTCGTATCAATAGGATGTTATTTATTACTTGATGCATAAATTTATTTTTTAACATGCATATTCAACAAAAGCAAACAAATATACCAATGGTTGGAAGGGACTTAAATGGTCATCAAGTCAAGAGAGGCATTATAATTTCTATAAAGGAAATCATAAATAAGATGACATTATTACATATTATAAAAATATAATTGTTCAATTATATGTTCTTTATATTCTTAACATGCATGTCAAATTTTGTGTCAACAAGGCATTATTTACTACTTGATACATAAATTTATTTTTTAACATGCATATTCGACCAAAGCAAATAGATAAACCAATCATTGGAAGGGACTTAAATGTTCATCAAGTTAGGAGAGGCGTTATAATTGTCATAAAGGCAATCATAAATAAGATGATATTACTGAGTATTTTAAAAATATACCTGTACCACCGCTCCTCCTTGGTGCGGTGGTCATTCTACAGGTATAAATGCTTGTAGGGTGTGGGGGGCAAGTGTCAGGGTTCAAGTCTCCAGGAGGGAGTTTCACACACATATATACTTAGATTAAATTAGAGTAGAAATTCTATTTTGTAAAAAAAAAATATATATATATATATATACCGGTTGAATTGCATTTTTTAAAACAACAAATATAAACCATTTTATAAAATTTTTATAAACTATTAGTGTGATAAATTCTTAGTAGATTTCATATGGACTCACTACTAACATTTTTTTTTCTTCCTTAATAAAATTTTCAAATTTTCCTTCTTTGAAAAAAAGGCACAAAAAGTGGCAAATGGCTTACGGTCGTTTACGCGTTTTTGAATAAAACTAGATGTCGTTTCCCTGAGATCATGAGAAATTAATGAGTTATAAGAACAAACTCTTCCCTCTTATCAAGAGACTCGTTCGACTGGACTATACTCCCGCCGCCTCATATTCCTCAAGGTCTGCCATGGAAGACTACCAGAAACTCCTCAAAACCAAGGTCTGCATAATCGGAAGTGGCCCAGCGGCTCACACCGCCGCCATATACGCTGCACGAGCAGAGCTCAAGCCCATTCTCTTCGAAGGTTGGATGGCCAATGGAATCGCGCCAGGTGGCCAGCTCACCACCACCTCCGAAGTCGAAAATTTCCCAGGCTTCCCTGACGGAATCAACGGGATCGAGCTCATGGACCGTTGCCGAGCTCAGTCTCACCGTTTCGGCACAGAGATTTTCACCGAAACCGTCAACACCGTCGACTTCTCCACCACTCCTTTCAAGGTCTTCGCCGAATCCAGAACCGTCATCGCCGATTCCGTCATCGTCGCCACCGGCGCCGTCGCCAAGCGTTTGGAATTCACCGGCTCCGGCGAAGGCGCCAACGGGTTCTGGAACCGTGGAATCTCAGCTTGCGCCGTTTGCGACGGAGCCGCACCGATTTTCCGTAACAAACCCCTGGCTGTGATCGGCGGCGGAGACTCGGCGATGGAAGAGGCAACCTTCCTCACAAAGTACGGTTCCATGGTGTATATAATTCACCGGAGGGACTCGTTTAGGGCTTCGAAGATCATGCAACAGAGAGCGCTGGATAACCCTAAGATCAAGGTGCTGTGGAACTCGGTGGTGGAAGAAGCGTACGCGGACGAGACTAATGGTAGAGTTTTGGGAGGGTTGAAGGTGAGGAATGTGGTGACTGGGGAGGTTTCGAATTTAAAGGCGTCGGGATTGTTCTTCGCGATAGGCCACGAGCCGGCTACCAAGTTTTTGGGTGGGCAGCTGGAGCTTGATTCTGATGGTTACGTTGTGACGAAGCCGGGCACGACTAAGACTAGTGTGCACGGAGTTTTTGCTGCTGGTGATGTTCAGGACAAGAAGTATAGGCAGGCTGTTACTGCAGCTGGAACTGGTTTGTCACACACTCTCTTTCTCTCATTTGTTGTTTTCTTTCAATTTTATGAATGCTTGTTTAAAATAATGCAATCTAGTCATTTTATAAAAGATGTTAATCAATTGAAAATGCTCACAGTTTTAAGGTCTGTCTGGTTGAATAAATCAATTAAAATTCTTTTAACGGTGCCTCTAAGTTGAATAAAATCATTATTAGAGTTTTAAGCTGTTGCATTTGTGGTACTACTCTGAAGCTGTTTTATTGATGAAATTGACATTAAAACAAGAGGCAATTCTAAGCTTCCTCCACCCCAAATAAAGATAATTAAGATGTTCTGTTGTGCCCGTTATTCCACTAATAATTAATAAAAACCATGTCTCATATGCGAATGGTCTTCTCTTTTTGAGATGATGAGAGCAATCAGCAAACCCCAGGTCCATCTAACTTAGATTTTGCAACATAGAGGATTCAAGAATCTGAATCTAGCAAACTTGTTTTTGCCTCACCCATTTTTTTGAGCCCTTGAATTAAGATAGAAAGGGTTGTTAGACCAAGCTTTGGCTGGCCTCCGGCTTGTCTTAATGCTTGGTGACCTGAAATTGATTGGTCTTGTATGTTTGATTTCTGCACTAGTTTAAAATTAAGTTTGAAGACGACCTTAATTTCACAAGTTGATTGTACTTTAAAATACTTAACTAGGCTTGGATTCTTTGTGTGTGTGTTTTCAAATGAGATAAAAAAAAAAAGCTACCTTGATGTGTTCAGTAATAATCTAGCTATGTGAAATGCATAAAATTTGATAGGAGCTTTAGTTCACCATAAGGATAAAGATAATTTGAAATTTTTGGTAGCACAATCAGGATTTGCTTTACTGATTCTGAGCTGAGTGACTCTACCACCTGTCTTTGTAAATGTTTTAAGTACACCAAGATGGGGAGAGAAGACTGCTCCTTGTTTTCTGTTTCATTCTCTTTTATTGGCCATCATATAGAAATCATGCTATATTGAACTATTTTAGACATGGCACTGGCACCTCCCATTGTTGCAATACCGTGTTTCTGTTACCAATATATGGGTTTCTTTTAACCGTGGAAGTTATCTTCTAAATTTTAAATAAAAAAAACACTTGTTTCATTTTTTTTTTTTTGTTGAGAATCAGCTTGTTTCATTTAAGTCTTGTATGGTTGTATTATTAACACTTTCATAGTAAAACATGTATTAAGGTCTTCTCTATCTGACTGACTGGGTTTCTTTAATGATGCAGGTTGCATGGCAGCTTTGGATGCAGAACATTACTTGCAAGAGATTGGATCGCAGGAGGGTAAAAAGGATTGACTACATAGGGTGTGCTGCGGATTTGAAAGCCAATCAGTTAGAAGCAATATTTAATCAAAGATATAGAATTATCTTTGAAACATTTATATTTTAGCATTGGACTATTGGATGCATTGATAGATTACTACATAAGTTGATTGGCTTGATAATCTAGAAATCCTATGTTTAAATTTGGCATTTGTTTATGGTTTTGATTAAAACTGGTTGTAGCTTTGACTCCTGGTTTATTGAGATATCTTGCTTAAGCACCAGGTTTGATGAGCTAAGTCACATGTAAATTGTTTCCTTGCACTTTGGTCATGTGGTGGCATGTCCTATTGGTAATTATTCTTCTCCTCACATGGAGGTCATGCCATTATGAACAAATGCACATTTTTTTTACTAGGTTAGTTGAGCACTTGAGCTTTATCAGATTTTGATGTTCATGGATTTGTGGTTGAAATATCCTACTGGTTATTTATTAACCTTGTTGTGTGAGGGCATGCCAATAACCTTGTTGATAATGTCTTGAATTTCTCAAAATTTAACATCATTGGACAAATGGCTTTGTTAACGAGGGATATGATGCAAAATAAGGCTTCTTGATATAGTTGGAAAAAATTTATCACATCATAGAACCTATGTCTAATAAAAAAAAAAAAAGATGAAGAACATTGTGTTAGAATTAAGATGGAGCAATGTAGGCGAAAAGAACCTCTTCCTCTTCGGGCTTGGCCATAATGGGTGGCTGAGAAAGATAATCCTTCAACTGCTAGAAGGCCAAAGCGCATTCTTCTGTCTACTCAAATCATTTCCATTTGTGCAACAATTGGAAGAAAGGTTTACACTTGTTCGCGGACCAAGAGATGAATTAGTTCAGGGCTACAGTCATTCCTGTCAACTTCTGGGCTTCCTTGGGATTTTGAGGGGGTTGTAAATTATTGATTGCTTTAATCTGATATGGATTAACTTCAATTTCACGATGAGTGACCATATAACCCAAAAATTTGCCTGAACTGATGCCAAAAGAAGACTCAGAAGCATTAAGACGTAGCTTGTGCTTTCTCAACACTTCAAAAATACTTTCGAGGTCCTTGACGTGCTCGGACTCCACCTTGCTTTTCACCACCATATTATCTATGTAGACTTCAATATTCTAGCCAAGTTGAGGTTCAAACATCCTAGTCATCATCCTCTAATAAGTGGATCTGGCATTCTTCAATCCAAATGGCATCACTTTGTAATTGTAATTCCCAGTGGGCGTAACAAAAGTAGTATTTTCCTGATTATCCAGAGCCAAGGGTATTTGATGGTACCTGTGGGGGGTAAAAGCTATTGAATAAATTTTTTTGCTTTGGGCCTGATCGGTTAGTACCAGTCTGTTTTGATCAAGACTTTTAGGCCCACAAGTCAATCCGCACTGTAGTTGTCCGAGGAGTTGTCCGAGAAGGAGTGTCTCCTCGGACAGGTCCAACAATGACCCTGGGACTTCCTAAATGGGTTAGAGGTAGAACTCTGGAAGAACTGGTGGATAAGAGGGTGATCCAAGCACCCTTTAGAAGCAGAGACATGTGAGAAATATCTAAGGAAAAAGCTGTTATCACCACATTAAAGGCCCTGCATCTACCTTCCTAGCCGCATTAATGGGGAAATGACCTCTGAACAGTAGGATTCAACCTCCCTACTATTATTTGAAGACTTCAAGAAGGTGGTGGATGGGACAAGTATCCAAGGGGAAGATTTGTATGACACGTGGATGAACCAATGAAGAAGAAGTATATAAGGAAACGAGAGAGGAAAGAGAAGAGGGATCTGCATTTTTTGTTGAGAGAAAATAGAAATTAAGAATTGTAAACTTTGGCATAGAAAGAGAATATTTATACAAATCGTCCTCGGCTTACGTTCGAGGAGGTTTCTTTGTCATATTCGTTTACCATTTGCATAGATTGTGACACTCTAGTCTGTTAGTCAAACTTCCAACTTCCCGAACCTAGATTTCAAATCCATACTCTAAAAATTTTATTGTATAAGGCTCATTGGGTCCGAGCCCAACACTTATTTTTGGGTCCGGGTACAATTGTGCACTTACAATTGGCTTCGTTTATGGGAAATCTAGCGTTGAAGGAATTGGAATATAATGGCAGGCTTGGGTTCGCATCATGCAGAATCTCAGGGATCACAGCCTGAAGATCTTTTTTAGCGTCTTGAGTGCCGGAGGGATCGAGAGGGAAGTGTTCATACCGTATATCCTGGCGCGAGTCATACGCGCGGCGGAGGCAGTGCCACCTATGAGGATGATGCCCAGGCCATGCAGAGGGAGATTGACCACCTCAAGAAAAAGCTGCGCCATGTCAGACGAAGGCGGGCTTCACCCCCATCCAATCCTTCTTCAGGGGAATCTCGGGGAAGCAGTTATAGTTCAAGGTCCAGGACTCCCCCTAGCGAAACCTTTTCTCGCGAAGAGGATGACCTACCAGGTCGTAGGCATAGGAAGCTTCCTTCCAGGGGCTTGGGGAACGATGCTATGAGCCGAGCGTTACACCAACTCTCCAAATCGCCCTTCTCACGCAGGATTGAGAATGGAAGGCTCCCTAGGCGGTTCACCCAGCCCACCTTCAACATTTATAATGGCCAGATGGATCCGGTGGAACATGTGAGCCACTTTAATCAGAGGATGGCGGTGCATTCTCATAATGAGACCTTGATGTGCAAAGTCTTTCCTTCTAACCTGGGACCTGTTGCTATGAGATGGTTCAATGGGCTGAAGTCGGGGTCTGTCGGTTCGTTCAGGGAACTTACTAGGGCATTCGCGTCTCGGTTCATTACATGCAGCAGAGTGCCTCGACCGTTGGACTCGCTATTATCTATGGCCATAAGGGAGGGTGAGACATTGAAAACATACTCCGACAGGTATTGGGAGATGTTCAATGAGATAGATGGAGATTTTGACGAAGTGGCAATTAATACTTTTAAAGTGGGCATTCCCACTGATCATGATTTAAGGAAATCCTTGACCAAAAAGCCCGTACGGAGTGTACGTCGCCTCATGGACTGTATTGACGAGTACAAAAGGGTTGAGGAGGACCAACAGCAGGGCAAGGGTAAGGCGAAGGTTATCCTGCAGGAGAGAATGGATTTCAGGTTGGACAGGTATCATAACAATAAGCCGAGGAGAGAATACACTGGGCAATCTGGTCCAGCCACTTCTCAAGTAGTTAATACCGTACAGGTTGGACAGGTATCATAACAATAAGCCGAGGAGAGATTACACTGGGCAATCTGGTCCATCCACTCCTCAAGTAGTTAATACCGTATTCCGAGAACCAGTGCACCAGCTGTTGGAAAAGGTCCATAAGGAACCCTACTTCAAATGGCCCAGTAAGATGGCGGGGGACCCTACGAAGTGGAATCGGAACCTTTTTTGCCAGTATCATCAAGATGTGGGTCATACTACCGAGAATTGTCGGGCCCTCTGGAACCATCTAGAGCAGCTTGTTAGCGAGGGGAAGTTGAAGCAGCACATGTACCAACCTAACGGGCAAGGCAATCAGTCAGGTTCAAATAATCAGAAGAACAACTCATCTCGGCCGCCCTTGGGAACGATTAATGTCATCTTCGCTGCACTTGGCAGGACCGGTTCCTGTCCAACCAGGGTGATGGCAGTGTCACACTCCCAGGCCGAGGAGTCAGGCTCGAAGCCGAAGAGGGTCAGAAGGAGTGTGCCTATCTTGGGATTCTTTGATGAGGATAAGGTTGGGACTATTCAACCCCATGATGACGCCCTGGTGGTCACGTTGAGGATAGGGAATTACGACGTCAGAAGGGTGATGATCGATTAGGGTAGCGGTGCAGATATTATGTACCACGACTTATTCAAGGGGCTTAAGTTGAAGTTGGAGGATCTCACTCCTTATGACTCGCCATTAATAAGTTTTGAAGGGAAGACTGTTATACCGAAGGGACAGATTCGATTGCCTGTACAGTCTGGCTCGAAAACGGTCGAGGTAGATTTTATTGTGGTTGACACATATTCCCCATACACGGCCATCCTTGCCAGACCTTGGCTGCACGCTTTGGGTGCTGTCTCTTCGACTTTGCATGTTAAAGTAAAATTCCCCTCGGGGGGATTCATCGATGAAATTCTTGGCAGCCAGTCAGTGGCCAGGCAATGCATATCGGCTGCAGTACTACATCAAGCCAAATCAGAGTCCTCAGCTTCGGCTGGGAAGGACTTATAGCAATTAACAACTCTAACTGCGCCTAATGCAGTGACAGCGGAGGAGGCCATGTGTGAAGATCTAGAAAGGTTTCTCATAGCCGATGACCCCGAAAGGTTCTTTCAAGTTGGTATACGGTTACCACACCAAGAGAAGATGGAATTGGTGAAGTTTTTGAAGGACAATATCGATATCTTTGCCTGGGACCCCTATGAGGCTTCGGGGGTTGACCCAAGCTTTATTTGCCATCATTTGAACGTAAACCCTGCCGTTGTTCCTAGGAGGTAGCCACCTCGGCGTTCCTCCAAAGAGCATTCCGAGGCTGTCAAAGAAGAAGTGCTCAAGCTCAAAAGGGCTGGGGCTATTAAAGAAGTCTTCTACCCGGAGTGGTTAGCGCATACAGTTGTGGTGAAAAAGAAGAATGGAAAATGGAGAGTATGTGTGGACTTCACAGACCTGAACAAAGCTTGTCCAAATAACTCGTTCCCGATGCCACGCATCAATCAGCTTGTGGATGCTACGGTTGGGTATCCTCGGATGAGTTTTTTAGATGCTTTCCAGGGTTATCACCAAATACCATTTGGCGTTTGGTGATCAGGAGAAGACTGCTTTCATCACTCCAACAGGGAACTATCACTATAAAGTGATGCCGTTCGGATTGAAAAATGCCGGGGCTACTTACCAAAGGATAATGACCAGAATGTTTGAATCGCAACTTAGAAAGACCATTGAGGTATATGTGGATGATATGGTAGTGAAGAGTAAGACAGTACCTATGCATGTGAAAGATCTGGACAATACCTTTCAAATACTTAGAAAGTACAAGCTGCGCTTTAATGCCTCAAAGTGTTCTTTTGGGGTGGGTTTCGGAAAGTTTCTAGGCTACATGGTGACTCATAGAGGAATAGAGGTGAATCTGGCACAGGTCAGAGTCATTCAAAGCTTGCAACCACCTCGGAATCCGAATGAAGTTCAGAAGTTGACCGGGATGATCGCTGCTCTCAGCAGATTTATCTCTCGGTCAGTTGACATGTGCAAACATTTTTTTCAACTGTTAAATAAATGGAAAGGATTCCAATGGTCCGAGGAGTGTGCTTTAGCTTTCCAGCGACTTAAGGAATATCTTTCCCGGCCACCCATTATGTCTCGACTGGAAGTTGATGAAATTCTGATTGCATACCTAGCTGTGGCCGTCCATGCAGTCAGCCTGGTCCTTATAAAGGACGACGACGGGGTGCAAAGATCGGTTTATTACATCAGTAAATCCTTGAATGAAGCTGAGGTGCGTTACCTGCCTTTAGAGAAGGCACTCCTGGCTGTAGTCCATGCCACGCCAAAGCTTTCTCACTATTTCCAGTCCCATACTATTGTGGTTTTGACCCAACTGCCTCTCAAGTCAGTGTTACGCAGTGCTGACTACTCGGGAAGGGTAGCTAAGTGGGGAACTATTTTGGAAGCTTTTGATATCAAATACATGTCACGCACCTCGGTGAAGGGCTAGGTTCTCGCGAATTTGGTGGCAGAGTTCGCTGAACCATTGTTGGAAGAAACTGCGAAGGAATCACACATGGATGAAAAATCAGTTGGCATGATTATGGACAAAGGACCTTCGATGTGGAAAGTGTCCGTTGATGGGGCAGCCAACCAGATGGGGTTTGGTGTTGGACTTGTTTTGGTATCCCCTGAGGGAATCGTCTTCGAAAAATCATTGAGATTAGCGTTCTCGGCAACTAATAACGAGGCCGAGTATGAAGCGGTCTTGGTTGGTATGAACATGGTACGTAGAATGGGGGGAAATGAAGTTCATATGTTCTCAGATTCTCAGTTAGTCGTGGGCCAAGTGACGGGGACCATAGAGGCTAGGGATCCAAGAATGCAAGAGTACCTAACCCAGGTCAAATGTTTACAATCCGAGTTTGATTCTTTTATACTTTCTTACGTTTCTAGAAGTGGAAACACACATGCGGACTCGTTAGCCACTTTGGCAACATCCTCGGCTCAGTGTTTGCCTAGGATTATCCTCGTTGAAGACTTGCTAAAACCAACTCTAACCACTAAAAGTGCCGTCCGTATCCATCTGATAAGGCCTGGACCTAGTTGGATTGACCTTATGATATCTTTTCTAAAAAGCGATATTCTTCCTGAGGACAAGTCTGAAGCAGATAAGATTCGTCGAAAGGCACCTCGTTTCTGGTTGTTTGAGGATCAGAAATTGTATAAACGCTCCTTCTCCGGACCATATTTGCTATGTGTACATCCTGAGGTAACAGAGACACTTTTGGAAGAATTGCATGAGGGAATTTGTGGAAGCCATACTGGGGGAAGGTCCTTAGGCCATAGAGCTCTGACTCAGGGATATTGGTGGCCCAATATACAGAGGGAAGCTCAAGATTACGCGAGAAAGTGTGACCAATGCCAAAGGTTCGCTCCCAACATTCATCAGCCTGGAGGGGTCCTTAATCCTTTGTCCAGTCCTTGGCCATTTGTTCAATGGGGATTGGATATAGTTGGGCCTTTTTCGAGGGCTGTGGGAAACAAAAGGTGGCTACTCGTGGGAACCGACTACTTCACCAAATGGGTTGAAGCTGAGCCCTTAGCAAATATTAGGGATATTGACTCTAAGAAGTTTATCAGGAAGAATATTATCACTAGATTTGGGGTACCTCACACACTTATTTCAGATAATGGCGTCCAATTTTATAGTAGAGCTTTCAGGAAATATTGTAGTGACATGGGCATCACAAACAGATACTCCACCCCAGCTTATCCTCAGGGAAACGGGCAGGCCGAGACCGTTAACAAAGTCATAGTCAGTGGACTTAAGAAGAGGCTTGATGATGCGAAGGGTAGATGGGTAGAGGAGTTACCACATGTTTTATGGACGTATCGGACTACGCCACGTAGATCCACTGGAGAAACACCCTTCTCCATGACCTATGGGGCGGAGGCGGTGATACCTTTAGAATCTGGTTTTCCCACGCTGAGGACAAGTTCTTTTAGCCTAGAAAATAACGATGGCCTCCTTGAAAAAAGCCTGGATCTGGTTGAGGAGCGGCGAGAGGCCGCTATGGTCCAAATGGCTTACTATCAGCAGAAGCTTAAACGAGGATATGATGCTCATGTGAAGATAAGGCCACTAGCGCCTGGAGATCTAGTGTTAAGGAAAGTTGTGGGTACTGCCAAAAACCCAGCATGGGGAAAGCTAGCACCAAATTGGGAAGGACCCTATCAGATCATCTCTGTAGCTGGCATAGGATCATATTGATTAGCTGATCTAGATGAAAAAATTGTACAACGCCCTTGGAATGTAAACAACCTACGAAGGTATTATTATTAATAAAAGGTACTCCTATCTTTCATTGTTCAAATTATCAATATGTACTTGGGCTTATCTCTCACAATCTCCAAGTGTCAAATAGAAACTTGGTCATGCATGGTTCTCAAACCACATACCCTGTGGAAATTGATATCTTATCAAGTGTCAAACAGAAACTTGGTCATGGATGGTCCTCGGACCACATACCTTGTGGAAATTGATATCTTATCATTTGTTAAACAGAACCTTAGTTATGTCGGGTCCACAGACCTTCTACTTTGGGGAAATTAGCATTTCAAGTTACTATTTCTAAGTGTCAAACAGAAACTTGGTCATGCATGGTCCTCGGACCACATACCTTGTGGAAATTGATATCTTATCAAGTGTCAAACAGAAACTTGGTCATGGATGGTCCTCGGACCACATACCTTGTGGAAATTGATATCTTATCATTTGTTAAATAGAACCTTAGTTATGTCGGGTCCACAGACCTTCTACTTTGGGGGATCAATATCTCAAGTTACTGTTTCTAAGTGTTAACTAGAAACTTGGACATGTATGGTTCTCGGACCACATGCCTTGTAAAAAATTGGCATCCTACTTGTTGTTGAAAGGAAGTTTGATTATGCTGGGTCCTTGAACCCTCTACTTTGAGAACATTGGCAAAAACCATGTCACATTAGTATTGAGATGTTGATGAAACACTTGGATTGCTTTATGCCCCAAATTAAATTCTAAGTTAATTTTTTGATTGTATATTGTTGTGTCACATATGTTATGCTCTTGAGGCATGATTTGCAAAGTATAAGCTAAGTATGTGTACTTCCATTTAAAGTCATAACAAATTGACATATTACAAGTGGAGTTAGCTGTTCCATTCATTCATTTTTGTATTGATGGGTATTTTTATACTAAAAATTGCAAGTCAAATGAAATTAAGCCAGGCAGTTTCTCATTAATTACTGTTAATGTACATTCAAATCAAAAATTTTAAAAATTTGTTACATAACAAAAAGAGAAGTCCTATCTAGCCTAGACCCTAAGCCTTTGAAGGGGGGTTCTGCTCGGACATGCTGGCAGCCTCTGTACGTTTCAACTCTATTTCAAATGAGGGTTGTGCTTGTTTTCCCTTGTCTGTTGCCACTGGTGGAGGGATATTAGGCTCGGCGCTTTGGCTCGTAGTCTTCTTGGCACCTTCACCCTGTTCCTTTTCTTTATTGGAACTCGTAGGTTCTGTAGGAGTAAGAATGGGCTCTGGATCATATGAGGGAGCATGGAAGATACTGTCTCAGGGGCAGGGGCAACAGGAGGAAGTTATTCTATCACTTGGATGTCTAGGGGAAGCCAAATGTTTTCAGGCTTCCTCAGTTCGGAAGTTGAGGGAATCCCTGCCACATTTAAGGCTTCCTCCCACACCTGTTGGCAATACTCTCGGCACAGTCCGGCGAACTCCTCAGTTAGCTGGTTTTCTGTCACCACCACCCCTTTCTCGTAAGCAATTTTCTTCGCGGCCTCCATAGAGTCCTTGAAGGTACGAGCCTCGTCCTTCATCCTGGCAAGCTCCTTCTTCAGGTCTGAGTTTTCCTGTTGAGTTTTGGACAAGTCTTCATCCTTTTGACGAAGAAGCTTGCGTTGCCCCTCCACCTGGGTCCTCATCGTCTTCAAGCTGGCCTCAGCACCGTCCTTTTCCCTCTTCAGCTCCGTCAGCTGTGTGGTTAGCTTCTCATTATGCGCAAGAGCTTGGCCTAAGGACTTCTCGGTCTCCTACCTAAGCTCCAGTTCAAGTCTAGCCTTCTTTCGAGAATTTTCCACCCACTTCTCGGCAGCAAAGACTTCCTGGATGGCTTGTGGTGAAATATGAAAATGAATGCATTATTAGAAATGCAAGTATTAAGTACATAAGAACGTTTCTTACGATAAGGTGTAATGAAAAATAAGGTGAGGATAAGACTCAAATACTCACCAGGGCCAAGTCCCTTTTTAGAGAAAGGAACAGATGCGGCTGGTTCATTTTGCCCAGGGCGTCCATGTCCTTGGGCAGAAGAATGGGACGTTCCAAGGCGTCGGCCAGATGGAGAGCATGGCCTTGCTGGAATGCCCGGATACTAGACTGGCAAGAGATTGGTACCCCGTCCAGTTTAAGCTCGGGAGACCAGGTAGCCGGTGCATGGCGTACCTCGGCAAGGTCCCTGTTCTCCCCGCTTTCTACTGAAGAGGCACGTCCCTTGCCTTTGCTAGGCTTTTGTTGTTGTTGTTGTTGCTTCAACTTCTTCTGCCCCTCTGCATTTGCCTCCTCGGCCTCACTCTTCCTCTTCTTCTTGGACTCTAGAACAAGAGGCTTAGGGTCGGAGGGAGGAGGGGGTGGTGGCAAGGACGGAGGGACTTGCGACCCACCCGTTCCCTTTTTGGAGACTCTCGCGCCCCTCTTGTGCATCAGCTGTCGTAAAGCATCCATGTCTTCTTCTTCTTCGGAGCTAGAGTCAGGCTGGGCAATCACCAGACCTTGTATCCCCGAAGTCTCGGCGGGCGTGTGTTCCTCGTCCGAGAGAATGACAAGGGGATCTCCTCGAGGCCTTTCAACGTCCTCGAGTTGAAATCGGTCTATCTCCTCGTCCAACAATTGTTGCGAGGACGCTTGCTCTTCTCGGACGACGGTTGTCTAGGAGTGTGTCGACAGAGGAATCGTGGCGATGGGGCGTGTGTACAGAATGATGGAGGGATCGTCGGAGAGTTCACGGTTGGAAAGGAAGCTTAGTCTTGCCACGTCTATCCTTCTGCGTCGCTTATCTCTTGCAATGATCGCGTTGTCAATTTCTTGGAAGTCCACAGATATGGGGTCGTATCCCAGTATCAGGTGGGCAGCTCTCACTTGTAGGTCCTTACTGACGAATACTTCGGAGCAGAGGACACAGTTCAAGTCAGCAACGTTGAAAAGGTTGAGGCGTGGGCGTACGTGTTGTTTATCTGTAAGAAAAAGCATCCGAGAAGACGAGCATGGTCAGAATAGTGATAAACATCAAGACAAGAAGTAATAATGTGCAATAAAAATTAAAGGCGATAAAGGCAACGAGATTGAATCATGGGTTAAGAAATCTAACTCCTAAGGAATCACACCTGGCTCTCCCCATTCGACTGGGTAGTGAGGACAGTTATACCAGTTTCCAGAGGCGATGAGGTAGTCGTCCTTCATGCCTTTGTTGGATTTAGGAAGGCAGGAAATCAGCCTAACTATGCTAGACCGGGATTTAATATAATATCCTACATTTTTAAATTTATGGCACTCGTACATATAGACAACGTCGTGCCATGTGAGGTTCAGACTCATTTGATCATTCAGAGCATCGACACAGCCTAAGACTCTAAACATGTTTGGTGTGCATTGGTCTGGGCATAACCTATGGTTACGAAGGTATTTACTGGTCACATTTTCCATAGGAAGAGTCATCCCACCTTCTATGAAAGCGATCATGGGAATGAGGACTTCTCCCTCTCTTCTAGCGTTACCTACGGCTTCTACAGGACAATATCTTAGACCTATGTCACTGGGAATCCGGTATTTGCCTTAAAACCCTCCATACCGGCGTCAGTATCTACCAAACACTTAAATCTACCCATTTGGGAGAAGCGAAAATGAGAGTTTAAAGTAGAAAAGAGGTTTAGATGGTGGCCGAGGACAGAAGCCGGGAAGGAATAAGTAAAGAAAGTAAGAACTTACGAGAGTTGGTTATGCGATTCTTCACAAACTTCTGGAGAGAAAAAGTAATGATTGACACTTAGACACGATTGATTTCTGAAGAAATGAATGAGGGCGCGGATTTCCAAGCGTTTTTGACGTGCGGGAGGCAGCCTCAAAATTAAAATAGTCCTGCTCAAATTTTTAGAGCTAATTTGGGCGGTTGGATGCACATCCCACCGTCGAACGTGGGGAACAGGATGTAACTTACGGTCATAAATGCGCGCGTTCCAGGTTTCGAAGTGTCAGAGACATTTTTAGGGAGTGAAAGGACCCATACACGCGTGGCGGCTTACAAAGCGTGTGGAAGGTATGTTGGTTGGTTCAAAACTCTATTTCTCTCCTCGAATGGGAGGGAAAAATAAAGTTTTGAGGGGCTATTGTGGGGGGTAAAAGCTATTGAATAAATGTTTGGGTTTTCCGCCTGATCAGTTAGTACCAGTCTGTTTTGATCAGGGCCTCTAGGCCCACAAGTCAATCCGCATTGTAGTTGTCCGAGGAGTTGTCTGAGGAGGAGTGTCTCCTCGGACAGGTCCAGCAATGACCCTGGGATTTGCTAAATGGGTTAGAGGCAGAACTCTAGAAGAACTAGTGGGTAAGAGGGTGATCCAAGCACCCTTTAGAAGCAGAGACATGTGAGAAATATCTAATGAAAAAGTTGCTACCACCACATTAAAGGCCCTGCATCTACCTCCCTGGCCGTATTAATAGGGAAATGACCTCTGAACAGTAGGATTCAGCCTCCCTGCTATTATTTGAAGACTTCAAGAAGGTGGTGGATGAGACAAGTATCCAAGGGGAAGATTTGTATGACACGTGGATGAACCAGTGAAGAAGAAGTATATAAGGAAACGAGAGAGGAAAGAGAAGAGGGATCTGCACTTTCTGCTAAGAGAAAATAGGAACTAAGAATTGTAAACTTTGGCATAGAAAGAGAATATTTATACAAATCGTCTTTGGCTTACGTTCGAGAAGGTCTCTTTGTCATATTTGTTTACCATTTGCATAGATTGTGACACTCTAGTCTGTTAGTCAAACTTCCAACTTCCCGAACCTAGATTTCAAATCCATACTCTACAAATTTTATTGTATAAGGCTCATTGGGCCCGAGCCCAACACTTGTTTTTGGGTCCGGGTACAATTGTGCACTTACAGTACCCCTGAAAGGCATCCAAAAAGCTCATCCAATTGCAAACTCTCAAGACAGTGACTATTTTAAATAATTAAACCCTTCTATTCCTTTATCAAAAAACCAAACAGAAATTTTAAAAATAATTAAGAGTCAAGATTAGGATTTGTGGTGGAAATATCCTACTGGTTATTTATTAACCTTGTTGTGTGAGGGCATGCCAATAACCTTCTTGATAATGTCTTGAATTTCTCAGAATTTAACATCTTTGGACAAATGGCTTTGTTAACGAGAGATATGATGCAAAATAAGGCTTCTTGATATAGTTGGAAAAAATGTATTATATCATAAAACCTGTGTCTATAAAAAAAAGAAAAAAGAAAAGAAAAGAAAAGATGAAGAACATTGTGTTAGAATTAAGATGGAACAATATCAGATTGTTTCTTCAATTTGTGTCCAAGAATAACTACGGTTTGGAAACTTGTAAATTTTAAGCTTATTTTGAATTGTGGGTCACAAAATATTACACTTTGTGCATGTCTACTGAACTTCCTTAAGAAGACTGGAAGAGGGATGGTAGGAGTAGGACAAAATTTTGTCATGCCCAACCACCAAAAATTGCTCATAAAGATGCGTGAACATACATCATCCACTCCTCTTTGCTTATTAGTGAAAGATTATATGCACGCCAATGCTACATGGCTAGCATGTGGTCAAATAGTAACTTACGTGTCAACCTTTTATGAAACTTCAAAAAGGAAAAAAAATTGCGCAATTGGAAATTTCTGTTGTCAATTGTCATAGTTCTAGAGTCTTGCATTGAAATTAAATCATGCCTTCACAATCTGTCAAAAACAACCAACTAATTCTTAGGTTTAGTCTCTCTCTCTTTCTCTCTTGGTTCTGGTGAGTGTTTGAAAGGATTGAATATTGCTCGACACTGCGGTGCTTAAAATAATTCAAATGACCTCTACACTAGGGTTCTTCTTCTCTTATTTATTTTTTTTTTTTTTAGATTCCCTACATTTCCAAATGGACAGCACATTTTTGGTGCTGGGTTTTTGAACTGGTCATTGTCGAGCATAAAATTTGTGGTTCCTACAGAATTTTACGGAATAATTACATTTTAAGTCTTACGCTTCGTTTGTTTCAATGGAAAATCTTGTGTAAAGATAGTTTTCCTTATTTTTCAATGTTTGGTAGCATAAAAAAAATGAGTCAAAGGAAAACTATTTTTGGTCAATCTAAAAAATATGGCTTATTTTTAGATATTGTTTTCCATTAATTTTTTTTGGAAAACAACTCTATCTCACAGCAAGTTAAATAAAGGAAGTTAAGAAGTTGTTTTTCAACTTATTTAAAGTTGCTACCAAACATTGGAAAATGAGATAGTTTTATAGAAAATGCTTTTTAGAAAATGACTCATTTTCTAGAAAACATCATTATTGAAACAAACAGAGCGTTATAATTTAGGAGTGTGTTGGATAAAATATTTTGAAATCTCCTATTTGCCAACTAAAAATGACAGTTAAGCGTGCTAATAGAGGAGATAATGACAGTTACTTCCTCCGTCCCACTTAGTTTTTCATTTATTCTATTTTGAGATGTTTCAAAATATTATCCTATTTCTAATAATAAAAGTCATTAATTTACTAATGTTCCTATTATACCCCTATTTAATTTTCAAAACTCCTCCATTTGAAAAGAAAATCAACAAAATTATTTAAGGGTAGTTTTGGAAATTAATACATTTTTAAAAGTTAGACAAGACAATAAATGATGTTCCCTTAAAAAATTTGACTTTTCAAACAGGACAAACTAAGTAGGACGGAGGGAGTATTAAACTTCAAATAACCCATGAAATATTTCATGGTCATCAAAGTGAAAGGAAAGGATGCCAAATGAAGAGAAGAAATTGTCAATAACTACTACTAATTATTGATAACTGTTTGAGAGCTAAGTATAAATAGAAGACTTATTTATCAAAATAAGACACACAACTCTCTTATCAAAAGAGATTTTTTTTTTCTCTCTTATTATAGTATTTTTGCTTTCTAGTTTGGAATCTTTGTAAGTCGTTAATGCAAATAAGTAATTTGCTTATAATCATTACTCCTACGTGTCTATGAAGTTCTATTAGATTCATTGCAAGTTCTCAGTTGTTAAATCAGTAGATCCTTAGAGTCCTCAGTTCAATAGTCATTTATTGTTTCTCATCAATATAGCTTGTTAGTACTTAGTACTATGATTTGCTGAATATATTTTTTTTTTTTTTGAGGAAGATATGCTGAATATGTTAATCCTTTATACTTATCAGTACATTTGTATTTTATAGATCTCTTGGAGCATTCACATTAATTCTTCTAAAAATTGCTGTATATTTGAGGATTTAATTAAAGCAAGATTATGCAGGCTTAAATAGAGTTCATTTACAATTTCACATCCACACAACTCAGTAGAGCCGACTTAATCTAAGCAGTTCATTTCTAATTGTGAATCTGTAACAACAATACCTGATTCATCCCAGTCATTCCTTAGGATTTTCGACTTTGGGTGACAAGGAAAATTCATCAAAGCCGTTCATTTAGACATTACCTGATTCATCCCAGCCATTCCTTAGAATTTTTGACTTTGGGCGACAAGAAAAATATCATCAAAGCCGTTCATTTCTAATTGTGAATTTGTGCTGACAACACTTGATTCATCTCAACCATTCCTCTAGGATTTTCCACTTTGCGCAACCAGGAAAAATTGTAATACTGACAAAAGAATTGGCTAAAATATGTTTGTACTTGAAATTGTGAGCTTAAAAAAAAAAAAAAAAAAAAAAAACTGTACATAAATTAGATAAGCTAAACACTAAATGAAAAAGCTCGTGGTTATGTGTTTGGGAAGAAGCTATTATTTATTAGCATTTTGTTTCTTGTCTTAGCTTCAATTTCAATTTCAGTATTTCTTTTTAAAAAATAAAAGCTTTAATTTCAAATTCCCAAAAATTAACTTTTTCGAAAATTAAGTTTTGTAATACTGTTGAGTGACAATTTTTTTCACATATCACATGTTTTTGTCTCATTGAATCTCACTTACACACTCATCTGAAAATACCCAAATGGCCTTCAAAAATTGTTTTAGATCTTTACAATTATTTCATATTTCATTACAAAATTGGACCACAAGAAGATTTTTTTTTTTTTTTGAGGAAAACCACAAGAAGAACTCATTCATACAAAAGTCCAAAATATCATACTTTCACTATTTAACAAAGCTCAAAACCGCCGAATAAGCCCAATTGACACATCACTAGGCAAAATTCTTAGCACTAGTTTACGCATTAGGCATGGATTTTTTTTTTTTTTTTTAACATTGATATGGCAAGGTGTTTTGACGAATTGGAAACTTTTAAATTTTAAACTTATTTCGAATTGCGGGGCAAAATGTTACATTAGATAAGGCACTTGGCTTATGTTTCTGGTTAGTAAGCAGCAACTAAAACCAGTTATCAATGTTTTAGCAACCAAAAAAAAACCTAGTTATCAATGGGTTATAGATCAAACAGCACATCCTTCCAAATATTAACTTATTTTGATCAGTTTGTTTTGTTTGTTTATTAGGTATTCTTTTTAAAAGGCTAAAATATAATGTTGGTCACTTAAGTTTGTCTATTGTACGCTTTTGGTTCCTTAAGTTTGGAGTGAGTGCTATTAGTCCCTGAAGTTTAAAAAATAAGAATTGTTGGTCCTTCTATTAACTTCTGTTAAATTCTTGCTTATGTGTCTAATGGAAAATTGGCATGACACTTTTTTTTTCTTTCCTGTGACAACTTATTTTTTATTAATTAAAAAATCACATTCGTGATTAAAATCCAAAATCACTTTTTTTTTTCCTTATTTAAACTCAAATCCGAAAAACTTTGGTAATTGACTACACTCTCAAAATTAAATCATACTCAATTGAGATGGAATGCACATCAGAGCAGCAGCGCGCTGTCACATCTACAAAGGTCTTAGTGGATGTGCTTTCTTTGAATTTATTGGCTATAAAATTGCCAAATGCTTTTTCCCTCTTTTTTATTTTTATTTTATTTTATTTATTTATGTTCCCGTTTACAAGCATAGGGCATAAATCATAATATAGTTATTAATTAAGAGTTTCCATTGTATGAAACCAGATCAGACTAAGGGATTGTGAATTGTTTGAATAATATGTGGTTTGAAATTGATCAACGGTGAAGCCATTATAAAATGTCATGTCATTGTTCCGTTAGATATATAAGCAAGAATTTAACAGAAGTTAATAAAGGGACCAACAATGCTCATTTTTTAAACTTCAGGGACTAATAAAGTAATAATGCTTACTCGAAACTTAAAGGACCAAAAACGAATAATAGACAAACTTCAAAGACCAACATTTTATTTTTGCCATTTTTAAAACTTTACATTTTAGGTGTAACTATATTTTTACACAATAAATAAATTAAGTTGATGGTAATGTGCTCGTCGAAACAAATACTTGGAGGATAAAATTACACTATATGCATTTGCAAGTTATCATTTAGGGAAAAAAAGAAAAAGAAAAAGAAAAGTTGTGGTTGTTCAAAGAATTTCATTTTTATAAAAGCATACCAATGCTTCATTCAATCAAGAAAAACTAACGGATCTTGAACTGAATTCAAATGATGCTTCAATATAATAGGAAATTGTTTTATGGTTTTGCTTAAGGGGCTAAAGAGTGGACTTTTGAATATGGGGAGCCAAGACTGTTTGGAGCTTAAATTGCCAATTAGTGTTCTTGGAGTTCCTTTAGACGACTGGAAGAGTTATGGTAGAACAAAGAGGTTACACATTTGTCATGCCTAAAACAACCAAAAATTGCATATAAATTCCATCAAAAAAAAATTGCATATAAAGATGGACATGATTTCTTTTCAAACTAGTTTAGAGAGAAATCTTTTAAACTCCTTCTATATCTTTGTATTAGATGTGAATTTTGAAAATTTAATCGTTGAATTGTATATTTTTATTATATTCTCAATATTTGCAAAATTTCAAGAAAATTAAAGATCAATAGCTATGTCTTTAATCAAATATTTAAATTTTAATTTTTGTGGTACATGCTAACATGTGGTCAAATAGAAACTTACCGGTCAACCTTCTCTGCAACTTCAAAAAAAAAATGTGCAATTGGAAATTTATGTTTGTAAGGGCATGTTTTGCTCCCACAACCCAAAAGAAAGGTCAATGACCCAAAAAGCCCAAAACAATGAATTTGTAGTGAGTGAGCTTGAAGTTGAACTCTCAATAAATTTGGTTGACAATAATCACATTATGCTAATTGTTATTAGAAAGCATAAACAAACAGTTTGGGCAAGGAAAATCCTCGTCGGCAAAGTCCGAGAATGGTTGTTCTTATATATTTCTCTTAAACTTAATCTCAATTACAGTTCTTGAGTGTACAGTGATTTTTCTGTAGATTATCCGATCTCCCCCTGTAATGGAGTTTTTCTTCTTTATATTCCCCTTCTCCTTGGACAACATTTCTAGTTCCTCACGATTGAACTCCTTCCACGGACCATTATTTTGTAGGCTTCTGTCATTATTACCTGTCCTCGGACTGCTTGAGGTCCTCGGACACAGCCTATGACCTAATACCCATATCTGGCCCTTTATCCCCACACTGTTCATAGAGTTTTGACATTGGAATGAAATAATTTCTTCACAACCTGACCAAAAACACCATACTAATAATTCCTTGGTTCTGTCTTTCTCTCTCCTGATCTTGATAGAGTTAGAAAATGATTGATCATTGCTTGACATTGTCAGAAGATATGGCAACTGTGGTGCTTAAAAAAGTAAAATGAACTTTACACTTGGGTTTTTATTTTTGGCGGGGGGGGTTCTTGAAATGGCATATTCCCTTGCATTTCCACTTCTCTCTCACAAGGTTGATGGCCCGCAATGCCGACATTTACAAGGACAGCATATATCTGGTTGGTGGGTTTATGAACTGGCGATCTTTGAAATTTGTGGCTCCTATCAAATTTTATAGGAAATTATAATTTTTAATTCTTATAATTTAGGAGCTTTTTAGATAATATATTATAAAATCTCTTATTTTCCAGTTGGACACAAGTAGCGATATAGGGGAGCAACAAATGTAAAGGACAAAGCTCAAGTACAATTTGAACATGATAATAGAGGAGATAATGATAGTTATTAAATTTTGAATAAAATGTGGAATCGAGTATGAGTGTTAGAGCATCAGCATTGAATGTGGGAAATCTCAAATGCATGCCAAATTCTGAATTTTTTTACAATTGAGCTCAAAAAACATCTGCAATGAAAGTTGTATAATACAATAATGGTAAAAAAAAATACCATTGAGCTACAGTGTGATTCTAAATGTAGAATCACACTGTAGCTCAATGGTATAAAAAATAATAATTTTTTATTTGCTCAGAACCCGCGCTCTAACAGAATTTGCTCTCTCTTCTTTCTTTATTTCTCTCTTTCTCCCTTTCTTTATTTCTCTGTCTCTCTTTCTTTCTACTCTCTTCTTCCTGCTCTCTCTTCTTCCAGGAAAATATTGTTCCGATGGGTTTTGGTTTGCTCGGTATGTGATCGGCGTTACTGGTTCCGATGGTTGATGATGGGTTCCGATTGGCTTTGTTTTTCCGATGGGTTTTTTTTTTCTGGGTTTGCTGGTTTTTCCGATGGGTTTTTTTTTTTGACAATGGTTTGACGATGGGTTCCGATGATGGGTTCCGATTGGCTTTGCTTTTCCGATGGGTTTTTCTTTTTCTGGGTTTGCTGGTTTTTCCGATGGGTTTTTTTTTTTTGACGATGGGTTCCGATGATGGGTTCCGATTGGCTTTGTTTTTTCGATGGGTTTTTCTTTTTCTGGGTTTGCTGGTTTGCTGGTTTTTCCGATGGGTTTTTTTTTTGACGATGGGTTCCGATGATGGGTTGATGATGGGTTCCGATTGGCTTTGTTTTTCCGATGGGTTTTTTTTTTCTGGGTTTGCTGGTTTTTCCGATGAATGATGGGTTTTTCCGATGAATGATGGGTTTGCTGGTTTTTCCGATGCTGGTTTGATGGGTTCCGATGAATGATGATGGAGGAGTTGGGTTGATGATGGAGGAAGAGTTTGAAGAGGTGAACGGATGATTCTGGAAGAGGATAAAATTGAGAATAAACAAAACAGTAAATAATATATTTTATTGTGAAAATATATTATTTTAATAAGTAGAATAGAAAAATAAAAGTTTTGATGTTGGGTGTTTTAAAAAATGGTATTGTAAAATTGATAAAGTGAATTTTTGATGGTAAAATAGGATAGAATTAAGAAAAATGAATGTGGATGCTCTTATTGAAGTGAAAGGAAAGAATGTCAAAGTGAAGAGAAGAATCTTCAATAACAAGGCACAAAATTCTCTCGTCACAAAATACTCGAAAGATTTTTCTCTTGTTATTGTGTTTTTAGGGTCTTTGTAAAGCGTTAATGCAAGTAAGTAGTATGCTTATCATCAGTTACTCCTTCATATTTAAGAAGTTCTATTAGATTCATTTCAAGTTCACAAGTGTTAGCTTAGTAGGTTTTTATTTGCTCAAAAAAAAAAAAAACAAAAACTTAGTAGGTTTTTAAAGTACTTAGTTCAATTACCATTTACATTCTTTATCGATATAGCTTAATAGTATCATAGTTTTTTTTGAACATGTGAATCCTTTAAACTTCTTAGTAAAATTGTATTTTCATTAATCTCTTAGATGGTAATTTTCTCTTAATCGATAGTTAACTCAACAATTTCCTTGATAATCTATGTACCGTAGTTAATGACACTAGCATTGATAGATTAAAGTCAATGTTTTGTTTTTTATTTTTTATTTTGATTGATAATTTGATAGTTGCAATAATTGGAGAGAGATATTTGAATCGTGATTCTCCTCATAAATGAGAGCAAATAATGCCATTGGGTTACAATGCTATTAGCAAATACAATAAAAGCCCTCCTAATTAAGGCAATACTAAACCACACCCTTTTCAATATGAAGCCAAACCATAAAATTAAGATTTTTTTTTATACACATAAAATTAATATTTTAATAAAGGTCATCAACACACCCAAGAAAGCTTATTGATTCATTGGCAGTAGCATTGATATGTCTGGAATCATATCTGTAGGTGCACAATTTATACCCAGACTCAACCAAGTGATGGGTTCAGGTCCAAAAAGCCTTATACAATGAAATTTGTAGAGCGTGGGCTTGAAACCTAGGTTTTATGGATATTGGACAACAGATAGGTGGGCTAGATCGCCACTACTTATACAATCAATGGATGAAAATAACAGAAATTCTTCTCGGATGTAAGCCGATGATCACTTGTATTGCCTTTCTTTCTTTAGACAAAAGATTAAAACTGAAGATAATGTGTACAGTGCTTTCTTTATCTCTCCCTCTCTTTTTTCTTCTCCCATCCCCCCTTCCTAATGCCTCTTTCTTTCTCTTATATCAATCTTCTTCTCCCTTTCATCTTCCACGTATAGCACAGATTACCCAATTAGATATCTGTCCCATCCATCACCTTCTTGAAATCTTCAAACAATAGCTGAAAGGCTAAACATTACTGTTCAGAGGTCATTTCCTCATAAATGCGGCCAGAGAGGTAGGTGCAGGGTCTTTAATGCGGTGGTAACAACATTTTTCCTTGATATTTCTCATACGTTCTTCCTCTCTATAACTGTGTGGAATATACATTTACCCACCAAGCCTTCCAGAATCCTCTCCCCAAACATCATGATGTGTCACATGATCTTCACTTGACTTAGCCGAGGAGATGCCTCTCCTCGGACAACCTCATCAATCTTTCTAGTAAGAACTGGTTTGTGGGCTTCAAAGGCTCTGCTCTAACAGACTCACACCACCAAATCAGCCCCAAAACCTAAATACGTGTTCTGACCATTTTACCCCCCACAATATCAATACGCATGTAATTTCAAAAATAACAAATTACATCTTCTGGTTTCAAACAATAATAAATTAAAGATTAAAATTTCAAAAGTGATGATGCCTAAAAGATCAACAGTAAGCTGCTAGTACTTTCCCGATTTGAAGCAACACCTGCGAAGGAAAAAGGTAGGTGATCGACAGAGAGCACCGGTGTGGTGCCGGCCAAAGACCCTCCGACGATCAAGTTAGAATCTTTTAAACAACCCTAGAGTGCCAGAGTTGAGGTAATGGTGCGTACCTTTGGGTCATGAGGGCCTTGGGGTATATATAGTGGTGTGTGGCCGAAATTTGCGCCCAGGTGAAGATGTACTTTCCTTTTTAAAAGAGTAATTCACGGATCTTTGTCTATTGTATTGAGCCCTTTCCTTATGGGAATCTCCTTAACTAAGTCGAACGCGTAGCGCAAGGACTTTCCTTATATTCACATAAGCAGAGGTCCAGATAGGCTAAAAATGAAAGTTGGATTATTCCTTCGGCCTTCACCTGCCAAGGTCGTCAGCCCACGCGTAACTCCTATACCGTCGTCGGCTTACGTACGTCAACGTGGTCCGTCAGCCAAGGACATCAGCCAGACCTCACAGTCAAGGTCGTCACCCCTGACTCGTCCACGTGATCCGTCACCCTAACGTTGTTGCGTAAGGGGCATGGCTATGAATGCTAAAGAGGTGTTAGTGACAGTAGTTGACGGACAGCGTATTGTCGTCAGCTTCTTGACGCGCATTCAATATGTAAGTGAACTTCCGTCACCTTCTTCATGTATCGTCACCTTGTAATAACGTCACTATCAAAAAGTTAAAAAAAAAAAGAAAAAAGAAGAAGAAGAAGAAGAGATCCTTAGCCTATATTAATTCTAAACACAATGTTATTCTACTTAAATGTTTTAAGTTTTAATTTGTTAATTTTTTAAGCATTAAGGTTTAATTTGTTATTTTTGAAACTCTAATGTTTAGTTTATTATTTTTTAAGACCTTACGATTTAATTTGCTATACTCTTTAAACTGTACAGTTAAAATGTAATATTCCCAAATGTTAGTGACAATTTACATTTGTGTCTTACTGTTAGAGATGATTTAAAATATTTACCTTATTAGCTCGCATATTATTCCTCATACGCTACTAAATATTGATTTATAATGGCATACATATATTCCCAACATTTCTAAAAGATTTACCCTAAGCAAACTTCTCTTCTCCAGCTGTCACATATGTCTCCTAAATGATTTCATCCATTCGTTATGTATTTTCTAAACTTCTTAGTCTGATAAAAATAATGTTTAGAGTTTCATGTCACCTTTCTAGCTAAATAATCTTAGTCAATGATGTTTTAGCCCATCAACTTTGTCGGTGAGAATGATGCCTCATGAATTCATCTAACAAAAAGAAAGACTCCGTAATAATTTTAAATATTTGAAATGAAAGCAGGGACGGATGCATTAATTGACCCGGGGGAGGCAGTGGCCCCTCTAATTTATTTTTAAAAATATATTAATAATATATATATATATATATATATATATGCATCAACTTTAGTAATTTTGTTCTATAAAATTACATTTTACCCCTTAATAATACTCCCTCCGTCTCACTTTATTTGACCTCTATTTTATTTTGAGATATTCCAAAATATTGTCATGTTTCTGAAAATAGAAGTTATTAATTTACTAATGTTTCTATTATACCCCTATTTTATTTTCAAAACTATTTAATAATTCAATTTTTTGATAAATTTATTTAAGGGTAGTTTTGAAAATTTATACATTTTAAAAATGTAGACAAGATAATAAATGATATTCCCTTAAAAAATTGACTTTTCAAACCGGACGAACAAAGTGAGACGGAGGGAGTATTATTGAATCTTTTTAGAGTAATGTTAAAGATACAAACTTATTTACAATATTTTTATAAACTGTTGAGGTATAAATTCTTATTGGTTCATATCTGAGCCTATTACTTGCATCACTTTTTTACTTACCAATAATCATTCACTATATTAGCAATATACTTCTAGCACTTTTCTCATTTTAAAAGTCATTAAAAAAAATTTATAGATCTAAAATCTAAAACAACATATACTAGCCCAAAAACATTTGTGCAACAACAAAAATCACCAATAGCAAAGCTAAAAAAAATTAAGTCCAATTAACCAATTTTACTCAAACAAACAACTGGCCCTTTAAAAAGTTTTAAATATAATAATTTTATCTTTACCTGGCAAATGCCAACGTTAAAAACTCAAAAAAAAAAAAAAAAAAAAAACCTTTGTGGCTAAGAAGCCACCAAACTAGAGGTCAGGGTCACCCCCCTTAACTTAAAATCCTAGCTCCGTCCCTGAATGAAAGATTTAGAGTTCAAGTCTAAGTAGAGGTTAACTACCTCTCTCACTTATGGTCAATCATGATCAGCATTAGAAAAAAATATTTTGTATAATAGTAGTTGAATAGATCAATATAATCCAATCAATAAAATTTTAGGGCATTTTCTTTTACCGTTCTAGTCTTCCCTTGATCTCCGTGTTTTCTCTTACTGATAGTGATTCTATAATTGGTTACTGCTTTCTTTTAAGTGATTCTCTCATTTCTTTGTGTAAAGGCTAAGTTTCCTTACTAACATCACATTTCAACTTTTCTAATTATGTTAGTTACTATATGACCTCCTTAATGTGCTCCCTCACCTAACCATTATGACAACCGGAGTGCCATTCAAATGCCCACATTGATATAGAGCACTAAATATATTGAGATCAATTGTCATTTGGTACATTATCATTTGGAACAAGGCATGCTTCATCAATTATCCAAGCCGTTTTCGACTTTTTTGTACTCTTGTCACTATACTCAAGCTAATGTATAACTTCCCACATTAAAGGGTTGTTTAGTAGTGTATTTTGAATAATAGTTTTTAATATTTAAACAACATTACATGTATTTTTATACACTTTTTCATCTACGTGTATTTAAAAAAAAATACAAACAACATTACCAAACGTGCCCATTGCAGGAGTAGACTATTAATTGATGAATTGGCCCAAACCTGTTCTTAATTCTTGCACATTTTGCAATTTCTAGACAATGTCATTACTCTTGAGTGACGTGGATATTGCCAAATCTATATGTCAACTGCCAAGCTCTCTCTCTCGTTTTATTATTTTCATATTTTGTAGTATCAATTTGAATTATTGTTAATTTGATAAAAATTATTTTTTTAAAAACAAATATATAGGATATTAAAATTTATGGCCTGTTTGGAAGTTAAAAAAAGAAAGGAGAGTTGTTCAATTACCTAATTTGGAAGTTTTTTAAGGAAGGAGAGAGAGGGGTTTGAAGGGGTTTTAACTACCTCTAACCCTTCATTTTTAATTCCTCCAAATTGGAGAGATTTGGAGGGAGAGTAGACTAGATAAATTATTAACCAAATGAATTTATCAATTTACCCTTTCTAAATTAACAAAATTACAAACCAATTATATAAATAATATTTGTTTGTTTCCTGAGAAAATTTAAGTTGACTGAAAAAAATAAAAATAAAAATAATTTGCTAATAAACAGGACCTCACACCGGTACATTTGCACTGTTTGTCGGCGCCGGAACTCTGCACAGAAACCGGCCGGTCGCGCCTTGGACTCACCGCTAGTGACACCTCGTTTGTATTCCGGCGAGGGCCAGGCCTTGATCTGAAGCACAAAAGCGGCAATTCGTTTCCATCGCGACTAATGCGGCTCGCCGGAGACCTTGCTGACTTCATTACGACGATCGGAGACTCACCATTCCGATCCTAAACGAAGTTCTGGTGGCTCATTTGGTATGGTTTTTAGCTTTCTTCGAATGCAAAAGGCCTTTGAGTTGCAGAGCTTCGAGAATATGCTTCAAAGCCTCCAATTCCTCTGTGCCATTCCTCTATACGACACCGTTCTATAATTTTCCATAAATAAAGAAAATTTATTTTTATTTTTGTTATAATTTTTTTAAGGTAATAAAAATTATTTTATAATAGTTTTTTTTTTAGAATAAATTATTTTATAATAGTTAATAATAGTTTTATACTTTTATTAGTGATATTTGATGAAATGAAAATATTAATTAAGTAATTATTTAATTTAACAAATTAATCCTTGATCAATGTTGTAAGTTTATTTTTAAATAGGGATAAATTTGTCTATTTAAATCATTTATTCTCCTTTCCATCCTAAATTTAAAAGAGAAATGATATGTCCACAATATTTTTACAACATTTTTACAACAAATCTTAAGTGGCAGGTTGTTACTGGTTGTTATTGTTGGGGCAAAAAAGTAATCTTAGTGTTAAGTTCAAATTTGAACCAATAATAACTAACTACCTATGATTTGTTGTGAAAATATTGTAAAAATGTTGTAGACGTAGCACCTCTTAATTTAAGAACATCCAAACAAAAAAAAGGTTTAATTAATCTCTTCCCCCTTACTAATTTTAAAAACATCCAAACAAAATAGAAAATAACCAAAATAAAGAATAACCATTCCCTTCTAATCTCCTTTCCACTACTCCACTTTTCTTTCCACTGCTCTCCTCCCTCTCTAAACCTCCACACAGGCCAGTTTCCTAAATCCTAATCCAATCTTTGCAATGATGGTACCTGTGCAGAACAGAACAGTCCATTTTAATGAAAGTAAATAAAAAGAGAATAATAAATATGTTTTTGCTTTTCCAGGTCCAGCCAACGCTGCCAACCCATTCGCCGCACGAAAATATAATCCGTGTGTTCTGGAGAAGATTGATGCAAACCCCATCGACAACAATCACCAAAAGCAAAAATATTTCGAAAAGTGGTCCCTTCGAATACAAATACCAAAATATAATACTAAAATTATAGTAGACCCTACTACCACTCTCTCTCCACGTGGGCTCCCACTCCATTATCACAAACACCAAGAATATATACATATATATATATATATATCTCTCCATTTTTACTAATTTGCAGTACGAAACATTAAAAAAAAAAAATCACAATCTCAAAAACATTTTAAAAAAATAAAGCTGAGCTGGCAAAGGCATTAATGTGAACCACCCAAAATGACACACACTGTAACACTGCTGCAAAAAATGCGCAGCTAAGCTTAAATCCAAAAATAAATAACAAAGCTACTAACAGAATAATAATAACTCAAAAAATTAAAGGAAAAAAAAAAAAAAGCAACAGTTTTAAGAAGACCTATGAAATTACAATTCAGGACAGGAAAAGCGAGGAAATAACAGTGGCACAGCCAGTGAGAACTACTGCCATCACTGCAGAACCCTTCACGTGATGCGCTCCGTTTGCAGTCTTACTATTCTCAGACTCCGCCGTCGGCGCGTCCGCCGGAGAACCCGAAGGAGTCTCTGCCGGAGGTGCTGGCGGCGAAGCTTTCGTAGGAGACGGCGCCTCAGCCGGACTTGGAGCCAAAACAGGCGCTGGACTTGGAGTCGTCACCGGCCCCGGAGCCGGCGCAGGCGAGGGAGATTTTCCGAACAGCTCTTCCGGAAGAAGCACATTGTCGACGGTGAAGATAGCCAAAGGCGTAGCGTCGAGCACCGTGTCGGCGATTCTCGACGAGTCTACTCCGGTGTGAAGCGTGACCTCGTCTCCGGCCGTCGTGACTTTCAGATCGTACTTTCCAGCACCGTTGGTCGCCAAAGTGTCGATCGGATCCTTGGTGGTTTTCAAAGTTCCCTTAGGAGTGTAGCCAGCGCGTGCATGATAGAGTAAGAGCGAGACTTTATCAGCGTTGGAGAGCTTGTTTATATCAGGTACTCCGGCGGCTTTAAACGCCTCGTCGTTCGGTGCAAAGACGGTCAAACCCTTATCAGCCGTTGACTGAAACGTTTTAATCACGCCGTTAGCGGTAATCAACGACGCGAAGGTCTTGCACCCAGCCTTCTCAAGAGCCGCCGTTATGTTAACGTCGGACGCCGACGGAGCCGGAGCCGTCAAAATTCCCGGCGCGATGATCGGCGCGCTGATCTCGATCACCGAAATGTTGTAAGGGATTTGCTTGACCGCTTTGGTGTAGCTCGAGTCGAGTTTCGAGCCGGGAACAGCCGAGCCGAAGCCGACTTTGCCACCCTGGAGGTCGGTTATATTGACAAAACCAAGATTTCCAGGGGCATTTCCGGTAGTTTGGTAAAGAGTGGTGCTGAGAGTCGAGCCCTTTGGGATTTGGTGGAGCTTGGTCGGGTCGTAGTAGTCGAGGATGACGTGGAGGCTGAGGGCGTTTTTAATGACGGAGATGGGGTGTTTGGCTGTGAGGGCAGACAAGGCGCCGTTGTTCAGGACAAGGACAGTGATTGTTTGGCGACTGTTGATCTCGTCGTTGAGTTTCGTTTGGGTGAGGTAGTTGTTGAAGTCTGAGTACTCTGGGAAGGCTGAGAGAATGTCGGTGATGTTGTGGGCTGAGATGGTTGTGACTAGCAGCACTACTGTTGTTGTGAGAGTGAGAAGGAAGAGGATTTTGTGTGCCATGTTGGAAAAGTTTTGGAGCTTGGAAAGAGAGTGAGAGTGTGAAATGGGAATTAAAGGGAGTTAAAAAGAGATGGGTTAACTAGAGTTAAGGGGTTCGGTTAACCATGGTTGTTGTTTAGGGGGGTTTAACTAGGGTTAAAGGGTTTTTGGGGGTGGGGGGGCCACGTGAGGGGGCAGGAGGGGCTTGGTTCACAGCTGGAAATGAAAAGGCGTTTGTGTAGGCATTTGTTCTTTGCTAAATGGTAATGGTAATAGCTACAAAACTCTTTTGAGTGGAATTACAGATATATGGCCATGGGCCTTTGTCTTTTGCCTTTTTGTTTAGGACGTTTGATAAATAGAACAAAGTGATTTATGGGTGGGTGTTATTATGAATAAGATGGTTCTGTGAGTAACGGTTCTAAACAAAGTTGGTGGCTTTGGGTTCTTTTGCTAAATGGTCAGGTTAGTTTTTTTTTTTCTTTCTAACGGTTGTAAACAAACCCATGGGGGAACCTTGAGTTGAGTTGGTGATCATTGGTTTAGACAGTAGTGCTTCAAAGATATGGTCAATGCAGGCAGTATATAAATTTGGTCACAACTTACAAGTGGTATCTAACTTTTGAAGACCTATTCTAGCTCTAGCTACTGTAACTACTCACCATGTGATTAAAACTTAGGGTACAAATGTACAATGCTCTATAGCAAAAGTTCAGCATAATAGTTTTGTATTGAGAAAATAATTGGGAAAGCTGAATTTATTATAAAATGCTTATAAATAAAATTGGTATGACAATAAATCAGATTGGTTTCAAAACAACAACATAATAAATAAATTTTGAGTCATATATTTATTTTGGGTATAAAAGTTTCCACCTTAATTTGTAAGACTCGTGGTGCACTTTGCTGTAATTAATTAATTGTAACATTACTCAAATTGTTGCAAAATATGACAGTGATTATTCATTAATTGACAAGATGATGATATGTTATGAGTCTTAACTTTTTTTAAAAAAATTTATTTATATAGAGGAAGTCTAAGTTATCTTGATTATTATAAATAACAATAGGGATGTGTTTTATTGATTCAAATAAATTAATTCGTAGGAGGAATTTTTGAAAAGAGTTTGTGGTAGGTGTAAGTGCACAATTGCACCTGGACCCAAAGAAGATTATGGGCTCAGGCCCAATGAGCCTTAAACAATAAAATTTATAGAGTGTGGGCTTGAAACCTAGGTTAGAAGTGCTGGGAGCTTGATAACAGACTTTTATAAAAGAATACAGGTAAATAACGAACGATAATTGCAAATGGATCTCCTCGGACTCGAGCCGAGGACTACTTCTTTATTATTTTTCTTTCTTTCTTACAGGTTACAATCCTTAATTTCTTTTTTTTTTTTTTTAGAGAGAGAGAAAAAGATCAAGATCCCCTTTCCTTTTGCATTCCTCCCCCCTTAAATACCCCTTTTTTAGATGCCCTTTGGGACCCTGACTAGAAGTTTCTGCCCTACTGTTCAAGGGTCACTTCCCCATTAATGCGGCCAGAGAGGTAGGTGCAGAGTCTTTAATGCAGAGGTGGCAGCCTTTGCTCTAGATATTTTCCTTAACACTAGGGTATCGAGAAGGTTCAGGATTTCCCCCTTTAACCATTAGTCTTTCTAGAGTTGAGCTTTGACCTTCATAATGAAGCTTTGAATTCTCTAGAGCTTGTCCGAGGAGAAACTCGTCCTCGGCTGCACCCTTGGACCCTCGGCGTATTGGCCAATTCGTAGAGTTCAATTCTGAAGCAGGTCGGCCCTTCATGCTACAGTCCAAAGGCCCATATGCCCATTTGGGTCCTTTTACTCCCCACAATAGCCCCTCAAAACTCTATTTTTCATCATCCGAGGAGAAAAATAGGGTTTTGATCCAACGAACACTTTCCCCACCCTTTCTGTAAATAACTACACGTGTGAAAACCGTTTCGCGTTCCAGAGGGTGCCACTTGGCGGTTTTATTTTCAAAAACGCGCGCATTTATTACCGTAAGTTATAACTTGTCCCCCATGTTCAACGGTGAGATGAGCATCCAACGATCCTTGTTACTCTGTGAAAATTTGGGCAGGACAAATACAATTTCGAGGCCGCTTCCCACACGTGCTGACGCTTCGGGAACCTGCGCCTTCATTTATTTCTCCAGAGGCTAATCCCATCAAAACATCAATGATCACCTTTTGTCTGCACAAATCCGTGGAAATTCGCACAACTTCAAGTCTGTAAGTTCCTGTTCCTTTTTTTCTCTTAACCCTTTCTCCTCGGACCCTATCCTCAGCTCCCCTTATAATCATTCCCCCTCTTAGAATTTAGCCTTTCGTTCCTTTCTGATGGGAAAGTTCAAGTGTCTAGTTGATACCGCCACTGGGATGGAAGGCTTTAGAGCCAAGTATCGTATTCCCAGCGACGTAGGTTTAAAATACTGCCCGGTGGAAGCCGTGGCTGGTTCTAGGAAGGCTGGAGAGGTTATCATCCCAATGGTAGCCTTCGTAGAAGGTGGGATGACCCTCCCAATGAAGCCTGTAACCAGGGAGTACCTCCGCAACCACCGGTTGTGTCCCGATCAGTGTGCCCCAAACGTTTTTAGAGTTTTGGGTAGCGTCGACGCTCTAAAAGAGCAAATGGGTCTGAACCTCACCTGGCATGATGTCGTCTACATGTACGAATGTCATAAACTCACTGGAGTAGGTTACTACATCAAATCCCGCTCCAGTATAGTTAGGTTGATCTCCTGTTTGCCCAAGTCTAATAAAGGCATGAAGGATGACTACCTCATCGTCTCTGGCAATTGGCACGACGGCCCCCACTGCCCTGTTGAGTGGGGAGATCCAGGTGCGACACCTTAGGATTTAACTTCCCCTAACTTCCTAAATCATCTAGGAATATGTATTGACATTTACTTGAGCGTCTGACTTTGATTTATTATATGTTCTACGTATCTGACCGTATTCTCTTATTTTGATGTTTCTCTCTGCAGATAAGTAAAACGTGCGCCCGCGCCTAAGCCACTGCAACGTTGCAGACTTGAACAGAGTGCTACGCTCCGAGGTGTTCGTAAGCAGAGATCTACAACTTAGAGCGGCCCATTTGATTTTGGGGTACGATCCCGTCTCCTCGGACTTCCAGGAGATCGAGAACGCCATAATCGCGGGTGACCGAAGGCGTAGGAAAATTAACGTAGCCAGACGCCACTTTTTGGCCGACCACGACATCCCTGACGCCCCACACACAGTGCTGTACACACAACCCATAGCGGCAGTTCCCATTGCTGTGCACTCTCAGGCAATTGCTGTCCCAGAGGAGCGAGTGTCTTCCTCGAACACGTTGGACGAGGAGATAGAACAATTCCAGTTTGAGGACTCCCCACGACCTCGCGGAAACCCGTTCGTCGTTCTTTCCGACGAGGAAGAAGAAGCCGTCGAAGCCTCTGGGATAGAAGGTCTAGTGATAGCACGTCCAGACGACAGCTCCATTGAAGAAGGGATGGACGAGCTAAAAGACCTTATGACCGCAAGAGGTGCATGAGTGGCGAAGAAGGGGACACGGGGGTCCCAGGTTCCCCCGGTTTAACCACTACCTCCTCCTCCTCCAGCCGACCCTAAGCCTTCAGCCGAAGATCCCAAGAAGAAAAGGAAAGCGGAGGTCGAGGGGGCTGGAGGAGAAAAACAAAAGAAGATGAAACAGCCCGCACCGGCCCAGCAGCAGAAGTTGGACAAGGGCAATGGGCGCGCCCGCTCGATTGAAAGCGGGGAGATCAGAGACGTGGCCGAGGTTCGCCGAGCACTAGCTACCTGGTCTCCTGACTTGAGACTAGACGGCGCTCCCATTCCCTGCCATTCCAGCATTAGGGCAGTTCAACAAGGCCACGCCCACCACTTAGCCGAGGTGCTGGAGCGTCCTCTTCTGCTGCCCAAGGACATGGAAACCTTGGAGAAGATGGGCCAGCCGCAGCTGTTTCTTTCGTTAAAAAGGGGTTTAGCTCTGGTAAGTTCCACCCTGCCCTCGTACCTTATATTTGTTTGTAAATACTTTAGCATATTTATCCTTCTAACGTTTTTGCAGTCCATCCAAGAAGTTTTCGCGGCTGAGAAGTTCGTGGAGGAGTCTCGGAAGCGCACCGGGATGGAGCAAGAGCTAAGGCAAGAGGCAGAAAAATCCTTAAGCCAGGCCCTAGCTAAGAATGGGAAGCTCACATCAAGGTTGGCCGAACTAAAAAGAGAGAGCGATGGTGACAAGTCCAGCCTAAAGACGATGGAGACCCAAGTGAAGGGACAGCGTAAGCTCCTTCGTCAAAAGGATGACGAGCTCACCCAAGTCCAACAGGCACGCTCTGACTTGGAAAAGGAGCTTACGCGGGCTAGGGAGGAGGCTCGCGCCCATAAGCACGCACTGGAGGCCGCGAAGAAGGCCAGTTACCAGGAGGGGGTAACCAGAACACAAGAACAGCTGACAGAGGCCTTTGCGGCCTTGTGCCGAGAGTACTGTCAGCAAGTCTGGGGAGAGGCCATGAATGCAGCAGGAATTCCTCAAGCTTCCGAGCTGAGGAAGCCCGAGAACATTTGGTTTCCCCTAGACATACAGGAAATTGAAGACCCTCCTGTTGCTGCCTCTCCTGACCTTCCTCCTGTGGTGCAAGATCTTGTTCCTGATCCTACAGAACCTGAAGGTTCCTATAAAGAGAAGGACAAGTGTGATGGAGCCGAGAAGGAGCAAGTCTAAGACATGGAGCCCCTCGTTCCTTCAACAGAAAAAGGGAAGCAAGTTTTGTCCACCTTTGAACTGGAGTTGAAGAGTACCGAGGCTGGCAGCAGCTCCCTCCAAGACCCTCTTCCTTAGTTTAGGGCCTAGTATAGGAATTTTCTGTACTCCTCTTCTTTGTATATAATTAATGAAGAAGATTTTTATTCAACTTTCGTTCATGTTGTCTTTGTTTTACTTTATACTTTTTGTGCTTGCCATGAGAGCTTTCAATAACAAATAGTTAAAAGGAAAACAGAATAAATAAGTATAACTCCACCATGCGAATAACTATGACTTCAAAACTGCCACATAACTTAATTTAGACATCAAATAATGTTAAAGTTAGACAATTCACATGACAGTTAAACCTTTGTAATATGACATATTGCTTTCAGTAGGATGTAAGGTCCGAAGACCATTCCTTACAAAAATTCTGCTTAACACTTAAAGATGAAGAACTTGAGATCCAAATTAATAAATAGTGAGATAATGATTTCCATAAAACGGGTGATAAGAATAAGAACAGTGACAAAATATTAAGAACAACGACAAGGTTTGTGGTCCGAGGACTACACTTAACCAAGTTTCTGTTTGATTCTTAAGAACAGTAACTTCAAATGTTAATTTCCCCAAAGTAGGAGGTCCGAGGACCCGGCATAACTAAGGTTCTGTTTAACAAATGACAAGATATCAATTTTCACAAGGTTTGTGGTCCGAGGACTGCACTTAACCAAGTTTCTGTTTGATTCTTAAGAACAGTAACTTCAAATGTTAATTTCTCCAAAGTAGGAGGTCCGAGGACCCGGCATAACTAAGGTTCTGTTTAACAAATGACAAGACATCAATTTTCACAAGGTTTGTGGTCCGAGGACTGCACTTAATCAAGTTTCTGTTTGATTCTTAAGAACAGTAACTTCAAATGTTAATTTTCCCAAAGTAGGAGGTCCGAGGACCCGGCATAACTAAGGTTTTGTTTAACAAATGACAAGACATCAATTTCCATAAGGCTTGTGGTTCGAGGATTGCACTTAACCAAGTTTCTGTTTGATTCTTTAAGAACAGTAACTTCAAATGTTAATTTTCCCAAAGTAGGAGGTCCGAGGACCCGGTATAACTAAGGTTCTGTTTAACAAATGACAAGACATCAATTTCCACAAGGTTTATGGTCCGAGGACTGCACTTAACCAAGTTTCTGTTTGATTCTTAAGAACAGTAACTTCAAATGTTAATTTTCCCAAAGTAGGAGGTCCGAGGACCCGGCATAACTAAGGTTCTGTTTAACAAATGACAAGGCATCAATTTCCACAAGGTTTGTGGTCTGAGGACTACACTTAACCAAGTTTCTGTTTGATTCTTAAGAACAGTAATTTCAAATGTTAATTTTTCCAAAGTAGGATGTCCGAGGACCCGGCATAACTAAGGTTCTGTTTAACAAATGACAAGGCATCAATTTTCACAAGGTTTGTGGTCCGAGGACTGCACTTAACCACATTTCTGTTTGATTCTTAAGAACAGTAACTTCAAATGTTAATTTTCCCAAAGTAGGAGGTCCGAGGACCCGACATAACTAAGGTTCTGTTTAACAAATGACAAGACATCAATTTTCACAAGGTTTGTGGTCCGAGGACTGCACTTAACCAAGTTTCTGTTTGATTCTTAAGAACAGTAACTTCAAATGTTAATTTTCCCAAAGTAGGAGGTCCGAGGACCCGGCATAACTAAGGTTCTGTTTAACAAGTGACAAGGCATCAATTTCCACAAGGTTTGTGGTCCGAGGACTGCACTTAACCAAGTTTCTGTTTGATTCTTAAGAACAGTAACTTCAAATGTTAATTTTCCCAAAGTAGGAGGTCCGAGGACCCGGCATAACTAAGGTTCTGTTTAACAAATGACAAGACATCAATTTTCACAAGGTTTGTGGTCCGAGGACTGCACTTAATTAAGTTTCTGTTTGATTCTTAAGAACAGTAACTTCAAATGTTAATTTTCCCAAAGTAGGAGGTCCGAGGACCCGGCATAACTAAGGTTCTGTTTAACAAATGACAAGACATCAATTTCCACAAGGTTTGTGGTCCGAGGACTGCACTTAACCAAGTTTCTGTTTGATTCTTAAGAACAGTAACTTCAAATGTTAAGAGTACTTATAACTTTGAAATGTTAACCAACAAAAGCACGTTTTATTACAAATAATACCTTCTAAGGTTATTTACATTCCACGGACGTGGTACAATTCTTTCATCTAAGTCAGCTAGCCGATATGACCCTATGCCTGCTACTGAAACAATGCGATAAGGGCCTTCCCAGTTGGGTCCTAGCTTACCCCAAGCTGGGTTCTTAGAAATCCCTACAACCTTTCTTAGTACAAGATCACCAGGTGCAAGTGGCCTTAGCTTCACATGGGCATCATATCCCCGTTTTAGCTTCTGTTGATAGTAAGCCATTTGGACCATAGCTGCCTCGCGTCGTTCCTCGAGTAAATCAAGACCTTTCTCCAGGAGTCCATTGTTATTCTCCGGGCTAAAAGAGCTCGTCTTTAGGGTGGGAAAACCAGATTCCAGAGGTATCACCGCCTCGGCTCCATAAGTCATAGAGAATGGCGTTTCTCCCGTGGACCTGCGCGGTGTGGTCCGATACGTCCATAGAACATGAGGGAGCTCTTCTACCCATCTGCCTTTCGCATCATCCAACCTTTTCTTAAGCCCACTGACTATGACCTTGTTAACGGCCTCGGCTTACCCATTTCCCTGAGGATAAGCTGGGGTGGAGTATCTGTTTATGATACCCATGTCACCACAATATTGCCTAAAGGCCTTGCTGTCAAATTGAACGCCATTGTCGGAGATAAGTGTGTGTGGTATACCGAATCTAGTGACAATATTTTTCCAGACAAACTTCTTGGAATCAATATCTCTGATATTTGCTAAGGGCTCGGCCTCAACCCATTTGGTGAAATAGTTTGTTCCCACAAGAAGCCATCTTTTATTTCCTGCTGCTCTCGGAAATGGCCTCACTATATCCAATCCCCACTGCGCAAAAGGCCAAGGACTAGAGAGAGGGTTGAGAACCCCTCCAGGTTGATGAATATTAGGGGTGAACCTCTGGCATTGATCACATTTTCTGGCATAGTCCTGAGCCTCCCTCTGCATGTTGGGCCACCAATAACCCTGAGTCAGGGCCCTATGGGCTAAGGACCTTCCCCCAATGTGGCTTCCACAAATCCCTTCATGCAGTTCCTCGAGAAGTGCTTCCGTTGATTAAGGGTGCACACACAACAAGTACGGTCCTGAGAAAGATCGTTTGTACAGTTTCTGATCCTCGGATAGCCAAAAACGTGGCGCCTTCCGACGCACCTTCTCTGCTTCAGACTTGTCCTCAGGAAGGATGTCGTTCTTAAGAAAAAATACGACTGGGTCCATCCAACTAGGTCCAAGCCTTATTAGATGGATGCGAGCCGCCTTGGCGGGGATAAGAGTTGGCTCCAGCAAGTCCTCCACAAGGATAATCCTGGGCAAATCCTGAGCCGAGAACGTTGCTAACGTAGCCAAAGAATCGGCATGAGTGTTCCCACTCCTAGAGATGTGAGCTAAGACAAAGGAGTCAAATTCTGCTTGCTGACGCTTGACCTGGGCCAAATATTCTTGCATTCTTGGGTCCCTAGCCTCCATGGTCCCCATGACCTGGCCGACCACTAACTAAGAGTCCGAGAACGCATGGACTTCCTTTCCACCCATCTTATGTAACATGTTCATGCCTACCAGAACTGCTTCGTATTCGGCTTCATTATTAGTAGCCGAGAATGACAGCCTTAGAGATTTTTCGAAGATAATTCCCTCTGGGGATATCAGAACAAGTCCCACACCAGACCCTCTCTGATTAGCTGCCCTATCCACGTACATTTTCCAAGTCGAAGGCCTTGCGGCCGTGATCACACCAACTGATTTTCCATCCATGTGTGCTTCTTTTAGAGTCTCTTCTGGCAATGGTTCAGTAAACTCTGCCACCAAGTCAGCGAGGACCTGGCCCTTCACCGAGGTGCGAGGCTTGTATTTAATGTCAAAAGCTCCTAAAATGATTCCCCATTTTTCCACCCTACCAGAGTAGTCGGCGCTGCGTAACACTGCCTTGAGAGGCAATTGGGTCAGAACCACTACAGTATGAGACTGAAAATAATGAGGGAGCTTCCGCGTGGCATGAACTATGGCCAGAAGCGCTTTCTCTAAGAGCAGGTAGCGCACCTCGGCCTCATTCAAAGACTTACTAACATAGTAGACCGGTCTTTGCACCCCACTTTCATTCCTGATAAGGACCAGGCTGACCGCGTGTACGGCCACTACCAGATAAGCAAACAAGACCTCGTCCGCCTCGGGGCGAGACAAAATGGGTGGCCGAGAAAGATATTGTTTAAGCTGCTGGAAAGCTAACACGCAGTCCTCGGTCCATTGAAACCTTTTCCACTTATTCAACAATTGGAAGAAGGGACGGCATCGGTCAGCTGACCGAGAGATAAACCTATTCAATGCAGCAATCATCCCGGTCAATTTTTGGATTTCTTTCGGGTTCCGAGGCGGTTGCAAATCCTGAATAGCCTTAACCTGCACTGGGTTCACCTCTATGCCTTTGTGAGTAATCATGTATCCCAAAAACTTTCCGGACCCCACGCCAAAAGAGCATTTTGAGGCATTGAGGCGCAGCCTGTACTTTCTTAGCACCTGGAATGTGTCGGCTAGATCTTGGACGTGCGAAGGTATTGTTTTGCTCTTTACCACCATATCGTCCACATACACCTCAATAGTCTTACCCAGTTGCTGTTCGAACATCCTGGTCATCATTCTTTGGTAAGTAGCCCCAGCATTTTTCAACCCAAATGGCATGACCTTATAGTGGTAGTTCCCCTTTGGAGTAATGAAAGCAGTCTTCTCTTGATCCTCCAATGCTAATGGAATCTGATGGTAACCCTGGAAAGCATCCAAAAAACTCATTCGAGGATGTCCGACAGTGGCATCCACCAGTTGATCAATACGCGGCATTGGGAACGAGTCCTTGGGGCAGGCTTTGTTCAAATCTGTGTAGTCCACACATACTCTCCACGTTCCATTCTTCTTCTTAACCACAACCGTATGTGCCAACCATTCGGGGTAGAAAACCTCTTTAATAGCCCCAGCCCTCTTGAGTTTGAGCACCTCTTCCTTTACAGCCACGGAATGTTCTTTGGAAGAACGCCGAGGTGGCTGCCTTCTCCGAACAATGGCAGGGTTGACATTCAAACGATGGCAAATGAAGCTCGGATCTACACCTGGAGCCTCATACGGGTCCCACGCAAAAACATCAATATTGTCCTTCAGAAATTCTAACAACTCCACTTTCTCCTGGTGTGGCAAACGTATGCCGACTTGGAAGAACCTCTCTGGATCATCAGCTACCAAAAACTTCTCTAACTCCTCACACTGAGCCTCCTCTCCTGTCATCATTCCAGATGCATCAGGAGCCGTTAACTGCTATAAGTCTTCGGTGATCAAAGCCGAAGACTCGGCTTCTGTCTGGTGCAGCACTGCAGCCGATATGCATTGCCTGGCCACCGATTGGCTGCCGAGAACTTCCTCAACATATTCCCCCGAGGGAAATTTAACTTTAACATGCAAAGTAGAGGAGACAGCTCCCAGAGCGTGCAGCCAAGGCCTGGCGAGGATGGCCGTGTATGGAGAGTACGCGTCAACCACAATGAAATCCACTTCAACCGTTTCTGAGCCGGATTGAACGGGCAAACGAATCTGTCCATTCAGCACAACGGACCTCCCTTCAAAGCTTATAAGTGGCGAGTCATAAGGAGTAAGATCTTCCAGCTTCAATCTTAACCCCTTAAATAGATCAGGGTACATGATATCTGCACCGCTGCCCTGATCTATCATCACCCTCCTCACATCATAGTTCCCTATCCTAAGCGTAACTACAAGAGCATCGTCATGGGGTTGGATAGTCCCTACTTTATCCTCCTCAGAAAATCCCAAGACGGGCAAATTGAGCTTCAACCTCTTCGGCCTGCAGCCCGACTCCTCGGCCTGAGGATGTGAAACTGCCATCACCCTGGTGGGAGCCGAGCCGGTCCTGCCAGGTGCAGCAAAAATAACATTAATTGTTCCTAACGCCGGCCGGGATGAATAATTCCTTTGATTATTTGAGCCAGATTGACTGCCCTGCCCGCTAGGTTGGCATAAGTGCTGCTTCAGTTTTCCTTCACTGACAAGCTGCTCCAAGTGGTTCCAAAGGGTCCGACAGTTCTCGGTAGTGTGGCCCACGTCCTGGTGGTACTGGCAAAAGAGGTTCTGATTCCTCTTCGCAGGGTCTCCTGCCATCTTATCAGGCCATCTAAAGAAGGCCTCCTTACGCACTTTTTCCAGCAACTGATGTACTGGTTCTCGGAACACAGTGTTCACGGCCTGAGGTGCTGCCGAGCTGGACTGCCCAACGTAATCTCTCCTCGGCTTGTTGTTATTGTGGTACCTGTCCAACCTGAAATCCCTTCGCTCTTGCGGGATAACCTTCTCCTTGCCCTTTCCTTGCTGTTGGTCTTCCTCCACTCTCTTGTACTCGTCAATACGGTCCATGAGGCGACGTACGCTGCGGACGGGCTTTTTAGTCAAAGACTTTCTCAGGTCGTGATCAGTAGGAAGGCCTACCTTAAAGGTATTAAGCGCCACCTCATCAAAGTCGCCATCTATTTCATTAAACATCTCCCAGTAACGGTCGGAGTATGCTTTCAGCGTCTCCCCTTCCCTCATGGTCATGGATAACAGCGAGTCCAATGGCCGAGGTACTCTGCTACACGTAATGAACCGCGAAGCGAATGCTCTAGTAAGCTCCCCAAACAAACCTATAGACCCCGATTTAAGGCCGTTGAACCACCTCATAGCAACAGGTCCCAAGCTAGAGGGGAAAACTTTACACATCAAGGTCTCGTTGTGAGAGTGCACCGCCATCCTCTGGTTAAAATAACTCACATGCTCCACCGGATCAATCCGGCCATTGTAGATGGTAAAGGTGGGTTGAGTAAACCTCCTAGGAAGCCTCCCCTTCTCAATCCTCCGTGAAAACGGAGATTTGGAGAGTTGGTACAGTGTCCGACTCATAGCATCGTTTCCTAAGCCCCTAGAAGGAGCCTTCTTGCGTCTGCGAGCTGACTGGTCATCCTCCTCACCAGAGGACATTGCACTGGGGGGTAAGCATGATCTTGAGCTGCAGCTACCTCCCCGTTCCTCCTCTGAGGAAGGATTAGATGAGGATGGTGAAGACCTACGTCTGGCGCGGCGTAACTTTCTCTTCAAACGATTAATCTCCTTCTACATGGCCCTAGCACCATCCTCATGGGTGGTGCTACCCCCGCCCTGAGTATGGCTAGCCCCGGGGTATTCTGTATGGACACTTCCCTCACGATCCCTTTGACGCTCAAGGCGCTTGAAACGATCCTCCAGTTGTGATCCCTGTGACTCTGCATGGTGAGAACCTAGGCCTGCCATGGTATCCCAACCTTTTCTAGACTAGATTCCCAGCAGACGACGCCAATTATAAGTGCACAATTGCACCTGGACCCAAAGAAGATTATGGGCTCAGGCCCAATGAGCCTTAAACAATAAAATTTGTAGAGTGTGGGCTTGAAACCTAGGTTAGAAGTACTGGGAGCTTGATAACAGACTTTTATAAACGAATACAGGTAAATAACGAACGATAATTGCAAATGGATCTCCTCGGACTCGAGCCGAGGACTACTTCTTTATTATTTTTCTTTCTTTCTTACAGGTTACAATCCTTAATTTCTTTTCTTTTTTTTTTAGAGAGAGAGAGTAAGCGAGAGAGAAAAAGATCAAGATCCCCTTTCCTTTTGCATTCCTCCCCCCTTAAATACCCCTTTTTTAGATGCCCTTTGGGACCCTGACTAGAAGTTTTTGCCCTACTGTTCAGGGGTCACTTCCCCATTAATGCGGCCAGAGAGGTAGGTGCAGAGTTTTTAATGCGGAGGTGGCAGCCTTTGCTCTAGATATTTTCCTTAACACTAGGGTATCGAGAAGGTTCAAGGTTTCCCCCTTTAACCATTAGTCTTTCTAGAGTTGAGCTTTGACCTTCATAATGAAGCTTTGAATTCTCTAGGGCTTGTCCGAGGAGAAGCTCGTCCTCGGCTGCACCCTTGGACCCTCGGCGTATTGGCCAATTCGTAGAGTTTAATTCTGAAGTAGGTCGGCCCTTCATGCTACAGTCCAAAGGCTCATATGCCCATTTGGGTCCTTTTACTCCCCACAGTAGGATCAATTAGGAACTTAGGATATTATAATTAGGGGCGGAGCCAAGGGGGGTGAAGGGGGCACCGGGGGGGGGGGGAAGTGCCCCTTGACCCCACCCAAGGTCTCCACTACCCCACGTTTGTTGTTGTAATTTTATTTTTTAAAGTTATATTCCACATACAAAGCTTTATTCTTATTCTTATGGGGTAATAACTTGTAAGGATGTGAAAGTGATATTGAGGAAATAAATAATTAAGTTTCAAAAGACAGATTTCAATGAAAATAAATTGATCTCAATTAGCTTCTTAACTACTAGTATTTCCGGTTTAAGAATAACTTAACTGGATGGGTTTTATTCAATATAGTCTATGTCACTGTTCACTTTAGTTTTCCTATAAATTGTTAAAATAGCCACCAGAAGAAATAAACAAGGTAGCACCAGTTCCCAACATGGTCCTAATTGTTATGTGATAGTCTTATCAAGTAATAACGTTATGGTTTTGAACAATTAATAGCAAAGACAAGTAAATCAATTGAACAACTTATTAGATTATCTCTGCTCAATAATGATTACTAACGTTTAATTGTTAGGGACATATTTAATGTAATTAACTAATTCTTTGATAAAATGCACTTTACTTGTAATTAGGTAGATTTAGAATGGTTTAAGACTTCAAAAAACATGTTGTTCAAGTCAAACCATACAAATTTGTCTAAGAAACAAGTGAATAAGTGTTGTTCATTAAAGCTCAAAAGATGACTCGATAGAAGCCTATCTATCGATATTTCATGTTGAAGCTCGACACAAGTTGTATTTGTTGAGAATTATGAAATCAAACTTTTCAAATTTGATTACATGCATATCCTTGAGTATTTGTGTAGGGTTTCTTTTCTCACAACCCTAGACATATATAAGAGTTATTTTAAGAGCCGTCACAAGTGATGCAAGGGTATTGAAAATAGAATACACGCATATTGCGATTGGAGACCGAAATTGTCCTAATTCATCATTCTCTTTGTAGAAGCTACTGCGTCTTTGCGTCAAGGGTTTAGAGACAAGGAGCTTCGAAACAAGGAGCTTCTTGATCTTCACGTTGATGAACTGAAGAACTTTGTAGCCAACATCTTCTTCAAGTTAGTGTGTTAGTCACGTACTGGGATCTAGGGTTGTAAACGAGCCGAGCTTTGTCAAGTAGTGATTGTTCAAGCTTGGCTCGACTTGACAGTAAAAGCAGAATGTTCAAGCTTAGCTTGAGCTTGATACAAGCTTACAAATAATGTTCAAGTTTGAGCTCGGCTTGGCTTGGCTCGGCTCAGTTCATTAGTCAAGCCAAGCTCGAGCTCTATATCAAGCCCAAACTCAAGCTCAATATCTTGTTTTTGAGCTTGGGATCCAACACAAATATTATCAAGCTTATAGCAAGTTTATTATCTAGCCTATTTGGTTTGGATGAGTGGTCTCAACTTATAATTAATTAAAGTCTTAGAAGGATATGAGTGTACTTGTTAAGCTCATATCAATTTCATTATCAAACTCATAAATAAGCCCAAGCTTAACTTGTTTTGTTACTTTTGTATCGAGCCTTGGTGTTCACGAGCTTTTTCATGAACAATATTTTTTACTCGGGCTTGGCTCATTTATCAAACAAGCCTAAAACTAAAACTCAAGCTTGGCTTGTTTATTAATAAACAAACACGAACGAGTTTTTTATTGAACCAAACCCAAGCTGTTTATGAACAACTTGGTTCATTTACAGCCCTTGTGGGATCCGTGCATCATTGGTTAGTCACGAACTAGGATTCGTGCATTGAACGGAGAGATTGCCGCTACAATACAAGTCCAATTAGGTATTGGGATAAGAGTTCAACTGTAGGTTGGTATTAGGTACTGAAATTCCTTTTCCTTGTAGCCGCTTGTATTTGATAATTCACCTAGTGGGGTTTTGCCTTAAAAGTTTTCTCCATTCGTAAACAAATCACCATGTTAAATTTATTTTCCACTACATTTAGTTTAATTGGTGATTTATTTGTGCTACCACTCTATTGCATGTTAAATTGACTTAATTAATTAATTTGGATAATTAATTAATTAATTTTCCAAATGGGTCAATACAATTTTGGCCTATCATAATCTTTTTTACATTCAAATGATTTGTTCGAATATCTTATATTTAAATTAATCTTTTAACTTCATACATTGATAATGATTATGATTTCTATACTTGTTTACAATATACATTTTTAGCCCGTTTAAATTATGAAGTGGTTTAAGCATTGCAATGATTATAACTTTTACATTATATTTTTTGTGTTGATCAAATATTGTTTAATAAATTAATTTTTTCTTATATTAATAATTTTTATATAAATTTTGTCTTCAATTTTTTTATCTTAATCTTGCCCCCCCTAAATCAAATTCTTGGCTCTGCCACTGATTATAATTATGATTATTTTTATTGATAGACTATGAGAAGATGGTATTTATCTTTCTTTTCTTTTTTTGAGAAAGACACATGCATACAAAGGATTAGTTACAAATTGTTAGTAAATCTAACTTTGAAGTTTGAATTTCCTTTGCAATTATCCCTTTATTAATTTTGAAAGCCATGATTCTCTGAATCAACCAATAAAAAAATTGTGCATGTTTTTTTTTTTTTTTTTTTTTGAGAAACACACACACACATATATAGGGGAAGAGAGATGAGATAAAGGAATACACTCACACCAATAAAAAAATTGTGCATGTTATATAATAATTTTGGAATTTGTTGGGCTAGATGGTTCCACTTGTTCCACTCAATATTTATACGGTCATCCCACAATCAAAACCTTTCATTACCGTATAAATATTGAGTGGAACAAGTGGAACCCTCTAGCCCAACAATCAAAACCTTTCATTAAATATAAATACGGAATAAACATGTTTTTGAGTTACCCTTTCCTTCTATGTATAATGTAATACATATGATTTTTTTTATTAGATATGAAATAAATATGATTAAGTTACCCTCTCGTTCGTTATAAGATTATTCCTTCCTCCATTTTAAAACTTATAAGGTTGAGCAATCCATTTTAAAATTCAAAATGGACTATTAATTTACATTACAAAGATTATTTACTGAAAAAGAAATAAAACCAATATATATATATATATATATATATATATATATATATATATATATATATATATATATATATATATATAATTATATAACTTTTTTAAAGTGGTGGTAAGTGGCTTTACTTTGATGATACAGCTCAAACGATTCTAATAAGACAGAATAGAAGACCTTTAGTGAATCTCTTAATAAATTTAAAAAGGAATGTACCATTGATCTTCTTAATAAAACAGCAATATATATATATATATATATATATATCATTAAGATTTATAATTAGGAGATTAGAAGGTAGGGTGGTGAGGAAAATGGTGTTGCAATTGTTGGGGTTGATTTTGAGATTTTTGGTGGCTTGGGGATATGAAATAATACTAGTGAAATAATTTTTTGGGTCAATTTTACTTTCCTCTCCTCTACCCCACTCTCTCTCCCTTCTTAATCCAAACAGATAATATAACTAAACATTTGTAAGATTATATTGATATAATTTTGGATTCACTGGTTTTTTTTTGGGGATGTTTTTGCAACTATATAGTATATATGGAGGTTAATTTACAACAAATTGCAATAATTGAAATTCAAAAATCCGGTGAAGAGAGTAGATTTGAATTTGCAATTTCTCTCTTGTGTGATTATTGTCTATACTCTATTGCTATTGATGAGATGGTAACAATTGGAGTGATTGCCAGTGTATTGATAATTAACGTGGTTATTAGTTTATTACCACTGTATTGAAAACCGACCCTAATGATAATTATGATATGATTAACATTTAAGTAACATTCAACGTTCGGAACATAGTTATGTTGCGGTGAACTGTAATTTGCTTTCAACTTTTAAAAAGAAGAAAGCGCTACGCCAAAAAAAAAAAAAAAAAAACCGACAGGCCCGAAAGAAGAAAAAAGCATTAATGGACTGGCAATTAAGCATCTCGTGTGCCTCAAACTCAAAGCAAGAAAATGCCTTTATAACTCTCATTGGTTGTCAAAATATATCTTTCAAACATTCTGATTAATTAGTGAAAATGTGAATGGAGTAGCTTACTCTAATCATTGTCAATTTTATAAAATTAAAAACTTTATAGCTCAAATTGACAATTTCTAATAATTACAACGTGTTGCTAACCTCGCAGCTCGAATATTTTCCCCCTAGGAATGACAACAGGTTAGGTTTAGGCCAGATTTTTTGATACCCGAACCCGACCCACGGGCTCGGACCCGCAACCTAGACCCAGCCCGATTATTAAACGGATTTTTTTTGCGGGCTCCAAACCCGCCCCGTCGGGCCACGCGAGCCCCGTCTAGCCACTTTTGCTGCCTATTCAGAAGCCCAATCCAATCCAATCATAAAAAAAAAATTACATCCATAGAAATCACAACCACAAATTGTTTCACAAACATAAATAGAAATACAAATCACACCCATAAAAAAAAGAAAAGAAATGCAAATCACAAACAAACTATTTTCAATCTTCAATAGGATAAATCAAGTTTTGCTATCAGTCACCAGACAGATTATAACATTTAAATTTAAATAAGAAAGAACATTACTCTGTGTGTGCGTGTGCTAGTCCTTAAACCATTGACCCTTTTGGTTTGCATTCATCACACAAAGCCAATAGAACACCGAATAAAAGAAATGGAATCATTAATTGAAAAAGAGCTCTCGCATTAGAAATGTATTGTACAGGGATCTAAATCCAAACTGAACTACATGTGAGACAACACAGGATAGAACTAAAATGGTGCTACTTCACAAGGATAATCACCCCGTGGCTATAAAAAAAAAAAAAGAAGATTTGGAGGCTCTATGCTGAGTTGAAGCAATGAAGAGATGGGATCGTTAAGAGGCTCTATGTAGCGACAGCGCCGTTTCAGTCTCGCTGTCAGATTTGCGATGAAGATGATGGTGTAACGCCAGTAATGAATCGAAGACGATGACTATGACAATGGCGATGAGAGATGACGGCGGTAACAAGGATTTGGATTAGTATTGAGGTTTGTTTGAAGATCAGCAAAAGTAGGTGGCTGGCGGCAATGTGTGGGAGCCTATGTGTGTGTGTGTGTGTGAGAGAGAGAGAGAGAGAGAGAGAGAGAGAGAGAGAGAGAGAGGGGTGGCTGAGAGGTGAGGGTTAGGGTTTGTAGGTGGCCGACGGTAGTGTGTGAGAGCTTTGGTGAGAGAGTGAGAGAGAGAGAGAGGGGGCGGCTGAGAAGTGAGGGTGAGGGTTAGGGTTTGGAAAATGAAATGTGATAGGAGAAAGAAAGTATTTATATCTAGGGTTTTAAAAAAAAATATTATATACGTATATGGGTCGGGTTCGGGCTGGGTATGCATAAAACCCAGACCCGTTCCGGGTTTTTTTTAAAAAAAAAAAAAAAAATCTATATCCGACCCTATAAAGTCCGGCCCATTAGGGTCGGATCGGGCCGGGTACCCGCAGGTCGGCCTTTTATTGCCATCCCTATTTCCTCCTTAGACCCCTAACCACTTTGTATAAGGGAAGGTGTTAATTCAACTACAAGGCCTTTGGCAGATGAACTACTGGATTTATTCTTTATTACAAAACCAATTTTCTTTTCTTTTGTCTTTTCTATTGAGATACAAAACGGCAAATCGCATACCAAATTATAAGTTCATTAAATTTCATTGTATTAGTGAAAGATAAAATATTTAAATGTAAAAATTTGTTATTGCTAGAGTTGTCTAGGCTTGACTTGGGAATTTTTTTTTTAAATTGGTTTATTTAACAAATGAGTCATATTCCTCAAAAAGAGAAAAATAAAAAAGAGAGAGAGTCATGCTCAAGCCTAAAATAAATATATATTTGACTATTAAACAAGTCAACTCAAATATAAAAATGTGCATGAGAACGAGCTTGTAAGTATGAGACTTGATTAAAGTATATATAACATTATTTATATCTACATGTATAAACATTTAAAATAAGCTTATATAGATTTAAAAAAAACAAACAAACATACACATGCGCAATTGAGAGAAAATAAGGTTCTAATACAAAGACATAGGACAAACAATATAAACTTGATATTAAATTATGTAAATTTGTAAATACGTTCATAAGATATCAAATTACTACTTGTAATTTAATGAGCATATATTAAATAGTCTCTTTTTATTGGTTAATAAAATTATACATAATTTTTAACAAAAATAAGATTGGTTAATCTAATTTTTATAATAAACAAAAAATCATCCTATTTAATTAATTTAAATAATATAATTTCATTTTGTTATTAATTATTAGCATAAAGTTGTGAAATGGTAAAAAAATTTAGTCATTGTGCTTACTATATATAGAAAAAAAATATAAGTGTCAAGTAGCTTGTGAATTAATTCAAGTTTATATGATAAGAAATTAAACTAAATTTTAACATATAATTTAGTTTAGTAATGAGTTAAAAATTGGCTTGTGTTTGAAATAAATTTAAATGAACAATTTTAAACTTTTATTTTGAAATCCTATGCTATTTAGTATTTAGTATTTACACCACTTGATAGCAGACACGTGGCCTTGTTGATGTTAAACTGTTTTAATCTTTTGGGTTATTGTTATAATCTCTGAGGCTTTGGAGAAATTATATAGTATTCATGGTGAACCACGTTACTTATCCACTATTTTACTAAAAGACTCCTACTTGTTTAAAATTGTTGAGTAAGTAATCAATTTCTGTTTAAAAAAAATTTATGACTTAACAATTTTAACTAGGTGAGAGTTTTTTAGTGGAATTGTGGACAAGTGACATGGTCCACCATGAGGACCTTATAATTTCTTGAGATTTTGACTATGAAATCCGGAAAATTATTGAATATTCTAGAAGTACCATAAATGCATACTCCCATCTCTCACATGAATTGTGAGTCCTCCCATAAATTTAATTAATGGAATCCATAATTATGTGAGAAGAAAGAGTATGCATTTATAATACTGTTACCCATAAAATCCACAGGAAAATGGGAATATAAGCATTAAGGAGGGGGTTTGATGCCTTGATGGTTGTTAGTTGTTACGCAAACTATATATTGTCGGCAACAACGTAACATCTCATGCAGGTTAAAATTATTAAAATCAGAATAATTTTAATTATTTGTATTGGATGTCATGTGACTAATGTTGTGCCCCATTAACATCTGAATATGATAGATGGTCCACATGCTTGTTTGCATCTAAAAACGATATTGAGAACTCAATTTTCAGCTTGAAAATGAGTTTTTGGTTTAAAATGATTAAAAAAAAAACCGAAATGTTACAAATTAAAAGCAATTTCTCTACATTGTTTTGTTTTTTCCTATGATCTCTTTTATAAGTTTTAACTATTAAGTATTAACTTTTTTTTTTTTTTAGTAAACAGTAATACTTATTAAAACACATACATAAAAATAATAACATTTGTATTTTAAACCGAGTTTATAATATATTACATAATCAGAGTATAATTACAAAATAGCCTAATATTTATAGTTGTAGACTAGAGTTATAAATAGTAGATACTAAATACATACAACTAATGTAGGATAAACATCTCTATTAAATTTGTTATTAGTTAAAGAGAACTTTATTTCTTTTTGTTAATGAAATCAAGTTCGTGTCTCCAAAAAAAAAAAAAAAAAATTCATGTCTAAAGAGAGAATTGGTAGGTTGAACACAAGCTTACCCTATTGCCTGTTGGATCTCTACAAGAAAGAATTGATTTATTGTATCAAAAGGCTTTATTTTATTTTATTTTATGGGGAACTGAAATTTCATTGCATCAGAGAAATTGAATTACAACAGGGAAAAGGAAACAACTGGAAGAAATCCTGCCTGAGTAGAAATTTGATACAAGGTGGTTCAGTTCCTTTCCAGAGGTGAGAGATCCCACTAACTCTTGCTAGATGGGCCAGCTCGTGTGCTGCCCTGTTGGACTCCCTTTTCAAGTGCTGATAATTCCAATAGCGGAAGGCAGAAAGTGTTTGATGCGTCCCCTGAATGATGTGCCCAAGAACACCAGCAGTCTCCTGTTTTTTTAAAGGATTGGATAACAGAGAGCGAGTCAGATTCAACAATTATATCCAAAAGATTTAGCTCCTGAGCAAGCAGCACCCCATTTTCCACTACTATTCTTCGACTTCATCCACCGTGTACTGTGCAGGAAGAGTTTTGCACATGGTTGCAATGACAGAGCCCTCAGAAGTTCTTATGATTTCACCAATGCTTGAGGGTCTGTGATCTTGCGAAGTTGCTCCGTCAACATTTACTTTAAAAAGACCAGGAGGGGGAGCTGTCCATCCGGGCTGACTTGGGAAGATTTGTTGAGGACAAGATGAATTTGCATTAGAAAAATCCTGGATCAGCCTTTGAGCCGACTCCTATATTTGAAGAGCAGGCCTTGCAGCAGCCTCATGAATGGTTTGGTTCCTATTGTTCCAAATAAACCAAGCTGTAGAAAAGAAAACTTCAAGGTCCAAAACAAAGCCAGGGTTTAGCAATTCAATGGCGGCATCAGAAATGTTAAAGTATAGAGTCTAGGAGTTTAATGGGACACTCAGACCAGAAGTTCCATACCTTGGCAGCCAACTCACAATGAATTAAGGCATGGGATGTGCTTTCAAAGTCATGGCTGCAAAGAGGGCAAGACTCCTCCACGGCAACCCCCCTTAACCGAAGATTCGTCATAGTTGGAAGAGCATCCTTACAGGCTCTTAACAATAAAGAATTGATTTATTGTATCAAACTCCAAACCTCAAGGAATTAGTGTTATGAAGTTACAATGATTTTTCCGTTTAGGGTTAGAAATTAGAATTTCTCACAATAAATTTTGTTCCAATTAGATTGGATGCCTCAGAAGAGAGACCTTCAGAAACTGGTAACAATATTGAAAGATAACTCACTCACACTATATAACAGAAAACTTATTTAGTCTTTACCAAAAAAAAAAAAAAAAACTTATTTAGTAGAAATTTTTTTTTTCTTTTTGAGAATAATTGCTGTGAACTTTATTAAAAAAAAAAAAACTAGCCATGGCCAATCAAAAGAACATCATGAAAGTGGGAAGGAACATGCTCCAATCATACTAATAAACTCTTAACATGTCTTGTATACTTAGCAAGGTTATGGGTTACAAAATTACTTGATCTACGTGTTGGAGAAAAACAAATACTATTAAAGTCATCTATAGTGGGTTTCATGGAGCCAAAAATCAATTTAGAGTCACCCTTTGAGAAGTGAGAGCCCGTTTAGTACATGTGTTTAAACTTATATTTTTAGTTTTTAAACAACATTACACGTATTTTCATACACTTTTTTACTCACACGTATTTAAAAAAAATAAAAACAACGTTATTAGAATAACGTCACCAAACGACCGTTTGTTTGGTACGGTTGTTTAAACAACAGTTTTTACTATTTAAATAACAATAATACTTTAACACGTAATTTTATAACACTCAAACACGTATTTTCATAACACTGAAAATTGAACAATAATATTTAAACACTGCTACCAAACAGACCCTTAGGGGTATTTGGTTTGTGTTCTCAAACAACCATTTTCAGTTTTTAAACAACATTACACGTATTTCTATACACTTTTTCACCCTCACGTATTTTCACAAATGTTTTCAAATAACAATTTTCAATTTTTAAACACATATACCAAACGGGCCTTTAGTTCCTGAGTAAAGAAGATTGCTCGGACCTTTGCGAAAGCTTCGACACCATCGTTCTTTATAAAGAAGATTGCATTTGTTATATAGCAAAAGAGAAATGCAAAATAAGAACAAAAGAAAAAAAGAATAAAGTAGTGCATGATGGAATATCGAAATAAAAGAAGGATAAAAACGTTTGGATCTTCCAACATTTCGAGAAATCCTAAAAAATTATTTGAACCAATTGTTACCTAGGTATCATGGGTTAGTTCGTTAGGTGTCCAGATATGAAATCTGAAGTAGCTTCTATTTTGTTGTCATGTGGTATGAGACTATTGAGTCTATGACTCTATGAGCTAGCAGCCTAGCAGTAGCACATTGATTTGAACTTTGAAGATTGAAGTATTAATACATTTGTTTTGGGCTGAATAAAGTTTTAACTTTTAATACATTAAGTCAGGGCCTTATATTTTTTATGATGTTTTTTCTTTCTTTTTATTTTGGACCTTGTAGCCCGTTATCAGGCGAGCTGGCATGCTCTGGATGCAAATAAAGATAATGGGGTTTCTACATCCAATTCCAGCCCAATTTTTCATAAACAAAATAGCAAGTTTTATGATGGGCCTTACACTTTTTTTTGGATAGTATGTTTTGAACTTAAGCAAATATTGGGCCAGACTATCTCAAAATACTTCATTACTTTGAAATCCAACCTTAGAAAAATATTGAATCATATTTTTAATATTTTATTATTTTAGGACCGGGTTGGTAGAAGATTTTTTGTTTTTGTTTTCAAATTTTTTTTATATAAAACTAGTTTTCACATAATAATTTTTACATTATATTTGTTTGACTTCCATTTTTAAGAACATTTTCAAAATGGTGAAATAAATGATGTTTTTGGGAGACCATTTTCTACTTTTGAGAAAAATTTAACTATTTAACAAAAAGTAACGTGTAGATTACATGTTTTTTTTATTTTTTATTTTTTTATTTATAATGAATAAGCTCCAAAAGAATCAAAACTAAATCCTATAAAAAAAGAGCTCATGTATTGTTATTACTATTATTATTTTTATAATGATAAGTTTCAAAATTGAAATGTAAGAATTTTTGTGATAAAACTAAACTTCCAAATTTAAAAGATAGAAAAATTTAGGCAAATGAGTGGGATCTGTTATTTTCAATTTATTTATAATTATGCCATTAAAAACATTTCCTATATCTTAAAAAGTGAAAATATCCCTCAACTATTTTCATAATCACGTTAAGTAAAAACAGAAAATAATTTTTTGAAAATTAAATAAAAAAACATCATCCAATCAATAAATTCAAGTGTATTTAAATCCACTTACCAGCCTATATTCTCTATCTTGTCATCTTGTGTTACTTTCTTAACACTCATATTAATATTGTCAACCTATCACCTATGTATATCAAACAAATATATAATCCAATCAAATGATCATCTATATATATATATAAACGTATCCATAATATGTGTATATTTTGTCTTATTAGGTTTCATTGGATTTGACAATGCAACAGAGGCAAACAACAAGTCCAGCCCATATTGATGATCCTACCTAATCAGACCCAACCCAATCCAATCGCCAAAAACAAAGAAAGAAAGGAAGAAAGAAAGAAACAAACAATACGGTACTAGAGGAAGAGGAGGACACTCCACGGCCACTGCAAAGGCCCACTTGTCACTGAGAGCACCCACACATGGGCCCCACCAATCCACTTCCCTACCTGACTCCATTTGGGAACCACGTAACGGAAAACCCAATGACGTGTCTTCCTCTACCTTAACGTTATTGCCAGACAAGACAACAACCCTGACAAGGCGCGTGTACCCAGTTCAACACAAAGTCACAAACCTCCCGCGTACCCGCCCAGCTAATATCTCAGTGTCCCTCACGCGCTTCTAAGTACTCCGAAACTACCGTTTACATACGTTGTTTTTTTTGAAAAAGTGGTAATTTTCTTCAAGTAACGTTTGTATTTTTTAAAATTACGCACTAATGAAAAAGTGTATAAAAAAAAAAAATTTTTATTTAAAAGTATTGCTTAGACACGGCTCATATCATCCCCGCTTAAATTTATTATTTATTCCCAATGCTGCCAATACAATGTACTGTACATTTTAAATTTTTTTTTAATATATATTTTTGGCACTGAGGAGAGCTTCAGAGAAAAATAAAAAAGAAGGCTGAGAAATTGTCAGAAAACTGACACACTGACAACACTTTAATCTCACTTTCTCTCTCACACACACCAACATTTACACTCACACACCATTTGTTGTGAGTGCAAGAGGCTTTTTTTTTTTTTTTTTCGGTTTTGCTTTTGGGGTTTTGATTTTTTTTTTTTTGTGGGTTTTTTGAAACACGCTTTTTAATTAATATGTCAAGGACCTGCAGTGCACCTGTAGTAGTGTAGTGTGTGTTGATACTTGCTGTCCTGTCACGTTCGCAGTTGTTTCAGGTTTTGCTTTTGGCGTTAGAAATTTACTCTCATCACATTTTCTCTCCATCTCTATCTTTATCTTTCTTTCACTTTCCCTCAAATCCCAATTTTGGGATTTTGGTTTGTTCTGTCTCTTAAAAACTTGAAGCTCATGTGAAAATGGAGGCTCCACTACCTCATCAAAGTCTGGTTCTCTCTCTCTCTCTTGCTTATTTGGTTTTTTGGGTCTATAAAGATTTCTGTTTTTTTTTTTTGTTTTTATTTAGGTGGTGGAGGTGGACCCCAGAAGTTGTTTGAAAAGGCATCGACGGTCAAGGTTGAAGATGTAAAGGAAATTGCACAAGAAGAGGCACAACAACCGTGGATCAAGCTTGGTCTTGGGATTGGTGCTAGTTGTAGTAGCTCTTGTGATGAAGCACAAAACCTCGTGACTATTGCTATTGGTAGTAGTAGTAGCTGCTCTTGTGAAGATACACAAAGACACGAAAAGCCTGTGTTGTTGACACCAACTCAGCTGCATGAGCTCCAACAACAGGCTCTCATCTACAAGCACTTGGCTGCTGCTCTCCCTGTTCCTCTTCACCTCGTCATTCCTATTTGGAAGAGCGTGGCTAGCTGTTTTGGTCCCGCTATTTATGACCGATATCCTAGCTGTGAGTCTCTTTAGTCTTTCAACTTTTCTTGCTTTCAATAGGGTCCTCTTTTAGCTTTCTTTATCTTGTTATTAAGAAAGTTGCTGTCTTTTTCATCTTTTAGAATTCTTTGAATTGGAATTGAGGTGGGTTTTCAATTGTGAGGTGATCTTGACTTTATTTGATTAGAAATTTGACGGGTTTCTTTGTTGGTTACTGTTTTTTTTTTTTTTTTTTTTGTTCCGGTAGATTTGTAAGTGAAACTTTATTGGGATTATTGATTATATATGTGTATATGTGTGGTGTGCGTGTGTTTGGGGTGGGTATAAGCTTGCAAGACTTGATATAGGATTATGATAGTCAGATAGATCAGCTACTTTGTTTTTATGGATTTTTCTTAGAATTTTGATCTTACATTTGTTTTATAAGATGGTATTTGTTTATTAGGCTTGAAATTTGAGATTGGATCAGCCTAATCAAATTAATTTTCTCTTGGTTTGGGAATATATGTTTTAAAATTTGTATTGGTTTTGTTTATCTGAAATGGTGTTAGTCATCATGGCTAAATTTGGAATTTGGAATTTGGAATTTGGAATTTGGAATTTGGAATTTGGAATTTGGAATTAGGCTTATGTCAAATCAAATGATTGCCTTTTGTTTTCCGCCAACTTTGCTGAGAAATATTGATTTTTGAAATGGAGTCATGTTTAGTCAGTTGAAATTGGTTTATGTTTATGAGACATGAATTTTGGGATTTGTTTTCATTAATCAAATATTGCAATTATCTATTAAAATTTCAGTTGAAGGTTGTGATCTGGGTTTTGTTTCTTTTTGTTGATCCCGTTCAGTTATAGGTTATTTTAGTCCCAAAGGATTTGACTATAGGACCATGATGGATCCTGAACCGGGAAGGTGTCGAAGAACTGATGGGAAGAAATGGAGGTGTGGTAAGAATGTGGTTCCAGATCAGAAATACTGTGAGCGGCACATGCACAGAGGCCGTCAGCGTTCAAGAAAGCCTGTGGAAGCTTTTAAAATTGCCTCCCCTTCAGAGTCAACACCATCCAACAAGTTAACTGACAAATTAGTGGAGTTGAAAACCAAGCATGGTAATTCAACTGCTGTAGGCCTTCAACTCATGACTCCATCTTCTACTAACAGTGCCAACAGCCATAGTACCTCCTCCACCTCTAACGCCAACACCCCCAGTAGCAATATTGGAAGCAAGAAAAATGAAATTTGTGATGCTGTTACCGCCAGAACCCCGATCTCTGCGACTACCATACCTGCCACTGTTACTGCAAGCATCACAACTACCCCTGCCACTGCACCCACTCTCACTGCTAATTCCAACAACAAAATTGACCACAATACTTACAGGAAAGATATGAGTGGCAACTATGCCTGTTACAATGGCACCATGAAAAGCAGCAGAAAAAGGGTTAACAACATAAATATTGGTATGACAATGGGATTGGACTTCTCACCGAAGAGTGTTCTTCAAGGTAATATTAGTAATATTGAAACCACCCTTTTGTCATCTGAAAACTGTTATAAATGATGACATTTTTGTAACAGGGATTTCTCCTTTTCTTTTCCCTCACAAAGAGACTGCTTTCTTGTTATTGTTTGCTGGTATAAATAGATGGACTTCTCCATTGGCCCCCTTAATACTTTGAAGGCTATTGATTTTCTAATGTAGATTGTTTTGTCTTTTCAGTATGTGTCTCTTATGCTTGTTCTTCTGGAGATATATAAATATATATATATATATATATATATATATATTTATTAATAGTAATGCTTTCTCATAAAGAATGTTAGGTGTATATATATATATATTTATTTATAGTAATGCTTTCTCATAAAGAATGTTAGGTGTGTGTGTATATATATATATATATATATATATATATTTATTTATTTATAGTAATGCTTTCTCATAAAGAATGTTAGGTAAACTAGGATATGGTCTTGATATGGTTGATATGTTTATGCTGTTGGCACACTCTTATAGAATCCTCTTTCTTTTGATTCATTGGTAATAAAACTTTGATGCATTTATTTCTGAAAATTTCTTTCGTCTACTGCTATTAGCAATTTGAGTTGTAAGTTAAGATCAAATCAATTTTGATGAGATGGTTTATAAGTAAGGTTTATGTGTCTGATGTTGTTGGAACTTGGTCACTTGATTTTGATAAATATCGTGTGATACCAAGGTTAGAATAGGACTGAGATGCTGATGCTTTGTCATAGAAAATAAACTATTGAGGTATGATGTTATATAATTTACTGCTTTAAGTGGGTGTATGTTCAATCTCATTGTGCCTTGTTGAAAATTTTGAGTGGTCATATTTTAGTTGCTTTCTTTTGGGATTGTGAAATGAGATTTATCTTCTTTTCATCTACTTTTTTCAGTTCAAGGTTGCAGTGGTTCATGCTTTGGAGACCGAAATGGGAATGAACTTGAACCAGGGAGGTGTAGAAGAACAGATGGAAAGAAGTGGCGGTGCAGCAGGGATGTGGTTCCTGATCAGAAGTATTGTGAGCAGCACATGCACAGAGGTGCCAAAAAGCGTGTGCTAGCCTCCCAAACAATATCTGTTCCCCCTGTTTCCACTGCTGCAAGTCATAGAGCTCCACCATATTGTTCTACAAATATACCCAACAAAGCAGCTTGTGCAATCCCAAACACAAATCTCTCCATTTCAATCCAAGCAAGTCCTCAATTAATACACAATGATGAAAAGAGTACCAGCAGTAGCAGTGACACCACAATTACGGACACCAGCATCACTGCCAATGAATATGGTTATGTTTCTTCGTAAAGATGCTGTCTACAAGACTAACCTTTTAATCTTTTGAGTGCTTTCATACAATTGCCGGCGGTTGAGAAACCAGTTTTGAGGCATTGTTGCATGCAGGAGGTAATGGTGATTTTATTTGTGTTGTGTAAGGAGGAGATATATAACCGATGAGCTTCTTGTTCTGTATCTTGTAACTACCGAGAGGCCTATTTTGTTAAAATGGAAGCCTTGTTTGTTACTATACAAAGCCTTTTTTCTTACGAAGATTATGTTTGGTTAGCTGCCATCTAAGACGGGAAAATATACAACTGCAGAAACCAATCTATTTGGCAAAACTACCTGATGTTCATTGGTACAATATTGTTTGGTTTACTAAAGCTGTCTTCAAAGCATGCTTTTATGTTTTATTGGCTATTAAAAGCAATCTATTGAGAAGGAATAGATTAGCTTAATGGGGTTGCACAGGAGATTTCTTAAGTGTTTTTTTGGAGAAGCATGATTAAATGTAGAAAGCATTATTCTTCTGATTGCTCTTTTACAAAGAAACTGTGGCAAGCAGTATACAGAAAAAGTTTGGATGTCATTTTGATCAATGGCTTGGGCTGCAGCTATTTCCCTATTGTAATTTAGAGAGGAAAGTGGAGTTCGTGGTGATGGAATCAATGATAAGAAAGCTATTGATACTGATTGTGGCAGACATTTTACAGATAAACTGTCAGTAGTGTCCACTATCTAGCAAGAAACCCTTACGCACTAGGACAAATCCAACATAAACAAGAGTAACCAAGGATCCCATCTCACAATTGGCTAAAAGCCTAAAACTAAGATTAGCCCCTCACCAGTGCAAGCTCTTAGCCTAGGCGCAGAAATATGTGTTGTCCTCTATCTCTATCCATCCGATTCTACACAAGGCAGTACTCTCCTAATTCTTCAAGTAATCATTCCCTACCAGCCTCACCATTGGAAGGTTCCACTGCGTCTGAGCTTTCTAATGGGTTCCAGCCACTGATTCAAGAATCCAAGAGAAAATTCATCAAAAAAAAAAAAAAAAAAAAATCCAAGAGAAAAGAAATGAACAACCATCAGAAGCACACACGGTAACTCATATTCTTCCTTATTTTATCAATTGACCATGACTTTTGTTCCCATCTTATTATTGCTAGTTGCAAAACTCACGAGATGCTTCGAAAAATGTAATATAATTATTTTATAAAATTATAATAAATTTCTTTTAGGTTAAATAGTTCATGTGTAATTTAAAAGTATTTTCTATTTTTTATAATTAATTTTTATGTAATGGAATAATTTATTTTGCATTCAACAACAATACGTACTGAGATATATATATATATATATATATATATATATATATATATATATATATATATATAATGAAGAAGATGTTATTAAAATTATTTAAAAAAAATACCATAATTAGTTGATTAATTTGAGCATATCCAAGAATATTAAAAAAAAAATGTACACCCTCAATCCATGGAACACATGTAACATATTATATTAAGTTTAAATTATTATATAAGTTTAGAATTCTAACTTTTTTTTCTATCTTTTCAAATATAACTATAGTACTATATTATTGAAACTTTAATATTTAAGGTAATCTTTTGAATATTTATGATATTTATTGTTTTTTTAGGCTCAAATTCTAATGCCTATTTTGTTTGTATTTTTTAGTCAAAAATTAAAAAGTATGGCTCAAATAGAATAAAATTTCATTCTTCTCAACTCAAAAATTAAGAAAAAAAGAAAATGCAAATTTGAACCAAAAACTCAAAAGACAACCTACAAAAAGAACCAATATAAGGGTCAATTAGTCCGAAGTGGATCAAAGTGGACCAAATGATTGAAATTGATAAAAAAAAAAATGTATCTTTTAGAAACACTAGGAGATACTAATATGTTAACATTATAGGAGTGTGTATGAGTTGTATTAGATACTTATATGGTTTTTTTCAATCAAGCCTTTTTAGTTTGAGAAATTTCCAACCTAACCCATCACATGTATAGAAACCAATGATTGCGCATACATATTTAATGCCTTATTAAAATTTGGGTTTTTATCAATTGTTTAAACATTTTTTCAATAAATTATTACAATTAATATTATTTACTTAAATTGTATTAAATTTTTTTTAAATTTATCAAAATTAATTCTTAAAATACCAAAATCATTCAAATTTATTAATAACTAGCAGTCAAATTTCCACATCACTAAACCATCAAATTTAATGCGCCATACCAAAAGAAAAAAAAGAAAAAGCGCCACACCAAATTTCGTCAAGCAGAACAAAAATCCAAATCCAAATTTGATTTATCGGCATCTTATTCATTATTTTTATTCATTCCTTAAGAATTGGGCCTGTATTCGTTCGGCCCAATTAGTAATTTTTTCTTTGTCGTTCCGCAACTATGTATTATGTATACTTCTCTTAATAATATATAAAAATCGAAAGTTAAGAATCACACAGAATGACCATTAACACATTAATTAGTCACTGAAGTGAAAACTAATACTGTTAATCTGTTATTATACAGTTGCTTGGAATAAAATTGCAGTATTTCCTTGAAAAAAAAACACTTGGAAATAGTTGGAATATCAAATATGCCTCTTTTCATTTTTTTTGGTTCATTTTTTTAATAAATAATAATAGGGAGTCTATAAATAAAAAGTAATTTTAGAACCATACATTTATTCTACAATTAATCAATGTAGTAAATTGTGATTGACTACTTGTAATTTTCACATGTACTCATTATTTATTTTCACTGCTCATAGCTTACTACATGAGCATTAGCATTCATTTTCTACAAAATATCTCATTTTATCATTTCAAAAGTTACTTTATTTATTATACCATACTATTTTACAAGAGAGATGCTATGTCCACAATATTTTTACAACATTTTCACAACAAATCACAGGTGGTTAGTTGTTATTAGTTCAAATTTGAACCTAACATGAAGATTACTTTTTTGCTCCAACAATAACAACCTGCCACTTAGGATTTGTTGTAAAAATGTTGTGAAAATATTGTGAACATATCATTTCTCATTTTACAATACACCTAACATCCCAACTTTTATATTCCTATATAACACATTAAAATAATATATCTATACAATCAAATATATAACCCAAAACAGTAAAAAACAATATTTTAATTTTTTGGTGAGTTAGGGAGAGAGAAAGAGAAAGAGGAAGATGCTTTTGAGGTAAATGAATATACAACATTATTTTAATTTTGCAAGTGAACTACATAATTATTATAAATTTAGGATGGTACTGTAGTATAATTGCAATTTTTTTTACTATTGTAAAACTGGGTAATGAACTATTATTGTACTTTAATGCTAAAATATAGTATAGTATATCATATGCGAGATCTGATGTGAATTGTAGTAAAATTGTAGCATAAAAGATGTGGTCATATATTTTTTTCATATGTAAAATGAAATGGTGTCCTAATAACTATAAACCGTTTCACTCTCAGACACCTGAAAAACCCTGAAACATGGGGTAGAATATCAGACTGTTCTCGTATACGATACAAGTAAAGAGACTATTTTTAGTGCGGTTTTCAACAAGCAAGCTGGAACTCTCAAAGAATTTAGGTACCATCTTTGGTCTTTCCTTTACAGATAAATTGTATAGTAGTAGTTACTAGCAAGTTACAAGTATCACCATAATATATTGCTTAATTTGCTGGGGTTCGAGTAATTATTCTGATGGCTTTTTCTTAAATAAAATCCAAATTGATCACAACCAACACGTTCTCATCTTTATGTTCAAAAAAAAAGTTGTAGCTTTTGGTGCAACTAAAACAGCCTGTTCATGCCACATTAATTGTTCTACAATTTTGAGTTCAAAGTTTACTAGGTATAGTTTGCATGGTTCCTGTTGTGGGTTTGGTTGGAGTTGGAAGGTTGCAACATAATCACTGGCGACTCCAGGAATTTTGTTCAGGGTGTTCCTATTCCACTTTGAAAATTTTTTGGGTCATTTCGGTCTATTTCGGGTGTTTCGGGACATTTCGGTAAATACTGGCTTCAATTCAAAATTTGGCAAGCATGAAGTTTGTACTTAAAAAAAAAATTCTTAAAACCAAAACAAATTTGCATTCTGCACACCGAAAAAATTCAAAAGAAAAAAAAATAAAAAAAGAAAAAAAAAAAGAAAAGAAATTAATGAACAAAGGTACCGATACAATAAACTATAAGTTCATTTGAAATATTAATCAAATTATTAATTATTGTTGTTTAGTTGTTTCATAAAATTGTTTGTCTTTTATAAATTATAATTTGTTGTATTATTGTTGTGGGTAGTAAAAGGATCCAGGTGGGCATATGGGCCTTTGGACTGTAGCATGGAGGGCCGACCTACTCCAGAATTAAACTCTACGAATTGGCCCATACGCCGAGGATCCGAGGACACGTCCGAGGGTAAGTTTCTCCTCGGATAGGCCCAGGAGAACTCAAAACTTCATTATGAAGGTCCAGGCACAACTCTGGAAAGACTAATGGTTAAAGGGGGACACCCTGAACCTCCTAGATGCACCAGTGTTAAAAAAAATATCAAGAGCAAAGGCTGCTACCTCCGCATTAAAGGCTCTGCACCTACCTCCCTGGCCGCATTAATGGGAAAGTGACCCTTGAACAGTAGGGCTGAAACTTCTAGTCACTTTCCAAAAAGTATCAGGGAATGAAGTATTTAAGGGGGGGTGAAGGCCAAAGAGAGGGGGGATCGGTAACTAAAAAAAAGAAATTAAAAATTGTAATCTTTAAAGAAGAAAGAGAAATAGTCCTCGGCTCAAGCCCGATGAGACTCATTTGCAATTATCATTGATTATTTACAAGTGTTTGCTTATAAAAGCCCGTTATCAAGTTCTCAGTACCTTTAATCTAGATTCTGAACCCACACTCTACAAATTTCATTGTTTAAGGCGCATTGGGCCTGAGCCCATAACCTTCTTTGAGTTCAGGTGCAATTGTGCACTTACAATTGGCGCCATCTGTGGGGAGTCTAGTCTAAAAGGAGTTGGGATATTATGGCAGGCCTGGGTTCTCACCATGCAGAGTCACAGGGATCACAACCGGAGGATCTTTTCGAGCGTCTTGAGCGTCGAAGGGATCGTGAGGGAAGTGTCCATACAGAATACCCCGGGGCTAGCCATACTTATGGTGGAGGTAGTACCACCCATGGGGATGGTTCTAAGGCCATGCAGAAGGAGATTAATCGTTTGAAGAGGAAGTTACGCCGCGCCAGACGCAGGTCTTCACCGTCCTCATCTAGTCCTTCCTTAGAGGAGGTACGGGGAGGTAGCTACAGCTTAAGGTCATGCTCACCCCCCAGTGCAATGTCCTCTGGTGAGGAGGACGACCAGCCAGCTCGCAGACGCAAGAAGCTTCCTTCAAGGGGCTTAGGGAACGATGCTATGAGTCGGGCGTTGCACCAACTCTTCAAATCTCCATTTTCATGGAGGATTGAGAAGGGGAGACTTCCCAGGAGGTTTACCCAGCCCACCTTTACCATCTACAATGGCCGGACTGATCCGGTGGAGCACGTGAGTCACTTTAACCAGAGGATGGCAGTGCACTCTCACAACGAGACCCTGATGTGTAAAGTTTTCCCCTTTAGCTTGGGACCTGTTGCTATGAGGTGGTTCAACGGCCTTAAATCGGGGTCTATAGGTTCGCTTGGGGAGCTCACTAAAGCATTCGCTTCGCGGTTCATTACGTGTAACAGAGTACCTCGGCCATTGGATTCGCTGTTGTCCATGACCATGAGGGAAGGGGAGACGTTGAAAGCATATTCTGACCGGTACTAGGAAATGTTTAATGAAATAAATGGAGACTTTGATGAGGTGGCGCTCAATACTTTTAAGGTAGGCCTTCCTACTGATCATGACTTGAAGAAGTCTTTGACTAAAAAGCCCGTCCGCAGCGTACGTCGCCTCATGGACCGCATTGACGAGTATAAGAGAGTGGAGGAAGACCAGCAGCAAGGAAAGGGTAAGGAAAAGGTTATCCCGCAGGAGAGAAGGGATTTCAGGTCGAACAGATACCACAACAACAAGCCGAGAAGAGATTATGTTGGGTAGTCCGGCTCGGCAGCACCTCAGGCTGTGAACACTGTGTTCCGAGAACCAGTACATCAGTTGCTGGAGAAAGTTCATAAGGAGCCCTTCTTCAGATGGCCTGGTAAGATGGCAGGAGACCCGACGAAGAGGAATCAAAACCTCTTTTGTCAGTACCACCAGGATGTGGGCCATACTACCGAGAACTATCGGATCCTTTGGAACCACTTGGAGCAGCTGGTCAATGAAGGGAAACTAAAGCAGCACTTGTGTCAACCTGGTGGACAGGGCAGTCAATCTGGCTCGAACAATCAGAAGAATAATCCATCTCGGCCCCCATTGGGAACGATTAATGTTATCTTCGCTGCACCTGGCAGGACTGGCTCAGGTCCCATTAGGGTGATGGCAGTTTCCCATTCTCAGGCCGAGGAACCAGGCTGCAGGCCGAAGAGGTTGAAGGTGACCTTACCCGTCTTGGAATTTTCGGAGGAAGATAAGGTTGGTACCATTCAACCCCATGACGATGCTCTTGTGGTCACTCTCAGGATAGGGAGTTATGATGTCAAGAGAGTTATGATTGATCAGGGTAGCGGTGCAGATATCATGTACCCTGATTTATTTAAGGGGTTAAGGCTGAAGTTGGAAGATCTTACTCCTTATGACTCGCCACTCATAAGCTTCGAAGGAAGGGCCGTTGTGCCGAAGGGACAGATTCGTTTGCCCGTCCAATCCGGCTCAGAAACGGTTGAGGTGGATTTCATTGTGGTCGACGCGTACTCCCCATATACAGCCATCCTCGCCAGGCCATGGCTGCACGCTCTAGGAGCTGTCTCCTCTACCTTGCATGTTAAGGTTAAGTTTCCCTCGGGGGAGTATGTTGAGGAAATCCTCGGCAGCCAATCAGTGGCCAGGCAATGCATATCGGCCGCAGTGCTTCATCAGTCAGAAGCCGAGTTATCAGCTTTGCCCATCCAAGAGTCATAGCAATTAACAGCTCCGGATGCACCTGGAGCGGTGACAGGAGATGAGACTGTTTGTGAGGAGTTAGAGAAGTTTTTAATAGCAGATGACCCAGAGAGGTTCTTCCAGGTCGGCATACGCTTACCGCACCAGGAGAAGATGGAGTTGTTGGAATTTCTGAAAGACAATATCGATGTTTTTGCGTGGGATCTTTATGAGGCTCCGGGTGTAGATCCGAGCTTCATTTGTCATCGTTTGAACGTCAACCCTGCCATTGCCCCGAGAAGGCAGCCACCTCGGCGTTCCTCCAAAGAACATTCCGAGGCTGTGAAGGAAGAGGTGCTCAAACTCAAGAGGGCCGGGGCTATTAAAGAAGTTTTCTACCCCGAGTGGTTGGCGCATACGGTTGTGGTTAAAAAGAAGAATGGAACGTGGAGAGTATGTGTGGACTTTACGGATTTAAACAAGGCATGCCCCAAGGATTCATTCCCAATGCCGCGTATTGATCAACTGGTGGATGCCACTGTCGGACATCCTCGAATGAGTTTTTTGGATGCCTTCCAGGGTTACCATCAGATCCCATTAGCATTGGAGGATCAAGAGAAGACTGCTTTTATTACTCCAACAGGGAACTACCATTATAAGGTCATGCCATTTGGGTTGAAGAATGCTGGGGCTATCTACCAAAGAATGATGACCAGAATGTTTGAACAGCAACTAGGGAAGACCATTAAGGTATATGTGGATGATATGGTGGTGAAGAGTAAAACAATACCTTCACACGTGAAAGATCTGGCCGACACCTTTCAGGTACTAAGAAAGTACAAGCTGCGCCTTAACGCCTCAAAGTGCTCTTTTGGCGTGGGGTCCGGAAAGTTCTTGGGATACATGATTACTCACAGAGGTATAGAGGTGAACCCAGCGCAGGTCAGGGCTATTCAGGATTTGCAGCCGCCTCGGAACCCAAAAGAGATCCAGAAATTGACCGGAATGATTGCTGCATTGAATAGGTTTATCTCTTGGTCAGCCGACCAATGTCGTCCTTTCTTCCAATTGTTGAATAAGTGGAAAGGGTTTCAATGGACCGAGGATTGCGTGTTAGCTTTCCAACAGCTTAAGCAATATCTTTCTCGGCCACCCATTTTGTCTCGCCCCGAGGCGGATGAGGTCTTGTTTGCTTATCTGGCAGTGGCCGTCCACGCAGTCAGCCTGGTCTATATAAGGAATGAAAGCGGGGTGCAAAGACCGGTCTACTACGTTAGTAAGTCTTTGAATGAGGCCGAGGTGCGCTATCTGCTCTTGGAGAAAGCACTTCTGGCCATAGTTCACGCCACGCGCAAGCTTCCTCATTATTTTTAGTCCCACACTGTGGTGGTCCTGACCCAATTGCCTCTTAAGGCGGTGTTACGCAGTACCGATTACTCTGGCAGGGTGGCAAAATGGGGAACCATTTTGGGAGCCTTTGATGTTAAATATAAGCCTCGCACCTCGGTGAAGGGCCATGTCCTCGCTGACTTGGTGGCAGAGTTTATCGAACCATTGCTAGAAGAAACCCTGACAGAGGCACACATGGATGAAAAACCTGTTGGTGTGATCACAGCTACAGTACCTCCGACTTGGAAAGTGTATGTGGATGGGGTAGCTAATCAGAGAGGGTCTGGTGTTGGACTTGTCCTAATGTCCCCTGAGGGGATTGTCTTCGAAAAATCTTTAAGATTGGCGTTCTCGGCTACTAATAATGAGGCCGAGTATGAAGCAGTCTTGGTGGCCATGAAGATGGTACGTAGAATGGGTGGAAAGGAAATCCATGTGTTCTCGGACTCTCAGTTAGTGGTCAGCCAAGTCATGGGGACCATGGAGGCTAGAGACCCCAGAATGCAGGAATATTTGGCCCAGGTCAAGCGTCAGCAAGCTGAATTTGACTCCTTCGTCTTAGCTCATATTTCTAGGAGTGGAAACACCTATGCAGATTCTTTGGCTACGTTAGCAACGTCCTCGTCTCAGGGTTTGCCCAGGATTATCCTCGTGGAGGATTTGCTAGAGCCAACTCTTACCATTGTTAGCGCAGTTCGCATTCATCTGATAAGGCCGGGACCTAGTTGGATTGACCCGGTTATATATTTTCTTAAGAATTACATCCTTCCTCAGGACAAATCTGAAGCGGATAAGATACGTTGAAAGGCGCCACGCTTCTGGTTGTCCGAGGACCAGAAACTGTATAAACGATCCTTCTCAGGATTGTACTTGTTGTGTGTGCATCCTGAATCAACGAAAGCACTTCTGGAGGAACTGCATGAGGGAATTTGTGGAAGCCACACTGGGGGAAGGTCCTTAGCCCATAGAGCCCTGACTCAGGGTTATTGGTGGCCCAATATGCAGAGAGAGACTCAGGACTATGCCAGAAAATGTGATCAATGTCATAGGTTTGCTCCTAATATTCATCAACCTGGAGGGGTTCTTAACCCTCTCTCCAGCCCTTGGCCTTTTGCGCAGTGGGGATTGGACATAGTGGGGCCATTTCCGAGAGCTACAGGAAACAAAAGATGGCTTCTCGTGGGGACAAACTATTTCACTAAATGGGTTGAGGCCGAGCCCTTAGCAAATATCAGAGACGTTGACTCCAAGAAATTTGTCTGGAAAAACATCGTCACTAGATTCGGTATTCCACACACGCTTATCTCAGACAATGGCGTTCAATTCGACAGCAAGGCTTTTAGGAAATACTGTGATGATATAGGCATCGTAAATAGATATTCAACCCCAGCTTATCTTCAGGGAAATGGGCAAGTCGAGGCTGTTAACAAGGTCATAGTTAGTGGGCTCAAGAAAAGGTTAGACGATGCGAAAGGCAGGTGGGTAGAGGAACTCCCACATGTTCTGTGGACGTATCAGACTACGCCGCGCAGGTCCACGGGAGAAACACAATTCTCTATGACTTATGGAGCCGAGACGGTTATACCCCTGGAATTTGGTTTTCCCACCCTGAAGAAAAGTTCTTTTAGCCTAGAGAACAACAATGGACTCCTGAAGAAAGGCCTCGATTTACTTAAGGAACGACGCGAGGTAGCTATGGTCCAAATGGCTTATTATCAGTAGAAGCTAAAACGGGGATATGATGCCCACGTGAAGCTAAGGCCGCTCGCACCTGGTGATCTTGTACTAAGAAAAGTTGTGGGCACTTCTAAGAACCTAGCTTGGGGTAAGTTAGGACCCAACTGGGAAGGCCCCTATCGCATTGTTTTAGTAGCATGTATAGGGTCATATCGGTTAGCTGACCTAGATGAAAGAATTGTACCACGCCCGTGGAATGTAAATAACCTTAGAAGGTATTATTATTAATGAAATGTGTTTTTGTTAGTTAACATTTTAAAGTTATAAGTACCTCTAACATTTCGAGTTACTACTTTTAAAAATCAAACAGAAACTCGGTTAAGTGTAGTCCTCGGACCACAAACCTTGTGGAAATTGATATCTTATCATTTTTTAAACAGAACCTTAGCTATGCCGGGTCCTCGGACCTCCTACTTTGGGGAAATTAACATTTGAAGCTACTACTCTTAAGAGTCAAACAGAAACTTGGTTAAGTGTAGTCCTCGGACCACAAACCTTGTGGAAATTGATATCTTATCATTTGTTAAACAGAACCTTAGTTATGCTGGGTCCTCGGACCTCCTACTTTGGGGAAATTAACATTTGAAGCTACTACTCTTAAGAGTCAAACAGAAACTTGGTTAAGTGTAGTCCTCAGACCACAAACCTTGTGGAAATTGATATCTTATCATTTGTTAAACAGAACCTTAGTTATGCTGGGTCCTCGGACCTCCTACTTTTGGGAAATTAACATTTGAAGCTACTACTCTTAAGAGTCAAACATAAACTTGGTTAAGTGTAGTCCTCGGACCACAAACCTTGTGAAAATTGATATCTTATCATTTGTTAAATAGAACCTTAGTTATGCTGGGTCCTCGGACCTCCTACTTTGGGGAAATTAACAATTGAAACTACTACTCTTAAAAATCAAACAGAAACTTGGTTAAGTGTAGTCCTTGGACCACAAATCTTGTGAAAATTGATATCTTATCATTTGTTAAACAGAACCTTAGTTATGCCGGGTCCTCGGACCTCCTACTTTGGGGAAATTAACATTTGAGGTTACTATTCTTAAGAGTCAAACAGAAACTTGGTTAAGTATAGTCCTTGGACCACAAACCTTGTCACTGTTCTTAATATCTTGTTACTGTTCTTATTCTTATTACACGTTTCATGGAAATCAGTATCTCACCATTCATTAATTTGGATCTCAAGTTCCACATTTTTAAGTGTTGAACAAATTTTGGTAAGGAATGGTCTTCGGACCTTACATCCTACTGAAAGCAATACGTCAGATTACAAAATTTTAATCATCATGTGAGTTGTCTAACTGTGACATTATTTAATATCTAAATTAAGTTATGTGGTTGTTTTGAAGTCATAGTTGTTTGCATGGTGGAGTTAGACTTATTTATTCTTTTTTCCCTTTAACTATTTGTTATGGAAGACTTTCATGGCAAGCACAAAAAGAATAAGGTAAAACAAAGACAACATGAACGAAAGTTGAATAAAAATGTTCTTCATTAATTATATACAAAAAAGGGGGAGTACAAAAGGTTCTATCCTAGGCCTTAAGCTTGTGCAGGGGGTCTTGGAGGGAGCTGCTGCCAGCCTCGGTACTCTTCAACTCCAGTTCAAAGGTGGACAAAACTTGCTTCCCTTTGTCTGCTGAAGGGACGAGGGGCTCCGTGTCTTGAACTTGCTCCTTCTCGGCGCCATCACACTTGTCCTTCTCTTTATAGGAACCTTCAGGTTCTGTAGGATCAGGAACAAGTTCTTGCACTGCAGGAGGAAGGGCAGGAGAGGCAGCAATAGGAGGGTCTTCAATTTCCTATATGTCTAGGGGAAGCCAAATGTTCTCGGGCTTCCTCAGCTCGGAAGCTTGAGGAACCCCTGCTGCATTCATGGCCTCTCCCCAGACCTGCTGACAGTACTCTCGGCACAAGGCCGCAAAAGCTTCTGTCAGCTGTTCTTGCGTTCTGGTGACCCTCTCCTGATAGCTAGCCTTCTTCGCGGCCTTCAGTGCGTGCTTGTGGGCGCGAGCCTCCTCTTTCGCCCGCGTAAGCTCCTTTTCCAAGTCAGAGCGTGCCTGTTGGACTTGGGCAAGCTCGTCATCCTTTTGGCGGAGAAGCTTACGCTGCCCCTCCACTTGGCCCTCCATCGTTTTCAAGCTGGCCTTGTCTCCATCTCTCTCTCTTTTCAAGTCGGCCAGCTGTGACGTGATCTTCCCGTTCTCTGCTAGGGCCTAGCCTAGGGACCTTTCTGCCTCTTGCCTTAGCTCTTGCTCCATCCCAGCGCGCTTCCGAGAATCCTCCACGAACTTCTCGGCCGCGAAAACTTCTTGGATGGACTGCAAAAATGCCAGGAGGTTAAATGCGGTAAAGTGTTTGCAAATAAATATAAAGTACGAGTGCGAGGTGGAACTTACCAGAGCTAAACCCCTTTTTAATGAGAGGAACAATTGCGGCTGGCCCATCTTTTCCAAGGTTTCCATGTCCTTGGGCAGCAGAAGAGGACGCTCCAACACCTCGGCCAAATGATGGGCGTGGCCTTGCTGGACTACCCTAATGCTGGAGTGACAGGGAATGGGCGCGCCGTCCAGTCTCAAGTCAAGAGACCAGGTAGCTGGTGCTCGGCGCACCTCGGCCACGTCTCTGATCTCCCTGCTCTCAACTGAGCGGGCGCGCCCTTTGCCTTTGTCCATTTTCTGCTGCTGGGCCGGCGCGGGCTGTTTCATCTTCTTTTGTTTTTCAGCTCCAGCCCCCTCGGCCTCCGCTTTCCTTTTCTTCTTGGGATCTTCGGCTGGAGGCTTGGGGTCGGCTGGAGGAGGAGGAGGTGGTGGTAAAGCTGGGGGAACCTGGGACCCCCTCGTCCCCTTCTTCGCCACTCGTGCGCCTCTTACGGTCATAAGGTCCTTTAGCTCGTCCATCTCTTCTTCAATGGAGCTGTCGTCTGGACGCGCTATCACTAGACCTTCTATCCAAGAGGCTTCGGCTGCTTCTTCTTCCTCGTCGGAAAGAACAACAAATGGGTTTCCGTGAGGTATTGGGGAGTCCTCGAACTGAAATTGTTCTATCTCCTCGTCCAACGTGTTCGAAGAAGACACTCGCTCCTCTGGGACAGCAATTTCCTGAGGGTGCACAGCGAGGGGAACTGCCACTATGAGCTGTGTGTACAACACTGTGTTTGGGGCGTCAGGGATGTCGTGGTCGGCCAAAAAGTGGGGTCTGGCTATGTTAATTCTCCTACGCCTTCAGTCACCTGCGATTATTGCGTTCTCGATCTCCTGGAAGTCCAAGGAGATGGGATCGTACCCCAGAATCAAGTGCGCCGCCCTAAGTTGTAAGTCTCTGCTGACTAACACCTCGGAGCGTAGCACTCTATTCAAATCTGCAACGTTGCAGTGGCTTAAGCGTGGGCGCACGTTTTGCTTATCTGCAAAGAAAAACATCCAAATGAACAAACATGGTCAGATTCGTAGAACATATAATAAATTGAAGTTAGACGCTCAAGTAAATGCGAATACATATGCGTAGATGATTTAGGGAGTTATGGAGGGGGAAGTTAAATTCTAAGGTGTCGCACCTGGATCTCCTCACTCAACTGGGCAGTGGGGGCCGTCGTGCCAGTTGCCAAAGACGATGAGGTAGTCATCCTTCATGCCTTTATTGGACTTGGGCAAACAGGAGATCAACATAACTACACTGGAGCGGGATTTGATGTAATAACCTACTCCAGTGAGTTTGTGGCATTCGTACATAAAGACGACATCATGCCACGTGAGGTTCAGACCCATTTGCTCGTTTAGAGCATCAACGCTTCCTAAGACCCTAAAAACGTTGGGGGCACACTGATCGGGGCACAACTGGTGGTTGCGGAGGTACTCCCTGGTTACGGGTTTCATTGGGAGGGTCATCCCACCTTCTACGAAGGCGACCATGGGGATGATGACCTCTTCGGTTTTTCTAGAACCGGCCACGGCTTCCGCCGGGCAGTATTTTAGACCTACGTCGCTGGGAATATGATACTTGGCTCTAAAACCTTCCATCCTAGCGGCGGTATCAACTAGGCACTTAAACTTTCCCATCGGAAAGGAACGAAAGACTAAGTTCTAAGAGGGAGAATGGTTATAAGAGGAGCTGAGGACAGGGTCCGAGGAGAAAGGGTTAAGAAAAAAAGGAATAAGAATTTACAAATTTCAAGTTGTACGAATTTCCACGGATTTCTGCAGACCAAAGGGTGATTACTAATGTTTTGATGGGATTAGCCTCAGAGGAAATAAATGAGGGCGCAGGTTCCCGAAGCGTCACGACGTGCGGGAAGCAGCCTTGAAATTGCATTTGTCCCGCCCAAATTTTCATGGAGTAACAAGGGCCGTTGGATGCTCATCTCACCGTTGAACGTGGGGGACAAGGTGTAACTTACGGTAATAAATGACGCGTTTTTGAAAATAAAACCGCCAAGTGGCATCCTCTGGAACGCGAAACGGTTTCCACACGAGCAGTTATTTACAAAACGTGTGGGGTAAGTCCTTGTTGAATCAAAACCCTATTTTTTCTCCTCGGATGATGAAAAATAGAGTTTTGAGGGGCTATTGTGGGGAGTAAAAGGACCCAGGTGGGCATATGGGCCTTTGGACTGTAGCATGGAGGGCCGACCTGCTCAAGAATTAAACTCTACGAATTGGCCCATACGCCGAGGATCCGAGGACACGTCCGAGGGTAAGTTTCTCCTCGGATAGGCCCAGGAGAACTCAAAACTTCATTATGAAGGTCCAGGCACAACTCTGGAAAGACTAATGGTTAAAGGGGGACACCCTAAACCTCCTAGATGCACCAGTGTTAAAGAAAATATCAAGAGCAAAGGCTGCTACCTCCGCATTAAAGGCTCTGCACTTACCTCCCTGGCCGTATTAATGGGGAAGTGACCCCTGAATAGTAGGGCTGAAACTTCTAGTCACTTTCCAAAAAGTATTAGGGAAGGAAGTATTTAAGGGGGGATGAAGGCCAAAGAGAGGGGGGATCGGTAACTAAAAAAAAGAAATTAAGAATTGTAATCTTTAAGGAAGAAAGAGAAATAGTAAAGAAATAGTCCTCGGCTCAAGCCCGAGGAGACTCATTTGCAATTATCATTCATTATTTACAAGTGTTTGCTTATAAAAGCCCGTTATCAAGTTCTCAGTACCTTTAATCTAGATTCTGAACCCACACTCTACAAATTTCATTGTTTAAGGCTCATTGGGCCTGAGCCCATAACCTTCTTTGGGTTCAGGTGCAATTGTGCACTTACAGTTGTTTCATTAATTATTAAATTATAAAATTATTAATTTTTGTTTAGCTTAACATAATTTAATTTGTTTGTCTTTTATAATGTATAAGTTAATTAAATTATTAATTACTGGTGTTTAGTTGCTTCATTCATTTTTTTTTTACTAACTATTAGGAGTCTAGCACACACTCCACTGTGCGTAAACACACACCTCATGTGTGCACACACCCCTGCCTCTGCATGTTTTTTAGTTCAAAATTTGTTTAGCATAAAAATTTTGAGGGTGTTCCTAATATTGCTTGAGGGTGTTTTTTTTTTTTTTTTTTTTTAAGGGTAAACAAAAAAAAAAAATTTTATTATATATAAAAAAAAAAAAAAAAAAAAATTCAAGCCAGGGTGTTCCTAGGAACACCCTGGCTACTGAGTGGCGTCGCCACTGAACATAATATTAATCATGCACATTGTTTTTCTTCACACCACAAAGAGATTTTGCCATGCAAAAACAGAGCCAAAGTCACTAAATTGGTCAATGCGCGTACAAAGATTGATTGGATTTTGTGGGAGAATATGTGGCTTTAGTTTGGTGTTTGGTGCTATGTTTGTTATTGCTATTTGTGGTGCAAGAATACGAAGAGTCCCATACTCAGGAAGGTTCCATCTCTCTCATTGAAATGTTGGAGGATCTGTTAGGAGATATTGAGTGGCAGAAGTTTGAGGAGGAATACAGAGGGAAATTACTCCCTCTATCAGACCCTCGAACTATTCGGGTACAATCTATAGCTGCAAAGATCATTATAGCAATGAATAGCGGGTTAAGGGTTGGAGACGAGTTCACGATCAATGGCCATTTATATGCTAGTAGAGATTTTGGAGATAAAGGGTCATTGTTGGCACCAAAATCTGAAGGAGATAAGGCTGAACAAGGGTTTAAGCAGAGACAAAACCGGGATCGAAACTATATATGGAAACCTGCTACTAAATTTTTATACCAAAGAAATTGGGAAGTCTATGTGATGGATACTTTGGAAATTAATGCCAAATGCTTCTCTGGTGGAAGGATTGTTGTTCACAAGGGGTTGCTTGAGATTCTACACTGTGATGCAGAGTTAGCAACTATTATTGCGCATGAGATCTAATTTGGTCATTTTCTTTAGAAATACAGTATTCATTCCTCTATTGGGTTTAACTATATGAGAACTATTTAGTGCATTTTGGTTTTAAATTAATTAACTCCCTTTTTCTGTGGTTAGATTGGGCATGCTGTGGCTAGGCATAGCTCAGAACGTTTGTGATGGATTTTGTCTGGGTTCTCATTGCTCTGATTCTTCTTATTTTTGCTATTCTTAATGTTGGCAGTTCAACTTCAAGAAGAAATCCGGATGGTCCTGCAAAACTTTGGGGAATGTTTAAGAATTTTAGAAGCAGGAGGTATTTTCTTCTCATCAAAACCCTCATGTTTAAATCATTCTCTAACAATCTTGAATGCATTCTTTTTTTTTTTTCTTTTTTTTTTTTTCTCCCCCCTTTGAATTCGTGGTCTGTATGCAATTTTTTAAAGAATAAGATAGATAGAAGCTGCATTTTATATTTGAAAGTAGGAATTAAAGTTTACACAAGGCTTTTGCATGTTTGTTTGGTCATTTGTTTTCTTCGTCATAGATAATCAATTAGTTCTTCAAATGACAGCGCTAATTAACGACCTTGTACTGAGAATGTTTCTCAAATACTCCTATGATCTTTCCATTATTATTTCTGAAGGGGCCCTTGGTCAATTATAGCCAGGGCTTTCCTCACTGTGTTGATGAGTATTAACAAAGCAGATTGGGAGGAGGACAGGAGAATGCTATATTAGTGTCAATAGCAGACACTGTTTGGTATATTCATATCCAAAGATTCCAATCCCAATTGTTATCTACAAGTTGAAAGGGGCTGCTTCCTTAGGAGTTAATTACTTGAGATTGCATATGGATTTGTGAATCCAAAGGAAGGATTTCAATTCACTTGAATGAGCTTTAAAGGCTAAGATATTTCTTTCTTTTTCATTTTTATTTTTAAAAAAGATCTATTTGGATTTTCAAATGAATTGGAACCTTCTTACGCTGTGGACTTGTGATAATTATTATATGGAATTCCTTATTTCTTTTTCTTTATTATTGTTCAAACAAAACCTAAATGCATGTGCTTGAAATTTCTTTCTTGGTGTCCATAATTGATATTGTTGTGAAATTCTAAATTCTGTTAACTTGAATTTTCTTCACAGTAATTTGTAGTTAAAAGTTGGGATAATTGTTTGTAATGTCAAATTGTAATAATGTTACAGTTGATTTCCTTCGCAGGAGGGAAGAGGGAGCAGATTATATTGGACTAATGTTAATGGCATCTGCTGGATATAACCCTCAAGTGGCACCCACAATATATAAGAGAAACCTGAGGAATCTTGGTGGTGAAGGTGATATCAACTCAACTCACCCATCAAGTATTAAGAGGGCTGAACTGCTAAATAAAGCAGACGTAATGAACAAAGCGTTGGCTGTGTACAAAGAAGTGAAAGCTGGTGAGGGGGTGAGAAGCTTTGTCTAGGATGCTTTTGTAATATAAATCATAATGCTTTGCTTGCTTAAGATAACGAATGGGAGATGCACTATTCATATTATTGTTCATGGAGGGGATTGATGAAACTATGTTTGCAATTTCCTTTAACCAATAGGCTGGTAATGAAAAGGGCATTTTTGGTTAAGAATGCTAAGTTTCGAAAGCTTTGCTTGGATAATTTCTTCAGCAAGGGTAGTGATTAGTGAAACCCATGATATGTAATGTTTTGGATATATAACAATATTCTTGTTTTGGAATGGTTATGTATTAGACTTTGAATGGTAGTATCATGGTTATGGAACAATGTTTGCTTTGGAATGGTTATGTATTAGACTTTGAATGGTAGTATCATGGTTATGGAACAATGTTTGCTTTGGAATGGTTATATATTAACTTGGATGGTAGTATCATGATATGGAACAATTTTAGTTTGAGTTTGGAAACTTGAATTTGGATTTTAAATTAATAGATTTTTTTTTTTGAGAAAAATTAGATTCATTAATTTTAGATATCATTTAAAATCCAAGGATTTTAAAGGTTTAAAATCATTGGTGGATTTGGTCAAATTCAAATCCTTGATCTTTTAAAACTCCAAACAAGGTATTTGAGTTTTAATTACTCAAATCTTGCTATCCAAACACACATTTGGAATGATTATGTATCAGAACTTTTTTTTTTTGAGAATGTTATGTATTAGAACTTGGATGGTAATATCATACTTATGGAACTATAATAAATTTATGGTTATGTGTAGTATTGTGATAATTTGAGTATTTTGCTTATGTTTAACTAGGTTTAAGTGCTGTATTTTGAACATGAACTTCCCTTGCTTATGATGTAATTATGGATGTACCGGGTATGTCTTGTTGAAAAAAAAAATTATGTTGATTATATTGATTTTAGTTATGTATCTTGTGAATTTAGTTTTTTAACTTTTATTTTCATCTAATTATTTATTTTATATACTTGGAAATAAAGGAGAGATGTTACCTAATTTTTACTTGAAATTTATACAAAATGAAAATACTAATGGAGGTGACGGAGTTGAGGAGTGGACTAAGTCGCACAATACCATCTACGGATTTATCCGATGTAGTAGAAAAAATTTTACATGTTGTCCTTAGAATACTTATTCTCAACAAAAAAAAAAAAAAAAAACTTTAGCAAAGAAAGCGATATTGCCATTAACAGATAAAAATTGATTTCATCAATTCACTTAATTGAGCATTTAATCAATATTAAAATAATTTATAATTTTTTTTTATAAAAATAATCCAACACAAACCAAACACCAGAAAACAAGTAATTTTCCTGAACTAAAAAAAAAAAAATTGTCAGAAAACGTTTTGTGTCAAAACAAAGGCAATCTTAATAAAATTATGAAATGGGTGACATCTTCTAGTAAAAAGGTTCTTAAAGTTCCTTCAAGGGGGTTTTTTTTTTTTTTTGAGAAAAATTTATGGAGCTTTTTTAAGTTGTGACACACAGGCCATACACCCATAGACCATAGTCCATAGACATAAAAATGAAGTTTTAGGCAAAAGAAGATTATCCTTCACCATATCTACAATTGTTCAAGTAGTGTGGCCTAGGGGGAAAAAGAGAAAGAAAGAAAGAAGGAAAAAGATAGTGGACTCTGATTAAACCCATAAGGCTTTATTACTTTTTTTCCCTTTTAAATAGTACAAAATAACAGCTCATTAAGATTAATGATTGGAATAAAAATCCAACCATAAGGGAGTTCATAAGGGAATGGAACGGAATGGAATAGAATGATCATAAAGGAATGGAATGGAATGGAATGTATTTAAGTAAGGGAAAATAATGGAATGAAATTAAGTAACCTTGATTGAATGTTTTAAAATAAAAGAATGGAAAGGAATGAAAATGAATGGAATGTAAGTAATTTTGTTTGGGAGTAACATGGAGAGAGTGGAATGGAATGGAATCATTTTATGACAATATTACTATTAGACTCCTATTTTAAAATAAATGGTTGAATATATAAGTGTATTTTGGGAGTTTTAGTAAAAAATTCATTAAATCTAATTCCATTCCCTCCCATTCCTCCCAATTTTGGGGGGAATGAAAATTTGAGGTTTTAAGGGAATAGAGAGGAATGAGTGTTCCTTTCTATCCATTCCATTCCCTCCCACTTAAACTCCCAAATAAGGGAATGGACTTTCCATTCCCTCCATTAAAACTCCCGAACAAGGGAAGGGAAAAATATTCTAAAATTATTATTTTCATTCATTTCCATTTCATTCCTTCCTCCCAAACGAGGCTTAAATTTCAATTTTGATATGGACTTATTCCTATAGAATTGGGCCTGTATTCGTTTGGCCTAATTCAAAATGTTGCTTGTTCCGCAAGTATACCTTCTAGCCTAATCTCCTTCTTATCTACTCGACTTCCAAACCAGAGTTTATTCAACCATGAAAGAAACCAATTTTAAAGCTGGATGCCCAAGTTTTTCAACAAGAATCTCCAGGGTAACATCTTTCCTTCACAGATAGTATATATAGTAGTAGCACACTAGTTCTACTGTACTAGTATCATCACCATTATATTGCTCAATTTGCTAGGGCTTGAGTAATTATTCATGGGGTTTTCTTATGCAAAAGCCAAATTAAACACATTCAACACATTCTCATCTTTCTTTTCAAAGAAAAATGTAGCTTTTGGTGCAGCTAATAATAGCCGGTTCACGCCACATAGTTCTACAATCTTGGGTTCAAACTTTTCAAGTTTTAGTGTGGTTCCTGTTGTGGGTTTGCTTGGAGTTGGAGGAGTGCAACGTAATATTCATCAAACATGTCGTTTTCTTCACGTCACAAGGAGATCTTACCAAGCAAGAACAGTGTCGAATTCACGAAATTGGTCAATGCACGTACAAAGATTGATGAGATTTTGTAGAAGAAATTGGGTTGCTTTGTTTTTTGGTGGTTCTGTGGTTTGTACTACTATTTGTTGTGCAAGAATACAAAGAGTCCCATACACAGGAAGGTTTCATCTTGCTCTCACTGAAAACATTGAGGATAAGTTAGGAGAGTATCAGTGGCAGGAGTTTGAGAAGGAAAACAAAGGAAAATTACTCCCTCTGTCAGACCCTAGAACTATTCGGGTACAATCCGTAGCAACAAAGATCATTGCTGCAATGAATAGTGGGTTAAGGCTTGGAACTGAATTCAAGATCAATGGCCATTTAGGTGCAAGTAGAGATTTTGGAGATAAAGTGGCACAATATTTTAATTTTAAAAGTGCTCTTGCTGAAGCAGAGTTTAAGCATAGCCAAAAGCGGGATCGAAACTTTATATGGAAACCTGCTACTAAACATTTGAACCAAAGAAATTGGGAAGTGTATGTGCTTAATACTCCGGAAGTTAATGCTTCCTGTCATCTTGGTGGAAGGATTGTTGTTTGCAATGGGTTGCTTGATATTGTAGACAATGATGCAGAGTTAGCAACTATTATTGGGCATGAGGTCTGTTTTGGTCATTCTTTAGAATTACAGTATTCATAATTTTATTGGATTTAACTATATGAGCACTATATAGTGCATTTTGGTTTTAAATTAACCCCCTTTTTTTTTTGTTAGGTTGGGCATGCTGTGGCTAGGCATATAGCAGAAGGTATTGTGAGGCTTTTCTTGATGCTTTCCGCTCTGATTGCTCTTATTTATGCTCTTATTACTACTGGCGATTCAACTTCAAGAGGAAATGTGGATGGTCTTGCAAGTCTTCGAGATATGTTTACCAATTTAATGTCCAGGAGGTATTTTCTTCTCCTTGATCCTCATGTTTAACAGTTTAAGTCATTCTCTATTCATTTTGAATGCATTTTGTTTTTCTCCCTTTGAATTCATGGTGTGTATGTACTATGTAACTGGTTTAAAGCATATGATAGAAGCTACATTTTATATTTGAAATTAGGAATTATAGTTTACACTAGGTTTTTGCATGTTTGTCTGGACATTTTATTTTTGTCATAGATAATCAATTAGTTCTTCAAAAAAACGCTGTTAATTAATGACCTTGTACTGAGAAATTTTCTCAAACATCTTTCCATAATTAATAAGGGCCAGGGCTTTCCTCATTGTGTTGATGAGTATTACCTAAGCAGATTTGGAGGACAGGAGGATGCTATATATATTTGATAGGTAAAGAGGATGATGCTATGCTAGTGTCACTAGCAGACACTGTTCGGTAATACTCATATCTCCAAAATTAATTGTTGTCTACAGGTTAAGAGGGCCTGCTTCCTTAGGCGTTAGTTTCCTGAGATTGCATATAGATTTGTGAATCCAAAGGAATGATTTCTATTTACTTGGATGAGCTTTGAAAGCTAAGATATTGCTTTTTATTTTATTTTTATTTTTATTTTTATAAAGATCTATAATTGCATTTGCAGATGAATTGGAACCTTCTTATGCCGTGGACTAGTGATAATTATTATATGGAATTCCTTTTTTGTTTTTCTTTCTTATTATTGATCAAATAAAACCTATATGCATGTGCTTTAAATTTCTTTCCCGGTGTCTATGATTGATATTGTTGTGGAATTCTAAATTTTTTTATCTTGATTTTTTCTTAACACTAATTTGTTGTTAAAATATGGGAAAATTGTTTGTCACGTCAAATCATAAAAATATTACGTTTTATTTCCTTCACAGGAGAGAAGCGGAAGCAGATTACATTGGGCTAATGTTAATGGCATCTGCTGGATATAACCCTCAAGTGGCACCCAAAGTATATGAGAAGAAGCTTGGTGGTGAGGGTGGTATCCAATCGACTCACCCATCTGGAATAAAGAGGGCTAAACTGCTACAGAAACCCAAAGTGATGAACAATGCGTTGGCTGTGTACAAGGAAGTGAAAGATGGTGAGGGGGTGAGAAGCTTTGTTTAGAATGCCTTTGTAATGGAAATCATAATGCTGTGCTTGCTTAAGGAAATGAATTGGAGATGCATTATACATATTCTCATTCATTCTTCAATCAAAAGTAAAAACCACCAACGATACTTGTATATATGAATGAATTCATTGGTCTTTCATTTTATTGAATTCTTTTGATTTAAGCCATTACAAGCTAGCTCATACTATCTTTGCTTAGTCAGAAAATAGATCATAACAGTGAAGGTCATTTTGTTCTTATTCTCAAATAATAGAATCCAGCTCAACAACTTTGGGGGCTTTAGGCGAAAATTTTAAGTGTGGTATTTTTTATATTTAAATATTAATCAAATAATATATATTGAATTTTTTATTTAAAATCTATTTTTCTTACTTTTTGAGATGCAAAATTACTAATTAAGTTTTTGTATTTAAATTCCTCTAACATTTCTTTTTTTCAATTGATAATATAGCTAATCCACTTAATTTTTCTTGTGATATAGTAGACCTTAAATAAGATTTTGTTAATTTTAATTTTAATATAGCTAATCCACTTAGTTTTTCTTTTTCAAATAAAAATTAATTTATTACATGGTTCAAAAAATTAGTGTCACTATAATACAAATGAGTTGATATGATATACATCAAATTATTAATTGGTATGATAATTTATAATAATTGATAAAGTAAGAAAATGTGTTGTCCTATGACTGTGGGCCACTGGGCTGTGTAGCATTTGCAGCCTGTGCTGCTGTGCAGTGCACAACTATGTAGAAAACGTGCTATCCAACCTAAATTTAATTTTGTTAGCTAAAGTTTGACTATTTTTGTTTTTTCCCTTTTTAATCTTCTGCATTTTAGGATACAATCGGGTCTTTTTAATGCATTTTATTGACCAATAAAAGTACTTAAAATTTTTTTTAATTAAAAAATATAGATAAATATATTATATATATAATTCTTTTTTACAAGTTGGGGTCTTTTTTTATTTGGAGGCTTAGGTGATTGCATCAATTGCATCACCTATTGAGCCGGCCCAGATAGAACTTGTCTCTAAGTTTCTTGAGATTCTATATAAACATTTTGGGGAATCTTCAAACAACTCTAAACAAATATGTAAATTTTAAGAGTTTTTTTTGACAAACGCACAACTAAAACTTGAACAATTTTTTCCTTGTTAGGTAAAGGTTATATATATTTTTTGTTTTTTTTTTTTGTTTTTTTGCTTTTATTTTTGAGAAACTCTTGTTAGGTAAAGTTGCACTGGGTCTTGCCCACAATCATATCAATAGGCCAACTAGTATCATGCTAACGATTGGCTTCCAGAATAATATGCTAAATAGGTGTTACTGTAGATGATAAACAACAATGGTTGCGGTAATCCACCTTGCAACTATACTGTAAACCAATAAAAGCCATTCAAAAAACTAAACAATTACAAATATCAAAATAAACTGGCATGGATAATTTGTCATTACCGTTTGGAATAATAGATTAATTAGAACCTGTAATCTAATTTCTATATATAAATCCGTAGTAGCAAACCTATCCATGGCAAGAGAAAGAACATTGAATTATCATATACAAAACATATAATACATGAAGCTCAAAGCTTGGTTTGCAAATCAATGTTTCTAAGTCAAGAAACAGCCTAAGATAAGAAGAAATATTGAACGTTACACGAAGAGCTTTGGAAGCTGCATTGAGTGGAGTGGGAAAAAAAGAAACACCAATAGTTGCAGAATTCAATCATGTTGATACCTCCAAGCCATGTCAGAATCAGCTTTGAAGTTTAAAATCCTACTTATTGCAGATACTTGTAGGGTCTGCATTCTTGACTATCCAAGGATGCTCCATGATCTTCTGAAGAGAGAGCCTTTTTGAGGAGTCCTTCACCAGAAGCTGCACATATTTTCAGATCACACATTCAGGAACACAACTAAATGTATTCAATACAGCATTTCCTGTGCACCCAGATATCAACATGAAAATAGAGTCAATAGACATGGACTAACATACTCGAAGAATGAGATCCTTGGCTTCTGTAGAAACACAAGGGGTGGAAGGAAAGCTCAGGTCAACATTCATTATCCTGGTACAGCCAAATACAAGTTAACAAACTAAAAATAACACAATTTATGGTACAATTTTCTTCCACAGTAATCACACTAAAACAATTATCTCTACCTTACCTTCTAAAGGTATCGGTTTGACTCTCAGCCTCAAATGGAGGGACACCATAAAGGAACTCATAGCAAAGGATACCCAAAGTCCAGTTGTCAACTGCGTAGTCATGAGCTTTGTTCTCCACCATTTCTGGTGCTAAATAATCCAAAGTTCCACACATGGTGCGTCTCTTGGCTCTTGACTGTACAGACCATCCAAAGTCGGCAATTTTCAGCCGACCCTACAGATATAATTATAATTAAGTCAAACAATTAATTGTCTTGGTTTGATGATAAAGAGCAATCATCATAAAATGAGCACTATAGGTTCAAACTATTGCATCTATAAAGTAAACAGAAAAACTGTAACTTAGTTCGCACTTCCTCAATAATAATATTTAATGCTGGTCCAGGTTTGGGAAAAAATCATTAAATTTTTTTCAACTAATTATAGACAAGTATCTATTAAACAAATAAGAAGAAAGTTTGGAATTCCTCTCTGTTTGGAGCTTCTTAAAAAATAAATTATTATTGGAAGTTGGTTAACTTGCTATAGCAATGCATCCTGAAGTTGAGCACTAGCACCTGACAATTCTACAGAAACTTTTTATTCAAATTCAAGAAAGAAACCATCAAGTAAAAGAAAAGAAAGGGAGAGAGAGAGAGAGAGAGAGAGAGAGAGAGAGTTCAAAAAATTGTCCTATTCATGAGCTCAAGTGTCCAATCTCAGTTGCAATTTCTGCTATAGATTGTGCAGAAAATGCATCCAATTAGTGCCTATAGTAGGTGCACTCATCGTGTAGATAGACAGAAGCTTTAGGCTGAGAGGAATTAAAAACATTGTTCTATTCATAAGCTCAACTGTGGCAATTTCTGCTTTAACATTGTACAAAACAAAGCTATATCCAAATGGTCCCTTAGTAGCTACGTTATTGTATAACTTAGTACCATAGATATGCCCAAGTAGACTTAAAGTTCATACAGAAATACTTATGGCCGATTTATTAAAAGAACAATAGCATCCCCAAAATTTGGATGATTCTTATTTTTGGGCAGGTAAATAGAAACAGATAAAAATCTGAAATTGACTGTGCTTAGAATTTGGGCTAAACTTGTCGAGTAAGACTAGTGCAATTCATGCCAGAAAAAAATTTCCCCACAAAGTCAACTATCAAGAGCCATGGTCTGTATGTTTGAAATGAACTACAACACACCAAAAATATTATCCACTTGAAAAATACACATTTACATAATCAATCCAAACTGAAGGAAAATAACAGGTTCCTTATAAAACTAAAAGGACAAAAAAGAAAAAATGTCATGAAGGATTTTTTAGCATACCTCATGATCAAGCAACAGATTTTCGGGCTTGATGTCTCTATGAATCACATCTTTCTCGTGACAAAACGCCAACGCTTGCGCGAGGCTCAAAATGTACTAAAATTCACAAGGGATACACATAAGGATACTAAATTTGACAAGAAACAATGAATTAAACAAGGAGAAAGGACAAGAAAACCCGTCGTAACTAAACATATTAAAGTAATAATTAACAGTCATGCGCAACACAAAAAGCATAGCACATATAGTTGAAGCAAACCACAATTATCCCAACATATAAAACCACCAGCCATTATGCCAAAATTTTAAGGTCGACAATGGATCCTCAATAGATTAATCAGGATCAGCCATTATTTGGTTCCTTTAAAAAAAAAAGCAAAATTTGAAATACCCATTATTGGGGTCCTCCAAAAACAAAAGTCCCCAAAAATTACGTACCATTATATACACACACACACTGAATTTCTCAGTAAACAAACAGAGCAAGGGAGGGAGAGAGAGAAATACAGTGGCAGCTTTGTTCTCAGAGAGAAATCCACGTTTTCTGAGCTCCTTGTAGAGCTCGCCGCCATGAGCGTATTCGAGAATCAAGAAAATGCGTTCGGAGTCGTGGAACCAACCGTAGAGTCGCAATATATTTGGGTGGCGAAGGCTGGTTTGAATCTCCATTTCTCTCTTGAGCTGGTGCTGAATTTTGTACTTTTCTATTTGCTCTTTGAATATCACCTTCAACGCCACTATGTATTTGCTCTGCCAAAAACCCAAAATGTCATAGACTCGGATTCAGAGGATTGCTTTAGGAAATGAAATCAAAAGCAAAACAACATTTGGTACTTTTTTCACTTCACCTTGGCTTCTCTGGCGAGATAGACTCGGCCGAATTTCCCTTTTCCGAGGGGTTTTCCGATCTCGAAGTCTTGCAAGGACCATTGCTTCTTTGGTGATTGGGTTTGGGATTTCATTTCTTTTCGTTTGTTTGGATTTTGAGAATTCAGAATTCCCAGTTTGGACTTGGAGAGAGAGTGAGGGAAGCGAATTTAAATTTTCTTACACGCAGATGGTTAAAACGCCGCGTTTTAAACCGCTAACACAAACCAACCAAGGCACTGTTTCGTTTGGTTTGATTTTTTTCTCCCTCTAAAAGACAAAAACACAATTTACACCTCATAAGTTTTAATCCAATAATTTGAAAATTTTCATTTTGTCCCAATAATTTTGATACCATGGTCACTTCATCCCTTATATCTAATGTCGCTAGATCTATTATTTAAATATCTTAAAATGATTTTGTTCGCATATTTTTATATTTAAAAAATACTAAGCTATATATTACATGGTTATAAACAAATTCTATTATTTATTTTTATTTTTTTGCTAAGTTTTAAAATATTTTTTGTACTTCAGCCATAGATCATGATATTCATATTCTTAGAGCATTCATGTTAGGGTGGCAAATTTTTTAGCATTTAACATTTCAAAACATTACTTTATCTATTTTAACACATCATTTTACAATATATCTAGGTATTTTTTTACAACTTTATTTAAATATTATTATTTTTATTCTTTCACTATGTTTCTTTCTCTCTCTTCTTATCTGTGTCTCTTTCTTTTCCTGAACAAAGCCACCACTTTCTTCTCTACCCAAGCAAACCCACAGCCATAGCCACACCCACGGCTAGCTACTGCTAAGCGCTAGCCACCACCACCAAACACAAAAAAAAAAAAAAAAAACCACCATCCAGTGCCCACCATTGCTACAACAATTGTCACTACGACCGCCTCCTACAACCACAATCTCCAACCACCAAAATTACAAACCCAAACTCACAACCTCATCACTACCAACAAGCAAAAAAAGAAAACATAACCCACAAAAATCACAAACCCATAATCCTTTCACAATCACCGCTGGAAAACCCAGCCACATTCGTCAGAAACCATCCACACTCACTGGAAACCACCGCAACTCTAATTAAAAACCCACCAAAACTTATTGCGAGACCCATGAGTTGAGCCACCCATGACCCATGAACCACAAAGTCGACCCACAAAAAAAAAAAAAAAAGAGAGAAGAAAGGGAGAAAGACAGAGTGATAGAAATGAGAGATAGAAATGGTGAAGACTAAAGTTACTGAACAGAAAAAAGAAAAAGAGAGAGGAGTGACAAAAATATGGTGAAAGAAAGAGAAATATTATTTTAATGGGAAAGAGAGAGAGAATACTATAAAATATTATTATTATTATTATTTATAACTTTGAAGTTACAGTAAAGTGTCAAAAATAACACTCTACTGTAGCTTGGATGCTAAATATTATAGTAATAGCATCATTGATGGAGCCTTATTTAATGGTGTGAGTTGTTAAAAAATAACTTTTTTTAGCGTTTCACAGCTTTGATGTGAATGCTCTAATTTGCGAATAATATAGCATATCACAAGTTTCTCTAAGTTTTTCTTTAAAGGGTTTATCAAAAAAGTTTTTCTTTAAGGACTAATTTTTTTTTATACTAGTATTTTGTTTGTAATAAGTTATTTTTTTCTTTTGAAAGTTATTTTTTTCATATATATATATACTGTACCTTTTTTTTTAGATAAGTACAGATTCTTTTTTTTTTTTTGATAAAAAGTGTAGATTTTTTTTTTTTTTTGAGAAACATTTAGATTTTATTAGTAGTACACGATTTAACAACTTTTTTTTGGGAGATAACAGAGGTTTTGATTGGGTTGATCATTTTAAAATTCCATAGTTGGAGTATATATTCTCTTTAAAATACTTGCCAAATTCCATGTCAATTATATATTCTATGTCAAATATATATATATATATATATATATTTTTTTTTTTGGAGAAAAATTTCATTTTTATGTTATGTTATGTTATATACAAAGCTCATGTTTTTTTAGTATTATATAATTCTAAAACTCATCTAAATATCAAGCATATAGCAAAAACCAATTTCTATAAGTATTTGAAAGGCAAGTGTAATCTTACACTAAGATTGTTATGATCTTAATATTCCACATTACTTAAGTGTAAATTTAAATATGTGTATATAAGTTTTTGGACACTCTCTACTTACAAGCTGATTTTTAAGGATGAGTTCTACCAATGAGTTACTATTTGATGCCCCACAAGTGTATAACTTAACAAGGAACTTGAATTCAACTTTTAGATTATTAATAATCTCCTTCAAAACCATTAAGGAATTTTCACTTGCTATGATGCAAAATCATCTGAATTAATGAAAGGTTTTTTATTTTATTTATTTTAAATTATTTATATACAAGATATAATTTTTACTCTAGCCTAATTTAAATGTATATATGTGAAACCCCCTCTTGAAAACTTGAACTCCGGCCTTTATCCCTAACACCCCTACAAACATTTATACTTGTAGAGTGACCACTACGCCAAGGGTGCATGGTAATCTACTTTAATGAAAGTTGATAAATCAATGTATTGCCCACCATTAATGGTGAGGCGCTGACAAGTAGATTCAAGGTTGGTTTGACATAGGAAAACTACATTGTTCAATGTGCTTCTCTTCTGTATAACAAATTTGTTGAAAATAGCTTGTCTTCACCTGATGTTGCACTGAAAGTAGCGTGTTACTTCTAACTGGAATGCTTTTCTGGACAATAGCCAAGCATTCAAACTTTTTTGAGAAACGCCAAGCATTCAAACTAATTATAAAAAACAAGGGGTAATTTTACAGTGTGTATTCAAACTATCTACTAGATTTAACATCTCAGCAACTTTCTAAATTGTGGATTTTTTCCCCAAAGTAAGCAATCCAAATTGTAAATTTACTACCAACAATAAAATCAGATTCTTACATATAGATTAAATATTTATATTATTCTTAACCATTTATATTTTCCTGATCTGGTTCCTCTTCTTAACAACGCGTAATATAATGTTAATGATTCCATATACCACAAAATGATGATAATTCATAAACCATATATAAAACTTCATTCAAATTAATTTACTATTAAACTTTTTAGAGATATAAAGACCAGTCATCGTAATTGTGCAGAAGAATACAAATCATTCAACAATAGTAAGATTCTGGTTGTGAGGAGTGACATTTACACGATGTAGACCACTAGGATTTGCCTTTTCCTTTTTACCACTCGGCGGTAGGTTTAAATCACTATAACACAGCTTTGCTTTGAATTGAAAAAATCGTAACATGTAAAAAATTTAGTTAGAGCCATACTCTTCATTCCATTGCTCAAGCTCTTCCCACTTGCTTTTGTTTAAGCTGGGTCTGATGACCGTCATTGCCTTATGGAAATCTTCATATCTTAGTGGCCTTACCTGATTTTTAAAGAAAAACAGTTAAGATTAGAACATATAGCATGATTTCTTAAGAAAAGCAACGCAACCTAATATTTACTAGTCAAAGTGGAAGGTTTAAGTAAACCACATCCGATTACTCAGATGTATAGCAATGAGGCTAACTTAATAAACATACTCTACTTAAAAGCCTAAACCATGTAAAACAAAATATCACCAATTGTCGAAAAAAATAAAAAGAGGGTTGCTGGAAAATAAATTCCACATCAGTTTTACAGCTTGGACAATTAAGAGGGCTATTGCTTGGACAATTAAGAGGGTCAGTGCATGTTCCATACCAGCATGCGCCCTCATTTTTGGCATATATTAGGAAGTTGTTTACACCACCAAATCAATTTCAGACACAATATGGAGGGAGAATTCTAGAACCATTTAAGAATTAGTTATTAGGTCACAAATAGGGTCACAACCGTATACAAGCTTAGATTACCTGATTTGCTTTGACAGTTAGAATGTTAGCACCTAGCTCTCTGATTGGCATCATTGCAGCCTCTTCACATAACGCTTGTAGATCACTTCCAGAATATCCTGTCCATCAAGAATAATAATTTGTAATTTCAATTGAACTAGAACAATTTTTTTTTTCAAATGTTGTTTGAGATTTTATTTTGCGGCCAGTCTCTTAGGTGGCATAATTATATTGGCTACAAACCAACAACCAATATGAAAAGTTATGTTACCCTCTGTCACTCTGGCAAGTCTCTCTATATCTCCACCTGTCAAAAATAATGAGAACCAAATCATCATCTGATTCATACTTTTCATAATTCAGTGCAGTTAAAAGGGACACTAACAACATTGCACAGGTCACACAAGCTATACTTGCACAATTCACTTCCTTTTGTGTGCTATATAATGAGATACCATGTTTCAGTAACAGAAAAATCCAGTAGTCTAATTAATTACCTATGTTGAAAAACTTGTTTCAACCAAAGAACTGGCCAATCTAACTGTCTTTTGGAGGTCTATAACTTTTGCTTATAATTACACTAGCATTAAATGCAATTATTATAAGTGGACCTCTTAGAAACAATATACATTGACAAGTATGTTTTGACTTCCAAACAGATGGGACCAGATATTCGATTTGTTTTACTTATCAAAAAAAAAAAAAAATATTCAATTTGTTTCATTGAGTGGTGCCCAGTACCCCAGCAAACCTGCTACAAGTAGATGAATCAATACATGCATACATACATATACCATATAGGTCTATCCCTGAACATGGATTCAGGTATGTATCTCCAGGTGTCAAATTAATTTACTCTCCATATTTTCAAAAGCATAACCATACTAACTTCATATTGTGCTCACATAGGTTTTCTACAGTGAACTAAAGGGGAACATCAACATAGAGGACTATTTTTACCATGTTGTTGGCTACAATATCATCAGTAAACAATATGCATCTAGGGTACTTTTTGTAATTATGGTAGTACATAAGAGATAGTATTAAGGTGAGAGTGAAACCTACAACTTTTTTTTTTTTTGATAAGTAAGAATGATATATAAACGAAAGGTTACTCTATGAATGAAAAACATAGAGCAAACCCAAAAAGTACAAGGAAAAGATATAGAGAAACATAAGAGAAAACCAAACAACAAAGAAATTATAAGAGAAAAAGGGAGCAAAGAAAAGAAGGGAGGGAATCACTAGACGTGAGTCCCCACGCCTGAGACCAATCAAAAAGAGTTCCACTAAAAGAAGCAAGCAACTGATCACTGGAGCTATCCAAATCCTTGAAAGTCCTCTGATTCCGTTCTTTCCAAATACACCATAGGATGCACAACGGGACTAGGTTCCAGATTTGAGACGAGTGCTTCCCTAGCCAATTCCACCAACCAAAAAGCAAGTCTGGGATCGATCTAGGAATAACCCAAGACAAGCCAAAGGTTGTGAAAAGAAAGCTCCATAACCAATAAGCCATCTCACAGTGAAGAAGTAAGTGGTCTACCGTCTCACCATAGTAACGGCACATAATGCACCAATCCACAAAATCCAATCTACTCAATCTCAGATTATCTTCCGTTAGGATCTTATTCCAAGCTACACACCAAACAAAAAAAGAAACTCGCCTAGGGGCCTTTACTCTCCAAATAGCTTTCCAAGGAAAGACAATTGAGGGAGAATGCCTTAATTTGTTAAATACGACCGGATGTCAAAAGCCCCATTAGGCTTCAATTTCCATCTCATCTGATCTCCAACCTCCATGGGAGGGTTAATGGAACCCATTAAACGAAGAAACTGCAGACCTTCATCCATCTCCTAATCATTAAAAAATCTACTAAAACAAACATTCCAAAATCTTCTCTCCTCTGCCCCCTGCCTAGGCAAAGAAGCTTCAACAGAAGCCTCCTTATCAATGGCAATACCATACAGCCTTGGAAAAGCCAATTGAAAAGGTTGATTCCCATACCACCCATCCTGCCAAAATCTCACTCTATTTCCCAACCCAACAACAAAGTGACAATTTTTGCTGAAATCCTCCCAACCCATGCGAATACTTCTCCACACACCACACCCATGAACTCCCCTACCCAGCTTTGAGGTCCATCCCCCCCATTCTACCCCATATTTAGAAGCTACCACCCTCCTCCATAACCTACCCTCTTCCTTCCCAAACCGCTACAACCATTTCCCCAATAATGCCTTATTAAAGGTAGAAAGTTTCCTTATCCCCTAGCCATCTTTGGCTATAGGCGCACAAACTTTATCCCAACCTACCAAATGAATCTTGCTATCACCCCATAAGAAATCCCTTTGCAACTTTTCAATTTTATTAGCTACATGAGTAGGAATTGTGAATAACGATAGAAAGTAAGTCGAAAGACTAGATAGCGTACTCTTAAGTAACATCAATCGACCCCCCTTAGACAGGTACAGCTTCTTCCACCCAGCTAATTTCCGCTCAATTTTTTCCAAAATTGGATTCCAAATTGAAGGGGAGTTATGAGAAGCCCCCAACGGCATGCCAAGATACGACATAGGCAAAGTTCCAACTCTGCAGCCCAAGATATCAGCCAAAGCATGCACATCAACAACCTCCTCTATTGGAACCATTTCACTCTTATGCATATTTACCTTCAAACCTGTTACCGCCTAAAAACTAAGTAACAACAACCGAATATGAAGAATTTGCTCCACATCTACATCACAAAAAAGGATAGTATTGTCTGCAAATAATAGATGTGAAACACGTTCCCCTATATCCCTCCTACCCTCAAGATTAAAGCCACGGATCAAACCAGCTCCCTCCACTCTTCTCAACATCCTACTAAACACCTCCATCATGATCAAAGACAACATTGGAGATAGCGGATCTCCTTGTCTTAAACCCCTTGAGCTACCAAAGAAATCAGCTGGAGACCCATTAATCAAAACAGAAAACTGAATAGTGGATATACAAGTACAGATCCACTTGCACCACTTCACTCCGAAGCCCATCCTATTCAACAAATACAGCAAAGCCTCCCAATTCACATGATTGTAGGCTTTCTCCATATCGAGCTCACAAATGACTCCAAGAACCCTACTCTTCCCTCGGCCATTCACACACTCATTCGCAATAAGAACCGAGTCAAGGATTTGTCTCCCACCCACAAAGCTATTCTGATTCTCAGAAATCAACTGATCTAGAACCTCTCAAGCGATTTGCCAAGACCTTAGCCAAGATTTTATACACTCCCCACCAAACTAATAGGTCGAAAATCTCTAATATTAGAGGCATATTTCTTTTTAGGAATTAATGCAATGAAGGTAGCATTAAAGGATTTTTCGAACTTGCAATGTTGGAAAAACTCTTCAAAGACCGCTAAGACGTCTTTCTCCACTACCCTCCAACAATGATGATAGAACGCCATAGTAAACCCATCCGGATCTGGAGCTTTGTCCCCTTCCAAGTCACTAACAACTTGAAGAATCTCTTCTCTCTCAAACTTCCTTTCAAGCCAAACCCTCTCCATATTCTCAATACGATCAAAATCCAAACCCTCCACAAAAGGCCTCCACTCCTCAGTCTCCTTGTACAAATTTTTATAAAATTGTACAACTTGATTAGTAACCTCGGAGGCCTCCTCAAAAACCACCCCATCCACCTCCAAGGTTCTTAGATGATTAAACCTTCTATGGGAGTTGGCCATTTTGTGAAAAAACTTGGTGTTATTATCCCCTTCCTTGATACATAACATCCTAGATTTTTGTCTCCAAGAGATTTCTTCCAAGGAGAGAAGATGCTCCACCTTGGACCTCAACTCAGCCTTATGACATTTCTCCCCATTGGAGAGACCAACATCCCCTTCCTTTGCGTCTAAAGTTATCAACTCCTCCAATAATTGCTTCTTTTGACGCGCTACATTACCAAACTCTCGGCGATTCCATTGCACAATGTCCTCTTTCAGAGCCTTTAGTTTTTTTGCAAGCACGAAACTAGGTGTACCTACAAAGGAATGCCGATTCCACCAGGTTTGAACTCTATCTGCAAATCCCTCCGACTTCAACCACATATTTTCAAATCTGAATGGACTTTTCCCCCTTGCCATTCTCCCTGCCTCCAAGAGGATTGGATTGTGGTCTAAGATAGGACGGGGTAAAATCTTTTGAGTAACATCTGGGAAATGGTCCTCCCAATCTGGAGTGACCAAAGCTCTATCAATCCTAGACATCGCTGGTTGATCAGAACCACTAGATCAAGTATAGCTACCTCCCTCCAAAGGCAAATCAACCAAGTTAAGATCCTCAACAAATTCAGAGAATTTTTCCATAGCCAGGGTCAAACGGGTCTCGCCCCTACGCTCGCTAAGAAAGCGAACAATATTAAAATCCCCAAAGCAACACCACGGAATCCTCCAATACTGCTGAATACCCACTAACTCATCCCACATGTGGCCCCTCTCAATATTCTCATTTGGGCCATAAACACCTGAGCAAGCCCATATAAACCCGTCCCCCACCCCTTAACACTTTACCGACACTGAGAAAGTACCAACCATAACCTCCACCTTCTCCAAAACCCTTTTATCCCACATAAGCAAAATACCACCGGTAGTCCGATCAGCCTCCAAAACAGCCTAATCCACATATGGACAGCTTCACAAACTACAAACCAGCTGTCTATTCATACTAGCAATTTTTGTCTCTTGTAAACAAACAACACCACACTTCCACTCCCGCAACAAATTCTTCACCACAAGGCGTTTCTGAGGATCATTTAAACCTCTAACATTCCACGAAATCATTTTTATCTTCATAAACACTAAAACATCCCCAACTACAAACACCATCACAAGACCACCCTTTATCTCCTGTCATAATTCACCGAAGAGATCAAATTTTGCAGCTCTCTACATCCCTTATTTTTGGACTTAGCCACCTTTTTACTACCCGTTGCTTTCCTGTGTAACACATTGGCTGCCTCCATCACTGATTCAAGTCTCTTTAAGAGTGCAATGCACAAATTCTCGTGTTGAGTCATAGACAACCCAACCAATTTACTAAAACCCGGAATTCTATGTTTCACCCACCCAGAAATATCTAACTTAGTCTCAATACTTAAAACCTCATTGACCTCTTCCAACTCTGCCAAGGTTGTCGGCTCACTCAGATCAATGATTTGCAGAGGAAAGCCAACTGACAAATCAGATTCACCAACACCCACAGAAAAATCAACTGCTTCCTCCACAAGCAAGACCTCCCTAGAAAGGCAGAGTTCCTTACAATAGGAAGGATTAACCTCCTGACCCAATACCTCCAAACCCAGTGATCCAGCTTGCACCAACTCTAGAAAGAAATCAGGGAAAAAAGGTCCTAACGATCGTGGCACTAAATTGAGAGTCACCGTCCTCTTACCTTCAAAAAACAACCCACCCGGCAACAAAATGGAGCCTAAAATACTGCTCCGGTCAGAGGTAAGCCTGAAGACCATGATCAGAAGAGACTCGGTACACCCCGACACTCCTATCGGCGAAACCACCTGAAACCCGGTACGACACAACTCCTGTAACGGCAGAATAGGACACATCGTAGGCACCAGAGACACCGAAATGCTCAAACCACCCATCTCGGCCTGCATCCGTACCGTCGGCGTCTGCTTATGATCTCTGACCACCTGTATTGGCATCTTGGAGCCCGTCGAACTCAGCCCGGTGCGACACACCTCTTGTATCGGCGAAACAGGGCACATCAGAGACACCAGAGGCACCGAGAAGCTCGAACCACCCATCTCGGCCTGAACCCGTGCCGTCAGTGCCCTCACAAGACCTCCGGCCACCTGCGTCGGCAACTTGGAGCACGTTGTGCTTACCCATGGAGTCTCCCCGTCCTTCTCGTGGGTATCGGCTGAGACTTTAAGCCCTCCACAACAATCAGAACATTCCCCAAGCTCTAATATTTTTGGGCTTGTGAAATCTGGGCCTGAACTTGAGCTACTGATTGGCATTTGGGCTGTCAGCTTGTTTGGGCCCAAACCCAGCTTGCCTTTGCTCATAACCTTCCCAGCCCGTGATACCCATTTAAACTTCTGAACTCCCCTTTTCTTTCTATCCCAGGAAACCTGCCTCCTCCCTATCACGTCAACCTCCACGATTAGACCACTCCTTGTCCAACATGGTCTCCTCACATCATTCGTCTCCCCATGTGCATTGGCTTTTGAGTATGATGGGAAGCGTATCCTAATTCCTACCGGATTTTGCTCCCCTGACTCTAACTCCTCATCAAACACTGCTCTCTCCTTTCCCCTTCTCCCACCACCATCTTCTCAGGCTTGCCCACCGGATAATCCCCCCCCTTGGCACCTGTCGAGCTCGGATTCACCACCATCTTCCCCACCATCTTCTCCTCTCCTAACTGTGTCCTCTTCCCCTTATCTGTAGTACCTAACTGCTTAAGCTGCTGTCTATCCTCTGCTTTTCCATGATAGCCTTGCACAAAGACAGCATCAGCAAAAGTTCTAGAGTTCTTAGCCTCCAAGAAATGCCTATGCACCTGAGGAATAAAAATTGGATGACCATTTCCACCCGCATATTGGGAAGGGTTCAACATCTTTCTTAATTCAAGGCCAAAGGCCCTCCAACCACTTTTCTCTTTGCCTTCCGGGATAATAATCGACCTCCTAGACCCGCCAACTTTGAGTTCAGTCAATAGAAAGAACTGACCAAAAGAACTGGTGCTTCGTTGGAGAGTATAGGCAGTGTCACCATCTCTGAAAGTGAAAAATTGTTTGAAATTTGCCCCAACAACATGTTCTATATTATTCATCAGCCATTGTGCTGCATTCTTGCCCATGAAGACTGATCTCATGGAGTATTTGCCGCTCTCAAAAATCCGTAACGAGAAATACCGTCCCCCTTCCTCTACAACTAGATGAAAAAACTTGGATTCAATGAAAAAACTACGAAATCCCCCCATGCTAAACCCAGCTACCAGATTCCCCTTTCTTCTCAGAGAGAGAAGAATAATCAATAAAAGCCCAATAACGAGACCCGAAACCTACAATTTTCTTATTCTTGTTTCAATCATTCCTAATTATTTTGGATGTTTCTTCTTCTTCTTAAACCAAAATAGTGGAGAGAGTAAACCCTACAACTTTCTTATTCCTATTGCTATCCCTCCCAATTAACTTTGATGCTTTAGGTATCTCAAAATATTGGACCAAACTAGCTTAATATCACACCTGACCTTTCAGACCTACAATACAAGCTAGATCTAGAGAAGGTGATGATTTAACCGCTAAAATGAGAATAGTTCCAATAGAGTTTCATCTTTTCTGGGACTTAATAAGAACTTCCCATAAAAATTCATTACTAGCCACTCTAAAAGGTGTAGCCAATTTGGGCAACATGCCTTCCTACCCTTCCATGGGACTCCCAAAAAAAAAAGAAAAACCTTTCTAGTAATTTAATGCAACCAGATTTGAATAAAAAAAAATTCTACAAGTTCACTTTATTTTGCCTCAAAGTAATAAGAAAAAGAGTACAACCATAAGCAGCTTTTTAAAGATATTGATAAGAAATATGAATTGTTCGTTTAAAAAAGACAAGCTTCAAGATAAAATACAGTATATTCTTACTGGGTAAGGAAAAGGCCTGGCCCTTGAGTTTGTTCTTAAGAAGTAGTCTCCTAACATTTTCATCAGGTAAGGGTATGTATATTCGCTTCACCTGGTTCAGAATTTCAAATTAAACTGAGTCACAATACCAAAAATAAAATTGAGTAAAAAATTCTGATAATCTGCCAAAAAACAATATATGAAGCTTTCAATAAAGAAAAAAGGAAAAAAAAAATGAAGCTAAACAATCTTTTAATATACTACTCTAGTTGTTTGTTGTGTCATATCTTTGTTCACATTAGAATCTTTTTTTGAAATTTAAAAACGTGAGTAATTAGTATATTCCAGCCACTACCCTAGGTGAGTTCTCTAGACACTAGGGCTAAGGCTCTCCATTTGCCTTCAAGTTGAACTAAATAATAATAATAATAATAATAATAATTATTATTATTATTAAAAAAAAATCTTTTGAACTCCAATTCTCAAAATTTCCATCTCCACATCATAAAATAATTAAATAAATAAATAAGAGCTTTGTTACTGTAATAGTAGTTTTTGATCACTTTCTTCATGCTTCAATGTCCTTGTCCTTTTTGGTGGGAGCAAACTTATAAAAGATGCTAAGCCTTCAGGGCCAGAAAGTAGGGAAAGGCTAAAATACCACATGATATTAGACAAACCAAAATTAATATAACTAATAATGATTCATTAATATTTATCCTTGAATGTAAAAAAAACTCAGCACTTCATAATTCATAATCCCAAAACAATTGAGTTGCAGCACATTCATGACAAATACTAACCAATCTCCTAAGAACTGCGTCATCCAGTTCTTGTGGCTTATTAGTAGCACCTGCATGAGCATGAAAGCAGAGGAAATTAGAAAATGAAACTGAAGCATTAGATATGCAAATTACATCAATAGAAATCAAATCCAGCAAGGACACCAAAAGAAACATCCATGGATGTTGGACATGATGGTATACTATTGAATAAAAACATGTGGCCTATAAAACAACACCACTGTGAAAGATGCATGTAGCTGACTCCAAAAGGTGAAGACAAAACCTAACTGAATTAAATATAGAGCTCACCAATGACAATTATTACATCATTACTATTAGAGGCAACACCATCAAATTGTATAAGAAACTCTGACTTTAACCTTCGACTCGCATCATTTTCATTAGCCAATCTTGTTGACATGACACTATCAATCTGTTAACAATCATACAAAAAAAGAATAATTAATTACCATTTAAAAAGGTTACAAATTTGGAATAAACAAAAATTCCAATTAAAGCAACATCCAATTCTCTTTTTCATAAGCAAACCAAAGAACAAGTCTTAATAATAGTAAATATTATACTAGTTTATATGATGAAAGCAAAGTTAGGTAATGGAACTCAACAACAAACCTTAAAATCCCAACTACAAGGAACAATAACACTAATAGTGCAGATGGTGGTTACGGTGGACATAGCACTGACGGTGGTGGAGGTTGTGGTGGTAAACATCTAAATGATGGCTGAGTGTAAAAAAAGACAAGTTTCTAACATAGTCATTTCACAATGGTTATAGAGTATGTTTAGGAGAGAAAAAAAGATAAGTAAAACACGAGGGAAGCAAAGTTGAACAATGCTACCCAATAGGCCCCTAAGAGCATTCACAATGAGTTCAACAAACCCCATTCTCGAAATTTTGATGAAAAAAACTCACTTTTTCGTCTCCAACGAGCTCGCCACTGACTCAACAGATTTTTGCTTTGCTACAGTAACTCAATAATTGTTGGCTTACAGTAGCAAAGCTAAATCTTTGCCATCCCTTTTTTATTCCCTCCCAACCAGGACTCTCTCTTCTTCCAGTACAATACAATGATTTTTGCTTTGCTCCACTCTTCTTCTTTGATGCTGGCCTAACAAGTGAGACAGTTGTTCAATGGAGGTCTCATGACGGCAGATCAGTATGTTGGTAATGGCAACAAGACGGTACCGACACACATCATGATGGTCCTTGTGGTGGCATGGTTTGGCAATGGCAAGCGACATGGCTTCCAACGGAACTGATTAGATCCAGATCGGACTAATGCATGGGTGGATCTTGCAGCTTACATATTGGCTTTGACGTTGACACTTGAGTTTGTGGTGGTGGCTGGGGGATCAATGATCCGATCTGAGCTGGCAGCAGGGGTTCATTGATTGGATTAGGACTCAGTTCAGATGGGTTTATTATTGGGCTTGGGTTTAGGGTTCCAGTAAGCTGGGCCGTGGATCTTGTTGTTCGTTTCTGTGGGATGAATGAGGTGTTGTGGTGATGGGAGGGGAAAAAAATTTGACATTGAAAGAGTATAAAAAGATTAAAAAAAAAATGGAATAAAGAATAAAATAGGGAGTTCATTGGGGAATGTAACAAAATGGTTGGTAGTTACAATAGAAAAAGGATTTTCTAGCAAAACTTAACTAGAACTCCGTTGAGTTCATTGTGAATGCCCTAAAATGTAAAATATGAATTTGCAACCTTCACAAATATTCATGTATTTCATTAATTTTATTGTAAGACAAGATTATCATTCAGATTACTAAATAACTCAACTCCTAGTGACAGCAATAATTGTTCGTTCTCCAATACAATCAATTTCAGCCAACTGGGATTGGTATATCAAGTTCCAGCTCCAGTTCCAAACAAATACGAATCTGAAAAGTGCCATGGGACACAGCAATGCAATGCAAGCTTTATGCACTCAATGTTCCTTCATGAACTACACAATCTACTTAAGCATGGAAGGAACAGCATACTTCAAGGAAGACCAAGTATGGTAACTACTAAGACCTTCACAATGTAGTTTGCAGAAAGGATAGCATACTTCATCCATGAAAATTACAGATGGCTGTCTGGATTTAGCAACCATGAACAGAGCCCGTACAAGCTTTTCAGCCTCCCCCACCTATTTCAATGTAAATAGAACTTATAAGACCCTCTCCAATAAGGACAATAACTAAAAGTAGAACCATAGACATCATGATCTTTAAAACAAATTAATAAATCAAGGACAGAGACACACCCATTTTGATGTCAAGGAAGATGCAGAGACATTAAAAAATGTTGCCTCAGACTCTGAAGCGACTGCTTTGGCAAGCATGGTCTTCCCATTACCAGGTGGACCAAAGAGAAGCAAACCTAATAACGTCAGATGTTTTCTCATTAAACTAAATTTTGGAGTGTCACTGGTCTGTATGTAAAAGTATTCCAAAGAATTGTGTCATTACCTCTAGCTGGCCTCCGAAGACCAGTAAATAAGTCTCTTCTTTTAGTTGGCAAGATTACCATCTCCATTAAAGCTTGCTTTGCCTTCTCAAGACCAGCTGCAAACAAGCTCAAATAAGTAACTTTGTTATTTAATGAGCTACATGACTACCGATGGAAACAGAAAATGAGAAAAACATAGCATTAATAATTTCATACCAACATCCTCCCATTTAACGGATGGACTTCTATCTACTATTGTAGTATTTATCATTTCAACCAATTTGTCTTCATAACCAGAGTTAGCGTCTTTTGTAGGTTTAGAGCTTACAACTTTGTCTGTCTGATTCCTCATACTTGGGCTGTTTGTACTAAAAGAAGAAGATTTTTTTAAAACGTCCTTTCTAGGATTCGGTGCAGGGCTCTGAAATAAAAAAGAAAAGCATCTAGGTCATGATCAAGGTTATTTTATTTAAAAAAGAAAAGAAAAGAAAAGAAAAATGGGTCTGTAATCATCATTGATGTTCTTTAAAAAGGAAACAAAAAAAAAATAGCAAGGCTAGTCTATAAGTATTAAGGACTTGAAGAATAGTACACATTAAGGTGAAGAACATTGTCCAAACACATTTCCAATTAAATAAAATCAGGAAAGGATTCAGTGGAAAAAATTCAACTAAAAATACAGCTACTTACCAGAAAAGGATAATCACGCTTCAAGTGGAAAATATAAACTAAAATAAAAATCTACCTTTATAATTCAACAAGAACAAATACCTTGCTTGTCGATGTGCCACCTGAAACAAGAAGGGGGCAGAAAAGAGAGAGGAAGAAGTATCAGTGCTCTCTGTAAATCCATATCAACTTAAAAAACAATGCATGATCAGTTGTAACAGTATGAGAAATGAACCTGCACGCCTACTTAAAGCTTGTAATCTTTCTGACACATGACCCTGCCATTTTGATATTTTTTGACGATAAGATTTCACCTTCTCTTGTTCACTGTTACAAAACCATCTATTTAAATAATACAAATAAAGAATAACTACCCACACACACACACACACACACACATATTTAATAAGTAAGTTTTGACCCCAAGGGGAGGGAGAGATTCGAACTAGTGACTGGCTTGATATGGTGTGGCCCCCAATTGATTGAGCTACCCTTTAGAGTAAACATAATTGAAAATAAGGGAAAGGTAAAAAGAAGAGTTAAATCCGAAAAACATATTTCCAACTCCACTAGAGTCACGCAAAGCATTGGGAACAACTTCAATATCAACAATTTACTTATTTTGGAAACCTAAGTAATTACAAAAAAAATGTACGTTCATGAAATCTGTTTGGTTAACATTTCACTTTCACTGTAGTGTAGAGGACCAATTGCTAAGATGGTAACTGATGTGTGCACTAGTAGTACAGAATTATGTGAAATCTGAATCCTTTAAACTAGCCCTTAATCCACTTTCAAAAGGAAAAAAAGGAAAGGAAAGGAAAAAAGTTTTAAAAGAAGAAGAAGAACATGTTACAAGATAAAGAGTTATACAAAAGATTCCATTTATAGAAGGGAAAGGAGCACTAGAATTGGAAGTACTATCTAACACAATCTCTTTGATACATAGAGAATGTCCACTCCCCTTTCCAATTGCTGAAAAAATGCCACAACCCGATTTTATCAAGAGATCATTAAAGAAATAAACTAAGATGTTTCACAATCCAGATAGAAACACTTAAAATTCACATCTAATTAAGTTTTCCTCGACCAATCAGATCAGAGAGATCTTAAGACGACTATGATGTTCTATAACAAACCCTAAAGACGCACAAGAATTCTTTACAATCTGACGACAAATGAAAGGATGTTTTTAATGCTTTCCAATCTCTCCATTGCTTATAAAACCCAGTCTTTGTACCATTAGACAGCTAACCTGATAACCTCTCAAATACTTAAATCATTTGCTAAAAAAAAATCTACCAGACCTTTTTAAAATCTACATATAATAAGCCCCATTATACAATGGTTTGCCACCACAATTAACCATATACACGGGTTTGCTAAGTGGGGCCATCTTAGACTAAATTTATAGAACAAAATATGAATGCCCATATAATTTTTCCTAGAGTATTAGACACCTGAGCTAATGTCAAGCTCAGAAAAATTCCCATCTAGCTACAATCTGTTCAAGCAATTGCCGAACAAAATTCGCGGTTAAAAGAGAGGACAACAAACACCAAATTACTTAAAGCTTATATAACCAAAAACAAAACACAATGTACAACTTTCTCAGCAGCCAAACAGAATGCAAACCCCAAAAAAAGGGGGGGGGGAGAAAATAGAATTACCTGGGGGTAATATATGAAGGAGCAGGAGTGGAACTAGCTTCGAGGAGTATTCTCTGGGCGTTCTTGTAGTGAAGAATAGCATCGTCGACTAAGCCCCACTCTTCGGCTCTAACGGCCTTGGCGATCTCTTCGGTTGCCAAGTCGTGGTAACCCTTGAGCTTGTGTGCGACGCGCTCGTTCGACACGCCTTCCATGGTTGATGATGAAGAAGAAGAAGAAGAAGAATAAGAAGAATTGGGATAAATAGGGTTTGGGTTTGGGTTGGAATCGTAGGCTGGGGAGCTAAAGATTGAGCCAAAAGAGTCGATGAGTCCCTTCAGGAAGCTCATGTCTGAAACGCAAAAGAGGGAAATTTTTATGTGATCAAGTCAAAATTCAAAAGGCTAAAGCTAATTAAAGAGACAGCGAGCCAGAGAGGGAGAGAGAGAGAGAGATTTCACCATTTTTTTTTCCCGAGAGATTGATTTCCGACGGAATGCTTCAAGCTTGGCTCTGGAAAAATCAAAAAGCGAATTTTTGAGTTCAACAACAAATTTTGAATTACTGTTTTTTTTTTTTTTAATTAATCACGAAAACGAGATTGTGGAATTTGGAGGTGTAAATATATATTTGGCACCGCTTATGGGAAAATTAAGTTAAATAAATGGTTTTTTTTTTTTTTTTAGAATAAATTAATGAAAATTTAATATTTCTTCGTTGAATCGAATTCGTGCTACATACGGGAAATGTTAAATATTAGTAATACTTAAAAAAAAAAAAAAAAAAAAAGGGACAAAAGGGCCGAAGGAACCTTTCTTTTCTTTCTTTTATAGTTATTAGCTGATTATAAATATATATAGTTATATTCTTAAACAATTAGCCAACAGGTCGTTGTAGTATAGTGGTGAGTATTCCCGCCTGTCACGCGGGTGACCCGGGTTCGATCCCCGGCAACGGCGACTTTTTATTTATTTATTTATTTTAATGTTTCTCTGTTTTGGGCATTTTAGTTTTAACTGGTACCGTACCGGAAATTACCCATTTATCTTCACCACCTCCCACTTATTTGTGTGCATTTTTCTTTTCTCAACTTTATCTGCTTCTTTAATTTTTTAATATTGGAATTTTTTCCCTTTTAAACTATTTTTTGAAAATAATAGGGAAATGAGAGTAAATTTATATAAACTATATATTTTATTATCTCATTTTTCTTCTAAATCAAATAGAAGAGTTTTTTATCTCTCTATTCTATCATTCTTCCAACCAAACACACATGATGAAAAACTAATCATTTAAAAAAGAAAAACATCTATAGCTTGGAGATTGAAACATTCAGTATTTCCTTCTTTATTGTACAAAATAGCCCACTTAACCATATTCTTAACCACAAATTAATCTCTCTACTAGGATGATGTTGATCTACAAAAGCTAGCGAGAACATAAAAGACTCAATTGACTTATGGGGTTTAGAAGAAAAACTTTGGACAAGGAGAACGATATCGTGATAGTTCCAACTAAGTTATTCTAAAGCTCCTTTTAGTATAGGACAATACATAAACAATATTCACAATTTAATATGATTTGTTGTGATTTGAATCATATCATTTTTATTTAAGTTTATCATTAACACCATTTTTATTATGTACCAATCATAACAATTGGGTTTCTAAGGTTATTGCATGATTTCATCAATCCAATGTGTCAAAATGAGATTTTTTTTTTTTTTTTTTTTGGCGTATTGTTAAAGAGGACCTAGGGTCACATATTAAGGAATAATAAATATTAAATTATGAGTTGTAACTTGTAATGCAATTTTAAAAAAAAAATTACACTTGTTAATAGTTCATTGGCTTGCACTGCATCAATTCACTGCAATTGTGTGTCTTTTACACCTTTTGAATTTATTTATTTTTTCCTTCAAAAAAGGTATATATACATAATTTAATAACATGTGTCATCTCTTGATATTTTCAATATTCAAATTTATTTTCCATTATAATTTATAATTATTATTACAAAAAAAAAAACCCAAAATAAATATATTGCTTTTACTTCACGAAAAAGCAAAAACCTTCAATTAAATACAAGCAAAACCTATTTCCTTAACCATTCCGAAGTCCAAACCCACAAGGCCACAACTAAACTCGGCGACTGTCCACTGAAGAACAAAGCAAGCACTTTCTTTGACATTGAGAATACAATTTCATCAGAAATTTGGGCAAGGCCATGGAGTCGTCTTCTGTGGCAGAAGTGGCGGAGAACAAGGCGACCGTGGTTGTGCAAATAAAAAGTATACTGGCAGATACACTTGAAGTTGGCATACAATCCGTTACGAGAATCCTTTGGTTGGGTGGTGGAAGCAGTTGGTGTGGTTCTCAAAAAGTGTACCTAATTAAGAATGCATGTGTAAGCTGGTTGGTTGATCCCAACGACAAGTTCACTACCAAATATAGGGCACAGCTACTTGGGCTTTGAAAGAGGATGTGTTGTGTTGTGCATGTTGATGCTTTGGATCATTTATTATTCCATGTTTTTTTTTTTTAATTTTTATTATTAAAAGGATTTGGGACGTTGTTTTGAACATGTGCTTGATGAAAAGGGAAGTTGGTGACCTGTGTTATGAGTATTTTTTTGCAACATGTTGCTAATGTTAGATTATATAAGAATGTTAACAACCCTATTTAGAAATATAGCTATATATGTGTAGTTCATGGATTCTGTTTTTGAGAATCAATGCTTGTTTTCTTTTTGTTGAAACAATTCACTTCTCTTTCCTAACAATTTAAGTTTTTTGAACAATGCATAATTTTCTCCCAATGGTGTTTAAGTTATGAGTTGTAACTTGTAACTGTGTGTACATGTACCGAGTGTGTTACAAGAATTAACCTTAAGTTATAGTTTTTTAGTGCCTATCAAAGAGAAGCCCAATTACATACATGTGGATTTCACGTTCATCATGATTCAGCGACTCTTGTACTATATGGATACAAATATCTGGCTCGCTGTCTACCTCAGTCCCCCCTCATTGGAATGGATGATACAGAATTGGAGGTCAATTTCCAAATAATGATTCTCTTAATTTCTATAGCACAAACCACCAATCTCAAGTTTGATTCATTAATTTTAGGTTGTCTTTTTTCTGGGGATTGCTCAAAATTTCAGTGTTTGTAAACCTAATGTGTAAGTGCCAGGTTATCTCAGCAATTATATGTGATAAATTGAAAGTTTTGAAACATCTGGATGGTGGATCCTAGTTTTGCCTATTCTTTTGTTGACATAAGAAGCTGTAAGTGCTCACCAAAAGTTACTATAAATACGGAGGGGTGCTATTTCAGATTGGAGTATAAACTTGAGTATTATTTTGGTGAAATGAATAGAACATCATTAGAGAAGGCCATAGCTTTGAAAAATTAGATAGTTTTCACCATTGTCATAATCACTGAAATGGGATACGTACAACTTGGAGTCTGGAGCAATAAATTCGTGGGCCACTTCTTGATTGAGCATCCTTCAAGGTAGAACTATACGATCTTATCTATCACATGCTTCCAACCTTCATCACTTCAGATAGATAAGGTATCAACATCAACATATTTTTATCGAGTAGCTAGATTATCTATCAAAGTTGTAGTGTTATACTAGCAATTGAGCCCATGCCTACAATTGGAATCGATGTGCACAATACATTGCTAGCCACGCCACACAATCTTTTTGCATTCATCTCATACACAAAAACAAGAACAACATAATCAGTACCACTAATATTCATTCCAGTGTGGAGCCATTATCCAATTATAGAAGAAAAAATCACTATGTCAATCATATAGCATATAAGATATTTCATCATCTTCACTGCTATCCACTCATATAATCACAGCATCTCTTTTTCATGGATAGTACAATCACTATTTTCAGTTCTTTCCTTCCATAACTTAATATAACTCTCCCTATCCTCATAAGGCTCAAGCTGATCAGTTTAGCTCTGCCTTAAATCTAGTATTTGAAAGTATCTCCTAGCTGTCTAAATTGGAGAGGACAAGAGATCTCTGTATTGAAATATGCAGAAAGCTTGGCTTTACGAGGAGAATGGTCCCAAGGAAGTCCTCAAGCTAGGAGATTTCCCTATTCCAACTCCTCTGCATAACCAACTTCTTGTCCAAGTTCGAGCTGCTGCTTTGAATCCTATCGATTCCAAGAGGCGGCAGAGACCAATCTTTCCTTCTGACTTTCCTGTGAGTAGGAACCAAAAGTGCCAAAAAAAAAAGGAGTAAATTTATACCAAGTGGCCACCCAGAAAACCGCGGGGGGGGGGGGGGTGGGGCATGTGCTGTTTTTTTTTTTTTCCTAAGCGACAGTTCTGATTTGTTAAGTTCTTGGTTTGAATTGCTTTATAATGTCTTGCTATATCATAGGACTCCTTTGGACTCTACTTTAAAGATGAGTTGGTTTACTATTTTAAGATACATGATGTGAAAGAAAAACTTTGTCATTTAAAATTAACGGAAAAATATGGGGGTGGAGGGAGGTGGTGAAAACAATTTGAAGCAGGTAGGAAGGACAAGGTAAAGAACAGCAGATAATTAATTCATGTTGAATACGGAATAAGTTATTAATTTAAGCTGAAAAAATGTTGCATATTTGTGGCTTGCAAATAATATTTTACGTATTATGTGCTGATACCTTTGCGAAATTTATAGATCTTTGTACTAATGCTGATGAAAAACATTATATAAACATGGAAAAAAATAACTCCTGGCCCCTACTCCCAGCAGGTTATTAATTAAATTTGAACCAGCAAGATTTTAAGATATATCATTTATGTTGGTATTCGTGCAGGTGGTCCCTGGCTGTGACATGGCTGGTGTAGTGCTAGAAAAAGGCAGCAGTGTTACGAAATTTGATATAGGTGATGAGATTTATGGGAACATCCAAGATTTTAATGCAGAAGAAAATTTAAAGCAGCTTGGAACTCTGGCAGAGTTAATAGTTGTGGAAGAGAGTTTGATTGCAAGAAAACCGAAAAACCTTTCATTTGAGGAAGCTGCTAGCTTGCCTTTAGCAGTTCAGACTGCAATAGAAGGTTTCAAAACTGCAGGTTTTAAAGAGGGGCAATCGATTTTTGTAGTAGGTGGAGCAGGTGGTGTTGGAACTTTGGTTGTTCAACTAGCCAAGCACTTGTATGGAGCTTCTTATGTTGTGGCTACAACTAGTACCCCAAAGGTGGAATTTGTTAAAAAGTTGGGTGCTGATAAAGTTGTAGACTACACAAAGACTAGATATGAAGACATCAATGAGAAATATGATTTCGTCTATGATACAATCGGTAAATTTCTCACATGGATTATTTTAACTAGAATTTGCACCCTAGGGAAGTGCTTTATGGTAGCTCTCTTTTCATATTAGCACCTTGATTTGTTGAATAGATCTTAAAATTTATTGACCCTTGTTATTAGGCAAATAATCTGTATATGTGAAAGCATTATTGCTGTACTGTTACTACTTTAAACCATTACAAGTGCTTTGCTTTTTTGGAGAAAACAATATGAGAAAATTAGAGCTAACAGCCTCATTCTTTTTTACATTTTCTGTCTTCCTTGTGATTAAAAAACTGGTTGCAGTGCACGTACTCAATTTGAGTGTATTTTTTTGTTTGATTGATTACTGGGACTTGAAATTTGAATCCATGATTTCACCAACCACCCCCCAATCCTTATGGAGCATGGGGGTGTCATTTAGCTTAAAGGTCATTTGTAGCTGTTAATTTTCTCTTCTAAAGCAAAGTTTTAATTTAGTGCTTTGAAGTGAGATTTAGTATTCCTTATTATCTGGTAGGCTTTGTAAGGAAAGTTTTTTTTATCATGCCACTGTTAGCTTGACCAAAATTAGTACCATGATTATTTTTACTAGATTTTGGGATTGAACCGAGAATCTGATTTACCCTATTAAGCATGCTTATGTTAGACTATCACTATTCAATTGGTCCTCATTTTTCATTAAAATTTTGATCTTCAGGTGACAGCAAGAATTCTTTTTTAGTAGCTAAGGATGACGCACCAATTGTTGACATAACATGGCCTTTGCCTAATCCAAGAGCTGTTTATTCGAGCTTGACAGTTTCTGGTGAAAACTTAGAGAAGCTTAGGCCATATTTGGAGAGTGGAAAGCTTAAGGCTGAGATTGATCCAACTGGCCCTTATAATTTTGGAGATGTAATTGAAGCTTTTCGGTATTTGGAAACTGGAAGAGCAAGAGGAAAAGTTGTCATCTCTCCCTTCCCTTCAGAGCATCTTCCCTCCTCTATTCCATCTGAGAGCAAGAACGATGTAACATCTGAAATGGTCCAAATGGATCTTAAGAAAATTTATGTTTCCTGAGTTGTGCACCTAATAGTACTGAGTAATATATATGAATTTACAAGGGCAGGTTTAGCACGTCATACCATGTTCTAAATAAACTATTCTACCTCTGCAGTATACTTCAGATGTTCTGATGAAATAAATAAAAAGGTTCCATTTTTCACTTCTCTGGCTGATCTTTTGTCATGAACTTCTCAAATGTAATGAGCAAATGCTACAGTATTTTATGCTCCTTTTCATGTTTGACAAATATTGTTGATATTTATGTCTAGATGAGAGAACTTTTAAGCTGGTTTTGTTATATATGTTACTTTTGGTGTTGTTCGAAAGGTAATTTTTATACCAGAAAATTTTTAGAGAACTTGGACATGGAAATTTTCAATAGACAAGAAGTAGAATGAATTTTTCAATTTTATACAGTGAGCTGAGTGAGGCCAAAAGCTGTTAATGGAGAGTTATCCGATGGGTTATGAGTCATGATCATATGAAGTATAATCAATAAACAATTGCTAGCGGTTGAAAATGAAATAATGGACAAATTGGTTGAAAAAATATGTAGAGAGAGAGATTGAGAGAGAGAGAGAGAGACAAAACGGTTATGATAAAAACTATTAAAAAAAGTCGAAGCACTCCGCGAGCAGATAGTTGGAACTTGGAAGCTAATATATGTTGCTTTGGATCGGTCAACATTTGTAACCAAAATGTGAAATGCTTGGAAGGAAGGAAGAATCTAAATGCATTAAGCAAATAATTTTTGTTATCTTTTGGCAATAAACTGATCAGCATCATTTGACTGTCGAAATTTCAATTTTTCTAATGCATCAATGTTCAACACTTCAACTACAGTACAACAACCATAAAATAAAAATAAAAAATTGTTTATTACTCTCGGACAAAGTTTGGCTATAAACTTGGTAGTAATTAATGACTACAACTTACATTAAAAAAATTAACATGATTACATATTTTGAAAATTTAATCACTGATTGCATGTTCTTGCTGTCATTAACACGCATGTTAATTTTCATATCAATCGGATATTATTTGTAATTCAATCCATAAATTTATTTTTTATGTACAATTTTAGACTACAAAAACTTAAAATTCAAACATTTGATTGATAACATAATTTTTAATTTTTTTATCTTCTAAAAATTTTGTAAGCATGGAGGATATAAAAAGAAAATGTAATCTAATGGTGGATTTGTCAAAATTCACATTCAATAAAAATATATTTAGTGGAGTTGTAGTCGTAGGCTATAATCAAGTTTGTAGCTAATGACTACAACTCCTATTAAAAAATTAACATTGTTACATATTTTGAAAATCTAACCATTAGAATGCATGTTTTTAACACACACGCCAAATTACATCTTTAATTTTGGTCAATTGTCATTTTTGTCCTATACTTTTCATTCTTGTCATTGTGATTTTGTAAGTTTACATTTGCTATCACCGCTAGCCCTTCATAAAATAATAGTTTGAGAAGACATGGACTTAAGCGTTGTATTTATACAAATTAGTAAGTTACCCGTGCGATGCACGAATAATGTTGTAATGTTTTATGTAAGATAATTTTGGAGAATGTTGTATATGTATTATAGCATAACTGTTATAAAAATTTATTAGTAATGATCGTTCATCATAAAAAGCAACAATTATAAATTGCACACAGATCTATTATAATTATTCAATTGAACTAATGAGAAATTAAAATAAAAAAAAAACTTTGGAGGAATATAATAGAATAAAAGTTTATATAGAATGTGTCTTTCTCTTTCTTCTTAATTCTAAAACAAAATACATATTCCAAACATTCACAGTCAATCACATCATTTACAAAACCCACAAATCCACAACGTCTAACTTTAACATCAAAATCATAATTGTCATTGTTACTCAATATAAAATGCAAACCTCTCTTCCTTGGTTGTAGCTAACTTATACGGGTTAGGATTAGATGAGACAATAATGTTAAAGCTAGGTAGGTGTTGCCGAAAGATTGAAGATAAATGAAATTGTTTTTGGTCTGTGTGTATTTGAAATGAGATGGCATGAAGGACTATGAGTAGGTATATATAAAGGGGTAAAAATGCAAGAGGTGAAAATGATGAATTAAAATGCAAAATTTTTTGCGTGTATCTATGAGGGATGAAAAGCCTTAAAACATTGAACTAAATAATACAAAGAATATTTATTTTTTAATTAGAAAAGTCTTGAAACATTGAACAAAATAAAACAAAAAGTCAATATTTAATTTGTTATTAACTTTGATGTGGCACTTGAGAATATTTCAATTCTCTTTGCATAGAATGCACCACTTGGCAGAACCTCATACTTTCTTACATGAGGTCTCTACTTTTATATATACAAGTAACCAAATCTAAAAGCAAACAATATAAGTAATAAAATAAGAGAACAATATGGAAATAAAGTAATAAACTAAAGGATAACATTTTCAAATGGAAAAACCACTATGAGGTAATGTAAATGGAGTAAATACTATGTTGACGGTTGTTTCGGTTTGATTAGTAAGACCAAATATTTTGAAACCGGTTGATACCGAGGTGTATTGTTTCATGTTTACCGCTAATTTTATATATTTAATTATATATATATATATATATATATGTATATATAGATAGATAGATAAATAGATAGATAGATAGATAGATAGATAAATTTATTTATTTGTATATTCATTAGTCAAAATTTATATCATTTATTAAAAAAAAAATTTTTTAAATTTGAGAACAAGTTCATATCTCATTTAGTATGCTAATTTCTAACTAAAATGTGAATTTATTGATAATAGTAGACAATCGATGTTCATGTACTTAAATTATACTCTAATAATAATAAATTAAAAAAAACAACAAAGCAAACCTGAGGCTTGTTCTATGTATTTATAATGCCATAGTGGTATTCTAAATAATAATAATAACAATAAAGAAGAAGAAGAAGAAGAAGAAGATGAATAGTTCTATTGAGCGATGCTTTTGTTTTCTCGTTTTTAGCCTCCATCTCTACACCACACTCACCACCATCAACATGATGCTGCTGCCATAGTGGTATTCAATAACATGGCAGTGACAATAGCTAGAAACTATAATTACTATTTGTACTTAAAGTGAAGGGAACAAAAATAAAAAAGTTGTATTCATAAATATCGGCCGGACAACATTAACTTTGGCTTGAGAGATTAGTTGAGTCCATAAATTCTTAAGATGAGAGCAGTTGTGTTACAGCCAAGGAATTATAACAAAGAAGACTTTGCAAGTTGTGCAGACTGGGAAGAGCTGAGATTGAAAAGAAAGTAATTCAGAATTCAAGATGCCTTGCAAAAATGTGAAAGGGGTGAAGTAGATGCAGTAGGTTTCAATGAAATAATAACCAAAATATATAGACAGTCTTTGTACAAAACAAAGCTACCACACTGACAATATTTTGAAGAAGAAACCTCAATGAGTGCCAGATTTTGATTGTGAACGGCTTATTCAAAATTTTGTTGAAAGTGGATTAAAGTATATTTGTAGTTTTAAATTTTTTTTTTTTAAAAAGTTGTCATACTAATAGTGCATCAAAATAGTAAGTAAAAAAGTAACGCAAATTTAGTTAGATTTAACACCATAAACATGTGGAGGAAGATCTTCTATCCATTAAATCATTAATATGTCTCGCATGTTTAGTTAGATTATAAGTTACAGAAATTTTCAATCGATGATATGTGAGAAAATAAAATTGATAAAGATATCTGTAAAGGACTTTGCAAAAGTGAGCAAATGTTTAAAAGGCTAAAGATTCATCCTCACTTCTCAAGGCTTTGATGAATTCGATAGATTTGTTGAGGCAATTGGCATCAATGTTTAATCGAAAATGCTAGAGTTACAAACAATTTTTTTTTTTTTTTATAAAAATAGTTAATATTGTGAGTGATTATTAGTAAGTAAAAAACAAAATGACATAAGTAATGAGCTCAAATGGGAAATGTTAGGACATATGTTGTTCACTTGATAAGAACATATGTTATTCTTTTATGTAATTGGCTAATCCTTTGACAAAATGCACTTTACTTGTAATTAGGTAGATCTATGATGTTTTTAATACTTTAAGAAGCAAGGTTTCAAGATCAAGTGTTAAAGCCATGCAAGTCTGTCCAAGAAACAAACTGAGAAGTGCTCTTCATTAAAGCTCGACAGCTGCATTTATTGAGCTTTAAGAAGCTGTTCTAGCCCCGTGGCTCGACAGCTGCTCGACACCTCTAGCTGTTGAGAAAAATAGTTTTTCAATACTGTTTTGATTCTAATCCGTGGATATGTCTTTGAGTCTTCTTTTCTCATAACCCTAGACATATAAAAAGATTATTTTAAGGGCCGTCAAAGTCAGCACAAGTTGCACAAGCTTTGAGCAAAGTCTGTTCAAGCAATTTGTGACCGGAGACGAAGTTTGCCCTAGTTCATCTCTTTGTGAAGAAGCTGCTGTGTCTTTGCACTATAGGGTTTTGTAACCAAGCATCTTCTTGTTATTCATTGTGAGGATGAACTGAACAACTTTGCAGCCAACATTTTTCTCAAGTTGGTGATTGAAGTCGCGTACTGGGATCTGCGCAATTGGTTAGTCACGTACTAGGAGCCGTGCATTGAAAATGAGAGATTGTCACTACAGAACAAGTCCAATTGGGTATTGGGGTAAGGGTTCAACTGTAGGTTGGTAGAAAGTACTGAGATTTCTTTACTTGTAACCGCTTGTTGTGATAATAGTGGATTCTCGGAAGTGGTGACCTTAAAATCACCCGGTGGGGTTTTTGCCTTGGAGGTTTTCCCCATTCGGAAACAAATTACCGTGTTAATTAATTTTCCGCTGTACTTTAGTTTATTGGTGATTTGTTTGTACTACCACGCGTTTGCATGTTAATTTGATTAATTAATAAACTTGGCTAATTAATCAACTTAATCCATCACAAGGGGTCAATACGTTTTGGCCTATCAGGAAACAATAAAAATTTATCACATCAACTTTGTGTAGGAATATTGTTAAAAGTATTGTATTTATAGCATTTCAACCTAGAAAATGAGCACCCCATTTTGTAATGGAGATTATTTACTCAAATTTGTAAAATTACTTTATGGTTTTAAAAATTGCTTTGTCTACCCTCTTTCGTAAAAGTTTGTGCTAATTATGTGTATGAAAAATGAAGAAACAAATTTTATCTTGACTTGCTTTTTGATATATATTTTTTATGTTTTATGTGAAGAAGAAGGAGAGAAAAGAGAAGAGAGACATAAAATATATTGAAAAAGGACACGTTTACCCATATTTTTAACGGTGAAAATGGAGAGGTGGATTACGACTATCTATCATAGAGCATCGTTGGTAGTTTTATTGATACTTTTTAAACTGCGGGTAGGCTTTGTTAAAACCGGTCAAACCACAAGTGTGTTTACTGCAATTATCTCTAAAAAAAATTTCATATTTCAAATTTGAAACTTATCATTATAAAAGAAAGAAAAAAAATGTAATATGAGCTCTATTCCCTTATCATTATTAATACAAAAAAATAAAAAATAAAAAATAAAAAATAAAAACAAAGTAATCTATAGATTCTACAAGTTATTTTTTATATATATATTTTTAAAAATCTCAAAAAAAGAAATGGTCTCCCAAACAATTTTTATTTTTATTTTATTTTTTTGTTTTTTAGTTTGAAAATTGTTCTCAAAAGTAAGAGCCAAACACATATTACCTGAAAACTAGTTTCAGTTTCAATTTTTTGAAAATTGTTTTTATACTGTTTTGAAAACAAAAACAAAAATCTTCTTACCATTCATGCCCTTTCTAAGAAGGATAGTGCATGAATCACGTTTCATTAGATTTAGATACCTTTTCTAATGATAGACTTACGTGAACAAGAAATTGCTCCAATAATATTTTATTAAAAAAAAAAAAGTTGTCATTATTCTATAATGTGGAAATTTTGTGCAACCTTGTCTCTATCATATAATGTGATGAAAGTTGCATATGTAATATGTGTCATTAGCATACTTCAACCTTGAGAAGAGGATGCATGTATTAAATACACAAGATACCTTCTCCAATGATAAATTCAAAAAAGTAATATAATTATCTCATAAGAATATAGTATAAAAAATTTGTAGGTTAAATATTACACATGTTATTTTTAAGTATTTTATATTTTTATAATTTTTATGTAATGAAACTTTTTAAATATATATCTATATATATATATATATATATAGGATTTGAAACTAGGGGGCCAAAATTCTCTGTTTGAAAATTTTCAAAAATTGTTATGTCAACACTAGAGGTTAGCAATGTTGCATCATCAGTATTACTTGCATTTTTCTATACAAATATTAAAAATTGTAGTTGAATTTCCCACAATCTATGAATAAAAAAAAGTATATTAATTATAGGACAAAGTTTAATTATAAAACAGGTTGTAAGCTAAGGCACAACCTTATTAAATAAAATAAACAATACTACATATTTTGAAAATCTAACCATTGAATTGAATATTCTTTGCATTCTTAATATACTTGTCAAATTTTGTGTCAAACAAATATTATTTACTATTTGATTTATAAACTTATATTTTATGCATAATTTAAAACTATGAAAACTTGCAATTTTAAACAATTTATTGATGACATAGATATTGATCTATAATTTTCGAGAAATTTTGCAAGAACAGAGGATATAAGAAGAGGATGTAATTCAATGGTGGATTTATCAAAATGCACATCAATAAAAAGATATTGAGTAACGTTGTAGCCTAAGACTATTACTAATTTTGTAGTTAAACTTTGTCCATAATTATAGGGATTTATAATCAATAGCTTTGTAACTTAACTAAAACTTATTAGTGTGCCCAACAAAAGCTCAAATCCCCACTCATGCTTGTTGTAGTACTATCGAAAAAATGATTGGTTCTAAACTTCTAGGTTCTTTGGTTGGATTGAGGTTGGACCAATTCTTCAATCTTTTCACATTAAATTAAAAAAAAAAATCAATTTAGTTATTATTTTACATTATTATATATCTAATATCTTTATAATGATATATAAACACGCCTCCCTTCCCCACCTTCACTCACCAATTGATTATATATGTGAAGTGTCAAGTGTGTACTAGTGAGGGGAACAACAAGAATACAATTCTAAAGTGGATTTGTATTCTAAAGTGAACAACAAAACTTTTGAGCCCTTCTCCTATAATTTAACATTGATTTCAATGTAATAACATTTGTATCAATTGTAAAATAACATAAGACCCAAAATTTGTCCAATCAACCTTAAAATACACACACATTAACTTATGTATCATTGTGCAAAAATACATTTGTGCTACAATAACTGTGTAAATTTACACAATTACTATAGCATGAATGTATTTTGCAAATTTACACAATTACTAAAGGACAAATGTATTTTTGTACAATGATACATAAACTAATATAAGTGTATTTTTGGGTTGATTGAGAAAATTTACACAATTACTGTAGCTATACAAATGATTTTTTTTATAAATTATTTAGATTGTGGGCATTGATTTGATGTTTTTTTTTTATTTTATAAAATTTATACTTTAGCCTCTAACTCGAAATTCTAGGTCCATCCATGATTGGTTGTCTATAAGCTTCACCTTTGTGACCATCTATATATAAGCTGAAGTATAGAGTTTAATGTTGCTCCGCTCCTATTAAGCCACATCAGCGCCACATCCTCAACTTATTTTCAATATTTTCTCTTATTTTTAATTATTTTTCTCCTTATTAATTTTCCACTTTACAATTACACCTTCTCCAAAATTTACTTACTTCTACCTTTTATCTCCCCACTACTTTGCACCTTAACCTTAAAATTTCTTCATCCCTTCATCTTCCTTTTATTTTGACTCTTCATTTCCCCATTTTTTTACTATAAAAATTTGTTATTTTCTCTACCATTCAATTCACATTTTGCTCACACAAAATGATCTCCTTTTTAATTATTTTTCTCCTAATTAATTTCTCACTTTACAATTACACCTTCTCCAACATTTACTTACTTTACCTTTTTATCTCTCCACTACTCTATATCTTAACCTTACAATTTCTCTATCCCTTCATCTTCCTTTTATTTTAACTCTTCTTCTCCCCATTTTTTTTACTATAAAAATTTATTATTTTTTCTTTCATTCAATCCATATTTTGCTCACACAAAAAGGTGAATACTCTCTCTCTCTCTCTCTCTCTCTCTCTCTCTCTCTCTCTATATATATATATATATTCTTTCTTTTGGTGGATGTTTAATTCTTTAGATTGATGAATTTTTATGTTTAACTCTACTTTAGGTTGATATGATTTGGTTATATTTTAATTTTATTTTCTTTACTTGTTACCTGTTATCCTATGAAATTACAAAATAATTTAATGTTATTCTATTAAATAGCATGACTTAGATAATTTGGTGTTTACAACTATACATTTTCTTTTAAATATTGTTCTACTTATCTTCTTTTATATAATTTTGATATTTGTCTCACATTCTTTTTCAAAAAAGGTGATTGTTCTCTCTCTCTCTCTCTCTCTCTCTCTCTCTCTCTCATTAATTCTTTCTTGCAAATCTATTTAAGATTGATGATTTTTTTTCTGTGTCTTTACTTTTGGATGGTACACTCTGGTGGTGTTTTTTGAGTTATTTATCAAATATACTCTCTATCCCTCTTATAGTTTTGGTTTGAGTTCATTTTTAAATACTTTAGAAGCGAGATGATTATGTATTTGAATGTCTCTATAAATTATTTGAGTAATATCAATTATAAATTTGTGATGAGGTTTGGTTATCGCGATAATCTTCTTAAGAGAATGAGAAATTCAAATAATTTATTTTGGAACTTAAAAATTTTAGTTGTAGAAAAAAAAAAAACATAACACACTATATAAAAGCAAGGTCAGTTGAACAATGGATACAATTGATGCAATCGCCTAAAGCCTCCAAATAAAAAAAGGCTCCCACTTGTAAAAAAAACATTATATGTATAATATATTTATCTATATATTTTAATTACAAAAAAATTTAAGTACTTTTATTGGTCAATAAAATACATTAAAAATGTCACATTGTTTCTTAAAATGCAGAATACTGCACAATAACAGCGTACACAACTTGATAGGACAAGACTGCATAGTGCTATGTGCATTGTGTAGTCTTGTCCACAAGCCCCAACACATCACAAGACCAAAGCTAAGCTGCCCCTACACGGCCCTACACTAATTAATAAGTTATCACTTTTTTTTTTAATGAAAACTCTTACTTTATCAATTATTATAAATTATCACACCAATTAATAATTTAATATATATTATATCAACTCATTTGTATTATAGTGATACTAATTTATTGAAACATGTAATAAATTAATTTTTATTTATACAGGTTTAGATTTTAAAATTTAAAAAAGAATTCACTTAAAATTTTTGCCTAAAGTCCCCAAAATTGTTGACACTAAGCAATGTGCGCTGTGAGAAATATATGTGTTGTTAACACTATTATGATTGGTATTCAAACTTAGGCGGATAAGCATGTCGCGAGTTTCATGTAGTCCACGAGTTACACCATTAGCTTGAATGTAGCCTTAAGGGCCTGAATCCCACAATTACTGTTGATAAGTTGATTGTCCTCATCTTTGTCTTCATCATATTTGGAATTTAGAATGCTAATGACTTTTGTCACTATCTACTCTATTATCCGTAGTGAGTTTAATACCAACTTGCCTTAAAATATTAATAGATAAATTTTTTTGTTTAAAATCCTAGTCAAGTTGTTTGTTTTAGGTAGAATTGGTTGACTACGATTAATTTTTTTTTTTTTTTTACTATTGATAATTTTTGTTGTTGGACTAAGTTTTTGGGCTTGTATATCTTGTTTTAGATTTTAGATCTATAAATTTTTTAAGGTCTTTAAAATGAGAAAAATGCTAAAGTTACAATTTTTTTATTATAAATTATTGATGTGATGATTGGTTATTGGTAAGTAAAAAAATAGTGTAAGTGGTGGGCCCAAGGTAAACTAATAAAAATTTGCTACCTTAATAGTTTGTAAAGGAAAATTATTAGGTACTCTCTCAGTACCATAAATGCGTACTCCCTTTTCTCACATAAATGGTGGGTCCACCATGAATTTAATTAGTAGGACCCACCATTCATATGAGAGGAGGGAGTATGCATTTATGGCACTTTGGGAGTACACAATAATTTCCCGTTTGTAGAAACGTTGTAGAAATATTTGTGATTATAACAATACTCTTAAAAGAATTAATGATATTGTTAAGGGGGTAAAAGTGTAATTTTATATAACAAAATTGCTAAAATTAGTACCTTATGTATAATAATATTTTTTTAAAAAAACAATTGGAGGGGTCATTGCCTCCCAAGTCCAACCATGACTCCGTCCATGCCTGGCTTCATCTCAGAGCCCTCCTAATTATCAAAATTATTAATGATGTTGCAAATTATGAAGGGTGGAAAAACAGTAATGAATCCATATAAAAGTGATATACAATATTATTGCCACTTCTCCTCTATCTCCAGTCACTATCATCTCTGGCGATGGTTTCAATGGTGTGGTCCATAGTTACTCACTTTTTCCTTCGAGGATTTGTTAGGATGTAGGCCAAAATGGCCAGATACCATCTTTAGTTGAAATATTTAGCAATCTACTATTGTTTGTGAAATATTTAGTAATCTACCAACTTTTTAAAACTTGAAATTGTGAAACTCAAGTTTCAAAAACTCGAGTTCCATAAAAGACTACCATGATGGCACCCATTGACCTGAATTATTTTAATTTAAAAAAAAAATCCACGTGGAACCTTGTAATGTGTTACTCGAGTTTATGAAACCCAAGTACCATAAAACTGAGGTCCATATCTCTAAAACGGAGGTCCACATCTTTAATGGCATGTTGAACTAAACACTAAACAAAGAACTTTTATTGAAAACTAGACCTTTTGAATTACAACACTTTACAAGTACAACCATTACACTAGTGCACACGATCAACTTCTTACGATTCACACACTGGTTTTTTATTTAATGCACTCAGTCACCAAATACACTTGCACACACATGACACCTTACTTCTAGGGGTTTGGCTTACCTCCAGTACTTTTTTAACTGAACATATCCTTTTATTTTAAATATACAATGACAAGTGATAGTGAGTTTTAATCACCACTTTTTATTTAGTTAGTAGATGACGTGACAGTCTCTCATTAAAATAAAAGAAAATTCCAATTAAAAAAGTATTGAAGGTAAGTCAAACCCTACTTCTAGACACCTACACACTATGACTTTTAGACTTGGTGCTTTTTACATACTTCACTTCAACTATCCTTCACTTCAAAAGTCACACAGCATTAGCATCATCCTATCTATATATACTAGATGTAGGTCGGTTAAGAAATCGACATGAAGCTTCTAGCTTCATCTTTTATAGGCAGTAAAATAATGTCTTTTACCAACCTTCTAGAAATTTTGTAAAATTAAGGGTAAGATTAAATTATGTAGGGAAGCTCTAAAGAATTCCGGAGAGAAAGAGATCAAGAGAAAACCCCTTAAAATTTCTAGAGAGGCAATGCTTGATTTTTAACATGGCAACATAGTAAATTCATTATAAAACTTCTCCTCACCAAAGTGGTTGAATAGCTTCATTTTCTTTAGTCTGTTTCTTTTCTTCTTTTTCTTCAGCTTTTCCTTTTCACTTCAACGTGTCCTACATCCATAAGGCCACATCTTTGACATGAAGTAAAGCTTGTGAGACAAGCTCCTTAAATGAGTCTTTAACTTGTCTACTCTAGTGAGCACACTTGCTCCTAAGGGATGGTGTGGTTCGATTGGTTTCAACTAAGGCTTGAGTAAAGACAATGAAATGAGAAAAGAAAATGAGAGGTACAGAAGCATAGGAATCTAAGCTTATTTCTTACTCGTTCAATTTTAAAAAAAAACTCGAGTTTCAAGAGCTCAAGTTTCATATTACAGGGAACTCGAATTTTTAAAACTTGAGTTCCACGTAGACTTTTAATTTATAAAATGCCAAATTAGTTCTGCCACCATGTCACATTTATAACTCGATTTTCATAAATTCGAGTTCTATGTAGAACTTGAGTTTCATGAACTTGAGTTTTAAAATAGTGATAAATTGCTAAATATTTCACAAACAGTAATAAATCGCTAAATATTTCAGTGATATTTTGCTATTCTCGCCTTTGGATTCATGAATCAAGACTCTTTTATTTGTGTTCCTTAAGGAAAGTTGTGATTTACAACTATGTTTTATGTTGACTTTATTCCATAACAAAAAGTGTTGTATTTGCTTTAATTTGTTCCTTGTATTTTGTGGGATTTTAGTGTATTGAATTTAGTATTAAGTTGGTGAAGAATTGAGCATAAAATAAAGAATCAGTGGATTTCGCGACTGTCTCACTAGTAGCTAACCCGCGAAAGTGCCACGTGAGAAGCACATGCTGGAAGCTGAAGAGTCGTGCTAGCCTGGAGGATTTCGCGATTGTCTCGCAGGTAAGGCCTTCTCGTGAGATACCCGCGAAACTCTCTGCCTGGAGGTTTTTTAAGTGTGACTTTCTTACCCTTCACCCATACTATATATACCCTCATTACCCACAAAAGTGTAAGGAGGTCATTCAGAGAGAAAAACCCTAGATAGATTTTCAACAACACACACACCCATCATTTAGAGAGAGAGAGCTACTAATCTTTAGTGAGAAATCATTCTAGCCTCTTCTCCCATTGTCATACATTGAGAGGAGATTTGTACCCAAACACAACCCACACATTTTCAAAGTGTAGAGAGTGTTTTGGAACTTGGAAAGCTTTGGGGATTTGCCAAAAGAACCCGGTGAGGCTTGAAAAATGCAATCGGGCGTATTGCGGGATCTAGAAAACTAGAGAAGACATGACTCCGTGAAATCTGTTGGTAGTAGGAGCTTGGAGGGCTCAAGTACATTGGATAGATTAGGTTTGGAGGGTCTTTTGTTATTCGTGTACTCCAACTTTATTCTCTAGTGGATCGTTTACTACTTGGAGGGTGGCGGTGAGGTTTTTCGCTGAGTTATTTGGTTCCTCTTCGATAACACATCGGAGTATTATCTTGTGTTTACATCTCTCTTCCCTTACTCTTGTGCTCTACTTTTATTATTTGTTTTTCATATTTATTGCACTAAAGTAGTTATCGGTTTATTGTGCTTCATTTACTTTTGTTCTGCACTTAGATAAGATAGAGTAAAAGCAATCTAGCCATAATTTTTAATTTGGGGTCTAAACAGCTCTTGTGTTTTTAACACAAATCCGAGCGTTCAATTGGTATCAGAGCAGGTGCACTTGTTGTGGTTTCATTACCTAAGTGTGATCCTTGACCCCTTGTGTTTTTTGCTATGGATAGTGTTTTGTATGCTTCTATGGATGTTGTTGATTGTAACATGTCATGTGTTTGTGAAAATGCCTCTATGAGTGTTTTTCCTCATGATTGTGATGCCATGTTACATGAATCTTTGGGTGTTGTTGATATTTCTAACATCATACTCTTGAAGAAAAAGACTAAGAATTTTCATGAGAATTTGAGGAAGTTTATTTGTGAAAAGGATGATTTAATTGCTAAGCTCAATGAATCTAAAAAATTGGTTGAAAAGTATAAGAGACTTGTTGAACATTCTCTTCAAAACTAAAAGAGTTTGAATGTTTGAATATGGACTTGGATGCTAAACTTGTTTTGTCTAACAAACTAGCTGATGAGCTAAAATGTGAAAATGAATCTCTTAAGATGCATGCCAAGTGTTTGATTGCTGAACCGAGTGTTAAAAATGATGAAAACATTTGTTGCAATCATGTTGTGGTACCCGATTTTGTGCCTATTATGAGTTCTACCTCTAAAGACAAATCGGTGTACATTCCTCCACACAAAAGAAACCAAAAAGTAGAGAAAAAGGCTTTTAAGCCAAAGCCTCCGTTTAGGTCTCAACCTAAGGTTTTAGATGGATCTAAGTTTGTTCCAACTTGCCACCATTGCGGTGTGATTGGTCACATAAGACCACAATGTCCCAAGTTAAAAAGAGAACAAAACCATGTTGTTAGATCTCCTCCCAAAAAGTTTAATGGACCTAAATACATTGTTTGTCACTATTGTGGTGTCTTTGGTCATCTAAGACCTCATTGCTCTAAGTTTCAAGCTCTTAAAAGAATTAAAAGAAAAGAGAAACTTGGGTTTTTTGGAAGTTGTGCTTTGCAAGCTAAACCAGTTTTGGGAGAAAATGGTAAGTTGTTGAAGAAAGTTTTTGATATTCTTACCTCTTTGTCTATGTACATCTTTTGTTCTCATTCTTCCAACCCTCGTCTCACTTCTTATGAGACACTCATTCCAAACAATCGTTCCGTTTGGATGAGGAAAAGTTCCTACGGTTGTGCTTTTGCTCTTTTGGTCCTTAATCTTATTCTTTCGATTTTTGTAGAACCCTTCGTGCTATAGATGCTTCATTGTCATGCATTTGTGCATCATGCGTTGTTTTTGCCTTTGATCTTACTTTTACGTTGTTTTTTTGTGTGTAAAAATCCAAAACACATAAAAAGTGGAAAATTCAAAAAGTTTGATTGTGTTTGTTTGAGCACATTTCACATGTGAGTTTGGCCTAGTACTTTCGTACTAATGGCGTAGTGCATTTATGAGTTTAGCTTGTTTTGTATGCACATCTATCTTTGTGGGACAAATCTTGAAATCTATGTGTGATTGTTATAAATCGATCTTCAAACTTGTCATGAATGATTAGTCAATAGTCTTGTTGGTCTTGATACTTGCATAGATTTGTGCCTATATCTTTTCTCACGTTTTTATGTTTTTACTTAAAGAGCTCATCAAATGTCAAATTTTGAAAAGAGATATTGAGCTGCAAAAGCCATTGCACGTACTAGTATTTGACTAGGAAAAAGGGAAAGCAACTTGTATTGAAATGTATGATGCCTCAAAAAGCCAAAGGCTTACTCACAAAGTTGAAATATCAAAAGTTCAGGCATCAATCTCAAAATGAGATGTACTTTGTTCAAAAATGATCATATGTTATGTCTTGTAATGGAGCCAAATGAAAAGGTTCAAAGTTTTGTACTCATTCTTGTGGGAGATCATATATGTTTATTTCTATAATTGAGATAGTCCACTTGACTTAGTACTAGTTGTATATGACTTGATTGAATTGATCATTAAAGCTTTACTTTAGACTAAGGACTATTCCACACTTGATCCACACACACAACACACAAGTTTAATTTTCAATGAATGTCTATTTCATTTGTGTGATTATACATGTTCAAATGTTATGTGTGTGTGCTCAACCTTATATGGATCAAACCAAAAAGATTTTTGTTCTTTTTGTTTGCTTTTGGAAGTGATTTGTATCACTCATGTTTTTCAAGTTGTTTTTGTGTGAAAAACATGTTTTCTGGGTGTTTTCGTAGTGTAAGCTCAATCACGAGTTAAAGGGTCCAATTCTTAAGTTTTTTAGTTTTGGACAGAGAGTTTCGTGACTGTTTCGCAAGTAAGGCTTACCCGCGAAAAATTTCGTGAGTACTTTTGCTAGTCAGCTTCCCGTGAAAATTCCTAGATCAACTTTTTAAAGGGCATTTCGTGGGTCATTTGTTTTAAACGTCTTCCATCATCTCCCAAACCTCTGTTTTAATGCTTTAACATCAAAACCCAATTAAATTCAAGTGTTATTCAGTCCATTAACATCTCTAAGGTAATCTTTAACTATTTTCATTGATTTTGATCCTTAGATTATGTTTTTGGGGGGTTTTATGTTCATAGTTGGGATTTTTTAAAATAGGAGTTGGAAAACTTAATTTTTGTCAATCTTTTTTATTGGACTTTGTTTTAAATGTTGATTTGCTTTGGATGTTGGCCCCTTGTGGCAAAAATAGCATGTATTTAGGTAAGATTTTCATATTTTCTTGCATTGTTTAACATACATGTGTAGTGTGTACACTTTAAGTGTTTAATAAAATGCCCAAATGCCATTTTCTCGCTGTTTTGGACTCCGATGAGTACCATTTTTTGGGGATCACCATAATTATTCATGTTTATCATGTTTTGATCATTGGTGATGTGTTTTATACACTTTTCCATATGAGTGCATTTTCATGTATTGGTCATGCATCTCATATGCACACTAGATGCACACTAGATGCCCCTTTGTTGCACACACTGTAACACTTGACATGTTTTTGCATTCACTCATGCTAGTTAAGTTTTTTTAGACATTTTAACACATATAATATGTTCTTGTGTCTTTAAGATGTTTTATCTTTTGTTTGAGTTTCATTTTCTCATTCATCTTGCACCCCTCATGCATCTTGTCCTTGTTCATATCTTTTTCTTTTTTTTTTTCCCCTCCTTCCTCTTGATTAACTTGTCTATTCGTGACAAAAAGTGGGAGAGTATATCGGATTGTATATCGGTGTGTTTCGTCATTTCTATATGACTCATGTGCACATTCTTAGGGGGAGAAATTCTATCTCATGCACATTCATAAGGGGTGAAAGCCATGGGGAGATGCATATACCAAGGGGAAGAAGACAACCTTTATGAGTAAACCTTGTTTTGTTTTGTTTTACATTATGCTTGTTTTCTCGCTGCTTTATGGTGCTTTGAGTTACTTTTAGTATCTATGCTTTGTTGCTCTCATTGCATCGTGTTTATGTGTTGGAACACATTTGTGCCCTTGTTGGTTCTTGTATCCTTAATGCAAATACCTTTTGTGTTTTGCATTGGTTGTGTGTTCTTGCGCCCTTGTTGGATCTTGTATCCTTGATGCAAATACTTTGGTGTTTTGCATTGGTTGTGTGTTGGACATGCATATATCCTTATGTCTTTGTGCTTTAATGATTGCATGTTCGGATGATCATTTCCTTTGCTATATGATCATTGTAGTCATTTCCATATGACTGTTTAGGTGTATGATTAAGTTGCTCATATGTTTCACATTATGTTTACTTGATCACATTTTACTTGTTACATTATACTTGTCCTTTTATTACTTGTTTTACCTTGAAGGTCTAATGTGTTTTGTGCAAATGTTTTAGGTTACAAGTATATATGTTCCAAGTGCTTCACAGCTTCTAGATTTAGGTGTGAGTGAGTTTTGCCATTGTTCTCAAACTCACGTTTAAGTCTAAAGTCTATTATAGGATGTTTTATCACGGAATAGCCAAAGGGGGAGATTGTAAAGTTGTGATTTACAACTATGTTTTATGTTGGCTTTATTCCATGACAAAAAGTGTTGTGTTTGCTTTAATTTGTTCCTTGTATTTTGTGAGATTTTATTGTATTGGGTTTAGTATTAAGTTGGTGAAGAATTGAACATAAAATAAAGAATCAGTGGATTTCGCAACTGTCTCGCTAGTAGCTAACCCGCGAAAGAGCCACGTGAGAAGCACATGCTGGAAGCTGAAGAGTCGTGCCAGCTTGGAGGATTTTGCGAGTGTCTCGCGGGTAAGGCCTTCTCGCGAGATACCCGCGAAACTCTCTGCCTGGAGAAATTTTAAGTGTGACTTTCTTACCCTTCACCCATACTATATATACCCTCATTACCTACAAAAGTGTAAAGAGGTCATTCAAAGAGAAAAACCCTAGAAAGGTTTTCAACAACACACACACCCATCATTTAGAGAGGGAGCTACTAATCCTTAATGAGAAATCATTCTAGCTTCTTTTCATTCCCTCTACCATTGTCATACCTTGAGAAGAGATTTGTACCCAAACACAACCCACACATTTTTAGAGTGTAAAGAGTGTTTTGGAACTTGGGAAGCTTTGGAGATTTGCCAAAAGAAGCCGGTGAGGCTTGGCAGATACAATTGAGCGTATTGCAGGATCCGGAAAGTTAGAGAATACATGACTCCGTAAAGTCCGTTGGTAGCAGGAGTTTAGAGGGCTCAAGTACATTGGGTAGACTAGGCTTGGAGGGTCTTTTGTTATTCGTGTACTCTAACTTTATTCTCTAGTGGATCGATTACTGCTTAGAGGGCGGTGGAGAGGTCTTTCGCCGAGTTCTTCGGTTTGCTCTTCGATAACACATCGGAATGTTATTTTGTGTTTGCATCTCTTTTCCCTTACTCTTGTGCTTTACTTTTATTATTTGTTTTTCATGTTTATTGCACTAGAATAGTTATCAGTTTATTGTGTTGCATTTACTTTTGTTCCGCATTTAGATAAGTTAGAGTAAAAACAATTTAGTTATAATTTTTAATTTAAGGTCTAAACAACTCGTGTTTTTAACACAAATCTGAGCGTTTAATGTTCCTTTAAGGAAAGTTTGGATTTACCCAAAAAGGTCACATTGCTCATTGAGAATCGGAAAACTTACTTATTGCTGGAAAGTTACACGTCACAACACATGGCTCACCACAACCATTATTCGTGAAGCTCAAAAAGTCCATCACTCGATTGTATTTGTTTTATACATCATTTTTTATTTTTTATAATTTTTTTTTGGCTGAATAGTCCATGTACATATCGAGTATCTCTATAAAGCAGACCTTTTTATCACAGGCATAACCATTGACCATCACGTAACTTACCTCCATGGATTTTCTCTCAAAGCCCATATGTTTAACTGCTTTGGCTCTTCTCGTATCTCTTCTAGTTCTCCATATCCTAGCCAGGAAACTGAACAAAAGTACGAGAAAGAAGAAGTACCATCCAATTGCAGGTACCGTGTTTCACCAGCTACTCCACTTCAATAGGTTGCACCACTATATGACAGCTCTTGCTGCCAAGTACAAGACCTACAGGCTGCTCAGCCCACTGCGAAACGAGATATACACCTCGGATCCTGCAAATGTTGAGTATATACTCAAAACAAACTTTGACAACTATGGCAAGGTTTGTCCTCATCGTCTCTTACTGGGTTTACAATTATAAAATGCTACTTCTGTACTTCATATGATTTTTCTTTTTCTTTTCCTGTGGGATTCATGAATTTTATAAAGCAAAACCAATGGGTGGCAAATAACTTACACCACAACTAAGGTTTCAACTGGAATAATGTAATCAATTTATTGGGGCAAATTATCTTAAGTCTAAAGCCAATTCAAGTTTTTGGTAGACATATACAATGTGCTTGCATGTAAAATAATTACAACTGACAGATGGTTTTTTAGTAGACATATACCATGTGCTTCTACAAGTATTGCTATGAGAAAAAATTTAGGAATACAAACTTTTGTACCACAACTCTTATGTGAATTAGCTGTAGAGAAAAAGTGGCAGTCCATGTGAAAGTAACAAATTGCGAGTATGGCACACAATATAGTTGTAGAAAAGTGTGTGATAAATGGTATGGTCATAAAATTACTCTATTATAATTATCTAAATTCTTGCTAGGTCCATTATAAATTTACAATGGCAATATAGATTAATTGCGAGTCATTTAAAAACTTGTAACTAATTGTCTGCAATTGGTGAGATACGATATCAAGGACCGCTCCATGGTATCAAATAACAAAAGCGTTAGGAAGAGCAATGTGATTTTGTTAGGACATAAGATTAGTCTTTCATTGTGAATGTAAAATCAATAAGCTATCCCTTTGTAATAATTCCTTGACACGAGGTTATGGCCTGTTTGGATGTTTAAAAAAGGAGGGAGAGTAGAGTAGAGTGAAGGGGAGTAATTCAATTACCTTGTTTGGGAGTTTTTTAAGGAAGGAGGGGGAGGGGTTTGAAGGGGTTTGAAGGGGTTTCAACTACCTCCAACCCCCTCATTTTTAATTCTCCCAAATTGGAGAGATTTGGAGGAAGAGTAGAGCACATAAAATTATTAATAAAGTAAATTACCTAATTTACCCTTATTATATTTATAAAATTACAATGTTAAAAACAAGGGGAAGTGCTAATTACTCCCTTCTCCCTTACTAATTATAAAAACATCCAAACAAGGTGGAGGGTAATCATTCTCCTCTACTCTCCTCCCCACTACTCCCCTTCCCTCTACTCTCCTCTACTCTCCTCCCTCTCTAAACTCCCAAACAGGCCATTAATGAAACTAAAAATTTAAGCATATTTCCAAAGAAGGTTAGAGAAATCCATTTTCCACTTTTGTGCTGAAAGAACAACAGTGATTTGCAAACTTTCAACATGATTTATGTGACTTATTTTCCTCAAACACTGGATATGGTATGTTACTATATTTATGAGGATTGAAGTTCAAATTTTGGAAATATGCTTGAGAAATAGAATACATATTTGGGATTGAAGGCAAAAGTTCTGTATCTCAACACTTTCTGCAGGGATTGTATAACTACATGAATCTGAAGCTATGAAGCATGGGTGCGTTTTCGGATTCGAGTGCGGGATTCGGCAATTTTTGAAAAAGTAGGGTGCGGGTGCAGCGGGGTGCGGCGATTAAAAAATTATTAAAATATTTATATTTATATTTTTAATATATTGCTAAGCATACTTTTTTATATAATAATAATAGAAAACTCATATAATAATAATAATAATAATAATAATAATAATAATAATAATAAGTACACTAAAGTTTTTGACATTTGAATTATTGACAGAAGTATTAAAATAGATGAGGCTTCTCAAATAAATAAATAAAAATGTAGTTTAGTGGTTCATGTATTTGGTCAGTCCAAAAACAAAATAAATAATATATGTGACAGGTATTAAAATAAGTGTAGTTTCTTCCCAGTACCAAAAAAATAAAGAAGAAAAAAAAAAGAAAGAAAGAGGAAGATGTGGCTGGCAGCCTGGCTCACGTATTTGGTCACAAAGCACAAAAATCAAAATAAAGTTAACAAAGGCATTTAAAGATGTGGCTGGCTCCAGTTATCCCATCGTTCTGCTGTCAAAAAAAAGAAAAAAAGAAAAAGAAACAGAACACTAGAACAGAAAGCAGGGGATCCGGCGAAAATAAAGGAAGAAGAAAACGAAGAAGAAAGGGGTTAAGGCCACCGGTACCACAATCACATAGAGAGATAGAATGGTTGTAGCAAGCTCAACTTCGTCTTACCAAAACTAGACCTTCTTCTCCAACTTTCTTTCTTTCTTCATTTTCTTGTTCGGCGTCGGCACGGTGTGTTTCGGCCGATATGGACCGAATCGGCACCGTGTCGGCGCGTATCGCGCTGAAAAAAATATTTTTTTAAAGGGGGACGCGGCATGGACGCGCTGGCAGCGGTGTCGCCTGCGCGTCCCCGCGTCACGCCGCGTCGGACGCGGGTGCGGCGGCCCAAACGCTGCACCCGTGCTTCCTAGATCTGAAGGACCTTCTAGGTGATGGAATTTTCACGGTTGATGGTGACAAGTGGCGCCAACAGAGAAAGTTATCAAGCCATGAGTTCTCCACAAGGGTGTTGAGGGACTTTACTAGTAAGATTTTCAGAAAAAATGCAACAAAATTTGCTAATATAGTGTCTGAAGCAGCAACTGCCAACCAGATATTGGATATTCAAGTAAGTTTTGGAAAATTCAGTGTTCACAAAGAGACTAATTACTTATGGTATTGCGCATTGTCTAACTCTAATTATTCATGTAGGATCTATTGATGAAATCAACTATGGATTCATTGTTCCAAGTTGCATTCGGAATTGAATTAGACAGCATGTGTGGATCAGATGAAGAAGGCAAGAATTTCAGCAATGCCTTTAATGATTCAAGTGCAATGACCCTTTTTCGTTATGTTGATGTCTTTTGGAGGATCAAGATCGGATCGGAAGCAACGTTAAAAAGGAGCACCAAACTTGTTAACAATTTCGTGTTTAAGCTAATCCACAGCAAGATTGAGCAAATGAAGAATTCGGAGGATGAATCTTCTGTGAGTAGACTTTAGCTAAAAGTTCCTGTTTCGTATTAGTTTGTACATCCATGAGATAAATTTGTTATCATGCACAATGCAGATGAAGAGAGAAGACATTCTATCAAGGTTTCTGCAAGTGACAGACACTGATCCAGCATACTTAAGAGATATAATTCTTAACTTCATCATAGCTGGAAAAGACACAACAGCAACCACAATTGCTTGGTTTATTTACATGGTCTGCAAGCATCCTGCTGTGCAGTTGAAAATTGCAAAAGAAGTGAAGGAAGCTACTAACATGAAAGAGATCAGAAACTATGCTGAGTTTGCAGCCAGTATTAGTGAAGAAGCTCTAGAAATGATGCAATATCTCCATGCAGCGATCACTGAAACTCTCAGACTCCATCCTGCAGTTCCTGTGGTAAGGAAATCTGACTATATCTACTGTCAGCATTTCCTAGCTGCATATGAAATACTGCATGTATTTTCTTCAATATTTCCTCTTTGAGACCAATATATGCCATGTGCATGGTTCCAGAGTAATAGTTCTCAAAAAAATTTCAATATCTAGAATCACACTATTCTTCCTTTTACTGCAAAGTGACACTATTCATGATTGTTAACTAATAAGGACATGTACATTGCCACCATTAGTTCCCGAATGTCTGAGAGCAGCTTCCTAGTAGGTTCCCACTTATTTGACATGATTCCCCTAAATGTAATTCTAAACCTTAAATTTCTTTGTTTACAGGATGCAAAGATATGCTTTTCTGATGATACTCTACCAGATGGATACTGTGTGAACAAAGGAGATATGGTGGCTTACCAACCTTATGCAATGGGTAGGATGAAATTCATATGGGGTGATGACACTGAGGAATTCAGACCAGAGAGATGGCTCAATGAAGAAGGAATATTCCAGCCCGAGAGCCCTTTCAAGTTCACAGCCTTCCAGGTTAGTGAAAATTCTGTTGAGATATGTTGCATTTCTACTTTTTCATGCGTTAGGATCATCTTCATCATAGACATGTTTAATTTTTGTGGCAAACATTGAATTGTCTTTGAGGTAACGTAAACATGTAGCCATACAAATTTTCTGAGAAATTACATATATACAATTTTCCTTTGATGCAAAGTCACCTCTAGTGTAGATAGTTAAAGTTTGTTGTCTTCTTGTTGGAGAAACCAAAATTAAATTTCTACTGGTTTACAGGCAGGGCCACGAATTTGTCTAGTAAAGGAGTTTGCGTATAGGCAGATGAAGATCTTCTCGGCTGTCTTGTTAGGCTGTTTCGAGTTCAAAATGGCTAATGAAAACAGAACTGTCAATTACAGGACAATGATTAATCTTCACATAGATGGAGGACTCGAAATTCGTGCCTTCCACAGGCGTGGAAAGTACCATGGCATCTTATGAGCGTGGAAATAAATATCCGATAAGAGTCCCTAAAAGGGAAAAGGTGTACTGTAATATACAAAGAACGATGTAAGACTTTATGTGATTATATATCCTATGCTCAATGAGTCTAAGCTTGCCATTATAAATAAAGAAATGTACAAATAATCAAGGTGCACTATCATTATGATATCAGTTACAATTCTAGAGTGGATTTGTATTGTTGATGTTATTGTTCCCCTCTCTAGTTCACAACTATAATCAATTGGTGTATGAAGGTGTGGTAGGCAGTGGTGGTGTTGGCACAAACAAGTTGGGGGAGGGGGGGGGGGGTCATGGGAGATGATGGTGGTGGCGAGGATGGCGACAAGTGGGAATGAGAGGTGGAGAGAGGTGATGGTGGTAGCATCCAGGAGCAGGGGAAGGGATGTAGTAGTAGCAACGCAAGGGACTAAAAGGAGGAAGGTGGTAGTGGCAGTGATGAGGAGGAAGGTGGTGGTGGTGATGATTCGGAGAAGGGGGATGGGGATGATGGTGGCAACACAGGATTGGGAAAGGTTGATGGAAGTTGGGAGGGGGCATAGACTTGGTTTAGAAAATGAATTATGTTTCTATAAAATGTGAGCTGTTAATTATCATTTTGGTGTAATTTTCTGTTGTTTATGAACATGTTTTCTATTAATTAGAAATTTCCAATCACAGTAAAAAATGTGAAGAAATTTTTTTTTCCAAAAATATTATATGCCCAAACAAATGGATTCTAGGAAGATAATTTAAAATTGATTTGCAATGATTTTAAATTGCCATAAATTGGCCATTGTCAAGCTTTACGATGGACATAAAATGAGGCAAAGAGGTTCAATAATGATGAAAAAAGAAGTGATTTTGAGTAAAATTTTAATTTTGATATCAAGTTATAAAAACATTTTTGTTCTGAAATAATTTTTAAAATATCACACCTTTTGAAATTGTATTCTCAATTTAAGATTTTATTGAAATGCAGTTTCATGCTTACAAAATGGTATCTCTAAAACAACTGCAAAATGGCAGGTATAGGGCACATTAGTTGCATAAAATTGCAGGTATGAATTTTACTCCATTTCGTGAAATTGGTTGTACCCACAATTTCACGCCCACAGTGAAGTCAATTGTTCAACCTATGATTTTACTATGCAATCGATTTTCCTTTTTAAAAGAAATTCTACCAGGCCACCCAACGTTTTTTTATATTATTATTATTATTATTATTATACACATATATGTATATATTTATATTTTTTTTGAGAAACACACATACAAGGAAAAGAGAAAAGGGGGAGGGTTCTAATATATGTGCCCGTTTGGTTAGAGTTTTTTGAACCAAAATCATGTTGGCAGTTTAAAAACGTGAGCATAGGGCATTTGGTGAAATTTTGAAATCATACTTTTTTAGTCTTGTGAATGTGCATAAGTGCACTTTTGCTCTAAGTAGCAATTATAAATTGCCATTTTTTCAAAAAGCCCAAAAAAAAGTAAAAACTAAACCAAACTCTAATACTCACCTTGTATCTATAGTGAAATGACGTTGAAGATGAGATCTCACTCCTAGTGAAATAACATCTTAAAGATGTAGTTTTATATTTCGCTAAAATTACATGTTACAATTTAACATTACAGTGAAAACTGATTTTTAACATGTGATTTCATTTTGAGGGCGTTTGGATAGCACAGTTGCGTCCACGTCTGGCCGTTTTTTTTTTTTTTTTTTTTTTCCACGCGCATGTGTCACTGTTCATTGGCCATGAACAGTGATTTTAGGCCAATGAACAGTACTTTTTGGGATGAACAGTAATTTTTACACATTAAAAAATTATTTTTGTACAGTGTTTTCAGTTTTCAGCAATAAGTTCTATCCAAACGGACTCTTTGTATACATCATGGCAATTGCAAATTGGGTAATGATTCTCTCGTATCCATTATTTTACATCCGCTTTTATGTTTTTAACATGGATGTTTCTTTTTCGCCTCTTAAAATGTGTATATTAGCACATTAATTGTGAATATTTTGTATATCAGCGCATCAAAATGAGTGTAAGAGAATATTTTCCCTTGCTAACTAAGCATGAAATTCATCTTCAATACTCTGTGAATGGATTTTCTTTCTGACCTCATGTCCATGGTCTTAGCTATTGATGAAGCCAAAAATCGTCAGTAAGCTATACGGTCCTCAAGTGCTCCAAGCAAAACCTGCACAACACAAAGAGAAGAAGAAGAACCTACGAAGAGTACCGGTGTGGTACCAGCCAAATACCCTCCGACGGTCAAGTTAGAAAACTTTTCACAGCTCTAGAATGCCAGAACTGGGGTGAATTATGCGTACCTTGATTTGTGAGGGCTTTAAGGTTTTTATAGTAGTGTAGAGTTGACATCCATTCCTTGGCGGAGAAGATCTTTTCTTGTAGAGAAGATTCTCATTAATGCGCGTATCTTATGGGACTCTTTCCTTGTAGAGATCTTCTCGATTAGGGTTATTCGTGGGACACAAGATGTTTCCATTTACACCAATTCGTGGAGTCCAAGCAAAGCCATATTAGGGCCGTCAGGAGCTTCTTTGTTCCCTTCAGCTTAATCCCGCTGGCTTCCCATCTTGTTTAGATGTTCAAGTTGTTGGGTCCAATATGCTGTCTGCTTGGAAGACTAGTCCATGGGTTAAGATCAGAGTCGTCAGCTTTGGGTGTGTAGATGTCGTCTTCTCTATTAAATGTATGGCATGGCTGACGAGTTTACTGAACCCGACGGTTTCATCCTTTGCGAACGAGTTTAATAGCTTCCCGAAATTACCCTTATCAGCTACCCCTACTCCATGGCTTCGTCAACTTCATTTGACGGGTTATGGAGTTTGATTTGTACCTTTTCATTTGTTCGACAATTGGCGCGTTCATTAATGGTTCCTCGAGCAGCCATCATTTAATGCTTCAAACACGTGGCATAGGCTGGTTGGCCTTGTTTCTGAACAAAGGCTTCTCTTCGTCTTCCGTGCATCTTTCGTCTTATATATATCTCACCCCTTCCCCTTATTTCTCTTATTTCATTCGTGTTGATCCTAATTGAAAGCTCGTCATTTTAATGTACCTTGCTTTTGTCAACTTGCTGGTCTCGTCGCCTTTACTGCCATTAGTTTGCTAAAGATCGTCATCCCTCAAGAAACCATCTACTAATTAAGTAAGTCCTTTTATTTCATTTTGTTTTTTGTTATCCTAATTGGTCATTAATTCTTTAGAGAGACTATCAACTTAGGTTCTTAGAATACCTCCGTCGCTTGTAGGTAAATAAATGTCTAGAAAAGCGATGAGTGAGCAGTCGTCAGTCCATGAGGGAGCAGGCTACGACGAAGTTTTCCAGTCAGGTCATAGGCCTGAGGAGGGCCTTTCAGGGTTGTCAGAGAGGGAAACGTCAGCCCATGCTCCTAATGAGGAAGTGGAAAGTTGTGATGGAGAGGAAGGTGAGGAAGAAGAGGTAGGTGAGGACAAAGGTGACAAGGGAGGAGAAGGGGGAGTGGATGACGAGAGGACCTCTGAAGGAGTAAGTTCAAGAAGCCCCAGGGACGGCCACAGTCGTCCCTTCATTCTCCCTAAAATTTGGACCGTCAATGACTTCTATCCAACAATGACGACCAAAGTATTTAAGAGCTTGAGGGATCGTTACCAAAGTCTTGACAATATTCCAATCCGTCTACCCGAAAAGTATGAAAAATGTTACTCCGGGAAGACCGCAAACGTCGGCATGTATGATGCCATGTTCGTGGCAGGATTGAGGCTGCCTCTGATAGCACCACACCATCAGTTGGCCACCTTCCTTGGTCTGTTCGTTAGTCAAATCGCCTAATATGCTTAGAGGATATTTATAGGGGCTGAAGTTATTTAGGGTCGTCTTAGTGGAGGGAAGTGTCAGCTAACCTTGGACGAGTTCTTTTGGTGCTATAAACCTCAACGCATCTCCTTGTCCAAGGTTATATACCATTTTACAGCGAGGCAGAAGGCACTTAGGCTTGTGTCAGATATGTCTGATTTAATAGGAATTGGAAGAGTAGATACTTTTTTGTTCAAGGGACAAATTGGGTGTGCTGTTGGGACAAGTAGGTGACGATGCCTCATGGTTTTGACAATACTTGGGGCATCGTCAAATATTCAGGTTTAGTACTGTCTATGTGTCTATCAATGCCGTCCACTTTTCCTTTTGGCATCTGAATTATACTGTATATATATTGACTCATGGTTCTAATGTCGTCCACTTTTTCTTACTGTCCAGCCAACGTTCACCAACATATTATAGGCGAGCAGGAAGCCTTTATCCATTGGGTTCTAGAGATCACGTTCGACAAACGCAGGTTTCAGGACACAGTTACCCTCGACACTTTGCATGCTTTTGGTGGTGATCCCGAGCCGACGCCTGTAGCTCGCAGACTAGACGCTTACTCCTCTCGTCGTAAGTAATATTTTTTGTTTCTTTTTTTTCCGTCGTCTTTATTGGCATCTGCGTGTCTAACATTCGTTTCTTGCCCTTTGCAGAAATGAAGGCAACGAGGCAAAGAGCCTTGGTGAGGGCAGCCATCGCGAACAAGAAGAAGAAGGAGAAGGACAGAGTCTCCTCGTCTGCTCCTAATGGCGTCATCAAGGGGGCGCCCAAATGGAAGAGTGATGAGAAGGATGAGCGTCCCCTGAAGAAAGGGTCAGGCATCACCATCGGTGAGAAGTCAAAGAAGTCGTCGCCTCCTAAGCCCAACCATGGAGCTGGCAAGGTTCTAATGATGGAGGATGGTCCTGTCAGCCAGGGAACTCGTCACCTTTTCACGCACAAGGAGTACGTCGTTGAGATGGTTGAATCAATCATCAAGGAGACGGACGTGGAACCGTGTGCCGAACAGGAGACGGAGGACCTAGGTGCTTCGGGTATTTTTGATCTATCCAGGATATGTTCTTTTCCTAGAGTATTTCTTTTACTATCTATTATTCAATTGACAGTTAAGACCCATTTTCAGGCACTGGTGCGTATGAAGGTGCTCCATGATAGGTGCGTCGCTGAGGAGGGGGTAATCAGTCGTCTTAGGAAGCGTAATGAAACGCTAACTAATGAACAAGATCAGTACAAGGATGCCCTTCATACTCTCAATAAGAGGGTGACGGAGTTAGAAGAGAAGTTGAAGGAAAAGACCCATCAGCGGGAAGCAGAGTGAGAGGCTAAAGCGGTCGTGGAGAAGGAGCTGACGGCTCTTCTGGGGCAGGTGGAGACGGCCAAGGTTGACGCCATAACAAAATTCAAGGCTTCGCAGCCTTTTATCGATGCCTGTGCCGTCTATTATGGTGACGGGTTTGAGGATTGCCTGAAGTAGGTCAAGTCCGTCTACCCACACTTGGATTTATCCAAGGTCACCATGGACGACCCCTTGCCGTCTACTCCAGCTGGCGACACCATCCTTAAGGAGAGCGACGACTCCACTTAGTCAGTGCAGGATCCAAAAAACGATGGCGATGTTCTTGCTCAGCCTGCCTTGATCCTATCCACTGAAGCTAAAGATGCTGAGAACCCCTCTGTCCAGGATCTTCCACCTAAAGTTGACGAGGACCCTTTGGCTGAGAACGTCCGGGACCCATTAGTTTAGCTTTTTTATTTTTTAGCAACAATTCATGTACTTAGTCATATTTTCAGACAATATTAAGTGCCCTTCTATTTTTTGGGCGTTGTTTGTAAACACTTAACTTTATTTATGGTGCATTATTTTACATTCATTGCTTTTAGCATGTGTTTATTTTTGTCTTTCGATATGTATGTCCATTCATCCCTGATGCACTTGTCTCTTAAGGAACTTGGTGATGAACCCGTCTACTTTGGTGCACTCGTCCACCTATAGGCTGATTAATGAACTCATCCACTTGGACTAGGTGACCCATTGGTGGACAGTTTCAAGGCCTTCTGATATGGCGAACTCATCCACTTTGTGGACTTAGTAATGAACTCATCCACTCATCCACTTTGTTGGTTTACTTGTGGACTTGAATAATTTCAAGGTATCCTTGTGGGATGAACTTGTCCACTTTGTGGACTTAAATATTTTCAAGGTATCCTCATGGGATTAAGTTGTCCACTTTTTGGGCTCGTCCACTTTGTGGACTTTATAATAAACTCGTCCACTTGTAGACTTAATAATTTTCAAGGTGTCCTTATGGGACGAACTCGTCTACTTGTAGACTTGATAATTTTCAAGGTGTCCTCATGGGACGAACTCATCCTCTTTGTGGACTTTATAGTAAACTCGTACACTTTGTGGACTTGGTCACAAATGTAGTTTTGTAGAAGCAAACATATACACAAGTTATATTTGAATAACTCCTCTTATTGTGATAAATGTATGCATAAGTAAAAAATTGTTCTAAAAAGAATAAAACTCAGCCCTTTGGGCTTAAAAAGTATTGTAGATAAAAGTTAACTAAAAGAAATAAACTGGAAATGAGGAGTAGCATCCTTCATGCTGTCTTCTACTAGTAGTACTTCTTGAGATGCTCGACGTTTCATGGATGGGATAACTTCTACCCATCTAATGTCTCCAAGTGGTAAGTTCTTTTCCTTTGCCATGGCATGACTCTGTATGGTCTTTCCCAATTAGGTCCGAGCTTTTCCTGAGATGGATCTCTTGTGGCACCAGTCACCTTCCTCAAGAAGAGATCTCCAACTTGGAAGTCTCTATCTCTAACCCTGGAGTTGTAGTGCTTGGCCATGAGGTCTTGGTACCGCGTTAGCCTTTGCTTAGCTGCTACGCTGACTTCGTCCACTAGGACAAGCTGTAGACGCATGGCCTCATCGTTCTTTTGTTCATCGTAATTGTCCACCCTGTAGCTTGTAAGTCCCACCTCAGCTGGGATAACTGCCTCGCTTCCATGTGCTAGTCGAAACAGCATCTCTCCTGCAGGTGTTCTGGAAGTTGTCTTGTATGCCCATAGTACGCTTGGCAACTCTTTTGGCCATACACCCTTTGCCCACTCGAGCCGACTCTTGATGATTTTAAGCAAGGATCGGTTCGTGACCTCTACCTGTCCGTTGGCTTGAGGGTGGGTGGGAGAAGAGTAGTAGTTTTTAATTCCTAGTTGCGAGCAAAAGTCTCTGAAAGAGTCGTTGTCAAACTGCTTCCCATTATCTGAGACCAAAACTCTTAGGATCCCGTATCTGCAGATGATGTTTCTCCAAACAAAACTTCACACGTTCCTTTCTATAATGGTGGGCAGGGCTTCAGCTTCTACCCATTTGGTGAAGTAGTCTATGCTGACTATTAGGAACTTCAGTTGCCTCACCTCTATCGAGAATGGGCCCATGATGTCCAATCCCCATTGAGCAAAAGGCCATGGGGCCATTATTGGGGTGAGCACTTCTGTCGGCTGTTTGATGATGTTGTTGAACCTCTTCTTAATTTTGGAGGATCTAGGTCATAAGATGTTGTACTCATCATCTAGGAAATGTAAGGGTTTGTTTGGTAAGAGTATTTAAATATAGTTTTTTGTTTTGCAATCCATAAAATGGTGAGTCCTACATTTGAATCTATTGTTTGGTTGATGTTCTCTAAATACAGTTTTCAGAAAATTGTATCATATTTTCCTTGTTCAAAATAGGGTTTTGAAAATGGCTGAGAGTGTTTTTAAGATACAAAAAATGTTTTTAATGACATAGTTGTAAATAAATTGAAAACAGTAGACCCCACATATTTATCAAAACTCTTCTATCTCCTAAATTAAGGAGCTTATCTTTACCATAAAAAGAGGGGGTAATTCACGTCTCATGAACAACTCGAGTTCGGCTCGATAAAAAACTTGTTCATGTTCGTTTGTTTACAAATAAGCCAAGCCTGTGCCCTAGTTTTAGAATTGTTGGATAAACAAGCTAAGCTCAAGCAAAAAAAATTGTTCGTGAACAAGCTCGTGAACAATAGGGCTCGATACAAAAACATGCTGAGCTTAACCTCGTTTATAGCTTGATATATGTTTACTAAATAAACTTATTATTATGACATTACACATGTTTTGGAATGTTAATTTATAGCTTGTTTATTCATATATGTTTTGGAATGTTAATTTATTTAGATTTGTGAGGATTATAGTTGTATGAATGACAAATGTGGATGTAAAAATTGTATTTTGAACAATTACTCAAGCTATAAACAATAAATGATGATGGATGGATTTAATTATGTAAAATTGTAATCTGAACAAATTCTAATCACGGGTGTTAAAATGAGTATATATTTTATATATATATATATATATATATATATATATATATATATATATATATATGTACGTATATTTGTTTACTTGATATTTGGTGATGTAAGCATTTGATGATGCGATTTTTTTGGATCCCAAGCTAAAAAGCTTGACTTGAGCTCAAGTTTGAGCTTGATATTAAGCTCGAGCTTGGCTTGACTAATTAATCAAGCCAAGCAAGCCAAGCCAAGCTCAAACTTTTTTGTATTCTCATAAGTTTAAGTTTAAACATTGTTTTTAGGCTTGTCTCAAGCTCAAGCCAAGCTTGAGCATTTGATTTTTATTGACAAGCCAAGCTCAAACACACACTACTTGGCAAAGCTTGGCTCATTTACAGCCCTTATTTTATTGCAATTACATGTGGGTTTATTGCAATTACTAATTACAATAAACCCACATATGGTTTGGCCGGTTTTAATAAAGTCTACCCGTGGTTTAAAAAGTATAACTTAACTTACCTGAGGTGCCCTCTATTAGACAGCCGTTGCCCACCTCTCCCATTCCCGTTAGACAAAACACATTTTAATAAAATAAAATAAAAAACATTAAATAAAATGGTTCAAACACATCTTAAGAAAAACTTTCTCACACTATTTCTTTGGGCTCGTTAACACAAGATTAGATTACTACAACTACTTTTTATATGTTTTGACTGTGTATAAATTAATCCACAAAGATACAGATTATTCATCAAAGAATAAGAGGGACACGAAAGAGACTAATAGCGTGCTCACTTACGATCTCGCGCTCAAATCTCGCCGATCTCACTACCACTGCTTCGATCTTAGCCAATCTCAACAATCTGGTTGCTCTGCTGCTCTCCACTGCCCCGATCTCGCTAGTTGAATGCTTCATCTTCTCACGATTTCGTTTTTCTCGTTTCTTTGTTTTTGCTTCCCAATCTGTGTTTTTGGGCGGTGGCTAATAACAGTGGTGGTGTTGGAGGTGGTAGTTTGGTGAGGCTATGATTTGATGGTTTAGTGAGTTGGCTGTGGTGTTAGATTTGCTAGATTCCTAGGTTTTTTTTGCAGATCTTTTTTTACTTGCAGATTTGGGAGTTTTTAGAGAACCTAGCAAAAGAGAGAGGCTTGGAGTTTTAGAGAGAGAAAGCCTAGGCTAAAGATAGAAGCAGCATTTTGATGCCTTCTGATGTTAGTTGATGCAGAGAAAAATCGTTGGAATTGAATTTCCCAAGGCAAAATTTTTTGGGTTTTTCATATTTGTTGTCAAAACTTTGATGCCTTTGGATGTTAATTTCTACTAAAAATGAAAGAGCAACAATTTAGTGAGGTATCGATAAATAAAAATTTGGTTGAAAGTGGAAACTGATGGATACCTTTTATCCTCAATTTGTATTTAATTAATTTTATTTTGTGATTGTTCTATGAAGAATTAAGTAGTCAATTTTTGGATTTTGTAGTGGAAGGCTAGTGAAATTGTGGGTGTATGTTCAAATGGATTTGTGGCTTTGTTTGTGATTGTAGGTGTATTGGTTTTCTTGTCATTATAAAAGTATGTTTGGCAATTGCAATGGGCATTGGGCAAGAATGTTAAACACATCATTCCATATACATTTTTCAGTTTTGATTTTAGCTCATTCAACCTAGAAAATGGACACCCCATTTTGTAATGGAGATTATTAACTCAAATTTGTAAAATTACTTTATGGTTCGAAAAATTGCTTTGTCTACCCTGTAAAACTTTGTGCTAATTATGTATACCAAAAATGATGAAACAAATTTATCTTGACTTGCTTTTTGAGATACACACACACACACATATATATATATATAAGAAGAAGAGAAAAGAGGAGAGAGACATAAAATATAATAAAAAAGACACATTTACCCCTATTTTTAATTGTGAAAAGGGAGAGGTGGGTTACAACTGTCTAACGTAGGGCACTTCAGGTAGGTTAAGTGATACTTTTTAGACCACGGTTAGGTTTTGTTAAACCGGCCAAACCACAAGTAAGTTTATTACAATTATCCCTAAAAAGAATTCTCACACTTCAAATTTGAAACTTGTCATTATAAAAAAAAAAAGTAATATGGACTTTATCCCCTTATCATTATCCACACACACACACAAAAAGTAATCTACAAATTTTACATATTACTTTTTGTAAATCTTTTATAAAAAAAATCTCAAATATAGAAATGGTCTCCCAAACAAAAATTTTTTTTTTTTCATTTTTAGTATTTTTAAAAAAATTTCTTAAAATGAGAGCCAAACACATATAATATAAAAATTATTATCTAAAAACTAGTTTCAATTTCAGTTTTTTGAAAATTGTTTTTATACTGTTTTTGAAAACAAAAACAAAAATCATCTTATCAATCACGCATTAATACATTTAGTATTATTATATATATCCTATGCTCGATGAGTCTAAGCTTACCATTATAAATGCAGAAATTTACAAATTATCAAGGCACACTATCATTATCATAGCAGTAACAATCCTAAAGTGAATTTGTATTCTTGTTGTTCCCCTCTCTGGTTCACACTTCACAATTATAATCAATTGGTGAGTGAAGGTGGGGAAGGGAGGCGTGTTTATATATTAATATAAAGATATCAGGTATATCTCTCTCTAAAAAAAAAAATCAGGTATATAATAATGTGAAAATAATAACTGAATTGATTTTTTTTTTAAAAATTAATGTGAAAAGATTAAAGAATTTGTCCAATCCCAATCCAACCAAAGAACCAAGGAGTTTAGAACCACTCATTTTTTCGATAGTACTACAACAAGCATGAGTGGGGATTTGATCTTTCGTTGGTTACACCAAGAAGTTTTACTTCAGCTACAAAACTATTAGTTATCAATCCCTATATTTAAGGTCAAATTTTAGCGACGTAATTGGTTATATCCTTAGGTTACAAAATTGGTTGTAGTCATAAGCTACAACTTTCAATATCTTTTTATTGAATATGCATTTTGGTAAATCTACTATTGGATTATATCTTCTTCTTATATCTTTTATTCTCACAAAATTTCTAGAAAATTAAAGATTAATATCTATGTCATCAATAAATTGTTTAAATTGCAAGTTTTTATAGTTTAAAATTATGTATAAAATATAAGTTTATAGATCATATAGTAAATAATATATGATTGATACAAAATTTGATATGTGTATTAAGAGCTTAAAGAATATGCAATTCAAGGGTTAAATTTTTTAAATATGTAGTAATGTTTATTCCATTTAGTAAGGTCGTGTTTTAGGCTACAACCTGTTTTGTAACTAAACTTTGTCCTATAATTAATATGACTTTTTTTTTATTCATAGATTATGGGAAAGTCAGCAATGTTTAATATTTTTTAGAGAAAAATGCAAATAATATTGATGATGCAACATTGTCAACCTCTAGTATTGACATACCAATTTTCGAAAATTTTCAAACAAAGAATTTTGGCCCCCCTAGGTTCGAATCCTAGTTATATATATTATATATAAATGTTTCATTACATAAAACTTATAAAAATATTAAAAAAAGTTTTAAATAACATGTACACTATTTAACCTACAAATTTTTATATTATATTTTCATAACATATTTATATTAAATTTTCGAATTTATCATTGGAGAAGGTATCTTGTGTATTGTAATACATGCATCCTCTTCTCAGGGTTGAAGCATGCCAATGACACATATTACATATGCAACTTTCATTACATTATATGATAAAGACAAGGTTGCACAAAATTCCCACATTATAGAATAGTGACAACCTTTTCTTAAATAAAATATTATTGGAGCAATTTCTTGTTCACATAAGTCTATCATTAGAAAAGGTATCTAAATCTAATGAAACGTGATTCATGCACTATCCTTCTCAAAGCTCATCATGGTTTCCACATGAGTGTAAGTCTCACACTTTATGAGATAAACCTATGTTATGTGAAAGTCCGGGGTATTGCTTCGGGGCCATATAATAATTGTCCTATCCTTGGAAAAAACTTATGTAGCCTTGGAGCAGTGTTTCAGGTGTTCTGGGCTCTCACATAAGGGGGAAGCTACCTATGTGAGAGCCCGGAGCACTGTTTCGGGACAATGTATGAATTGCCCTTTGTCACAAGTCAAACAAACAGAGATGGATATTCTCACCATCATCTTGTCCTTCATAGCCTTCTTACTATTCCTTCTCTTCCTAAATATCTTTATTCTCGCACTCAAAGTTTTCACTTGAAAATGAATCAAGAACCTGTCCATACGTGGCACGGTCTTCGACTGGCTCTTCGACTACAGCAAAATAGCCTCAATTGCTCTTCTCCGATTCATCTAGTTGAAACTTGAAACTAGCTAATGATACGAAAAATGTAACTTACAGGACAATGTTCACACTTTACATTGATAGAGGCCTCCATCTTTGTGCAACTTCTAAGTGTTAGAATTGTGTGGTTAATTGATTAAATTTACCATATTTTAATAGTTTAAACTTTTTGAACAATCAGTAATTTAATATAGTATCAGAGCAGGAGATCCTGAATTCGATTTCTGTCTCCTCCACTCTACCTTTCATTTAAATTTCCACGTGTTGGGTCTCACCTATTAAAAGATAGTTTCAGCCCACAAGTGAAGATGAGTGTTAGAAAAATGTGTGGTTAAATAATTAAATTTACCATATTCCAATAGTTTAAACTTTTAGGACAATCTTTAATTTAACATGGTATCAGAGCATGAGATTCTGAGTTCGATCCTGAATGTTAGAATTATGTGGTTAAATAATTAAATTTACCATATCCTAATAGTTTAAGTATTTAGAACAATCGGTAATTTAACAATAGGGCACTATCATAAATTCTAATATATGAAAGTGGAAGTGCTTGTAATTTTGTGGAAAAGTTAGGCTTTTCATTGCTTTCTTGTTGTTTTTAGTTTGTTTTGTAGTTTTTCTCCTCTATGGTGGTTAGTTTGAGTTGGTTGTGTATCTTGCCTTTGTTGGGAGATGTTAGTCTGGTGTTATTGTTAACAGTTCCTTGCTGCTGGTTTTACTTGTTGCCCTGCTGATGCAAGAAGTTTTCTTTGGCTTGAATAAAGCTTCGTGTTGATCCAAAAAGAATGTTAATAATTGAAACTTGAAAAGAATATATTTCCACTAATTTAACAACTATCATTTTACCCTTTTTTTTTTCTCCTGCACATTTTCATTGTAATTTGGGATGGCTGGTATGATGGGGTTATCCAAAAAAGAGAGTCAATTAAACAATTATAAGCTTTTATATGAAACTGTGTTGATTTTCCACCAATAATATATAACGTATTTCAGCGTAACGCTCCGTTTGTTTCGATAGAAAACTTTGTGTAAAGATAATTTTCTATGTTTTCTAGTGTTTGGTAGCATAAAAAAAGATGAGTCAAAGGAAAACTATCTTTGGTCAACATAAAAAGTATGGCTTATTTTTAGAGATTGTTTTCTATTAAATTTTTTTGGAAAACAACTATATCTCACAGCAAGATAAATAAGGGAAGTTAGGAGGTTGTTTTTCAACTCATTTAAAGTTGCTACCAAACATTAGAAAATGAGATAGTTTTAGAGAAAATACTTCTTGGAAAATGACTTGTTTTCTAGAAAACGTCATTGCTGAAACAAACAGATAGCCTACACAAATTGACTTGAATTTCTCTCTCCTCAGGAATATCCATAGAATCAAAGAAATCATCTAGATTAAGCAATCAATCAATAAAATCTTCCTTATAATAATTACCATCAAAAGTTGCAATTCTTTTATAAAATTTATAATCCTTACTAATAGTACAAAACAAAATGTGCTTACCATTAGTTGTCTATGGGTTTCACCTTTATTATCACTAGCCGCGAACCTGCGCGTTGCGCATGATAATTATTTTTATAGTGGTTTTATTAAAAAAATTTTAACAAATTAAACTAATCTAATAATGAGTAATGGGTTTCGTAATTATATTTTTATTTATTATAGGAACAATCATAAATGTAATATATGAACAATCCAAAACACCAAAAAAACGTAAACTAAAAAAAATTAATAAAACTTAACAATGATTAATTGAACCAATATTAGGATAAAATTTTGTTTTTGATAATCTATTAAGGTTATTTTCTTTGTAGAAATTATAATTTTGGCCACCCAAAACATATTATTAAATAAACAATTATTAGCAAAATCTAAGAATTAATTTTCTATACATGCATTGTTATAAAATAATAATAATAAAAATAAAATTGCAAAAGTTAAAATTTGTCACCTATCCGATTATTTTCATTTGGCTAACATTTGCTATTCTTTAAATGAATGACATTATAGAGTACTTCTAATACAACTATTAAGAGTACTTTATCCACCACAAAGGATTAGAAAATAAACAAAAATTAGTAAAGTCTCATAGTTTAACATCTAAATTGAGCACTATAAAAAATCATGATATGTAACAAAATAAATACCAAATTATCTAAATCATGCTATGTAATAGAATAATATTATATTTTTATATGCTATATTTAATTCTTTTGAACGCAATAGGATAACATTTAACAATCAAAAAGAATAAATAAATGAATAAAACAACAACAACAATTTAAAAAACAAAACTAAATCACAATTAATCCAAAATAGAGTTTTAAAGAATATAAAAAATTATCAACTTAAAGTAGAGATGCAAGAAAAATAAAAATAAAAATCCACCAAAACATTTAGACAGAGAGAGAGAGAGAGAACCATTTTTTTTGTGAGGGAAAACTATGCATAGAATAGAAGAGATAGTGACAAATTTATAGTAAGAGGGTGTGAATAAGAAGAGACAAAAATAAAGGAAGATGAAGGGAAAGAGGAAGAATGATATTAATGTAGATGGTAGTGAAGAGATGAAAAGGTAGGGGAGGGAGAAAGATTGAAGTAGTGGGGAGATGAAGTGGTAAGGGAGAGAGAAAGGTTTGGGAAAGTGTAAATATTAAAAATAAATAAATGTTAAAAACAATTATAGAAAAATTGAAAAGAAAAAAAAAACCCTAAAGCTCGAAAGGCTTCAACGTTGTTGTTGTTGTTTTTTTTTTTTTTTTTTTTTTTTTTTTTTTTTTTTTTTTTCTTTAAGCTAAAAAGGCTCACACAAAACCCTAAAGCTGAACTGAAAAGGCTTTGGGTTGGGCTTGATAGTGGAACTAAGTAAATAAAAGGTGGGCTGGAATATTAATTATACAGATTTATTACAAGGTGATAGTGGAAGTAAATAAATAAGTAGTGGGTTGGATTTATTATAGGGTGATAGTGGGAGGAAATAAATAAGTAGTGGGCTGCATTTATAGGGTTGAAAATTGTAAAAACAATTTTAAAATTGTATGACAATTTTTTTTTTTAAAATGACGTGACAACTAATGTGGCCCAACGTGAGAGCGGCAGCATTAAACGCTACGCTTCAGCTTTTAGTAATAATATATAGATTATTCCTGATAATACTAAGCAATGTGTGCTACAAAATAGGTTGTTAGTGTGCTTCAACTCTATGAGAGATATATCTATTGTTAGCACAATTATGATTGGTATTCAAACTTAGGTCGATAAATATGTTGCGAATTTCATGTAGTCCACGAGTTACACCATTAGCATGAATGTAGTCTTGAGGGCTTGCATCCCATGAGCACCACCGTTGATAAGGTGGTGATTGTCTTCAACTTTGTCTTTCACCATATTAGGAATTTAAAATACTAACAACTTTTGTCATTATTGTGGTCCACTTTGGTCCATTTTGGTAAATTTTGGACTAATTGAGCCTTAAATTATATCTTTTTGTAGGTTGCCTTTTAAGTTTTGTCTTAAGAGGCATCAAGCATGTGTTTGGTTTTATCACCCACCATTTTATTTTTCTAATTATTTAATCTTTTTTTACCAAACCCCTCTCACGTAATATCTCATTTCTCACCTACAACCCCTTCTTTTTTATTATCGTTTTTTGGTCTTATACTTGTCTTAGGCATGTGATGTGGATCAGAAAAAGAAAAAGGATATTAATAGAGGTGGGATGTAACTGGCAAGAGGCATTAGGCATGTGTTTCGTTTTATCACCCACCATTTTAATTTTTCTAATTATTTAATCTTTTTCTAACAAACCCCTCTCACGTAATATCTTATTTCTCACCTACTACCCCTTCTTTTTTATTATCTTTTTTTGGTCTTATACTTTTATCTTTGTTCAATTTTTTTTTTATAATAAACTTATAAGCTTAAAAAGTTTAATTGCTTCACAAATTAACTTTTACCAAATAATTAAAGTTATAAATATGCAAATAATACTTATTTCTTTATTTTTAAAATATGTACAAATAATATATATATTTTTTAAATAGCGTTAAACTCGAAACGGTACACCGGTATTAACCGGTACCGAAATATATCGTTCCGCTGGTCAAACCGGTACAGCCTCCGGTACGAGATTGAATCCCTTGGTATGATTATATATCCTATGCTTGATGAGTCTAAGCTGTTGGAAATAAAGGAGAGATAATACCTGAATTTTCCTTGAAAATTACACAATTTGATTTTACCAAAAAGATGTGGCAGAGATGAGGCCTGGACCAAGTCACTATCTTAAGACAAATCGTGTTATCTATGGTATATCTGATGTAGTTAGACAAATAGTTTCTGCGCGTTTTCCCCAGGATACAACAACCCAGTTACCTTTGCTGATTATCCTTGCGAGCCTACACTGCTTGTAGGATATAAGCTCTCTATAGTACTTTATTTTCCCAGAATATTTTGTAAAAGATAAAATATTTTTGTGAGTGGTAAGAAGCAATAGATGGTAAGTGTTTAGGACAATAAAAAGTTGTTTTTGAAAAGTTTGCAGCTTTGTAATTCAAAAATAAAAATATGTGTGTCTAAACTTTTATTTCTTTCCATATATATTGAGCCAACATGTTGCTTGTCCTTAGCCAAAAAATAAAAACGTTTGCTATTTTTAAAACTTTAAATGGTCATAAAATTATTGAAATCAATGTGTGATCAATAGCTTTCTTTTTATATATATATATATATATATATATAAACTGGTCAAAACCCTTTGCCAAAGTATATACATTGAGGTGAGGTAAGTTAATAGACAAAATCAAGTTTGTCTTTTAGTGTCATAATGCCATTAAAAACAAAATAACAGCCCCTAACGCGGTTGTCCTTTAGATATCAAATAAAACTTTCCTTTGAAACTTTGACTATACACAATAATTACAATCAAGAATAGAAAGCAATATATAATATTATAACCCATCAACGGTAAATTATATAAATATATAGTTGTACAATATCTAATACTTTCTATCTATAACGTTACTATTAAATATATTAAAAGAAACGTTTTAAAGCAAAAATTTACAAAGGAAAGCATACTAAAAGTTGATAATATATGGTATTAAAATTCACATTAATTTTCAGAGATTTCCTAATTAAAACCATTGACAAAAGCTATTCAAATTTTGAATTATATTTGAATTTCAAAATTTAGCAATCAACGTATCTGACATTAAGGAATAATTGATTTCCTCAATTCACATAAATGAATATTAGAATAAATATGATATTTTTTATAAAAATATCCAACATAAGCTTACCATTATAAATGAAGAAATGGACGAATTATCAAGGCACACTCATTATCATAGCAGTAACAATTCTAAAGTACCACCGTGTACCCTTGGTGCAATGGTCACTCCACAAGTATAAATACTTGTGAGGTGTGGAGGCAAGGGCCGGGGTTCAAGTCTCCAGGAGGGAGCTTCACACACATATACACTTAGATTAGGCTAGAGTAAAAATTCTATCTTGTATAAAAAAATTAAAAAAAAAAAAAATCTAAAGTGGATTTGTATTCTTGTTGTTCCTCTCTCTAGTTCACACTTCACAACTATAATCAATTGGTGAGTGAAGGTGAGGAAGGGACGCGTGTTTTTATATCATTATAAAGATATTAGGTATATAATAATGTGACAATAATAACTAAATTGTTTAGTATTCTCCTATTTTTTGATGTATGTGTTAAAAATACTTAGTATTCTAAAAAAAAAAATTAGTATATTACATATGCTTCTTTCATTACCTTATATGACAGAGAGAAGGTTGCACAAAACTCTCACATTATAAAATAGTGACAATTTTTTTTTTTTTAAATAACTTTCACAATTTGTTAAGGTTATAAAATTAAAAACTATAAAATATGATTGAACCAATTTCTTGTCCACATAAGTCTATCGTTAGAAAATGTATCCAATGAATTGTGATCATCGTCCTTTTCACACATTATGAGATAAAAGTATGTTATTTATCCTTTTTGTCAAAACTCACAACTCACAAGTAAAACAAGCAGAGAGACTATGGATATCCTCACCATCATCTTGACCTTCATAGCCTTCTCACTATTCCTTCTCTTCCTAAACATCTCTATTATCGCACTCAAAGTTTTCATCGGACAATCAATCAAGAACCCAAACTACCCACCTGTAGGTGGCACTGTCTTCCACGAGCTCTTCTACTACAGAAAACTCTGTGATTACCATACCCATACGGCAAAGAAACACCAAACCTTTCGACTCCTTGGTCTGGGAGAAAGCGTGACTTACACGACAGATATACGAAACATCGAGTATATCTTAAAAACCAATTTCGATAAGTATAGTAAAGGAAAGCATAATCAGGATATTGTGGAAGATCTTTTTGGGCAGGGGATATTTGCTGTGGACGGTGACAAGTGGCGGCAGCAGAGGAAGCTTGCGAGCTTTGAGTTCTCCACAAGAGTGCTTAGAGATTATAGCTTTGCTGTGTTTAGGAGAAATGCTACTAAGCTGGTTAGAGTTGTTCACAAGTTATCAAATGATGGTCAGGCTTTTGATATGCAAGTAAGTAACTAACCTTTAAAGCATGTCTTGCGTCCTAGGTTTCTATTCCTGAAAAATAATATTTCAGTCTAACTTTTTTTTTTCTCTGAATAAATTATGAACATGTTATTTTAATTAATATTACTATGTGCTAGGGAAGAGACAAATTTGTGATGCAATTGGAGTTTGATATGATAGTAGAAAAGAAATCGGTTGATTTAGATGAAAGTCTAAATATAGAAATGATAAATTTTTTCTATGGAAGAAATTTATGAATAAATTTTAATTTTTAATGATATGTAGATATAAAATTGTTAATTGTAAGATGTTAAATTAAGTCTATTACGTACATCACATACGATTTATTAAAGCAAATTCATATAAAACAGTTTGTATTAGCAATTGTTCTACAAATCACCTAAATACATGCTTAATGGTTTTGAGAAGAAAGAGTGCTGAATTTTACTAATTATGAAATTTACTAGCAAAGATAAATGAGCAAGACAAGAAACAAGCGCATAGTGTGTGCTGTCATCACTTGATTTTACTATAGAAGAGCAAAATAATTACACAGTGAGATATTTTTCCTTCTAAATTTGTAGGACATACTAATGAGATGCACTTTGGATTCAATTTTCAAAGTTGGGTTTGGGGTAGAATTGAATTGCTTGGAGGGGTCAAGCAAGGAAGGAACTGCATTCATGAAGGCATTTGATGATTCAAATGCCTTAGTCTATTGGCGCTTTGTTGATCCATTCTGGAAGTTGAAGAGGTTTCTTAATATTGGCTCTGAAGCTGCCCTTAAGAAGAAAATCAAAATCCTTGATGCTTTTGTGCATGGAGTAATTAGGACCAAGAGGGAACTGCTAGAAGTGAAACAAGATTGCGTAAGTTTTAAATTTGTGCAAATTGACAATGCCTATTTGGGGAAACCCAGGATGTATTTGACTATTTGTAACTTCCAATGCTATCTATCTTTTAAAGGACTTTGGTACAATGAGATGTACCACTTGTTTTGATAATCTAGACTATTGGTTTAGTTGAAGCTTGATGATTTTATTTAATGATTTCCAGAATGACAAGGAGGATATACTTTCAAGGTTTTTGGTGGAGAGCAAAAGGAATCCATACAAAATGAATGATCAATATCTAAGGGACATAATTTTGAATTTTATAATCGCAGGCAAAGATACAAGTGCAAGCACTCTCTCATGGTTCCTCTATATGCTCTGCAAGAACCCTCTAATACAGGAAAAAGTTGCGCAAGAAGTGGAGGACATCACTGGTAGTCAAGACAATGGAGCTAACCTTGATGATTTCATGGCAAATATAACTAATGCAACACTAGATCAAATGCATTATCTTCATGCGGCATTGACTGAGACCTTGAGGCTATACCCTGCGGTTCCATTCGTAACTAACTTAGAAACTTTATTCATTTTCAGTTTTGACACTAGTTTTACCATCTGCTACAACTTGCTTTAATGCTAATAAAAGTAGTGTCAAGAATAGAATTATGTGAAAGTGAGGTTAGTGTAGTTACAGCTTATCACATGAATAGATGTGAAAAAGATTGTGAACAACAGTATCCTTAGCATTATTCATTTATTAATAAATAATTATGGATCTCTTTAATGAGTTTAAATTCAAAAAAGATGTGGTGTAAAACCCAAGTTTAACGCCCTCCAATTTCAAAATACCACATCATCTTATCACATATTAAAGAATAAACACAATTACACTCAATCAATTCTAATACCTATATGAAAATCCGACCAAATTAAAGGTTTATTAAGATGTTATTCGGTGTCGTAGGATGTATTGATATTAAGTAAAAAGCTAATGTGGCAATCTCTTATTGGATGGTGTAAAATATGAGTTTTACACTCCATCCTTACTAAATTTAGACTCTTCTTTGATAGGTTCTAATTTACTTTCTAATTATATTTTACCTTTCCTTTCCTTTTTTCCCCTACTTAGTCATCAGCTCTAACAGTGCACTTTATCATAATTATACGTTTTTCTTTTCTTGCTAAGCCCATGATGATAATATTTTTGATAGATTTTAATGTGATCCATTTGGTGTACTTCAAGGATGGGAGGTGTGCAAACATTAATGACATTCTTCCTGACGGGTATAGAGTGAAGAAAGGGAATGGGGTATACTACATGGCTTATGCCATGGGCAGGATGCCTTATATTTGGGGAGAAGATGCAGAGGAATTTCGTCCCGAAAGATGGCTAAAGAATGGAATCTTTCAATCTGAATCACCATTCAAATTTACAGCATTTCATGTTTGTATCATCATTTAATCGAGTGCTTACCACATGTAAATATATCTTTCATTTCTAATATTTTTTCACTTGTGATAATATATGCAGGCCGGACCACAAATTTGTCTAGGGAAAGACTTTGCTTACATGCAGATGAAAATAGTCTCAATTGCTCTTCTCCACTTCTTCCGATTTAAACTAGCTGATGATACAAAAAATGTGACTTACAAGACAATGTTCACACTTCATATTGATGGAGGCCTCCATCTTTGTGCAACTTTTAGGACACCGCCATAAAATCTAATGGAGGCGCTTGGATTGATTTAGAGGTGATCAGTGATTGAAAATTTTAGCTTTTCAGTGCTTTCTTCTTGGTTTTAGTTTGTCTCTTATTTCGTGTGTTACTTTGAGTGGATTGTGTATCTTCCTGTTGTTGAGACGTCTTAGTCTAGTGTTCTTGTGAACAGTTGTTTGCTGCTGGTTGTATTTGTTGCCCTACTGTTGCAAGATGTTTTCTTTGGTTTGAATAAAGCTCTGGGTTTATCAGAAAAAAAATATTAATAATTGAATTTTGTAAAGAAAACATTTCAACTTATTTAACTACCATCAATTTCTATCATTTTGCCTTTTTTTTTCCCCTACACATTTTTATAGTAATCTGGGATGACTAGTTTGATAGGGTTATAGGGATGGTAAAAATTTCCCGCTCTGCCTTGCCTTGCTCTGCCCCACACCAGTTTTCTATGCTCCAAAGAGGAAACATTTTATGGAAGGGTTTAACCACTTCATCATTTTGGGGATGGGTTTAACCATTTCATAGTTTTTGTCAAAACATTGATGCCTTTTGATAATTTCTACAAAAAATGAAAGAGCTGCAATTTAGAGAGGCATCAACAAATTACAATTTGGTTGAATGTGGAAAGTGGTGGATACCTTTTTCCTCAATTTGTATTTAATTAATTTTATTTTGTGATTGTTCTGTGAAGAATTGAGTAGTCAATTTTTGGATTTCGTAGTGGAAGGCTCGTGAATCTGTGGGTGTATGTTCACGTGGATTTGTGGCTTTGTTTGTAACTATAGGCGTATTAGTTTTCTTGTCATTGTAAAAGTATGTTTGGCAATTGCAGTGGGCATTAGGTAAGAACATTAAACACATCATTCCATAGACATTTCTGGGTTTTGATTTTAGTTCATGAGCACTCCATTTTGTAATGAAGATTATTAACTCAAATTTGTAAAATTACTTTATGGTTTGAAAAATTGCTTGGTCTACCCTCTTTTGTAAAACTTTGTGCTAATTATGTATATGAAAAATGAAGAAACAAATTTTATCTTGACTTGCTTTTTGATATATATTTTTTTATGTTTTATGTGAAGAAGAAGAATGAGAGAAAAGAGAAGAGAGACATAAAATATAATTAAAAAGACACATTTAGCCCTATTTTTAACGACGAAAAGGGAGAGGTGGGTTATGGCTGTCTAACAGAGAGCACCTTAGGTAGGTTAAATGATACTTTTAAACCACGGGTAGACTTTCATAAAACCAGTCAAATCACAAGTGAGTTTACAGCAATTATCCCTAAAAAGAATTCTCACACTTCAAATTTGAAACTTATCATTATAAAAAAAAATTAATAATAATATGAGCTCTATTCCCTTATTGTTATCAAAAAAAAAAAAAAAAAAAGTAATCTATAGATTCTACACGTTACATTTTTTTTTTAAATCAAAAATAGAAATGTTCTCCCAAAAAAATTTTATTTTTATTTTTTTGTTTCTAGTATTTTGAAAATTGTTCTTAAAAGTGAGAGCCAAACATGTATAATATAAAAATTATTACTTGAAAAGTAGTTTCAATTTCAATTTTTTGAAAAGTTTTTATACTATTTTGAAATAAAAAACAAAAATCTTCTTATCAATCACACCCTAATACCTTTAGTATGATTATATATCCTATGCACGACAAGTCTAAGCTTACCATTATAAATGAAGAAATGTACGAATTATCAAGGCACACTATCATTATCATAGCAGTAACAATTCTAAAGTGGATATGTATTCTTGTTGTTCCCCTCTCTAGTTCACACTTCACATCTATAATTAATTGATGAGTGAAGGTGGGGAAGGGAGGCGTGTTTATGTATCATTATAAAGATATTAGATATATAATAATGTGAAAATAATAACTAAATTGATTTTTTTTTTCAAATTTAATGTGAAGAGATTAAAGAATTGGTCCAACCCCAATCCAACCAAAGAACCTTGAAATTTAGAACCACTCATTTTTTCGATAGTACTACAACAGGCATGAGTGGGGATTTGAGCTTGTGTTGTTGGGCACACTAGGAAGTTTTAGTTGAGTTACAAAGCTATTGATTATAAACTCCTATAATTAAGGACAAAATTTAGCTATAAAATTTGTTATAGCCTTAGGCCACAAAATTAGTTGTAACTTTAGGCTAACACTTTACTCAATATCTTTTTATTGGATGTGCATTTTGATAAATCCACCATAATTGTGTAAATTTACACAATTACGTAGCACAAATGTATTTTGCAAATTTACACAATTACGGGACAACTATTCGAAATCTTAGTGAAAGACTGGATTGGTTATCTCATCTTTGCTTTTCGGGAAAAAATACCAATTGAAGTGGAGGGTTTCTTCAAACAACAAGTAGCTGGGTCAACTATTCAATCAAATGATATTGAGCATGTTTCCTATCTCTTCTCGAGAAACAAGTGGGCTATTTCTTTGCAAAATTGTGCTCAATTTCATATGTGGCAATTCCGCCAAGATCTCTTCTTTAGTTGGGGGAAGAATCCGCACGAATCGGATTTTTTGAGGAAAATATCGAGAGAGAATTTTTTTACCATAGGACAAACGTATTTTTGTACAATGATATGAGTTTATTTTGGGGTTGATTGAGAAAATTTACACAATTATCGTAGATATACAAATTAATGTTTTAGAAATTATTTAGACTTTGGGCAGTAGTTTCATGATTTTTTTTTAACTGATACTTCAGCCTCTAACATGAAATCCTAGGTCTGTCCATGATTGGTTGTCTATGAGCTTCACCTTTGTGATCATTATTCCTAATAATACTAAGCAAATGTGTGCTGTGAGAAATATAGGTGTTGTTAACACTATTATGATTGGTATTCAAACTTAGGTGGATAAGCATGTCAGGAGTTTCACGTAGTCCACGAGTTACACCATTAGCTTGAATGTAGCCTTGAGGGCCTGAATCCCACAATTATTGTTGATAAGTTGATTGACTTCATCTTTTTCTTTCATCATATTTGGAATTTAGAATGCTAATGACTTTTGTCACTATCTATTCTATAATCCATAGTGAGTTTAATACCAACTTGCCTTAAAATATTAATAGATAAAATTGTTTGTTTAAAAGCCTAGTCAAGTTGTTTGTTTTAGGTAGAATTGGTTGAATAGGCTTAATTTTTTTTTTTTTTTAACTATTGGTAATTTTTGTTGTTGGACTAATTTTTTTGGGCTTGCATATCTTGTTTTAGATCTTAGATCTATAAATTTTTTTGAAGGTCTTTAAAATGAGGAAAATGCTAGAGCTACAAACTTTTCTACAAATTATTGATATGATGATTGGTTATTGGTAAGTAAAAAAATAATATTAGTAATGGGTCCAAAGGCAAACTAATAAGAAATTGCTACCTTAACAGCTAGTAAACATGTTGTAGAAAAATTTGTGACTATAACAATACTCTTAAAAAAAATCAATGATATTGTTAAGGAGATAAAAATTTAATTTTATAAAACAAAATTGCTAAAATTAGTACCTTATATATAATAATAATTTTAAAAAAAAAATTGGAGGGATCATTGCCTCCCAAGTCCAACCATGGCTCCGTCCATGCCTGGCTTCATCTCTGAGCCCTCCTAACTATTAAAATTATTAATGATGAAGCAAATTATGAGTGGTGGAAAAACAGTAATGAAACCATATAAAATTGATATACAATATTATTGCCACTTCTCCTCTGTCTTTGGTCACTATCATCTCTGGCGATGGTTTCAATGGTGTGGTCCATAATTACTCACTTTTTCCTACGAGGATTTGTTAGGATGCCGGCCAAAATAGCTAAATACCATCTTTGGTTGAAATATTTAGCAATCTATCACTGTTTGCGAAATATTTAGTAATCTACCACCTTCTTAAAACTCGAAATTGTAAAACTTGAGTTTCAAACAATTGAGTTCCAAAAAAAATCGTCACGATGGCACCTGTTGACTTAGATTATTTTAATTTAAAAAAAGGCTACGTGGAACATTGTAATGTGTTACTCAAGTTTGTGAATCTCAAGTACCATAAAACTGAGGTCAATATCTCTAAAACGGAGGTCCACATCTTCAATGTCATGTTGAACTAAACACTGAACAAAGAACTTTCATTGAGAATTGGACTTTTTAAATTACAACACTTTACAAGTACAACTATTACACCAGTGCACACATGGACAGCTTCTTACAATTCACACACTAGCTTTTCATTTAATGCACTCACTCACCAAATACACTTATACACACATGACACCTTACTTTTAAGAGATTGGCTTACCTCCAGTACTTTTTTAACTGAACATATCATTTTGTTTTAAATATACAATAGTAAGTGGTAGTGGTTTTTAAGTGGGTGACATGACAGTCTCTCGTTAAAATAAAAAGAAATTTCAGTTTAAAAAAAATACTAGAGATAAATCAAACCCCATTTCTAGACACCTACACACTGTGACTTTTAGACTTGATGCTTTTTACACATTTCACTTCACCTGTCCTTCACTTCAAAAGTCACACAGCATTGGCATCATCCTATCTATATATACTAGATGTAGGTCAGTTAAGAAACCGACGTGAAGCTTCCAACTTCATCTTTTATAGGCAGTAAAATAATGTCTTTTACCAACCTTCTAGACATTTTGTAAATTTGTAGCAGAGATCAGATTATGTAGGGAAGCTCTAGAGAATTCCAAAGAGAAGAGATTAAGAGAAAAACACTAAAAATTTCTAGAGAGGCTGTGCTTGATTTTTAACATGGCAACATAGTAAATTTATTATGAAACTTTCCTCACCAAAGTGGTTGAATAGCTTCATTTACTTTAGTCTGTTTCTTTTCTTCTTTTCCTTCAGCTTTTCTTTTTCACTTCAATGTGTCCTGCACGCATAAGGCCACATCTTTGACATGAAGTACTTAAACGAGTCTTTGACTTGTCTACTCTAGTGACCACACTTGCTCCTAAGGGATGGTGTGGTTTAATTGGTTTCAACTGAAGCTTGGGTAAAGACAATGAAATGAGAAAAGAAAATGAGAGGTACATAAGCATAAGATCTGAGCTTATTTCTCACTTATTCAAATTTTTAAAGGAACTTGAACTTCAAGAGCTTAAGTCTCATATTACAAGGAACTTGAATTTTTAAAACTCAAGTTCCACATAAACTTCGAATTATAAAATGTCAAATCAATTCTGCCATGTCACATTTATAATTCGATTTTCATAAATTCGAGTTTTATATAAAACTTGAGTTTCATGAACTCAAATTTCAAAATAGTGATAAATTGCTAAATATTTTACAAACAATAATACATCGCCAAATATTTCGGTGAAAGCTAGTATTGGGCTATTCTCGCCTTTGGATTCATGAATCAAGACTCTTTTATTTGTGTTTCTTAAGGAAAGTTTGGAAAACTTACTTATTGCTTGGAAGTTATATGTCACAACACCTGGCCCACAATAGGGGTGTGCATGGGTCGGGTTGGGTCGAATTAAGAGGGTTTTTTGACCCAACTCACCTTGGTGAGTTAAAAAAAATTCAACACAACCCAACCCAACTCACATGGGTCGGGTTGAACCCATGGGTTGGACAATTTTTTTTTATTACTATTATTATTAAATTGAGCAAAAAAATTATAAATATAAATATATCAAAAAACCCAAAGATTTATATCAATGTAATTCCTTAAAAACAATCAATATATATATAAAAGCAGAGACCTCATGCAGAAGTGCATGAGGTTCTGCCACGTGGCGCTTTGTATGAATACTTTTTCATTTAGCTTTTTACCTCTCATCTTCTTATCAATAATTAGTTTAAGCCATAAATGTAGAAAATTAAAAGATTTGGTTCTACTCCCTTTTTCAACTTCTTGAACTCTTCCACTTTTAATTTCATTAATTTAATAAATGAAAGGTTTTCTCCATTCAATGTTAGTTTTCATGTTCTTTTATATATTCCAATTTCACAAAATATCAAAAGGCCAAAAGAAAAATAGGACTGGAGAGATAGACAGACAAAGAGTGAGAAATTAGTGTCAAAAGAGTATGAAATTGCTTTTGGCTTCAGGTGCATATGCTCTGAACTCCTTAACAACATTATCAAAGCTTGATACAATGCTTTCACAACATATGGGGTTTCTAAAAGGTATGTGTTTTTTGTTTTTATTTATATTTTTGGAAAGTGTTTAATCTTTGTAAGTGATTAAGGTACTCAGATGTAAGTATAATTAAACTTAAGATACGAAATAGTATAAGTTTATATTTCTCTGTTCAATTATTGTTTTTTTTTAATCTCTTCATATGTATATTTAGTTTTAAGAATTAGAAACCTTAAATCTTAGATGTTTAGAATTCAAAAGTTCATGTGTTTTCTTTTTAAAATAAAATAAATACTTCTTAAAAAAGAAAATGAAACAATAAAAAAATTTATATTGAAAACAGTCAAATGTAAGAACTATATACATGTACACGTGATCAAACAAAAAAGGGCATGTAGTGACATTTTTAGAGTCTAATTAATTATTGTTACTTATGGATATATTGTGTTACAATTTTTTTTCATTCATTATTTTAGTGATGTATAATATATAATTAAAATTAATTTTCCAAACATTATAATACACATGAGTATTATAAAATAACTAATAACGAACACGCGCATCGCGCGGGACATCCACTAGTTAACACTAATGACTAAACAACAATAGTAATTTACTAGAGTTTGTGTAAACTAATTGACTTTTATATAAAATAAGAAGAGTTAGTTATTTTTAAAAAATTATTAATTATATAATATATTTTAAATATATATTAAATATATGGATGGGTCAGGTTGGGTTTGGTGAGTTTGGAATTTTATGACCCGAACCTAACTCTATCCGTCATCAAAAAATTTTTTGTAACCCGACCCAATCCATCAAGCCCTAAAAACCGACCCAATTTGACGGATTAAGTTAAGTCAGGTCAATTTTGACTGGCTGCACACCCCTAGCCCACAACAACTATTATCCATGAATCTCAAAAATTCCGTCACTCCATTGTATTTGTTTTATACATCATTTTTTATGGTTTTTTTTTTTTGGCTGAATAGTCCATGTGCATATCGAGTATCTCTATAAAGCAGACCTTTTCATCACAGGCATAACCATTGTTGACCATCACCTAACTTACCTCCATGGATTTTCTCTCAAAGTCCATATTTTTAACTGCTTTGGCTCTTCTCGTATCTCTTCTAGTTTTCCATATCCTAGCCAGTAAACTGAACAAAAGTACGAGAAAGAAGAAGTACCATCCTATTGCAGGTACCGTGTTTCACCAGCTACTCCACTTCAATAGGTTGCACCACTATATGACTGCTCTTGCTGCTAAGTACAAGACCTACAGGCTGCTCAGCCCACTGCGAAACGAGATATACACCTCGGATCCTGCAAATGTTGAGTATATACTCAAAACAAACTTTGACAACTATGGCAAGGTTTGTCCTCATCGTCTCTTACTGGGTTTACAATTATAAAATGCTACTTCATATGATTTTTCTTTTTCTTTTCCTCTGGGATTTATGAATTTTATAAAGCAAAACCAATGGGTGGCAATTAATTTACACCACAACTAAGGTTTCAACTGGAATAATGTAATCAATTTATTGGGGCAAATTATCTTAAGTCTAAAGTCAATTCAAGTTTTTTGGTAGAGATATACAATTTGCTTGCATGTAAAATAATTAAAACTGACAGATGGTTTTTTAGTAGACATATACCATGTGCTTCTACAAGTATTGCTATAAGAAAAAATTTAGGAACACAACCTTTTGTACCACAACTTTGTCACAACTCTTACGTGGATTAACGGTAGAGAAAAAGTGGCGGTCCATGTAAAAGTGACAAATTGCGAGTATGCCACATAATAGAGCTGTAGAAAAGTGTGTGGTAAATGGTATGGTCATAGAATTACTCTATTATAATTATCTAAATTCTTGCTAGGTCCATCATAAATTTACCATGGCAATATAGATTAATTGCAAGTCATTTAAAAACTTGTAACCAATTGTCTGCATTTGGTGAGATACAATACCAAGGACCGCTCCATAGTACTAAATAACAAAAGCGTTAGGAAGAGCAATGTAATTTTGTTAAGACATGAGATTAATCTTTCATTGTGAATGTAAAATCAATAAGCTATCCCTTTGTAAAAATTCCCTGACACGAGGTTAATGAAACTAAAAAGTTAAGCATATTTCCAAAGAAGGTTAGAGAAATCCATTTTCCACTTTTGTGCTGAAAGAACAACAGTGATTTGCAAACTTTCAATATGATTTATTGACTTATTTTCCTCAAGCACTGGATATGGTATGTTACTATATTTATGAGGATTGAAGTTCAAATTTTGGCAATGCTTGAGAAATAGAATACGTATTTGGGATTGAAGGCTAAAGTTCTGTATCTCAACACTTTCTGCAGGGATTGTATAACTACATGAATCTGAAGGACCTTCTAGGTGATGGGATTTTCACAGTTGATGGTGACAAGTGGCGCCAACAGAGAAAGATATCAAGCCATGAGTTCTCCACAAAGGTGTTGAGGGACTTTAGTAGTAAGATTTTCAGAAAAAATGCAGCAAAATTTGCTAATATAGTGTCTGAAGCAGCCACTGCCAACCAGATATTGGATATTCAAGTAAGTTTTGGAAAATTCAGTGTTCACAAAGAGACTAATTCCTTATGGTATTGCGCATTGTCTAACCCTAATTATTCATGTAGGATCTATTGATGAAATCAACAATGGATTCATTGTTCCAAGTTGCATTCGGAATTGAATTAGACAGCATGTGTGGATCAGATGAAGAAGGCAAGAATTTCAGCAATGCCTTTAATGATTCAAGTGCAATGACCCTTTTTCGTTATGTTGATATCTTTTGGAGGATCAAGAAGTTTCTAAATATCGGATCGGAAGCAATGTTAAAAAGGAGCACCAAAATTGTTAACGATTTCGTGTTTAAGCTAATCCACAGCAAGATTGAGCAAATGAAGAATTCAGAGGATGAATCTTCTGTGAGTAGACATTAGCTAAAAGTTCCCGTTTCGTACTAGTTTGTACATCCATGAGATAAATTTGTTATCGTGCACAATGCAGATGAAGAGAGAAGACATTCTATCAAGGTTTCTGCAAGTGACAGACACTGATCCAACATACTTAAGAGATATAATTCTTAACTTCATCATTGCAGGAAAAGACACAACAGCAACCACAATTGCTTGGTTTATTTACATGGTCTGCAAGCATCCTGCTGTGCAGTTGAAAATTGCAAAAGAAGTGAAGGAAGCTACTAACATGAAAGAGATCAGAAACTATGCTGAGTTTGCAGCCAGTATTAGCGAAGAAGCTCTAGAAAAGATGCAATATCTCCATGCAGCGATCACTGAAACTCTCAGACTCTATCCTGCAGTTCCTGTGGTAAGGAAATCTGACTATATCTACTGTCAGCATTTCATAGCTGCATATGAAATACTGCATGTCTTTTCTTCAATATTTCCTCTTTGAGACCAATATATGCCATGTGCATGGTTCCAGAGTAATGGTTCTCCAAAAATTTTCAATATCTAGAATCACACTATTCTTCCTTTTACTGCAAAGTAACACTACATATTCATGACTGTTAACTGATAAGGACATGTACATTGCCACCATTAGTTTCCCAAATGTCTGAGAGCAGCTTCCTAGCAGGTTCCCACTTATTTGACCTGATTCCCCCAAATGTAAATCTAAACCTTAAATTTCTTTGCTTACAGGATGCAAAGATATGCTTTTCTGATGATACTCTACCAGATGGATACTGTGTGAACAAAGGAGATATGGTGGCTTACCAACCTTATGCAATGGGTAGGATGAAATTCATATGGGGTGATGACACTGAGGAATTTAGACCAGAGAGATGGCTCAATGAAGAAGGAATATTCCAGCCCGAGAGCCCTTTCAAGTTCACAGCCTTCCAGGTTAGTGAAAATTCTGTTGGGACATGTTGCATTTCTACTTTTTCATGCGTTAGGATCATCTTCATCATAGATATGTTTAATTTTTGTGGCTAACATTGAATTATCTTTGAGGTAACGTAAACATGTAGCCATACAAATTTTCTGAGAAATTACATATATACAATTTTCCTTTGACGCAAAGTCACCTCTAGTGTAGAAAGTTGAAGACTTAAAAGTCTGTTGTCTTCTTGTTGGAGAAACCAAAATTAAATTTCTACTGGTTTACAGGCAGGGCCACGAATTTGTCTAGGAAAGGAGTTTGCGTATAGGCAGATGAAGATCTTCTCGGCTGTCTTGTTAGGCTGTTTCGAGTTCAAAATGGCTAACGAAAACAGGACTGTCAATTACAGGACAATGATTAATCTTCACATTGATGGAGGTCTCGAAATTCGTGCCTTCCACAGGCGTGGAAAGTAGCATGGTATCTTATGAGCGTGGAAATAAATATCCAATATATGTGTATATGTATCTTTTTTCTTTGTATTCAAAATATTCATTGTTTAATGGCAATTCTCTATTGCTAGAGTCCCTAAAAGGGAAAAGGTGTATTGTAATATACAAAGAATGATGTAAGACTTTATGTAATTATATATCCGATGCTCAATGAGTCTAAGCTTGCCATTATAAATAAAGAAATGTACAAATTATCAAGGCGCACTATGATTATAATATCAGTTACAATTCTAGAGTGGATTGTATTGTTGATGTTGTTGTTCCCTCTCTAGTTCACAACTATAATCAATTGGTGAGTGAAGGTGGGGTAGGTAGTGGTGGTGTTGGCACAAAGTAGTTGGGGGCGGGGCAGCATGGGAGATGATGGTGGTGGCGAGGATGGTGGCAAGTAGGAATGAGAGGTGGAGAGAGGTGATGGTGGTAGCATCCAGGAGCAGGGAAGGGATGTAGTAGTAGCAACGCAAGGGACTAAAGGGAGGAAGGTGGTAGTGCTGGTGATGAGGAGGAAGGTGGTGGTTTAGAAAATGAATTATGTTTCTATAAAATGTGAGCTGTTAATTATCATTTTGGTGTAATTTTCTGTTGTTTATGAACATGTTTTCTATTAATTAGAAATTTCCAATTACAATAAAAATGTGAAGAAAAAAATTTTCCAAAAATATTATATGCCCAAACAAATGGAGTCTAGGAAGATAATTTAAAATTGATTTGCAATGATTTTAAATTGCCATAAATTGGCCACTGTCAACCTTCACGATGGACATAAAATGAGGGAAAGAGGTTCAATAATGATAAGAAAAGGAGTGATTTTGAGTAAAATTTTAATTTTGATATCAAGTTATAAAAACATTGTTGTTGTGAAATAATTTTTAAAATATCACACACCTTTTGAAATTGTATTCTCAATTTAAGATTTTATTGAAATGCAGTTTCATGCTTACAAAATGTTATCTCTAAAACAACTGCAAAATGGCAGGTATAGGGCACATTAGTAGCATAAAATTGCAGGTATGATTTTTACTCCATTTAGTGAAATTGGGTATTCCCACAATTTCACCCCCACAGTGAAATCAATTGTTCAACCTGTGATTTACTATGCAATCGATTTTCCTTTTTAAAAGAAATTCTACCAGGCCACCCAAAGTTTTTTTTATATATTTATTATTATTTACACACACACACACACACACATATATATATATATATATTTTTTTTTTTTTTTTGAGAAACACACACATACAAGGGAGAGAGAAAGGGGGGAGGGTTCTAATTTATGTGACCATTTGGTTAGAGTTTTTTTGAACCAAAATCACATTGGCAGTTTGAAAACGTGAGCATAGGGCATTCAGTGAAATTTTGAAATCATGCTTTTTTAGTCTTGTGAATGTGAATAAGTGCACTTTTGCTCTAAGTAGCAATTATAAATTGCCATTTTTTCAAAAAGCCCAAAAACTAAAAACTAAACCAAACTCTAATACTCACCGTATATCTATAGTGAAATGACATTGAAGATGAGATTTCTTTCCTAGTAAAACATCTTGAAGATGAAGTTTTATATTTCACTAAAATTACATGTTACAATTTCACATCACAGTGAAAACTGATTTTTAACATGTGATTTCACTTTGTATACATTATGGCAATTGCAAATTGGGTAATGATTCTCTCGTATCCACTTTTTTTAAGTCCACTTTCATATTTTTAACATGGATATTTTCTTTTCGCCTCTTAAAATGTGTATATCAGCACATCAATTGTGAATATTCTGTATATCAACACATCAAAATGAGTGTAAGAGAATATTTTCCCTTGCTAACTAAGCACGAAATTCATCTTCAATTCATTATTTTAAATGAAATGATGGCTTCAAGATGCAATTTTTGAAGGTGTTGTATTGTAAAAATTTGTTTCAAAAACAGCAATATTAATTGATATTAAAATTTCAATTTTGCTCTGAATCACTATGAGAAATAAGTCCCCTTTTTACCTAGTTTACAAGTAAAAAAGGAAAGATGCAGGAGGTTTGTTTTGGCATTGAGGAACCCACAAAAACCTTTTGAAAATCTACTCCTTTCACTAATTAGATTAGTTTTTCTTTTGCCGAATAATTACATTAGTTAGATTCTTAATTTCTTACTAATCCGAGATGTGTACCTTTACTAAGTGTCACTTTCACATGGGACACATCACTGTTGATAATTGCTAGAAGATTTGAGTGAAACTGATGAACACGTAGAATGTTTTTTTTCCCCTAAGAGAGGAGTGAACGAGGCCCATTAACCATTATTTGGACCTTTCATAAGGTTAAACACGAATACATGATCATTGTTTGATTATGCTTCAATAAGACTAGGAGAAGGCAGATTAAACATATGTAAGTGCACAAAGAGAATCATACCACTGACTCTTATTTCCATGAATCTAGCCTCATATATAATTTCTTCTGTCCTCTTTGAAGACAGAAAATAGTCGTCATATTGGAATCCAAATCCATAAACCAGCAACACTTTTGGCTTTTTTTTTACCCAATCTGCCAGTGAATCTCTATTGCCAGGGAAGGCCAATATAAGCACTGACACCAGTTTCCTCAATAGAACCAATGAACAACCCTTTCTTTGTTATCCAATATAGTTTATTTGGATTTCCTTTCTGACCCCATGTCATAGTTTGATTCTAATTCAGCAAGGGTCAGATTTTTCCTCCAAGCCAATTTGGGAAAAGTTCCTCCAACACACTTTTTGGTAACTCAAAGAAATATTCATATGTGCTTGTGGCCACATGAGGCTCATGAGCTATTTAATAGTCTTGTGACTTATTTAAATGAGCTATTATATTTTGTGATTTAATATACGTGGATGATCTTATGAACTATCATGTAATGGTCTCAATAAGATTCTTCTAACCCAGTTCTGAGGAAAACTTGTCTTTGAATAGAGGATGATTTAAACATATAAAAAGTGTATAGAGTGAATCATACCACTGACTTAATTGGCGTGTTATGTACTTTCTTTTGTCCTCTTTGAAGACAGAAGAAAGTAGTCATTTTGGAATCAAATCGGTATGCCAACAGCATTTTTGGATTTTTTTTCTCCCATCCTGCCATCAAATCTCTCCAGCCAGGGTAGTCCAATGCAAGCACTGACACCAATTGCCCTATAAAACTCATGAACAACCCTTATTTGTTATCCAATATAGTGTGCATGGATTTTCTTTCCAACCCATGTCCATAGTCTTAGCTATAATCCTACCTCGTCTCTTAATCTTTATTTTCTCCAGGAAATTGCAGCAAAAGCATGGGAAGAAATATCATCCTATTGGTGGCACCATATTTAACCAGCTTCTGAATTTCAATAGGTTGCAGCACTATATGACTGATCTTGCTGGGAAGTATAAGACCTACAGGCTGCTCAGCCCTTTAGGAATGAGATCTATACGACTGACCCAGCAAATGTTGAGTATATACTTAAAACAAATTTCGACAATTATGGCAAGGTATAACTTGATTCCCAAAATGCATGACTTGCTGACAGAAATAAAATTATTTGTAAAATAGAAGATTTATTTATGTACGTACAGATATAGAAAGACAATGCCGCTTATCATATTACATATTTGATAGCTGAATTATCAATTACTAACGTTGGCATTGGTATCCTGAGCTGGTTGAAGCTGGCTAGTTCAGCCTATCCCCTAAAAAATTATGGCATCTCTAGAAGATGATAAAGGAAGGTATATAATATTAAACATTTTCTGAAACTTTGTGCAGGGATGTTACCATAACAGCATTCTGAAGGATTTGTTAGGTGATGGAATTTTGACAGTTGATGGCAATAAGTGGCGCCAACAGAGGAAGGTATCAAGTTATGAGTTCTCCACAAAGATATTGAGGAACTACAGCAGCCTAGTCTTCCAAAAGAATGTGGCAAAACTTGCTCATATATTGTATGAGGTTGCTATCTCCAACCAGATAATGGATATTCAGGTGAGTTTGCTAAACTCAAGATTTGCATGTAAATCCGATGATCCCATCTGACTTCCATCCATATAATGACTGCAGGATCTCTTTATGAAATCAACCCTAGATTCAATTTTTAAAGTTGTATTTGGAGTAGAGCTAGATGGCATGTGTGCTTCAAGTGAAGAATGCAACAATTTCGGCAAAGCTTTTGATGATTCTAGTGCACTGATCCTTTGGAGATATGTTGATATCTTTTGGCAAATGAAGAGGTTTCTAAATATTGGATCAGAAGCAGCACTGAAGAAAAATATCGAAGTAATTGACAATTTTGTATATAAGCTAATCCATATTAAGGTTCAGTGTGTGCATGATTCAGAAATGATTCAGCTGTAAGTAAATTACACCATTCCTCAATATCAGTTGAGGGTAAAGCCTTGATCTTAGTTTGTCAATTTATTTATCAGTGCAGATGAAGAAAGAAGACATTTTGTCAAGGTTTCTGCAAGTGAGCGAGACAAGTAAAAAATATTTAAGAGATGTTATTCTTTACTTCATATCTGCTGGCAAAGACACAACAGCAACAACACTTTCCTGGCTCATTTACATGCTCTGCAGGCATACTAGCTTGCAAGATAAAGTTGCACAGGAAGTGAAAGAAGCAACCAAAATGAGTGAAATAGATAATTTTGCTGAGTTTGCAGCCAGCATGAATGAGGAAACTCTAGGAAAGACGCAGTATCTCCATGCAGCTATAACGGAAACTATCAGACTTTACCCCCCATTTCCAGTGGTAAGGAAAAAATTGACCATATGCATCAGCACGTGACGAATTTCCTCCTTGGAAACCCATGTTGGTTAGTTTAACAGAAAGGACAGACAAAGTTCTTCAAATCTGAAAATTTTTGGCATCCAAATAGTGGAATGAAATACCAAGCTATGCATAACAATTCCCAAATAATGTAACATAATTATTTAAATTTTTAAAATTTTTAAATGGATGGTAGAGTGGAGTCAACGTTCAAACTCTGGATTACCTACTTTGATACCATAAAAATTGTAAATAGTGAATTTAAGTTGTTAGGAAATAGTGAATTTAAGCATCTAACCATAATATTAACTATGGTCCATGCCATTTACGTTATCTTCCCCCTTTCGATACAGGATGCAAAGATTTGCTTTTCTGATGATACTCTGCCTGATGGTTTTAGCGTGAGGAAAGGAGATATGGTGGCTTACCAACCGTATGCAATGGGCAGGATGAGATTCATTTGGGGTAATGATGCAGAAGAATTCAAACCAAAAAGATGGCTTGGTGAGGATGGTTTATTCCAGCAAGAAATCCCTTTCAAGTTTACTGCATTCCAGGTTAGTAGATGTTTTTTCTGTAAAATTTCAACTCATGAATCATGCTTCAAGCGCAAGCTCACTATTAGCTCTTCTGGCCAATGTTTAACTTACTTTGAAGTAACATAAAGCACATCAGAGTGCAAGTATTGCAACGTAACATGTCTAGGGTGTGACCTTCAATTCAAGTTCAGTTCAATATTAAAAAGAATGACTAGTGGTACTAAACTAAGTCTCTCATGGTGCTGGTTAACAGGGTGGCCCGAGAATATGTCTAGGAAAGGAATTTGCTTATCGGCAGATGAAGATCTTCTCCGCAGTCCTGTTAGGCTGTTACTTGTTCAAATTAAGCGATGATAAGAAAGCTGTTGCTTACAGGACAATGCTTAACCATCACATTGATGGAGGCCTCCATGTTCGTGGCTTTTGGAGACATGGAAGTTAACTTAGTATTAGTTACAAAGGAAACAGATGCTCAGTTGGTTTTCCCTGTATAAGTCTTCATGTAGGCAAAAAACCAGCCTACATTATTCCTAAAGTTGGATAATAATACGGGCTTTCATAATCACCAAGTTATGCATACAGACTGCTTATTCAGTTTGAACTCTTTCATCAGACCAGCAACCTCTGACTCTCTATAACTGCTTTTTTGTCTAAGCGCTTTCATATAAAGGTCAACCCGTTAGAAAGTGAAAAATCTGTTGGGGCCACATGCAATTTTTTTTTTTTTAAATCAACAAATATTTTCAATAAATTTTTTAAAATATTCTAGCTAAAATTGCCAGGCAAATATCTCAAACCAATAAGAAGATAAATTAATCACCCACAAGAACACCAATAATTACGTAGAAACTCTAGAAAGGAAAAACTATGGGACCAACTCCAACCAAATATTCACTATTATAAAACCAATTACAGTGTCTTCTCAAATGTATGCCTAAAAGCTGAGTGAACAATAAATATAAAAATCAACAATTCTCAAAGAATTAGTAAAAACTCACCCTAACTGGGAACTCAACCAAGCTTAGGGTGAGCTTGGGCTTACTTGAGGAGAAAAGGGAGTGAGTAGCCGTGCACCCTGTTGGATAAGGATAATAGGATACTACAACGCCAAGGTAAACCCAAGGAAGTTATAGATAGGAGACTTGGTGTTAAGGAAGTTCAGTCATGCTACAAGGGATTGCTTAGGCCGAACTAGGAAGACCCAAACAAGGCAACTAGTAAGAACAAGCAAGGGACTAATCACTTAGAGATATTAGAAGGCAAGTCACTGGTCCTCGCCATACATGGCACACTGAGAACTTGAGAAGATAATACTCGTATGTAAATGTAACATCTAATCACTATTCTGATGATAACTCTTTATCATTAGAACGGACGCCATAACTCTTTATCATTAGACTAAGACACCAATCGATTTTTGGTGTAGGTAGGGATTAAACTCTAAATCTCTTACTTAACCATTAGAGACTTTACCAGTTGATCACTGCCATTATTAAATAAAAGTACTTCATTTTTTCATACTTCTTGTGTCTATAGGAGAAGATTAGGTCATTCACGTATCAAGCCAAACCATTTTAAGGCCATGAGACTTCGCCTTACAGAATGAGGACAAATATCCTAAAGCCAAAAGAGTGGTCGAGGTCATGAAATTGACCTCACTTCAAAGAATGAGGAAAACGTCCTAAAGCCATGAAATAGGCTGAGCTCATAAGACTGATCACCTCACCTCAAAGAATGAGGAAAAGGCTTTAAAGCCATGAGACTTGCCGAGGTCATGAACTAATCTCACTTGAAAGAATGAGGAAAATGTACTGGTTGAGGATATGAGATTGAACTCATCTCAAAGAACGAAGAAAATGTTCTATGACCATGAGATTGACCAAAATCATGACACTAGATTGTTGAAGCTAACTATGAAAGCTAGACTAAAATCCAACCTTGCAAAGATACTTCACCAAATGCAACAAAGAATGTGACCTACATGAACTCAGGACAAACATAGAGTAGGCACACATTGTCAAAAAGACAATCAGTGAAGCCAAATTGTTTGACTACAAGAAGAGGTGGGGGGGGTGTTCAAACATGACCCCCAAAGTACACACTATCGGCACCCCAACCTCAATTTGCTTGTCAGTGTTTGGCCTGCCTAAAGTACCGCCGTCTTCATTATTCCTCACCTTGAAAGCCATAAACGTAGTGTCGTCCTTAGGAATAAAATGAAAGAAATTCATAGCCAGGTACTCTTGGGACACCCTCTGTTCAAAAGCCTAAAAATCTTCCATTAAACAATCAGTGAAAGGTATGAAAGAAAGAAAACCGTTGCTGCCACATAATTATCCTTTCTCCAAATTCACCAATACTGACTTATGAATCAGAGAGTCCCTTGCTGGTATTTCAACGAGTTTCTCATGCTTTTTTTTTTTTTCGTCATTATAGCATTCGTGGGTTCAATTCTGACCATACAATCAACAATCTGTTGTAAGAATTAGGGCATTGGGGACAGCCTGCTACTTTAACCAGTAAAAGAAAAAAGCATAATATTGTCCTCAATGGCTTTTGTGCAATCAAAAGGGACAAAAGGACCAGTATTTTACTAGTTTCATTATATGTCGTCTTAAACAATGTATAATATTTACAAAATTCTCTTGTTATTGTTGAAATTGATACTTTTGCTCTAATCCAATATCTTTTATAACTTGGCAGAATTCTTGCTCACCTTGTTCCATTATAATGTAAAAGACCTGCAGATTTTGTTTGTTCTCTTACTTCTGCTAAGTCTCCAAAAGATACCTCATAGTTTTGGTCTTTCGGAAAATGCTAATCCATTTTCTGTATCAAACAGCTCGTCTCAGTTTCAGCCTAAAACCTTGTCTAGGCAAAGGGATTCAATTAAGGACTCATAATTTATCCAGCAGGGGTTTCAAGATATTCCTCAAGTTGATATCTCAATCAAATTTGTAACATGTTGGATTACAAGCCAAGCATAAAATCATGAATTGTATCCTATGAATGAGCAAATGACTGGATTTAAGCAAAGGGGTATTTTATCACCCCTTCAGATTATTATATATATATATATATATATATGACTTTTACTTCAAGTGTATTACATCAGATGACATATTTGGTTCAAAAATTAATGATTATATGCACGGGTTTAAAAACTCCTTGAGTGCTAGAATCACACTAAATAAAACTTTCCTTAATCCCTCCATCCAAGACCACAGATGCATCCTCTCTTTTTTTTTCATAAGTACGGCAGATGCATCATTGTTAGAGAAAACAAAAATTAATTAGTATTATGTTTGTGGGATGCAAAATTTAATAAATAATTATATGTAACTTAAAGAATATATTTCAATCATATAAGTAAGATCAAATAATAAAATATAAGATAGTAAAATTTTAAAGAAACAAAAACATGGTAAAATTTTAGAAAAACGAAAACAAAAACAAAAATTACCTTAGGTTATATGATGAGACCAAACTTTTACCAAGTCTTTCAGCCTCCTAGAATGGTGGAAGACAGCATGAAACCTAAGCTTCCAAGCACTCTTGGAAAGTTTATCCACATAATATAAAAGATATGAATGATACTTGGCGGGGTAAAAAAAAATACTAAAATGACGTTGTTTTGATTAATCTTTAGACCCAAAATATATATATATATATATATATATAATGTTATGACATGGGGTTAGTATTCACTTTTCAGTATACATAATTAGACTAGATTCCACAATAATACAAGATAAAATGATCCACCACCTTTCTTCATTTCCATTCATAACAAAATTTGTGAGAGCGCGAGCCCTCAAGTCCTCAACAATAAATACACACCTTAATGTCATGCAACCATAAAAGACATGGATTATAGGAACATGGGCATGCATCATTTGAAACCTACTAAAGTGCTGGTGTAGTCACTGGAGAAGGAAGTTGAATCCCTGGCCTTGAAGCCCATCCCTTGCGACTCCTATATGCCTCAATAGTTTGCAACCGAATCCTCTCTTGCGAAGCATTTTGGGCATTCTTGAATGCCTTCATGATAATAAGTTAAAAAAAATAAGATTTCTTGTCAAAGGGAGATCATATTTATCTGTTATATAATAAAACAAAAATATATGATGATACCTTAGGAACTGAAGTCAACTTTGGTGGAGCTTCAACCACTTCTCCAAATTTTATCTTCTCACGCCCAGGAAAATCCAGCTCGTCCCCTGTCTTGGCCTTTTTATGTTTCTTCTTCTTTTCTTCCAAGTACCTGTATAAACTTAAGGTTTACTTACATATCTGTTAAGCAAAGGCAGCATGCCTGAGCTGAGTAAGAAGCTCTGGAAATTTTTACTCTGTTCGCTCTTGCCAGAACCATGTAAAATTACACACCGCAAAAAGATAATTGGCATAATGTGGTTTTTTAATATCAAACTGGTTAAAAAAGAAATAATAATAAAGTACAATTTGAATTGCTTACTTTTTCTTGCGCTCCCGTCTTTTAAGACGAGTATCGGAGTTCTCCATAGATGTCTCAAATCGAAGGTCATTAACCTGCTTTCTCTTTCTTTTTTTCTTTTTCTTTTCACTTGTGCTGTTTTGCACAATATCATCACCACCATCTGTATCCTCAGATGTCTTCAAATGCTCATCATTACCTCCATCATCCATCGCACTAGTTCTTGAGTCAGCTCTATCCTTTGGACGGGGTTTCTGTAAATTTATCAGACATAACTAATCAGCACAAAATCTGATTTTTTTTTTTTTTTTTCCTGAACTAAAAGCTTGATAAGAAGAATCAGAGTTGTAAGGAAAACTACTAGGGGATTAGGGCATGAATAATGGGGTCCCCATAATAGTAAAAAAAAAAGAAAAAAGAAAAGATCAAGTCAATCACCCATTGATTGTTATGATAATAACTCAAGCATATGTTACATAAAATTTATTTCCCCATGGAGAAAAATTAAAAAGAACAAGAGGCCAAAAAAAGGGAGGGGGAGAGCAGAAGAAATCAATTATGTTTGCAACAGTTGTACCATAATAAAAATAAATAGTTGTTAGCTTATCACACTGTGCGCCCCTAGTGTCAGCATCCGATAAAAATTAAAAGTAAAACGTCAAACTGAACTACTCTTAAACCAAGCTCAATTGTAACTTTTCTATTAAGTTTTCAATTATTAAAGATAGTCAGTCATCAGCCAATTAGCTATAGCTCAGCTGGCACTTCCTCCTCTCATAATAATGGGATGGAGGATGAGGTCATGGGTTCAAGACCCACTGGGTGTGTGCGCACATGCATGTATGTGTGTTTATACCAATCAAAATAGATAGTCAATCATCAAAAGCTCACTATTCATAGTGAATTGTCAAATTCTTGCATAAGCAATGAAGCTTTCAAGGATTAATAAAGTTCCCAAAAAGGATTTAACTTTTAAGGGAAGTATCACACCCATGTTTTCTATACAAAACCTAATCATAAATCTAATGACTTGACAGTACCCTGATACCCTAATACAAGTTTACATTCTACAACTATCATTGCCATTGGGAGCATGAATTCGTGATTCAGACAACGAAAAACAGAGTATCTAATAAAAAAATGCAACTCAGTTTCATCCTCAATGCTTATTAGCACCTTATATATCATTCTACATATTCAATCTCAAGAATTTTTTTTTTTAAATCTCAAAATTCATTATTAAAACACATTTAATGGGAGCAGAAACAAGCAATAAAGCAGAGCCCCAATATCAACAAATCACTACAAATTAGCAACAAAAAAAAAACTACAATGATCATGGATTGGGCAGAAAAGAAGTGAGTGCTATAGAATTCCAATTGTTAAAAATATGAATAATTGAAACTTGGGATTAGTCATGGAAGAGAGAAAAAAAAAATTAGAAGAAACTTACTTTATTAGCTTGACCATCCTTTGCAGCAGACTCTGAAACAAACATAAAGCCATCTGAGAAAGATACAAAAACCTATATATAGGCATATGGACAGAAAGAGAGAGAGGGGGAACCTTGGGGTTTGGGGGAGAGAGAGGAAGTGAGGGACATGAGCTTGCGGAGTTTGGAAGGGACAGCGTCGATTTGGGAGAGGACGGGCGGCGGAGGGAGGCGGCTGTGGCCTCCATGTGCGGCTGCGTAGTTTTTCTCTCTTCTTCTCTGTCCTTTCCCACCCATCTCTGAATAATATAATATGTTGTTTAGCCAATTGCGAATTGCGAATAGCTAACAACCCTACTACTTTCCCCGCTTTGCTTTCTTTCTTGCTCGCTTTTAGTTTTTCATTTGCTTAGTCGAAAATTACGACCTAAAAAGTCACAATTTTTTTTTTTTTTTTTTGCCTCAGTTATTCTTGCGGTAGATTGCCAGCGATGGAAAAAGTGAAAATTCTCAAGTAAAAGTGGCATGTGGACGGTCACTCCGGTTTGTAAAAAATTTACCCTGTAATCGGATTTTTTTTTTTTTTTTCAAAATAACATTATTTTGCTAATAATTTTGTTAGTTAGCAACATTTTCAAATTATTTAGGAAATTAGAATCTTCGAGTCTTTTAGATTTGAATTACTATAGCAACTCGAACTTAAGAAGCTTGAGTTGGAACTAAAGTTCATGTGAAATTCAAGTCTTAGAGACACGAGTTTTTGCTCCTTTCTCCTTTCTTCCTTCTTTTTCTTCTCTTCATCTTCATTTTTTTTTCTTTTTTCCACTCTCTTCTTCCAAGCCCCCAAAACTCAAGACAGTTATTCTCTTAAAATAACGATCTCGAAAGCGAAGCAAAAACCAAAACCCAAAAATCACAATCTTGGCACTGGGGTCTATTTGGAATTCACTTATTTTGCTGAAAGTATTATAAATAAAAGTAAAAGTTAACTAAAATAATACATTAAGAGCATGAATAGTCTCAAAAAATACAGTGGGACCCATAAATAGTAGCAAAAATAAGTTAAATAGTAAAATAAACCGATTTTTTAATCTAGAGCCAAACTCACACTAGGTTTGATGATCTCGACATCAGAGCTGCTTGAGTTTGATGATCTTAGCTTGGGTTTGACGATCTAGGCACCAAAGGGACTTGGGTTTGATGATCTTGGCACCAAAGTGGCTTGGGTTTGTTGATCTCAGCACCAAAGTATTGTTCTATGTTTTCTAGTGTGGTTTGTTTCTGGATTCGTTTTGTGTTTTTTGGGTTGGTCTATCTCCGATGGTAAATTTGAGTTTGAGGGAACTCGAGTCCTCAACATTTGATTCACTACAATGAACTCGAGTCTAAGAAACTCGAGATGTTAATTTCCTAAATAGTTTGAAAACAATGCTAACTAGCGAAATTATTAACATTTTGGTGTTATTTTGCAAATTTTCACCCTTGTAACTCATGAGACATAGTCTCTTAAAAAATATATACCTGTGGGACTCGTATGTGGGACCAATGTTGTTAATTCCATTTGTTCATGTTCTGGTTTTCCAGTTTATCTAATTAAAACAAAATGTTTGGATTCCAATCAAATCTAGCGTATAGTTTGAAGATTATAAACAAATATTTAAATGTATACTTAACACTAATATTTACTCATCACCAATAAAATTAAAAAAATCAAATCAAAATAATATAACATTAATTTCTTTTATTAGGAAAAAAAAAAAAAAAAAAAGAGAACCAAAACAAAATTAATCAAAATAACCTGGGATGACTTGAAATGAACCAAAATTTAGCCTGAGGTGGAATGAGGGGAATATCCACAACAATGTGTGAAAACCCACGTAATGCTCAGAGGGTGGTCTCATGAGAAATTTAAGAAAACCCACGTAATGCATTATCATTACTTAACCAAGGCCATTTTGAATATACACTACTGTAAGTCTCTTTAAAACCTTCTTCCCTCTTCTTGGGTGCGTGTGTCAAAAATATTAAGTATTCTAAAAAAAAAAATTTACTTAACCACGGCAACAAACCAAGAGGGGCAGCTCACTCTTTTCTTATCCAACATTAACATCAGAACAGGACTTGTGAGGCCATCAACTGGATCTCTTCAATCAAGTGATCATATAGGGCCGTTGGGCAGTGGTCAAATTTCATGACTAGAACAAATTCAACGTCATCACACTCAAAGATGGGACACAAAATAAATACCAATCTCCTTAAAAAAAAAAAGAAACACCTGATAGTCTTCTATGGCTCCAAAATATAAGAATTAAGGCGGGCTTACCTAATGGAAGGTAGTATAAGATCCAAGAAAGATAGGATGGGGAGAAAGAAAAACTAAAGTCCAATTGACATAATAACAGTATAGAAAGAAAAACATGGAAAGAAGTAACATCCACTAACACCAACGGTTATAACAAGATGCAGTAATATAGATTTCTTTGGTTTAGAACGTGGGATAAATTGTTTCTCGAACAAATAAAGAGTAAATTGCAAACTACACCTTTAAAGTTATGAGATGTTTGAATTTTACATCCTAAAATTTTTAAATTTAAATTTTACCCGCAAAAATTATATTTCGTTTGCATCAGCAACCCTTCTATCTATATTTTCCCTTAAGTGCCACATATGTTTGCCATGGATGTTTAATTCATTTTATAAAGAAATGTTACGTCATTTTTTTAGCCTATAAAATTTTTTAATAATTAAAATAAAAATAACATATCATTTATTTGGACAAAATAAAACAAGCATGACAAACTTATGACACTTCCGTAAAAAAAATATGGACAGAAAGGCTGCTCATACAAACAAAATATAACTTCATTGAGTAAAATCCAAATTCTAAAATTTTAAGGAATAAAATCCAAACACTCTTAAACTTTAAGAATACAGTTGGCAATTTACCCAAAAATAAAAGAACATGACAATATTTTTGTACACATTGGAATAAAATTTAGGCCTGAATGTTGGCCAGAGTCTCAGGAATCCAGTAAAATTACCATGAAATTAAATGTTTAATAATTACCACAAAATCTTATTTACATATTTATTTGTATTAATGATTAGATGAAACATCAGGCAGCTTCATGATGGGGCAGCCTTCAATACCTCAATTCTGTTTACGATGATTCAATTCTGTTTGACTTGAAAAATATGGGTCTATTGAGCTACCGGAGAAAGCAATTCATGGTAGTCTCTGTCCAAAAAGAATACAGGAATGTATATACTGTACTTTCATTTAATTTTCTACAACAAAAATTTTCGATTGACAAAAATGAACAGCCTAACCTCAGACCCTAAAGATCTTCAACCTCAATGACAGCATACTTACAACTCAATTTTTGTTCCTTTTAAAAACAAAATGCCTGAATACATCTAACAACAACGCACTCTATAGATATACATAGGATTGCTCTGCTAGACTAATACTTATGTTACACCCACACAGACGGCGTCGAATGAAATTGACTTTGATTTTGAACAAGGCAGCCAACAGGCTCTTGTAGTATATCTGTCCTGGTGGTATAATAATGGTTTCCATGTCTTTTGTGTTCCGTATCCAGTAAAACAAATATCAAAGGTCTAAAACTACGACTTTATGAGGGGTCTGAGCCCATCACCTTCCCAACCAAGCTTGAGCATGTGATCCACCACTTTCAAACTCAACTGCAAGCAAAAGGCAGCAACGGTGTGACAACATTTCAATTTTGAATATACATTTATGGTGATTGCTACTTATTTCCTTTTTCTTTCTGCAGGGTAAAGAAAATCTATTCTGTTCTTAAAATACTGTTTCATAAAACAAAATGTTTATTTTAATTAAACAATTTTGCTTACATCAAAGTAACAAAATAAATCAATGTACAATAACACAACAATTAGAACATTAAATAAAATCTAAAAGGTCGAGGCAATTTCCTTTTCTTTTAAATTTCTATTGTATTCCATTAAAAAGATGAAAGATCTCAGTAATTGAAAGTCTCAAACGGAGTCTAGTTGCTCTTTGCTTAAGTGGGACAACCACCCTCAGTCCCCAGAATAGACTGAAAGCATTTGCTGGTTGTTAGCAATTTCCTTAATAGATTCTTCAGTTTTTTGTTTTTGTTTTTTATTTTCCTTTGTTGAGCATCATATGTTCTTCAGTTAATCAAATGAAAAAAGATCATTTAACAAAACATTTGAGCATGGTTATCCCATCAAACAGTGTTAAAAGGAGTCAAAGAAAATTCCCCAGCTCAAATAGTAGCATATTGCTCTGCCATGGAGTAAGCAATAACAACATGAAATACAAAGAATAACATAACATTTAACTTACAGCTGGATCCGTGAATATTATCAACCGTTTATCTGCAGTTGACACCAAGAGATTTGTGTTATCCTTGTTTAGAGCCAGAGCTGTAATATCTTGCCCTTCACCAAGCTCCAGTACATGAAATACCTGCAGGATTACGTATTATTGCCAGTTAGTAAGGCATGAGCCAACTTACTCATGAGTTATGACACCAAGCAAGTAATTTGTGAGCAAAATCTAAGACATCAAAATGAAAAATATCCATGTTAAATGCCAGTCGTAAGACATGCGCAAGAGGCAAAGAAAAAAAAAGATAAAATGAAATTCCTGTCATCATGTTCTGTTCTCTCATTGATATTATAGGAATGCTAAGTTTTACAAAAACTTATTCAGACCCAGGACATGGCATGGAAGGAGAAAAGACAAGAGGGCTTAACAAATTAGCCAAGTTCCTGTACCTTAACAATGGGCTTTAAACACCAAAACACACTCCAGCACCTCAACATACCAGATTTCAAGTAATTTATGTGGTTAACACCACTAATATAAGGAGAATAAATATGATGGGTTGTTATACCAATCTCATATGTACCATGCTCCTACCTTAAGAGTATGCAGATCCAGGAAGCCAATTGAAGGTGATGGAAGATCCAATCTGTTGCTTTTCCCAGTTTCATCTGATTCCAAATCAAGATTTTCAGTCCCTGGCTTCTGTAACTTCAGATCCCAGGTATTATTGGCAGTCATATCATTTTCCAAACGTGAATTCATTCCAATCAAAGCACTCTCCCCGTCCAAAGAAATTTCCAAGCAACTGATGCTACAATGGAAAGGAAGTTCTGCTCTGGCAATCAAAACCCCATTAAGGGAGAAGGTACTGAGAGTTTGTTGTGATTTATTCCAGGCCATTACAACCCCCTGAGATGAGAGGCAGACAGCTTGGGCCTCCACACCAGAAAGCCTTCTTATCAGGCGACCCCTTCTTATAGAATGCAAGAGAATATCTGAAGAAGTGGAGCATGAAACCACAACTCCCAGGTCTGAGTTGACACAACAACAGAGTATTTCCTGGCGGTGGCCCCGAAGAACATGTAGGGGACCTTCAATACGACACCTCCTGCTTTTGTCTGCTAATACATTTGATGGAGTAGTACTGCTAGTTGAAGTTGGTGCGCCTGTTCCAGTGGAAGGCTCTAATATGCTGGTTGAGCGAGAAGTAAATGCCCTATGTATTCTCCAAAGTAATATCGTCGTGTCCCTGGATCCCGTCACCAGGTAGTTGCTATCAGGTGAAAGACCAAGACAAGTAACTGGAGCACAGTGCCCATGGGCTGTTTCTAAGGTTTTTGCACCATCAGATGATATTAGCTTGATACTATTATCCAAGTGTCCACCTTGTTACCAGCCAAAACGATACAAGATAAAGTTAATCTATAAGTGCAATAGCAAATACTTATCTCAGTCATCAAATTCAATGCAGGCTGAATTTTAACATGCAGCAGTGGAAGAAGAATTCACACTAGAGATATATGTAGAAAATCCAAACAACCATAGTGCAAATAACAACAATATATTGTAAGTTAATAACCTTCCGTAGGGCCCAGAGGAGGATTAAGTCCAACAAATCCAAGTAATAAAAGACAAAAGTAGCATTAACATAACATTGGAAAGGACTAACTAACATTTCCAACGATAAACATGTTCTCATTAGGCTCCACCAGGTTTCCAGGAACACCAGAATGGCAAAGACAATGAAAACACAAGTGATAGAAATAAATTATGTCAATTCAAAATTTTACATTGTTTCCTTTGTCTTTTCCACAATCTTCTAGGGAATCAAACTAAGCAGAAATATCACACAGACACACCCACACATTTCTCACGTTAGTCTTCCTTGTGAAAATTAATGAGCAAAGAAAGAAAATATAGAAGGAAAAAAAAAAAAAAAACTATTCAGGGTTCAGGTATGTGGATTCCAAAATTTTCATTCTCTCTTATAGGCATTTCCAAATTCCTTATCAGAAATCAAACTAATAGATAGAGCAAACACACAAAATTTAATGGAAAACGCACTGTTGCCATTGATAAAAAAATATGTCAAGCATCCTAATGTAATATAAGAATTAGATGAATTTGAAATTGAATAAAATAGAAAATCCAAAAATAAAAAGGGCACCAGTGATAAAGTTAAAACCCCCAAAATTGATGTATTCAGAAACAAGTACCAAATTAGCTTACCATTCTTTTTCTGCCAGTTCCATTATTTGGTTCTCCTCAAATGCAGCTCAGAATTTTCTAAGGGTCTACTGCCTTTAAACATCAAATTCCAAATTTATTACTAGTTTAAATGCATGCATGTACTGTGCACCTATTAGCCAAGACATTTTTACAGAGATGGCTCACAATTTAGCACCTACAGGTTTCTCGGATACTCACAAAAGCTGTCTATCAGAATCGCACTAATCTGCTATTTCAATAGAAAATCCAATGAGTAAAATAAGTACTAACTATTAACCATGAATAACTTGCTGCTCTAGTTGGTTTTCTCCACCTTTCCAGTAACACAACAAAGCACAAGATTAGTGTACAACAACAACAACACAGCCTTAGTCCTAAAAATTTGGGGAGGCACAGGATTGGCATCAATAATTTTAATCAACCTCTGATCACCTAATAGCCTTTCTGAGTTATATTTTTGTTTGGAAGAAATGCTGTATGATTGATGAATGAAATGTGTAAAGATTGTAAGTAATTCTTTTAAAATATTACCACAAATGGTGTAAAATATGCCTAGTTTGACAACACTGTTAACCTGATAGGTTCTTTACAGATACAAAAAGAGAAGCAACAATGCAGACTTGCAAGGTTGTAAGCTAGTAAAGTCCTATCATGAGATTAAAAATGTACACAATGAACTCACAGTATACCCAAGGAAAGTGTGTAGCAAAAAAAATACTTCATCAAGTTAAAAAATTCTTACCATTTCTTACAGGAATGGAAGCACTCTACTTGATATATTAAATTCAAAGTACATAAGGTTAGAATAAAAACAAAATACATGCTTACCAGTAATAATTTCATTGTCACATGTAATTGAAACTATAGCTGAGCTTCTGATCCCAGATGTGGCAAATGCTAGAGCTTGGGGAAAGTGCCACTCGTCAGCACCAGACCCAGCTGGTCCTTTGAACATACGCAGAAATGTTCCACCAGCAGAGCTGGCTGAGCCTCTTCCATGTTGAAAGAGGAATGGTGTACCCTGACCATCAGGTGTGTTCGGCTGCCACTTGTGCTGTGCAACACGTGCTGCTGGGGCATTAATATCAACAATTACAACAGTATCTGAAGAAGCATGAATGGCAGCTGCAGGTAGATTGCAGCGTTCAGGTGTTGGAATAGCATACGGTTTGACTTCTTGAGGATTGCGAAAGATGGTCTGACAAGTAAAACTACAATCAGGATCATCTTTTAAGTATATACTTTATCAGATAACAGATACCATAACAGCTGAAACCTCAATTTTAACATGAAAACTCAAGTTAAAGGAGCTTTTTTTATTATTTTGATAAGGGGTTGTATTTTTTTTTGGGGGGGGGGAAGGGAAGACAACTCAAGCACAAAGGATGTACGATAGTAGTACACCGTTATCATCATGGATGTACCATTTAGCCTTACTGGGGCATCTCACACTCACACTCACACTTCTTTACTTTATTCACCCCAACCCACTCTTATTTTATCAGCCACATGGCTCTTAATTTCCCCATCTTTATGCGTTATCAATTCAAGATACCAAAAGTTATCAACCCCCCACCCACCCCCCCCACTTATCTTTCGATGAATGAGTTTCACCATCCCTTCACCTCTATTTATATATTAGATTTATGCTCTGGATGGGAAAATAATCAATTTTAGTCCTATTTAGTATGGTCAACAACAAAAGGCAACCTTGAGGTGCCAAGCCCTTGTGTCATTTAAGGCACCAAAAAGGCGCTGAGGCAAGCAAAGTGAAGTGCATAACTCTAAATATAATTATTACTCTTTTCATACAAGGACCACAAATTGTGCTATTTGATTACAAAGGTAGGACGTTCAATTCCATCAAACACCCTCCTGTTTCTTTCATATCACAAATTCCACGACACAAATGGGCATGATTTGCCACACCTTAGCTTCTCCATGGCAATGAAATCATCCTTGCCAATACTCCAAAAGATCAAGCCCAAATTTAGGCATCACCCAGACCAGTCCAAACAATGCAAAGACAAATGAACATATCTTTGTTGCCAAAGAACATTTAAGTAGCAGGTCATCAATAGATTCCCAGCTTCTTTAACACATACAACACCAATCAATTATCAACAAGATGCCTTTTTTGAAGTTGTCAATTGTCAAGATTTTCCCTAAAGCCGCATTCCACATTATGGGACCTTGGTCATCCATATGCTCTTCCAAGGGAAGGGAATACCTGTAGAACCCCTAAGGGCATTACAGCACGATCGAACCTCAAACATGCCTTTCTTGTTTGGTATCCACAAGGCTCAGTCTTCACATGTCGATGAAGGCAAATTATCATAGAGCAACTCAAAAAAAGAAGCAACTGATTCCATTCCCAATCCTGATGACAAGAGGATTAATGTATTGGACCTCACCCTCATAGGTATTGGCTAAATAAGATGTTGAAGCCTCCTTGTCCAAAATCTTACTTGAGAGCTGGCTCATACCTTGAACCATGAGAATCTGAAGAATGGCTTCCATCCCCCACTGGTACTCTTCTGACCCCAAGGCTGCTCTGTTATCCACCCTCCCCAAACTTCTCCATACTCAGCATAGATTACTCTCCTCTAGAGATGGTCCCTTTCCGCTCCAAACCTCCAAGGCCACTGCCCTAAGAGTGCCAAATTAAAAGAGCTAAGCTTCTTGATACCCAAATTCCCTTTCTTTTGAAGGTGAGCACACCACTCTCTAATCTACCAAGGAGAACTTCTGAGGTATCACCAATGCCTCCCCATACAAAATATCTTTGGAGTTTTTCCAATTATTGGCCACATGTGTAGGCATCATGAATAAAGATATAAAAAAATAATAAAATAAAAGAAGATAAGTACTCTTAATCAAAATCACCCTTCCTCCTTTTGAAAAGTACACTTTCCTACTTTACCAACCTTCTTACCACCTTTTGAACTCAAATCATATGTATCTAATGCTTATTAGGAACAGTTTGAAAATTAAAACCAGTAGCAGGCCCTATTAATCTACAAATAAAATTTAACAATATTATACAAAAATCTTCTAAAAACAAAAAGAAAAAAAAAATCAAAGCTAAAAGATTAAATGATTGAAGTTTTTTTACCCCTTTTATTTTTTTCCTTTCTTCCTTTTTGCTGAATTTCATTGAGGCTCTCACCTCAAGCGCCTTGACAATCTATAAGACGCTTGGGCTCTCACCTAGGCTTTAAAGGCAAGCCTGAGTGCTCAGCCGCTCACCTAGGCTCTAAAGGCAAGCACCCTCTTTAGAGGCACCTTGCCTCAAGGCTTCAAAGGTGCCTTAGTGGTGCCTTGCCTTGACTGAGCACCTGGCTCGCCTTTGACCATACTGGTCCTATTTACCTTTAAACCCTTATATTTTAAAGTATCCCTCTAAACTTCCAATGAGTTAAATTTTGCTCTAGTCTGATCAACTAACAACATTATCATATGTAGAAAGCAGACACCATAGAACCTTCTCTTGAATAGAGTATGCTCATTCATAATTACATGCGAAGAGAAAAGAACTTAATACTGATCCTTAATACAAACTTATTGTGATAGGAACGCTTATGATACCTCATTGGTTTTCACATTAATTATCACACTGGCATGCACATCCTAAACCAAATTAAAATTCTTTAGAGGAGCCCTTTTCCATTTCAAACTCCACCAATCGCCTTTTGAAATACCTTATCACAAACTTTCTCTAAGTCAATAAAAATCATGTGAAAATCTCGACGCCTTTCTCTATTTTCTCCATTAAATGCCTAAGTAAGAAAATAGCCTCCATTGTTGTCTACCCTAGAATAATACCAAATTAATTCTCTGATATTGTTGTTTCATGTCTCAACCTGTGCTCAATTACTCTCCCAAAGCTTCATGGAGAGACCAATAAGCTTATTCCCCCATTTTGGTTTTAAATTATCATGAAATACATCCCACTACCAGCAACATAACATCACCATAAAAATCTAGGGGGAAGATATAGAATGCAACATTAAAATTAAGAATGAAAACAAAATAAATTCCATTTGTATTAGCAGATCTGCAGAAACAAATTGAACCCAAGAAAATTAAGGTTCAGCCAAATGAAATTGATTGTTACCTGCAAATGAAGAACATCAGCTAATGGCATCTTCTTCAAATGAGGGACAGTCAAAAGTTGGGATGGGGTTTGTCCAAAGTATGCAATCTGGTCTTGTGTAGCGCGCTGTTGTACCTTTTGTTGGTACAAAAGAGGAAAACTAATGAAAATAAGAAACAGAAAATTTGAAGAGCAATTATGGCCAGAAAATAGACTTACTGGGTCCAAGATCTTATCAATATCAACTGTCCCTTCATAGGTGATATAAAAGAATACATTATTTGCCAATATGGCTTCTTTGCCCCGTTGCTTATACCTGAACGTTCCAATTCAATGCAGTAAACACCAGATGAAGAAAAAAAAAAAAGCTCCAGGTTGATTTCAGTATGACAGTTTTCTAATATCTCTACCATGGTTAACAATCATCTAAAGATTGACAATGAAATAACGGAGCATAATGATTCAGAAAATTATAATTTCTGTCACAAAATTGGGATACCTACCCAAATATAAGATCAATCCACTCATGCAAATGGGCAGATACATGCTCGCTCTCAAGAGCCATTCGATGCTTATGAATGAAATCAATTGGGTTTTCAGCCCAAGGAGGAAGTTCAACAGAATCTGATATGGTGAATACAAAACAAAAGAGAACATTCAACTTCAGTTTGACGGCCATCAATATTTATCCATGTTACTAAAACGAAGTACTTTGAGAAACATACCAAGCTTTCCACCTAATTGTGTTGTACCAAAATCAATTGAGTTTTCATTGGTCAAGGTCTCAGGGAGGTAAAATAGCTCAGGAACCTAAGGTACAAAAACACAAAATTTATTCCAAATTCATAGCCATTGTATGAAATTGAAAAGCAAACAAAGATGAGATATGTAATTCCTTCATAAGAATGATCATACACATACCAATTCCTTCACATCACTCATTTCCTCAAGAATTCCATTCCAAGTACCAGCAATATCTGAAAACATCCGATCTGCATGATCAAATTTGCCACCTTGCAATTGAATTGAGAGAGTTGTAAATGGTTCAACCCTAACAAGGTAATATAGAACCTGTAATAGAAACACAAAAAATTACAGAGGTATCATCATAGTGTCTCCTAATAATTAAGAAACTTCACCCAATCGATACTGAATTTAATTGGTACACAAACACAAAGAACTTTGTATAAATATCAGAAATGACATATTTCAGAATATTAAATCAGACAAATTGCCATCTTTCAACATAGACTGCCAGATTACCAAAGAATAAAGGTATCTTGTCACAAATAAGGTTGTACTTTTCGAAAATGACAAATCTGGAAACATAGATTTTTTTTTGTAAGCAATAGAATTTAATTTAAAGGCACAAAAAAAAGGGGTCATGCTGCCCTAGTACACAGAAAGTGTACAAGGGAGTAAAACATGGCACATCTTATATAATATAATGAAGATAATAGATGTACCTAGAATCTCGCATGAACTTTCAGTAAGGAAAGCTCAAGTTTTTCTCAATTCAATAATAACTAGCAATCTAGGGTCCAGTGTGAATTGCAAATTTTCCAGGTAGACAGCTGAATTACCAAAGAATAAAGAGGTGTTTTAACTTTGAAATAATTTGAGTTCTATGCTTTGAGAAAATGACAGCCTAATTGGAAAACAGGCAACATTTGAGATGTACCTAGAACTTCCTGTGAACACTTAGCAAGGAAAGTCAAGTCTCTCAATTCACTACTAACTAGCAAACTAGGATCCAGGATAAATTGCAAAATTTTCAGCGTACAAAGCTGAGTAACCAAAGAATAAAAGGTATTTTAACTTTGAAATAATTTGAAAAATGACAACATAATTGAAAAACAAGCAACATTTCATATAAACTATGGCAAACAATGGAAGTAAGCAAACTTTCATGCTAACTTTTAGCAATAAAAGCTCAAATTACTCTCGAATTTGTGAGTTATCATAATTCACTACTACCCTAGCAAAATAGGATCCTGAAATCAAACCAGACAAATTTTCAATATATAAATTATAATTTTTTTTAATTATGGTTTACACACAAGCAACATGATATTTTGCAAAGCAAATAAAAAAATATCATCAAATTCCTCAATGGAAGGTCCATGGTTCCCAGTGGGTTTTGAACCCACAATCTCACCCTCCAACCAATTACTATCGAAGAATGGAGTTTCAGATTAGCTATAACTCATTGGGCACAGAAATTACAATATATTCACATAGCAAAAACACTAATACCAAAAAATAAATACATGGGAACACCTACTGTTCCAGCACTTGAGTAGTGTGAACCATAATGGAATTTGGGGATGACGGGATCCTCAAAGCTAGAATATCTCTCTTGGAATTTTTTGAGACGGTCAGGATTCAAAGCACCGACAGGCTGTAAAATATAAGGCTTTAATGATATGATAAAATTCATAATTCTACAATGACAGGAAGAAATATTCAAATGATGCCACCTTTGAAAGATCTCGATAAGAAGAAGGATCAGCAAGATCCAAACTCTTTGAACTGTAGTCAGAAAGAATCCAAGGGAAAACTGGATACTGCAAGAAAATTGATAAAAACTTAGTAACAGATGCTCAGAATTTCTCCATATAAAATGAACAACTGTTGAGAAAAATCAACCTGAGTGATGTCATTATAACTACGACCAGCCAGGGTATTTAGCTGCATCAGATATTCAAAATTGCTGATCTGCATGAGAGTTGTGATTATACAGATTATTATTCTCGTCTCTTTATGGGACATATTAAAGTTTAAGAAATGAAAGCACTAGAGCTATATAACTGCAAACAATATTCCTGACAATGTGAAGTTCATTCTGAACTCATACCTCCCATCTTGCCCAACGTTCCATAAGCTGAGTTCTCTTCAGGAGTTGATCAGGTCTCTAGAATACATAAATAATTAAATTAGTCCTCAACTATAAAAGCAAAGATGAAGGGGGAAATCCTTGTCAAAATTATAATCCTGGCCTGAAATCCCTCACACACATGAAGCTATATTCAAATGTCATAGAGATCACGTCTAGGTTTTCTTTTTTCAAATGTTGTGAGTGTGTTCGGATAAGCTGATTTTGTTTAAAAAGAAGCTATGTAAAAGTATAATACCTAGAATAAGTGAGATTTTACGCTCACATTTTAATTTTAAAAATACAAACCCTATGATTGGGGGTATCTTGTAACTCATTACTCAATATCAAAGACTAATTAATCTACAATTGCAATTCTTTAGGAGGCTCTATCTTGTGAGTTTTCTTCTTACCTAAAAAAAATCTTTATTACTTATAAAGAAAATTCCTATTTTACACTTCAAAATCAGACAAAGAGTGCATTAGGTAGGGTGGAAAAATGAGAGGATAGACAAGGGTGAAGAGAAAATGGAAGATAGATTGCGATTCTCTCTTGTTTGGTAGAACAAAAAAGTAGAAGAAATGAAAAAAAAAATGAAAGCTTATTGCTTTCTATCTAGGTGTGCCACTTAAAATCTTCCCAAAATGGGAGAAAAATGTCTTACATAGGTGATTTCTTTTTATAAAAGTCTAACATAGGTGATTTGACAATCTAATCCCTCTAATTTATTCAATAAAGATATAATAAGAATTTAATACAAGATGCTTTATTCTCTCCACTTTTCTCTCCCTCCTAACAAATACTAATCTCTTCCATCCTTTTTTTTTTCATCCTCTTTACATTTTCTTTTCTCTCACTTCTCTACCAGACAAAACCTAATGCCTTCTATATGCCTGTCATGTATACCAAATACTACATTCACAAAGTAGCTATCTGATTCATAAACTCAGAAAATAAATAAATAGAAACTTTAGTTTGAGCACTATCTGGACAGGAAAGCTCCATGTCTAAAATTCTTTGAAATTTAGTAAGTTTGACTGGAATGAGAGGATATTTAAACCAACAATGGAGTTAACAGATGAAGTTATTGTGGATGTAAAAGTAGAAAGTTTATACCTTATATATTTTTGATAATATGATCCTTACACAACACTGACAGACAAAAAACTTTCACAGAAAATTATCCACATATATCAGGAGGAACAAGATGCAAACCTGAGTTGCCAAATATATATTGTTCAAATGAGGAGGACGTGCTTGAACAATAGCTCGATATGCGTTTCGCCGCCCCTCAACACTCTGAAGTATAGAAAGGGGGGAAACAAGAAAAAGTAAATGTCAAAAACAGGTTTATTAGCAGGCATATCGCAAGGATTGGAAACCGTTAAAATACTTTTATTATTTACACAAGCAAAAAGCAAAGGGAATAGAGATGATATCTTTCAAAGATGTACCCCAAAATCAAAGAAGAAATTTGAGCGGTCAACCATGAACAGTTCCAAAGCACTCCTTCTTAGGAGATACCTGTGGGGAAAAGAACCCAGTAAAGGGAGACGAAATACAGAAACAAACAGAAAAGTATCAAATATCTTAACATGAACAGCTGAGAGGCAATGGCATCACATTATATTACATAAATACAAAAGATAGTATGAGAAATAACATCTCTGACATAAGTGAGGAGAAAATGAAAGAAAGGCATCTTTCTTCACAGCACATAGATGTTAAGCAGCTTAATTCTTTTGTGTTGGATAACTATTAAGATATATCAAATCCATAGTAGATGGTTCTTTTTGATAGGTCCATAGTAGCTGGTTCTTGCCATTACTCAGTCTAGCCTTAGTGTTTAGGTAGAGGTGACAATTTGTGTAAGCATGTCGGGTTCGTGTCGTGTCAACTCATGAGTATTCGACTATATAGGTCAACACTAACCTGACACGTATATTAAACAAGTTAGGAATTCTCAACCCTAACACGACCTATTTATTAAACGGGTCAATGGAGTCAACCTGTTTATCAGATTTTATCAAAGCCAAAAACAATACAAATTTTAGTATGTAACCAATTGATCTAAACTATGAAAAACCAAAAAAAAAAAAGATTTTTTTTAATATCAAATTTAGAACTAATGAGTAACTACATCACAAATAATCATTAAAAATTAAACCATATCTCAATATTACAAATATTCAATCAATATGTCAAACAAAATAAACCTTAGTTTATATACCTAGGGGTTTTGAAAGGTATATTGGTAAAATGACATTTAGATAAACATGTCAAATGAGTCAAACAAGTTCCATGGGTTGAACACAAACACGACACATTTATTGAACGAGTTAATCGTGTTAGCCTAAATATGACATGAACCAGTTAAGTCTCAACTCATAACTTATTAATTTCATGTTGTGTTAACAGATTGCATTGGATTTTGCCACCCCTATGTTTAGGTGCCTAAGGATTATAGGTAAATCAGAATTTGACCAAGTTAGTTTAGAAATGGAACCATCCACTACATTGCAATGCCGTTTTTTTTTAAGGAAACCAAACAGTAAAGCTAGGTTTGATAAGGAGCAATGAAAATTCCATATGTTACAAAAAATAGATTCTCGAAGGGTGAAAATTTTTGAAAACCATAAACGAAAACAAAAAATAAAAAACAAAAAACAAAAAACAAAGACAAAACCAATGAGCTCTAGTTCAACTGGCACCTCCTCCCCTTGCAAGTGCTTGGTGGAGGGTGAGGTCTTAAGTTCACGACCTATGGGGTGCATGTGTGACTTACCAAGTAAAAAAAAAAAAGACTGTCTTTAGATATTTTTCGCTGAAGGAGCAAATCATTCTAGTTCTATTGACCAAATGCCGGTCCATCTTTGTTTCTTTTTTCTAAACTCAGTTCCCCAGTGACAAACATAATCTTAATGTGTTACAAACATAATCTTAATGTGTTAGATACGACCCAAAAAAGAAAAAAGAAAAACCTAGATTAACCCACTATTAGCTATGTAAAAGCTTTAGGTTATGTTTGATAATAGTTTTTGTTTTCTATTTTCAAAAACTTGTTTTAGGGAACATAAAGGAAAAAAAAAATTTATTGTATTTTTTAAATCAAAAACATGTTTGGTTAGTTGAAATTAAAAAAATAGTTTTTTGAAGAAAAAAATAGAAAATACTAAAATATGTTGTTACTAGGATTTAAACTTTAATGCTAACTCATTAAATGGGACAGATTCATTACATTAAATGTGTGTTTTCATTGACTTTTGAAAATTAGAAATTGAAAAGAAAAAAAAACATTTTTTTTCATATTTTCAATTTCCTTCACAGATTGAGTTTTCGTAACAGTTTTTGTTTTCTGTCTATTTTGGGTTGCCAAACAAGTTTTTTAGTCTCAAAAATAGAAAAATGATTTTAGAAACAGAAAATAAGGGGAAAAAACAGTTACCAAACATACCATTATATTTCTTACAGTAAAAAATAATAATAATAAATTGATGTAGTCAATGATATTTCAAAAATTAATAGCTCAATTTACTAAAGTTCCAACAAGCACAAAAATAAATTACAATAAAACTAACATAAATATACTATTGACTTTACCTCCTGCTATATATTTGATGAAGAGAGGACATCAACCAGCTGTGATCCTTTTCTAGTCCTCTCAACTCAGTACTGCATTCCAACCCATCTGTTATGTTGGTCTCGCTATTATCAACTATAAAATTTATTCTCCTACTGGTTACCTGAAAAAGGAGAAATTGGAGTCTAAGCTTAGTAGAAATTATTATGAGTAATTAGATAAGCCAAATTTCTTGGGACAAGTTATAGCACTGAAATATTGATTTCAGTTGCCTATCTCTTAATTAAAGGAAAAGAAGGTAATCCCATTTCAATTCCAATCCATTGGAAACAGAAAAAAGGTTTGATAGTCAGAGTCACCGAGGATGAAATATAAAAAAATAAGATATCATTTTAAAATGCATGCTATGTATCAAGAAAGGGAGGTTTAAAAAATAGTATCTAGAAATTGGGGATCGACAAGGGATTTAAAAAGAAAAATTGAAAGTAGCACTTGCACAGGCACACAATAAGTGTGCATTTGGGGTAGAATGAAAAATGAAAATTATTTCATTATTCAGTTTATTTTTACTACTATTCATGGGTCCCACTGTACTTTTTAGCACTATTCATGAGCCCATTATACTATTTCAACTAATTTTTACCTTTATCTACAGTATTTTCAGCAAAAAAAATTTCAATTTCAGCAAAATAAACGGTATCTAAACACACCCTAAGTTTCGAACCAACAACCCCACCCTCCACCCTGTTGTTACAAGGGGAGAAAGTGTGATTTCAGTTAAAACTCAATCATTCTTAAACATATAATAGAGACATATCTACTAGTATCTTCCAACCCGAACAAGGTTTGGCTCTGTAAGCAAATTTTTCATTTAAAAAAGGACACCATGAGCATTGAACTCTATAACACCACAGAGCCACAACATAACTCCATCTTGAGATCAGGTTGGGCACAGCATTTTTACAAGCAGTAATATCATTCAAATGGTACAGCTCACCACCATTGCTCAAGGAAGTGTCTAAACAAGGCCCGTTCTTTTAGTACAGGAAGGGACAACAGCAACAATACCAAGTTGGCCCTTAAACATAAAAGGAATAGTGAATGTTTTCAATGATACAAAAGAGGAATTTTCCTTAGTTCTAATTGATTGCATATACTTCTCTGACATTCATGGAATAATAAAAAAAAATTTAGTGTGCCCCCATCATAATATGTATCTAGACATGGCATGATGGCAAAGCAAATGAGATTATCAAATGTAAATTGAAAGAAATGTCAAGCTTGAGCTTGTATAACTTACTTGAAAGGTTCCTCGTACAACCCTCAGTGGCCGAACCATTGATGAAGGAAGCTCAAAAACTATTCTTTCATCAAGTTCACTGGGAACATACCCAGGTGCAACTGCTGACGAACTTTGGACCAACTCTTGGTCACTAGCGAGTTGATCACTACCTCCAAGGGATGCCTGCATGGTTTGCTCAGCTGTCCCAGATGCTCTTGGCTGAATATCTGCACCATGTTTTGCTTCATGAGCCCTGATATCCGAATTATCAATTTCCACCTGCTCATCTTCTTCATTGACTGGCTCCATTGAGATGGCTTCAGCTGCTAGAATAGGAGCATTCGATGAATTTATGACATTTTCTTGATCCTGCTTTGTCTCAATATGATCCTCATAATTGGCAGCAGCACCAAAGTGATCAGACCCTCTATAATTCCTCCTCAAGCATGGTCTCATCCTTGAAGCACTTTCCATTAAGTCCAACTTCCAAAAAACCTACAGATCCACAATAATTTCTTTCAGAGATTATGATTCCTACCTTTGCAGTAAACAAGCCATAAATGATACAAAAGGTGCAGGGCCATCATATCATGAGTAACTAATACAAATGCAGCAACACCTGAAGATGCAGTTTACAGAATAAGTTCTAACAACATACACGTGCAGGATTGCATAAATGGTCCCCGAATGGACCAAAAAGACAGTTCATTTCTATCAAGCAATGGATGAGTTTGCGCCATGCACGAATTCCAGTGGAAAAACGATGACGGGCTATTACATCAACTTGAGCACGCCTGTCAATCTGGAGAGAAAGGAAAAATGATAAATCTTAAATGCTACCACCATAAGTAATGAAAACCCAGAAGGAAAAGCACCACTCAAACCTCTGATCGTTGCATGTTCCTTGCTAGAGCAAAACTTGCAACAAGTACAGCAATGAATTTGTAGGAAAGAGCATTAAAATCTTTCCCATAAACTGATCTTGTATCAACTGGTTGCAAACATTCCATCCAAGCAACTCCCATGGCTTCAGATACATTCCATCTCTTCACACGCTCCATGTCACTGGCATTCCTTCGTTGTGCAGAAGTGGCCATTGCCACAGCACTGAGACCCCTTCCAGAACCAATCTTAGCACTCCGTTCAAGATCACGTGCAGCTGCCAAGGCAGCAGCTTTTGCAGCAGCTTTGTCCTTAGGAAGTGCTGGCGATTTGTTAGGTGCCTCCAAAGGTTTATGAAAGCTTGAAAATGTATGAAGCCTAGCAGTTTTCCTTTCAAGCAATGATGAGTCACGCTTGAGCTGCGAATTAGTTGCAGGAGCTGAGGACTCACCCCCAGAAGCACCAGCAGCAATCATTGCCAAAGCCATTGCAGCAGGTGGTGATGCAAAAGCAGCAGCCCAAGCTGGAGATATCATGGCAAGAGCAGCCTGAAAGATATAAAAATGATACATCTCAAAAGATTTTTTTTACAGGTAAATCCAACACTCAATCAGTATTCAACCGTAGCATCATCCTCCACCCCTTGTTTATGAAAATAAACCATTTGATCCAAACAGCATTGGCAATTGGTACATCTCAACCAAAAAAAAAAAAAAAAGAAGCAACATAAAAGGTATATAGAGATAAAAAAGGGCACACCAGGAGATACTTCTAACCATTTAACAGAAAAAAGGAACGACAGAAGATACAACATTATTGACCTCCAATTAAATTTCTAGTACTCCAAACTATGAGTGCAAGAAAGTCTTCACACAAAAAAATATCAGAGTTTCAGAATCTAAAAGTAGGGTGATTATAATTCTCCCCCAAACAAATTAAGCTAAGACAAACTACCAGAATAAATGACAACATACTTGTCCTAAGTGAATATCAAATCATTGGATGAAAATTATAAATACAAATGCTGACAGTAATCAAATATAAGCAACACAAAATTTATAAAATTGTAAACATCTGTAGAGAATAGTTTCTGTTCAAACATAGTTTTATACACGTGATTCACTAGTGAAGAAATACAAGACGCAAGATACTGTGTACTACCAAAAAGTGAATAGCTTGGGAAGATGCTCCACCTTGGAGTGATGGATATGTTTTTTTTCTCAAGTCTTACCTATCAAAAAAAAAAATTCTCAAATCTTGTCCTCAACCCAAAACACAACATTTTACCACCAAAAAACACAGGAATATTAATGAAGGGCCCTGCCTGAGCACTGACGCATAATGCTAACTTATTCATATTAACACACATGGAAAGGGACCTCTAGTAAAAACATAATTTATTTTATTTGTAACTTGTGCCTTACTACAGTGGAATTTTCAAATGAGCAAGATAAGTCAACATCAATCAATCGACAGCATCTAACCCCAAGAGGTAGCACAACTGTTTAGGGACCATGAGTATTAAAGAGGTCACTAGTTTGAAACTCCCCTTCCCCCACCCATGGGATTAAAACTCACATTTGTTCTGTGACAGCATCTACTCATAGAACAAATGTTGAAAGAGTAAAGATTGTCAAGATACCATTCACAAAGCCTTATTTAAGGCCAGAAATATGTTAGTCAGCATGTGGAAATATAAAACTGATACACTAGAAGCTATGAATCCAAAAAAAATTATATATATCAAAACAGAATAGAAGGATGACAGTCTCCAATAACCTCTATTGGGAGGGCATCAGCAGCCAATGCACGGTCATCAACAATAAGAGGGTTCAAACCATCAGCAGTAGCAAGTTCATGAATTCCAGCCAAAAGTGGCCGCCACCTCCTCAGAACAGCAACAAATGGTGGTAATATGGCCTCAAGGTACTGTTTGCGAAGAGGCTTTCTGTCCCTACCAACAGCATGCCACACCTGCAAAGTAAATGCTATGCTAAGGTAACTACAAGAACAATTGTCAACAATCAAGACAGCAATGGATCTAATGTCCCTTGAGAAAGAGAGAATAGAAAAAAAGAATGCTAGAACCACAACTTTTGTCACAACTTGCTCACATGGCAAGTCGTGAGTGGAGTAAAAGTGGTGGGTCCACAACTCCACCACTCACGACTTGCCACGTGAGCAAGTTGTGGCAAAAGTTGCGGTCTTAGCATTACTCCAAAAAAAAGGTGGAAGGAAACAATACAGTTTCCATCATGATCTCAGCATGAAACAAACTAAGATCTGACCTAAGCAAACATGTAGAGCACTATACCACGGCAATCAATTACATATTTTAACTAACCTCAGAATAAAGAACACAAGATGCTACCAATACTCGCTGTCTCTTGGAATCGGAAATTGGCATGTTTAGGACAGGTGAAAGCACACTGTACATCAATAGTATATATTAGTTCATAGCTGTATATTGGGAAAAACAAAAAAACAAAAACAAAACTTGAACAGCAGGATAACCAGAAAAAATTATGGTGATGACATCATAAATGCAAGAGTCATGTAAAGATACTCATAGAAGAGCCTTTGTTTATCTTATGATCACAGCTATGCAGTTTCAATATGCTTGTGGCAAAACTTACTGGAACAAAACACACATGGATCTTACAAACCTAAATAAACTCTTACTGACACTTTCCATATAGGTGCCACATGGTGTCCATAACAGAACAAAATTTGGAATTAAATTGAATAAAAATCTAAGAAACTAGGAAAACATCTAAAGAAAGCAAAGACAAATACAATTGTATTGATCATACCCCATATAGACTTGGATTCCTTGAGCTTTTACTACCAGGCCCAAACTAAATATCTATTTAACCCACAAAAAAACCCTTTGATTACATAACAAACCCATAACATGACCCAAGGGACTGACCAGATGAACCCAACTACAGCCCATACCTAGAAATCTGATACTTACAGAAATACTCTGACTCCTAAAAGTAAAATAAATTAAACCAACAGCTTCCTAATGAAAAGGGAAAAAAAAAAAAAAGACTCAATAGTAACTTAACAAGACCTACAGAGAGTGCCCATTAGGCCCACATGTTAGACCACATTTTTTAGAAAACAGTTTGTTTTTACTCTTTAGGGAGCTTCTTGCTGCCTGTGTTATTTAGAGAGGACAACATGAGCTCACACAAGCTTTGTATAGTGAAGTGTTGAGAAAAAAGTTCAAGACTATAGTCCTTGAGAATCAAAGGCTTGAATTCTTCTGGAAACTAGGGCAATATGAATTAAATCCTAGGAGTTGGCATAAAGCCAACAAAATAATCCAGTGCCATTCCAGCTGACTAAAGGCAAACGCATACAAAAACAAAGGTGATGTAATTAATCTGGTTCCTCTTCCTTTCTGTAATAAGTAATCGATTGCATATCATCTCTGTCTAGATGTTATACAGTTCAGTATAGCATAACATGTGGCAGCAGCAGCACCAACTTGTATGGTAAAAATAAATCTAAATATGGGTGAGCCACAGTGCACAACTGCAATAGTGAGACAGACAATTTGATACAGCCAGGCCAGTATGCAAAACATTTTTTATTGGAACCATCCTTCAGGTTAATTTATTGTATATTAAAAAATGGCTCAAACTATGCATATAAAACACAATGAGTCCTATTTTTTATTATTAAACATTACTGTCAAAAGAAAGTCAATCCAATCCACTAAATCCACATTGAATTCATAAGTAGCAATCAAGATTCAGAAATTAGAGCACTAAGTTCTAAACTATGGCATGAATCCTCTCTAAAAGAGCTTTTTGGTTCCTATTAGTTAGCTATATTTTTTTTTGATAAGTAACTTAAGAAATTTTATTTAAAAAAACCAAGCAAGTACACTGGAAGTGTGCCACAGTGGCACAAATCAAGAACCCTAATTACAATGATCAATAAGATTGGGGAGAGAAAAACAAGTATTAGTTGGCTATAGTTGAAACTCAATTAGATGATTTTAGAGATAAACTAGTTCAGTGGAACGGTAATATATAAGATTATAAAAGAATCTTAGCCAGACCAATGCAATGAAAATCTGAACATAATAAGAGTTGTTGGAAGTACATTAATATGAAGATATTCTCCTGTTGTGCTTAGTTTTTTTTGGCAAAGAAATAAATCACAATTACAGTTGGAAAAATTGTCGATTTAAATACAAATATGAAATCTTAATGAGAAATAATTCATGAAAATGATTAAAACAGATATGAGGTACTAGCAGCAGCAATGATGTTGAGATAAGTGGTGGACAATGAAAAATTAGAACGCCTGATTCAGGAGAGAGGCCTTTCAGAACTTGAGGTATCTTAAACAAACTACGAATCGCAGAAAGCCAGGTATACTGATGCTGTAAACAAAGAGAAGGAAAGGAATACTAGAATAGTGTTTCAACATAGTTGATTTTTTGCAACAATGATTCTTAAAGATTCAAAGTAATCAGAGAAATAATAATTGTGGACAATTTTGAATAAGTAGAGTAAGCTTTTATGGTAGGGTAGAATTATAGATAGTATTACATAATTATATGTTAGAAAAGGCACTATTGTAACTTCACTGCATAAAACTAAAACCTTAGATCAACTGTAGATGTTTCAGACTTTTACTTGATGAGCACCATCTCTGTGCCAGGAACATTACCATGGCAGGTTTACTGACTCATAAAAATCATGGAAACTCAATTGATCCTGAAAAATATTTACATAAATTTCTCAGGTAACTCTAAAATAGCTGTAGATACTTGCTGAGAACTACACTTGCTATGTCAAAGAAGGGCGTTAAAGTTGTTTCAGTACTACATTTATCTTATTTTATGATGCAGCAAAAATACAGTTCCTTCTAGCCATCTGACAGTAATAGGGCTTAAGATTCCATCTTGTTTGATGTTGAATTTTTAGAGAGAGAGATTCTTGTGTTTTTGAAGACAAAGCTTGCAATTCATGAGCAACTTATTTGCACGGAACCAGGCTTCCTCTCCTTCTCTGCCTGTGGTTTTGATTTGTTGTCTTTTCTAGTTTCTATGTTGACCTTCTCTCTCCTCTTTTTTTTTCCCCCTGTTTGAGTTCTCTGTACTATTCTCTGTGTACTTTGGCCTCATTTTTTTACTTCTGTTTAATGAAGTTTTTACTTCTTTACCAATAAAAAAGAAATGTGAGAAATATTGTTTTAGTTTTTTATGTATTAGGATTAGTATGGGGGGATTCCGTAGTTTCTTTATTGAATCTAAGTTGTTTCAGTTCGTGGTTGAGGAAGGAGGTAATGTTTTCTCCCTTAAGATCTTTGAACGGGGCAAATACCATATGCAATCGGTGTTTATGGGCAAGGGTGCAGCGCTTTGGACTTTGCGGAATCTGGAACACATTGTGATTGGGGCTAGCTCTAAGCAATTCTTCACTCTTAGGGAAGGTGCTACTGCGTACACTTTGCAACGGGGGTCCAATTCTTTTGGGCAGTTTGTATCAGTGACAGAGCTTAAGGTTGGTGGGCAGCGGCGAAATATCATTATTCCAGCCGGTAAATTACAACAAGGATGGAGAACTTTTGGGATTGAATTACGAAGGATGTTGGAACCTGCTCAATATGCGTTGGGTGGGTTGAAGTTTGTACCGTATAGATTTAAGCAGAGCCTAATACATCATCCTACCAGGTCATTTGTGGATGTTGTTAGAGATCCAGCGCAGGCAAGGTTGAAATATGATCAGCAGCCCCTTAACAAAGATAAGATTAAGGCTGGCTTCGTGATGCATAATGAGGAGTTTCCAGGTGACAAATCTCACAATCAGGTTGTAGTTTCTGAAACTCAGGTTGGTAGTTTTCATCAGGCAGCCGTGGGTGGTGGTGAGGGTGGAGTAGGTGATATTAATGGCAAGAATAATAGTGAGGAGAAAATCCCGGAAGGAATTAATTGCAAGAATCCTTTGAAGATTAGTTTGAATTCAAAAATGGTTGAGTTTGGAAAGTTGCGTGATTTTAGGAAGGGATGTTGGCTGGGGAGAGGGCTGACAGTGAGTGTGAATGAATATGGGAAGAGGCGGGTATCTTGGGATGCTGTTAAGGGTGGTCAACAAACTGGCAAATGGGTACCAAGGAAGGCTGATACTAATAACGTAGTGGGTTTGAGCCCATCCAAGAGGAATGCCTCAGCCTTGTTGGGTAATAAAGACATTAGTTTGGGCCTGGTCCAGAAGCCCGAGTGTCTTTGAGATTGGAGAAAGTTCTCATAGTGGCCCACGGGCTCGGAGTCCTCACGATCGAATGGGTTTACAACAAGCTCAGTGTAGTGAGATCACCGTCCCGAAGGAGGTTAGGTGCTCAACGGCCAAACCCATCGCATCCGAGCTTCCCGCAACGTCGTCGAAGGTCTCGGTGCTCACACCCAAGAATATCGGAGCAAGTTGCGATGACGCCGAAGGCTCGATGGCTCTAACCACCACCCTCGGAGCAACCTAAGAATGTTGTCGACGGTACCGTTTGATGTAGCGGTGACGGAGTTTGAACATGCCGTTGCTCAGGCTAGTTCCAAGCGACTAGCGCCGCCTCCCACCGAGCCGATAGGCGGCGGTGGCTGAGTCTCCCACGAACAGTGTCGATGACCAGGTACGCGGTGTGAGTCGAGATTGGTGCGGAGGTGTCATCGGTCATGATATCGGAACAGGGTAATGAATCTGGAAGATCCGAATAGTGTCGGAGGCGGTGTCTTTGTCTTCTTCAGTGGCATCGAGGAAGGGGATGAGGATTTCATGCGTTTTGAAGGTTCGGTTCTTTCGACCTTGTGGGAGTTTCCATTACCCGGCCCATCTATTTCGGACTTGATTGGAGACTTGGATAAGTCTTGGGGTAATTCCAAAGATTGGATATTACAAATGCGTGATGGTCGGCAATTAGTGCTCCCACGTCACTATACCGTTCTCCAAGAGTGTATGTCGGTTGCTCAAGTTTAGAGGGAGAGGGTGTACCAAGTAATGTTTCTTGTACAAATGAAGGGAAGAGGGTTAATTGGGCAGATGAGAGTGAGGGGTTAGTGGATTCCTTGACTGTGGTTCCTGGGACAGTGAGTGAGCTGTGGGAGTCTGATGTAAGGTTGAGGTCTTGTGAGGGAGGTGATGAGCCTTTAGTTGTGGTTCCTTTGGCTACTGAAGGGCCGTTGGAGTTGGAGTCTAGTCCATTGAAGGAGATTGGGTGTAAGGAGTGTGTGGATAATTGCCATCTATCGCAATGGGTAACCAATAGGATAAAGGCTTTCAAGAAATCTGTGGGAACTTCACTGGAAGGTTTTGAGGAGCAGATTACAGGTCTGTTATTAGCCATAGAGGCCAGGAAAAAAGAAAGGCAGAAACTTGTGGTGGGTGGTCAGAAGATGTTGGTTAAGTCCGGACAGAAAGGTCAGAGGGAGTTGAAGAATTTGTTGTCATCTTTAAATGTTGAGTCTGATACAAATAAAGTTAGGGGTGCAAGTTCTGAGAGGGCGGTTGTGTCTTATCAATGAAGGTGAAGATTATTTCTTGGAACGTTAGAGGGTTGAATGAGCAGGATAAAAGGCTCAGGGTTAGAAACTTGATTAGGAAATGGGGGCCAGATGTGGTTTGTCTTCAAGAAACCAAAATGGGGCTGATTAATAGAGCCGTGATTCGTAGCTTGTGGGGTGGACATCATGTTGATTGGTCTTATTTAGGTTCATGTGGTGCTTCTGGTGGTGTGTTAGTGATGTGGGACACTCGGGTAGTGAATAAAATGGAGGAAGCAGTGGAGAGATTTTCGGTTTCTTGTAAGTTTACAAGTGTGTCAGATCAGTTTGTATGGGCGTTTACGGGTGTTTATGGGCCTAATTTATACCGAGATAGGAGATTATTATGGGAGGAACTTTGTGGCTTGAATAGCTGGTGGAGCGTCCCATGGTGTGTGGGCGGGGACTTTAATGTGGTTAGATTCCCTTCTGAACGATTGGGGTCTACTTCTTTCACTAATCGCTATGAGGGATTTTTCTAACTTCATCTCGAGAACAGGGGTCTTATTGATTTGCCACTCAAGGAGGTACCTTCACTTGGTCTAATTCTAGGGAAAGCAGCTTGAAGGCTAGGCTGGAAGTATTTTTGTTTTCTGCAGATTGGGAGGATAAATTTCCAACGGTTTCTCAAAGGCGCGTCTAAATTGTGCTCGAGATCATTTTCCAATTGTCCTTGAGGGTGGATCTTTTCAAGAGGGAGTATGCCATTTAGATTTGAGAATATGTGGCTAAAGGATGAAGGTTTTGTGGATAGGGTACGGTCATGGTGGGATTCCTATCAGGTTCATGGTGCGCCGAGTTTTATTTTGGCTAATAAATTAAAGCTCCTTAAAAATGACTTGAAAAGATGGAATGTGGAGGGGTTTGGTCATGTGGATGTTCGGATTAGAAACTTGTGGAAGGAACTTAGTGTTCTAGAGAGTAGGGAGGAGAATCAGGGATTATCAGCGGAGGAAAGAGTGGATATGGGAAGAATTCGTGAAGACTTAGAGAAAGCTACCCTGTTGGAAGAAATTTGTTGGAGGCAGAAATCTAGAGTTCTTTGTGTTAGGGAAGGAGACAGGAATACTAAGTTCTTCCATCGTATAGCTAATTCTCACAGGAGGGTTAATTCTATTGATAGGCTTATGGTGGATGGGGTGTTGTCTTCGGACCCTGCTGCTATAGCAAATTGTATCTCTCAATTCTATAGGCAGCTTTACTTTGAGGATGTGGCTCACAGACCGGTCTTAGATGATGTGGACTTTTCTAGCATCTCGGTGGAAGATGCGAGTTGGCTAGATAGGCCTTTTGAGGAAGATGAGGTGTTCGAGGTGATCCATGACTTTAATGGTGATAAGGCACCTGGCCCGGATGGCTTTTCCATGGCATTCTTTCAATCTTGTTGGGGTGTCTTGAAAACTGAAATTATGGCTGTATTCCACAATGTCCATACTCAGGCAGTGTTTGAGAAGAGTCTTAATGCTTCATTCTTAGCCCTTATTCCTAAGAAAGTGGATGCTGTGGAGGTAAAGGATTATCGGCCTATCAGCTTAGTTGGTGGGGTGTATAAGATTATTTCTAAGGTTTTGGCTAATAGGCTTCGTAGGGTGGCGCATGGAATTATCTCAGGTTCACAAAATGCTTTTGTGAAGGGCAGACAAATTTTGGATTCCGTCTTGATTGCTTCAGAATGTATTGATAGTAGATTGAAGTCAGGAGTTCCGGGTGTGCTTTGTAAGTTGGATGTGGAGAAGGCATATGATCATGTGAGTTGGGATTTTTTATTGTATATGCTACAGCGGTGTGGTTTCTCAGAAAAATGGAGAAATTGGATAAGGTATTGCATTTCAACTGTAAAGTTTTCCATTTTAATCAATGGTAGCCCAACTTGTTGATTTCTTTGGAAGTTCTAGTGGGCTTCGGCTAGGCGATCTTTTATCCCCATTTTTATTTGTTATTGTGATGGAGGCATTAAGTCGTATGTTGGATGTGGCTGCCTCCACTGGGCAATTCTCAGGCTTTTCTGTGGGCAATACGGCGGTCCGTCGATGATGGTGTCTCACCTTCTATTTGCAGATGACACTTTGATTTTTTGTGATGTCTTGAAACCTTCTCAGATTGCTAATTTGAGGGCGATTCTTGCTAGATTTGAGGAGGTGTCTGGGCTTCGTATTAACTTAGGGAAATCTGAGCTGGTACCGTTGGTGGCGTATCCAATTTGGAGGATTTGGTTGGTTTGTTGGGGTGTGGGCACTTCTCGCCCTTGAAATATTTGGGCCTTCCTTTAGGTGCAAAATTTAAGGATTTATCTGTTTGGAACCCGATTCTTGAGAGAATGGAGAGGGGATTAGCTAGTTGGAAGAGAATGTATTTATCTAAAGTGGGGTAAGGTGACACTCATTAAAAGCTCATTATCGTCTTTACCTACATACTTTCTTTCCTTACTTCCTTTACCGGGAAGGTGGCCAAGCGTATGGAGAAATTACAGAGAGACTTTTTGTGGGATGGGATTGGTGGTGAACCTAAAATGCATTTAGTTAATTGGGCCAAGGTTTGTAGGCCTTTGCAGGGATGGGGGGTTGGGTATAAGACATTGGGTAATTTTAATTCTGCCTCTTACTAGGTAAATGGTTGTGGAGGTATGGAACCGAGACTTGATGCGTTTTGGAGGAGGGTTATAGAGGCAAAATATGGGAATATTTGGGGTGGTTGGTGTTCGAAGAAAGTGACAAGTCCCTATGGGGTAAGCTTGTGGAGATATATTAGAAGTGGCTGGTTGAACTTCTCTAAACTCCTGGTTTATGATGTGGGGGAAGGTACTAGAGTGAAATTTTGGAAGCATGTGTGGTGTGGGGATTGTACTCTCCAAGAGGCCTTTCCCTAAGCTTTATTGTATTAGTAGGTCCAAGGACTCCTCGGTGGCCGAAGTTATGGGGTGGTCTGTGAGGTTTCACTTTGGAATGTGCTATTTCGTCGTCCTCCACAAGATTGGGAAGAAGAAGCCTTTGATCGGTTTATGGGGCTACTCTACTCCTCGATGAGAGGGTTTGGACCAGATAAGGTTTGTTGGAAGTCTGCAAGGAATACAGGATTTGAGGTTAGAGATTATTACAGCTCCTTCTATCCTCATATTCCTGTCTCCTTTCCATGGAAAATGATATGGCAATCGAAGGCTCCTCCAAGGGTAGCCTTCTTTTCTTGGTCTGCTTCCTTAGGTAAGATCTTAACAACAGACAATCTTCGTAAAAGACGAGTGATTGTGCTTGACTGGTGCTTTATGTGTAAGAGGTGTGGGGAGTCGGTGGATCATCTTCTACTTCATTGCACCATAGCTTGGGAGCTGTGGTCTCTGGTTTTCTGCTTGTTTGGTATTCAGTGGGTTATGCCTCGTACTGTTCTTGAGGTGTTTGAGGCTTGGCAAGGAAAGTTTGCGAGACATCGTCACATTGATATTTGGAAGTTGGTACCTCACTGCTTGATTTGGTGCATTTGGCGAGAGAGGAATGCTAGAAGTTTTGAGGGTTGCGAACGCTCTTTGTTGGAGATTAAGTCTTATTTCTTACACACTCTCTTCGAATGGAGTGTGGTTTTTTCTCATTTTTCCTTTTCTTCCTTCTCTATTTTTCTTGACCGTTGTTCTCTTGTTTCATGATTTCTGCATCATTAGTACATCCCCTATGTACTCGGTTTGGCAATTCCTTTATTATTATTAATAATACTCTTACGTTATTTATCAAAAAAAATAGCTGTAGATAACTTACCTCCACAACAAGGCTGAGCGCGGCTTCCTTCCTTCTGGCATGCCGTCCTCTAAGCTTACATTTCTCATAAGCATAGTGTCTTCACCATCATCTTCTTCCCTCATTGAGAGAAGCACCATCCGAAGCATGCATAAGAATGGTTGGTCACTGTCCAATAACTGGTATAGTGCAGCCATTCCACCCATTCCAGTACCTGATCCTCCGCCAATACCAAGACCACCACCAAGTCCAGACTCATCTAACAATAAAGCTTGGAGCATTGCAACAGATTTCTTTACCAGAGGAAGTTCAATCCAGTTTCCATTTGCATCTTTTTCCAAAGCAGACTTCCAAGATTCCCAGCCACTGCCACCACCACCAGAGACGGCTGTTTTTGAAGGATGGTCAACACCATACCACAATCTGCTCCTATATTTCCAACCCTCAGCTATATCCATAGCACAACTCCCATATGACACAAAAGCACAGGCGACAGATTCATAAGGCTCAGCAGCTGCTGCTGCAGTAAGGCGTTCCATCACTGCTGCAGAAACTTGCCCATTTGTATCTGCCATTGAAGCAAGGACCTGATTGATATGTCAAAATGTGTAAGTTCTACGAATAAAAAACTAACATCTTGATAAATGAAAGCATGACAGCATGAGAAGCAACTAGACTATAAAACTCAAACTAATATGACAGTGTACTCAAAAAAGCAAAATGAATAAAACTCAGACAATAAATCACGTTTAGGGTAATTCAGATGCAAAGCATAAAGAATTAAATTGTTCTGCCACTAAGAGTCATGTACCCAAAGAAACATTAAAGACTTCTACAGTTCAAATACTGTACCTAAAAGAATCAATAATACGAATAAATAAATCCCAAAGTGTGGGTGCATGGTTGTGTATGTGAGATATGGTTCAGGAATAAGGGTATACATACATCAAGAGGGAGTCCCCCAGTATCACTAGTTGATGATCTGCGATCACCCATAGCTTCCACTGATTCTCTGCCAGTTGTTAATGAATTTGGGTGGTTATTCAAAGGAGAAGCAAGAGAAAAGGAAGATGGAGAACCATCTTTAGCACGTGAAGCCCAGGATAGTTTGCTCAGCAACCGTAAATGATCCTCAACAAGCATTAGTATAACAATTGCATTCTCAACCAGAGCCACAGAAAGCTGGGCAGCATTCTCTGCTTCTGCTCTAGAATCTTTTGGTGACAACCCCTCAGCTGCAACACCAGCAGCAGCTGCAGCAATAACTTGAGTCTGCTGAAAGGGAAAAACTGGATGTAGAAATTATTGCAGATTACTAGAAAAAAATGAAAGCTCAGAATAGCTTTCATCATTCCCATGTTTAAGAACATTAAGAGAGATAACTAGCAACTCACAAGTAGTTCCAATAGGCAACAGAATGAAGAGAATAAAATGGAGGGGGGAAAAGGGGGAAAAGGGGGGAAAGAGGAAGTACAATAAGGAAATGGGAAGCAATATACTGCTCAATCATAATTAACGTATAAAAGTTTGAGGAAGGCCTTTAAAATATAATATTTTGGCAAAAATCCAAAACTATCTCTCTAACTCTCAGCTTTGGTCATTTCAGTCCTCTAACTTTCAGTTTTGTCATTTCAATCCTTTTAAGTTTCAATTTTTGTCAATGTAGTCTTCCATTAGAACTCAGTTACCTTTTTCCGTTAAGTGACCAAAACAACGTCGTTTTGGCTCTTTTTAAAAAATAATAATAATTTTCGTAATTAAAAAAAATTTAAAAAGCTTTAAAAAAAAAAAAACAATTTAAGAAATCAAAACTAAACCAACGAACCAACAAATGACGATGGAAATCAGAAATCGGTAAAAATGCTAATTGCAAGCTGGCAAGAACAGAATCCCATTTCAATTCCAAACCAATATGATAATCCTCACTGGAGGCAGAGCCAATCATGAAGTCAATAAGGCCTTCCACTTCTCCTAATAGTGTCATAAGCAAAGCCACCATTGATGGGGCAATTAGTGAGTTAAGACATGTAATTAGCAAACTTTGTATGTCAGAAGTCCTGGAGGAGTCTGAAATGGCTGTCATCCAAATTGAGCGGTTCTGGCATGAAGCATATATGGATGTGGATATCAAAACTATGCTTTCAGGAAATACAGTTATCAATGGGTTTATGGAGATCCTTTTCAATTCAGCTGATCCCCAGATGTTGAAAGCTACAAGTTTTCTACTGTCTGAGATGGGTCCATAGTCAAAGATGTGATTCAGACCGATTTTTAATTTGCAGAGACCGATTTCTGATTTCCATCGTCGTTCGTATATTTTGGTTTTGATTTGTAACTTTTTTTTTTATTTAACAGCTTTTTAAAATTTTCTTTTAATTACGAAAATTATTATAAAAAGAAAAAAGAAAAAAAGAAAGAGCCACTTAAAGGAAAAAGGTAACTAAATTCTAACAGAAGACTACATTGACAAAAATTGAAATTTAAAGGGACTAAAATGACAAAACTGAAAATTAGAAGACTAAAATGACAAAAGCTGAAAGTTAGAGGGAGAGTTTTGGATTTTTGCCTAATATTTTCTATAAATGTTCAATTAGTTAACACTAAAAAAGAAGTGATTTATATCAGGCAATTTGCCATCAGATCTACAAACATTGATAAAATGCCAAATAACTGGCATAATGCCTTTAACAAACAAGGGAACTTTAATTTCTAGAAACAAAAGATACCTGAACCTGCAGTTCCCTTGCAGCAAAATCCAGCAAGCCACCCAACAGCCTTCTTTTAAATATTGGCAAAGATTCTTCACGTCTTTAAAAGTTGAAGATGATGAACCAAATAAGGTGATTTATTAATGATAAAGATGAAAGATGAAAGAAAAAAAAAGTAACTGCTGCTGATGTTTTTGATAAGTAAAACTGTTGGCGTATATGAATTAAAACATAGCCTACATGAATTTCATTTGCACATGCTACATAATTTTGTTTTGAAAACTAGAAAAGGACCACATTTAGCATTCTGCGGCACAGAAACTACATGGAGTATTTTAGTTGGACAAAGCCAATGGAAGAAAATATCTGAGCAATAAAGACAAATTACAACAGACTGAACCTGAGAAAAGCATAGGACTATGTAAATATCCAGCAAATCATAATCCTAAACATAGTCAATGTCAATCCAAGAGGCCTTCTGTCTCTCTTTTTTTATGTAAATCAGTTCTGGAATTTTCACCATTTATATTTGTCTCACAAACTAGCACACAAGTCAGACACCAATACACGTACCTGAATTTATTTTCTACTTTTTATTTTTATTTTTTAAAGGAGAGGAAATGAGTCAATGCAAGTATAAGCAAGTTATTTCAACACATCACCCGACATTGAAAAGATCTCAAATTGCTCCAAAGCAAAATTAACTACTATGTTTATTTTCTAGCCCTTTTTGAATGAATATAGGCTAAAAAATGGGGGCTATCCAAAGGCAACTTAAGACGCCAAGGCCTTGTATTACCCAAGGCATGAGGCAACAAAAAGGCGCTAGCCCGAGTAAAGCAAGGCGCCAAGTTCTAAATATATTTGTTATACATATACAACTTAAATCATATGCACCTAGTGTATTGAAATATTATAATAAAGTGTTTTTAAATGTGTTGCATAAAAAATTAGGTCTATCAAATGATTTCAAGAATTAACATGGTTTAGGCTCTATTAGTTACTCTAACAATAGGTTTTACAACAAGCTTCTAAAAGAAATTAATTAATCTAACAATAAGTTTTACAACAAACTCCTGTAAATTAATTTAACAATAGTTTTTATAACATGCTTTTTAAAATTAATAATCTAATGATAGGTTTTACAACAAGCTTCTATTAAAAATTTAAAACTAAAAAAACAAAATTTTGAGAAGAAAATTTACAATAGGTTTCATGGCTTAAGGTGTTCGCCTTCAGCTCACCTAGGCACTAAAGGTGAGTGCCTCACTAAAGGCACCTTAATGGCGCCTCACCTCACCCAGGCAACTAGGCTAGCGCCCAGCTTGCCTTTGACTACACTGCATCCAGCCCAGAACCCCCCAACCCTAACATGCTATATATATACAAAGTATTTAAGGGGGAAAAAAAGAGGCTCATAGTCCTTCACACGTCTTTTTTTTTTTCTGGTGTACCACATTTTTTTATAAGTAAATAATTCATTAAAAGAAGAATAAAGGTTGCTACCCAGTTACACAGGCTATGGCCTATATATACATAAGAGTAAAGCACCAAAAATATATCTGGTGTACCAAATGATCCAATCAAGTTTAAACACTTATTTGTTTAACTGACTATGGTTAATGCAGCAAAGATTAAACAAAATTTAGTCGTGAATGGATAAATTGTCCAATGTAAAAGGCACAAAACTTGTGTGCCTGTTTGTATGTGAGTGGCTGCACACCAAATATTCTATTTATTTAAAATTGAAAAATGAAATAAAATGAAAACCAGATAGCATTCACAACAAATAGGGATGGCGAAAGGGCATTTTTGAAACAGGTCAGCCCAACTACTTAAACAAAGAAATTTCAACCCAAACGTATCAAAACCTGCTTGGGAGGCCCACATGTTGTCAGCTATGGAATCAAGAAACAGCAGCAAAGTAAAACTAGGGTAGCAAATCTCGAGAGTAAATCATTTATTTCCAAAAAGAGTAGGGGATGTTTGCAGAACAAGCCAGAAATATAGTACCTGATCCGCTGATCTCCTGTGCTTGATCCACCCACAATAGAAAGCCATTCTGCACAATGAATTGTAGCCTCAATATCCTGAAAAGAGGAAGTAATAACCAAAAATAAATAAATAAAATTGATATGATTAGAGAGTAAGGAAATCTAGTCAGGATCAATATAATGATTTCCAGCAAAAATAGATAGATATATCTCCATTCAGTTGAAAGTACAAGATACATACATATATTCAATCAAGGGCAATGGTATCAAATCAGTGAAGTATAACAGGTAGAACAATAATGATTGTGCAAGTCACTTTTTAAGCCTAGACCAGTCAGCAAGCCTAACAAACAGCAGATCCTCAACAAGGAAAGCTCTTAAACTTTTATCGGAAAACTGAGCCTTCCATTTCATTATTTTTTCACACATAAAGATAGCAAGTTGATTCAACCAGATTGGAAATTTGTTAGAAAAGCCAGCACTCCAGAGAAACCAAGTTAACCCATCTTGAAAATATTGATACATAGAAAATATTAAACCAAACAAACTTCAATCCTCCCAGTTTCATCAACTAATTCACAAAACAGATGACACATGCACATAGCTAGGACCTGTCAGTGCAAAGAATTCAATTCTCGAGTTGTAATTAGAACCAGAACAGTAGAAGAAATTCTTTCATCGAAACTGAGAATTACAAACAAAACAAGCAAGTGGCCTGGCACATGCATTATAAAAAATGTATATGCTAGATGCTTCACCCACTTTTTTTTCCCCTGCAAAGGCATTGCATTAAAAGTAGTTTGTGGAGAGACTACCTCCCCAAATTACTACAGGACTCTGCAGGATGTAAATTGTCCATGCATATTAGTCTTCTGTAGGTTCCACGTCATAGACAGTCCAGATCCATGCAGTCCCAACAATTAATTGAAAGGGCATCTCATACCATTCATTGACCCCTATGCATCACATTTATTTATACCTGAACTTCCAGTAAAATTTGAGACCTCTGTTGACTTGCACATTCCATAATCCTCATCAATTCAAAGCAGTGGCTCTTAATACAAAACTTCCAATACTCCAAAATCCAGTATTTCATTTCAAGTTCCACATCTAACTATATTTCTTTTTCTTTTTCTTTTTTTGATGAATTAACTACATTTCAAATTGATAGTAAAAACATGGCTCCTAAGCAGCCATTCAATTAAATGCAGAGAACAACAAGGTATGCGCAACAGGCCATAGCACAACATGGTATATCAACATCATTATGAACCCACAACTTCACCCTCCACCTAGCACTTTCAAGAGCAGGAGGTGCAACATGGTATAAACATCACTATGATAATACACAACAGACTTGAAAGGATATGCAGCAATCTATTGATTATGAACAAAAGCAGTGAATGTCTTAAGTCTAAGATTGACTGAAATAACCTTCCATCCATCCTTTTGGCGCATCGAATGCTCTAACATGATAATCAGGAAGTTGTGTATAAGGTCCTCTATGTCTCCTAAGCCTGTAGAATTAAAGCTTTTGCTTGCACCCAACTGTAAAAACAAGTACAGTTAGAATCTTCAAAACTGGTATCTATCGGCACATAACAAATAAGTCACACATCGCAGCTAAAAACTAATACTTTCTGGCCTATGTCATGCTTCACACTTTATGTATGACTTAAACTACGCAAATTTAAAAACATACAAAGAGTCCAAACTGAATTCTAATAGTAGCACCTCATGGTTCGAGATGAGAATTTCCAGAATCCATTCAGGCCATTCCTCCATGTTTGTCAGACTGCTTCTATTTTCAGGATGACTGCAAGCCAAAAACAGAAGATCCTGAAATCATATAGAGAGAAGCAGCTCAGAACTAAAATAGAATGTCAAGGACCACAATCAGGAGAACCAAAAATGTGCAGAACAAAAGCAAGATATTCAAGCAACTAAAACTCTTGTTACTGGATAATCATAAACAAACTTTCATGATGGCTGTATCTTTTAGCAATTGACAACACACCATACACTCCCTCTAACACTTGACTTGAAGCATATATGCATGTAAACTACAACTGGAAGACAACTAAAGATAGAAAGATAAGTAAAATTGACAACTGTGGTTCAAAAAAAGTCCTCAGTCTAACAATGCATTAAAATAGAGGATACAACCTCCGATGACTATTTTACAATGGAAGCCATTAAATAATTTGCATGAAGATAATTCTACCCATCTAGCAATCGTTTCTAAACTTTGACAAGATTTAAGCAAACTGAAAAAAAAAAATTCTGAAATGTGACTAAATGATTATTTAAGTCCCTCAGATATTAAATCTGAATAGACACAGACTCTCACTTCATAGAATAAATATCACATGCTAAAGCCAAATAATGGATATCATGCAGACCAAATACAACACAATCAACCAGCATAATTCATACAAGTATCAAGACTTTTTTTCTCTTACTTCTACCAAACACCAGAAAATACAACATTCATTCAATAATAGGTACCAATTCCATCTCAGGAAGAAAAAGATAAGATATTAGAGGTTCTGTTCTAACAAATTCACATAAAATGAATTCACACGTCAGAGCACAAGAAACATGGAAATAATACCTGCAGAGCTCGACTTTGAAAACTCCTAGATGCATATGGAAGTGAACGCAAAAGAACCAACAAAAGTTGTGAATGTTCAAAGCGATGACCAGAATCATAAAAGTTCAGGCCATCATCCGCCGAAGAAGCATTAATCTGAAACAAAATATGGGAAAATATCAAAATCAGATTCCCACTCTCAAAATACATGTTTCTAACACATACAAAATATAGACTGAAACCTGCATGAGCTCATAAGGCATAGATAATCCTCCCCTTGAAAGGGAGTTTTCTAGAGTATTGTAAAGGACTTCAAACAAAGAAATATTGAGCACACTGAAATTGGGTAAACAAAAACTAAACACTAGAGATTGCAATTCAAACAGAACTGCCCCTGGCAAATGGAAAGGCCCCTAAGGAGAAAATTAATTGCATTTACCAATTTAAATATCCATCTCATATTCATATAAAAAGCATAAAAAATAACTCAAAAGAAAGCAGCTTAAGATTTTTATTGCAAAATAAGTGCAATCATGATGACAAATACAGAGCCTATTATATAAGGAGATGCAAAAATTTTAAAATCCAATGTTTTGTAGATAGTTGTACCATTTATAGTGCAATATCACAAAAATTTATCTTAAGTGGAACTATAAGGGTGCAATACAGGCTCTAAGGTTTTTCATCAAAATCCCTAAGTTTCAATCAAAATTAAAAAAAGAAAAAAGAAAAAAAAAAAGTGTTCATACAATGTCAACAGAGTATATGAAGTAATGGGAAAGGAAACAACATCAGACCTTTCATTGTTAAACAAACAATAATTTCAGAATTATGAATCAGAATAGTTTATATATATATACACACACACACATACCTACAGATATACATAGATACAAACCAATGCATTTATTTATATCTGAACAAAGCCCGAAAAAAAGTATCTCCCATCTCAGTCAACGAGTGTTTATATAATATAGGAAGAAAATTGCAGATTTGGATTAGTGATAATCAGGTATATAGGACTGAATGTGGAAGATAAAAACAAGTTAAAGACATACCGAAGCCCCCATTAAAGCCGTGTATACATTGCCAGTCATGAGCCTGTTTGGTGCCGCATGGAAAGCTTTCTGTAAAGCATAAAGTAGCAGACAAACTTTATCATCAAACATAGTACCGCCTCCATCAGGCAGCCCACTACCAAAAAGATTGCTTGACATATCTGAAGAAGCATGTGAACCAAATTTCAAATGCCCTGATGCTAATAAAGCACCTAAGAGACCTATGATCCCAACAACAATCCCATCACTTTTGTCAATGTTGTAAACATTATTTCTTGCATTGTCAGCACTAATTGATAAGCTTATACCACCCAAATTTTTAATTAAAGGATTCTCAGATGCAGACGTCATCCTTTCAACTTTCCTGCTGGGGGAATAAGCAACAGGGCTGATACCACTTTCAAGAGGTTGAGAATCACAATCTTTCTCATGTAAAACAAATTCCTTTTCCTCTGTGGATCCTACATCATCCTGACTTGTCTCAGGTACCCCACTATCGCAATCTAGTTCAGGTCCCTGGACTGACAAACTTTCATCACTCTCAGTCACAGTTTCAATATCACTAGAGTCACCAGATTTAGCTTCTCTTTGCAGCAGAACAAGAAGTGTTTCTAGACCACCACATGCTAGGAATGCCTCTGCAAATGTTTGAGCTCTAAATGTATTTGGCTGTACCACCAACCGATACATTAGATGCAACACCCTTGCAACCTGGATTAACATAGGAGTCATTTTGAGCAGAACAATAAGAAAATAGTTCAAATTTCAAATGAAAAGTAAACACCATCCATGAGGGCAAAAGGGGAATAATTTGTTCACTGTCACTACCAAATTCTAAACAATTAAACACAAAGATTATGGAGAACCACAGCCATGTGAAAGTAGAACCCTTTTTAAGATTATAATCAAATCTACAATTCCTGAAAAACATATGTTCTTTGACAACGTAACTAGATTAAAAAATTGGATATGCAAAACAAAACACATGCACCTCTTAATATGTTACTAAACTCTCAATAGTCAGTTTAGCAGTGTTGTGCCAAGAGCTTGTTTGGCTTTTTTTTTTTTACAACTTTAAGGATAATAGTTAAGGTAGAAGGTTTTAGGGTGACAGCTCATGCTACAGTAAATAAAAATGATTATTTGAGGATATACAAAAGGTCCTTGAGTTGATTATCTAATTTTGTATTTCAAGATGCAATCAGGTAGCACAGAAGGAGAATGGAACTAACTTAATGAAATCAGCACCATATTGTTCATATTAATGTCTTTATCTTTCATATATACAAAATACATAATTTTACACATATAAGATGGCAAATATATTCTTTTCATCCTTGAAATATAGTACAGGTTGTCTTTTTTTCATCCCTGAAAATTTATAAAGTTCTATTTCTGTCCCTTAAAATTTTAAATTGTCATCCATTTCATCCTTCAGTCCAATTTCATTAAATTTGTTGTCAGCATGTCCAACAGATTACATATTTTAGGGACCAAAAAAGAACCTAAACAATATTTTAGGGACAAAAAAGATACAGTATAGGTTCAACTTTTGTCTGTGAAATATCATTTAGGTTTTAATTTTGTTCCTAAAACTTAACAGAAGTGAACAGAAGAACAAAAAGTACAACATTTTAGATTTTCAATGACAAAAATAGAACCTTCTAAATTTTGAAGGACAAAAAAATACCTAGGCTATATTTTAGGGATGAAAAGAATATTTAGCCTAAAAAGAGTTAACCAATTTACTTTTGGCTATCAAATTATTTTCATCTCAATTAACAAAGTTGCTATTTTGGCTTTGGAACTCTTTCCTACTTTACCCACAAAATCAGAATAATCACATAATTAAAAAATACAAGGGAAAATTAGAGATTGCATAAGCCAAAAATCATTTTCAAGATACAGGGAACTACTAATAACTAACAAATAATGTGAAAAAAAATATATAATAATGCAAGGAAAATATTTCAATGTGTTAAATATATACATTATACATATGTGTGTATATTACATGTACCATCTTAAAAGCCAGGTAATGATTAATTTAAACATTGAATTTGTGTCACTTAAAACCATTCATGTTAGAAACTATCAAGCAATATATCATTAGCATTTTAAACCAATAACAAAAGACCAGACATTAGCAAAAGCAAATATATGTACGTACATATATTAATACATACGTATGTATGTACATATTATATCATACAAACTTTAGTTCTATTAAAAAAAGACCAGGAAAAAAAAGAGAGAGAGAGAGAGAGAAGGGAATTTTTAGGTACTGCCATGTTATGTTTTAAGGGCTGCCTTAAGGAGTTTGAAAATTTAAGTGCAAAATTTCAAGTATTGAACTGAAAACATATAAACAGATAAACCTTTATGTTTTCCTTGTTGCGTTATAGATAGATATCTGGTGTGTCTGTTCTTATTAGTAATCCAATCCCTCATTTGGTTCTGGTTGATATTGATATCACAAAGAAAAATAAAGGAAAAAAAAAATTAACAGCATCAAAGCAAACAGCCACACCAATATGAATCTGCTTTAGAGAACAATGTCCACACTGTCACTCTACCTGATTGGGTTGTGGGCAGTCAACCATGAACCCTAGTAAACGACGGACATCATCTGAAGCAAAAGAAGGAGGTGCTGCACCAACTAGAAGTTCAATAATTACTAAAAGTTCATCAACCAAAGCATTCACTTCACCAACTGGACGCATGGACTCCTTTAGAGAAAAAGTATTCACCGAGTCCTTTTCACGAATTGTCCAATAGCATATTCTGCAGCCATCAAGAAGCATCTGAATAGCATTTGCATCTCGCATTACCAATGACTCTGTGAAAACCATGTCTGCAAGTGATGAGAGAAGCTTCTTTTGTAGTCCATAGTTGCACAAGCTCCAAATTTTGAGATCCAATAGCAGCGTACTGAAAAGATGCACTTTGAGGGCGTGATTAATCTTTTGAAATTGACAAAGGGAGACAATGGCTGCAACAAGTTCCTCATTTCCAACACCATTGCGCTTCCCATCATCAACAGAAGACAGACTTTGCAAAAGAAAGTTTAAGATTCTAGACAGAACCTCAGGTCCTTTGGTACGACACAACTCTTCATTGTTCCAAGGATGTTGAATAGCCATAGAAATAATTCGGAATATTGGGGAAGCAAGAGTAGCAGTGGCCAGTGAAAAAGGAAAATTCCCTGGTTGTGGATCTAGGCTATCTTTATCAACATCACTTACTGCCAGTGGAAGCAAAGACATGGGACCACCATAGGCCAAGGCCCACAACGCCTCCATTGGTCTCATCCGTGTAGCAACATGGACTTGCCCAAGAACCTCAGCTGGTCGTCGGAGCATTCCTGAATCATTACTAATGGGTAATTAAGAAGGAAGACACAAATGCTAGCAAATTATTCAAGGCACAATTCATAAGAGAAATTTCATATTCTGCTTAGGCTAATTACCTATCAAAAAAATATTCTGCTTAGGCTAATAATATGATTAACTATGAATGCTAAAAGTTTATTTAGATTTATACTCTCATTATCTTTTAAGGATATTTTCATGGAAACATAGATCAATGCCCTAAAAAGCTTTCAGTCATATCCAAAAGCTCGCAACAGATACAAAAGAGAAGAGGAAGAAATTCATTATATGAGTATCAAAATGAATTGAAGGTTTAAGGCGAAAAGGCAAACACGTGCACAAGAGAGAGAGAGGAGAGAAGGGAAATAGTTATTTTTTTACCCCACTTATTTTATTGTTTGAATACATTGCTAATTTAACAAAAACCAGAAAATTAATTTAAACAAATGCAAGAAAAGCATGAGTTAGCCTCACAAGAAAAAGGCATTAAAACCAAAAATGAATTTCTTCCGTTGACAAGAGAGGGAAATGGAGGATGTCAGAGAGCTCTTCCCCACACCCCACAAACACCATTAGTTTATTTTGAACCAAATAGCTATCCTTCTCAATCAGGTTCAGAGAGTCCAGATCTTCTGTTCCACTTTTTCTGCTCCACTCTATACTCCACCAATAAAAATTTGCCACGTGTTCACCTGATTAATTAAATACTATTATTATTGACTTATTAATGCTACCGTTATTAATAAGTCAATAATGATAAGTCAATAATGATAGTATTTAATTAATCAGGTGAACACGTGGCAAGTTTTTATTGATGGAGTATAGAGTGGAACAGGAAAAATGGAATAGAAGATTTGAACTCCAGGTTCAGATACTTCTCCTTAACTGGAACCTTTTTTATAATTCTTTTTGCTTTTGTATGAGTAGAGTGAACCTTCTAAATTCCCCAAAAAGTAATTGAAAATAATTTATCAAATCAGCCACAAATATAGTTATTTTAACAATGTCCAACTTAACCTTTTTTTTAGTAACATCCAACTTAGCCACTTACATATGATAAATATCAAACCTAGTGAAAAATCTTACTTTTTTCATTGAATGATTTATAGTTGTTTATGAGACTCAAGAGTTGACTCAAAAGATTATTGTGTCAGATAAGATAGATTACTGCCTGAATGCGCAGTTATCGTTAAAGGTAAAATCAACCACAAGAGTAACACATATTACGTATCAAACACTTGCTACATAAATATCAAAGTGCCCATACTTAATTTAGTGTTATTCAAATATAGTAAATAAGATAGAAATGAGTTAACCTGCAGCGCCAGAAGGAGAAGCATCTGGACAGAATCTACCACTTAGCAAACTCGGGTGATAGAGAAGATGAATGCATCCACCAATTTCTGCATCCAAAAGAGAACTTTCCTCTGCCAAGCTTTGCACATGATCATTTGCCGCTAACCATGGTAGTCCAGCTCCACTACCAAAAGAAGGCAGCACATCTCCTCCTCTAGAAGCCAAACGTGCCATCCTTTCTGGACCAATTGGTTCCTTAAAGATATAAACAGGCCCCATCTCGGCAAACAAAGGGCACTGACGTCGTCGACGTTGTAAACCAGCCATTGTAGGAGGGGGATTTGTCCCAATACAGCAAAATGCAAGTGACTTGGAAATCCGAGGAAACTCAAAAGGACGGCTTTCATACAAGGATCCATCGATATACAATCTCAATTCGCTTTCTGCTTTCCCAAGCAGCCCTTGCTTGCATGTATGCTCCAAACCAATAAAGTACCAGCATTGTGGCTTAAATGCATGAGTAAAATGCAAAGAAGCCTTCTTTCCCTTTCCACTGCCACATTCAACCACCAAAAACTGTGCATGAAAGTATGCCTCAATCCCCTGATTATCAGCAGATAAGAAACTGAAGAGCCGAGGCATGTGTGCTGTGCCTTCACCAGCAAGTGCACTAGCAGCGGCAGCAGCTGACATAGCTGACGATTTTCCAGACTTTGCTGCTGCAGCTGCAGCAATAGCAGCAGCAGCAGTGGCTGTATTTAATGTGTCTGCAAAGGATTCAATGTAAATCCACGTTGCAAATGCATAACCATTAGTGAATGGCCAACGACTGTCACCAGGCCCTAGCAAACCAGAGCTTTCACCATCAAACTCAAATGTTTGTGCTGGTCCCTTTGATTCCTTTCCACCCATTGCTTTCTCCAATGCAAGCATTAAGCGAGTAGCCCATACAGTGGTAAGCGTTCTTGTAATGACTTGAAGCCATTTATGCAAATCAATAACACTAAGTGAATGTCCAGCTAAGTATTGGATGCAGTAGCATAAAGGAGTTCCATCCCATCTCATTTGCTCTGTTGAACCAACTTCCTGAGCAAAAATCTTCTCTGCTGTGCTTAAAAGAACTCCTAACAAACCAGCCATAGAGCACATTGCTCTATTTCTTGTGCAAGCCCGTAATATAGCAAGCAATCCCCTAACCATTCGTGTCCTAGGGGACATGATAACCTCACTATCACCAGCCCAAGGAAGCCATGGAATAAGTTCACCCGCCACTGTGGCAGCCCGAGAATTTAGCATAACACTAGGAGGATTGTTATCCTCGTCCTCTTCGAAACTTTCAACACCACCCATTGTTGCAAGAAGTGAATCAACTACCAAGAAAGCAATGCTGTCCATTTCATCACCACTTCCAAAATTCTCCTCACCAGTAACAATATTCTTTAATTTTTCCAAGCTTTCAGGCTTCCCCATAATTGCAGAATCCACTAAATGCAACAACTCTGGAGACACATTTGGCATAACAGGTTTGGGCCTAGGCCTTGGTGGTGAAGAAATGGGAGAATATGCAGCATCTGTATATACAGAAGAATCAAAACTAGTTGATGAGGAAGATTTGTTATGACCTAACTGTCTCTCTCGCCCAGGGCCTGATATGGGGTAATCATGTTTTATCTCAGCAACTGAAGAAGAATCAATTTCTGCCCCAGACATGCCAGATAATTGAGAACCATCATGAAACCGATCGGATGAGTGTCTTAAATGATCCGAACTCGAAGAGCGATTTGATTCCAAATCACCACCACCCACTCCCAGAGATTCATCAACAGACTTCTCCTGATCTTTCAACGATACCTGCTCAAACTGTTCTTCGTCCATGACCGTGGTCACAGAATCAACTCCTAGAGAACCTACATTTGTATTTCCAATCTCAGTGCCAATGCCATTGATAACCCGCTGAGACAATCCTATTCTTTCCTGTACGCCACCAATCAGTTCATTACTATCTGAATCCTTCTCAGAAATTGCCCTAACTTCTTTTACTTCTTCTTCTTCTTCCATATTAGTATTGCTTTTTCAAACAAAAAAAGCTAGCAAATACTCGCTCAAACTATATTCATGCCGAGCTACACACAAAGATTACAAGAAACCATAGTCAAATATCGTCAAAACCAATATAAACTAAGCGAATCAAATACGTGAAACGTGTTATTAATAGAACCTTCATACTGTTTCAGCTAAAATTCAAAACGAAACAGAGAATAAATCCATCTAAATCATTACAAACTCCTAAAAAGAACGTGATTAACGAAACAATACATGAAGCAAACTGCATGTACATAATGAAGTCTTCAAAGAATTGAAAAATCAACTAACTGATCCAAAGCCGAAAGAAAGCCTAATAGATACTATCTTTGGCCACTGTTAAGGCAAGCCTTCCACTTCTCTAAAACCATAACCAAAAAGCGTAGAATTCAAAGTGTGAATACCATAAAAAGGAAGAAAAATGAATTAAACAAGAAATTCACAGATCTAGCTATGTATATAGAGATTAGATAGATATTGAATTATCAAAACGACAATGGATCGTATTGTATTGCATCGCATTGCATTGCGGAGTAGATCAACTCGGCAAATGGATCTGACGAATTGGACCGTTACAATGTGAGAAACTTTCATACATTGAATCAGCTCTGATCGGAGCATTTATTTTTTCAAAAAGCATAAATCAGATTGATAAATTAACATTAGAAGAAGAAGAAAAAAAAAATGGAAATGGAAGATTGACCAGAAAGGAAAGGGAGGTGAAATTGGTACCTTGGGAAATGGATCCAAGCAACAGATTCAAATCGGGTTCGGGTCCCTGTGTTTGATTCGGCAGCGAGAGAATTTGATTGGAATGGAAAGGGGAGAGAGAGAGAGAGAGATTTAAGAATGGGGGAAGAAAGAAGGAGAAAGAGAAGGCGAATTGGGCGCGAGAGAGAGAATGAGAATTGGTGGATTTGGGAGCTAATAGTAATTATATGCAAAGGCTTGTGTATGTGGTTGCCCAGTCAAATAATAATCAAATTAACTTTACTTTACTTTAATTTTTAGCTAACATTATGCAAAGGGTAATTACGCCAAATTTTTTTTCCAAGCTTTTATAAGTTTCCGTCAGTTGCACTGCAAATCTTTGTTTTCTCTTTGCTTGTAAGTGAAGGTTTTGAATTTTGATTGGAAGATCAAGTCCAACCTTGTCATGGCATTCATTAACATTCTTTTTTTTCTTTTTCTTTTTTCTTTTTGGGTTTAAGAATACAGTTAGTGAATTGTAATTTTAATCTCAAGTTTAAATTTTGCTATTTTAGCCTGTTATTTTTGATAATGCTGTTCTTTTAGTCCTTTTGTCCATTACCACTTGAAAAAACATAGTTAACTCTCTTATAACAATATCGTTTTATTTTCGAATATTTAAAAAAAATGATTTAAAACAATGTTTTTATAAGAGAGTTAACTGTGTTTTTTCAAATGGTGATGGATGGAGTGATTAAAATGATTGCATTGTCAATATTAATGGACTAAAATGGTAAAAATTAAACTTAGTGGACTAAATGACAATTCAACAAACTTATAGGCTATAAATTGTATGTTTGCATTTTATATTCTTTTAGTTAAATTCAATTTAGTCCCCTAAATCTTATTTCCAATGTTAAATGAATTATTGAAAAAACAAGATTTTACAACATTTTCAAATTAATATTAAAATAAATATTGCATCCATGTGTAAAGTGATAGGCTATTTTAGGAATGTTATAAAATTATTGTGAACTTTTGTTGTACTCCCAACTATATTGTTGTTAAATTAGTTATTTTTTATTAATTTGATCTCTCGATTCTGTTTGGGAATTGTTTATTTCCAGTAATTTATTTGCCTTTTTATCAAAAGATATAATTTTTTATAACTTTTATATTAATTTTTTTTATCAAAAAACTAAAAGCTAGATTATTTTGACACAAAAAAAAAAAACTTAGACAAAAAAAGCAAAAAAAAAAAATTCAACAATTCCTAAATGCACACCTTAATTTATAAATTGAGTCAAAATGATCTTTTTGTTCAATTTTATAAACAAATAACATCGTTTAAAGTTTAAACATTCATTATATGTGTCTTTTAGCATATCTTGTTTATTAATAAGCATTGTTTAATCTAAGCCAAAAATAAAAAGAGTATTGCTTAAAAATAAAAATAAAAAGGAATGTTTAAATGTTTTCATATGTTAATGGATTTGCAAAATGATTAAATTGGATCCGATGAGGATAATTTTGTAATTAAACCTTGACGAAAGAAAAGGCGACGAACACATCAATCTCATCGGCATCGCTTATTATAGATGACTACATCATATAGTCTACGGCTTCATATCAAAGCTGACGACCTACCTTAGTGACAACATTAGAAGCTGATGAGAACAAGCTGAAAAGGATAAGTGAACCTCCGTCGAATCTGACATGACCTTGCTTGATATCCACGCATACGTGTATAAGGAGACATTTTGCGCCACACGTTTAACCCTAATAAAAAATACTCCTATAAGGAATGAACTCTAGGAGATACGCAAATCCAAGAGGTTCTCTCCTATAAGGAAAGAACTTCTTGATCAAGGTATAGATGTCAACCCTACACTACTATAAATACCCCAAAACCCTCACAAACTAAAGTACGCATAATTCACATCAGTTTTGGCACTCCAGAGTTGTAAACAAGAGATTTCTCTAACTTGAACGTCGAAGAGTATTTGGCCGGTACTACATCGGTACTCCTCTTAAGGTCTTCAGCTTTTATATTGTTCTTAAGGTCTTCAGCTTTTATATTGTGCAAGTTCTCTATTGGGAGCATGTGATGACCGGATGACTTACGGATAATTTTCGGTATCATCAGGATCATTTTAACAAAGTGGGGATTAAATTGACAAAAATTAAACTTGAAGGACTAATTTAACAATTGAAGTTCTTTAAATAAAAAACTGAAGAAAAAAAATCAAGAATTAAATCGAATTTTCGGGTTTTTTCTTTTTTCTTTTTTTTTTCAAATCACCGAAAACGAAAAAATATTTCAGCTTTCGGGACATTTTGAAGGAGGTTCGGAATTCGATACGCGTAAACATTGGGCTAAAGAAATTGCTTTCGGCATTTAAATTAGGTGGTATCCCAAACCAGGCCATGTTCGCCAGATTGGATTGAAAAAAATAATCATTTGCGGCCTAACGGGGAATAAGGCCCATTGACTCAATTTTCTAAGGAGTTCAATGATTTTTCCAATTAAAGCCTACTGTATCGTGTGGGCACCAAGGTTTTGGTAACTTCCAATGGATGTTCATCTGAAAGTTTTTTCAACCTATCCTACTAAACATGACTCACCGTATATATAAATTTATATTATTATTATTATTTTTAAAAAAAGTTTATGTCTTCTTATTTTGAGAATTAGTTTTGATGAATTTAAAATTTTAGAATAAAATTCAGGCATATTACATAAATTGTAATATTTAATTAAAAAATGCAAATTATTGATAAAAGCCCAATTTTTTACACAGCATGAAACATGTAAGCACAATCTATCTACTCAACCTAACTCAATAAGTTGGATTGGGTTGAAAAATGGAAAAACTCCTCCAGAGAAATTGTGACTATGAGTCACGATTTCAATTATTTTTTAGACTGTGCAAAACTGTGTAAAACAGTTTACATGTAACAAACATAGCTTGCTTTCTTATATACCTCACAACATGTGAATAGACCCCCCCGGGGCAGGGTCAAGAGTAATGTTTGTGCTAATGGTGTACCATAGTGCCAGACATTATGAAAAAATTTGCCAAATAGTAACTTCTTAGGAAAATTTAGGTGAATAGTATATGTTTGAAATTATTTAGTAATGTAGACTATTTTTGAAATTCGAGTTTAGCTAACTCGAGTTCCAATTAGTAATCATATGATGTGGATTTTAAATAATAAAAAAAACACGTGAAACTCGAAGTCCACTTAAAAAAACAAAAAGCTATTCATGAAGCTTCTAAAAAGCTCTACTCCCAAGTCCCACCACTTATCCCACGTGATGGCATATTCTAATGTTTTGGCTTTTATGTTTCCAAAGTCTTAGGGCATGTTTGGTATACAATCTCAAACTCACATTTTAACATTTTAAACAACTTTACATACATTTCTACCCACTTTTTTACTCACACAAATTTCAAAAAACTACAAAAATCTCATCTCAAATTATTCTACCAAACACCCTCTAATACTTCCTGCACCTTTTGTCCACCTTACTAGTCATTATATTTTACTGTCCTGGAACTCGAGTTTATCAAACTCGAGGTTTTTTTTTTTTTTTAGACTTATACTATCGGACCTCAAGTTTGTTAAACTCGATTTTAAGTTGGAACTCGAGTTTGCCAAGCTCGAGTTTCAAAATCAGTCTACATAACTAAATAACTTCAAATGCATGCTATTTACCTAAAATTTTCCTAAAAAGCTACTATTCGGCCAATTTTGCCCAGGCATTGCCCATCAATTCCATGTAGAATTTCTTTTGCTTTATCACAATCTTTATATCCAAATACCCCCGATCCTCGCCTAAGAATATCTAATAAGAAGACCGCAAGGGATCAAAATTGCTTGCTTAGCTCTCCTGTTTTTCTACAAGAAGAGACAAGGAGCTAATACATTTAGGTTCTGAACTCAACTTTCCCTTATTCGTTCCCTTGTTCCTACTTTCTTCTTTGAAAAGAGATCGTTGTTTGTACACCATTTGCAAAAAATCTCGGAATGTGAATCAAACTTTATGGTTTCCATTATCATCCATCATTAACTGGCTGGGCATAGCCTTTCGTTTTTTGCCATGTCCTTAGCATTGGGGTGCTCTGCATGCCTTGTATGTAATATTCACCATACGTTAATGGGATTTTGAAACAGAAATAGATTTTTTTTTAATTTTTTTTATGGGGATGAACTTATGGAAATTTCCCATTACTGGCCTTTTGAGAATGAGAAATGTTTCTTTTTTCCCATTTCTTCCCACTACACCGCACCATATCCAGCTAAAAATTAATTTGAAAATGGAAAAGATTGACTGCTCTAAAAAAAGGAAGTGTCAAATGCTGTGTAACAAATGATAGTTGATTACACACAAAAATTCTCAAAAAAAGAGAGTTTTATTGATACTTATAACATTACACATACTTTGCTACACACACTACTGTTCACTATTCACTCTTTGATTTTTTTATTTCCTTACACTTGCATCTACTTTCTTAGCTTATGTACTTATTTCTTTCTAAAAGTGCTTATGCACTTAGAGCATTTGCATCAAATGTATAGAATACTAAATTTTTAGCATTTAGTACATCAAGCACAAAAAATTACATTCATGAGATGTGTCAAATTTGGCATTTGCTATGGTATCATCCAGGGACGGAGCCAGACTATCAAGGGAGGGGGGGCTAAAAAATCATAACTAAAATACTTTTTTTTTAATCAAAATACTAATTTGTTAGTAAGATTTTTGCTAATATTTATTATTTACCTAATAATACTTTGTTGTTTCTTTGATGTAATTATAAAGATGTCAAACTATTTACAAAAATAAAAAATGACAAACTAAAAGAAAAAACAACACAACCATGTCAATGACTCAATAAAAAATAACACTGCCACTAACCCACTCTACCACCGCCAATAGTTTTCTATAAAGAACTACCAAAAAAAAAATTGACACAGTTTTTTTTCCTTCTTTCACCACAAACTCCCAAAAAAAGGCATAAACTTCAAATGTTCAAACAAGACCATCACCACACACACTAAGAGAACTCAAAATCATAATTCGACCCAAATCAAAATTTGAATAACCCCAAAACATAAAAAAATATAAAAATAAAAACCAAACTTACTTTTAAAGGATCTTTCACATTAAGTTTAAGTTCCACCTTGACTTCCTTTAGCAAATTTGGTGGCATGTGGCAACAATTTACTCAAACACTTTCTTCTAAAGGTGGTGGTGTGGTCTTTTATAGACTTTTTGACTCCATTCAACTAAAATCCTTTCACGGGTATTTGAGTGTTTTTTTTACCTAGAAATTTTATTGGGAATTATGATGAGAGCAGTGAGAGTATGAGATTGGCATACAAATGTGATTTTTATTTTTTTTTAAATCAGACTTTGGGCTGATTTTATGTTGTTTGGGCTTATTTATGTGATTTTTTGGGCTCTTTCATAGTTTTAAAGGGCATTTTGGGGACCAAATTTAATTTTTCATGGGCCAGATTCAAATTTATGTATAATACAAGTGCTTTTTTCTTGTCGGACTAGGGGGCAATGCCCCCCTGTTCCAAACATAGCTCCGTCCCCTATCATTCTAACAATAGAATAGCATGGACAAGTATGCTATTAATATTTTGAATTTTTTTATTCATACATTTTCTCTCATTTCTGTTGAATGGCTGAGCATTACTAAAATTTGCTCTCGTGTGATGTTGGGACTTGGGAACCAAAAAGAAATAATAATAAAAAAATTTAGAAAAATAATATTTAAATAAAGTGTAAAAGAATAAAAGATATGATGTAAATTGTAGAGTGTATTATAAAGTGTTATGTTAAAATAGATAAAATAGTTTTTACATTTCAAAATAATTTTTTTTAAAAGGCTAATAATGTCAAATTGTACACGTACGATACACTTTTTTTTTTTTTTTTTTCTTTTGATGAATTATTGGATGCACTTTAAGTTAATGCATACGGAGAATGAAATGACAATTTTTTTAAAAGGCTAATAATGTCAAATTCTACATGTACTGGATACACTTTTTTTTTTCTTTTGATGAATTATTGGATGCACTTTAAGTTAATGCATACGGAGAATGAAATGACAATTTTTTTAAAAGGCTAATAATGTCAAATTTTACATGTACTGGATATATATATATTTTTTTCTTTTGATGAATTATTGGATACACTTTAAGTTATTGCACATGGAGAATAAAAATGACAAAATGTAGCTACAAAATTAGTTGTATCTTAAACTTACAATCTTATTCAATAAACTAAATATTATTATATAATTTGAAAATCTAACTAGTAAATTGCATGTTCTTTATGTTCTTAATATACATATTAAATTTTGTGTCAATCAGATATTATTCACTATATAATTTATAAGCTTATATTTTATGCATAATTTTAAACTATACAAATTTAATTTAAACAATTTATTGATGACATAATTATTGATCTTTAATTTTTTTGAAATTTTACAAGTATAGAAAATATAAGAATAAGATGTAATCCAGTAGTAAATTTGTCAAAATTTAAATTAAATAAAGAAATATTGACTGAGATTGTAGTTTTAATTTTGTCCAAAATTAAACGAAAAATGTACCGAATTCATGAAAAACAAACCTATACTGCACAAAGCAGAAAGAGACAGAATGCATTAAAAGCCTATGACCTACCTACATGTTGAAAATGTTTCATGCGTGGAAGAAGAAAAGCCTAGGAAAGCGGGTCGGCCCTGGCCCCTAACATTAGAAAGGCCCCTAAATAATGAATGAATGAATAATGTACCGAACTCATGAAAAACAAACCTGTACTGCGCAAAGCAGAAGAGACAAAATGCATTAAAAGCCTATGACCTACCTACATGTTGAAGATGTTTCATGCGTGGAAGAAGAAAAGCCAAGCAAAGCGGGTCGGCCCTGGGCCCATAACATAAGAAAGGCCCCTAAATATGGGGCCACTAGTAAGTTGCTGTTGTTGTTTTTTTTTTTTTTTTAATTAAAAAAAAAATGTGGGTTATGTACTGTTTTTTTCATTATTAAGGAAGAACTAAAAAGTTAAAGTTATGTTAGCAGATTTCAAGTTTTACTTCAAAACTCATAAGTTAAATAAATTTATATTTCACTAATAAAAAAAATCAATATTTATTTATTTTTTTGTTGATGTGTCACATTATTGTAATGATTTAACATTTTTTTCAAAAATATTATGAATAAATAGAAATTCAACCTAATCACCATTAAGTGAATGAAAAAAAAAATGATAAAACTACCACAAATTTTACAACAAAAAACTTACAAAATGATGTAGCAAGTATATGATTGGTGTTTCTTAAAAAATATAATAAATGAATATTTGAATAATTTATTTTTTATTGGTAACACTTAAGTTTGTAAAACCCATATAGTTGTATCACTAGCTCATGGGTGAATTGGACATACTAAAAAGTAAGAATTAATAATACATTTGAAATTAAAAAAAATCGTAATATAAAAAACAAATTAAATATTATTTAAATGATACTTAAATATAAAAAAAATATTTTAAAAACTTTCACTTTAGACCTCAAACTATTTTGTACTCGCCCTAAAGGTATCTTGCAAGCATGACTATTTTGTGCAATATTTCTAACGGTGGATCCTTTTTTTTTTTTTTTTTTTTTTGAGAAAATAGTGTGTCCACTTTTATTTTATTTTTTTTTATAAGAAAAAAAATGCTACCATTAATTTTAATGGTTAAACATTTGGGACATTTTCTACCTTTGTGATTCATTAAAAAAAGTTTTTCATGTAGTATGTGTTTGGCAAAAATTAAAAAAGTTAGCTTATTTTACTATTTAGCTTATTTTTGTTACTATTCATGGCTTCACTGTACTTTTTGGTACTATTCATGAGTCCCACTGTATTATTTTAGCTAATTTTTACATTTATCTACAGTACTTTCAGCAAAAAAATTCTAATTTTAATAAATAAACGGATTTCAAACAGACCCGTAGTTTTTGTTATTATTATATTTCTCTTATTTTATATTGTAACGTATGTTAGGGCATATTAAAGTGGTATAATTTGGCCCAACTGAAATTTTTTTTCCCCGACTCTGCCACTGTATACAATATATTAATGATGAAAACATTAAAAAAAAAAAAAAGAAGGGAAAATGTTTTCAACATCATTTCTTTGATAGCAGACTACCCCAAAACAAGTGATTTTCACATAACACGTTTTTCTTACAAAGAAAATATATATTTGACACGACAACAAATATATCAATTGCTTTCTCGCTTCTCAATAAGAGCATTCACAGCAAAGAAATTAAAATTTTTAGCATTTAGCAACTTAAAATGCTACATTATTTATTTTAACAACACACTTTACAATACACATAATATCAAAACTTCTATTTTAACATACACCCTATTAAAATAATATAAATAAACAAATAAAATAAATATAATAAACCACAACCCGCTACCACCATCAATCTCAGTAACCCACTGCCACCATCAATCACAACCCATAAACACCCACTGCTACCCACTGCCACCATCAACCACAATCCATAAACACCCATTGCAACCCACTGGCACCATGACACACAAACACCCATCGCAACAAACTGCCACCATCACCCACTATAAACCACTGCCACCATCACCACCGTCTCCACCAAACAACCTTTGAAACCGACATCCCACAAAATCAACAACCTACCAAACAACAACCTCCACCACCCACCAAACCCATGAACCCAACAACGCCAAAATCCAATGCTAACACCGATCTTGACTAAATCCAAAACTCCACCACCCACCAAACCCATGAATCCAAAATGCCGAATTAACCACTATCTCAACCGGATTTTAACAACTCAAAAATTCCATGCCATACACCGAAGTGAATGAGAGGAGAAGAAAATAGGGGAGAAAAAGAGAGAGAGAAACGGCACTGCACTGAACAAAGACGAAAGAGGGAGAAGAAAGAGAGAGAGAGAGAGAAGAAGAAAAATAATTTTTAAGGGAAAGAAGGGAGAGAAGAAATAAAATATTATATTTTACAATAAGTTTGTAGTTGTTGTAAGTTGTTAAAGATGACAACTTACTATAGCTCTGTTGTTATTTTTTTTAAGTATAGCATCATTGTTGTAGCATACATTTTAGTTTCTTAGTTGCTAAAATAGCATTATGGCATTTATACCTCCTTTGTTGTGAATGATCTAAGGTGCTTGAAGATGAACGACTTCTACCATCACAAATATAGGGGCACGCTTAAAAAGACGAAAACATATGGTTAATGCCATTTGGATGGAGGCGAGAGAGAAAGAGTAGAGCAAAGTTAAGTAGAGTTAATCAAAAATTGGTAAATCCTTTTGTGATTGTTGTGCAGCCCACAAACATTGAGAAATTATTACTAATGAAACACATAGTGTAGCCCGTGTCTCAATTCCAAAATGGCAACAATCACAAGCTTGATTTTTAGCTTCAATGCTTGAATCAAAGAACTAAGTTACCACAAATCCAAGCATGACAAATTGCCTTCCAGTGTCATGCCCAAGAACTAACTTTGTTCTCTACATTTACTTTGGAACCTTCCAATGTCATGATGCAAATCTGTTATTATACAATGATACAGAACCAAACTTTCATTGGTGGATGTATGCTATGATGACACGTGTTCCTTTCTCAAAACATATATACTACAGTGACATTTTAACAACTTACAATATTTAATTGGTATTATATGGACAAACTGTCACGCCCCGAACCCAACTATAAAGATAGACATGAAACAATCGCCGCACGCTTATAAAGTAAGCACCCTACAAGTGTGCAAGGCCTTCTTAGCAATTAAAATTTATCCTCAAAAATTATATTAAATAAATAAATAATACCTCAACAATTTCTTTATGAATAGATCTCCAATAATTCAAAAGATCAAAATTCAAACCTCATGTACATAATGCCAATTGGCCAAAAGATATAAGACCATTACAAGACCATCTAATCCCAAAATTACTAAGCTTCTTTCATGCTCACAACACAACAGCAAAACTCAAAAAATTTGCTATTCTTCACAATCTGAAACTGGATAGGAAAAAGGGAGTGAGTTGACAACTCAATAAGTAACCAAAGTCCTAATAAGTTCTGTCAAGTAATAGATCTGTAAAGTAGAAGATGTAATATATGTTTTCAAAAGTTATAATATACTATGTGTTTCCAAAATAATTGAAGAAGTTTCATAGTTTTAAAATAATAAGTTGCACATAGACACATACTTTAATCTTACAAATATATCATAGATGGTTTAGAAAATTGTTAGTTTTCCATATATCAAAAGCTATAACTTACAGTAGGTTCCAAAAGCACACAAGCAATTTTAGTGACTCAAAATAGTTCAAATACTCAAACATTTTCAAAATCACACATGTAGTTTTAAGGACTCAAAATAGTTCAAATATTCAAACATAATTCATATTCTTAACAATCTTATGACTATGGTCACGCTATATTCTCGTGACTGGGCATCAAAGTACCAGTGAATAACTTTCATTGGCTGAGTATCAAAGTATCAATGAATAACTCTCATTGATTTAGGTATCAGAATACCAATGAACAACCCTCATTGGTTGGGTATCAGAGTACCAATGAATAACCTCCATTGGTTTGGATATCATAATACCAATGAATAACCCCTATTGGCTGAATATCAGAATCAATTCATAGTCAGATAGACTATAATCATATATATGAAATCATAATTTCTAACAAAAATAAATCTTATTCATGCATATATATAAAAATCAGTATTAAAATATATTTGTAATAATCCTTGTTAGGAAATTTAAACCCCAGTTGATAGAATTAACAAGTTTTAAACCCAAATTATTAATTAGATTTATTATGAATAAAACTTGTTAAAACAAACAAATATCAATATTATGTCACAAATAATGCAGCGGAAAAAATAAATAAGATAAGATATGATGACCTAGGAAAACCAATGAAACCAACTAGTTTCATAGTGACAAACCTGGGGGGAAACCTTCCCAAAAAGCAATTCATTATAGTAAAGAGAAATTTCAGATCTAGTACAAAACTTTTGTCCCTAGACTCTACAATCCCCGTAGATGAACTCACAGCAGAAACCTTCTACCGCTTCAGAACCTCTGAACTCTTTAATATATGAACGCCACCATTTGATGCACGGATCCCAGTACGTGACTAATTCCTTTGCACAAATCCTAGTACGTGACTTATTCACCAACTTGAGGAAGAAGAATGTTGGCTGCAAAGTTCTTCACTTCATCAACAATGAATATCAAGAAGCACTTGGTTACAAAACCTTAAGGCGCAAAGACGCAGTAGCTTCTTTTAGAGAGAATAAGGCTTTGGTCATCTTTTGCATATGTTCTCCTTGTATTCTCTCATGTGACCTCTAAAATAAGCCTTATATATGCTTAGGGTTGTGAGAAAAGAAACCCTACACAAATACAAAAGCACGGGCCGAAAATCAGATCTGAAAATTCTGATTTCCGTAACCTCGATAGATAGTTATCTGTCGAGCAGCTGTTCACAGGTGCCTGCAGGTGTTGAGCTATCTGTCCAGTTTTAGTGAACACATTTTCTTCACTTGTTTCTTGGTCCAATCTTCATGGTTTAATACTAGACTTTAACAACATGTTCTTTGAACTATAAAACACATCCTAGATCTACCCAATTACAAGTAAAGTGCGTTTTGTCAAAGGATTAGCTAACTGCATAAAATATGTCATTAACAATCCTTTACTTGAAATCAGTGTTACAATAGAAATGAAAATTCTAACAATTACAAACAATTTTCATTAGTTAAAAATACATTAATATAAGCAAAATAAAACTCAATTAGGATAAGGTTACTTATCTCAGCTAGCTTATAACAAAAAACTTCTCCTTAATACTTTCTCTAAAATCCTTAGATATCACCTAAACAATTTACAAGTATCATTTACTCAATAATCAAATAATTTAAGAAAGACTTATAAAAGTACCCGACCAGAAGAAAAACTACTAAAAATATCCAACAACTGTCGGTTGTTATCTCACACCAAAATTCTACATAGTCATAATATATATATATATATTCCTGCCATCATTAATGCCTTAAAGATAAGGCTATAACTCCTAGTACTATGTCACACTAGGAAAGAGAAGGCACGTGGGCCATCTTTCAAGTACTACACTTACGTTTACAACTTTTTATTTATTTATATTTTTTGGTAGCCGACCCATCTTCAGCAAATGCACTGTTACTTACACATTTTCTTTTTTTATTTATTTATTTTATTTTTTACTTGTCAAACCTCAAACCTAATCTTACACTTACTAGATTTTTTTTTTTCTCCCAAATCCATCAATTCAGGTACAGGTTCTTAAACAAAAACTGTGCAGAAACTTGACCCTATTATGCCTAAATCTGCAGCTTCAATTTATGCTTATTGCAACAAGTGTATATAAAAAGATTAAATTACCGAGCATAGAAAAATTTGCAGGTACAACGTCTAGTTTACCAAAAAATAAATCTAAACTTTTATACGTATACATCATTATAACTTTTGAATATTTAAATAGTTTCACTATTGGCCAGAATACTCACATAAAAATATACTCTAATTCCAAATAAAGCTTAGATTTAACAAGAAAGAGATTCCTAGGTTTTTACCTCAGGTGTGTAGTCAAACCTTCTCTACTTGAGTATTTTGGGCAGTTTCCTCTCTCAAAATATCTCTCTATATACATTAACTTAATAAACTTATATATAGCTAGGGTTACGATCTCATTTTCTAAAAATTCCCTTATAATTATGAATTGTAAAATTGACCCCATAAGAGATTTACTTAAATACCCTTCCTTTTAATCTTTTTTTTTTCCCGGGTATTACAATCTCTCCCATTTATAAGAATTTAGTCCTCTAAATTCATCACAAACTAAACCAATTTATCACGCTTCCGCTGCGCTACTCTAAAGCCACAATCGTATTGGTCTATACAAATTTATCTTCCATCACCATAGTAAGAACAATTAAACTATGAAGAATTCCCCCTTTTTTTTATGCCTACCACTTGACCCGAATTGCACTATAATTTACCTCCATAGTGAATATAAATTTCAAAACCCACATGTTCAAGTAAACCCAATAAAAACAATAGTTTCTTCAATAAGTAATCACTGATAATTCTAAATGGTGAAGGAGCCTCCAAGGTTGTGATAAAAGAAAACCACAATCAAAGTCTACCATAAATCATTATGCTGTGACATCCCATTGAGTTGTATATTACTTCCACTTAAATATAAGTTCAAAACTATTTCACAATATACGCATAGACTTTTCCTTCCTCAAAATTTGTAAAATAAAAATTTCCAAAGCAAATGGAGCCACGATGCTTCCGCCGCATAATAGAATACCACTATAAAATCTCTTACTCAATTACCCATAGTTTAAAAACAACCATATTACGAAAAATATAAGATTCTTTAAAGATATACATATCTCTAGTCTAAATAGCTTTCTAAGTTCCTTTCAATATGAATAAAAGTTCCAAAGCCCATTCGTTTAGATTAACCACAATAACTGATTTTCCATCAATTATTAATTTCAACAAAACTCCAAGGCCTAAGTAGTCTCCAAGAATTGCAGCAAGGGAAATCCACAATTTTGAGATTCACCATAGACCATTGAATGCTAGCATCCATTTAATTCTATATCTCAAAATTAAGTAGTGCATCCAAAGTTCCAATCCTTCCTAAGTCCAAAAGTACTTTACAACATATGCCTATATCACTATATCTTTTCTTCCTCAAGTTTTGTAAGAGAAAGAATTTTCAAAATATCCAAATGATACTTGGGCTGGAACTAATTGAAGAGCTAGGTTTCTTATAATTACATTGCCTATTATGAAAACAAATCTCTAAGTATACACCGGCTAGAAGGGAATAGTCCATGAAGTATCTCAAACCCTCCTTTGTTTGTTTGTTTGTTTTTTTTTTCTTCTTGAACTTGCCGATAATATGTCCAAGCAACCTAGAACTTAGAGTACAATGCAACTTTATAATTATTAACCACTTCTCAACATAAAACCAATGGACCACAACTGAATATAATTCAAATTGTAATAGTATTTCAAAATAAACTCTCTTGCCATCCCAAAACCTTCAATATCCAATCAAAATTATGGTTCACTATTCCACTTCAATACTACCGCGTTCTTGTGTTGTATCCACCTTATTTTTAATTGAGCCAATCCATTAACTCTTATTGGTTAAAATTCAAAGAATTACATTTCTAGCATCAAAACTTATTCCCAAGGATATTAAACAATTCTCCAAGTCCATAGAAAGAAAAATTAGGACCTCAACCTTCTAAGTAACAGAACATGTCTCAAAAACATTTAGGGACTACCTCACACATAGATTAGGCTATGGTAATCTATTTAGGTCAACGCTAACAAGAACAATGATCCAAAAGAAGGTCGGTCCTTAACATTAGCATCCAAGGAAGTCCACTGATATATTGCTGAATTCTTTAAAAACCCTCAGAATTTATATAATAACATATAATAGAATGTGAACTACAATAGCCACAAATTGATTTTCCCTTCACACTACGAACTTTCCGTTAATTTTATAACTCCATAAACTAAAATCAAGGAATCGTAGCTCTAACATCAAACCTTAACCCCTAAATAGAGTTCTGCAACAGTCAGTTCCCTAATAATGATCAAGCACTCCAAATTCAGAATGGGACATATAGTAAATTATCATTCAGTAATAAGACCTATGAGAATCCCCTACAGATCAAACTAACCTTAGGTAGGTTGACTATATTTGGCGAAACAATCAAATGAGTTTACAAAAGATCAGTCACAAAACAGTAAGAAGATTTCCTTTACTTGTTCTTTTCTCACTCTCTTTTCCTTTTTAATAAGAAGAAGAAGTTTTAATAACCAATTTGATCAATTACAAAATTTCAAGAATAAAACACACCCACTTAATACTAGTATAAGAACATAGAAATATATCAATTAAAATCCTCATTTTCATTTTATAAGTCACGTATGCATAAACCTAAGAGACATAAATATAAAATCCCAATGAATCTGACCTAACAAATTCATCATATGATGGAACCTCACCTACACTTCTCATCAAATCATCAAAAGAACACTATCTGTGGCTTAATAACCTTCATAAACAATGATTATAACTGTAATCCCTAGTACGCAAACCTTATTCCAAATAAAATCCTAGTATAGAGTCTACAAGATCATAACCTAAGCTCTGATACCATTAAAATTGTCATGCCTCGAACCCAACTATAAAGATAAGCATGTGACAACTGTTGCATGCTTATAAAGTAAGCACCCTATAAGTGTGCAAGGCCTTCTTAGAAACTAAAATTTATCATAAAAAATTATATTAAATACATAAATAAATAATACCTCAATAATTTCTTTATGAATAGATCTTCAATAATTCAAAAGAATCAAAATTCAAACCTCATGTACATAATGTCAATTGGCCAAAAGATATAAGACCATTATAAGACCATCTAATCCCAAACTTACTATGATTCTTTCATGCTCACAACACAACAACAAAACTTATTCTTCACAATCTTAAACTGAATGGGAAAAATGGGGTGAGTTGACAACTCAATAAGTAATCAAAGTCCTAATAAGTTCTATCAAGCAATAGATCTGTAAAGTATAAGATGTAATATGTGTTTTCAAAAGTTATAATGTACTATGTGTTTTCAAAATAACTAAAGAAGTTTCATAATCTTAAAATAATAACATCCGCTCATAATGATTAATTTTTACCATAAAACTAAGACTCCAATTGGTTTTTGATATTAGTGGGGATCAAATCCCAAATATCTTATTCAACAACAAGAGACTTTATCAGTTGAGCTAACTAAAACCCACTTAAAACAGTACATATATAGTAAAAACACCTATATGAAATTTTCTAAGCTTCTTACTTTGGGCTCATAATTAAGAAAAAAATTTCCCAATTTTACATTATATTAAAACTTTCTTCACCTTGTTTCTCAAAAAAAAAAAAAAAACTCTTTCTTTACGTGTACCATTGTGTTCCCTTTGCGTGATGGTCGCTTTACAAGTATAAGTGTTTGTGGGGTCTAGGGGGCAAGAGCCAAGTCTCCAAGATGGAGCTTCACATACATACACTTAGAGTAGACTCGAGTATAATTCTATCTTAGATTAAAAAAAATGTAATTAGAAAAAACTCTTTCTTTTTATTTTCTTTGATTTCCATTGAGTTATTACCTTTTTTTTTTTACAAAATAGAGTTTCTACTCTAGTCTAATCTAAGTGCATATGTATATGAAACTCCCTCCTGAAGACTTGAACCTCAGCTCTTGCCCCCACACCCCACAAGCACCTATACTTGTGGAGTGACTATCGCACTAAGGGTGTGCGGTGGTAGTTATTACCTATTAGTTCTCCTTTAAAAATGATAGCGTTTAATAGTAAATTATAACAAATCAATTACACATTATATATATATATATATAGAAAAATATGATCATAAATTTATGTCACTTTTAATTAAACATTAACTTTTCTAAAAAAATAAATAAATAAGACATTAACTTCTTACAATAATGACAAATAGTTATTATATTAAATGCAAAATGCCTAATAATTACCACACACACAAAAAAAAAAAAAAAGTTTGGTGGTACATATAATTTTTTTTTAAGAAGAAGATGGTACATAAGTAAAATAATAATTCAAAAGGAAAGAAGTGTCATTAACCTAATACATATGAATGTTTCTCAAAAAAAAGAAAAGAAAAAACCTAATACATATGAACATTAATAAGATAATCTTAAATAACTCAAAAATAAACTATTAAATAAGAATAGTTTAAAGGAATAACTAAAAAAGTTTCCAAATATATTCCATTGACATTCACCTAATAATATATGTTAATTTTGAAAAATAATATATATATATATATATTTTTTTTTTTGAGAGATGATTACAATATACTACTAACCCCATAGTTCGAACTTTTTCCTCCCAAAACCCCAAACACCTTATACATGGAAATGTGATAATTCAGTTATAAGGCCATTGACATGTATATATATATGTCTTTAAATGTGCATTGTTAGTGTGTTTTTTTTCTTGGGAATTGCATGGTTAGCTTTGATAAATTAAAAATTTAACACTTTGTTTCTTTAAAAAATTGTAATCCTACCAACCTCTTCGGTATTCAAGATTATAATGGCTCAAATCCAAATCGCCTATAAATCCACTTTTATCAATTATTAAAATTATATTGATCCTTTCTTTTTCTTTCACTCCACTTTAGATGCAAACTTTTCTTTTTCCTAATTTCTTATATGTATCAATGTGTAGCAAACTTGAAGGCATATGCAACAAGTCATTCTCTTTTTAATTTAGTTTGCAATACAATATCTACATTGACTTTTGTATATTTAGCTTCAAGATTAAGGCCACATGGTGATCTTCTCACAACATGTTTTATGTTTTGTTTCTAGAAGGATTATGATACTTTAAACAAGATTGACATCATCAATCGTGTCACCATGAAGAAAAATTCATCTAAAGAGTACATCCGAATTGCTCCAATTGATGATTTTTAATTTTTGAGTTTTGTTTATTATTAAGTACAACCATTGTCACTCTCTTATAAGAGAGTGACAATGGTTGTTGGATTTTTGTATTTACTGAAAAATGCTAAAGGCTGATGGTGATGATTCTTGTCCCTTTTGTAGTTGTGACCCGTTCATTGAATTGTCCCATGATTTTGAGAAACCATTGTTGCTTTCTCAAAATCATGCAGCGTGTTACACGCTTTTTAATGGAGGCGTCTATTTCACACCGTGTTTCACTGAGACAATTGAGTCCTTTTTATAGTACTCGCAAAATACAAAGTGGAGAAACACAATAAGCAAATTTGAGTTAATGGACCACCAAGCATTTTGGATAATACTTCCCATTGTGTGGGCATGCATTGCTGTGCTCACCGCCGCTCGAGGAGGCCGGAAGTCTGGCTCATCCACACTTCCCCCAGGCCCCCACCCTTTTCCAATTATCGGAAACATCTTGGAGCTGGGCAACAAACCCCATCAAGCTGTTGCAAAGCTCTCAAAAACCTATGGACCCCTTATGACTCTCAAGCTTGGGAGCATAACAACCATAGTCATTTCCTCTCCAGACATAGCCAAAGAAGCACTCCAAAAAAAAGACCAAGCCTTCTCCAGCCGAACTATCCCGGATACCGGCCGAGTAGCTGACCACCACAAAGTTTCAATGGTGTGGTTACCCGCATTGACTCGTTGGAGGAACCTCAGGAAAGTTTCTGCCACGAAAATATTTGCTCCACAACAACTCGATGCCACCCAAGCCCTTCGACAAAAAAAGGTGAAAGAATTACTTGACCATGTTAATCAATGCTGTAGCAATGGTGGGGAAGTGATTGATATTGGTCGAGCAGCCTTCATTACAGTACTTAATTCCATATCAAACACTTTTTTTTCCATTGACTTGGCACAGTACAGTTCAAGTGCATTGTCCCAAGAGTTCCAGGAGCTTGTATTTGGTGTCATGGAAGTAGCTGGAAAGCCTAATATTGCAGACTATTTCCCAGTACTTCGTTTAGTTGATCCACAAGGTGCACGGCGAAGGGCCACCATTTATTATGAAAAATTGATGGGGATTTTTTATGGTATCATCAAGGAACGAGTGCAATTAAGAGCTTCATCAGAGGGTTCTAAAGCAAGTAACGATGTATTAGATTCCTTTCTCAATTTCGCGGAAGAAGATGGATCGCAATTTAGCTTCCACGATTTCAAACATTTGCTTCTGGTAATTGACTACCTTTCTTAACTATGCTTCAGAATACATAATTATATCTCTTCTTTGATTTTCTTTTTAGGTAACTTAAGAAGTAGAAGGGCTCTTATCAAAAAAAAAAAAAGAAAAGAAGTAGAAGGGCAGGATGAAGCCCACTAAGCTTTCTAATTTAGCTCATCTCAAGGTTATAAATACAAATTAGTCTTTTTTTTTAAAATGAGAGAAAATGATTCCTATATTTCTTCATGTAGTCATGGGAATCTAGCTAATACTACTCGGTAGCCTAGCTAGCTCATCATGTTTGTCAACTTCAAGATCATCATCATTTTTGAAAATTATAACTACATCGTACCACTAATTCGAGCAAGAATATCTGGAAAGTGGGAAAAAAGGATAATATTGTCCAAAGAAGGACAAAAATATATGAGTAGATTGTTCAGTAGTTTGTTGGAGTCACGTAATCCCTACTCTTTGCTAGCACTAACCTTAGGAAGCAAAGCAAACGCAAGAGCGTTACTTTTTGTTTTAATTAATAAACTTGGGCAAAGTGCTCTGTAACTCTATCTCTCACACTATTTTGTATTAGGATTTATTTATTGCAGGGATCGACACAACATCAAGCACTGTTGAATGGGCACTGGCAGAGTTAATAAATAACCCTAAAAAAATGGCTAAAGCCCAAAACGAGCTTGAAGAAGTCCTTGGCAAGGATCGGCTAATTCAAGAAGTAGACATCTCAAAGTTTCCGTTTCTACAAGCAATAGTAAAAGAAACACTTCGTTTGCACCCACCCGCACCTTTTCTAGTTCCTCACAAGGCTGAGACCGAAGTAGAAATGTGTGGCTTTACTGTGCCCAAAAATGCACAAATACTAGTAAACGTGTGGGCAATGGGACGAGACTCAAGCATATGGACAAATCCAGATTTATTTATGCCTGAAAGGTTTTTAGAACAAGGCATTGACTTTAAAGGCCAATATTTCGAGCTGATTCCCTTTGGAGCTGGAAGAAGAATTTGCCCTGGATTACCGTTAGCTAACCGGATGGTGCACTTGATGTTGGCATCTCTTGTACATTTCTTTAATTGGAAGCTTGCAGATGAGATGAATCCAGAAAATATGGATATGAGTGAGAGTGAGACCTTTGGACTCACCTTACACAGGGCCAAGCCTCTCCGGGCTATTCCAATCAGAGTGTAACTTCAGTTACTTCTGTTCTTTAGGTCCGTATATGTATGTGTGAGTAGAATTGTTTAATGTTAGGATTTTCCGCGAGCATTATCGTTCACCTTTGGTAGTAATCTTCTTGAATCTTCATGCTGTGTTACAATAAATTTAAAAATAATATAATAATTGCTGATCAGAAACCAAGTGGACATGGACCTAATGTTAATTCCATTAATGTCAATATTCTTAGATGCATCTGTGTTTTTTATATTCACTAGCATGGTTTTGGTCCAATTCTGTTCGTTGGGTCTATTTTGGTTCAAATCGGCCCATCAGGTCCATTTCTGTCTGCTTGGTCTACTTTGGTCCATTTTGGTCTATTTTATCCAATTCATTTTATTCGGCCCACTTTGGTCCATTGGGTCTATTTCAGTCCATTTTTATTCAATTTGGTCCACTTTGATACTATTCTGTCTTTTTGGTCCAAACAAAGGGATATGTGAAATTAGACATATAAAAATATGTCGATATTTGTCAACACAGATGTTTGTCAGAATAATAAATGTAACACTCAAGAAGAAAGTATCAAATATTATGTAATAAATCTTACTACAGTACTCAAGTAAAATACAAAAAAAGAAAAAAGAAAAAAAGAAGTTATCAATAAAAAAATGTCATGTTGTTACTTTTAACATTACACATACTTTGCAATACATATCACTTTCACTATGGGTGTACATGTGTTAGGTTGGATCCTATTAAGGGGTTTTTTCAATCTAACTCACCATGGTTGAGTAGAAAAAATCTCAATTCAATCAAAATTATCCAAGCCACATGGGTTGGGTGGATCGGATTAGACCCACGAGTTGGACTTTTCATATAAGTCTATAAGCCACAAGTTGAGCATGTTGCAAGGATGGAAGACGAAACATCAAGAAAAGGAACTCATCATGTTGAACTCTTGCATCTCCTGTTTTTACTAGTTGAACCACTGGTTTTTTAAATTTTCATTGGAACGGATTAGGATCTAATTCTAGGTTGAACAGGCTGGTTCAATTCAATTTGAAGACCATGATTGAAAGTACCTATTCTAATTTCGAATTTATTTATTTAAAAAAAAAAAACTATGTTAGGTAGTAGTTTATTCTATGTAATTGCAAGTGGAAATCTTTAAAAATATTTTAGCGCTTAGGTGGTTTGTTGTTAGGGGTGAAATAGATTTTTGAGTTGATGTTACTATGGCTGTTTCATTTCAAATCCTAGATCGTAGGTTGGATCATTTCATTTGGCGTGCAGCAAGAGACTCTCTTCCTACTAAGTTGAATTTGAAAGCTCGACATGTACCGGTTGATGATGTCTGCGAGGGTTGCACAGATTATGAGGAGTCGACGCTGCACTCCTTGTGGCTCTATGATCAAGCTCGGGCTGTTTGGCTGTCAAAGCCGGAGTTTCTTTTTTTGGTCCAGCAGTCTTGCAAGTATTTTGTTGAACTCCTAGAGGCCTTATTCAGGGATGTGTCGAGCTCCAAGATTGCCTTGTTTGCCACAGTTGCTTGGTTCTTATGGCAGCGGAGGAATTAGCTGCGTGAGTGTCAGCCTTCTTGGCAATTGCATGAAATTGGGGATAGAGCTTGGTCGATGGTTCATGAATTCTGGGAAGCTAATCAACAAGAGCAAAAGATTCATGTTCATCATCCTGAACAAGGGCGTAGCTAGGAATTTACACTTGTGGGGGCCGGTTTGTTATAATTTTTTTTAGAATCTCCACAACAAAAATTGTTGTGTTAATACAATAATCATAATTCAAATATTTATTGAATTTAGAATTATCAATTTTGATATATCATCATTCTCAACAATTATTTAGTTCACTATAGATATATACAAAAAATTTCACTATTATTTTAAAAACTATCAACCCATCATTATTTGTAATATTGAAAATTTCTTATATTTTAAAAATTTTTAATGAATTATTTAGCACCTAATTTCAAAAAAAAATCAACCTTTAAAAATGATGACATAGAGAGATAAAATATATTATAATATAGCAATACAAAAATTGAAGAACAAAATCTTGATAAACAAAACATATTCATTAAGCTAATTAGAAAGGCAAAAACTCATATGGTCAGATTCATATCATAATAAAACAAAAAAACAAAACCATATGACCATTATCATATGTATAAAAAAAACTTAAATCTAAATGCCTATATGCTTGAGTTAATTTGGTTGTGTTGAGAAGTGAGTTAACGTATTGACTTGAGAGAGAACAGTGTAGGCTAGCAGCAATAGGGAGAAGTACTAAAGGTAGCTTCTTGAGATTGAGAAAAATGGAAAAAAGGTAAGTTTTTGTTTGAAGAAGTGACTAAATGATACTCTTTTGAAACAGTTGTTATTATCCATTGGGTATGCAACGAATCATTTGGACAATTGGGGGGCTAGCAAGTATATTATTTGAGGATTTGTGAACTTTGAGTCATATATTTATTGGACTATGTTGAGATCTGAGGATAATTGGGGGAGGGGGGGCTTGTCATATTTTTTGAGGGGGCCATTGCCTATTACTTCTTTGTGGACCAGACCTATAGCCTAAAATTACCATAATAGTAGAAGAAAATTAAAATTTTGGGGGGGCCCAAGCAATAAGGTAGCTCCGCCCCTGATCTTGAAGTGCGTTGGTCTCCTCCTACGATAAATATCTTTAAAGCTAGCTTTGATGCTGCGATGTTTGATGCATTGGATTGTGATGGTATTGGTGTTGTTTTCCAAGATCGTTATGGCCATGTTATAGCTGCTCTAAGTCAAAAGGTTGGTCTACCCCGGACTGTGGAAATGGCTGAAGCGCTAGCAGCAAGACGAGCACTAGAATTCACTAGGGAACTGTGTATTTTTTATGTTGTTTTCGAGGGCGATTGTCTTCAGATTGTTTAGGCTTTAAATTCTCCAAGACGTTGTCATACATTTTGGTCACATTGTTAATGAGACTAAGAGGGTAAGGGGTTCTTTAAGGCAATGTAGGTTTCAGCATGTTCGCAAGGAAGGGAGTAAGTTTGCTCATGGTTTAGCTAGGAGAGCAGTTTTATCTACAGACACTGATGTTTGGGTAGAAGATCTGCCTAGGGATTTGGAGGATGTATTCCAATCCAATTTGTCTTAGTCTTTTAATAAAATTTCTTTTACCTTTTCTCAAAAAAAAAAAAAAAAGATCATAGGTTGGATAAAAACAAAAGAGCCCTTTATTAAAAAAAATGTTAATAACATATTAACAAAACCAAAAATCAAATAGGGCAAAATTAAATTTTTTTGAAATATTATTGTGAGTATCAAAATATTATCAACCAAATGTAAAATAAAATAAGAAAGACCTAAAAAGAAAAAAAAAATTGATAATAACAATGTTGCAAATTGAAAAACCAATTTTTTTTATAAATGAAGTTGATATGAATCTAGGTTGCATGTTTTGTTAAGATACTAACAATAGTTTTTCTAATAGAGAAACACTAATAATTGTTGATAAGAATAAATAAGTTTTTTGTTTTTATCTAAAAATTGTAATTTGGTGCTGCCATTTGGCGCAACCACGACTTCTAGACTCAATTTTTATTATTATATGATATGATATGATGTCAATTCTAGTTACTATATGTGATTGTTTAACCCTCAAGCATTCCTAGGCATAGATGTATAAACAAAGCGATATGTGAAATTAGACGTGTAATAATATGTTAATATTTGTCAACACAAATGTCTGTCAGAAGAATAAATGTAACACTCAAGAACAAAGTGTCAAATACTATGTAATAAATCTCACTACAGTACTCAAGTAAAATACAAAAAAAAAAAAAAAAAAAAAGTTATTAACAAAAAAGTGTCTTGTTGTTACTTTTAACATTACACATACTTTGCAATACATATCACTTTTCACTAGGGGCGTACATGCATTAGGTTGGATCCAGTTAAGGAGTTTTTTAGATCTAACTCACCATGGTTGAGATGAAAAAATCTCAATTCAATCAAACTTATCCAACCCTTGTAAGTGGTTGGGCGGATTGGATTAGACCCATGAGTTATACTCTTCATATAAGCCTATAGTCTACAAGTTGAAAATGTTGCACGGATGGAAGAAGAAACGTCAAGAAAAGGAACTCTTCATGTGGAATTCTTGCACGATTTTACCTTTTAGTTTTCTTCACAGTTTGAATTTGAAAGACCACCTGCCAAAATTGTGCAAATTTTTTTAAACAAATCACTATCTAATTGAAAAGTCGATGATAAATCTTACTAAATACACTGAACTAATAATACCTTCTAAGAGCATCACCATCAGGTCTTTTATAAAAAATGTTATTTTGACACACCAAAAACCTACTTTATTATTTTACCGCATCATTTTACAATATCTCATTCATCAGATGTTTTATTCTTCAATTCTATACATTAAAATAATATTTACAACATATTAAAATAATATATTAACTCCTCCCATAATCATCATCATCAACAACAACAACAGCAACAACGCACAACCAACAACCATTGCTGCAACAACATTGATAGCCACCACCGACACAAACCCACATCCACCAACACCACCTTTAAAAAAAAACAAACACACAACCAGAAAAAAGAAAAGAAAAAAAAGAAAAGAAAAAAAGTCCAAACTTACATGCAATCTCCACTAGTTGACCTCATCAGTGAGGCCAAACTCCACGGCAATGGCCGATCTCAATGGCAACGGTTTAGGTGGAGAAAAAAGAAGAAAGAGACAGAATGACCAAAAAAAAGAGAGAGAGAGAGAGGTGAAGCTTCTGGAGAAAGAAGAATAAAAGAGGAAAAGAAAGTGACAGAGATGGAGCGGCGGAGAAACAAAGAAAAAAAAGAAAAAGAAAGAGAGAGGAGAGAAAGTCAAAAAGGATGAGAGAGAAATGAATAAAAAACTTTTTTTTAGCATTCTCAATCCATACCGTTCCAAAGATGGAACGGTACTATTCACATGTGGTAAAAATTATGAGATTTGGAATACCTTATGAGAGGGATTTTTTGGTGTTTGGTATGTCAAATGCCAAATATTTAGCATTTGAAACACCTGATAAGAATGCTCTAACCAAACTCCATGTCAAACTCCAAGCTAGTTGGCTTTCTAGTAGTAGGGCTCTAAATTAGATGTATAAAATCACATGCACTTTGTACACATTTGGTCTGTGAGTATATTTACTTATATATTTATTTCAGTTTACTGTACTAGTTTACACAATTTATTTATAAAATTTATCGTTAGTTTATATTATCTTCGTATATTTTTTATACTTGCAAAATTTCAAGGTGATCAAAGATTAATAATCATGTCATTAATCAATTTTTTAAATTCAAGTTTTTGTAATTTAAAATATTACATAAAAGATGAGTTTATAGATCAAATGGTAAATAATATCCAATTGACATGAAAATTGTCATGAATGTTAATAACATATAGAATATGTAATTCAACGGTGAGATTTTCAAAATATGAATTCTATAACAAATTATTGAGTTGCACAAGTTGAAAATGTTGCACGGATGGAAGACGAAACGTCAAGAAAAGGAACTCTTCATGTTGAACTCTTGCATCTCCATGATTTTATCTTTCACAGTTTGAATTTGAAAGACAACCTACCAAAAACGTGCAAAATGTTTTAAACAAATCACTGTCCAATTGAAAAGTCAATGATAAATCTTACCACAACTTTTTGCTACATTCACGCTCGCTTTTCTACACCACACCACAACCTGATAAATGACCCAGCAACCAAAGTGAGTATATTTAATTATATATTTATTTCAGTTTACTATACTAGTTTACATAATTTATTTATAAAATTTACTATTAGATTATATTATCTTCGTATGTTTTTTATACTTGCAAAATTTCAAGTTGATCGAAGATTAATAGTCACTTCAATAATCAATTATTTAAATTCAAATTTTTGTAGTTTAAAATAATGCATAAAAGATGAGTTTATAGGTCGAATGGTAAATAACATCTAATTGACATGAAAATTGGCATGAATGTTAAGAACATATAGTATCCGTTTGGATACAAATTATTGCGTTTACGTTTCTCATGTTCACGTTTCAGCTTTTTTTTTTTTTCTGGGACTTTTCAGCCATTTTTCAGCGCATCAGTGGGTCCCGTGCACTGTTCACGGGACCCACAAACTTCACTTTTCAGCAATTTTTTCATTAAAAATGGGTCCCACAGGACTATTCACACATATAAAAATTATTTTGCTACAATATTTTCAGTTTTCAGTAATAAGTTCTATTCAAACGGACCCATAGAATATGTAATTCAATGGTGGGATTTTCAAAATATGAATTCTATAACAAGTTATTGAGTGGTGTAACATTATATATATATATATACACACACACTACTACTACTATTACTACTATTTAAGGGGCTTCTCCTGTTTGGATCGGATTTTTTTTTTTTGTCTAAAACATCCCTACATCTTACGTTTAAGTAGGGGCAAAACTTGGTAAATATGTTTTTTTTTTTTAACTTCCACGTAAAATATTATCTACAAAATAGGACCACACTTCCAATACACTCACGTTGGATATCAAACTCAAATGGCTTCTTTTTCAATTCTCCAATTCTCTTAATTCTGTGTTAATCTTCTTTTCACCATTATCATCATTTTTCTATTTGTTTTGCTCAAATTTGCTTTGGCTGAACGGTATGTGTATGCAAAATGTAAGTATCTTTGATCACCTCTATTTTGGATGCCTCATGCCAGTTGGGTTCTTTGTATTACGTTTGCTTTTATGAGTTGCCATTTAGTATTTGCTTTAATGTATTTGGTTTTCTTACTTTGTTATCATTATTCTTTCCATATCAATATATCTTATCTTTTTTTATATTAAAAAAAAAAAAAAAAAAACTCTAACGTCCTCTCACGTTTTCTTGTATTCCTGTTGTTTTGCTCACAACTCATATTAGAACTCTTTCAACGTGAATATAAGAAAACGTTTTCAACTCATATTAGTTGAAAACGTGAATATGAGTTCTTATATTCACATTTTTAAATATAAGTTATATTTGAACTCAATCTTATATTCACGTTTTTAAATATGAGTTCTATTTGAACTCAAATTACTTTTTTAAAACTCAAATTGATATTTTTTTTAGAAAAAAATTTTGTTGAACACTGACTTAGAATTTTCAAAAAAAAAATCTTATTCTTTTATTGTGATTTAGAGTTTGAAAAAAAAAAAAACTTTTAACTCCCATGTAAAATATTGCCTACAAAATAAAATCATACTTTTCTTTTATTTGATTAGTTTGATGAGTGTTTAATATTTTCTCTAATTAATGACTCTTTTTTAAAGAGTGAGAATAATATATATTTTTGTCTATTTTTTTGTGGTTATCGGGTTTGACTACTCATTTGAGTGTATGTGCTTTATCTTCCTCCTGTTATTTTTTTCTATTGTTTTTCTTACATTTAAGCTTTACTCTCTATTTTTTTGTATTTTTTTTAGAGTGACATATCAACAATTTTGTTAATTAGATTGCATAGCAGGCATATTGAATGACTTTTGGTGAGTGAAATGATAGTCAATCTATCAAGTAGTTGTTAATGACCATTTTTTTGTAAATATCCTACCATATGAAATTTAATATTGTCCTTTTTTTTAATGTGAAAATTTTGTGTCTTAGCTTAATGATAGAGATTAATCATAATAGAAAGGGAATAATAAAATTACTTATCATATATATTTTTTCTTTTTTTTATTATTAAAAATTGGTCTTTAAAAAATGGATGCTTATCTACAATGTCAAGTGTGTAGTATTAAATAAACTGTTTCCCCAATCCAAAAAATTAATAATAATTGTTTCCAAGTAAAGCTTAGCGTGCATGTGATGAGAAACATAAGAATCGTGGAAGAAATCTGTGAACTTGCTTTCATCTGGAATCAGAATGTGGTTATGGATGTGGTTATGAATCAGCTTCAGATTTGTCCTCGGGAAGGATGTCATTCTTAAGAAAAGACACGACCGGGTCTATCCAACTAGGCCCAGGTCTTATCAGATGAATGCGAGGCGCGTTGACAACGGTAAGAGTGGGTTCCAGCAAATCCTCGACGAGGATAACCCTGGGCACGCCTTGAGCCGAAGACGTTGCCAACGTGGCTAAGGAGTCTGCATGGGTATTTCCGCTTCGAGAGATGTGAGTTAAGACGAAGGAGTCAAATTCAGTTTGCTGACGCTTGACCTGGGCCAAATATTCCTGCATCCGTGGATCTCTAGCCTCCATGGTCCCCGTGACCTGGCCGACCACCAACTGAGAGTCCGAGAACATTTGGATTTCCTTACCACCCATCTTGCGTACCATTTTCATGCCTAATAAGACTGCTTCATACTCGGCTTCATTATTAGTAGCCAAGAATGCCAATCTCAGAGATTTTTTGAAGACAATTCCCTCAGGGGACATCAAGACGAGCCCAACACCTGACCCCTTTTGATTAGCTGTCCCGCCCACATACACTTTCCAAGTCGGAGGAACTGTAGCTGTGATCACAACAACTGATTTTTCATCAGCACACGCCTCTTTCAGAGTTTCTTCCAGCAATGGTTCGGTAAACTCTGCCACTAAGTCAGCGAGAACCTGGCCCTTCACAGAGGTGCGATGCTTATATTTAACGTCAAAAGCCCCCAGGATGGTCCCCCACTTTGCTACCCTGCCCGAGTAATCAGCGCTACGTAGCACTGCCTTGAGAGGCAATTGGGTAAGAACCACCACAGTATGAGACTGAAAATAATGGGGAAGCTTTCGTGTGGCATGAACTACAGCCAGAAGCGCTTTCTCCAAGGGTAGATAACGCACCTCGGCATCATTTAAAGACTTACTAACGTAATATACCAGTCTTTGCACACGGTTATCATCCCTTATGAGGACAAGGCTGACAGCGTGGACGGTCACGGCCAAATAAGCAGACAAAATCTCATGTGCCTCTGGGCGAGAGAGAATGGGTGGTCGAGAGAGATATCGCTTAAGCTGTTGGAAAGCTAACTCGCAGTCCTTGGTCCATTGAAACCCTTTTCACTTGTTCAACAACCGAAAGAAAGGACGACATCGGTCAGCTGACCGAGATATAAATCTGTTCAAGGCGGCAATCATTCCGGTTAATTTCTGAATTTCTTTTGGGTTCCGAGGAGGCTGCAAGTCCTGAATAGCCTTAACCTGTGCTGGGTTTACCTCTATGCCTCTATGAGTGATCATATACCCCAAAAACTTTCCAGACCCAACGCCGAAAGAGCATTTTGAGGCATTAAGGCGCAGCTTGTACTTTCTTAACACCTGAAAGGTGTCAGCCAGGTCTCTCACGTGTGAGGGTATTGTTTTGCTCTTAACCACCATATCATCCACATATACTTCAACTGTCTTCCCCAGTTGTTGTTCGAACATTCTAGTCATCATCCTTTGGTAGGTAGCCCCAGCATTCTTCAAACCAAATGGCATGACCTTATAATGATAATTCCCCGTCAGAGTAATGAAGGCAGTCTTCTCTTGATCCTCCAATGCCAAGGGAATTTGGTGGTAACCCTGGAAGGCGTCCAAAAAACTCATCCGAGGATGTCCGACAGTGGCATCCACCAGTTGATCAATACGCGGCATTGGGAACGAATCTTTGGGACAGGCCTTGTTCAAATCAGTAAAGTCCACACATACCCTCCACGTTCCATTCTTCTTGTTAACAACAACTGTATGGGCCAACCACTCGGGGTAGAAAAATTCTTTGATAGCCCCAGCCCTCTTGAGTTTAAGCACCTCTTCCTTCACAGCCTCGGAATGTTCTCTGGAAGAACGCCGAGGTGGCTGCCTTCTCGGAACAATAGTTGGGTTGATATTTAAATGATGACAAATGAAGCTCGGATCGACGCCTGGAGCTTCGTAAGGATCCCACGCAAAAACATCAATATTGTCCTTCAGAAATTCTAACAATTCGATCTTCTCTTGGTGTGGCAAAAGTATGCCGACTTGGAAGAACCTCTCTGGGTCATCGGCTACTGGAAACTTCTCTAACTCCTCACAATGTGTCTCCTCTCCTGTCACCATTCCAGATGAATCAAGAACTGTTAACTGCTATAAGTCTTTGGTGATTAAAGCCGAAGACTCGGCTTCTGTCTGATGCAGTACTGCAGCCGATATGCACTGCCTGGCCACCGATTGGCTGCCGAGGATTTCCTCAACACATTCCCCCAAGGGGAATTTAACTTTAACATGCAAGGTAAAGGAGACAGGTCCTAGAGCGTACAGCCAAGGTCTGGCAAGAATGGCCGTGTATGGAGAGTACGCATCAACGACAATGAAATCCACTTCCACCGTTTCTGATCCGGATTGAACGGGCAAACGGATCTGTCCCCTCGGGACAACAGCTCTCCCTTCGAAGCTTATAAGTGGCGAGTCATAGGGAGTAAGATCCTCCAGCTTCAGTCTTAACCCTGTAAATAGATCAGGGTACATGATATCTGCACCGCTGCCCTGATCTATCATCACCCTCTTCACATCATAATTCCCTATCCTAAGAGTGACCACAAGAGCATCATCATGAGGTTGAATGGTACCAGCCTTATCCTCCTTGGAGAATCCCAAGACGGGCAAAATGGCCTTCAACCTCTTTGGCCTGCAGCCTGCCTCCTCGGCCTGAGAATGGGAAACTGCCATCACCTTGGTGGGAGCCGAACCGGTCCTGCCAGGTGCAGCAAAAATAACATTAATTGTTCCTAAAGCCGGCCGAGATGAATTATTCCTCTGATTGTTTGAGCTAGATTGACTGCCCGGCCCGCTAGGTTGGCACAAGTGTTGCTTCAGTTTTCCTTCACTGACAAGCTGCTCCAATTGGCTCCAAAGGGTCCGACAATTCTCGGTAGTGTGGCCCACATCCTGATGGTATTGGCAGAAAAGGTTTTGATTCCTCTTCGCAGGGTCTCCTGCCATCTTACCAGGCCATTTGAAGAAGGGTTCCTTACGAACTTTCTCCAGCAGCTGATGTACTGGTTCTCGGAACACAGTGTTCACGGCCTGAGGTGCTGCCGAGCCGGACTGCCCAACGTAATCTCTCCTCGGCCTGTTATTATGGTACCTGTCCGACCTGAAATCCCTTCTCTCCTGTGGGATAACCTTCTCCTTACCTTCTCCTTACCCTTTCCTTGTTGTTGGTCTTCCTCCACTCTCTTGTACTCGTCAATACGGTCCATGAGGCGACGTACACTGCGGACGGGCTTTTTATTCAAAGGCTTTCTCAGGTCGTGATCAGTAGGAAGGCCTACCTTAAAGGTATTAAGCGCCACCTCATCAAAGTCGCCAGCTATTTCATTAAACATCTCCCAATAACGGTCGGAGTATGCTTTCAACGTCTCCCCTTCCCTCATGGTCATGGATAACAGCGAGTCCAATGGCCGAGGTATTCTACTACACGTAATGAACCGCGAAGCGAATGCTCTAGTAAGCTCCCCAAACGAACCTATAGACCCCGATTTAAGGCCGTTGAACCACCTCATAGCAACAGGTCCCAGGCTAGAGGGGAAAACTTTACACATCAGGGTCTCGTTGTGAGAGTGCACCGCCATCCTCTGGTTAAAGTGACTCACGTGCTCCACCGGATCAGTCCGGCCATTGTAGATGGTAAAAATGGGCTGGGTAAACCTCCTGGGAAGCCTTCCTTTCTCAATCCTCCGTGTAAACGGAGATTTGGAGAGTTGGTGCAACGCCCTACTCATAGCATCGTTACCTAAGCCCCTAGAATGAAGCTTCTTACGTCTGTGAGTTGGTTGGTCGTCCTCCTCACCGGAGGACGTTGCACTGGTGGGGGAGCGCGACCTTGAGCTGTAGCCACCTCCCCTATCCTCCTCTGAGGAAGGATTAGATGAGGACGGTGAAAACCTACGTTTAGCACGGCGTAACTTTCTCTTCAAACGATTGATTTCCTTCTGCATGGATTTAGAACCCTCCTCGTGGGTGGTGCTACCCCCACCATGAGTATGGCTAGCGCCTGAGTTTTCTGTATGGACACTTCCCTCACGATCCCTTCGACGTTCAAGACGTTCGAAATGATCTTCCGGTTGTGATCCCTGTGATTCTGCATGGTGAGAACCTAAGCCTGCCATCCTATCCCCACCTCTTCTAGACTAGGTTTCCCACAGACGGCGCCAATTGTAAGTGCACAATTGCACCTGAACCCAAGAACAGTTACGGGCTCAGGCCCAATGAGCCTTCAACAATATAAATTTCTAGAGTGTGGGCTTGAAACCCAGGTTAGAAGTATTGAGGATTTGATAACAATTCCAAAGCTAAAAACACTTATTAACAACAAACAATTATTGCAAATAAACCTCCTCGGACGTAAGCCGAGAATTCCTTTTCTATTATTTCTCTTTTCTCTTTTTTTTTGTTACAAAAAGAAGGATCCCCCTCTATCGTTCTAAGTTCCCCTTTAAATACTTCTCTTACTGATACTTTTCCCACGTGTTGTTCTCACCCCCTTCCCCCTAGATATTTTTCTCCTTAGTGCCTCTGGATAGTGACCAGAAGTTTCCTTTCCACTGTTCAGGGGTCACTTCCCCATTAATGCGGCCAGGGAGGTAGGTACAGAGTCTTTAATGTGGAAGTGGCAGCCTTTATCTTTGGTATTTCTCAAATATCGGTGCTTCTAGGACATTCAAAGATTCACCCCTTTTAATCATTGGTCTTCACTGAGTCGTCCCTTAACCTTTATAATGAAGTCCCTAGTTCTCCCATATCCGTTCGAGGAGCAAATCACCCCTCGGATGAATCCTCGAATCCTCGACGTATGGGCCGACCCGTAGTACTAACAAAATCTTAACCCAGAAGCAGGTCGGCCCTCCTTAACATGGCCCAATGGCCCATATACCCACCGGGGTCGTTTCACTCCCCACAACCCCCATTAAAAATTATTAAGAAAAATAAATTGATATATAACCTGATAGCCTTTTCTATTTTTTTGAGAAAAAGTTAATAGTTTGCATCAATTATAATTTTGGATTAGTACATTTTTAATCACAAAAAAACCTAAGGGTGTAATGAGTATAATGCGTTTGCAGGTGAAATAATTTTTCATCACCTCCTAGATTTTTTTGTGATTGAAAAATGTAGTAATTTCTAATTATAATTAATGCAAATTATTAACTTTTTCCCAACAAAATAGAAGAACCTTTGATTGCACAAATGTAGCAATGTGTTTTCCTAGATTGCACACAAACCCTAAAACAAGTCATGTACTAGATCGCACATAACACGTTTTCCTGCTAACAATAAATCTGAAAAAAAAAATCCTTATTTTGGTAACTTTCTCACTTCCCAATTAAATTCTGGAAGATGAAAGACTTCAATATATATAGCTAGAAGTAACCTAAGTAGTTAAGGGTTTGCTTAAAAAGATAGAACGTCTAGTAAAGCCAAGTTGTGATTGTTGTGCAGCTTGCAAACATCGAGAAATTATCATGCCTGTCCTAGGCTTTAAGGAGCATATAATAATATTTCATAAGAAAAATATTAAAGTTATTATGAATTTTATTAATAAAACTTACAAATTGATGTTGCAAGAATATGATCTCATTACTACTTATAAAGAACATAATAAATAAATGTTTATTAATTTTTTGTGATTAAACATAAGTTAGTTTGTAAACCTTATATATTAAATCTTTAGGAAATTATATATATATATATATATATATATATATATATGACGTCCACCTGATAGATTCCAGTGTCTCTTCAAGGATGTGGCGTTTCTTTGAAAATCTAGATGGTAGCAGGGGCGAAGCTACGTTGTCCCTTGAGGGGGCCATGGCCCCCCCAAAATTTTGATTTCTTCTACTGTTAGGCTATGAGTTTGATAGCAAAAAAATAAGTAAGAGGCTATGGCCCCCTAGAAAATAATGACCGGACCCTCCAATTCTTTCTAGGATCTCTACTTAGTCCAATAGATAACCCAAGTCCTCAAATAAAATACTAGTTAGCTCTCCCAATTGTCCAAATGATTTGTTGTCAATCCAAATATCCAATAGACAATAATCCACACTCTCAAAATATCATCTTTTACCACTCATTTTCAAACAAAAATTTACTTTTTTTTTTTTTTTTCATCATTCTCAATCTCAAGAAGCCACCTACGGGATTCTCAAAGAAAATAGAAGTTATCACTGCTACTTTTTCTCCTAATACAAGCCCACACTGCCCCATGTTTCTTTCCTCTCATTGTTGATTGCTCTAAACACATTAACAATGGTAGAAATCAAATAAACTCCTTTCATTTATAAAAAAAAAAAAATTCATATTTGCTTTCAGTTCCAGCTTCTTCTTGTGTCCTAGTATTTCAGGTTTGTTTGTTTCTTCAACATCATATGGGCATTTATAGATTTATGCCTTTTATATATATAGTACCGGTCATTTATATGCTTTGTTTATTAAGTTGTTCAATTTGTTGTATTGCTATATGATAATATATTATATCTCTTTCCATATCATCATTTTTTTTTTAATTTGAAATTAGGAACTGAATAATTCATTAAAAAATAAGAAAATTTTCAATATTATGGATAATGATGGGTAGATGGTGCTTAAAATAATAGTATGCAAATTTTTGTATATTTGTATGGTAAAATAGATTGCCTTTTGTAACTTGGCCCCCTCAAGTACGAATTCCTGGCTACGCCCCTGGATGGTAGTTAATTTTTGAGAAAGCACAGCTATTGCTTTCTCATATCTATCGTACATATGTCTTGTTTATCTATACTTTTATTTAAGGAGCTTCTCCTGTTTAGATTCTTCATTTTCATGGTTTTAAAATATTCCTACGTCCCTATGTTTAAGTAGAGACAAAACTAAAGGGCAATCCGGTAAAAATACAACTCTAACTCCTACTAAAACATTGTCTAAAAAATAAGATTACTCTCCTGTTAATTTTCAAATTGATTTATCTATTTATAAATTAAAATTTCAAAATAAAAATTATATATATAAAATAAAAACTTTTTTTTTTGCAACAAAATAGGACCATTAAAAAAAAACCTCACTTATAAATTAAAATTTCAAAATAAAAATTATATATATAAAATAAAAACACGTTTTTTTTTTGCTACAAAATAAAGCCACTAAAAAAAAGCCTCATTGCACGCATGATAAATACAATCTCAATACAAAACAAACCATAATTTTATAATTACGGTTTTACACAGATATATATATATATATATATATATATATTAGTCTCATCACACATGCAAAATGCGCAATGAAGTTTTTTTATTTTGTAGAAAAAAATTGTGCTTTTTTTAATTATATATATATATAATTTTTATTTTGAAAATCTAATTTATAAGTGAATAAAGTAATTTGAAAATTAATAAGAGATGAAATTTCTTTTAGTGGTCCTATTTTATATAAAAAAAACTGTGTTTTTTATTTTATTTTATATATATAATTTTTATTTTGAAAATCTAATTTATAAGTGGATAAAGTAATTTGAAAATTAACAGGAAAGTGGTCATATTTTTTAGGCAATGTTTTAGTGGGAGTTAGAGTTACAATTTTACCAGATTGTTTTATAATTTTATTTCTACTTACACATAGGGATATATGGGCATTTTTGAACTAAAAAAATGAAAAATCTAAATAGAAAAAGCCTCTTAAATAATAGTATAAATAAAACCACTAAAAAAAAAGTCTCATGGCACAAGCAATGATTGGGTGATGGTTTTAAAAAATTGCACATCCTCCTCTAGAATGAAATATAAACTGAATCAAGCATGCCCTTAGAAAAGTTCTCATTCAATTCTTTTTCTAGAAGGATTGGATGCAGATGTCATACTAGGATTCCGTATGCATTTACGCTCGTTGATTATCAAAAAGTTTTTGAATGGTGAGATTCACTTGATAATTTTTAAAAGGTACTAAAAAAAAAAAAAAAAACTGGCTGGAATCCAACACATCTATTGAGATTTGGACGCATATCGAATAATTATCTCTTGTCAATATCATGTGCACTAAACCCAACCTCATCCTTCAAAAGAATAAGTTCACTAGTATTTTGGGTTAATTTCAAAATAAATGTTAAGATGGAGTTGTTACAATTAACAGGTAAAAATTGTAGCATAGCATGAATGCTTACGTTTGTGTAGGTAAGGTGTTTATTTGATAGGACAGTCATTAAAAATGAGATATGCATGATGTGAAGTATGGAGATTTGAAAAGATATCAAATTGCAAGTCATTTGAATGTGTCCTACTCCTGCACGCCACAGCAATTCATAGTTCAAAGACAAATTGAACTTCCATTCCAAGTTGTAAATAATGTTTGGTAAAAGTACATTAACTTTTTTTTTTCAACAAGTGCATACTGATGAAAGAAGTCTCAATAAAAGAGAATGGTAGTTGGGTTAAAAGAAGTCTCATGGAAAGTGAGGCAAAAATGGGCAATTAGCTATAGTTGCTAAAGAATATAGCTAGTAGGCACTGGTTCGGGAGTATATAAAATACTAACATCTCGACTCATAGAGAGTCGATTTTAAATCTATAAATCGAGTCTTAAAAACTCAATTTTCATTTTCTGATTAAATCTGATGTGACCCTTTTCCACGTGGCGGCTACCTGAAAATTGAGTCTCTAATACTCGATTTACGTGTGAAGAATTAAATACTATATTTATGTTGTCAGTTGGACCAAGGGGACTCCAGGTAGATATCGAGTCTTTTAGAGTCGGTTTTTAAAAATGAAAATCAAGTCTCAGAGACTCGATTTGTAATGGTTGGTCCAGTTTAATCCACGTGATTAGAGCAGCTGCTTTTTATCACACAATACCTATTTTCTGGGGTTTGTTGTTTGCCACACAAAAAAATCCAGCAGCTCTCTCTTCCTCTCTCACTCTCTCTCTCTCACTCTCATACAAAACTTCAAATCAAACTCACCCTCCATTTACACATTCTCATGTCAAGTAAGGTTTTTATACACTCTCTCTAGTTGTTCATTTTTTTTTTTGAATAGTTATTAGTTACATATATGTAATGTTAGGGTTTTTTTATGGGTAGTTGTTAGTTACATATATGTAATGTTAGGTTTTTTATGGGTATGTATCATGAGTTTTTTTGTTTGGTTTGTTATTTTTCTTTATATTTTTGATAGAATGATTTGAAGATTTGTGTGTTTAGTTTTTTTTTTTAATTTTTTATTTGAGTATGATTAATGAATTTTTTTTTTTTTTGTTTAGAAACAAATGGTAATGATTGAGTATATATGCTAATGTGGGGTTTGTACATGCATATGATGTAACAAGTTAGTGTATATATGCTAGGCTTTTTTTATTTATTTATTTATAAGAAGTAAAAAATATTTAAGATATATTTGTATTGTTAGGCTTTTATCATGGCTATTTGTGTTGTTGTTTGGTTTAGTATTTTTCATTATTTTTTTGTTAGAATAATTTGAAATTTTGTAGTGAGGGTAAGTGTTGTCTTTAGTTTTTTTATTTGTTTGAGTGTGAAATGATAATGATTGAGTGTATTTGTATGTGATGTGGAGTGAGTATATGCAAATGTGGGGTGTGTTTGATGTAAGAAGTTGTAATTTTTGTACTTTGAGTACATAAAAATGTTTTGTAATTGTGTTAAAATATGTTACTAACATATTACCCTTGACTCTAATAGGTTCACAATCTCTGAAGAATATTGACATAAATGTATACTACGGTGGACCCCTTTTCAATCCTGAACAGATTGACAAATTCCCATTTCAAGGGCCGAGTATCGAATGTTATTACATGATGATACGTTGTAAGTTGAAGACATTGAATGATTTGAAGATGAAAATAATGAAAGAACTGAGTTTGAGCCCTACTTGTTATGACATAAATATTATTTATCGTTACCCACAAGAAGTCCTTCATAAACGGATAAAATACAAGTACATGGCGATCAAAGAAGATAAACATGTAAAAGTCATGTTTAATAGGATCCATAAAATGCCCCAAGTAAATGCTGCTGAGTTGTACGTAAGTTTCGAGCCGCTCGCAGAAGTTGATGTCGAGGAGTTGCAACAAACAACTACATCTTTGCAATTTACAGCCTTAGACGATGGATGCACTACAATGAGAGGTTACACATTCCCATCTCAAGATTATGCTGCCAATACTAGTGAAACACTTCAACCTCAAGAGACATATTGGCTCTCGAACCAAGTGCCTTAATGATGTCAACGACTCGGTCGTCCACCATTGCCTCTCGATCGGAGAACTCTTCACTACGGACACGACATTTAAGGGACCTTGGATCCTACACAGAACAAAACCATGGATTAATATATGACAGCAAGTGCGTGTACATTGTATGAATCAAATGCGTGTACATTCGTTAAATCTTTAGTGTTGTGTTTTACCTGCCCATTCCAAATAACTTCTAACCGATGGTTGGCCTGCAATGTCAACATCGACTGGTCAATGGGGCCAGGCTGTCCGTGGTCAATCTGTCCAGCATTTGCAGCAGCCATACTGCACAAGAATGATAAGCAATTAGCACGTAATAGACATTATTGAAAACAAAAACAAAAACAATCTTCTTCTTTTTTCCTCATGGACACAGGAATAATTGTAAGCAGGATCCGTCAGCATGTGATGCAAGCCAAATAGAAAAATTGTGCACAAATCAGTGAAGGATTTAATTGCTCTTAATCTTAGTGATTTAAGATCATTGAGAAAGCAAAATCTCAACTTTTTTGTCAGATATCTCAAAATAAAATAATGAACACAATATGACCTCATTAACTATTTTGTGATCATTACTACATAAAGACTAGTTTTTCACTTTCATCGTTCCTTCTTGATCTTTCCCAAATGATCTAAATTCTCCTCTTCTTAATATTCTTTTATAGCAATTAAACCTTTAATTAATCATAAGTACCAATTGTTTTCATTAACATGAAATTATTTTAATGTTCATCACAATGCTTGACCCTTATGTTACATTGGAATTCTACCTCGAAAAAAAAAAAAGGTGTGTACAGCTAGATTCTTGAATTATTTGCTATGACAGATAAATTTTCAAAGCCGTAAAGCAAATCAGTAGCCTCTATTAATATCTGGAAAAGGGAAATCATAGAATAGGATTTGGCAAACTATTCTCTCTAAATATAGGTAAAAGAATGGGTTAATAATACAAAATCATTAGTGTTGCTTTTGTCAAGCTCTTACTTTGGCTTATGCTATCTATTATTGACCAGTTGGTGGCATAAACTAAAGCTCAGATATATTGAGAGTAAAAAAGGGGGAACAACTGGACATATTCCTTTAACAATTGTTCAATCTAAACTTTTATTGATACAGTCAAGTGTGAAATTGATTATGTGATTAATTATGTTCTAATTACATGCCAAATATTCAACCTTAAATATGTAGTTCCAAATTGGGATGACCAAAATATCAGTATTTTATTTATCGTTGGAATCCATAGCGAAATCTTTATTTATCATTGTAACTTTAGCCAAAGTTTAATTATCAAGGCAATGGAGGCGGAAATGAAAATTTCAGTTGGTCATTGTAAATATTTATTGATAATTTAATAGTTGGGGGTTGAGGGATTGAATCTTGGATGCTTTTGTTAGAAATACCAGGAGGTGCCACTTGAACTACAAGACTGTTGGCACTTGATACTAGGTCTTTTTTATAGTCATTTACCACAGTACATGTTGGTGATTTTTGCAGCTGAGATGAGGCTAAGAAAATCTGGTTGATAGGCTACTGACACATCCACATACAGCCTGGCGAAACAATTGAGAAAAGATGTTATCTTTTGGTGCTTGAACATTGATTTGATCATTTTAATTGTGCAGAAGCTGTGGGTTACCTGGGCTCTAATTTGTTTGTGAGAAGGATCTACAGAAACATCAAGTGTGACTAGGATTCTTCTGAGAAGAAAGAGATTGCATGCCACTTCCTGGAGCACTTTGGTTAGGACACAATAAATTTTGAGAGGAAGCTTGTGGTCATGTACGAAGGACATCATTTTCTACAGATTCAAATCACAGGGTTTGAAGATGGGGATGTATTCTTCTTCTTTCTCTAGACTAGGGGATGCCCTGAGATTTTTTGTGTTTTCCCGGCTATAAGTGAAAGGCCTTAATTTAGTAATCAGAAATTGTTTCTATAGTATGGAAAATTTAGCAGAATATCAGACTCTTGTCATTTATTATTTTCTTCTTTGTCCCTTTACAAATAGGTTTCCTGTGTAAGGATTGATGCCTAATTTCCTCTGTTCTTTTTATTTAGTTCTGTACCTGCACATCTTTGGGACAAAGAACTTGTGAGGGAAAATACTTTTTTAGTAATGAATTTTGTGCTTCTGAATATGTAAGAATTTACAGATTTTGTTTCTATACCTTCTAAATATTTCAAAACCCAATTCTTAAAGTCCATGGTCAACAATTTCAACCCTGAAGTTATCACTAATATTTCATCCAAATACCTGACCACATACATCTTCACTGACTTATAAAATAGGCTAGACATCCAAAAAAGCTGCTCCAATTTAAACTTTGGATTCTCTTGATTTTTCTGAAGACGCATATCTTGAATTTCTTTATCAAACTCATTAAAGTAAATATTAATCAAAATCAAACACAACCGGCTTTTCTTGAGGAAACCCCCTTCCTAAGTAACAACCACCCAATTCAATTCCCACCACCTCATACTCAAACAACCTCTTTATTAAACCAATCAAAGAAGCATCTTTTATTTTCTCTTCAATAAACAAACACAACTTATTTACATGCCTATCATCAAACCTTTCTCTATCAAACGTGACACTAAATAAAATCAATCATAATTTTCGAAACAGAGTACCACATGAAACAATTAGTTGTATAGATAAAATAGAGCACCACACGAAATAATCAAATCAATCATAATTTTTGAACAAAAACCACAAACCCACATGAAGAAAATCACACAATTAAGAAAATCACACCTGAGAACTGAGTGAGAGTGGAGAGTGGAGAGGGTGCTTGAGAGTGGAGACTGAGTGAGTGAGTGACAGCTCAGGGGGCGAGTGAGAGAGGCGCGAGCGTGAGAGGGTGTGTGAGGCTGGAGAGGCGAGAGCGTGAGAGGGTGGAAAGGTGTGAGCGTGAGAAGGTGGAGAGGTTGTGAGAGAGGCGTGAGAGGGAGAGTGAGAGGGTGAGTGACAAAGAGTGGAGAGAGGCGCGAGAGGTCTGTGCGAGAGTGAGAGAGGCTAGACTTGGCTTATTTTTGAAAAAACCCTATTAGAAATCGAGTCTCAAAGACTCGGTTTCCAGGTGGATCAACTCGGATCAGCTAGCTTCCACGTGTTGTACACGTCACATATAAACCGAGTATTTAAGAGTCGATATATAAATCGACTCTTAGAAACTCGATTTCCAGGTGGCCGCCACGTGGAAAAGCATCACATCAAATCTGATCAGAACATGGAAATCGAGTATCTAAGAGTCGATTTATAAGCTCAAAATCGACTCTCTAAAAGTCGAGATGTTAGTGTTGTATTTACTTTCAAAACAGTACCTACTAACTATATTCTTGAGCAATTATGGCTAATTGCCTATTTTGGCTTGGAAAGTTAACCCCCTTGTAAATCTTGTAATCACCGTGTAAAATCACTAATTTTAAATCATGTTGCACTATTTATATTAGTCTATTACCATGTATCAAGATATGACAAAAATAAAATATTAGAGAAAGTTTAGGGCCTGTTTGGTTTGTATTGAGATTGTATTCATTTTCTATTTTTATTGACAAAACAAAAGGACAATCTGGTAAAAATAGAACTTTAATTTCTACTAAAATATTGCCTAAAAAATAAGACTATTCTCCTCTTAATTTTCAAATTGTTTTATCCACTTATAAATTAGATTATTAAAATAAAAATTATATATATAATAAAAACACAGATTTTTTTTTTAAAAAAAAAACCCTCATCGCACGCACTAAGCGCGTGTGATGAGGCTAGCATTCAGGGGTGGAGCTACATTGCTCCTTGGCCCCCCTAAATTTTTTTTTTCTCCTACAACTATACTAGTAATAGGATATAGCCCTCCCAAAAAATTAGAACCGGCCCACCCAATTATTTCTAAGACTTCTAGTTAGTCCAATGGATTTTCAGTTGGCCTCCTCACTTGTTAAAAACTTTATTACCTGTCCACCCCAATTATTCCTAAGATTTATAGTTAGTTCAAAAGATAATGACTAATAGTTAATCTTCTCCATTGTCTAAAAAATTTATAATTAATCCAATGGATAATAACTCACTCTCTAGCATCATTGACAACCCATTTCCCAACATAATTTCAATTTTGTTTTCATCTTTAAGTACCTACGTAGCTTTGTTGTAGCTGCTAGTGTCAGCCCATTGCCCCATTTTCTTTCTTCTCAACACAAAAACTCTTATCTCAACCAAAATTATTAATCCATTTTTTTTCCTGATGCAACATCATCTTTTTGACTCTTTAAAGAAATGAATATGCAAGTGCATTTTCTTTTCTCTCTCTTTTATCAATCATCATTGTTATTTTACCATTACTATTATTTTTGTTTATTTATTCTGCCACTATGTGTGTGTTGATAGGCATAAGGGTATTTCAAATTTTTTTTGTTCACATTTTTGTATTGCTATCTTTATTTCATTAAAGATTGTTTGGCATAATTTTGATGTGAACTGTTCTTTTATTGGGTTTTTTTTTTTTTTTTTTTTTTTTTGTATTTGTCTATAATAAACTTTATAATTTTTGTATGTTTGTTCATATTTAAGAATATAACAATATATCAAAGTTAAAAATTTTTTATTCAATATGAACTATGGTTAATATATCAATACTACCATTTGACCCCGAAGTAAATTTTTTTGGCCACGCTGTTGCTAATATTAAATTAATACATAATGTAATACGCACATTTATACTGCACTCATCATATGTTTGCCTATATAAAGGCAGATCCCATGCAATTTTCCACATTGAATACAATATTCACAATTCTAATAGAACTTTTGAGCCGACACCCATTGCCTTGTGTTACCTCACAAAATACAAAGACAAAGAAACACAAAGCAAAGTTGAGTTAATGGATCACCTAGCATTTTCGCTAATACTTCCCATCGTGTGGGCATGCATTCATGTGCTCACTGCCGCTCTAGGAGGCCGGAAGTCTGGCTCTTCCACACTTCCCCCAGGTCCCCGCCCTTTCCCGATCATCGGAAACATCCTGGAGCTGGGCAACAAACCCCATCAAGATGTTGCCAAACTCTCCAAAACCTATGGACCCCTTATGACTCTCAAGCTTGGGAGCATAACAACCATAGTCATTTCCTCTCCAGACATAGCCAAAGAAGCACTGCAAAAAAATGACCAAGCCTTCTCCAGCCGAACTATCCCGGACTCTATCCAAGTATTTAACCACCCCCAAAATTCAATGAGTTGGTTGCCCGCGTTGGCTCGTTGGAGGAATCTCAGGAAACTTTCTGCCACGAAAATATTTGCTCCACAACAACTAGATGCCACACAAACCCTTCGACAGAAAAAGGTGAAAGAATTACTTGACCATGTTGACCAATGTTGCAGTGGTGGGGAAGTGGTTGATATTGGTCGAGTAGCCTTCATTACAGTACTTAATACCATATCAAACACATTTTTTTCCATTGACTTGGCACAGTATAGTTCAAATTTACAGTCCCAACAGTTCCAGGACCTTATATTTGGTATCATGGAGCTTCTTGGAAAGTCCAACATTGTAGACTATTTCCCAGCACTTCGTTTAGTTGACCCGCAAGGTATACGGAAAAGGATGAAGAGTTATTTTAAAAAATTGATCGGAATTTTTGATAGTATCATAAAGGAACGAGTACAATTAAGAGCTTCATCAGAAGGTTCTAAGACAAGCAATGATGTACTAGATTCCTTCCTTAATCTCGCTGAAGAAGATGATTCAGAATTAAGCTGCGACGATTTCAAACGTCTGCTTCTGGTAATTAAATACCTTTCTTAACTTTGCTTCAAAACACTTCATTATATTAATTTTTTATTAAGTAACTTTAGAAGTAGAAGCTTAAAATGCATTAATGTGGTACTTTTTTTTATTATACAAGCACCGATGAGTGATCTTAGCAACTTAACATTAATTTTTAGCCGCAGAAAAAAATGCTAATTAAGAGCATTATTTTTGGTCTTCATTAATAAACTCGGGCAAAGTGCTCTATAAGTCTAGCTCTCACACTATTTTGTATCAGGATTTATTTATTGCAGGGATTGACACAACATCAAGCACTGTTGAATGGGCACTGTCTGAGTTAATACATAATCCTGAAAAAATGGCTAAAGCCCGAGACGAGCTCAAAGAAGTTCTTGGCAAGGATCGGCTAGTTCAAGAAGTGGACATCTCAAAGCTCCCTTTTCTACAAGCAATAGTGAAAGAAACCCTTCGTTTGCACCCACCAGCACCTTTTTTAGTTCCTCACAAGGCTGAGACTAATGTAGAAATGCGTGGCTTTATTGTGCCCAAAAATGCACAAATACTAGTAAACGTTTGGGCAATGGGACGAGACTCAAGCATATGGACAAACCCAAATTTATTTATGCCTGAAAGGTTCTTAGAACAAGACATTAACTTTAAAGGAAGATACTTCGAGCTAATTCCCTTTGGAGCTGGAAGAAGAATCTGTCCTGGATTGCCGTTTGCTAATCGGATGGTGCCCTTAATGTTGGCATCTCTTGTACATTTCTTTAATTGGAAGCTTGCAGATGAGATGAATCCAGAAGATTTGGATATGAGTGAGAGTGAGATCTTTGGACTCACCTTACACAGGGCTAAGCCTCTCCGGGTTATTCCAACTAGAGTGTAACTTCTGTTATTTCTGTTTTTTAGGCAAGTGCATCTGCATGAGTAGAATCGTTTAATGTTAGGATTTTCCACAAGCATTATTGCTCACCATTGGTAGTAATCTTCTTGAATCTGTTGAGAAACAAAGTGGACGTGCAACTATGTTTATTCGATTTAATGTCAATGTTCTTAGATGCAACTGTTTTTATTTTTATTTTTATATATTAATGTTAATGCTAATTACTATATGTAGTGATCGTTTAACCCTCAAGCATTCCTGGGCAATTGGGACGAACAGAAACAAAGCAATATGTGGAATTAGACGCATAACAATATGTTGATATTTGTTGATGCAGAAGTTTTGTCAGAATAATAAACACTCAAGTAGAATACAAAAAGAAGTCCTCAATAAAAGAGAGTTTTATTGTTACTTTTAAGTTTTAACATTACGCATATTTTGCTATACACACAACTAGTCAATGTTTTATTGAAAGTCGTTTCGGTTTGACCTATATATGTTTTTTTTTTTTTTTGATAAGGACCTATATATGTATTTATTTATATTTTTATAAAAATATTAATATTTAAAAATTTATATATTTTATGCGCTCAAATATTAACCTAAGTAAATTAACCTAATGTATTAGATTTAAATAACAGAAACATTAAAAAAAATCTAATATTTTATTAGTTCCATTCATTTTAGAAAAGTCTGAATACTGATACTGATTTGACAGTTGCATGATATATATATTGCATGTTCTAAAAAAATAATGACTTTTTTGGATCATCATCAAATATATTTGTTAAAGTTTAAGAATTGGGTGTCACACTCGCACATCAAATGGCTCCCCTTTCACGCAGGAGTAGCTTACAATTTGATCTGCATACACAGAAAAAAGACCGTACACGTGAGGGTCGCAGGGTCTGTAGTATTGTCCTGGTAGGTCTGGCCGAAGGCAATAAAAGTCAAGATAACGAAAGGCTATCTGAATCTACAAGGGAATGGCAGTTGGAATGGCAGTTGGCCTTTCTGAATCTACAAGGGAATGGCAGTTGGCCTTTCAGCTAAGATTTAGGACATTGTTTTTCTGGACCTTCTTCGATATCTTTTTAGCTTCAAAAAGCTTAGCTTTAGCTTAGCTATGCTTCTTCTCTAGGGATCCTAGGGAGACCCCAATTGGCTTTAAGATTAGGTCATTTACTCCAAACTCCAAGTTCGCCTATCACATACCTTCTCTACAGTACTTCACTCCCATCCATCACATGCTTGTGGGTTCCAGTACTGTCCCACAATCCCAATCCCATATTAACTTGATTGATACTATATGATGGCTGTGTCAATCTTCCCAAGTGTATTATTCATTTTTTTGTGGGCCATACATTCTTTTGTGAAATTATTGGCGAGGCTGCTTCATCAAATTTTAAGTACTTATTTACTTTTGGGTCATAGAAGTTGAATGGTTTAAAGTGGTATTTCAGTAAATGTGTGGACATAAGGATAGTCGGTAACACACGTGGTATTATTTTTATCTTTACGTAATATATTGTGGGTTGTTGAGTTTACACTAAAAATTTCTTTCTAATTAAAAAATTTTTTTTTAGTTCTAAAAAATTTAATTACATAATTTTTTGTGCCGCATTTTTATGACAATTCAGATATGACAAATTATGAGTTGTGAAGAACAAATTAAAGGTTTCTGTGAAAATAACAGATAATTTAAAATATATCACATATGAAAACTCAAATAATATAAAACACTTTATCTTATTTAGACTCTAATTTTAAATTACACGACTGAATTGCTATTATTTTAACTTATCTAACAGCGAGCAAAAATAAATGATAATCAATAAAGTCAGACCACTATTGTACTCTTCTCTGTTTCACACTTTAATTTTTTATTTCCTTACAGTTTGCATTTTTATTCTAGCTGAGCTACAGGTTGAAAATGTTACATCAGCATGGCATGGAAGATGAAAAGTCAAGAAAAGCAACTTCTCTTAATGTTTAACTCTTCCACTTCCGTGTTTTGCAAAGAAAACATGCAAAATGTTTTAAACAAATCACCATCCAATTGCAAAAGTCGATGATAATTAAATCTTCTAACCAACCTTCGTGCCAAACTCCAAGCTAGTTTTCTAGTAGGGCGCTAAATTAGATGTATAAGATTACAGCCATTTTGTACACATTCGGTATATGACTATATTTAATTATACATTTATTTTCAGTTCGTTGTACTAATTTACATAATTTGTTCCTATTCATAGGTTCTGTTTGTATTTTTATTTATAGAATCTACTCTAGTTGTTTTTTTGTTTACATAATCACAAAAGTATATGGTTTTGTACAATAGTTATGCTTATAAAGAACTTTTGATGTCGTAATGCTTATAAAGAACTTTTGATGTCCGTATGTTGAACATGCTAGCATGCTATTACATTTAACCTAGTCAGGGCTAGCTCCACGTTGTCCGGGGTTGTCACAGGACCACTGACTTGGAAAATAAAATAATGACTATTTTCTATGACTTTTTTATTCTTAAAAAAAAGTTGTGACTACCCTAAATTTTTTAGGCTCAACGTAATAAAAGTTTGATCAAAGTTTGGCAACAAACTTGATTGTAGTCTTATAAACTAAGGTTACAACTCTATTTAATATATTTTTTTTATTGGATATAAATTTTGACAAATCCACTATTGGATTACATTTTTTTTTTATATTCTCCATACTTATAAAAATTTCAAGAAGATCAAAGATTGATAACTATGTCATCAATCAAATGTTTAAATTTCAAATTTTTGTAATTTAAAATTATACATAAAAAATAAGTTATGGATCGAATAGTAAATAATATCCAATTGATATGAATTTTAATATGTGTTTTAAGAACATAAAGAACATGCAATTCAATAATTAGATTTTCAAAATATTAGTCATATATATATATATATTTGTTTAATAAGAGTTGTAACTTTGACTACAACTAAATTTGTAGCAAAAATTTGTTCTTAAACTTTGGTTCTCCTAACAATATATTAGATATTTACAAAAAAAAAGGCCCAAGAAATTTTTTATTTTAATAAAATTTTGAAAGAGATGTAGCTTGCAGCATTGATAATGAGATTATCATGCAACGATTTCAAAATAAGAAAATTCGTAGAGGGAAATTGTAAGACTTTATGTATTTGCATGTTTTTTTTATCAATATATGAAGTTATCTTTTTATTAGATTTTGTATAATTTAAGTTTTTTTAATGACCACTTTAGGAAAAAAAAAAAATTTGGAACCACAACTGAACCTAGTTAATATATTTTGGAAACTACGAATTATTTAGTTTTTGTTTGTTGAAAGTATATGGTTTATAATTTCGTTAATATTTGTGAACTAGTAAATATGGGTGTCTTTGTTTGTTAAGGGATATGTTTAGTTGGCTTATATAATATTTATATTTTATATATTTTTTCTTATATAATCATATGAGATATTAATAATTATCAGCGTGAATATATATATACACACACTATGGGAGTCAAAAACACAATAATAATAAGACACTCCTTATTCAGAACAGGGGGATTTTTTGTATAACTGACTAGTACAATTTATTTATTACAAGAAAAAGGGTGAAAATTCCACTATGAGAAGCTCAAACAGCTGATTAAGATAATAGGATTACAAATCTGAAGAGCGATGACGTACAAACTGCCTTCTCGAGGTACAGGGGAATAGCAATTAAATAAAGGAAAAGAAAATTACCATATGACTTTTTCTCCCTCTAGCTCTTTTCATGGTTTCTCTCTCAATATTTCCCGACTGCCTTTTTGTTGCAACCTCTCCCCTTTTTATAAGCATATTTCTTCCCCTTATCTCTTCAGCTAGTCTCTTTCTCCAGGTGGCTTGCTCCCAGTTGGATTCTTGGGGATATTTACCTCCTTTTTCCTTGGTTTTCCCCCTATTTTTATCCTGAAACAAGACTTTTGGAGAGTGTTTGTACTATTCAGGTTGTCCTATATGTATTTAATGTGGAAGAGATTAGATAGAGAACTTCTAATTAATGTGGAGGCGATAGTCTCTGCGATCCTTATCCTCTCAAAGAGTTTCCCGAGGTATACCTAGTGAGAATGGCATCTCAATTAAAAGAGGGATTGGTTCTCTGGGATCACTCCTTTGCCTACTTCAAGGTCACCCGTGTTTATTACCCTAGACGAGAGTTTCAATGTTGGTGGCATACCTAGAACTCCGTGGGAATCGTTTGGGGTGACATTTTCCCTTATGACCCACAGAGATGGGCCTAACCCGTTCTTTCAATTATGAGCTTTCAAGCCCTTTGGACCTTGACCCAAAATTGAACTCATCCCCCCACATATATACTATATATAAGAGTATTTCCCTTTTTCAACTAGAATTTATTTGGTTAAAAAATATCCTTATCAAGGTAACTTCATTTAGAAATAGAGTCTCAAATGTCAAATAACAAATTTCATTTTGAATTCAAAAAGAGAACTCATAAAATTTAGGATTTTTTTTTTCTTCACGTTCAAAAAAGAAATTATTGTTACTACTTATCTCTAGAGTTTATCATTTTTATTTGTTTGAAAAAAAATATTTCTAAATTATAATAGATGCAAATTATTAATCTATACCAAAAAAAAATAAAAGAGCCTCTGAGTAAAATCAAGTCATAACTAGATCTCATATAACATGTTTTCCTTTTAAAAGAAAATATCTAAAATGAAAACATACATAGTGGCAACTTTCTCACTTCTCAGTAAAATCCTTGAAGATGAAAGACTTATATGAAGTTACATAAGTAGTTAAGGGTACGTTTAAAATGACAAAATTTGACTACAAAATTGGTTGTTGTCTAACACATGGCATACTATGATTGGTAAAGAATAAAGAAGAATACAAAAAGTAGAACAAATGTTTTTTGTATTCAGTTTGAATTAACTTCTTAAGGCTATGTGTCGAAAGAAATTTAAAATGCATATAATAATTATTGAAAAACAAGGTTGAACATGCAACTTTGATTATTCCATTAATGTCAATGTTCTTAGATGTGATCTTTTAACCCTCGATCATTCCTGGGTAATATGGACACACAAAAAGCCATATGTGCAATTTTAAATTAGATTTATATGAATAAATTGACCTTATATACCTTCTGAGTTAGCTAAAACCAAACGTCGTGCTAAATGCTGATTCCATGATTGTTGGTATCCTAGTATAGCATCAATCCCTGGATCTTGTCCCCTAAATGCTAAATTCCCTGTATCGATAATAATGTGATAGTTGAAATCAGATCTATTAGTTATTGGCTAAACAATTTACTTATTTTTTTAAAATGGTAAGTCTATAGATATGTGAAATAGAAAACTTTCAAATTAAATTAGAAAAAACAAAGATTTCAAATTAATTTGTCACACCATTTTGTTTTGTTTATAAATTTGATAGTTATAATAAAGGATTTGAAAAGTGGATATTTCTGTTGAAAACACCAGAAAATGTTAGTTAAATTACAAGACTCTTGCTATGCACAATTTATTACATCCTTAAATGATAGGATTTAAAATATAATCTCACTTTTTAACTATGTATGTACTTGTAAATGCTCTAGCACTAACTATGCCGTTCAGTATGTATGTATGTGTGTGTGTGTATATATATATAACTCTTGTAAAGTTACACATTTTTTACACCGTAGATTCATAAAAGATCTAACGGCTAAAAAAAATAATTAAATGCTATTAGTTTCCGTCTCATTTATAATTAAGACTAACATTTTAATTTTTCTCTCTCTCTCCTTATATTAATTTGAACGAATTTCAAACGTGGGGTTAAAAATGGGGAAGCCTCACTATTTTCTTTAAAGTGTCTTCTTCTTCTTCAAAGTAATAATTGTTGGATCAAGAAAAATCTCTCCCTCTCTTGTAGACACAAAGAGTTACATCCACGCAATATGCACATACAAGTGGGATCATAACAGTTAACACAAATACAAAATAAAATATGCTAAGGACCACCAAACTTCATATCCTTATATTGGATCCGGAGGATTTGGTATAGATTTGATAACTGGAGGCATATATAATTTCCATGAAAAATCTAAATGTAACCAAAGCAAAAAACAAAAGCAAAAAAAAAAAAAAAAAAGATGCCTATGAACTTTGGTCCAGTTGATAACATCCGTTTTTTTGTATAGTTTATTTTTTTTCAAGTATAAAAATGCAAGTTGTTAAAAATGGCAGTCTACCCTTTAATGAAGTGAAAACAATAAAAAAGGAGAGAGTAGTATTAATTATGAATGAGGTGAAAACCAATAGCATTTAATGATATTTTTTTAGCCGTTAGATCTCTTGTGAATCTACGGTGTAAAAAAAGTGTAACTTTATAAGAGTTACACTGTAGATTCATAAGAGATCTAACGCCTAAAAAAAAATAATTAAATGCTATTGGTTTCTATCTCATTCATAATTAATACTAACATTTTAATTTCTCTCTCTCCTTATATTAATTTGCAAAACTACACTATTGGTCCCTAAAGTTTACCTACACAGCACAATTAGTTCCTTAAGCTGGAATTAAGCTTTATTGGTCCCTCAAGTTTAAAAAATAAGCGCAATTAGTCCATCTGTTAACATCTGTTAATTTTATTGCCTACATGGCTAACAGAACTATGACGTGTCATCAAATTTAATATTAAAAAATGAAGATTCAAATATGACAAAAAAAACTATTAACCCAGCAGAAGAACCTAATCTAATCAGGTGACCCGTTTAGAAATGGGTATTCCCAATTTCAAATGATATTGCCCAGATTTGAAACTAAAGAAGGAGATCCCTGACAACACCGTGTCCACCACTTTCACTGCCGTCCTCCTCCATCTTGACCCACCTCTCTGATACACACAGTCACTAGTGTGACGAACAACTTAGCTACATATTACTTTTACTTTTAAAATCGAAACTAGGCATGATTAATTGATTATAATATCTGATGTTTTTGTGGTGGTTATGAGGGAATAATGAAAAGAACAGTATAGAAGAGCAAGTAATTACACCAAAGAGTTTTATGTAGTCCGTGAATGAAGTTGGCACTAGTAGTCTACTAGGCTAGTAGCTAAAGCATAAAGCTCAAAAAAATAACATATGTGTTTCAACGTGAAAAAATATGGCACCAGTAGCTTTGCGTGTTAGAGGAATATGTCTCAAGGGAGGAGGAGGCAGTTGAGCGGTGGATGACGGCGTTGTTAAGGATATCTCATCTGGGTAATGTCATTTGAAATTGAGAATATATGTTTCTAAGCGGGTCACCCAATTAGGCTGGGTTCTAATAAATTAATGGTTTTTTAATGGGTCAAATATTGGATATTAATTTTTTAATAATAAATTAAATGCCACGTCACTTAAAATTTGCTATATCATAACTCCGTTAGCCAGGTAGGCACTAAAACTAACTACTGTTAATGAAATAACCAATTGAGCTCATTTTTTAAACTTAAGAGACTAATAGTGCTCAATTCAAACTTGAGGGACTAATAATGCTTAGTATGTAAACTTGAGGAACCAATAATGTATTTTCGCCTATTAATTTGAACCAATTTCAAATATGGGGTTAAAAATGGGGAATCCTCACTGTTTTCTTTAAAGTGTCTTCTTCTTCTTCAAAGTAATAATTGCTGGATCAAGAAAAATCTCTCCCTCTCTTGCAGACACAAAGAGTTACATCCACGCAATATGCACATACAAGTGGGATCATAAGAGTTAACACAAACACAAAATAAAATATGCTAAGGACCACCAAGCTTCATATCCTTATATTGGATCTGGAGGATTTGATATAGATTTGATAACTGGAGGCATATATAATTTCCCTGAAAAATCTAAACGTAACCAAAGCAGAAAACAAAAGCAAAAAAAAAAAAAAAATGCCAATGAACTTTGGTCCAATTGATAACATCCGTTTTTTTTGTATAGTTTATTTTTTTTCAAGTATAGAAATGTAAGTTGTTAAAAATGGCAGTCTGCCCTTTAATCAAGTAAAAACAATAAATAAGGAGAGAATAGTATTAATTATGAATGAGGTGAAAATAAATAGCATTTAATGATATTTTTTTAGCCGTTAGATCTCTTGAATCTACGGTGTAAAAAAGATGTAACTTTATAAGAGTTACACTATTATAAGAAATAATAGAAGATGTCAACTAGGTTTAGCTATAAGCCTCTTGGTCAACAATATGTGGTTTGTGTGGGGATTCTAGGGTTTTTTTTTTTTTTTTTGGGACCGCGGGGGGGAGGGGGGGGGGGTGGGTGGGTTGGTTCTTGATGGTAGCTCATGTAATTTGTACTTAAAAGGTCAAGTGGATATCTATAAACCTAATGAGAATGGTGGGCTTGCGTAAGAAGATTGTAGCTAGGATGTGAACAAAGAGGATAAATTCAACAGTGATGTAGTGTAAAAGTCCATAATTACACTCTTTAATAAGATAATATCATTTCAAAAAAAAAAGTTACACTTTTTACAAATTTTGGTAAAAAAAAACCCACATCAGTGGGTGTTAAATTGTGCATTTATGCACAATTGCTACAGTAATCGTGCATATATGCACAACTACTGTATCATGTGCATATATTATTTTATTGGTTTCATCTTGAATGGTTCGTTGATCGGGTAGTGATGATGATGGTAGTTGGGTTTGAGAGGAGAGAGAGGCAGTGAAGAAAATCAGCGAAGAAAATAATAAAAAATGGTAAAAGAAAGAATATTTTATTGAATAAATGTGCTGAATAAATAAACTGATGTGGTATTTTGTAAAAGTAGATGTGTAAAATAGAAAAAATAAGTTTTTTGTGCAAAATAGAAGGAAAATTTGCACCTACTGATGTGGATGCTCTTACACATTTGTCAATGTGTATTTGGATTTCATCACTTACACTTGACACCACCATTGATTCTTGTGAAAATTAATTTAATCACCACATGACATGTGTATTAGTTTTGGCAAAGTATGTGCAATACTCACTTTTCAAAACACTCTACATCAGATTATCTATTTTACACTACATTTCATTAAAATGTCAATTTTTCTTTGTTTTTTTAATTGTTTTTCTTTCTTCACACAAAATAACTGTCATCCACTCTCTGTTTTCATCCTTGACATACGTACAGAAAGAATAAACAATTAAATGCAAAATTAATAATGTCAGTGTAAATTTACACGATTACTGTAGTTGTAAATCTATATATATAATAATAGGTGAAACTAAGAGAAACTCAAATTAGAATTCCAAATTAGAGTTCCAATTTTGCGCTATGTGTGCTAAATTATTTATTCTTAAAGAGTATTATTTCTTAATTTTAGAATCAAATGTGGGACCACATAATAAATATTCATCCAAGTGAGTTATTAAGTATAAAAACCAAAGAGTCTAGAATAAATGAATCATTAAAAAAAAAATTTAAAAAGTGTTGCACAATAATTATTAAAAAAAAAACATGGACACGGACTATGAATAGTATTTAAATTATATATATAAGAATTATATTATGCATCTTATTATATATCTTTAAGTGTATCCATGCATAGCAAACTTGTAAATGTAAATAATTATACACGGACTGATGTGGGTCATCTTTAGGCACAATCGTGTAAAATTTATACATTTTTTCTATTATACATGGACTAATGTTAACGCTAAACTTGCAGGAAAGAAACTTGATTTGCAATATCTTTTATTTTTCAACTTCTACCGAAGTTATGACACTTTTAATTATTTTTCTTTTCATTCAGTCTAATTATCCTCAAGTGAGACAACTTAATTTCTCAAGTTCAAGACTCAAAGGTGGTTTCTTTTAAATACAATTATTAAACCCCACCAAATTTCAGTCTATTTTAATGACCCATGCTATGAATGAAACCAATCTATTAGGGATGAATGTTATAGCATGAACTCAATCTATAAGGGATGAAGGTTAACCATTAAAAAGCAACTTCAAATAACCGAGTTAACGTAAAAGCATTCACATCTGATATTTTCAGACTATTCTATTTTACCATCTTAAAAGCTATTTTATCTATTATACTATATCATTTTACAATACATTCAACATCCCAACTTTTATTTTACAATACAACAAATTAAAATAATAAAATTATACAATAAAATAATAAACAAATTATCCCTCTCTCTCTCTCTCTCTCTCTCTCTCTCTATCCCTGCCTCTCCCTCACTTTCTCAACAACCAAACAAACAATCACCACCACTTCACCACCATGCCACCACTACCCTCTGCCCACCAAAACCAAAAACCAAAAAACAAAAACAAAAACGAAAACAAAAACAAAACAAAACCTACCAAATACCAACCAAAAACAATGCAAACCCATAGCAAACAACCAAACAACTCATTACCCACCACTGCCCACCACGCCAACCCAACCAACCAATCCAAATCCAAACCAAACCCCATTAGAATCCAAAATACCAACCCATAGGAATCCAAAATCCAACCCATCCAAACCCAAAAGACAAAAATTAATAGCAAAAAATCAAACAAACCCATGGGAATCCGTCGTGCCCATGCCAATCTTGCAATGCTGTGACCACTTCGATCTCCGCCATGCCGTTACCACTCCGAATCCAACCTAGCTCCAATGCAAAGCTTGAACAAGAGAGAGATGTGAGCAAGGAAGTGGGGAGTGAAGAAACAGAGAGAATCAAAGAAAAATTAATAAATGAAAGGAAGAAAAGGAAGAAGCAGTGGCTAATAGAGGGAGAGAAAAAAGAATATAAAATATTATGTCATTTGCTACTGTACCATCATATAAGTAAGACGGTATTGTAGCACTATTGTAAAGAATTTTACAAGTACAAGACCGGGTAATGGGCTTATTTTGTGCTTTGATGCTAAAATCTCCCTACATATACCACTTGCAATGCCGGATGTGAATGCTCAATTCAATTTTCTCCAATGAGTTGCATAATGCAATAATGAGGCTCAATTTTCAACAAATACAAAATTCTGAAGTAAGCTAAATTGTAAATTTTGCTTCAATATGGCATTTGAATTTGTTTTTGTTATTTAAGTAGTTATGTGAAGGGCGTTGATGTATAAAACCCCATCAAATTGTATAAATTATATGTTGTGATGTACCCATGAATTGACTAAACCTAAAGGGTGTCCAAACTAACCTATGTTTAGGACACTAAAAAATTTAAAGGATTCAATTTTTAAATATTTTTTTTTAAAATACTCCCTTGAAAAAAAAAAAAAAACTAGTCTCTTTTCACACACATGTCAAAATTTGTCATTCATCCAAATTTGAGGGTTTTACATTTGTGCAATAGTGTTAGGCATTTGCCAACTATTAATAAAGCCAAGAGTGTGATGAGGCTAGATCAAAAAAATGAGCACCAAAATAATACTAAAACCATACATTCGTGTGTAGACGTATTCATTTTTTTGTGCTAGCTAGCTTTGTAATGGTCCAATTGCCAAAAGAATTATCAACCAATTGGTTGATAATTTCAGTTTTGGGCCCAACCGTAGGTCCAACCCTCTGGCAAAATTAATCAGCTCCCAATCTTGGGTCCATCAGCTCTTATAGCCTAGCCCAAATCCGAAACATACACTTAGCCTAGGTCCACTTTGGATATAAAGATATAAACCCACACACACATGTCCAGCCCGCATACACATAAAAAGGGGTCCATCAGCTAGCCTTTTTTCCTTTAATTGCATTATGTCATCATATTTGCATTTTAATTTAGCAAAATATGGGTTAATTTTATACTAAAGTACTAAACAAAGTTTTAAAAAAAAATTATCATATAACTCAGCACGAAGAGCAAACAAATTGACAGGATGAAAAGAGTGCATGATTAGTTGATTACCAAAATCATGAATTTATTAACAAAAAATTAAAATGGCTGATACATATTATATATCTTACTAATAAATAGGGCAAATTACATTCTTCTACTTCTTTTTTCTTAATGGGAAATATTAACAAGCATTGTGCGGTGCAAGTTAAGATTTTCATTAATGGGTGTGTTAATAAAAAAAGACAAAATTATAAAAAGAGAAGTAACTTTATCCAATTCTTTGTCTTCAATCACAGAAACAAAACCTGCTGTGTTGAAAGAACCAGAATGCTGAGATGCTTTAGGAGGCTAAGTGATGAGAGTGGCTGCTTGATGAGTCCCAAGAGTTGGCTCCAAGTTGGGCTGCTGTGATCCCAAGTTATGAGATTCAAGCATGGACATAAGTTTTTGACACTGAGATGAAGTGAGTACCACTATGGTTAGCTCTTCCATACCATCTGCAAAATTGGCTGGAGTGAATGAAACTTGGTTTGCTGAATAACCCTTTTCCCTTGGTCTTATATCCAGGTGGATAGCCATGGATCTTGTAGCACTTGTCTACTACATGTCCAATAACACTACAATGTGAACAAATTGGCCTATCCTTCTTTGCATTAGGCTTGTTAGAATAATTGTCTTTGCTTGGAACATTAGAACCTTTGGAGAAAAGAGCAGCAGTAGTTTCAGTAGCAATAGGGTTAGACCCAACCCTCCTTTGCCTTTATTCTTGTGTAACAAGAGAAAAGACCTTGTTCAGTGAGGGAAAAGGTTCCATTAACAGAATTTGACCTCTAAACTGAAGCAAAAGTATGATTCAGACTCATGAGGAAATTCATAGTGCACTCTTCTTGGTACTATTATGCATGAGCAGCCATAGAACCACAAGTACAGACTCCACAAGAGCATGAAGGAATAAACTTCAACAATATTCCCATCATAATCACGACTCACCACTCCTAGACCAGCCTGCAAAGTGGTAGAAAACATTGCTGCACCAAAGTTAGCCTTATAGCTACGAAATGGAGGCGGAGACCAACCTACAGGACCTCTGTAACTCTGTTATGGACGACCTTGGGAACTTTCTTGTTAAAAGTTCCTTAGCTTTTGCCACTAAAATACCAAGATTCCATGAGCATTGATTCTCTAGAATTTGGTTTGGTCGCTGCCAAAAACTACACAGGATGACAGAAAATGGAGCCACAGAATGGGCTGAATCAAGATTGAGGACAGATCGGAATAGGTCTGAGAATGAAGAATATTTCTTCTGATAAAGTTGGGAATAGAAAGGTCGGACTTCCACACCAATTGGGCTTGATCACATAATATAAAAATTAATTAAATCTCATATAGGATAGAATCAATTGATCACTGGAAAAATTTGTTATTAGCAATATTAAAAATATATAATAGAAAATTTAGATGAAATCTCACAGCAAATAAAAAAAAGAGTTTGAAGATAATGAAATAAGTAAAAATAAAAATAATTGTCTCAAGAATCTACCGCTCACAAGATTTTACTGGCAATACTTGTTATAGTTGTTTTTGTAAAAAGATTTTATTTTTTCCAAAATTAAATTGGATAAAATCCTACTCAGACGGACTAGATTAGCTACATTATGAAATAGAAAATAAGATTCTAACAATACCCAAATATAAAATATAAAGTTTGTAATTTTCCATAATGCAAATTTATTAATCAATATATATATAAAAGCAGAGATCTCACGTGGAAAAGCACGAAATTTTGCCAAGTAGCACTCTATCTGAAAGGATAATTGATTTTTTTTTTTGAAATAAAATACATCATTTTTAATTTATTACACTTAATAGATGCCACATTAGTTATTTAATAACTCAACAGATTTTAATTAGTAATAAATAAGGCTAATGGATAAGATAGAGGGGTGTTAATTATCAAAAACTCTTTGTTTTCCTTATTCCTCTATCCTAAGGTTTTCTTATGTTTATGTCTACTCCTCTTCCCTTATAACTAAATACCTACTCTTCCTAAACCACTACATGCCTTCTCCTATGCCTATGTTGCTAAATTACTGATTCTATGTTCTATAATTTGCACAAACTGAAATAGCATTTAGATTATTTAAAAACACATGAAATCATTAAAAAAATCACCAAATTAGAATTTAAAATTATAACTAAATTTTTAAAAGAAATTTAGGCATATTTGCACAAAAATTTCATGTAACTAAGTCACACTTAGGAATATTTGACCATTTTTTCTTTGTATAAATAGAAGGGTCCCAATGGGATGATGGGGCTAAAAATTTTCTCTCCAAAACATTTGTTGTAGGAACACAAAAGTTTTCCATTGTAAACTTTTCACGATTAAAGAACATGAATTGCCAATTAATCAAACTAGAGTTTTTAGTACCTACAGCAATTTCACAACATCAAGAACAAATCTCAGTGTATACAATGTCAAATTTCATAGTCTCCTGTTACATCAAATGAGTGTTTAATTTTTCTCGCAAAGTATTGAATAGTAAAGTTTTTGGGCCTTAGTCTCAATTACAACTCTCAATCATGTTGGACTTGGATGATACCTATTAACAACGTATCATTATAAGATGCAAAAAAAATTTGAAGTGTACACAACGTTTAGTGTGAATGAGAAGAAATTTCATCAAATTTCAATTGGTTAGGTTAGTAAGGAACCTATTCCAATTTAATGTTTCTAGAATTTTGTATACAAGTAATAATCAAGGAAACTTCCACCTAAAATAAGTCGGACTTTTGGCAAGAGAGAAAATTGATGTCTAGACAAATCAAGCTAAGGCCGACCAAAATGGACCATATTCTTAATTTCTTATCTCTATTTGTTCCATATACAAGACTTATAGTCAATGCTTGGCGTATAAAAGTTGAACATCTTATCTAAAGTTCATCCTTTGAAAGCTTGAGAAAAAATTCATTTAAACTAACACAATATATAAATTATAAAGGAATCAAAGAAAAATTGTCAAAAATAATGAAAATTTAATCTATGCTTAAATTCTTATAAGGATGAACACAATAGCAATATCCTTTTTTTTTAAAATAAAGATAAAAAAAAATCTATACTTATTTTGTACGTATGATAAAGTCCTATCATAAAGTTTTTTTGAGACTCATGTTGATTAGTGATTAGAAATTATAAAGGAATAATCATGAATATATATATATATATATAAAAGTAGAGATCTCGTGTGGGAGTGCGTGAGGTCTTGCCAAGTAACGCTCTAATTTTGCATTTAGCATTTTTTTTACCTCTTTCATTAAGTGTTTTTTACTATTACCCAAAAGTTTACATTAACTTATTTTACTGTTATCTCATTAGTCCCTCATTAATTGCCTAAGCTTACATTATACATTTCTCTCTTTCTCATGTTTTTTAGCATCCCCACCATTTTAATATTTTTAAAAAAAAGTAAAAAAATAATAGTTAAGGACTAACAGTAATAACTTACCAGATAAGGCCTTGGAGAGAGATAGAGAGACATAAAAATGTTGTGGATTGTTAAATAAAACGCATTGTTTCATTATAAAATCAAAACACATTGTTTCACTATAAAAGACCTGAGACTGACAAAACATTTGAAAGAGAGAGAAAGACAAATCTGAGGGGACGTCGCCTCCGTCATATTGGTCTCCCACCACCATCAAGACCTTAAACCTATACGGGTTTTTTTTTTCTTTTTAAATTAGGAGATTAAATATGATTTAGGTTTGGGTAATTTGGTTGGATAGTTTTTGTTTTGGGTTTATAAGTAGAGAGAATACTTGGTACGCAATGTAAAGTCACATTCTACCATGGTTTGAAATTATCTATAAGACACGCGCATACACACTTGTTCACGCCATGTTCTAATGTTTCACTATCAATGAATGGAAGACAGTGAGAGAGTTGGACATACTTTTATTTCATAGTATTAAATATGTGAACACAACACAAATTATTTGATTTTCACGGTCCTGTTAGTCTTTTGCATTTATTTTTTGTTTCATGATTTTAAAAAAACTTAATCTTACCTTTTTTTTTAGGGTGAAAAATTAATCTTACCTTGAGAAGGCTATAAATATGCAGTGAAACAACAATTATAAATTGCACACACATAACCATTATAATTATTCAGTTCAAGGAATGAGTAAATATATATATATATATAAATAAATAAATAAATATTTATTTATATATATATATATATATAAAAGCAGAGACCTCATGTGGGAGAGCACGAAATTTTGCCAAGTGGCACTCTATTTGAAAAGATAATTGATTTTTTTTTTAGAAATAAAATACTTCATTTTTAATTTATTACACTTATTAGATGCCACATCAGTTATTTACTAACTCAACAGATTTTAATTAGTAATAAATAAGACTAATGGATAAGATAGAGGGATGTTAATCATCAAAAACTCTTTGTTTTCCTTATTCCTCCATCCTAAGATTTTCTTATGTTTATGCCTACTCCTCTTCCCTTATAACTAAATGCCTACTCTTCCTAAACCACTACATGCCTTCTCCTATACCTATGTTGCTAAATTATCGATTCTATGTTGTATAATTTTCACAAACTGAAATAACATTTAGATTATTTATAAACATATGACATCATATAAAAATCGCCAAATTAGTGTTTAAAATTATAACTAAATTTTTAAAAGAAATCTAGACACATTTGCACAAAAATTCCATGTAACTAAGTCACACTTAGGAATATTAGACCATTTTTCCTTTGTATAAATAGAAGGGTCACAATGGGATGAAAGGGCTAACAATTTTCTTTCCAAAACATTTGTTGTAGGAACACAAAAATTTTCCATTGTAGACTTTTCACGATTGAAGAACATGAATTGCCAACTAATCAAACTAAAGTTTTTAGTACCTACAGCAATTTCACAACATCAAGAACAAACCCCAATGTATAGAATGCCAAATTCCATAGTCTCCTGTTACATCAAATGAGTGTTTAATTTTTCTCGCAAAGTATTAAATAGTAAAGCTTCTGGGCCATAATCTCAATTACAACTCTCAATCGTGTTGGACTTGGATGATACCTGTCAACAACATATCATTATGAGATGCAGAAAAAATTTGGAGTGTACACAACGTTTAGTATGAATGAGAAGAAATTTCATCAAATTCCAATTGGTTAGGTTAGTAAGGGACCTATTCCAATTTAATGTTTCTGGAATTTTGTATACAAGTAATAATCAAGGAAAATTAATGTCTAGACAAATCAAGCTAAGACCAACCAAAATGGACCATATTCTTAATTTCTTATCTCTATCTGTTCCATGTACAAGACTTATAATCAATGCTTGACATATAAAAGTTGAACATCTTATCTGAAGTCCATCCTTTGAAGGCTTGAGAAAAAATTCATTAAAACTAACGCAATATATAAATTATAAAGAAATCAAAGACAAATTGTCAAAAATAATGAAAATTCAATCTATGCTTAAATTCTTATAAGGATGAACACAATAGCAATATCCTTTTTTTTTAAATAAAGATAAAAAAATCTATTCTTATTTTGTACGTATGATAAAGTCCTATCACAAAATTTTTTGAGACTCATGTTGATTAGTGATTAGAAATTATAAAGGAATAATCATGAATATAAATATATATATATATATATATATATATATATATATATATATATATATATATATATATATATAAGTAGAGATCTCATGTTGGAGTGCGTAAGGTCTTACCAAGTAACGCTTTAATTTTGCATTTAGCATTTTTTTTTACCTCTTTCATTAAGTTTTTTTTTATTATTACCCAAAAGTTTACATTAACTTATTTTACTGTTATCTCATTAGTCTCTCATTAATTGCCTAAGCTTACATCACACATTTCTCTCTTTCTCATGTCTTTCAGCATCCCCACCATTTTAATATTTTTAAAAAAAATAATTAAGGACTAATAGTAATAACTAACCAGATAAGGTCTTAGAGAGAGATAGAAAAACATAAAAATGTTGTAGATTATTAAATAAAACGCATTGTTCTCCTATAAAATCAAAACGCATTGTTTCACTATAAAAGACCTGAGACTGACAAAACATTTGAAAGAGAGAGAAAGACAAATCTGAGGGGACGTCGCCTCCGTCATATTGGCCTCCCACCACCATCAAGACCTTAAACCTCTACGGGTATTATTTTTTTTCTTTTTAAATTAGGAGATTAAATATGATTTAGGTTTGGGTAATTTGGTTGAATAGTTTTTGTTTTGGGTATATAAGTAGAGAGAATATTTGGTACGCAATGTAAAGCCATATTCTACCATGGTTTAAAATCATCTATAAGACACGTGCATACACACTTGCCCACACCATATTTTAATGTTTCACTATCAATGAGGGGAAAACAGTGAGAGAGTTGGACATACTTTTATTTCATAGTATTAAATATGTGAACACAACACAAATTATTTGATTTTCACGATCCTGTTAGTCTTTTGCATTTATTTTTTGTTTCATGATTTAAAAAAAAACTCAATCTTACCTTTTTTTTTTTTTAGGGTGAAAAATTAATCTCACCTTGATAAGGCTATAAATGTGTAGTGAAACAACAGTTATAAATTGCGCACACATAACCATTATAATTATTCGATTCAAGGAATGAGTAAAAAAAAAAAAATTTGGAGGAATATTGTAGAATAAAAGTTGTTACAAAATATCTTTCTCTCAGAAACCTCATGCAAGAGTGCATGAGGTTCTACCAAGTGACACTCTAATTTTGCATTTAGCCTTTTTTTACCTCTTTCATTATTTTTTTTTATTGTTACCTAAAAGTTCATATTATCTAATTTTACTGTTATCTCATTAATATCTCATTAATTGCCTAAGCTTATACCACACATTTCACTATTCTTCATGTCTTTTAGCATACCCACTATTTTAGTGTTTTAAAAACAATAAATAAATAAATAAATAAGGGCGGGCTAATAGTAATAGCTAACGAGATAAGACTCTAAAGAGAGATAAAGAGACACAAAAATGTTGTGAATTGTTAAATAAAATGCACTATTTCACTATATATTACCAAATTAAAAGACCTGAGACTAACAAAACATTTGAAAGAGAGAGAAAGAGAAATCTGAAGGGTCACCACCTCCGTTATACTGACCTCCCACCACCATCAAGATACCGAAACCCCTACGAGTAATCTTTTTTTCTTTTTAAATTAGGGGCTTAAATATGATTTAGGTTAGGTAATTTGGTTAGTTAGTTTTTGTTTTGGGTATATAAGTAGAGAGAATATTAGGTGCGCAATGTAAAGTCATATTCTACCATGGTTTAATTTTAAATCATCTATAAGACACATGCATACATACTTGCTCACACCATGTCTTAATGTCGCACTATCGATGAGTGAAAGATAATCAGAGAGTTAGGTATACTTTTATTTCATAGTATGAAATATGTAAATATAACACAAATTAGTTTATTTCATGGTCCCATTACTCTTTTGCATCTTTTTTTTTTTTTGGTTTCATGATTTTAAATAAAAAATAATCTTACCTTAAGAAGGCTATAAATATGCAATGAAGCTACTAAACCAATTTTTAATATCTCAAAATGTATATGTTTCTTTACTCTAATTTAGTTTATTTTTTCTTTATAATTTATATACAACATTATTCAAAAGTGTTTTACATAAAATATCATAAAATTATCTGTGCATCACACGCGCAACTTACTAGTTATATACAAAAGAGACGTTGTTAAAGTTATCATCATAAACCTCAAATTGTATTGAACTAGCTCTGCTTTTACCAACATGTCATTCAAGCCATGCTCCAACTAGAGCCATCATGGTACCAAGTTAATATGAAGAAATTGATTAATGGCCTTATTAGTTGGTGATTTGTTTGTGCTACCACGTACATTGCATGTTAATTTGATTAATTAATAAACTTGAGTAATTAATCAATTACTTCATCACAAGTGGTCAATACATTCTTGGCCTATTGAAAAGGAATATATTAAAAACTAAATGGCAAGCAAAATTTCAAGACATAGCCTGTTAATAGACAATCCACGGGCATCAACCTCCAAAATATTAAGAAGGTCCACAGGCGGACTAGAAAACACAACAAAATCACTCTCAAGAGAAGTGCCTAATTTAACTAAGAAGTCTATGCATCTTTTGGCTTCTCTGTAAACATGTCTAAATCTCGTTTAGGGAATCTAGATAACCAAGTGCCCACAATCATCCATAACTGAGGAAATTTCTTACTTCCGCCTGTTGGATTCCTCTACCTCTCATTGGATGATAAGGGTGTTCCTCTTAAGCATGATATGTGGTCCAATAACACTCGTTTAGGGAATCTGGATAACCAAGTGCCCATAATCATCCATAATTGAGGAAATTTCTTACTTCCACCTGTTGGATTCCTCTACCTCTCATAGGAGGATAAGGGTGTTCCTCTTAAGCATGATATGTGGTCCAATAAGACTCAAAACGTTGGCCTTCGAGAAAGTAAAAAACTATTGCTATCGAATTGTTAGTGTACGCACCAGCTCTAGGCCCACTATGGTTTATTTGTCCATCACATATGTGCTTTGCACTACACACATACAAGTGTACAACTGATATTTGCTGCCCTTATATGCCTATTTGTGTATTGCACATATAACAAACATTCATATTAATTTGTAAGAGAAATGTTATGTCTATAACATTTTACAATAAATTATAAGTGACAACTTATTACTAGCTGTTTTTTGTGGGCAAAATAAGTAATTTTAGTTATTGGTGGATAAAAAAATAATTTCAATAATAGGTTCAAATTAGAACCAGTAACAATTTACTATTGTAAAAATGTTGTGGGGCCCTTTAAAATTCCCTTTACTAGTTTTACACGTATACAAATACAATAGAATGATTTCACAGTTCTAAGCCTGATCTTTTACCCATTGCTTTCTTATATCTCACAAGGTACAAAGACAAGAAAAACAAAGCAAATTCGAGTTAATGGACTACCTAGCATTTTGTATAATACTAATTCCCTTCGTGTGGGCATGCATTGCTGTGCTCACCTCCGCTTTAGGAGGCCAGAAGTTTGGCTCATCCACACTTCCCCCAGGTCCCCGCCCTTTTCCAATCATTGGAAACATCTTGGAGCTGGGCAACAAACCCCATCAAGCTGTTGCAAAGCTCTCCAGAACCTATGGACCCCTTATGACTCTCAAGCTTGGGAGCATAACAACCATAGTCATTTCCTCTCCAGACATAGCCAAAGAAGCACTCCAAAAAAAAGACCAAGCCTTGTCTAGCAGAACTATCCCGGACACCGGCCGAGTATTTAACCACCATGAAGTTTCAATAGTGTGGTTGCCTGCATTGGCTCATTGGAGGAACCTCAGGAAAGTTTGTGCCACACAAATATTTGCTCCACAACAACTCGATGCCACACAAGCCCTTCGACAAAAAAAGGTGCAAGAATTACTTGACCATGTTAATCAATCTTGCAGCAATGGTGGGAAAGTGGTTGATATTGGTCGAGCAGCCTTCATTACAGTACTTAATGTCATATCAAACACTTTTTTTTCCATTGACTTGGCACAATATAGTTCAAATTTATCTGCTCAAGATTTCCAGGAGCTTGTATGTGTTATCGTGGAAATGGCTGGAAAGCCTAATATTGCAGACTATTTCCCAGTACTTCGTTTAGTTGACCCACAAGGTGCACGACGAAGGATGACGATTTATTATGGCAAATTGATCGAGTTTTTGACAGAATCATCGATGAACGAGTACAATTAAGAGCTTCAAAGGGTTCTAAGAAGGCAAGAAACGATTTACTAGATTCCTTCCTCAATTTTGCTAAAGATGATAATTCAGAATTAAGCCGCGGCGATTTCAAACATTTGCTTCTGGTATTGACTAACTTCCTTATAGCTTTGCTTTTGGTATTGAATTCCATGATATTTATAAGCCTTTTGAACTCATCTCTTGAGACTATTTACCAAGATATACTTTTTAGGCAGTTATAAGCCATCATGATTTTTTTTTTCTTTTAAGACGGTATAAGCCATCGGGAATATTATTTCTTTTCAACGATGTTTTGGTCATCCAAAGAAGTAAATAAGTTCTGGTATCAACAGTAAGTTCATTACGCAAGACTTGTATAACATTTTTCCTTCAAGGAATGGTGTGACTTTAAATTTTAAGAGATTTCACTTAATTCCATCTGCCTTGATGCTATAAATAATTTATCACTTATCTAAAAATCATAAACTGTTAGGAACTAATAATAAATTTAATCATTTAATCATAATTCTTAATTGCTCTTTCTAAAATCCTATTGCAAGGAGGGGGGAGAATATTTTTCAAGGAATGATGGAAAACCAATAGTTTATTCACTAGTTTTATTGTAGTCACGTACTCCTAACTCTTTGTTAGAATTAACCTTATTAAAAGCAAATGATAAGAGTATTACTTTCTGTCTTTATTAGTTTATAGGAAAATTAGTCAAGTCTTCTTAACTAGCTCTCACACTATTTTGTATCAGGATTTATTTGTTGCAGGGGTTGACACAACATCAAGCACGATTGAATGGGCAATGGCAGAGTTACTTCACAATCCTGAAAAAATGGCAAAGGCCCAAGATGAGCTAGAAAAAGTCCTGGGCAAGGATGGGCTTGTTCAAGAATTGGACATCTCTAAGTTCCCTTTTTTACAAGCAATAGTGAAAGAAACCTTTCGTTTGCACCCACCAGCACCTTTCCTAGTTCCACACAAGGCAGAAACCGTTGTAGAAATGTGTGGCTTCACTGTGCCCAAAAATGCACAAATTCTAGTAAATGTGTGGGCAATGGGGCGAGATCCAAGCATATGGACAGACCCTAATATATTTTTGCCTGAAAGGTTCTTTGAGCACACCACTGACTTTAAAGGTCAAGACTTTGAGTTGATTCCTTTTGGAGCTGGAAGAAGGATTTGTCCTGGATTACCATTAGCTAACAAGATGGTACACTTTATGTTGGCATCTCTTGTTCATTGCTTTCATTGGAGACTTGCGGATGAGATGAGGCCAGAAGATATAGACATGGGTGAAACCTTTGGAATCACCTTACACAGGTCTGAGCCTCTCCGGGCTATTCCCGCCAAGTTATAACTTCTATTATTTTTGTAGCCAAATATAATTGCTTGTGTAGAATCATTTAATATATGTTAGGATTTTCTGTAAGCAATAAGCACGACAAAGATCGCTGTATGCATGGTATCGTACAGCATTGGTAGTTTTTCTTGACGCTGTGTGACAAGAAATTTAAAGATAATATAATAATTGTTCAAAAACAAAGGGTGGATCATGCAACTATGTTTATTCTATCAAAGTCAATTTTCTTGTATGTGAATCATCAACCATGTGATCTTTTAACCCTCAATCATTCCTGGGCAATATGGACAGACAGAAACAAAGCCTTGCGTGAAATTTTAAATTAGACTCATAAGAATATGTTGACCTTATATACCTGTTTGAAAGTTTAGAGAATGAGCAGAGGAGTAGAGTAGAGTAGAGTAGAGGGGAATGGTTATCCTTCACTTGTTTGGATGTTTTTAAAATTAGGCGAAAATACGCTTTTGGTCCCTACATTTTGGGTCAATTCCCATTTTGGTCCCAAAATTGATTTTGTTACTAATGTCATCCCTAAAAAAAGAAAATCGTTTTTAAAATGGTCCTTGCCGTCAGTCAACCAACAGAAAAATCCTACGTGTCTAACGGAATGCACTGTTTGCTGACATGGTGCTGACGTGACCATTAAATTATTAAAAAAATTATTTGGCATTTTTTAAATGTCATGTCAGCATTTTAATTTTTTTTTAAAAGCCATGTCAGAAATTTTTTAAAAAATAAATTAAATTTAAAAAAAAAGCCTTAAATCTAATTTAATTTAGAGAAATGATATATCCACAACATCATTTACAACATTTTTACAACAAATCCTAAGTGGCAAGTTGTTACTGGTTGTTATTGTTGGGACAAAAAAGTAATCTTAGTGTTAAATTCAAATTTGAACCTATAACAACTAACCACCTATGATTTGTTGTAAAATTGTTGTAAAAATATTGTGGACGTAGCACCTCTCTTTAATTTAAGCCTTTAATTTTTTTTTTTTTTTTTTTTTGGTAAGAACATGGCAATTTGTTCTTCATGTTCTTTCCAAATCCCAGAAACAAACCTAGCAACTAAATCTAATCTCCAGCAATCAAATCCAATCTCCATCAATGCTAGGAAAACAAGAAATAAATCCAACAAACCAACCAATCTCCAACAAACCCATAAACTCATAAATTTCACATTCAAATTATCAAATTCCTATTCCAAATTCATCTTAATCATGAACACACAAGAACAACACAAGAACACCATTTGCTCCAAGATCCAAGATCCACATCATCGTCCAAGATCAACACAAGAACAATACAAGAACACCGACGGCATCATCGTCCAAGATCCACAACCCAAATCACTCGAAACCCACCATCTCCCTCGTCAACCCAATCATATGGGTTTGAAAGCCACTGCTTAGGGTTTTCGTCATGGCTGGGATCAGGCCTGAGAGAGGAAAGGAGAGGGTGCTTCAGCTTTCAACAAGAACAAGAAGCTTCGAATCGCCGAGGAAGACGCCGATTCGACCAACAACAACAACAGCAATCACAATCACAGTAGCCGCAGCATAGTTGTAGAACAAAAACAAGAACAAGAGCAAGGAGAAGAGATTCCAATCATGGGTTTAGGCAACACGAATTCGTAGGATATCGATGAAGATCTCCTTAGCCAGCAGCTCGCCGTGTATGGCTGCGAGACGATGAGGTGGCTTTTCGCCTCGAATGTTCTTGTCTCCAGGTTGCAGGGTCTTGCTGTTGAGATAGATATAAATTAGATCTAAGGCTTTTAAAAAAAATATTAATTTTTTTTTAATTTTCTTTTTTTTATGGGTTTTTTAAATAAAAAAATTTCTAACATGGCTTTTAAAAAACATTAAAATGCTGACGTGGCATTTAAAAAATGCCAAATAATATTTTTAATAATATTTTAATGGGCATGTTAGCGCCATGTCAGCAAACAGTGCATTCCGTTAGACACGTAGGATTTTTCCGTTAGTTGACTGACAGCAAAGACCATTTTAGAAACGATTTTTTTTTTTTAGGGATGACATTAGTAACAAAATCAATTTTGGGACCAAAATGGGAATTGACCCAAAATATAGGGACCAAATGTGTATTTTCGCCTTTAAATTAGTAAGAGAAAATGAAGTAATTAACCTTTCCTCTTGTTTAGATGTTTTAAAATTAGGATGAAAAAAAGAAAAAATTATTCAAATAGACAAATTTATCCCTATTTAAAAATATAATAATCCAACGGTACACATATCAACGTGTATTTCATGCAAAAAGTATTGCTCGTACTTATAGAATAAGACAATGGGTTACTAATAAATCATAAATGTGATAGAGCTTTCAAACACTACAACTTTGACCAAACAAATAAACAAATATGGGTAAATTACAAAGTTAGTCCCTATTCTTTACATCATATCTTAATTTGGTCCCTAACCTTTCAATTGTGTCAATTTGATCCTTAACCTTTTAGTGTTATGCCAATTTAGTCCATGTTGTTAAGTGTTAGATGAAAATTACTGATGTGTCTAACGGACTGATTAAATTATTATTTTCATGCCATGTAGGTGGACACCTGGAATGCCACATAATATTACATAAAAAAAAAAAGGGGGCTAATTCACTGACTCACGTTTGCACGTGGGTGTGTCTATTTGGGATTAAAATCCCTAAAATCTGAGGAGCAGCTAGCACTCGGTCCAGAAAGAAAGGGTGAGGCTATGAGGTTTTGGTGGCGAGGAGCAATGACAAGGTCTGACGGCAAGGTCCAGCTCTGTTCCGGTCAGTTTTTGCTCTCTCTATCTCATGATCTCTCTCTTGCGATCTCTCTCTGTCTTAGTTGAACTAAAATGGATCAAAGACTTTAATTTCATGGTTTAATTTCTTGGGTTTTGCTTGTTTTGAATGTTGGGATTTGTTGTGGGATTACTCGTTCATGTGCTTATTTTGTGTTTTGCATATTTCAGGAATGGGACTGATAGAGAAAACATAGAAAATACATTTGCGGTGGAAATTGGAAAGTAACAAAGTTCTCAAAGATCCAGTTTTTTTTTTTTTTTTAATCTATTATTCAAGTCCTACCAACTTTCTTCATTCTAGGACCATGTATAAACACCAAATCTCCCAGAAGAACCTGTCAATACAAAATCAAACTTCAATTTTATTTTATAAAAATAGCAAAGTTACATCATCAGAAAGCCACAAAAATAAATTTGTATAAATTAATTCACCAAAATAAGCAAAACCCATGAAATTAAAATCATGATTTATTTGGAAATCTGGAATTTGATCCCAAATAGACATTGACGTGCAAGAACTACATCAGCCCCTCACATTTTATAAAAAAAAAATGTAATATGACATGGCATTCCAGGTGTCCACTACATGGCATGGAAATAATAATTTAATCAGTCCATTAGACACATCAGCAATTTTCATCCAACACTTAACAACAGGGACCAAATTAGCATGGCACTAAAAGTTTAGGGACCAAATTGACACAATTGAAAGGTTAGGGACTAAATTAAGATATGATGTAAAGAATATGGACTAACTTTGTAATTTACCCAACAAATATATACCCATAAAATATATATATATATATATATATATATATATATATATATATATATATATATATATATATATATATATATATATATTAGAAAGCAAACACAAAAAGAAAAGCTCTTTCACCTGGGGCATTTCTGCAGTACCTGAAACCACCGGAGGAACTGTTGCCTCAGTCCCCGGAGCCTGCAGATTAGGTGGCAAGACAGTCACCGGAGCTGGAGAATGAGCAAAAGAAAATACTGGCTTTGCTGGTTGTGTACTTCTTTGTGAATATCTTCTTTGTAAGACTTGGTTAAGGGCTTGAAAGACTTCGAAGGACATATTAGAGTGCTCAACCCAGCACTCTAACCCCTCTACCCATCTTTCCCTTCACTCTCTCTCACATGACAAACCCAGATTTGCTGTCTTTGGGTTCAGATCTAAGCTGCTAACATGTTTTTGTATTTGTGTGTGTGTGTGATTTTCATTGTAATATGTCTATTGTGGAGTGTGATATTCATTGTTGTCTGATTGTGGAGTGGTTTGAATCGGTCAGTGAAATAGGGAGATTCAATTTTTTTTTTCATTCACCTCAAATTTTCTCAGGAAACAAATAAAGATTATTTATATAATCAGTTTGTAATTTTGTTAATTTAAAAAGGGTAAATTAGAGAATTCATTTGGTCAAAATTTATCTACTCTTCTCTCTCTCTTTAAATCTTTCCAATTTTGGGGAATTAAAAATGAAGGGTTAGAGTAGTTGAAACCCCTCCCCCTCCTTCCTAAAAAAACTTTCAAACAAGGTAATTGAATTACTCTTCCTCCCTCTACTCTACTCTCCCTCCTTTTTTAAACATCCAAACAAGCCATAAGTGCGAACCAAACGCCATGCCATCTCAATGATTGCTTGCTAACTTGGCTTCCTAGTTTAACATCAATGCCAGGATCTTGTTTCCTATATATATGCTGAGTATTAGCTTCCTTAAATCCCCTGTATCGATAATAATTAATGCGATAGTTGAAAGTTCATCAGATCTGTTAGCTACTAGCTAAACAAGAAAAAAGGTAAGTCTTTAGATATGTGAGACACTATATACTTTCAATTTTGGATTGGAAGAATCTTGTTCAAAACCTTATTCATAAAACCATTCAAGTGTATTACATAAATAAGTTAAATGGCTTATCAAATATGCTATGTAACTAAAAATATATATGGATGGTTTTATTAGTCACCACATAGTGTGTTGAAGGAATTTTCCTTCAAACCAATTTGGAGGTAAACAATTTCCAATTAAAAAAAATGGTGTAGTTGCCATCTGATATAAATAAGGAAAATTTTTCAACTTCTAACCAATTGGAACCAGATTTTGTCAAACCCATTATATGGCCAAAAAAAAAATCTTCTTTTTTGAACAAGTTACTACCTAACAACTGATGAAACCATCTACGTGTACTTTTAGTCACATAATCTATCTAATGATTCATATTATTTGTTCCAATAATACACGTTAATGTGTTTATGAATAATCACCTAATAGATTAGAGGAGATTCCTCCAATTCAGTTTAAAGGAAAACTTTGTTAGATAAAATAAAAGTATTAGCAGAGGGCTAAAGAAACAGGTATGTAATTGGTATGGTATATTATTTGTATAGCGAAGAAGAAAGAAAGTTTGCGAGAGAGTGAGAAAAGCAAATACACAAAAGTAAACTCTTGCAAAAGAGACCAATTTAGGAATAGGCATATGATTGTTACACTATCATGGGGATTTCTTCTTTTTTGGGATAATCACAAGACTCTTGACACAACATAAGAGACTTCTAAAGAAGCAAGAGTTACCATTAGCTCCAAAGCTAAGGTTATTCAGGGTAAAGACGTTAATAAAGGTAAACATAGGAGGTAAAGAAGCAAAAAGTTTTTTTTTTATTATAATAAATTGATATTTACAATGGAAATTGGAGATTTAAGCCCTAAATATCTTCATTAGAAATAATTGAAGATGCCAACCAAGTTTAGGTATAAGCCTCTTGGTCAACAATATGTGGTTTGTGTGGGGATTCTAGGGTTTTGTTTTGGGTGGGGGGGGGGGGGTTCTTGATGGTAACTCATGTAATTTGTACTTAAAAGATCAAGTGGATATCTATAAACCTAATGAGAATGGTGGGCTTGGGTAAGAAGATTGTAGTATGTGAACAAAGAGGATAAATTCAATAGTGATGTAGTGCAAAAGTCCATAATTACACTCTTTAATAAGATAATATCATTTCAAAAATGTTTAATTAAAAGTATAAATCCTGAAACACATGATTACAATCTCATTAAAAGTCATACAAATATTTGTAAAAAAAAAAAACTACCAAAACATAGGAGTCACAAGCGACATAAGCAAACAAAGGCACCAAATCATGAGTTCTTTTATAGACAAATATTTTGCTACACACTTTAATACAACTTACACATTTATCAATGTGTAATTGGATTTCATCACTTACACATGACACCACCATTGGTTCTTGTGAAAACTAATTCAATCACCACATGACATGTGTCTTAGTTTTGGCAAAGTATGTGCAATACTTACTTTTCAAAACACTCAACATCAGATTATTTATATTATACTACATTTCATTAAATTATCAATTTTTCTTGGTTTTTTTAATTGTTTTTCTTTCTTCACACAAAATAACCATCATTCACTCTCTTTTTTCATCATCGACATACGTAAAAAAAGAATAAACAATTAAATGCAAAATGAATAATGTCAGTATAAATTTACATGATTATTGTAGCAAACTTGTAAATCTATATATATATATATATATATATATATATAATAATAATAATAATAATAATAATAATAATAAAGTGAAACTGAGAGAAACTCAAATTAGAATTTCAAATTAGAGTTCCAATTTTGCGTCATGTGTGTTAAATTATTTATTCTTAAAGAGTTTTATTTCTTAATTTTAGAATAAAATGTGGGACCACATTATAAATATTCATCCAAATGAGTTATTAAGTACAAAAACCAAAGAGTCTAGAATAAATGAATCATAAAAAAAAAATGTTGCACAATAATTATAAAAAAAATGGACAATTTATATTTTATACCTAATAATATTTTTACAAAATTTCTTAAAAAGTTAATAATATATAAAAATGACTATCAATAGTATTTAAATTATATATATATATATATTATATTATATTATGCATCTTATTGTATATCTTTAAGTGTATCCATGCATAATAAACTTGTAAATTATATAAATATACACGGACTGATGTGGGTCATCTTCGGGCAAAATCGTGTAAATTTTATACCTTTTTTCTATTATACACAGACTGATGTTAATGCTAAACTTGCAGGAAAGAAACTTGATTTTATGACACTTTTTAAGTATTTTTCTTTTCATTCGGTCTTATTATCCTTCAAGTGAGACAACTTAATTTCTCAAGTTCAAGATTGAAAGGTGGTTTCTTTTAAATACAATTATTAAACCCCACCAAATTTCAGTCAATTTTAGAACCCATGCTATGGATGAAACCAATCTATTAGGGATGAATGTTATAGCATGAAACCAATCTACAAGGGATGAATGTTAACCATTAAGAAGCAACTTCAAATAACCAAGTTAACATAAGAGCATTCACATCCAATATCTTTAGATTATTCTATTTTACCATCTCGAAAGCTATTTTATCTATTATGTCGTATCATTTTTCAATACATCCAACTAGGGGTGAGCAAAAAGTCACCGGCATCGATCCAACCGACCGGCGCCGATCGTCCCACATTGCCATTGCAACCGACCGATGAAGCCGATGCCGGCGATTGGAGCGCGAAGGGAGTTCCGATGCCGGTGCGGTGCAATCACCGGAGCTGGAAATCCGAAACCGAGGGGTCACCGAACCGATACCTTCATCTCCACTTCTCAGATCCGTTTAGATACGGCGTCATTGACTCGCTGTACAGGTTCTCTTCTCAGAATCTCGTCTGAGGTTTTTTTTTTTTAATAAAATGTTGTCGTACTGGTATGGGTGTTATTAAAAAAAAAAAAAAAATGTGTCACTTTAGGCTAGGTTTTCAGATTCTACCCTAGTATAAATTCATCCTTTTGTCTCTCATAAGTCATAACCCTCTAACTCTCTCTCTCTCTCTCTCTCTCTCGCTTGATTGTGACGCCTCGCCTCATCGCTCTGGCCTCTCGCTCCCGCTCTCGCCTCGCCTCGCCTCTCACTCTTGCTCTCACTCCCGCTCTCGCCTCGCCTCGCCTCTCACTCTTGCTCTCGCTTTCGCCTCGCCTCGCTTCTTCGCTCTCACCTCTGGCCTCTCGCTCTCGCCTCGCCTGACTATGATTGTGTACTGACTGGATTACACAATATTTATTTGCCATAATATGATAATTTCATTACAAATGTCATTTATGATATGTGTTATGTCTTAAATATGAAGGCTGATTTTGCAACTAAGTACAGTGTTGTATTCTTCAAAATTTTACTGGAATGTAATATCCATAGTTGTTCTTAAACCTAATACCGTGCATGTCATTTATTGATCCTTATCAGTGTCTCTTCTTTCCTTTTTTTTTTTTTTTAAAAAAAAAAAGCTAAGTCTGCCTACCCATTTATATACATGCAATGGTTTTTGGCTTTGCCTTGATTGAAGAAAACTTGGCACAGAAATGTTTCTGTTAAACATATTTTATTTACAGGAACAGATTTTTTTTTTTTTTTTAAAGATGGTTAATGATTTAAATCAAACCGACCAAACCGATTAGACCGAGCCGATTAAACCGCACCGTTATAGGTTGGAAAACCGACCTTAATCGGTATGCATCGGTTTTAATTATTACAAAACCGAACCCTATCGGTTCGGTAACAAATTTGAAAAAAAACCAAGCCGACCGAACCGCGCACACCCCTACATCCAACATCCCAACTTTTACTTTACAATACAACAAATTAAAATAATATAAATTATACAATAAAATAATAAACAAATTATCTCTCTCTCTCTCTCTCTCTCTCTCTCTCTCTCAACAACCAAACAAACAATGACCACCACTTCACCACCATGCCCACCACTACCCTTTGACCACCAAAATCACACCGAAAAAAAAAAAAAAAAAAAAAAAAAAAAAAAAAAAACCAACCAAAAACCCTACAAACCCGTAGCAAAAACAACCAAACAAACCACTACCCACCACGCCAACCCAACCAACCAATCCAAATCCAACCCAAACCCCATCAGAATCCAAAATACCAACCCATAGGAATCCGAAATCCAACCCATCCAAACCTAAAAGACAAAAATTAATAGTAAAAAATCAAACAAACCCATCGGAATCCGTTGTGCCCACGCCGATCTCGCCGTGTTGTGACAACTTCGATCTCCTTCACACCATGACCACTCCGAATCCAACCCAGCTCCAGTGGCAAGCTTGAACAAGAGAGAGATGTGAGCGAGGGAGTGAGAAGTGAAGAAACATAGAGAATCAGAGAAAAAAAATAAATGAAAGGAAGAAGTAGCGGTTGATAGAGGGAGAGAAAAAAGAATATAAAATATTATGCCATTTGCTACAGTACCCTCATATAAGTAAGATGGTACTGTAGCACTATTGTAAAAAATTTTACAAGTACAAGATCAGGTAATGGGCTTCTTTTGTGCTTTGATACTAAAATCTCCCTACATATACCATT